>NC_092333.1:235047500-236520000 GCF_046630445.1 Rutidosis leptorrhynchoides | reverse complement strand
TTTGAAAGGTTGCAGGGGCGTTACAAAGTCCAAATGGCATGCATTTGTAAGCAAAAGTACCATAAGGGCACGTGAATGTGGTTTTCTCTTGGTCCTCGGGTGCTGTTGGAATTTGAAAATATCCGGAAAATCCATCTAGAAAACAATAGTAACTATTTCCGGCTAATCTTTCCAACATTTGATCAATGAAAGGTAAGGGAAAGTGATCTTTTCTGGTGGCGTCATTTAATTTTCTATAATCAATACACACACGCCATCCTGTTACAGTTCTAGTAGGAATAAGCTCATTTTTCTCATTTGTAATGACAGTCATGCCACCCTTCTTAGGCATGCATTGAACTGGGCTTACCCATGGACTATCAGAGATTGGATAAATTAGACCTGCATCTAGCAGTTTAATAATCTCTTTCTTAACTACATCTTGCATATTAGGATTTAGTCTTCGTTGGCGTTGCACATACGTTTTATGACCTTCTTCCATAAGGATTTTATGTGTGCAATACGAAGGACTTATTCCTTTAATATCATGAATCTTCCATGCAATGGCTGGTTTATGAGCTTTCAACACAGAAATGAGTTGTGATTTCTCATTTTCAGTAAGAGAAGACGATATTATTACAGGTAATTCAGATTCACCATGTAAATAAGCGTATTCTAAATGGTTTGGAAGTGGCTTTAACTCTAATTTTGGAGGTTCTTCTATCGATGATTTGTATCGATATCTGTCTTCTTCTTTTAGCATTTGAATTTCTTCTGTTGTTGGTTCATATCCATTAGCTATAAGTGTAGCTAACATTTCAGCTTCATCAATTGGTTCATTACCTTCTCCTAAAGAACATTCTCCTGTTCCTTGTAATTCTGAAAATTCTTCTAATAATTCTGCATGTGCATCTATAGTTTGAATATAATAACATGTATCATCTGCAGATTGTGGTTGTTGCATTGCTCTATCAACTGAAAAGGTAACACTCTCATCCTCTATACTTAGGGTCAATTTCTTACCGAACACGTCTATCATTGCTTTAGCTGTGTTTAATAATGGTCTTCCTAATATGAGAGGAACTTGAGAATCTTCTTCCATGTCCAAAACAACAAAATCTACTGGAAATACTAAAGTACCAACTTTAACCAGCATGTTCTCCATTATCCCTCTAGGATATTTTATTGATCTATCGGCTAGTTGTATGCTTATTCTGGTTGGTTTCAATTCTCCAAGGTCTAGTTTAGCGTATAGTGAATACGGCATTAGATTTATACTAGCACCTAAGTCTGCCAATGCTTCTATTGAACTAAGACTACCCAGAAAACATGGAATTGTGAAACTTCCTGGATCAGATAGTTTTTCTGGTATCTTATTCAACAGCACTGCTGAACAATTAGCATTCATGGTAACAGCCGAGAGTTCTTCCATTTTCTTTCTATTTGAGATTAGATCTTTCAAGAATTTAGCATATCTAGGCATTCCTGAAATCACATCAATGAAAGGAAGATTTACATTTATCTGTTTAAATATATCCAAGAATTTGGATTGCTCGGCTTCAAGTTTCTCTTTCTTCATTTTACTCGGGTAAGGAAGTGGTGGTTGGTATGGTTTAACATAAGGTTTAGCCTTAACTGTGTTATCTTCATTAACCTTTTCAACTACCGGTTCTTTTTCCTTATCTTGATCAGGTTGTGGTTCTTGTGGAGTAGGAATAGCTTCATCAGAAGTTACAGGTATTTCAGGTGGTTTAAGTGTTGTACCACTTCTTGTGGTAATAGCTTTAGCTGTTTCATTCCGGGGGTTAGCATTTGTATCACTAGGTAGACTTCCCGATTTTCTTTCACCTATTAACCTTGCTAGGGTACTTACTTCTTGTTCCAGATTTTGAATAGAAGCTTGTTGATTTCTAAATGCTTGAGCATTTTGTTCATTAGTTTGTTTCTGAGATGTGAAAAACTGCGTTTGAGTTTCAACTAGCTTCGTCATCATATCTTCTAAATTCGGCTTTTTATCATCGGTTTGTTGTGGTGGTTTGTTTTGAAAATTAGGTCTTTGCTGATTGTAAGTATTATTGGATACTTGTTGATTGCTAGGACCTTGTTGGTTGTTGTATGGAATATTTCGGTTATAATTCTGGTTTTGATTGTAAATCGGTCTTGGCGGTTGATAATTATTCTGATAATTATTTTCAGGCCTTTGGTTTATGTATGAAATATTCTCTCTTTGTTCCATTGTTAATTCAATACTGAGACAATATTTTGTCAAATGTGGTCCTCCACACTGCTCACAACTAATTCGTATTGAGTGAATATCTTTAGTCATCTTTTCCATTCGTCTCTCGACAGCATCTATCTTTGCGGAAATGGAATCTAAGTCATAGCTAGAATCGGCTCTAGCTGCTTTAGATGATCTAACGATATCTTATTCTTGGTGCCACTCATGTGAGTGGGAAGCAGTGTTATCAATAATTTTGTAAGCATCAGTTTCGATTTTCTTCATAATAGAACCACCAGCTGCTATATCTATGTCTTTCCTTGTAGTGATGTCGCATCCTTGGTAGAATATTTGTACTATTTGACAGGTGTCTAAACCATGTTGCGGACATCCTCTTAATAACTTTCCAAATCTTGTCCACGCCTCATATAGAGTTTCATTTGGCTTCTGTGTAAACGTAACAATTTCTGCTTGAAGTCTTACGACTTTAGATGCAGGAAAGAATTGTTTAAGAAATTTTTCAACTAAAACATCCCATGTATCAATCGCCCCTTCAGGTAACGATTCCAACCAATCTTTGGCTTCTCCCTTTAAAGTCCAGGGAAATAACATGATATATATCTGTTCATCCTCCACTTCTCGGATTTTAAATAGTGTGCAGATCCTATTAAAGGTACGTAGATGTTCATTTGGATCTTCCTTCGGTGCACCACTAAATTGGCATTGATTAGTCACCATGTGTAGAATTTGTCCTTTAATTTCATAATCTGGCACATTAATGTCTGGATGAGTAATTGCGTGACCTTGGCCAGTGCGTTTAGCTCTCATTCGGTCTTCCATACTTAAAGGTTCCAGATTCTCCATAATTGAATTTGTTGAATCGGAATCACTAGAGGATTCTGATTTAATGGTTCGTTCCTCAACAATCTCTGTTTGAATGATTGGTGGTTCCGGAGGAAAATTTAATGGTTCAGGATCTATGAATCGTTCCTGAATATTCTCCGGATTCTCAATTGTGAGGTCGGGTTCAAAAAATGGATTATCGAAAATTTGAACTGGAGTACTTGGTCGACTGGATAACGATTCTAAAGAAAAATCAACGGCGGTAATATTTGCTAAATGTCTTGATCTAGTTACAGGTGGTGAACGTACAAAAGGTGGTGAACGTCTTGCTCGGTGCATTCACTGAATATCCTATTAGTTTTTAAAAGGAAAGAAAAATTATAATAAGTTATCCAATCAATAGACTTTTCTGATTTTGCCCACGTTTCGAATAGCCAAAAGATGCAGCAGAGGGGCAGGATTCGTTTGGTCTCAATATAATTGAGGACTGTTTGGCTCCAATAACCCGGTCCACATACAAATCCAACTATTACTACGAACCAGAAAATTTTGATGCCTATCAATTTAACCACTTAAAATAAATTTTCGTAATTTTAAGAAAATTAGATAAGAATTAGAAAAAAAATCTATGTCCTAAAACTAGAATAGCGAGAAATAAGAAAGAAAAAGAGCGTGTCGGAAAAGGTCGAAAAAGAAAAATGGTTGAAAAATAAAAAGTGACGGAAAAATAAAAGAAACTTATAAAACTTAAAAACACTTGGCTAACCTAACCTTATTACTACAACTAACTTAAAATTATAATCGCAAATTGAGATTACTAATTGGAATGATAATTGATACATAGGTAAAAGTCGTCTAAAAATATTAAAGCTTACAGGAAAAATTAAATCCCAAATGGCAATAACTTAAAAAGAAACTAAAACTTAAAAAGGCGTCGCAAAATTCTAAAGCACCTAAATCTTAGTCTAAAGAAAAAGCACTTAAGGAATTCTACGGCAAAGCCTAAAAATCTAGAAGTAAAAATAACTATGGCAAAAACTAAGTTTAAAACTAAATATGAGCTAAAAATACACATATTACGCTAAAACAATTAAAAAGGAACAAAATATAAAAATATACAAAAAGTTGTAAAAAGTACAATTTTTATAAAAATATTATTTTTATATTATTTATTTATTAAAACTATTAATTTTACAATTTAATTAAACTAATTTAATTAAACTAATTTAACTAAAATATAAATTAAATAAAAAGAAACTTTAAAAGAAAACTAATTATAATAATAATAATTATTTAGGGTTAATAATAATAATAATTAATGCTGAATTAGGGTTCTGTCGGTGTCAGAGTGTCTCCGCGAGTTGCGGTGCCCGAAGCAGAAAACTCCGCGAGTCGCGGGGTTCCAGAATTCAACTCAGGTACAGTTTTTAATTCGACGTTTTTTTTCTTATTTTATATTTTCTGTTTTATATTTTTTGTTTTATAAACTAAAATTTTTATATAATAAAAACTTATATTTTAAAAATTAGAATAAAAATAGAACTACTTTATAATTTTATAAATAAAAATCTTAAAACTAGATTTATATATATATATTTTTTTTATATGTTTTAAATAAAAACAAAATACTTAAATAAAACTTATATAAAAATAAAGAAACTTTATAAAACTTAAATATTTAACAAAATTTTAAAAATACTTATATTTTTGTTTTTCTTTTTATATTTTCGAATATTTAAAACGTATTTTTATAAAAACGAATTTTAATAAAAGTAAACTAAAAATCTTTTTTTTTTTTATATTAGCGTTGCGCTTCCGGCGTTTAGGAGCTCCCCGGCAGCGGCGCCAAAAATAACTTGATAGTTATGCGAGGTGTATATAAAATAGCTATTAATTTTAGCAGGAAATACTATTACATATGATACAATTTTACACAAGATATTTATTTATTTAGAGAATGGATATACTTAAACCTTGCTACAACACTTATAGGCAGTGTACCTAATCGTACAGTAGTGTAGTTTTTAGTAAGTCCGGTTCGTTCCACAGGGAAAATCTTTAAACAAAGCTTAACGCTATATTAGTTTACTTTTATAAAAATACAAATATATATATAAGTAATATTATTATTATAAAGGGGGTTTTTACCGTTTAATGACCGGTTTGTCGATTTTAAAACTTTAGTCGCAGTTAAAACCAAATGTAAAATATTAAAAATAAATACAAGACTTAAATTAAAGCGTAAAGTAAATAACGATAATGAAATTGCGAATAATAAAAGTGCGATAAAATAAACTTGCGATAATTAAAAAGTACGATAATTAAAAGTGCAATTAAATACAATAACAATAAAAATGCGATAATTAGAAGTGCAATTAAATATAAAATAAAGGAAATTAAATATGAAATAAAAGAATTATGCTTATTTAAACTTCCGTAATCATGATGTTTGACGTGTTGATTTTAGTTTTATGCCCATGGGTTAATTGTCCTTTGTCCTGGATTATTTAATATGTCCGTCTGGTTTTTGTCCATAACAGTCCATCAGTCATAAATATAAAGTGCGAGTGTCCTCGTCAAATTATCCTTATACCCGAAGTTAAATATTCCAACTAATTGGGGACTTAAACTGTAACAAGATTTTAATACTTTGTTTAATAATTACACCAGGATGTCGACTGAGTGTAACCCAAGGTTTTAATATTTTGTTATCAATTATATCAAGTGTCCTTGTACATAATTTCACCCCTGTTTTAATTATTCTAGTGGCTATTAATCCTTTCCCGTGTCCGGTTAAATGAACGATTATTCGTACATATAAATACCCCGCTCATCGTGTCCGATCGAGTGTATATGGTAATTTATAGGGACGCCCAATTGTAAATCTTTATATTAACATTAACAAACTATCATTTAGTTAAACAAATATAAAACCCATTAATAGCCCATAGTCTAATTTCCACAAGTGTCGTTCTTTTGTCCAAACCCCAATTATGGTACAAAGCCCAATTACCCAATTTTAGTAATTAGCCCAACATCATGATTACTTCGGATTAAATAAGCATAATAATAACTTAGCTACGAGACATTAAATTAAAAAGGTTGAACATAACTTACAATGATTAAAAATAGCGTAGCGTTACACGGACAGAATTTCGACTTACACCCTTACAACATTCGCTAACATACCCTTATTATTAGGATTAAAATTAAAATTAAAATATAAATATAAATATATACGTTTAGATATATGGATGGATATATTGGATGATTTTTACGATCAGAATGCGCGAGCTTTATAGGCAGTTTCAAAATTAGGGGCTCCGCGACTCGCGTAGTTTTTGCACTGCAAACTCCGCAACTCGTGGAGTTTGCTTTTACAGCTCACACAAGTTTGGAGCCTTTCTTGCCGACGGTTTATAATATATTATATAATATATAAATAATTATAAGAATTATTTAAATATTATATTATATTTATGTGCATAGTTGACTTGTAATTTTTAGTCCGTTGCGTCGAGCGTTGAGAGTTGACTCATGTCCCGGTTCCGGATTTTCGAACGTCCTTGCGTACAATTTTATATTTTGTACTTTGCGTTTTGAATCTTGTACTCTTGTAATTTCGAGACGTTTCTTATCAATAATTGGAACCTCTTTGATTGTATTTTGTACTTTTGAGCTTTTTGGTCGTTTGCGTCTTCAATTCGTCGAATCTGTCTTTTGTCTTCACCTTTTATTATTTAAACGAATATCACTTTTAAATAGAACAATTGCAACTAAAAGCTTGTCTTTCTTGAGGAATAATGCTATGAAATATATGTTCGTTTTTAGCATTATCAACACACACTCTTACTTGCAACTCATTTTTCTCATCTCTCTCTCAAGTTTGTAAGTAACAAGCTTTAACTTCTCTTCTTTTTTCTTCATCAAAACCGAACCAAAACATCTCATATCATCATCATCTTCTCACTTGTTTAATTACTTGTTGTTGTTTAATCACTTACTTTGTTAGTTGTTGTTTGTGTTGTAAGAATCAAACTCTTTAGTTGTTCTTCATTTTATCTTGTTTATTCAAGAACATAAAGAAACTAGGAGAATCAAGTTTATGTTTTGATTCTTCCATAATACTTGTTAAAAGATTAAAGTTTATGTGTTGTAAAAATCATTACTTGAATTCATGTTAGTAAACTTAAAGTTTACTTCCTTAAAGATCAAGACTTTGGCTTGAATCTTTAAAGTATGAACAACCATGAACTAGTTACTTGTTTGTTTAGATTATATCTTCATTTCCTAGCATTTAAAATTCGTGATTTATGTTGTTCTTGGCAAGTGTTACAAGTTAATCTTGATCTCATACTTTCTTGAACTAAAAGCTAACTTTATAAGTTCAAGAACATGGGAGTCTAACTTTCTAGTAATAACTCCATATACTTATGTTGGATCTAAGTTCTATAGCTTATGGTCTTTTAATTTGGTCAAAATCAAGAGCTTACAAGCTTACATACACTTTACAGGATGAAAATCTAAGTTTTGTAACTTATGGTTTCATTAAGGTAAAGATTCAAGTATTATTACTTTGGATTTAACTTAATAACTTTAGATCTATATCTTTGGGTCTTGGATCTTCAAGATCTAACTAAGAACTATGTTCTACATCTTAAGATCTTGATTAGTTAGTTTACTTTCAAGTTTGTAGTTCAATATTACTTTTATAGTTCATGTATGTGTCGGATCTAAGATTTTGATGTAACTTTGGTTCATCAAGCTACTTGCAACACTTAAATGAGTTGTGCTACATATCTTAGACTTACACAAGTGTTATGATGGTCAAACCTTGGTTAAGATGATGCAAACACATCAACGAGTTGTACACTTGAAGCTATATGCATCAAGGATGAGAACCGTGATAAGCATCGAGCACTAAGAACCCACCGGAACCTACTGTTTACCGTTTTCTGGAACAGACCCGAATACCTGGGCTACTGTAAAGTTGATTTTCAGTTATCTCTATTCGATTAGATAATTTTTCGTTTAAGACTCGTCTTAATCCGAGTTACGGTTTAGGATTTATGGCCTTCCGAGTGTCACTATGTCCTTTTAACGTTGTGCTGAAAATTCTGACCTACTCGCACTTAGACCGTCGCCACGGTCAAACGAAGACGAGTTTGCTTCTGGAATTTTTACCACAACTAAAGGACTCATATACAGAGCCATGGCCACTGGTCTCACCTTATTTTAGTAGGTATTGAGGCCGTGGTGACTGATCCAAGTCAGCCTTTGTTTTAAACTTCTTTCATGAACGAAACTTACTTTACACCTTTTGTTTGATGATGAATGATGATGACCTTTAAGACCTAATTTATATTTATATACATTTAAACCTATTGGGACGATTTACTGACTTAGTAATATTTGACTTAGGTTGAGGACTTTCCGGACCTACGTACTTGCTTACTTCCCGACTCGACTTTACCACTACTTTACCACTGTGAGTTATAGCATTCCTTTTTACTTCAACTATTTTGGGAACTGAGAATACATGCACATTTTACATTTTACATACTAGGCACGAGTACTTAAACTTTATATATGTGTGGGTTATACAACGGCATAAACATTCCCTTTAGCTCGGTAACGTTTAGTCATTGGTTTTTGAACCGGTGAACGCGAATCTTAGATATGGATCCATAGGGTTTGACATCCCCACTCGGGCTAGTAGCGCTAGCATTTAACGGGTGTTTAATACTTCGTAAACATACGCACTCGTCAAGTGTACTTTCAGGGGGTTATAAACATTAAGTTAGTTACCAAGTGCCCACGGTTAAATATATACTTTATCATGCTGTTTTGAAACGCTCTTTGTAGCACTGAAATCTCGTGGCCTACCTTACATTACTGTTATACTTAAACTATAGCTCACCAACCTTTGTGTTGACGTTTTTAAGCATGTTTTTCTCAGGTGCTTAAGGTTAGCTGCTTCCGCTGTCGTACTAGTCTTGCTGTAGACACCCGTTGCTCTAGAGATGTCACCGCATGAACGTTTATCTCGCATTCATAAACATTATTACTTTTGAAACTATGATTTGTAACGACCTAAGGGTCACGTACTATTATCTTTGCTTCTAGTCATAGAAGCATACTTTAGGTTGTAAAACAATTGACGTTGGTTATGACGTCAGCTTTTATCATGAATGCAAACTTGTTTTGAAAACGCATATAGTGTTTGACCTTGTAATGATCCTGTTGTTGATGGTCCGTACACGATGGTTTTGTACGGGGCGTCACAAATATCGTTACGAACGTGTTTCATCTCATTCCTTGTTCTTTCAAAAATACGTCCGGTGCTTGAAACAAGACTACTAACATCACTAAGCTCATCTATGTAGTTTGGAGGCCATCTAGCAATAGTTTAATACATAAATTAAAACACACTCTCTGTTACCTTATAAAATTAAAATTTTATAATTAAAAAAAAAACATTAATGATCCAAAATGTAATATAAAATCAAAAGTCGTATTAATATAATCTCAGTTTTTGGCTCTTCCCTAGCGCCTCGCTAGGCTGGGGTCAGTTTAATATAATCTCAGTTATTCCACAGGAAAAAAAAAAAAGTCTTATCAAGGTTTTATCTAAAAGTGTAAAACAACTAAATTTATCAAGATTATATAACCTCCATCACGTCTCTCACTCACTTTTTGAACCAATACACAACAACAACAACAACAATACCCAATTCCACTAAAGTGGAGTATGGGAGAGGTTAGATGTAGACAGTATTTCCTCTACCCTAGAGTAAAAGGGAAGTCATTCCTCCCCCCACGGATACCTATCGGTCCGCGGGTAGAGGAAGTCGTCCCTCCCTATACTATAGGGCAGAGAGGCTGCTTTCCAAGGACCTCCGGCCAGAAGAACCATGAAATCCGTTAAGTGAAGTAACTAAAAAGGAAGTAAAGTAGATAAAAAAGAAACCTTAGCATGGAAAATGTAAAGATAAATATGGCATGTAACAAAGTAAAGTAAAAGAACATATAAGTGAAAAATGTAAGTGTCAAATATGCAAGTATAACAAGTCGTGTAAGTATAATATGTGTATGTAAGCATGTAGGTATAAAGCATGTAGTAATAATATGCAGTATAAAACATATAAGTAAATTATGTAAGCATAAAGACATGTAGCATGTAAATACGTGTAATTTAATGCGATATAATGTAATGCAACATGTAACGGTATAGTGTAATAACACATGTAAATAAGTATAATGTAATGCACACAACAAATTGCGAAAATGCTACAATAAGTATAAGTATAGTATGTGGGAAAAAAAAAACATGGAAATACAAAGCATATATGCAGCACAAAAGCAAGTAGGCAAAAAAGACATACGATAAAAATATATAAAACTAATTAGAAAATTAAAAATAGGGAAATAAAATAACATAAAATAAATATACAACCTAGTCATCAATCCTAATTCTACTCCTCCACAAATTTCTATCAGAAGTCATGTTCTCGGTCAATAAAAGCTCCTTCATGTCAAGCTTCAATCTATCCTCCAACCTACGTGTAGGTCTACCTCTTCTCCTTACGCCGCCAACCGTGAGGGCTTCCACTCTCATGACCGGTGCTGTGGGTGGCCGCCTCCTTACATGGCCAAACCATCTAAGCCGTCCTTCTCTCATCTTGTTGACGATATTCCCAACTTTTAAGTTCTTTCTAAAAATTCCATTAGGTATCATGTCTAGCATGGTCTTACCACACGTCCACCTAAGCATCCTCATTTCTGCCACCTCCATCCTCCTCTCTTGGGCCTTCGTCATTAGCCAATACTCCGATCCGTACAACATGACCGGTCTAATCGCTACCTTGAAGAATTTCCCCTTCAATTTAAGGGGTATCTTCTTGTCGCAGCTCTCCACTTCAACCATCCTACTCTTAGGTACAAATAAGTGATGAGCAAAAGCATTCGCCTACCATAATTTTAATAGGAAATATATATCATTTGGTTTTCATTAAGCATGATTAATAAACAAAAATATCACTTCCTTCGACATAACTTTGTCTTTTGTATTTTCAAAAAATAAATATGTTTATACCAACTCCAGTTACAACATATGGAGCATAGGCTATAGCTACTCTGTTCCAATTATATGAAGAATTCAGCTTAACTATAAACCTTAAGCAAATACTAGCACAGCCCATAACCAGAAAAGATGTGTGTATTTTCAAACCATATCCACAAAAGATGTGTGTATTTTCAAACCATAACCACAAAAGATTTATCTACATAGAAAACTAGCAGCAACACTACGTGGGTGTAATTTCAACCCATAACCACAAACTATATCTATATAGGAATTTTTTTTTTAAATAATAATATTTATAGGGTATTTACAAAATTGGTTTTTCAAAGCCAAAATTTATAAAAATAGGGAAACCGGCATTTCAAACGCCGGTTTGCAACTTGTCACCCCAAACCGGCATATCAAATGCCGGTTTGCCTACGTGGCATTTTTTTTATTATTTTTTAGATCTTACAAACTCGTGGTACACTCATTTTGTTTTGAAAGATTTTAAAGATCGTTTGTTTTGAAAGGTTTCAAAACAAATCTCGATATATTTTGATACGGAGTAATACATATAGTTAACTAAATTTTACGAGTAAAAAACTTTTCAAAACAAAAAAACTATATGTTCTTGAAAGATTTAAAGTTCGTTTTGTTTTGAAAGGTTTTAAAGCTCGTTTTGTTTTGAAAAGTTTTTTACTCGTAAAATTTAGTTAACTATATGTATTACTCCGTATCAAAATATATCGAGCTTTGTTTTGAAACATTTCAAAAAATCTTTCAAAATAAAACGAGCTTTAAAACTTTTCAAAACAATATGAGCTTACAAGTTTGTAAGATCTAAAGAAAGGGAAAAAAAAAATAAAAAAAAAAATGCCACGTAGGTAAACCGGCATTTGAAATGCCGGTTTGGGGTGACAAGTTGCAAACCGACATTTGAAATGCCGGTTTCCCCATTTTTGTAATATTTGATTTTAAAAAACCATTTTTGTAATATACCTTATAAATATTACTATTTAAAAAAATTCATATATATAGAGGAAGAAACTAGCAGCAGCCCTACATGGGTGTAATTTCAATATATAATCACAAATTATAACTCCATGTGTTTAATCGCGCATATAAGTTTCAGATGTACTGTTTGACCCTTTTACGTTCAATATACAAAATTAGTAATATTGTTGGAAATTTAGTGTAATTGAGGGATTTAATCTACACTTGTAAATGGGTTAGGAGGTACGGAGTGTACATCCATTAAATGATAGATTACCCGGACCCGAAAGTGGTTTTCCATCATCACAAATTTGAGTGATTACGGAAGTATTATTCCTGCACCCACTTTTGCTGTTAAAAAGTTGGTGAAACATCTCCATCGTGGAGTAGGTGAAACATCTCCATCGTGGAGTTAGTGAAACATCTCCATTGTGGAGTTAGTGAAATATCTCCATCGTGAAATAATACTTGTTTTTGGGTGCCTATAAATATGGACTATCATTCAGGAAAATAAATATACACAAAAACACCTTAATACTCTTATGCAAAAGAGTTATTGTTTATTGCCAATAACAAGAACTAATCTCTGTCTTATCCCAAAGTGATATTCGTGTAACCCAGGCAATAAGGGTCGAATAATTACTTTCAGAAAGTGATACCACGATTCAGTGATTTATCCGGCTATCGATTATTTTACCCTACACGAAATTTCAATAAAACCTCCAACAATCGAAAGTAATTATCTGTTATAATCGATGGTGGCTACGATGAAACACATGCCGGCGAATTTCTCCAAACTTGATAAGTTTGAGGGAATTGATTTTAGGAGATGGCAAAAGAAGATGCACTTCTTTCTGAGCAGCATGAGTGTGGTGTACGTACTCAGCACACCAATTCCTGAAGATCATGGTGATGATGCCACTGTTGAACAAATTCGAAAAAGGTGCAAGTGGGAGAACGATGACTACATTGAAATGTCCCGTTCATATTGTTTATAAACGTTCCATATTAATTGATTTCGTTGCGAGGTTTTAACCTCTATATGAGACGTTTAAAACAAACCATAACCTTTATTTTATCGACAACGTTTAAAACAAACCATAACCTTTATTTTACCGACAAGGTTAAAAGGACACCACCTAGATTATCCAGAAATGATAATCTAAAAATATCACACTTACACACTACCAATACATATTGGTTTACAATATTAATATGTTACAACAAAGTAAATCTCGAATGCAGTTTTAAACAATATTATACAAGCATGCTGACACCAAATCTTGTCCATATTTTAGCATGCAATAGCGGAAGCTCTTAATAATCACCTGAGAATAAACATGCTTTAAACGTCAACAAAAATGTTGGTGAGTTATAGGTTTAACCTATATATATCAAATCGTAATAATAATAGACCACAAGATTTCATCTTTCAATAATATACAATCTGTATAAAAATTATTTATATGGTGAACACCTGGTAACCGACATTAACAAGATGCATATAGAATATCCCCATCATTCCGGGACACCCATCGGACATGATAAACTCGAAGTACTAAAGCATTCCAAATTCCAGAATGGGGGTTGTTAGTTCTCGTAGATCTACCTTTAGGATTCGCGTCAATTAGGGGCCAGTTCCCTAATTCTTAGGCTACCAAGCTAAAAGGGGCATATTCGATTTCGATCATTCAATCATAAAATGTAGTTTCACGTACTTGTGTCTATTTTGTAAAACATTTATAAAACTGCATGTATTCTCATCCCAAAAATATTAGATTTTAAAAGTGGGACTATAACTCACTTTCACAGATTTTTACTTTGTATGGAAGTAAGACTTGGCCACTGGTCGATTCACGAACCTATAACAAATATGTACATATATATCAAAGTATGTTCAAAATAATTTATAACATTTTTAATACGTTTTAATGTTTTAAGTTTATTAAGTCAGCTGTCCTCGTTAGTAACCTACAACTAGTTGTCCACAGTTAGATGTACAGAAATAAATCGATATATATTATCTTGAATCAATCCACGACCCAGTGTATACACGTCTCAGGCTAGATTACAACTCAAAGTATATATATTTTTGGAATCAACCTCAACCCTGTATAGCTAACTTTAAACATTACTGCATATAGAGTGTCTATGGTTGTTCCAAATAATATATATACATGGGTCGATATGATATGTCAAAACATTTGCATACGTGTCTATGGTATCCCAAGATTACATAATATATTAGAATACATGTATAATACAATATAAGTTAGCTAGGATATGATTAATATAGATTTGTTACCAATTTTCACGTAGCTACAACAAGCAAAATTATCCAATCTTGTTTTACCCATAACTTCTTCGTCTAAATCCGTTTTGAGTTATTCAAGTTGCTATGGTTTCATATTGAACTTAAGTTTATGAATCTAAACAGAAAAAGTATAAGTTTATAGTCGGAAATACATGTTACAATTCAATATTATAAGAGGTAGTCATTTCAGTCGAAAGAACGACTTCTTGATGACCATTTTGAAAAACATACTTCCACTTTGAGTTTAACCATGATTTTTGGATATAGTTTCATGTTCATAAGAAAAATCATTTTTCCAGAAGAACAACTTTTAAATCAAAGTTTATCATAGTTTTTAATTAACTAACCCAAAACAGCCCGCGGTGTTACTACGACGGCGTATATCCGGTTTTACGGTGTTTTTCGTGTTTTCAGGTTTTAAATCATTAAGTTAGCATATCATATAGATATAGAACATGTGTCTAGTTGATTTTAAAAGTTAAGTTATAAGGATTAACTTTTGTTTGCAAACAAGTTTAGAATTAACTAAACTATGTTCTAGTGATTACAAGTTTAAACCTTCGAATAAGATAGTTTTATATATATGATTCGAATGATGTTATGAACATCATTACTACCTCAAGTTTTGTGGATAAACCTACTGGAAATGAGAAAAATAGATCTAGCTTCAAAGGATCCTTGGATGGCTTGAAAGTTCTTGAAGCAAAATCATGACACGAAAACAAGTTCAAGTAAGATTTCCACTCGAAATAAGATTGTTATAGTTATAGAAATTGAATCAAAGTTTGAGTATGAGTATTACCTTGAATTAGAAAGATATCTTACTGTAAATAAGAAAGATTTCTTGAGGTTGGATGATTACTTGAAATGGATTTGCAAGATTGGAAGTAAGCTAGTAAACTTGAAAGTGTTCTTGAAGTTTTCTTGAGTAGTTGTTTTGTATGTTGATCTAGGTTAACTAGATTGAACTAGGTTGAGCTAGATTATGAAGAAAAAGATGAAGAACACTTAGAAAAATGGAAGAACACTTGAGAGAGTTTAGTTTGATGCATAAAAATTGAAAAATGAAAGTGTTTATGGTGATGATTGAAAATGTGATGTAGGTATTCCATATAAAGTCACATTAGTTTGTAATTTAGTGTAATCATTCATGCTAGTTGCCAAATGATGGTTCCCACATGGTTAGGTGACTCACATGGGCTACTAAGAGCTGATCATTAGAGTGTATATACTAATAGTACATACATCTAGGAGCTGTGTATTGTACGAGTACGAATACGGGTGCATACGAGTAGAAATGTTGATGGAAACGAATGAGAATGTAATTGTGAGAATTTTTACTAAGTAGAAGTACTTTGATATGTGTCTTTAAGTCTTTCAAAAGTGTACTAATACATATTAATACACTACATGTATTTACATTATAACTGAGTCGTTAAGTCACCGTTAGTCGTTATATGTAAGTGTTGTTTTGAAACCTTTAAGTTAACGATCTTGTTAAATCTAACTAATCTATTGTTATTATACTTAAATGGGATATTAAATTGTTATTTTAACATAATAACATGATGTAAAAATATATCTTAACATCATATATATATATGTTAAAATACTATTACAACGATAATCGTTACATATATATATTGTTTCGAAACTCTTAAGTTAGCAGTCTTGTTTTTACATATGTAATTCATTGTTAACACACTTAATGATCTTCTTAATTAACATTTTATCATGTTAAACATAGTGTATCAATTTCTTAATATGATTTATATGTATTTAGTAAGACGTTGTTATAACGATAATCGTCGTATATATCGTTTCGTGTTTCTTAACTTAGTAATCTCATTTTTATGTATATAACTCATTATTAATATACCTAGTGATATATTACATATCATATATCATGTTAACTATATATATATATATATATATATATATATATATATATATATATATATATATATATATATATATATATATATATATATCATGTCGGTTTTACAAGTTTTAACGTTCGTGAATCGCCGGTCAACTTGGGTGGTCAAATGTCTACATGAAACCTATTTCAATTAATCAAGTCTTAACAAGTTTGATTGCTTAATATGTTGGAAACACTTAATCATGTAAATAACAATTTCATTTAATATATATAAACATGGAAAAGTTCGGGTCACTACATACATCGCTAGAGGTTTAATCCTCAATGGTATGGCTGATCCCTTTTTGATATTTACCAAAATGTTGAATCTGCTAAAGAACTATGGGACTGTTTAGAAACCAAGTATATGTCTGAGGATGCTTCTAGTAAAAAGTTCCTTGTGAGTAATTTTAATAATTACAATATGGTCGATTCTAGACCGGTCTTGGAACAATACAATGATCTCATTCGTATACTTGGTCAATTCACACAACATAAAATGAATATGGATGAGTCTATTAAAGTCTCAAGCATAATTGATAAACTACCTCCATCTTGGAAAGAATTTAAACATTCTTTGAAACATAAGAAGGAGGAGTTAACTCTTGTTGAGTTAGGTAGTCATCTGCGTATTGAGGAATCCCTCAGGTTGCAGGATAATGACAAGCCAAAGAGCAACGAAGTTGCTGGTACGTCTGTTGTCAATATGGTGGAACATAAAAAGTTCACTGGTAATAATGACAAAAAGGGCAAACGTAAACATCATGGTTATAACAAGGCTAATCCGAATAAGAAGTCTAAATTGACTTGTTGGAAGTGTGGTAAAACTGGACACATGAAAAGGGATTGCAAGGTTATTTTTGGTATTAATAATGCCAAAGGATCTAGCACAAGCGGTTCGGGAAATGGTTTAAACAACCACAACTCAAAAGGTCAGAATATATTTAATAATTCAAATAAGAATTATTATGTTTCATATATATCCGAGGCTTATTTTGTGCAGGATGATGATGTCGCGTGGTGGGTTGACTCGGGAGCTACCACCCACGTATGCAAGGATAGATTTTGGTTCAAGACTTACGAGTCCGTGACTGATGGATCAATTCTTCATATGGGAAATGAGTCAACAGCCTCTGTTCATGGACGTGGAAGTGTGGATTTGTGTTTTAGTTCTGGATAAACTATTTGTTTGTTTGATGTTTTGCATGTACCACAAATAAGGAAAAATTTGGTTTCCAGTAGTGTAGTAAATTGTTGTGTTTATAAACAAGTGATTGAATCTGATAAGTTTGTTTTGTCAAAACATGGTATGTTTGTTGGTTTTGGTTATTTATGCAATAGAATGTTTAGACTTAACATTAATCACTTTAATGTTAATTTTGCTTTTATATCTACTTCTAGCATAAATAATTCTACACTTTGGCATGCTAGAATAGGACATGTACAATTTAAAAGAATGCAAAATATGTCTAAAGATGGATTAATACCGGCCTTTGACATGAACAATGAAAAGTGTAAAACGTGTATGTTAACAAAGATCACTAAGAAACCATTTCAAAATGTACATCGTGATACTGAAATTTTGGAATTAATACATAGTGATTTATGTGATTTGCATGCTACTCCTACTTTAGGGAACAAGAAATATTTTGTGACTTTTATTGATGATGCTTCTAGGTTTTGCTATGTTTATTTGTTACATACTAAGGATGAAGCATTAGATAAATTTAAAATATTTAAAACTGAAGTAGAATTACAACAAAAGGCTTTGATTAAAAGACTTAGAACGGATAGGGGAGGTGAATACATTGACCAATCGTATTTTCAATCCGTTGGTATTATCCATGAGACCACAGCTCCTTATACTCCACAACAAAATGGTATATCAGAAAGGAAGAATAGGGTCCTTAAGGAAATGGTTAATTCCATGTTATCCTATTCGGGTTTAAGTGAAGGATTTTGGGGGGAAGCTATGTTAACAGCTTGTTATTTGCTTAATAGAGTTCCTAACAAAGGAAACAGGATTACACCTTATGAACTTTGAAATAAAAGGAAACCTAACTTGAATTATCTTCGGGTATGGGGTTGTTGTAACGACCCTGGAATTTCCAACATTTATTTATTAATAATTATTATTATTAATACGTGTGATTAAACGAATGTGTGTTATTACATTTACATGTTGCCTTAATTGCCCGTACTTGACTTTTTATGGCCCGGAACGTCTCTGCGACACACGAAACTTCACGAATAATATTTTTAAATATTATTTGCATTCATGATTAAGTTTTATTAATCATTTTAATTAACTAACGCTATTAGTTAGTTACTTGGGCTTAAGTTGGACTTTTATTGGATTACTTGCTAACTACTTGCAAACTTGGGCCTTTTAGTGTTAATGGACTTGTGTAAGCCCACCCTACTTATACTTATGAATTAATTAGCCCACTCTTGCAACATGTAAGTATCATTTAAACATGAACTAGTTAGTTAACTTAGAATTGGAATCTAGTTAACTTGTTATCCCCATGAACTACCACTTATTATCCAATTTTTGTAAGCTTTTCATGCAAGTATTTTGTGGACAATGGACTCCCCCTTGACCCCCATTTTGGCCGTCCAAATTGAGTAGTAAAAGAGAGGTTTTGGTTTCATTTTCATTACTTACACTCACTTGATTTTGCTCTCATTCTCTCAAACTTTCTTCTCTTCTTTCTCTCATACTTGTAAGTGTTTGAAACAACTTCTTTCTTTCTTTCTTTTTTAAAAAAAAACCGTGGCCTTTGCCCTCTAAATCATCATCATTAAGCTTTGTTTCTTTTAATCTTTTGATACTTGTGTTTGATTACTTGTTGTTGTTAATTTGTTACAAGTAATTGTTAGTTAATCTTACTTAGTTCCAAGAATCAAACTTTCTAGTTTTGATTCTTCATAACATCTTGTATTTATCAAGAACACAAGAACTAAACTTACTAGTTTATGTTCTACTTATTTTGTTTCAAAAGATTAAAGTTCATAGTTGTATAAACTCATTACTTGTAGTTCTTGAAGTAACTTTGAAGTTACTTCACTTAAAGATCAACTTTGGTTGAATCTTTAAAAGTATGAGCAACTATGAATCATTTTCTTGTTTACTTAAGTTACTACTTCATTTATGCACTTTATTTACATGTTGTTAGTTTATTTGGTCAAGTACTACAAGTTAGACTTGATCTCATAATTTTCTTGAACTTAAAAGTTAACTTATAAGTTTCAAGAACATAGAAGTGTAACTTACTAGTTACAACTTCAAATACCTTTGAAAGATCCAAGTTATCTAGCTTATGGTCTTCTTAATTTGTCATAAACAAAAGCTATAAATTTACATACACTTTACTTGTTGATAATTTAAGTTTATAACTTGTTTTTACTTCTAAAGTTCATGTAAGTGTTGAAACTAAGACTTTGATGTAACTTTGGTTCATCAAACCTCATACAACTCTTAAGTGAGTTGATCTACATGTCTTGAGACTCACACTTGTGTTATAATTGTCAAATTTTAGTTGTATTACTTTTACATTTCATGTATGTGCTAAATCTAAGACTTTGATGTAACTTTGGTTCATCAAAACACTTACAACACTTAAATGAGTTGATCTTCATGTCTTAGACTTGCACTTGAGTTATGATGGACAAACCTTGGTCAAGATGATGTTAACACATCAACGAGTTGTACACTTGAAGCTATACGCATCAAGGATGAGAACCATGATGAGCATCAAGCACCAAGACACCGGAACTCACCTAAAACCCACTGTTTCTGTCCAAAAGTTTCTGTTCAGCTATTTCTGGAACAGACCCGTGGACCTGGGCTGTTCTAACCTTGATTTTTAGATAGAACTTTTCGAGTAGATAACTTTTCATATAGAACTCGTCTTAATCCGAGTTACGGTTTAGGATTTATGGCCCTCCGATCGTCACTATGTCCTTTAACGTTGTGCAGAAATTTTTGACCTACTCTCACTTAGACCGTCGCCACGGTCAAACCAAGACGAGTTCGCTTCTGTAAATTTTATCACACTTAAGGGACTCATAGACGGAGCCATGGCCACTGGTCTCACCTTAATTCAGTAAGGATAGAGGCCGTGGTGACTGACTGAAGTCAGACCTTGTTTTAAAATACTTTCATAAACTAACCTTACTTGTTACCTTTTGTTTAATGATGATTGATGATGACCCTTATGACCTTAATTACATACTTATAAACCTTTTGAGACGACTTACTGACTTAGTACTATTTGACTTAGGTTGAGGACATTTGGACCGTTACTTGCACACCATTTTTCCCGACTACTACTTTACCGCTACATATCATTGTGAGTTATAGCATTCCCTTTTTACTTTAACTTATTTTGGGAACTGAGAATACATGCGGATTTTATGTTTTACATACTAGGCACGAGTACTTAAACTTATATATGTGTGGGTTATATAACGGCAGAAACATTCCCTTTAGCTCGGTAACGTTTAATCATTGGTTTATGAACCGGTGAACGCGAATCTTAGATATGGATCCATAGGGTTTGACATCCCCACTCGGGCTAGTAGCGCTAGCAGTCAACGAGTGTTTAATACTTCGTAAACATACGCACACGCCAAGTGTACTTTCAGGGGGTATTTTAAACGTTAAGTTAGTTACCAAGTGCCCACGGTTAACATATACTTTATCATACTGTTTTGAAACGCTCTTTGTAGCACTGAAATCTCGTGGCCTACCTTACATACTGTTATACTTAAACTATAGCTCACCAACCTCTGTGTTGACGTTTTTAAGCATGTATTTCTCAGGTGCTTGAGGTTGCTTCCGCTGTCTTCCTTGTCGTGCTGTAGAACCCGCTGCTTAGAGTTGTTATCGCATGACTACCTATCTTGCATTCAAACTTATTTACTTTTGAAACTTTGTTATGTAACGACCATTGGGGTCACGTACACTTATTTATTGCTTCTACTTAGCGAAGCATGTTTTCAAATGTAAAACATTTGATGTCGGTTATGACATCACCTTTTTATCATGAATGCAACTTCTTTAATTACAGCATATAGTACTTAACCTTGTAATGATCCTGTTGTTGATGATTCGTACACGATGGTTTTGTACGGGGCATCACATTTGGTATCAGAGCGTTGGTTGTAGGGAATTAGGATGCATTAGTGAGTCTAAGACCGACCCGAGTAGGATTCACTAATAGGACTAATCTACAACTTGCTAGTTTACTTGTTTCCGCTGAACTTACTGCATGCTGCTGCTTACTGTTACTGCTATATGCCATATGCTACTACGTGATTTCACTACTGCATGCTATTACTTGCTTTCGATTGCATGCTAGTTTCGTACGATTACTGATATTGCCATGCTACTTATTGTTATACATGATTTAAACTGTTGGCCTATTATTTGCGTGCTTACTGACAGGGAAAATTTACTTTTCCTTGTTCAGATGTCGGACGTTCCACCTGTTGACATTCCGGGCAGTACAGGCTCAGACCCCGTTGTTCCACCTACTGCTGCACCTGCTGCTGCTGCTGCCGATATTCCGGCCCCGACACCCACTGGCGATCCCGGCGCTTCTACTTCTGGAGCTAGCTCTAGCGCACCTGCCCCAGCGTCTGCTTCCAGACCCCCGAGGCAACTGGCTTGCATTGGTGGTATGGAGATCCCCGCGGAGTTCGGGGAAGGTCCCTTCCGTAATCACTGGCGCACACCTTGCCGACGCACTCCTGACGGACGCCTAGCCGTGATTACGCCAGGCCGACACCGATAGATGTTGGCCGCTTTCGGACATTTCGGATTACCACCTCCGCCACCCGCGTCACCACCACATGATTCAGACGACGGGTCTTCCACCGATGCTCCTTCAGACGACACCTCATCTGACGACTCCAGCGATGATGAGGATCCTGCCGATAGACCTATTCAGGCACCCTCCACCCCGCCGAAGAAGCGGTACCGTTTCGATGGCACCGTCATTCCAGGGGTGAATGGAGGTCGTGCTTTTACTGATGCTTTTGGACATCGACATAGGGTTACTGCTCGTAAACGAGTTGTGCCATACCCTGCCGACCCACAGATACGTAAGGTTCCCCGTTACGTATTGACTATTCCTGGAACCGTACCACCTAGATTCAGATACGCACCACTTACATCTAGGGACGTACCGTCTACATCCGGAGCCGGACCATCTACATCAGCACCACCGGCACCACCGGCACAACCCGCCCCACCTGCACCGCCTGCCCCACCAGCTCCCTCTAACGAGGAACTGATGAGGGAGATTGAGACTCTCCGAGCTCGAGTCACTGAGCTCGAGGAGCAGTTGGCTCGAGGAGCAGTTCACCCGCCTTCACCGTAGGACCTTGTATTTAGATTTCATGATGTAATCTAGACATAGTTTCATGTATTTCATATGTATTGTACGAACTTATTCAGATGTATGAAACTTATTATTATTAATGAATGGAACTTTGCGTTATTTAATTCTTGCACGATGTTCTATTTACATTGCTGTACGATGATTCCGTGGTATTTGTACCTAGATGCATTATTTAATAACATGTGATGTTTTGATTCCATGTTAGTCACTATATACTGTATTACTACTACTTGCATGCTGGATTTTGACTTGGGTCAAAATTTTTGTTTAGAATACCATGGCTAATGGAAGAACCACACCTACCACCGCCCAGATTGAGGACATGATCAGCGAACGGGTCGCTGCAGCCCTAGCAGAAAGAAATCTCCAAGCTCCACCGCCACCACCACCAGTTATCCCACCCGTTCGAAATGGGTGTACATACATGGAATTCCAGAGCTGCAAACCGCATAACTTCAGTGGCACCGAGGGACCAGTTGGTCTCACCAGATGGTTTGAAAAACTTGAATCAGTATTTCGAGTTAGCAACTGTTCGGAGGATAATAAGACCAAGTTTGCATCTTGCACGCTATCTGACAGCGCGCTAACGTGGTGGAACACGTTAGCTCAAGCAAAAGGATTGATGAGGCGTATGCTACGCCTTGGGAAGAGTTTAAGTGTGCTATGATTGATGAGTATTGTCCGAGAACCGAAATTCAGAAGATGGAAATCGAATTTATGCAGTTAAAGGCCGTAGGGAACGACCTTAACAGTTACAACCGTAGGTTTTTGGAGTTGGCTCTTATGTGTCCGACCATGGTCACCCCCGAATTCAAACGCATGGAGAAATACTTCTCGGGACTTCCTAAGTCCATCAAAGGAAATGTCACCTCATCCAAACCACCAAATGTTCCCGAAGCAATGCGCATGGTGCATACTCTCATGAATCAGATCCTTATTGATGAGCCGGAGAAGGCTAAGTTTGAAGCTGGTAGTAGCGAAAAGAGGAAATGGGATAACAACCACAACAGCCACAACAACAATAACAACAACAGGGGTAGAAACTATGATCAAAACCCGGCGAAGCGACATGAAGGGTTCAGGCAAAACAACAACAACCCCAACCCCAACAACAACAACTCCAACCCGAACTACAAGGGCACGCTACCACAATGCAAGAGGTGCTACAAGCACCACACCGGGTATTGTAATGCTGTTTGTGAGAAGTGCAAGAAGAGCGGGCACATCGGTAGAGACTGCAAGACTACCACGATGACAGGGAGGCCAAACACCAACGGGCCGAAAAAGTGTTACGAATGCGGGCAGACGGGCCATTTCAGAAACGAGTGCCCGAACAAACGAAAGGATGGCGGACCACCGCGTGCTAGAGCTTTTAATGTTAATGCAAGGGATGCACGCGATAACCCCGACTTGGTGACAGGTATATTCACAATCAACAATCTTTTAGCTTCTGTCTTGTTTGATACTGGTGCGGATAGAAGTTATGTATGTAGACATTTTTGCGATAAGATTAATTGGTCATTAGTCCCGTTAAAAGAAAGTATGCTTGTCGAGGTCGCCAATGGAAAACTTGAAAAGGTTGACCATATTAGTCGTGGAGCTATTATCAACATAGCTGGTGCAGATTTCGAAATTGATTTGATACCTATCAAACTGGGAAGTTTTGACGTGATCGTCGGTATGGATTGGTTGAGCAAGATAAAGGCCGATGTTATCTGTGGAGATAAAGCACTTCGCATACCACAAGGAGATGGCGAACCACTGGTTATCTATGGAGAGAGATGTACCTCGAAGTTGAACCTCATTAGTTGCGTGAAAGCGCAAAAGATTATGAAGAAGGGACGCTTTGCTGTCCTAGCACATGTGAAAGCGGTAGAAACTGAGGTGAAGAGCGTGAACGACGTTCGAATTGTGAACGAATTTTCCGATGTCTTCCCAGAGGAATTGCCTGGATTACCACCGCCGAGAGCCGTAGAATTTCAGATTGATTTAGTGCCAGGAGCTGCACCTGTAGCTCGCGCACCTTATAGACTCGCACCTTCCGAGATGCAAGAATTACAGAGTCAACTACAAGAGCTGTTAGATCGAGGGTTTATCCAACCAAGTTTCTCGCCTTGGGGCGCACCGGTTCTATTTGTGAAGAAGAAGGATGGATCCTTTCGTATGTGTATCGACTACCGTGAGCTCAACAAATTGACTATCAAGAATCGGTATCCTCTTCCACGAATTGACGATCTTTTTGACCAACTACAAGGATCGAGTGTCTACTCAAAGAATGATTTGCGATCCGGTTATCACCAGTTGAGGGTGAAGGAAAGTGACGTGATGAAAACTGCATTCAGAACCCGCTATGGTCATTATGAGTTTCAGGTGATGCCATTCGGTTTGACAAATGCACCTGCCGTGTTCATGGACCTCATGAATCGTGTCTGCAAGCCTTACTTGGACAAGTTTGTTATCGTCTTCATAGATGATATCCTCATCTACTCTAAGAGCGAAGAAGAACATGAGCAACACCTCCGATTAGTGCTTGAACTCTTAAGACAAGAACAACTTTACGCCAAATTCTCCAAGTGTGAATTTTGGTTGAAGGAAGTACAATTTTTGGGTCATGTTGTAAGCGACCAGGGTATCAAAGTTGATCCCGCCAAGATTGAAGCCATCAGCAAGTGGGAGACCCCCACTACTCCGACGCATATTCGCCAATTCCTAGGTCTCGCCGGTTATTACCGAAGATTCATCGAAGGATTTTCTCTGATTGCGCGTCCTTTGACCGCGCTGACTCACAAGGGCATGAAGTTCATTTGGGAACCCGCACACGAATCAGCATTTCAAACTTTGAAGAAGAAGTTAACCTCCGCACCTATCCTATCACTTCCTGAAGGCAGTGACGACTTTGTTGTTTATTGTGATGCATCGAAGAGTGGTTTTGGTTGTGTACTGATGCAACGATCAAAGGTTATTGCCTATGCCTCCCGCCAATTGAAGATTCACGAGCGGAACTACACTACACATGATCTTGAACTTGGAGCCGTTGTCTTTGCGCTCAAATTGTGGAGACATTATTTGTATGGAACTAAGAGCACTATTTTCACCGATCACAAGAGTCTCCAACACATCTTTGATCAGAAGCAACTGAATATGAGACAGCGTCGATGGATCGAGACGCTCAACGACTACGATTGTGAACTCCGTTATCACCCTGGCAAGGCCAATGTTGTAGCTGACGCTTTAAGCCGAAAGGAGAGGACAGCACCTCTTCGTGTTAGGGCTCTGAATATCACCATTCATTCGAACCTCAACAACCAAATCAGAGTAGCCCAAGTTGAGGCTCTCAAGGAGGAGAACATATCTCACGAACATCTAAACATACTTGTCTCTCGATTCGAGGTTAGGGAGTCTGGACTCCGATGTTATGCCGGAAGAATTTGGGTACCTCTTTATGGAGATCTACGGAACCTGATACTTGATGAAGCACACAAGTCGAGATATTCGATTCATCCTGGAGCGGGAAAAATGTACCACGACCTTAAAGAACAGTATTGGTGGCCGAATCTTAAGAAGGACGTTGCAACCTATGTTGGTAAGTGTTTGACTTGCTCGAAGGTTAAAGCCGAGCATCAGAGACCTTCTGGGTTACTTCAACAGCCGAAAATCCCACAATGGAAGTGGGAAAGGATCACAATGGATTTTATTACTAAGCTGCCGAAGACGGTGGGCGGATGCGATACTATTTGGGTTATTGTTGACCGCCTTACCAAATCTGCACACTTTCTAGCGATGAAGGAAACTGATACAATGGAAAGACTTGCTCAGTTGTACATCAAAGAGGTTGTATCTCCTCATGGTGTACCTTTATCGATCATCTCCGATCGCGATCCCCGTTTTGCTTCTAGATTTTGGCGTTCTTTGCAAGAAGCCATGGGAACTCGTCTCGACATGAGTACTGCGTATCATCCTCAGACTGACGGGCAAAGTGAACGAACGATTCAGACCTTAGAGGACATGTTGCGTGCATGTGTTATTGATTTTGGAAAGGCCTGGGAAAGGCATTTGCCACTCGCCGAATTCTCGTACAACAACAGTTATCACTCTAGCATTAATGCTGCACCTTTCGAAGCGTTGTATGGCCGTAAGTGCCGATCTCCTATTTGTTGGGCCGAAGTAGGCGAAAAGCAAATCACCGGACCCGAGGTAGTCCACGAAACGACGGAGAAGATTGCTCAGATTCAAGCTAGACTTAAGACTGCCCGTGATCGCCAAAAGAGTTATGCCGATCTTAAACGTAAAGACTTTGAATTCAATGTTGGTGATCGTGTAATGTTAAAGGTTGCACCTTGGAAAGGTGTGATCCGTTTTGGAAAACGTAGAAAGTTAAACCCACGATACATTGGTCCTTTTGAAATATTGGAACGTGTTGGACCCGTTGCATACCGTTTGGATCTACCAGCACAATTGAGCTCAGTTCATCCTACCTTCCATGTATCGAACTTGAAGAAGTGTCTTGCTGCACCCGAACTTATCATACCATTGGAAGAACTTACTATTGACGACAAACTCCACTTTGTGGAAGAACCTGTTGAAATTATGGATCGTGAGATCAAAACTTTGAAACGCAACAAGATTCCGATTGTACGAGTACGATGGAATGCCAAACGAGGACCTGAGTTTACTTGGGAGCGAGAGGATCAAATGATGCGAAAGTATCCTCACCTTTTCCCGACTCCTCCATCTACCTCAGCTTAAATTTCGGGACGAAATTTTCTTTAACAGGTGGGTAATGTAACGACCCTGGAATTTCCAACATTTATTTATTAATAATTATTATTATTAATACGTGTGATTAAACGAATGTATGTTATTACATTTACATGTTGCCTTAATTGCCCGTACTTGACTTTTTATGGCCCGGAACGTCTCTGCGACACACGAAACTTCACGAATAATATTTTTAAATATTATTTGCATTCATGATTAAGTTTTATTAATCATTTTAATTAACTAACGCTATTAGTTAGTTACTTGGGCTTAAGTTGGACTTTTATTGGATTACTTGCTAACTACTTGCAAACTTGGGCCTTTTAGTGTTAATGGACTTGTGTAAGCCCACCCTACTTATACTTATGAATTAATTAGCCCACTCTTGCAACATGTAAGTATCATTTAAACATGAACTAGTTAGTTAACTTAGAATTGGAATCTAGTTAACTTGTTATCCCCATGAACTACCACTTATTATCCAATTTTTGTAAGCTTTTCATGCAAGTATTTTGTGGACAATGGACTCCCCCTTGACCCCCATTTTGGCCGTCCAAATTGAGTAGTAAAAGAGAGGTTTTGGTTTCATTTTCATTACTTACACTCACTTGATTTTGCTCTCATTCTCTCAAACTTTCTTCTCTTCTTTCTCTCATACTTGTAAGTGTTTGAAACAACTTCTTTCTTTCTTTCTTTTTAAAAAAAAAACCGTGGCCTTTGCCCTCTAAATCATCATCATTAAGCTTTGTTTCTTTTAATCTTTTGATACTTGTGTTTGATTACTTGTTGTTGTTAATTTGTTACAAGTAATTGTTAGTTAATCTTACTTAGTTCCAAGAATCAAACTTTCTAGTTTTGATTCTTCATAACATCTTGTATTTATCAAGAACACAAGAACTAAACTTACTAGTTTATGTTCTACTTATTTTGTTTCAAAAGATTAAAGTTCATAGTTGTATAAACTCATTACTTGTAGTTCTTGAAGTAACTTTGAAGTTACTTCACTTAAAGATCAACTTTGGTTGAATCTTTAAAAGTATGAGCAACTATGAATCATTTTCTTGTTTACTTAAGTTACTACTTCATTTATGCACTTTATTTACATGTTGTTAGTTTATTTGGTCAAGTACTACAAGTTAGACTTGATCTCATAATTTTCTTGAACTTAAAAGTTAACTTATAAGTTTCAAGAACATAGAAGTGTAACTTACTAGTTACAACTTCAAATACCTTTGAAAGATCCAAGTTATCTAGCTTATGGTCTTCTTAATTTGTCATAAACAAAAGCTATAAAGTTTACATACACTTTACTAGTTGATAATTTAAGTTTATAACTTGTTTTTACTTCTAAAGTTCATGTAAGTGTTGAAACTAAGACTATGATGTAACTTTGGTTCATCAAACCTCATACAACTCTTAAGTGAGTTGATCTACATGTCTTGAGACTCACACTTGTGTTATAATTGTCAAATTTTAGTTGTATTACTTTTACATTTCATGTATGTGCTAAATCTAAGACTTTGATGTAACTTTGGTTCATCAAAACACTTACAACACTTAAATGAGTTGATCTTCATGTCTTAGACTTGCACTTGAGTTATGATGGACAAACCTTGGTCAAGATGATGTTAACACATCAACGAGTTGTACACTTGAAGCTATACGCATCAAGGATGAGAACCATGATGAGCATCAAGCACCAAGACACTGGAACTCACCTAAAACCCACTGTTTCTGTCCAAAAGTTTCTGTTCAGCTATTTCTGGAACATACCCGTGGACCTGGGCTGTTCTAACCTTGATTTTTAGATAGAACTTTTCGATTAGATAACTTTTCATATAGAACTCATCTTAATCCGAGTTACGGTTTAGGATTTATGGCCCTCCGATCGTCACTATGTCCTTTAACGTTGTGCAGAAATTTCTGACCTACTCGCACTTAGACCGTCGCCACGGTCAAACCAAGACGAGTTCGCTTCTGTAAATTTTACCACACTTAAGGGACTCATAGACGGAGCCATGGCCACTGGTCTCACCTTAATTCAGTAAGGATAGAGGCCGTGGTGACTGACTGAATTCAGACCTTGTTTTAAAATACTTTCATAAACGAACCTTACTTGTTACCTTTTGTTTAATGATGATTGATGATGACCCTTATGACCTTAATTACATACTTATAAACCTTTTGAGATGACTTACTGACTTAGTACTATTTGACTTAGGTTGAGGACATTTGGACCGTTACTTGCACACCATTTTTCCCGACTACTACTTTACCGCTACATATCATTGTGAGTTATAGCATTCCCTTTTTACTTTAACTTATTTTGGGAACTCAGAATACATGCGGATTTTATGTTTTACATACTAGGCACGAGTACTTAAACTTATATATGTGTGGGTTATATAACGGCAGAAACATTCCCTTTAGCTCGGTAACGTTTAATCATTGGTTTATGAACCGGTGAACGCGAATCTTAGATATGGATCCATAGGGTTTGACATCCCCACTCGGGCTAGTAGCGCTAGCAGTCAACGAGTGTTTAATACTTCGTAAACATACGCACTCGCCAAGTGTACTTTCAGGGGGTATTTTAAACGTTAAGTTAGTTACCAAGTGCCCACGTTTAACATATACTTTATCATACTGTTTTGAAACGCTCTTTGTAGCACTGAAATCTCGTGGCCTACCTTACATACTATTATACTTAAACTATAGCTCACCAACCTCTGTGTTGACGTTTTTAAGCATGTATTTCTCAGGTGCTTGAGGTTGCTTCCGCTGTCTTACTTGTCGTGCTGTAGAACCCGCTGCTTAGAGTTGTTATCACATGACTACCTATCTTGCATTCAAACTTATTTACTTTTGAGACTATGTAATGTAACGACCATTGGGGTCACGTACACTTATTTATTGCTTCTACTTAGCGAAGCATGTTTTCAAATGTAAAACATTTGATGTCGGTTATGACATCACCTTTTTATCATGAATGCAACTTCTTTAATTACAGCATATAGTACTTAACCTTGTAATGATCCTGTTGTTGATGATTCGTACACGATGGTTTTGTACGGGGCATCACAGTTATAGGGCGGTCGTAAGACTGCCTGATCCCAAGAAGAAAAGTTTAGGTGAAAGAGGTATAGATTGCATATTTGTTGGATATTTTGAACATTCCAAGGCATATAGGTTCTATGTAATAGAGCCTAATGAGTTTGTCTCAATCAATTCTGTGATTGATTCAAGGGATGCAATCTTTGATGAAAATCGATTTTCATCTATACATAGACCAAAGAATATGATTCAAAGTTACAATGGAATCAACAAGGATTATAATGATGAAGTCTCTGAAAAGGCTGTTGATCAGTCACTTGAGCTTCGGAAAAGCAAAAAAGAAAGGAAACCTAAATCATTTGGACTAGATTTTCAACTATACTTAGTTGAAGGTTCCAGGGATGATGTTTCTACCCAATATTCGTATTGTTTCAATGTTGATGATGATCCCAAAACATATGATGAAGTAATGATGTCTCAGGATGTTGCATTCTGGAAAAAGGCAATTAATGATGAGATGGATTCCATCATGGGCAATAACACTTGGGTGTTAGCTGATCTACCTCCTGGTTGCAAACCTTTGGGTTGCAAATGGATCTTCAAAAAGAAGATGAAGGTGGATGGAACTATTGAAAAGTTCAAGGCAAGGTTAGTCATTCAAGGCTTTAGACAAAAGTCTGGAATTGACTATTTTGATACTTACGCTCCTGTGGCACGTATCACTACCATTAGACTACTGATTGCTTTCGCTACAATTCACAATCTGGTTATTCACCAGATGGATGTGAAGACAGCATTCTTGAATGGTGATTTGGATGAGGACGTTTATGTGAACCAACCTCAGGGCTTTGTCATGCCAGGAAATGAAGGCAAGGTGTGCAAACTTGTAAAGTCCTTATATGGTTTGAAACAAGCACCTAAGCAATGGCATCAGAAGTTTGATGAAGTGGTTTTATCTAGTGGTTTTAAATTAAACCAAGCAGATAAATGTGTATATAGTAAATTTGATGATTATGGTAAAGGAGTTATAATTTGTCTATATGTTGATGACATGTTAATCTTTGGGACTGACCAAAGTCAGGTTGATTTAACAAAAGAATTTTTGTCATCAAAATTCTCTATGAAAGATATGGAGGAGGCTGACGTTATCCTTGGCATTAGGATCAAATGTGAAAGCAAAGGAATTTCGATTTGTCAATCTCATTATATTGAGAAAGTGTTGAAAAAGTTCAATTGTTTTGAATGTACTCCTGTGAGTACCCCTGTGGATCCAAGTGAGAAGTTTATGCCTAATCAAGGTGAAGCTGTATCACAACTTGAGTATTCTCAGGTGATTGTCTGTTTGATGTACGCCATGACTTGTACAAGACCGGATATTGCTTTTGCAGTGGAAAAACTGAGTAGATATACTAGTAATCCTAGTACTCATCACTGGCAAGCAATTAGGTGGGTACTGAAGTACTTGAAGAAAACTATGGACTATAGTTTATCTTACAATGGGTTTCCTTCGGTAATAGAAGGATATTCTGATGCGAGTTGGATAACCAATATTGAAGATCATTCTTCAACGAGTGGTTGGGTGTTCTTGCTTGGGGGAGGTGCTATTTCATGGGCATCTAAGAAGCAGACATGTATTACCAACTCAACGATGGAATCTGAGTTTGTTGCTTTAGCTGCTGCTGGTAAAGAAGCAGAATGGCTTAGAAACTAGATCCTTGAGATACCATTATGGCCTAAACCTATAGCACCCATGTCTATTCATTGTGATAGTGCTGCGACATTGGGAAAGGCTTATAGCCATATGTACAATGGAAAGTCTAGACACTTAGGTGTCAGACATAGCATGATTCGTGAACTTATCATGAATGGGGTGATTTCTATAGTGTTCGTGAGGTCACAACAGAATTTAGCTGATCACTTGACGAATGGATTGGCAAGAGACTTGGTTGACAAGTCTACTATGGGGATGGGTTTAAAGTCCACATAAATTTCTAATTATAAGATACCCAATTCCCTTCTGATGAAAATCAGAAGCTGAATTCAATGTGGAAGGCTTATACTTCGAAATTTAGAATACATAAATTTTATATCATCCCAAGGTAAGGTATGTACTCGGACCTGCTGAAGGTGAGGTTGAAGTCTAGCTTTTTAATAATTCATTTGAAAAAGTGCATGAGCAGGTGCATGACTGAAATGAAGTACCTATGTGAATGTGAAGTTTTGCTGCTTTAACAAAGCTTGGACTTTTGCTTTAGATACATTCATGAAAGGATATGGACACATGGCTTGTAAAGTGTCAGGATAGCTTTAGAGTATTTGAAAGCTTATGTGTATATTATTTTCAGTTATTCAAATGGGTTGAAGGGTTCAATTCTTAGAACACCCCGATTCTCGAATATTTGGAATGTGTAATGTACTAAGGTGAAAATTCAATCTTTAAGATATTTTCATTTATGCATGAGTTTTTGTTTTAATTTGTATAATTCTCATGAAACGAATTGCACTAAATTGAGGAGGATTGTTGGAAATTTAGTGTAATTGAGGGATTTAATCTACACTTGTAAATGGGTTAGGAGGTACGAAGTGTACACCCATTAAGTGATAGATTAGCCGGACCCGAAAGTGGTTTTCCATCATCACAAATTTGAGTGATTACGGAAGTATTATTCCTGCACCCACTTTTGCTGTTAAAAAGTTGGTGAAACATCTCCATCGTGGAGTAGGTGAAACATCTCCATCGTGGAGTTAGTGAAACATCTCCATCGTGGAGTTAGTGAAACATCTCCATCGTGGAGTTAGTGAAACATCTCTATCGTGGAGTAGGTGAAACATCTCCATCGTGGAATAATACTTGTTTTTGGGTGCCTATAAATATGGACTATCATTCATGAGAATAAATATACACAAAAACACCTTAATACTCTTATGCAAAAGAGTTCTTGTTTATTGCCAAAAAACAAGAACTAATCTCTGTCTTATCCCAAAGTGATATTCGTGTAACCCAGGCAATAAGGGTCGAATAATTACTTTCGGAAAGTGATACCACGATTCAGTGATTTATCCGGCTATCGATTATTTTACCCTACACGAAATTTCAATAAAACCTCCTACAAATATAACATTTATTTGTTAAACAAGTGGTGTTATTAATAATATATACAGGTTACGTGAATTATGAAACTCTATCTTTTCAGGTTGACACTTCGTATGCTCTTAAGTAGAGATAAATTTCTTAGTCCAGAGTGTTGAAAAATGACTTTCTTTACTTTCTCCATACTAGATACACAGGATTGGTTATTGTCGTATATTTAATTTCAATACATGTACAAAACTATTAATTAAAATTGCTAAAACTGAAACACGAGGACACGATGCATTCATGCATAGCTATAAAATACTTAAAGTTTGTGACTTTTAATGTTCACTTCATTATGGCGTACCAAAAATTATCTTGATCTCCATCTTCATATGATTCACCAAGAAACAAGTACATATACATATACATATATATACACCAAAAAACACATCATAATCCTCATGTTTATTTACAAAACAAGTGGTGCCCAATTGATAAACATGAGCATACATACCAGATGGATGGAGACCGAACACAGAAAGAAATCTGTGAGAAGCCGCAATCGACTGTTGAGGCGTATGGAAAAAATCAGGCGCACTTTTTTTATTTACGTTATTTATTGGCGACTTAACTGTCGCTAAGAGCCTAAATCGAACTTTGGGCAGGTTAAAAACCCATGAAAATCTGATTCTACCATTTTCATGGCGTCTCACACTTTCTTTTTCTTTTTTCTAAACCTACTTATTGGCCGGAGGTCCATTCGGAAGAAATCTCTCTATCCATAGAACATTGAGAGGGGGGACTTTCCCTACACTCGTGGTGTTTCACCTTGGGTAGTGAAATGACTTATCTTTATTCTAAGATAAGGGAAGGATTGTCAACATCCTACCTCCCTCATAGCCCACTTTTGTGAGTTTGGATTTTGTTGTTGTTGTTGTTGAATGGAGGAAAGGGTATTTAAGTATATAATGTGACAAACCTTTTTTTTCCCTAAACGCTTGATGTTGTAGCGTTTATAATTGGAGCTTTTTTATTTTTTCTAAAAGCTAAAAGCTATTGTAATCAAACGAAGCTAAAATTATTATACGGGAGCTTTTTCATAGAATGAAGACATGAAGTCAAGCTCAACCAAGTCCTCTATCATGACGTTAACCACGAATAGGGTTTTGACTTGTGTTTTCAATCTTTAGTTGTCTGAGGGATAGGATCTGCATCATCCCCTTGGTGCAGGACTCAATCCAGTGCCAATTGGCCCATGGTGCACACCCTTCTTTGATCCTTTTACTAACTCCCTCAAATACAATCTTATCATTAGGATGTATCAAATGATTAACCGCATATACATACTTCATATTGTAATTATAAATTAACCGCGATGAAAAGTAATCAGATGTATGCAAAATGTGTCTCTAGAAAAAAAAATACAAAATGGAACATATATAACAAACACACTCAACATATCATGACATAATCCAAACACAAACATATAACATGTTGATTTTATTCGCAACAAAAGTACCGAAAACGGCATTATTCAAACCATACTTTTAACGAAGCTCATATTAAAATAAAAGCCCCGTAGGAACCCATATTGTTACTCAGCTTTCCATGACGACAGTAGTGGAGTATCGACGTAACTATATGCCAAAATCTGTTCGGGCATTCGAGCACCCTTGAATGAAGCCAAGGAATTAAGCTCAGCCATTTCCTCAATAGTGAGTTTAACCGCAAGAGCACCGAGGTTTTGGTTCAGGTTATGTATCTTTGTTGTACCAGGGATTGGAGCGACATCATCACCTTGGTGCAAGACCCACGCCAGTGCCAATTGGCCAAGGGTGCACCCCTTTCTTTGAGCCATTTCACTAATTCTCTCAAATACAAGTTTGTTGTGGTCAAAGTTCTCTCCTTGTAGCCTTGGTATAGTCTAATATATTTAACAGATCATGAAATAATAATATTCAGATGAATAAAAATGTGACAAGCTCCAACAACCGAATGATAAACAGTTAGCATGTGATCAATTTCTCTCAAGAAAAGGATACTTATATACCTTTCTGATGTCATTATCTGTCATATTTTCCATCAACTTCGGACCAGTTGCAAAGAACCCACAACCCAATGGACCAAAAGGAACGATCTTAGTCAGATTAACGCAGCGGATAGTTAAAATAATAATCTTTTATTATTTCATAAAACATTTACATGATTAAATATTCATATTCATATATTTAATGAAACATGCACACGATTAATTTATCCCAATGATCCAGTTACACCACAATAATTGTCATGAATATTAATCAAAAGATAGTTAAACGGTATAACTTTTCTTGAAGAAACTGATGAACGGAGAGAAACCTACGATCAAAGGATATGATCGTCTCTTCGGATAGTCCACTAGACTTTCAAGCGACGTCAACGGATGCTAGTCCGAACTCAAGTAACAAATTAATCAACCATTGATTAATTGTGTGAAACAATTAAAAAATAATATTCCTCATAATCTCAATACCGATAGATTAAAGACACTTTAGATCTTTGTTTTACTAGTGCTTATGAGTTTTACAAGTAAGCACATGCTCTTGCATAGTTGCATGTGTACGTTCTAGCAGAAGTATCTTGAGACAAAGAGATAGTCTTTTTAAACCTGTAGTTATTAGTGATACTCATAATATTATAATGTAACAAAAAAAATTAGTTTTGCTCTTCTTTCTCGTTTGATTAAAACATATGGTTTTTAGTGTAGTGGTTAAGTTTAGTGTAGTGGTTGAATGTCACTTTTACAGACGACTTTGATTGAATCGAAACAAGAGCAAGTAATCACCAAATGATAAGATCTAATTAATTTAAACTATCATTTAAATATTCATTTAATCATAATTAATTAATTCAAAATTAATTAATCATTCAATTAATTCATAACGGAGTATTTTAACTTGTTTCGTTACTTGAGTAATATATAATATATATACATCATATATATATATATTATATTAACGTCTAGGTGTATATATGTGTGACCTCGAAGGCTCAAATGAATTTAAGCATATAGTTATATGTTGTACCTTGCACATTAATCTTACAGACTCCCACTTGTGCATGACACAACACCAAGTAACTATACAAACAATGGGTACCGTCTAGCAACAGGTCATTGTCCCTAAATTCACGTGAGGGTAGTTTCTCAATACTGCTTGTAGTAAGTGTTAAATGTCATGTGTCCTTTTGTTTCAGATACTTTAGTTAAAATTGAGATATGCATAATCGGTCATTCTCATTTGTTTAACGATTTTATTTCTCGATCTTAAAACTGAATTAGATCACCAAATTAATTAAGTATCATCTTAATTACATCTGGGTGCGGCCACACAAATATCTTATTCATTCATCGAGGAGCTCAAAAAATATCTAACTCCAAACATTTTAGAGGAACAAATCCTATATTGCATACACGTGTCTATCACAAGCTTTACATTATACCCAATAATAGCCTTTATAACAGCCTTATTCAGGATTGCGTTTAACCATATCAAAGTACAATGCTACACTCATCAAGACGGGCGTGCATCTCAAGTCTAAGGACACAAAGACATAATCACTAAAAGATTCACTATTGACTACGATCCATGTGAAATGTCCCGTTCATATTGATTATAAACGTTCCATATTAATTGATTTCGTTGCGAGGTTTTGACCTCTATATGAGACGTTTTTCAAAGACTGCATTCATTTTTAAAACAACCATAACCTTTATTTTATCAATAAAGGTTTCAAAAACATTACGTAGATTATCAAATAATGATAATCTAAAATATACTGTTTACACACGACCATTACATAATGGTTTACAATAGAAATATATTACATCGACATATGTTTCTTGAATGCAGTTTTTACATAATATCATACAAACATGGACTCCAAATCTTGTCCTTATTTTAGTATGCAACAACGGAAGCTCTTAATATTCACCTGAGAATAAACATGCTTTAAACGTCAACAAAAATGTTGGTGAGTTATAGGTTTAACCTATATATATCAAATCGTAACAATAGACCACAAGATTTCATATTTCAATATACATCCCATACATAGAGATCAAAAATCATTCATATGGTGAACATCTGGTAACCGACATTAACAAGATGCATATATAAAAATATACCCATCATTCCGGGACACCCTTCGGATATGATATAAATTTCGAAGTACTAAAGCATCCAGTACTTTGGATGAGGTTTGTTAGGCCCAATAGATCTATCTTTAGGATTCGCGTCAATTAGGGTGTCTGTTCCCTAATTCTTAGATTACCAGACTTAATAAAAAGGGGCATATTCGATTTCGATAATTCAACCATAGAATGTAGTTTCACGTACTTGTGTCTATTTTGTAAATCATTTATAAAACCTGCATGTATTCTCATCCCAAAAATATTAGATTTTAAAAGTGGGACTATAACTCACTTTCACAGATTTTTACTTCGTCGGAAAGTAAGACTTGGCCACTGGTCGATTCACGAACCTATAACAAATATGTACATATATATCAAAGTATATTAAAAATATATTTACAACACTTTTAATACATTTTGATGTTTTAAGTTTATTAAGTAAGCTGTCCTCGTTAGTAACCTACAACTAGTTGTCCAACGTTAGATGTAAAGAAAAAAATTGATATATATTATCTTGAATCAATCCACGACCCAGTGTATACACGTCTCAGGCTAGATCACAATTCAAAGTATATATATTTTTGGAATCAACCTCAACCCTGTATAGCTAAATCCCACATTACTGCATATAGAGTGTCTATGGTTGTTCCAAATAATATATACACATGGGTCGATATGATATGTCAAAACATTTGCATACGTGTCTATGGTATCCCAAGATTACATAATATATTAGAATACATGTATAATACAATATAAGTTAGCTAGGATATGATTAATATAGATTTGTTACCAATTTTCACGTTGCTACAACAAGAAAAATTATCCAATCTTGTTTTACCCATAACTTCTTCATTTTAAATCCGTTTTGAGTGAATCAAATTGCTATGGTTTCATATTGAACTCTATTTTATGAATCTAAACAGAAAAAGTATAGATTTATAGTCGGAAATATAAGTTACAAGTCATTTTTGTAAAGGTAGTCATTTCAGTCGAAAGAACGACGTCTAGATGACCATTTTTGAAACATACTTCCACTTTGAGTTTAACCATGATTTTTGGATATAGTTTCATGTTCATAAGAAAAATAATTTTCCCAAAAGAACAACTTTTAAATCAAAGTTTATCATAGTTTTTAATTAACTAACCCAAAACAGCCAGTGGTGTTACTACGACGGCGTACGTCCGGTTTTACAGTGTTCTTCGTATTTTCAGGTTTTAAATCATTAAGTTAGCATATCATATAGATATAGAACATGTGTTTAGTTAATTTTAAAAGTCAAGTTAGAAGGATTAACTTTTGTTTGCGAACAAGTTTAGAATTAACTAAACTATGTTCTAGTGATTACAAGTTTAAACCTTCAAATAAGATAGCTTTATATGTATGAATCGAATGATGTTATGAACATCATTACTACCTCAAGTTTTCTGGATAAAGCTACTGGAAATGAGAAAAATAGATCTAGCTTCAAAGGATCCTTGGATGGCTTGAAAGTTCTTGAAGCAGAATCATGACACGAAAACAAGTTCAAGTAAGATTTCCACTCGAAATAAGATTGTTTTAGTTATAGAAATTGAATCAAAGTTTGAATATGAGTATTACCTTGTATTAGAAAGATATCTTACTGTAAATAATAAATATTTCTTGAGGTTGGATGATTACTCTACAAGATTGGAAGTAAGCTAGCAAACTTGGAATTATTCTTGATTTTATGAAACTAGAACTTGTAGAATTTATGAAGAACAATTAGAACTTGAAGATAGAACTTGAGAGAGATTAATTAGATGAAGAAAATTGAAGAATTAAAGTGTTTATAGGTGTTTTTTGTCGTTGGTATATGGATTAGATATAAAGGATGTGTAATTTTGTTTACATGTAAATAAGTCATGAATGATTACTCATATTTTTGTAATTTTATGAGATATTTCATGCTAGTTGCCAAATGATGGTTCCCACATGTGTTAGGTGACTCACATGGGCTACTAAGAGCTAATCATTGGAGTGTATATACCAATAGTACATACATCTAAAAGCTGTGTATTGTACGAGTACGAATACGGGTGCATACGAGTAGAATTGTTGATGAAACTGAACGAGGATGTAATTGTAAACATTTTTGTTAAGTAGAAGTATTTTGATAAGTGTCTTGAAGTCTTTCAAAAGTGTATGAATACATATTAAAACACTACATGTATATACATTTTAACTGAGTCGTTAAGTCATCGTTAGTCGTTACATGTAAGTGTTGTTTTGAAACCTTTAGGTTAACGATCTTGTTAAATGTTGTTAACCCATTGTTTATTAAATCAAATGAGATGTTAAATTATTACATTATCATGATATCATGATGTATTAATATATCTTAATATGATATATATACATTAAATGTCGTTACAACGATAATCGTTACATATATGTCTCGTTTCAAAATCATTAAGTTAGTAGTCTTGTTTTTACATATGTAGTTCATTGTTAATATACTTAATGATATATTTACTTATCATAATATCATGTTAACTATATATATATATCCATATATATGTCATCATATAGTTTTTACAAGTTTTAACGTTCGTGAATCGCCGGTCAACTTGGGTGGTCAATTGTCTATATGAAACCTATTTCAGTTAATCAAGTCTTAACAAGTTTTATTGCTTAATATGTTGGAAACATTTAATCATGTAAATATCAATTTCATTTAATATATAAAAACATGGAAAAGTTCGGGTCACTACAGTACCTACCCGTTAAATAAATTTCGTCCTGAAATTTTAAGCTGTTGAAAGTGTTGACGAATCTTCTGGAAATAGATGCGGGTATTTCTTATTCATCTGATCTTCATGCTCCCAGGTGAACTCGGGTCCTCTACGAGCATTCCATCAAACCTTAACAATCGGTATCTTGTTTTGTTTAAGTCTCTTAACCTCACGATCCATTATTTCGACGGGTTCTTTAATGAATTGAAGTTTTTCATTGATTTGGATTTCGTCCAACGGAATAGTGAGATCTTATTTAGCAAAACATTTCTTCAAATTCGAGACGTGGAAAGTGTTATGTACATTCGCAAGTTGTTGAGGTAACTCAAGTCGGTAAGCTACTGGTCCGACACGATCAATAATCTTGAATGGTCCAATATACTTTGGATTTAATTTCCCCCGTTTACCAAATCGAACAACACCTTTCCAAGGTGCAACCTTAAGCATGACCATTTCTCCAATTTCAAATTCTATGTCTTTTCTTTTAATGTCGGCGTAGCTCTTTTGTCGACTTTGGACGGTTTTCAACCGTTGTTGAATTTGGATGATCTTCTTGGTAGTTTCTTGTATTATCTCCGGACCTGTAATCTGTCTATCCCCCACTTCACTCCAACAAATCGGAGACCTGCACTTTCTACCATAAAGTGCTTCAAACGACGCCATCTCAATGCTTGAATAATAGCTGTTGTTGTAGGAAAATTCTGCTAACGGTAGATGTCGATCCCAACTGTTTTCGAAATCAATAACACATGCTCGTAGCATGTCTTCAAGCGTTTGTATCGTCCTTTCGCTCTGCCCATCAGTTTGTGGATGATAGATAGTACTCATGTCTAGACGAGTTCCTAATGCTTGCTGTAATGTCTGCCAGAATCTTGAAATAAATCTGCCATCCCTATCAGAGATAATAGAGATTGGTATTCCATGTCTGGAGACGACTTCCTTCAAATACAGTCGTGCTAACTTCTCCATCTTGTCATCTTCTCTTATTGGCAGAAAGTGTGCTGACTTGGTGAGACGATCAACTATTACCCAAATAGTATCATAACCACTTGCAGTCCTTGGCAATTTAGTAATGAAATCCATGGTAATGTTTTCCCATTTCCATTCCGGGATTTCAGGTTGTTGTAGTAGACCTGATGGTTTCTGATGTTCAGCTTTGACCTTAGAACATGTCAAACATTCTCCTATATATTTAGCAATATCGGCTTTCATACCTGGCCACCAAAAATGTTTCTTAAGATCCTTGTACATCTTCCCCGTTCCAGGATGTATTGAGTATCTGGTTTTATGAGCTTCTCTAAGTACCATTTCTCTCATATCTCCAAATTTTAGTACCCAAATTCTTTCAGCCCTATACCGGGTTCCGTCTTCCCGAATATTAAGATGCTTCTCCGATCCTTTGGGTATTTCATCCTTTAACTTTCCCTCTTTTAAAACTCCTTGTTGCGCCTCCTTTATTTGAGTTGTAAGGTTAGTGTGAATCATTATATTCATATATTTTACTTGAATGGGTTCTCTGTCCTTTCTGCTCAAGGCGTCGGCTACCACATTTGCCTTCTCCGGGTGGTAATGAATCTCAAAGTAGTAATCATTCAACAATTCAATCCACCTACGCTGCCTCATATTCAGTTGTTTCTGATTAAATATGTGTTGAAGACTTTTGTGGTCGGTATATATAATACTTTTGACCCCATATAAGTAGTGCCTCCAAGTCTTTAATGCAAAAACAACCGCGCCTAATTCCAAATCATGCGTCGTGTAATTTTGCTCGTGAATCTTCAATTGTCTAGACGCATAAGCAATCACCTTCGTCCGTTGCATTAATACACAACCGAGACCTTGCTTTGATGCGTCACAATAAATCACAAAATCATCATTCCCTTCAGGCAATGACAATATAGGTGCCGTAGTTAGCTTTTTCTTCAATAATTGAAACGCCTTCTCTTGTTCATCCTTCCATTCAAATTTCTTCCCTTTATGCGTTAATGCAGTCAAGGGTTTTGCTATTTTGGAGAAATCTTGGATGAATCTTCTGTAGTAACCAGCCAATCCTAAAAATTGACGTATATGCTTCAGAGTTTTTGGGGTTTCCCACTTTTCAACGGTTTCGATCTTTGCCGGGTCCACCTGGATGCCTTCTTTGTTCACTATGTGACCAAGGAATTGAACTTCTTCCAACCAAAATGCACACTTTAAAAACTTAGCTTACAGTTTTTCTTTCCTCAATACTTCTAGCACTTTTCTCAAATGTTCTTTGTGCTCTTGATCATTCTTTGAGTAAATAAGTATGTCATCGATGAAAACAATGACAAACTTGTCAAGATATGGCCCACACACTCGGTTCATAAGGTCCATGAACACAGCTGGTGCGTTAGTCAATCCAAACGGCATAACCAAAAACTCGTAATGACCATAACGCGTCCTAAAAGCAGTTTTTGGAATATCATCCTCCTTTACTCGCATTTGATGATATCTAGAACGTAAATTGATCTTCGAATAAACCGACGAGCCTTGTAGTTGATCAAATAAGTCGTCAATTCTCGGCAGTGGATAACGGTTTTTGATGGTAAGTTTGTTCAACTCTCTGTAGTCAATACACAACCTAGATGTACCATCCTTCTTCTTGACAAACAAAATAGGAGCTCCCCATGGTGATGTGCTTGGTCGAATGAAACCACGTTCTAATAGTTCTTGCAGTTAGCTTTGCAGTTCTTTCATCTCGCTGGGTGCGAGTCTATAAGGAGCACGAGCTATCGGTGCAGTTCCTGGTACAAGATCTATTTGAAATTCAACAGATCGATGTGGAGGTAGTCCCGGTAATTCTTTCAGAAATACATCGGGAAATTCTTTTGCGACGGGAACATCATTGATGCTCTTTTCTTCAGTTTGTACTTTCTCGACGTGTGCTAGAACAGCATAGCAACCTTTTCTTATTAGTTTTTGTGCCTTCAAATTACTAATAAGATATAGCTTCGTGTTGCCCTTTTCTCCGTACACCATTAAGGGTTCTCCTTCTTCTCGTACAATGCGAATTGCATTTTTATAACATACGATCTCTGCTTTCACCTTCTTCAGCCAGTCCATGCCAACTATTACATCAAAACTCCCTAACTCTACAGGTATCAAATCAATCTTAAATATTTCGCTACCCAGTTTAATTTCTCGATTCCGGCATATATAATCTGCTGAAATTAATTTACCGTTTGCTAATTCGAGTAAAAATTTACTATCCAACGGCGTCAATGGACAACTTAATTTAGCACAAAAATCTCTACTCATATAGCTTCTATCCGCACCCGAATCAAATAAAACGTAAGCAGATTTATTGTCAATAAGAAACGTACCCGTAACAAGCTCCGGGTCTTCCTGTGCCTCTGCCGCATTAATATTGAAAACTCTTCTACGACCTTGTCCATTCGTGTTCTCCTGGTTCGGGCAATTTCTAATAATGTGGCCCGGTTTTCCACATTTATAACAAACTACATTGGCATAACTTGCTCCGACACTACTTGCTCCGCCATTACTCGTTCCGACACCATTTGTTCCTTTCGTTCTGTTAACCCCTGGTCCGTAGACCTCACACTTCGCCGTGCTATGACCATTTCTTTTACACTTGTTGCAAAATTTGGTGCAGAACCCCGAGTGATACTTTTCACACCTTTGGCATAGCTGCTTCTGATTGTTGTTGTTGTTGTTGTTGTTGTTGTTGTTGTTGTTGTTGTTGTTGTTATTGTTGTTGGGATGATTGTTGTAGTTGCTGTTGTTGTTGTTGTTGTTGGGCCGTCGTTGTAGTTGCGATTGATGTTGCGATTGTTGGGATAGTTGTTGCGATTATTGTTGTAATTGCTGTTGTTATTGTATTGATGATTCTTATCACCGTTTTCCTCCCACTTTCTTTTGACTTGCTTCACATTGGCCTCTTCAGCCGCCTGTTCTTTAATTCTTTCCTCAATCTGGTTCGCTAGTTTGTGAGCCATTCTACATGCCTGTTGTATGGAAGTGGGCTCGTGTGAACTTATATCTTCTTGGATTCTTTCCGGTAATCCTTTCACAAACGCGTCGTTCTTCTCTTCCTCATCTTCGAACGCTCTCGGACACAATAGGCACAATTCTGTGAATTGTCTTTCGTACGTGGTAATATCAAATCCTTGGGTTCGTAACCCTCTAAGTTCTGTCTTGAGCTTATTGACCTCGGTTCTGGGACGGTACTTCTCGTTCATCAAGTGCTTGAATGCTGACCACGGTAGTGCGTAAGCGTCATCTTGTCCCACTTGCTCTAGATAGGTATTCCACCATGTTAACGCAGTACCTGTGAAGGTATGTGTAGCGTACTACACTTTGTCCTCTTCAGTACACTTACTTATGGCAAACACCGATTCGACCTTCTCGGTCCACCGTTTCAATCCGATCGGTCCTTCAGTTCCATCAAATTCCAAAGGTTTGTAGGCAGTGAATTCTTTGTAGGTGCATCCTACACGATTTCTTGCGCCATTAGCTGCATTGCTAGATTCGGAGTTATTGTTGGTATGTAGCGCAGCCTGTACTGCGGCTATGTTTGAAGCAAGAAAGGCACGAAATTCCTCTTCGCTCATATTCAAGGTGTGTCGAGTAGTCGGTGCCATTTCCTTCAAAATAGTCAAATGAAACGAGTTAATCATATAGAATATCAAGAGTAGTCAATAGTATTTCGTAGCATAATATGAACTTATTTATAAAAGCTCTTTCTTCATATTAGCGTTTTATACTCTTTAATTCGGGTAGTACCTACCCGTTAAGTTCATACTTAGTAGCTAACATACCATTTCAACTACTACAATTCTATATGAAAAACTAATCACAAAAAAAAAAAAAAATCATATTCAAACCTTTATACAATAACTTGCAAACTTACAATACCGCTTTTTTTTTACATATAGCATGAAATATAGCACATAAAACTTTGATACAAAGTAGTTGCGAAGATAATTCTAGTTAATAAATAAGGCGTTCAGCAAAGGTAATAAAGACACGTAATTCATACGTCCAAAAACAAGTCATGCATTCTGATTTTACTAATACTGAAAGGACCCGTTCATATACATTATAAACGATTCACAATAGTTGATTACATTGCGAGGTATTTGACCTCTATATGATACATTTTACAAACATTGCATTCGTTTTTAAATGACAATCTTTCTTTACATCAAAAATTGACAGGCATGCATACCATTTCATAATATCCACTATCCAACTATAAATTGATTTAATAATAATCTTTGATGAACTCAATGACTCGAATGCAACGTTCTTCGAAATATGCTATGAAAGACTCCAAGTAATATCTTTAAAATGAGCAAATGCACAGCGGAAGATTTCTTTAACACCTGAGAATAAACATGCTTTAAAGTGTCAACCAAAAGGTTGGTGAGTTCATTAGATTATCATAATCATTTATTTCCATCATTTTAATAGACCACAAGAATTTCATTTCCAGTTCTCATAAATATACGTCCCATGCATCGAGACAAAAATAATCATTCATATGGCGAACACCTGGTAACCGACATTCACAATATGTATATAAGAATATCCCCATCATTCGGGGATCCTCCTTCGGACATGATATAAATTTCGAAGTACTAAAGCATCCGATACTTTGGATGGGGCTTGTTGGGCCCGATAGATCTATCTTTAGAGTTCGCGTCAATTAGGGTGTCTGTTCCCTAATTCTTAGATTACCAGACTTAATAAAAAGGGGCATATTCGATTTCGATCATTCAACCATATAATGTAGTTTCGATTACTTGTGTCTATTTCGTAAAACATTTATAAAAGCAGCGCATGTATTCTCAGTCCCAAAAATATATATTGCAAAAGCATTTAAAAAGGGATTAATGAAACTCATATACTGTATTTCGTAGTAAAAATACATATAATGTCATTGAACAAGTGCAAGGTTGGCCTCGGATTCACGAACCTAAATTAATTATATATATTTATGTGTTGATCAATATTTGTCTAACAAATTAGGTCAAGTCATAGTGTACCACAATCCTAATGCTCGAGACTAATATGCAAAAGTCAACAAAAGTAAATTTGACTCAAAATAATTTCCAAAAATCTATACATGATTAATATATAGTTTAAATATCGTCGTTTTATATTTTTAAATATTTTTAAAAGATTTATTAGAGTAAATAATATAATTTATTTATTAATAAATAAAATTTTATATTATATTTATATAATAAAATATACTTTTATATATATTAAGTAATAAAATTTATAGGGTTCATTTAATATTATAAAGATAATATGATAGGTATTATTAAAGTAAGTTATTACACGTAGTAAAATATGTTTGTATCAAATATTTATTTGATAAAATAATATCTATAATGATAGTAAGTAAAAGTTGTATTATTTTGTAATAATAATAATTATTATAAAAATATCAATATTTATAATTACTAAGATGACATTATGATAAAACGATAATTCTAATTATGATAACTTTAATATTTACGATAATTTTTAATATTATCTTTAAAATAATAATTCTATTTAAAATAATAATAATAATGATATTTTATAGTAACAATGACATTTTTATTAAAATGATAATTTTTATTAAAATGATAGTTTGAATACTAACGATAATTTTAATAATAATAGTAATGATAAAAATAATAAGAACGATAATTTTATCTAAATCAATATCTTATGATATTTTAATTTCATCATGATACTCTTACCCATTATTTCCTAATCGTTTCGTTTAATAGCTTTTAATCGTCTTTTATATCGTGTTCGTAATAATGATAATAATAGTAATAAAAATAATTAGGTGTTACAAATATTTGTTTTAATTACACTAATATTAATAATGGTAGTTACTATAACATTATTAACCATAATACTAATAATTATCTTAATGATAATATAGTAATAATAATAATAACAATAACAATAACCATTTTTAAATAATGATATATATATATTAATAATGATAATAATAATAATACCAATAATAATAATAATAATAATAGGATAATAATAATAATACTAATTATAACTTTAACGATAATAACGATCGTAATAATAAAAAAAAATAACAATTTTTAATGATAAATCCTTTTATTGATAAAGATAATAATAACAATAATAATAATAAGATAAAACTAGAACGACGATAATAACGACGATAATAATAATCATTTTTAATAATAATACAAAAGTTCGATGGACTATAACTTCACATCCGTTCATCGAAATCATTCGATATCTAAATGAAAGTTCTTAATTTTTTGCTACCTTTCCAACGACATGCATATCTTATACCTTATCTCAGTCGCATATATAACTAATTCAGGATTCAACATAACCTAACTAAAGGCAATATCAAAAGTACAAACATGCATAATCCTATATACTCGAGCACTAGTCCGGGATACACTATTAGTATGTAAAAGTTAAATTATGAGTACTCACGTGTCAATATTGAGATTCAATATTGCAGGAAAGGTACGTAGACGCAAAGGAGATGATAAACACTATATTGACCTCACGAGCATACCCATGAACCATACCCAATCACCTCCATAGCTATAACCCATAATTTCCTTAATCCAATCCCACTCGAAAAACAATTTCGAAATCACTCGGACAGCACTCTGACGTAATATTTTATGTATACTAATAATATCTTGAAATAATACGGAGTAAATATATATATGTAAATCGATTGAGAGAGTTTAGAGAAAAATATTTTCAAGTTTCTATGAAATAATGAAACCTATTGAATTCTATTTATAATAGATTTTTGAATTATTAAACTATGAATTATTAAAGTGAATTATTAAAGTGTGAATTATTAAAGTGAATTACTAAAGTATGAATTATTAAAGTGAATTATTAAAGTATGAATTATTAAAGTGAATTATTAAAGTATGAATTATTAAAGTGAATTATTAAAGTTAAAGTAAAGTAAAAATAAAGTAAAGGTAAAGTTTAAGTATAGTAAAAGTATAAAACTATGTACGTATAATACGCGTATAAATATATATAATATTAATTTAAATCGTTATATATATTTAATAAAATTAAATATAAATATCGTTATCTTTATCATACTGGTTAAGTAATGAGTTGTCAAAAGTGGTTCTAGATATTTATAAAAGTTATATACGTTTTAATAATAAAGTTCTTTTTAAACTGAAAACGTTTTTGTACGTTTGAAACTAAATCAAATAAATATAATAATTTTGTTTTCCAAAATCAAATATATTTTTAAGAATCATTTTGTTTAAAGGTTAAAATAATGGAAATCGTTATATCATAAAATGTTTTAGAAAAGTAGAATCATATATATTCATATTAGGTTTCAAGTTTTTAAATTACAGTTTGTTGGTGAAGCATGGGATAAAGTTCAAAGGTTAAATAAACGTATGAAATCATCTTAATGAAAAATGTCGAGTTACTTAACTTGTCGATATCCAACATCTAAGTTATTTACACTTCACGTTCTTACTTATAAATCACTTTACCATTTTCCGAATGTTGTCAAAAAGAATAGATTTCTTAAATCACAGTGGACCTCATAACATAGACCCGTAATCATATCATAATGTATCTGATAAATCAATTATTTGATATTATCTTCTAATTCCATCGATAAATATATTGAAACAAATACGTTCATGTAAAGTATTATACGTTTAATACTTTATTAATATTCTCAAGTTATAATATATATATATACATATATATACATATTTATTTATATATAACGGTTCGTGAATCGTCGGAATTTGGTCGAGGTTATAATGAATGTATGAACACAATTTAAAATTCTTGAGATTTAACTTAACAAACTTTGCTTATCGTGTTGGAATAATATAAAGATAAAGTTTAAATTTGGTTGGAAATTTCCGGGTTGTCACAGTACCTACCCGTTAAAGAAATTTCGTCCCGAAATTTGAGTGAAAAGGTCGTGAATGATAATAAGTATGTTTTCATGATGCATACAGGCTGAAAATTAGAGTTTTATCATCAGCGAATAATTTGGATAAACAATCCATTTATATGAAGAGTACGAGTGAAGCTAACATAGAAGAGTGAAATGAGTAAGTGTAGATTCATCTTATCATTTGACGTAGATATGATTGATTTCCAGATTTCAAGGGATTTGAAGAAAATCTTTGTAATAAGATTTGATTCTCCGGTAACAAAAGGAATTAGGATCCGCTTTAAATGCGATCGTCCATTTTAATTGTTCTGTCAGAGATTTTCTTATAAATTCACCTCCTTCGTTTTCTTACAACTCACACCTTCTGTTGATGCATTTTATGCAAGTCCCTAGACATCTACCCACGTCCATTGCAGGTACAATAGTTTACAGGCCACCATGATCGTTCGTTATTATCCTATCCGTGTTTGTATGTGGTTACAGCAACTGCAGGAATGAGATTTGGATGTTTGACTATGTTAGACTTAGTCAGACGTCCGAGTGAAGCCTCACTCGTACGGCTGATAGGCTCATACGCACGGTTGATGCTGAGTTAAGTCACAATTACAACCTAAATGAGAAGACACGAGTGAGTGATCACCCGTACGACTGATGAAGCTAACTCGTATGTGTGATGGATGAATCGTACGGGTGAGTCAACAGCAGGGGTATATAAGGTCTTATGTTCTTCATTTTAGGTTAAGCCTCTCATTTGTTACACACACTCAGATCTGGTGAGCTCCTCCGATTCTCTCTCAACCCAAATCACCCAGGTGGTGAATAATAGCTCTAGGTGTTGATCTAATCACACTTGATTTAGTTGTGGTATGACTAAATTAATCCCAAAAAGCTTAACCTATTCACTAGAGGGTTTGATTCACTTATTCCGTCATTGTGTGAGTTAAATCTGTTGATTTTTAAGTTCCTAGTCATGTTTCATCACCTTCTATTCTTTCCCCCTCAACTCATATTTTAAAGTATTCATCAATATGCTCCATCCAGTTCTGATTCTCGATATACTTATAACTTTCATATCGGTCATTCTTCTTTTTCATCTACCGCCGGAAGAATCTATTTACTTCTACTATACTCTTGGGTTTATAGTGTTTCTAGTTCTCCCGTGTCTTTATATTGCTATATGCATCGATATATATGGTTTATAATTTTTGATTTGTCGTTGGGCTTTATATCTTCCCTTATATTTCAAAGTCTCTGTTTCTATCTTCTATAATCATTGTTATCCACATTTAATGCTCTCTTTTATTTGCTGCAATTTATACCCCAATTTCTATTTCGGAGTTTTGTCCTTTCGTTTCTTCTTCTTGCGATTAAGCACCACTTGTAATGGTCCAGAATTCACAGATATGAATTTCGGAATGAACATTGTTAATGTTCTAGGAAGGAAATTGTGATGGCACGATCTTGACTTGTCAAATTACTAAAATACCTTGGAAAAGGCCGAATCATCAAGAAATATTTTCTTGATATTTTAGAGGTTAAATAGAATACAAGAGTCGTATAACATGGCACATGATGATGTTATGATCTGTGAATCATCACGTTCCATTTAGAAACTCAGCATGAATTACTGTAATATAATCACGTTGATCAAGTGTCATTATATTATACTAACTCATGCTTCAGTTTCCAACACTACTTCAAAAACATTCATATTTTAAACTCAAAGGTTTACAGAGTATAGGAACTAAACAGTTTCCTTTTTGATGTAATACAGATAGCGCAAAGAGATAAATGATTCCAGATAAGAATAGTTATGGAAATATCTTCAGAAATATGGAGGATATTTATAATGAAAGATACGATGATATCTTAGAATTTCTAATATCAGAGGATGATGAAGAATATTGTCTGTAAGGGTTTAGTGTCAGGAGCAAGGTATTCGTTAATGACTTCAGCAGACACTGAATCATTTGGATTCTTTGAAGGCAGGTTCAGTCTTGGTGATTTGTCCACAGCCTCCTTCATACTTTGCTCAATCCGTTTTCCAGTTCCAAAACTTCTTTATTTATGAGCTTTGTTAATACACTAATCTTTATCATCAAACTTTTTACTACTAAGGTCGTTTACAGTTTTTGTTGCTTCATCAGCATTTCGAGAACTAGTTCGCGGTTCAGAGTGTTTTTCAGAAACTTCACATTCGAAGTATGTAAGCCTTGGAAATAGACGTTATGTATAACTGTTGGCGTCAACATGCTGTGAGATTTCAAAATACTGATTGCTAATTCCCAATGATTCGTATGGCAATTCTCATTACAAGAGGCAGATGAGTAAATGATGAGGTTTCGATAAATATAAAGATTCTTCAAAATGCCCAAGATCAGTGAAGTTGTTGGTAAGTTTATTGCTAATGTGGTGGAATATGAAAGGTTCTCCGGTAACAAAAGGGTAATCACATATATCAAAATTATGATAAGGCTACTCCGAATGAAAAAATTGAAGTTGTCTTGCTGGAGCTGTGATATAATTTGCCAATTTGCAAAAGAATTGCAAGTTTATTTTTTCTAATAAATGCCAAAAGATCTGACACAGATATGTGTTGAATTATGACTTTGGTTTCAAGAGCTTTTTAAGTACATAACTGTTAGTAATATGTGGTTGGATCATCATCTCGATTGCTCATTATTTGAAGTGTCTTCAGAGATTTTCGAAGGGTTTGAACACAGATTGTAATCGTTTGTATACATTTGATGTTCTAACACACTTTTGAAGTCAAAGTATAGCTTTGAAAAATGTAGGAATCTAAAAGTGATGGTACCGGTTATATCTTGAATTGAATTCTGAGATTTTAAAATCAGAATATGTAATTGGGTTTGAATGAGTATGGTTGTTTTGATTTCTATGAAAGAATGTATATTATTGTGAAAGTAGGAAGTATAATTTATATTTTTTCTTAATCTGATTCAAAGAATGTAACATATTAATTGTGAATTTATATATATCTCTTGGGTATTACCTACCCGTTAAAAAAATTTCACAATTAATATTTTGTACATAAGAATTTTATTACAATCTTTATGAAAATATATATGTATATATTGTCCTCAGATGTAACATAGATTTTAATGAGTTAATACTAAATTAAACTCATTCGATTTACGGTTAGAACTAGAATTGAATAATTCCTTGAAGGCTTTAGAGGTTACATAAGTATTTCTTCAATAATATTGAAATTATGAATCAATACTTCATTATTTGTTGAGATGTGATGTTGGTTTTCGTTAAATTCTTGTGAACTTCGCAAAGTACGAATGATGTTATCTGAAAAGTTTCGGTTACATCAATGATGAAGTGTAAAATCAAATATATACTTGATTTATTAGGAATTGGAATTTGTTGAATTGAGACAGAGATTGTAGTTAACGATGGTTAAGTCGCGGGCGAGGGACGTACATTATTGCATATTTGTAATATGAATTAACCGAGTAGTTAAGATTCACACACAATAGCTTAGCACGGAAAGATTTATTTTTTATTTCAAAATATATATATATATATATATAAAATATATATATAATTTCTTCAGAGGGAATGAGTTAATTCTTCATAACTTGTTGATACAATATACACGTTATTGATTCGTAATGATGTCCACAGTGATTCTTGAACTGACGGAGTTTGTGATGTTATAGGTGTTGTTGATTCTGATGTTGACTGTACTGACGATGCTGGTGACGTTGACGGTACTATTGATGCTGTTGGTAAAACAAGTTTAACTTGTTAATCACACACCATTTTTGTCAGGGTTTCTACTCTTCCTTCTATCATTTTGGTTCGCTTAACTGATTTATGGTTAGGGCTAGATTAGATAATCTCTAAGACTTTAGAGATTATATAATCACCGCAGAATGTTTCTCCAATGAAGTTATGAATTAATACTTCGTCAGTTATTATTGTTGGTACTCCTTGGTATCTATGGTGCGTATGACGTTGATGCTCGTGGGACAGATTGTGAAGTTGAGGTTTACAACGCGGTTGTGGTTGGAGGTGGTAATGGTACTATTGGCGTTGATGATGGTGGTACTGGTTATGCTGCTGGTGCTGCTGCTGGTGTTTGTAATCTCTACACCATATTCTCCAAAGCTACTACTCGAGAGCGAAGTTCGTTGACTTCTTATATTATTCCAGGATGATTGTCGGTCGGAACGAGCGGATAAATAAAATCTAGAATTTGATGTAGTATATAATCGTGACGAGATACCCTGGAAATGAGAGAGAAAATGGTGTCTCGAACAGGTTCGCCGGTAAGTGCTTCAGGTTCTTCGCCAAGAGGGCAATGTGGTGGATGGAAAGGATCGCCTTCTTCTTGTTTCCAATGATTGAGGAGGCTACGAACCCATCCCCAATTCATCCAGAATAGGTGATGACTGATTGGTTGATCCATTCCGGTCACACTGCTTTCGGAGCTTGAGTGAGATTCCATTTCGGAATCCGAGTGACTTGAACTGATGACAAATTCCATTTCGTACGATTGGATAAAGGATTTTCGATATAAAATGATTTTTCGGCTATCGGGTGGTATTCTATTTACATAGGATATCTATATATAGAGATCAAAAGATTTCAAAGATTACGGAGGAATTTGCGGGATATGTCAGGCAAAGTTTAAAGTAACAGATACGATAAGATATGATTTAGCAGATACGCTAAGATATGAATTTTGTCTATACACTACTCATGCAATTAATGTAGCAAGACGTGTCTAGACTAATAATGATAAGCAGGTAATTTCCTATGGATGATAAACAGATGATTTCCGACTAGAAATGATAAGCAAAACTTTTGACATGCAGATACGGTCGAAGTCCAGAGTCACTAATGCATCCTAACGACTTATCAGTTAGACACACTAATGCAGACCTGGTTCACTAAGACCACCACTCTGATACCAACTGAAAGGACCCGTTCATATACATTATAAACGATTCACAATAGTTGATTACATTGCGAGGTATTTGACCTCTATATGATACATTTTACAAACATTGCATTCGTTTTTAAATGACAATCTTTCTTTACATAAAAAATTGACAGGCATGCATACCATTTCATAATATCCACTATCCAACTATAAATTGATTTAATAATAATCTTTGATGAACTCAATGACTCGAATGCAACGTTCTTCGAAATATGCTATGAAAGACTCCAAGTAATATCTTTAAAATGAGCAAATGCACAGCGGAAGATTTCTTTAACACCTGAGAATAAACATGCTTTAAAGTGTCAACCAAAAGGTTGGTGAGTTCATTAGTTTATCATAATCATTTATTTCCATCATTTTAATAGACCACAAAAATTTCATTTCCAGTTCTCATAAATATACGTCCCATGCATCGAGACAAAAATAATCATTCATATGGCGAACACCTGGTAACCAACATTCACAATATGTATATAAGAATATCCCCATCATTCCGGGATCCTCCTTCGGACATGATATAAATTTCGAAGTACTAAAGCATCCGATACTTTGGATGGGGCTTGTTGGGCCCGATAGATCTATCTTTAGAGTTCGCGTCAATTAGGGTGTCTGTTCCCTAATTCTTAGATTACCAGACTTAATAAAAAGGGGCATATTCGATTTCGATCATTCAACCATATAATGTAGTTTTGATTACTTGTGTCTATTTCGTAAAACATTTATAAAAGCAGCGCATGTATTCTCAGTCCCAAAAATATATATTGCAAAAGCATTTAAAAAGGGATTAATGAAACTCACATACTGTATTTCGTAGTAAAAATACATATAACGTCATTGAACAAGTGCAAGGTTGGCCTCGAATTCACGAACCTAAATTAATTATATATATTTATGTGTTGGTCAATATTTGTCTAACAAATTAGGTCAAGTCATAGTGTACCACAATCCTAATGCTTGAGACTAATATGCAAAAGTCAACAAAAGTAAATTTGACTCAAAATAATTTCCAAAAATCTATACATGATTAATATATAGTTTAAATATCGTCGTTTTATATTTTTAAATATTTTTAAAAGATTTATTAGAGTAAATAATATAATTTATTTATTAATAAATAAAATTTTATATTATATTTATATAATAAAATATACTTTTATATATATTAAGTAATAAAATTTATAGGGTTCATTTAATATTATAAAGATAATATGATAGGTATTATTAAAGTAAGTTATTACACGTAGTAAAATATGTTTGTATCAAATATTTATTTGATAAAATAATATCTATAATGATAGTAAGTAAAAGTTGTATTATTTTGTAATAATAATTATTATTATAAAAATATCAATATTTATAATTACTAAGATGACATTATGATAAAACGATAATTCTAATTATGATAACTTTAATATTTACGATAATTTTTAATATTATCTTTAAAATAATAATTCTATTTAAAATAATAATAATAATGATATTTTATAGTAACAATGATATTTTTATTAAAATGATAATTTTTGTTAAAATGATAGTTTTAATACTAACGATAATTTTAATAATAATAGTAATGATAAAAATAATAAGAACGATAATTTTATCTAAATCAATATCTTATGATATTTTAATTTCATCATGATACTCTTACCCATTATTTCCTAATCGTTTCGTTTAATAGCTTTTAATCGTCTTTTATATCGTGTTCGTAATAATGATAATAATAGTAATAAAAATAATTAGGTGTTACAAATATTTGTTTTAATTACACTAATATTAATAATGATAGTTACTATAACATTATTAACGATAATACTAATAATTATCTTAATGATAATATAGTAATAATAATAATAACAATAACAATAACCATTTTTAAATAATGATATATATATTAATAATGATAATAATAATAATAATACCAATCATAATAATAATAATAGGATAATAATAATAATAATACTAATTATAACTTTAACGATAATAACGATAGTAATAATAAAAAAAATAACAATTTTTAATGATAAATCCTTTTATTGATAAAGATAATAATAACAATAATAATAATAAGATTAAACTAGAACGACGATAATAACGATGATAATAATAATCATTTTTAATAATAATACAAAAGTTCGATGGACTATAACTTCACATCCGTTCATCGAAATCATTCGATATCTAAATGAAAGTTCTTAATTTTTTGCTACCTTTCCAACGACATGCATATCTTATACCTTATCTCAGTCGCATATATAACTAATTCAGGATTCAACATAACCTAACTAAAGGCAATATCAAAAGTACAAACATGCATAATCCTATATACTCGAGCACTAGTCCGGGATACACTATTAGTATGTAAAAGTTAAATTATGAGTACTCACGTATCAATATTGAGATTCAATATTGCAGGAAAGGTACGTAGACGCAAAGGAGATGATAAACACTATATTGACCTCACGAGCATACCCATGAACCATACCCAATCACCTCCATAGCTATAACCCATAATTTCCTTAATCCAATCCCACTCGAAAAACAATTTCGAAATCACTCGGACAGCACTCTGACGTAATATTTTATGTATACTAATAATATCTTGAAATAATACGGAGTAAATATATATATGTAAATCGATTGAGAGAGTTTAGAGAAAAATATTTTCAAGTTTCTATGAAATAATGAAACCTATTGAATTCTATTTATAATAGATTTTTGAATTATTAAACTATGAATTATTAAAGTGAATTATTAAAGTGAATTACTAAAGTATGAATTATTAAAGTGAATTATTAAAGTATGAATTATTAAAGTGAATTATTAAAGTATGAATTATTAAAGTGAATTATTAAAGTTAAAGTAAAGTAAAAATAAAGTAAAGGTAAAGTTTAAGTATAGTAAAAGTATAAAACTATGTACGTATAATACGCGTATAAATATATATAATATTAATTTAAATCGTTATATATATTTAATAAAATTAAATATAAATATCGTTATCTTTATCATACTGGTTAAGTAATGAGTTGTCAAAAGTGGTTCTAGATATTTATAAAAGTTATATACGTTTTAATAATAAAGTTCTTTTTAAACTGAAAACGTTTTTGTACGTTTGAAACTAAATCAAATAAATATAATAATTTTGTTTTCCAAAATCAAATATATTTTTAAGAATCATTTTGTTTAAAGGTTAAAATAATGGAAATTGTTATATCATAAAATGTTTTAGAAAAGTAGAATCATATATATTCATATTAGGTTTCAAGTTTTTAAATTACAGTTTGTTGGTGAAGCATGAGATAAAGTTCAAAGGTTAAATAAACGTATGAAATCATCTTAATGAAAAATGTCGAGTTACTTAACTTGTCGATATCCAACATCTAAGTTATTTACACTTCACGTTCTTACTTATAAATCACTTTACCATTTTCCGAATGTTGTCAAAAAGAATAGATTTCTTAAATCACAGTGGACCTCATAACATAGACCCGTAATCATATCATAATATATCTGATAAATCAATCATTTGATATTATCTTCTAATTCCATCGATAAACATATTGAAACAAATACGTTCATGTAAAGTATTATACGTTTAATACTTTATTAATATTCTCAAGTTATAATATATATATACATATATATACATATTTATTTATATATAACGGTTCGTGAATCATCGGAATTTGGTCGAGGTTATAATGAATGTATGAACACAATTTAAAATTCTTGAGATTTAACTTAACAAACTTTGCTTATCGTGTCGGAATAATATAAAGATAAAGTTTAAATTTGGTTGGAAATTTCCGGGTTGTCACAAATACCACTTCCCATCCTTGGTTTTGTGGAACATAACCATTGTGACCGATAGTAAGACAATGTGTTGTAACATCATCAAAAGGATGAAGGTTACGTAATGACCAACAGTCTCGTAATAACCTAAAAACCTCATTTCTTACCCCAATTACCGACTCCGTCACTTGTGGGAACGTTTTGTTTAATAGTTGTAGCCCGATGTTCTTGTTCTCACTTTGGTGAGAAGCGAACATTACTAACCCGTAAGCATAACATGCTTCTTTATATTGCATGTTAGCCGCTTTTTTTAAATCACGAAGTCCTATATTCGGATATATTGAGTCAAAATAATTTCTTAAACCGTTGTGTAAAATATCATTTGGGTTCCCCGCAATATATGCGTCAAAGTAAACACATCGTAGCTTATGGATTTCCCAATGTGATATCCCCCATCTTTCGAACGAAAGCCTTTTATAAATCAAGGAATTCTTGGAACGTTCTTCGAATGTCTTACAAACTGATCTCGCCTTAAATAGTTGTGCCGAGGAATTCTGACCGACTCTAGACAAGATTTCATCAATCATGTCTCCGGGTAGGTCTCTTAAAATATTGGGTTGTCTATCCATTTTGTGTTTTTATACTGTAAAATAGACAAGAGTTAGATTCATAAAAAAAATACTTATTAATACAAGCAATTTTTACATATATCATAAAGCATAAGCACACTATATTACATATATTACACTACACGAATACAACTATCTTATTCCGACTCGCTCGTTTCTTCTTCTTCGGTTTTGGTTCGTTTTGTCAAGTTTCTTGGGATATATGATGTTCCCCTAATACGAGCCATCGTTTTCCACATTGGTTTAGAAAAACCTGGTGGTTTAGAGGTTCCCGGGTTATTGTCACAACTTAAGAAATACGGGTGTTGACGATACATATAAAGTTCATCGTGTTTGGAATCAAATTTCTCTATTTTTATGCCCTTTCCCTTATTGTTCTCTTTTGCCTTATTAAATTGTGTTGGGGTAATTTCTATAACATCATCGGAATTCTAGTCGGGATCCGATTCATCGGAGAATTGGTAATCCTCCCAATACTTTGCTTCCTTGGCGGAAACACCATTGACCATAATTAACTTTGGTAGGTTGGTTGAGGATTTTCTTCTACTTAACCGTTTTATTATTTCCCCCACTGGTTCTATTTCTTCTTCCGGTTCCGATTCTTCTTCCTGTTCCGACTCTTCTTCCGGTTCCTCTTCGGAAACTTGTGAATCAGTCCACGAATCATTCCAATTTACATTTGACTCTTCATTATTATTAGGTGAGTCAATGAGACTTGTTCTAGAGGTAGACATCTATCACATAATATCAAACACGTTAAGAGATTAATATATTACATAATATTCACATGTTAAAAATATATAGTTTCCAACAAAAATGTTAAGCAATCATTTTTAAAGAAAACACGGTCGAAGTCTAGACTCACTAATGCATCCTAACAAACTCGATAAGACATACTAATGCAAATTTTCTGGTTCTCTAAGACCAACGCTCGGATACCAACTGAAATGTCCCGTTCATATTGATTATAAACGTTCCATATTAATTGATTTCGTTGCGAGGTTTTGACCTCTATATGAGACGTTTTTCAAAGACTGCATTCATTTTTAAAACAACCATAACCTTTATTTTATCAATAAAGGTTTCAAAAGCATTACGTAGATTATCAAATAATGATAATCTAAAATATACTGTTTACACACGACCATTACATAATAGTTTACAATAGAAATATATTACATCGACATATGTTTCTTGAATGCAGTTTTTACATAATATCATACAAACCTGGACTCCAAATCTTGTCCTTATTTTAGTATGCAACAGCGGAAGCTCTTAATATTCACCTGAGAATAAACATGCTTTAAACGTCAACAAAAATGTTGGTGAGTTATAGGTTTAACCTATATATATCAAATCGTAACAATAGACCACAAGATTTCATATTTCAATATACATCCCATACATAGAGATAAAAATCATTCATACGGTGAACACCTGGTAACCGATATTAACAAGATGCATATATAAGAATATCCCCATCATTCCGGGACACCCTTCGGATATGATATAAATTTTGAAGTACTAAAGCATCCGGTACTTTGGATGGGGTTTGTTAGGCCCAATAGATCTATCTTTAGGATTCGCGTCAATTAGGGTGTCTGTTTCCTAATTCTTAGATTACCAGACTTAATAAAAAGGGTCATATTCGATTTCGATAATTCAACCATAGAATGTAGTTTCACGTACTTGTGGTTATTTTGTAAATCATTTATAAAACCTGCATGTATTCTCATCCCAAAAATATTAGATTTTAAAAGTGGGACTATAACTCACTTTCACAGATTTTTACTTCGTCGAGAAGTAAGACTTGGCCACTGGTAGATTCACGAACCTATAACAAATATGTACATATATATCAAAGTATATTCAAAATATATTTACAACACTTTTAATACATTTTGATGTTTTAAGTTTATTGAGTCAGCTGTCCTCGTTAGTAACCTACAACTAGTTGTCCAACGTTAGATGTACAGAAAAAAATTGAGATATATTATCTTGAATCAATCCACGACACAGTGTATACACGTCTCAGGCTAGATCAAAACTCAAAGTATATATATTTTTGGAATCAACCTCAACCCTGTATAGCTAACTCCCACATTACTGCATATAGAGTGTCTATGGTTGTTTCAAATAATATATACACATGGGTCGATATGATATGTCAAAACATTTGCATACGTGTCTATGGTATCCCAAGATTACATAATATATTAGAATACATATATAATACAATATAAGTTAGCTAGGATATGATTAATATAGATTTGTTACCAATTTTCACGTTGCTACAACAAGAAAAATTATCCAATCTTGTTTTACCCATAACTTCTTCATTTTAAATCCGTTTTGAGTGAATCAAATTGCTATGGTTTCATATTGAACTCTATTTTATGAATCTAAACAGAAAAAGTATAGGTTTATAGTCAGAAATATAAGTTACAAGTCGTTTTTATAAAGGTAGTCATTTCAGTCGAAAGAACGACGTCTAGATGACCATTTTAGAAAACATACTTCCACTTTTAGTTTAACCATGATTTTTGGATATAGTTTCATATTCATAAGAAAAATCATTTTCCCAGAAAAACAACTTTTAAATCAAAGTTTATCATAGTTTTTAATTAACTAACTCAAAACAGCCCGCGGTGTTACTACGACGGCGTATGTCCGGTTTTACAGTGTTCTTCGTGTTTTCAGGTTTTAAATCATTAAGTTAGCATATCATATAGATATAGAACATGTGTTTAGTGGATTTTAAAAGTCAAGTTAGAAGGATTAACTTTTGTTTGCGAACAAGTTTAGAATTAACTAAACTATGTTCTAGTGATTATAAGTTTAAACCTTCGAATAAGATAGCTTTATATGTATGAATCAAATGATGTTATGAAAATCATTACTACCTCAAGTTTTCTGGATAAAGCTACTGGAAATGAAAAAAATGGATCTAGCTTCAAAGGATCCTTGGATGGCTTGAAAGTTCTTGAAGCAGAATCATGACACGAAAACAAGTTCAAGTAAGATTTCCACTCGAAATAAGATTGTTATAGTTATAGAAATTGAATCAAAGTTTGAATATGAGTATTACCTTGTATTAGAAAGATATCTTACTGTAAATAATAAAGATTTTTTGAGGTTGTATGATCACTCTACAAGATTGGAAGTAAGCTAGCAAACTTGGAAGTATTCTTGATTTTATGAAACTAGAACTTGTAGAATTTTTGAAGAACACTTAGAACTTGAAGATAGAACTTGAGAGAGATTAATTAGATGAATAAAATTAAAGAATTAAAGTGTTTGTAGGTGTTTTTGGTCATTGGTATATGGATTAGATATAAAGGATGTGTAATTTTGTTTACATGTAAATAAGTCATGAATGATTACTCATATTTTTGTAATTTTATGAGATATTTCATGCTAGTTGCCAAATGATGGTTCCCACATGTGTTAGGTGACTCACATGGGCTGCTAAGAGCTGATCATTGGAGTGTATATACCAATAGTACATACATCTAAAAGCTGTGTATTGTACGAGTACGAATACGGGTGCATACGAGTAGAATTGTTGATGAAACTGAACGAGGATGTAACTGTAAGCATTTTTGTTAAGTAGAAGTATTTTGATAAGTGTATTGAAGTCTTTCAAAAGTGTATGAATACATATTAAAACACTACATGTATATACATTTTAACTGAGTCGTTAAGTCATCGTTAGTCGTTACATGTAAGTGTTGTATTGAAACCTTTAGGTTAACGATCTTGTTAAATGTTGTTAACCCATTGTTTATTAAATCAAATGAGATGTTAAATTATTACATTATCATGATATCATGATGTATTAATATATCTTAATATGATATATATACATTAAATGTCGTTACAACGATAATCGTTACATATATGTCTCGTTTCAAAATCATTAAGTTAGTAGTCTTGTTTTTACATATGTAGTTCATTGTTAATATACTTAATGATATATTTACTTATCATAATATCATGTTAACTATATATATATATCCATATATATGTCATCATATAGTTTTTACAATTTTTAACGTTCGTGAATCGCCGGTCAACTTGGGTGGTCAATTGTCTATATGAAACCTATTTCAATTAATCAAGTCTTAACAAGTTTGATTGCCTAACATGTTGGAAACATTTAATCATGTAAATACCAATTTCATTTAATATATAAAAACATGGAAAAGTTCGGGTCACTACACCATGTAGTGACATTTCATGGTTGGGTCATTCCAATATTCATCATCAAAGAATACATATGAATTTTGGACAAGTTAACTATTCATCATCAATGAATATAACCAAAATTTCACATTAATCTTAATTCATGTTATTCCCATAACATGACCGATTATGGAGATTTTGAATAATCAACAATTATTCATGGATTAAACACGCTAATATAGAACACAGTGATATAAATGAAAACGATCATACCAACTATATATCAATTCATTAATATAAAACTGCTTAATATTCCAATAATATCCAAATACTAAATTACAAATGAAAAAGATCAACAGCATAACAAAGTCCAGTATTACTAGAATGATCATCATGCTTGTTGTGCATCATGGGTTTCATGAACGGGTCAGCCACATTATCATTTGTATGAACCTTTAAGAATACTAATATCATTCCTCTTAATGACTTAATGAATGTAGTCAAACTTTTGAAGAATGTGCCAGATATGTACATGTGATTCTTTCAAAAGTATATTAACAATCGAACTATCACAGTACATATTATAGAAGATTAAATGTTGTGTACTACTCTGAGTATAACAACAAACTTCCTTATTCAGACAGCTTTCTGAGCAGCTTCTCAGTCAAAAATGTATTCTGCTTTTGTTGTAGATTGTTCAATAGTGCTCTGCCTAGAGCTCTTCCAATCAACTGTTTTGCCCATCATGACAAAGAAACAACGTGACTGGATCGAGAATCATCTTGATTAGTTTGGAAACTAGAATCAGTATAAAACTTAATACTTAACTCTTCTTCCAAACCACCGTAAACCATGAACATATCATTAGTACTCTGCAAATACTAAAGAATATTCTTAACAACAATCCAATGTACTTCACCTGGATTATGTTGACAATGACTCGTCATACTCAAAACTAACAAAACATCGAGTATAGTACATATCATGGCATACATAATGGATCATATAGCCGAAGCATATGTGATACATTTTATTTGTCTCATCTCATCTGCTGTGATAGGACTTTTGAGACTTTCTCATGGTTATGCCCTTTTGCATTGGCAAAGCTCCATGCTTTGAGTTTTGCATGCTAAATCTCTGCAAGATAATGTATGTACTTTGATTTAAACCAATATGCCAATTGGATCTATTGTATAGATCCTCATTCCAATAATATAAGTAGCTTCATCAAGATCCTTTATGGAAATACATTTTTCAAGCCAAGACTTGACATCTTGCAAGTTGGAATGTTATTTCTAATAAGTAATATGTCATCAACATATAAGATCAAGAAGACTACTTTGCTCCCACTAGCTCTAATGTAAACTCAGGGCTTATCTTAGTTTTGAGAAAAATTAAACACTTTGATTTTCTCATTAAACTTAAGATTCTAGCTCATGGATGCTTGCTTTAATCCATAAATGGATTTTAGAAGCTTGTATACTTTATTAGGATGCTTAGGATTCATAAACCCTTTAGGCTGAACCATATATACGTCCTCACTTAGGTCGCCATTTAGGAAAGTGGTTTTGACATCCATTAGCCATATTTTATTATCATGATAAGTAAACATGGCAATAAGTATCCTAATTGTTTTAAGGCTCGCGACTGGTGAAAAACTTTCATCATAACATTTTGTCACCAATCGAGCTTTAAAAGTGTTTACATTACCGTCCATATCAGTCTTCCTTTTAAGACCCATTTTTACCTCATTGTCTTACAATTGGGTAGAAGATCAATCAAGTCTCATACTTGATTATCCTTCATGGACTTCATATCTATATTCATAGAATCTAGTCATTTTCAGATTCAGGATCTGATATGGCCTCACGCAGCCAGAGGGTTCATCATAATCCCTTATTGAGGTTTATCTGAATTAATCAGATAATTAAACCTCATAAGCCGATGAGTTCTACTAGATCTATAAAGTACAGGTGTAACACGTTCTGGTTCACCAACAGTGCGCTCAGTTTCAACGTGTGGATTGCTAGTGCTTACTGAAGGTATGTTACTTTAAAGTACTTGAATTTCTTTAAGATCTACTTTACTCCCACTGACTTCTTGTAAGAGAAGATCTCTTTTCAGGAATTCAGCAGACCGAGCAAGAAAACACGTTGTCTACAGCTTGGTAGTAAACGTAGTAACTCATTATTTCCTTTATGTATCGTACAAAGTAACATTAGATAGTTCTGGTTTCTAATTTGTTTGAAGTGTCATGCTTCACATACGCTTTACAACCCCAGACTTTCAGATAAGACAACTTGGGATTCTTCCCATGCCATAAATCATATGGTGTCTTTTCTACCTTCATAGTTGGAATCACATTGAGTATGCCTGCAGCAGACTCTCATGCATATCCATAAAAGACAGTAGTAGAGAAATCAGATTCATCATAAATCAAACTATATCAAGTAAAGTTTGATTTCTCTTACTCAGACACACCATCGTGTTGTGGTGTGTAAGGTGGAGTGAACTGTGAGATAATCCCACAATTCTTCAGGTGGTCCAAAAACTCTACTCATAAACTCGCTTACTCCATTGGAGCGAAGTGCTTTAATGGTCTTTCCAAGCTGATTATCTACTTCATTTTGGAATACTTTTGAATGTTAAAATAGCTTTATATTTATGTTTCAGCAAGTGAACATAATCATAGCTACTGTACTCATCAGTAAATGTAATGAATTAAAATTAACTAAATATATACATTGTTCTTAAAGGGCTACATACAACAATATTTATTAGTCCTAAAAGATCTTTAGCTCTTTTACCTAAATCGGAGAAAGAAGCATTTGTCATCTTTTCACATAAACATGACTCGCATACATCAAATGACTCAGAGTCAATTGATTCCAAAAGTCCATTAGATTGGAGTTTTGAAATGCATTGTTTGTTTATATGACCAATATGACAATGTCATAGATAGGTCTTATTCAAGTCTTTCTTGAAGACTTTGGCGATGTAGGTATACACAGAATTTTCATTTGAAATTACACTATGCATATCAATTTTAAAAATACCATCACGTAGATAGGTATTAAGATAAATATATTATCCTTAGAAACTGAAATACCTAAGTGTGAAATACAAGTTCAATACTAACATCTTTCAAACTATGTCGCTCGCAGTATTGAGAACATAATGCTATTGTTCCAACAAAACAATAAGACCACTTAGAGAAGTAAGTTCAGAGGTACCAATAGCTTTAACAAAAGCTTGATCCCCCTTGCCTACTTGCAAATCCAGTGTGTCTTTCTTCAGTCTATTACTTTTTCTCATTCCCTTCATATTGTTATAGGTGTGAAGGCCACAACCAGTTAACAAAGACCTAGGAATCACTAGAAGAAGTATATAACTATATATGGAATATACATGATTTGCTAGTCTCACCAGCGTTGCCTTTTCTCAGCTCAGATTGGAAGATAGGACAACTTCCTTCTCCAATTGCCAACTTTTCCACAATGGAAACACTCAGCGTCTTTTGTTGGGCTTTCCTTCTTGGAAGGTGGAATATTTTTTCTAGCAAATGATTTGTCATTTTCCTTCCACAAAGTATTCGGCTTATTCTTTTTCACCCTTCAATCCTATTTCTTCCTGATCATCGAACAACATTCGATAAGCATTTTGCTGAGCAGCAGCAACTACCACAACAGGAAGAAAGGATATGGGTTCTAAACTTTATTCAACTTCCATTTATGTTTGAGAACAGTTCTCAGATTGCGGTGTCAGTTTGAGAAGTTTGAACATTGAGTTTATCCTTCTCCAACAAAGAAGAAAGTGTTTTGGTTTGCGTTTTGATTGTTTGACATCTACAACAGATATATGATTCAATTTAGTATTTTCGATATTGAGCTTTAATAAATTAACTACCCAAGTTTTTATAATTTTTTAAAAACAATTAATTTACGAAAGCCTAAGATCCACATAGAGGTTTCATAGCCACATCTGTTGATCAGCTAGCAGTTATGGAGTCTATTGGTAGGTAGCGGTTACCAATAACATCACAAGTGCAACTCTTAGATCTTTATGGAACTTAGAAATATGTTAGTTCAACAAACCACTATTATCTACTAGCATGTTTGTCCCATCCTTGCCTCGAACTCAGGTCTCACCGTGAATACAATTAAGTCGTCCAATTTGAAAACTGTGGAAATTTAGCCTAGTCTCACTCGTAACTGAAAATTCACCTCGTGGCTATAATTCGATTAGGTCTCACCATAACCAAAAAATAACGAGGAGTGTTTGCAAGCTCATTGGATGTCATGACTTAAATTTGACGGGTATTTTGGAAAAAGTTTGTGTCAACGAATAATGCATGCACACAAGATTCGCTACACTATTAGTTAAAAAACATTTTAACCAATTGTATATGTCGATTATGTTTGTGATCTAATTTGTTATTTAATTTATAGGATATAAAAATAACAAATACACAAACGTGTATCGTTTTAAAACAGTTTTAAAAGATGTCGTCCATATATATTATTTGACTTTCAAAATCATTTAACATTAAACTCGTTAGAGTTTAACTTATTTTAAAATCATCAATTTTAATCTTTGAAACTCGTTTAGAGTTTTATTTAATGCTTTCATCAAAAACATATATATCTTGAGTCTCAAAATTATTTAACTCTCGTTAGAGTTTAACCTTTTAAAATCATCAATTTTAATATTTAAAACTCGTTACCGGTTTTATTTAATGTTTTCATCAAAAACATTTAGCATATATATTCTAATCAACAATTATATATAAATGCAAAATTAAAACACAACCATGCATCACACACACATAGCCTAGCCCAAAAATCCTATGCTTGATCTCATGAGCTGGGATCAAGAGGTCAAACTAAGGGTAATATCGTAGCTCCCACTTAATTCAAGAATCAAGTGAAAACTTGACAAACGCCATCGTTGTCAACTTGACATGTTCGCCATCTTCTAAGTCAATTCCACGCTGCATCTTTATCTTTAATCTTCATCTTATTACATTTATTTAAAATTGAAAAATATAACTAATCTAATACTTTTACAATTTAGAAAAAACTAAATACAATACTATGAAAATGAAAAATAAATATAATACAACTTTGGCTTCAAAATGGCATTTCTTATAAAAAATAAATGATCAATATGACTTAATATTGCCGTAATCAACAATCACAACAATCATACATAGGTCGGGGCATTATGGGCTATGTGTGCAATCACAATTTTAATAACTACATTATTAAAACCTACATATGGCTTGTCCATGGTTACAATGCATGTGTACAATCATGGAATGAAATAAACACAATTATTCAAGCCATAAAAAATAAATTCAAAATTTATAACAGTGATTTTTTTCAGATCTTATTCGTGCGTCATGAGGTAATAAACAAAGTTGACTTTTAAAACCATAAAGGTTTTGACTCTTACCAATTCACCACAAAGCTAAATCTAAAGAAAATCACGCGACAATTAAGATGGTGTAAGAGCGGCTCGGATACCACTGTTGGAAAATCGTGTGTACTTTTAGTCAGATTAACGCAGCGGATAGTTAAAATAATAATCTTTTATTATTTCATAAAACATTTACAAGATTAAATATTCATATATTTAATGAAACATGCACACGATTAATTTATCCCAATGATCCAGTTACACCACAATAATTGTCATGAATATTAATCAAAAGATAGTTAAACGGTATACCTTTTCTTGAAGAAACTGACGAACGGAGAGAAACCTACGATCAAAGGATAAGATCGTCTCTTTGGATAGTCCACTAGACTTTCAAGCGACGTCAACGGATGCTAGTCCGAACTCAAGTAACAAATTAATCAACCCTTGATTAATTGTGTGAAACAATTAAAAAATAATATTCCTCATAATCTCAATACCGATAGATTAAAGACACTTTAGATCTTTGTTTTACTAGTGCTTATGAGTTTTACAAGCAAGCACATGCTCTTGCATAGTTGCATGTGTACGTTCTAGCAGAAGTATCTTGAGACAAAGAGATAGTCTTTTTAAACCTTTAGTTATTAGTGATACTCATAATATTATAATGTAACAAAAAAAAATTAGTTTTGCTCTTCTTTCTCGTTTGATTAAAACATATGGTTTTTAGTGTAGTGGTTAAGTTTAGTGTAGTGGTTAAGTTTAGTGTAGTGGTTGAATGTCACTTTTACAGAAGACTTTGATTGAATGGAAACAAGAGCAAGTAATCACCAAATGATAAGATCTAATTAATTTAAACTATCATTTAAATATTCATTTAATCATAATTAATTAATAATTAATTCAAAATTAATTAATCATGCATTCAATTAATTCATAACGGAGTATTTTAACTAGTTTCGTTACTTGAGTAATATAATATATATATATCCTATATATACTATATTAACGTCTAGGTGTATATATGTGTGACCCCGAAGGCTCAAATGAATTTAGCCATATAGTTATATGTTGTACCTTGCACATTAATCTTACACTCAACATATCATGACGTAATCCAAACACAAACATATAACATGTAGATTTTATTCGCAACAAAAGTACCGAAAACGGCATTATTCAAACCATACTTTTAACGAAGCTCATTTTAAAATAAAAGCCCCGTAGGAACCCATATTGTTACTCAGCTTTCCATGACGACAGTAGTGGAGTATCCACGTAACTATATGCCAAAATCTGTTCGGGCATTCGAGCACCCTTGAATGAAGCCAAGGAATTAAGCTCAGCCATTTCCTCAACAGTGAGTTTAACCGCAAGAGCACCGAGGTTTTGGTTCAGGTTATCTATCTTTGTTGTACCAGGGATTGGAGCGACATCATCACCTTGGTGCAAGACCCACGCCAGTGCCAATTGGCCAAGGGTGCACCCCTTTCTTTGAGCCATTTCACTAATTCTCTCAAATACAAGTTTGTTGTGGTCAAAGTTCTCTCCTTGTAGCCTTGGTATAGTCTAATATATTTAACAGATCATGAAATAATAATATTCAGATGAATAAAAATGTGACAAGCTCCAACAACCGAATGATAAACAGTTAGCATGTGATCAATCTCTCTCAAGAAAAGGATACTTATATACCTTTCTGATGTCATTATCTGCCATATTTTCCATCAACTTCGGACCAGTTGCAAAGAACCCACAACCCAATGGACCAAAAGGAACGATCCCAATTCAAAATTCTCTAAATAAAATTAAACACAAGACATCATTCAGTACGTGGCTTTTATTAACTTAATAATATCAGTAAGATATAACATATAGCTTATTATAGCTTGTGCCTAATTACCTGCAAGTAGGAATGACCTCAGGTTCACCATCTCGAGTCCACAAGGACCACTCCAGTTGTACGGCCGTTATTGGATGCACCGCGTGCGCTCTTCTAATAGTGTCCGCACCAGCCTCTGATAGTCCAATGTATTTTATTTTACCTTCTTCAACAAGTTTCTTTAGTTCTCCCATCTACAAAGATATTGTTCTTTCTTACACACAATATATATAGATATAGATATAACTGACACTCGCCCCAAATACAATATGTGGGAGGCAATGTTCCAGCACACCCAATGGCCTGATTTCGAGCTGGCCTCAAACTTGAGTCTCCACTTGAGATTCCAAGTCTCATGCCACTGAGCTACCAATCTCAATATCAATAACTTCAAATAACTACATCATATTCTGTTTTTTCCACAGGCAAACACACACACACACACAAACACATACACACACACACACACATACACATATCACGAATATTCACGGATAGCATACCCCATAACTTGAACCCCCAAGCTTGAGGCCAATGAGATAACTCGATACCAAGGTTGCAAAATCGATACTTGGTCGAGAATGTTTAGGGAGTACATGGGAATCGGTGAGTACTCGAGAACTCAGATGTTTTCTAAGTTTAACTTTGTTCGAGTTTTGACCAATTTTCTGAGTAATCCCGAGCTTTGGATGAGTTTGACCAAATAATCTTAAGTTTTAATCGAGTGTGACCAAGTTTGACCGGGTAAATTGAGCGAGTAATCGGTACTCAGGATTTTTGTTAGCACTATACAAAGCATTGTTCAGTATGACATAAAACATAAGAGCAAAATGAGGAACTAACAGTGATTTCGATCGGGATACTTGTATCGATACGATGAACATAGTAAAGATCAATGTAATCAACATCAAGACGCTTCAAGCTTGCTTCACAACAAGCTCTCACATACTCCGGATGAAAGGACCCGTTCATATACATTATAAACGATTCACAATAGTTGATTACATCGCGAGGTATTTGACCTCTATATGATACATTTTACAAACATTGCATTCGTTTTTAAAAGGCAAACTTTATTTACATCGAAAATTGACAGACATGCATACCATTTCATAATATCCACTATCCAACGATAAATTAACTTAATAATAATCTTTAATGAACTCAAAGACTCGAATGCAACGTTCTTCGAAATATGTCATGAATGACTTCAAGTAATATCCTTAAAATGAACAAATGCACAGCGGAAGATTTCTTTCATACCTGAGAATAAACATGCTTTAAAGTGTCAACCAAAAGGTTGGTGAGTTCATTAGTTTATCATAATCATTCATTTCCATCATTTTAATAGACCACAAGAATTTCATTTCCAGTTCTCATAAATATACTTCCCATGCATAGAGACAAAAATCATTCATATGGATTGAACACCTGGTAACCGACATTAACAAGATGCATATAAGAATATCCCCTATCATTCCGGGAAATCCTTCAGACATGATAAAAACAAATTCGAAGTACTAAAGCATCCGGTACTTTGGATGGGGTTCGTTAGGCCCAATAGATCTATCTTTAGGATTCGCGTCAATTAGGCGTGCACTAATTCTCAAAATTAGTGATGTTCCCTAATTCTTTGGCTACCAAGTAAAAAGAGGCATATTCGGCTTCGATCATTCAACCATATAATGTAGTTTCGATTACTTGTGTCTATTTCGTAAAACATTTATAAAAATTGCGCATGTATTCTCAGCCCAAAAATATAAAGGGTAAAAAGGCAAATGAAACTCACCATACTGTATTTCGTAGTAAAAATACATATAACGTCATTGAACAAGTGCAAGGTTGGCCTTGGATTCACGAACCTAAATTAATTATGTATATATATGTGTTGGTTAATATTTGTCTAACAAATTAGGTCAAGTCATAGTGTACCACAATTCTAATGCTCGAGACTAATATGCAAGAGTCAACAAAAGTCAATTTGACTCAAAATGATTTTCAAAATTTATACATGATTATTATATAGTTTAAATATCGTCGTTTTATATTTTTAAATATTTTTAAAAGATTTATTAGAGTAAATAATATAATTCATTTATTAATAAATAAAACTTTATAAAAAATATACTTTTATATATCTTAAGTAATAAAATTTATAAATTTCATTTAACATCATAAAAAAATATTATGATAGGTTTTATTAAAGTAATTATATTATTTGTATTACATATTTATTTGATAAAATAACATTGATAATAATAGTAAGTAATAGTTGTATTATTTTGTAATAATAATTATTATTATTCTATTAATAAAAATATCAATATTTATATTTACTCAAATTGATATTATGATAAAATGATAATTCTAATTATAATAACTTTAATATTTACGATACTTTTTAATATTAATTTTAAAATATTAATTTTATTTAAAATGATAATAATAATGACATTTCATAATAAAATGACATTTCTATTAAAATGATAATTTTTGTTAAAATGATAGTTTTAATATTATCAATACTTTTAGTAATAATAGTAATGATAAAAATAATAAGAACAATAATTTGATCTAAATTCATATCTTATAATATTTTAATTTCATCATGATACTCATACTCAATATTTCCTAATTGATTCATTTAATAGTTCTTAATCGTCTTTTATGTCGCGTTCATTTTAATGATAATAATAGTAATCATAATAATTAAGTGTTACTTATATTAGTTTTAATTATAATAATACTAATAATAATAAATATTATGATAATATTAATACTAATAACTATTTTAATGATAATAATAATAATAATACTAATTATAACTTTAACGATAATAACGGTAGTAATAATAATAAAATAACAATTTTTAATGATAATACTTTCTATGGATAATGATAATAATAATAATAATAATCATAATAATAATAATAATAATAATAATAATAATAATAATAATAATAATAATAATAATAATAATAATAATAATAATAATAATATTAATATTAATAATAATTATATAAAAACTAGAACGATGATAATAACGACGATAATAATAATCATTTTTAATAATAATACTAAATTTCAATTGACTATAACTTCTAATTCGTTCATCGAAACCATTCGATATCTAAATGAAAAGTTCTTAATTTTTCGTTAGCTTTCCAACGACATGCATATGTTATACCTTATCTCAACAGCATATGTAACTAATTCAGGATTCAACATATCCTATCTAATGACAATATAAAAAATACAAGCATGCATAATCCTATATACTCGAGCACTAGTCAGGGATACACTATTAATATGTAAAAGTTAAATTATGAGTGCTTACGTATCAATATTGAGATTCAATATTGCAGGAAAGGTACGTAGACACAACGAAGATGATAAACACTAGGTTGACCTCACGAGCATACCCTCGAACATTACCTATCACCTCCATAGCTATAACCCATAATTTCCTTAGCCCTATCCTACTCGAAATACCCATTTGAAATTACGCGAGCAGAATCTAGTCATAGTATTTTATGTATAATACTTAATAATATCGCTCATAATACTATACTAATACTAATACTAATAATAATAAAATTAATATTAGTAATCTCAATAATAATAATAATAATAATAATAATAATAATAATAATAATAATAATTATATATATAAATATATATACGAGAGATATTGAGATATATGAATTATGAAATGAGTTCAACGAGTTCGAGACTTTATAGCCAGTTTGTGGATCCCTTGTGATGACCCGAGAATTTCCGACCAAATTTAAACTTGAATCTTATTTGATTTCGACACGATAAGCAAAGTCTGTAATGTTGCGTCTCAAATTTTTGAACCATTTAAATAGATTCATTTGACCTTTGATTATTCCCGATGATTCACGAACAATTATTTATAAATAAATATGTACAGGTGTATACATATATAAATGAAAATAAATATGATAATTTGAAATAATAAAATTTAACCATTTGAATTAAGAATTATTATTATTAAGTATTGTCATTAAGAATTATTATTATTAATATTATATATATATATATCATATAATTAATAACATGTAATGTTAATGTCTGATATAATAAATTTAATTATAAATTAAACTATAATTGTTATAGTAATAATATTATTACTTTCAATATTAACATCTACATTAATATTATTAATACTGTTATGAAAATGGATATAAATATAAATTGTTATATTATTATTACTAATATTGTTGTAATTAGTATCATTAATAATATTATTATTATCCTTTTTATAATTACTTTTATTCTTATTGATATTAGTATAACTTTGATAAAATTATTATTAATATTATTATTATTAATCTTATTATTATTATTATTATTATTATTATTATTATTATTATTATTTGTATTCTTATTAAAATTTATTAATAAAGTTATATTAATAATATTACAAAAGTTCATAAAATATAAATGTATAAACAGATATGTATAACTACAATTATATAAATGCAACTTTTTGATATAAAGTCTAGTTAGATATATATACGTATATAGGTACTAATATATATACCAAAATCAGTATTTTATTGTATTAATAATTAATAATGGTACGTATTTATGAATATAAGGATCAAACAATTCAGTTCACATCTCAATCAATTAACTGTATCTAATTTTTGTTTGAATCCTCAAATTGTTAAACATCTTAATCGATTAGTACAAGCAGGTTATCAATCGTTTTCATTTTTTTATTTATTCATTTTCTGTACGATGGATTCTATGGTCGACAAGCAAATCTTTATAACAATCTAACAATTACAGTTGATAATTATTCAGTCAACCTACTACCACTAACTATAACTTATACAATTCATTTATCTACTTCATATTGACTGAATTAAACCAAACACCCTTACCAAATTTTATTGACTTCTTTCCTTCTTAATTTCGTTTATAGAAACAGAACGTAAGGATTAATCGACTATGTAATCAACCCTCTATTTCTTTCTTATTTTATCTTAAAATATACAACCCACTTCAACCCACACCCATGGAAACCATTTCCTTTCTACAGCTCTTACAGCTCCCGACTATCATCCATCAACAATTACCGTTTAATATTACTATCAACAACTCCTTGATGTATTTGAATCTGGGAAACACAGCTGGTATCTTTACTCTGATCGAACTAGGTATTTTTCTATATTTGAAACAACCATAAATTATAACTAGAAGTTGCAGCATAAGTTACGTTTTCATCCAGCTGGTATCTCTCTTTACCTATTTTTTTTCTTAACCGAAGCCAACCATTATATTATTGCTCTTATTACAACTGCTATTCGTTGATCAAACAAACACACCATCTAGCCATCACTTCTTGTTTATCCTTCTTCAACAATCACTACTATTAATCATGATAGAACACCATTAATATTAATGCTCGATCACTCCTACTACAATTACAAATGTGGCATCTATTTTTTGTTTCTTTGTCCAACACAAACCGCACCCTATATGTTTATTATAGGGTATATAAACCGAACCATATCTTTGAATATTAAAGTGGATACTTGTTAAAGAATAAAAGGGTTGTTAGTAATGATTGTAGGGTATACAAGAAAAACGTATGAATCCATTTTCACCACATAATTTTTCCTTTCAAAAAGCCATTCCATTAAAATATATCGATTAGAACCCACAAGGAAAGTGACTATGAATTATCGATTTGTTTAATTATCTGCTTGCCACGAATGGGGTTATTAAAAAGTGATAAATGGGGCTGCAACTTGTCTTATTAATTGGGTCGAGAGATAAAATAATTGTGGGCTCCTGTATTATTTAAACCAAACCATGGCCGAAAGTTTACTTACTGGCCGACCAAAACACAACTATTGAACCCCACGAAATACTATTGGATATGGGACGGTTTGGATATAAGAGTAGAGGATAATGATGTTTATGATGATGATGATGATGATTATGACCGTGTGATATTAATAATGATATAAGGCGAAGATGATAATGATCATGGGAGGTGATTTTGATACATGAAATGATTCGTTATTGATGATGAAAAAATGAGAATGGTTAAGATAGTAATTAGCGAAGGTGTTGTTATAATTATGATTACCAGGCTCGATGATATATGTGGATGATGATAGTGATACATGGTAATGATGATGATGATCGAAGTGATGTTGGTGTGTATAGATTATGATAATAATATTATGATAGATTGTAAATTAGGATTTCCAATAATTATGTTAGGGTTATGGAGATGATATGAAATGATGATGATCCTAATGATAAGTATGATGTTAATATGATGATGGTGGTCTGTTAGTTTAAGAAGAAAAGGAAGTACAGGAAAACAGACGGTTAAATACATATACTGAGCTAAATAAACAGAAAAGTAAGAAGTGGAGGGATGGTTTGAGGGTTATATGCGGGAACTAGAGGTCGAGGGTTCGAATCCTGTCGCGGGCAGTTTATTTTTTTTAGCCTATTTTGAGGTAGTTACTTACCATTATTATTATCTTTACTATTATTGTTATTATCATTAATTATTGTTATTATAGTTAAGTTATTAATATTATTACTAACATTAAATATTATTTATATTATTATCAATATTATTATTATTACTATCAGTATTACTAAAAGTATCAATACTGTTAAATTTATCATTTTTATTAGAATGAGTATTATTATTGAAATTAAAATTTTATAAAAATTATCATTTTTGTTATTAAGATTATCATTAGAATTATCATTAAAAGTATCATTTTTTAACTCTATTATCATTATTATTATTTTTATCATTACTAATATTATTTTAGTATTATTATAATTTTAACAAACAAATGATATGTATATATTTACAAAATATATTTAATAAATATAACATAACAAAATTATATTTTTATATATAAAATGAATATATGAAACATATAGGTTATTAATATATAAAAAAATGATATAACTAATAGAATTATATATATATATATATATATATATATATATATATATATATATATATATATATATATATATATATATATATATTTGTTCGATTACCATTACATGTGTTAATATACATAATTGAATATAGGTTCGTGAATCTGAGGTCAACCCTGCATTTTTCAGTTGTTCAATATCGTTATATGTATTTTTACTACAAAATACAGTATGGTGAGTTTCATTTGCCTTTTTACCCTTTATATTTTTGGGCTGAGAATATATGCACATTTTTTATAAATGTTTTACGAAATAGACACAAGTAATCGAAACTGCATTATATGGTTGAATGATCAAAGTCGAATATGCCCCTTTTGCTTGGTAACCTAAGAATTAGTAAACCGATCTACTAGTTGACGCGAATCCTAAAGATAGATCTATTGGGCCTAACGAACCCCATCCAAAGTACCGGATGCTTTAGTACTTCAAATTTATTTTTATCATGTCTGAAGGATTTCCCGGAATGATAGGGGATATTCTTATATGCATCTTGTTAATGTCGGTTACCAGGTGTTCAATCCATACGAATGATATTTTTGTCTCTATGCATGGAACGTATAATTATGAGAACTGAAAAATGAAAATCTTGTGGTCTATTAAAATGATGGAAATGATTATTTATGTTAAACTAATAAACTCACCAACCTTTTGGTTGACACTTTAAAGCATGTTTATTCTCAGGTATGAAAGAAATCTTTCGCTGTGCATTTGCTCACTTTAAAGATATTACTTAGAGTCATTCATGGCATATTTCAAAAGACGTTGCATTCGAGTCGTTGAGTTCATCAAGATTATTATTAAGTCAATTATAGTTAGATATATTATGAAATGCTATGCATGCCGTCAACTTTCGATGTAATGAAAGATTGTCTTTTAAAAAATGAATGCAATGTTTGTAAAACGTATCATATTTTAGAGACCCGTCCTAATCCATCTGGACTAAGTCCATATCGATTACAAACGATTCACAATAGTTGATTACATTGCGAGGTACTTGACCTCTATATGATACATTTTACAAACATTGCATTCGTTTTTAAAAGACAAACTTGCTTTACATCGAAAGTTGACGACACGCATACCATTTCATAATATATCAAACTATAATTGACTTAATAATAATCTTGATGAACTCAACGACTCGAATGCAACGTCTTTTGAAATATGTCATGAATGACTCCAAGTAATATCTTTAAAATGATCTAATGCACAGCGGAAGATTTCTTTCGTACCTAAGAATAAACATGCTTTAAGGTGTCAACCAAAAGGTTGGTGAGTTCATTAATTTAACATAAATAATCATTTTCATCATTTTAATAGACCACAAGATTTTCATATTTCAATATACATCCCATACATAGAGATAAAATTCATTCATATGGATTGAAGACCTGGTAACCGACATTCACAATATGCATATAAGAATATACCCATCATTCCGGGATCCTCCTTCGGACATGATTTAAATTTCGAAGTACTAAAGCATCCGGTACTTTGGATGTGGCTTGTTGGGCCCGATAGATCTATCTTTAGGATTCGCGTCAATTAAGGTGTCTGTTCCCAAATTCTTAGATTACCAGACTTAATAAAAAGGGGCATATTCGATTTCGATAATTCAACCATATAATGTAGTTTCGATTACTTGTGTCTATTTCGTAAAACATTTATAAAAATTGCGCATGTATTCTCAGCCCAAAAATATAAAGGGTAAAAAGGCAAATGAAACTCACGCATATAAATATTGTAAAACAGTTAATAAAGCATTTGCATGTATTCTCAGCCCAAAAATGTAATGAGTAAAAAAGGGTAAATGAAACTCACGCATATAAATATTGTAAAACAGTTAATAAAGCATTTGCATGTATTCTCAGCCCAAAAATGTAATGAGTAAAAAAGGGCAAATGAAACTCACAATACTGTATTTTGTAGTAAAAATACATATGACGATATTGAACAATGCAAGGTTAGCCTCAGATTCACGAACCTATATCAGTTTTATATATATTAAAATACATAATAATAATTGAACAAATTTATATATTATTATTAATTGTTATCTTAATAAATTATATGTTTCATCAATAACTAAATTAACTGTTTTTATTCTATATACATTAGATTCATAATTAGTTTTTATTATAAAATATTCATATAGTTATGTTATATGTATTTAAATATATTTTTGTACAAATAATATTTATTTAGTAAAATAATATTGATAAATGAAAAGTTGTAGTATCTTTATAATAATACTAACAATAACTAATATTCATTTTAAAATAGTAATAATAGTAATAATAATGGTAATTTTTATAAAAATAATATTAACCCTAATAATGATAATAATAATATTAATGTTAAAACTAATATAAATAATGATAAAAATAATAATAATGATAATAGTAATAATAAAATATATAGAATATTATATGTCGATAATAATAATAATAATAATATTTGTGATAATAATAATGTTAATGATATTAATAATACTAATACTTTACTTTTAATAATAATAATAATAATAATAATAATAATAATAATAATAATAATAATAATAATAATAATAATCATAATCATAATGATAATAATATATAATATTAATAATAATAATAAATATGGTACTAATAAATAATAAAGTAACTAAATTTATAAAAATAAGGAAGGGAAATACGGAGCATTTATCTCAGTACCCCAATTATATTCCCAGGCAATCCACTTTACCCTAATTTATTTCCACAGCTCTTTATATACGCACGATTAGAAACCCTAGAGTCTTCAATCTATTTCATTCATCAACCCTAATTCGATCGTTCATTTGTTCATTCAAGATCCTCCACAGGAAACGGAGACAAGTCCTAGGTATGTTTCTTCAATTCGTTTTAAACTTAACAAACAATCATAGGATTAAATTACTTAAAAGATTTCAGTTTCTTTCAATCAATTGAAATTCGATTAGTTGATGGAAGGAGGTTTCATTTATTAATTATTGTATAAATGAATTGATTGATTGTTTGTAGCAGGAAAGAAAATTTTGGTGTGATAGAACAGGGGTTAAATCATTAGCAGTAGCGAATAATGGGTTCGAATAACAGCAATATAGCAGTGATTTGTGATAGTTTATGGTGATTGTGTTTGGTATTTCAAGGCTGAAATCACAGAAAACGAATTAGAAACTTACGATAGATACTGATGATGGTTTGTTGATGGGTTCTGCTTCAAAATAGCAACGATTAGCAGGAATAGAATTGAATCAGAAGCCTGGTTCGATTTCATTCTATTTATATTTTTTTTATTTTTAAAAAGAATATTAACAAAAACATTAGCAGTATATTCAATCGTAGGTTATGAGTTGCAGGTGCTTCAATGGGTAAAAGAAATATTATGTTTTGCAATTGTTAGTGGTGATGGTTTGAACAGGAACAGTGACACAGAAGTTTTGGTTGTGTTTTGTTGTGATCGAACAATAACAGAAGTAACCAAAAGTATAAGTGTAGACATAGTATGGGGACAGGTTGTGATGATGGTTAGAGATGGTGGTTTGTGATGATAATGATGGTATTGATACATGATCAGAACCATAAACAGATGGATTGAAGTACACAGTAACAGAAAGGGTAGCTGCAGTGATTATCAGAATGGTTTTGGATCTTTTATAGCACAAGAATAGCAACAACAAGCATAGTAGCATTCGTGATGGTGAGGGTGGTGATTAGATGGGTGGTCTGTTCGAAGTGTAGCAGGTAGATAGTGATCGTTGTTTGTTGTTTGTTTGAGATAGAACAAAAAACCATTGGAGTTTAAATAGAAAATTTAAAATGGGTCGATGGTTGGAGAGTGTAGTCATAGGAGATGGCCGGTGACGTGAGAGAGGTTCGTAGGTGGTGGAAGTTGTGGTGGTTCACAGTGAGAGGTGATGGTGTGTGATGGTGGTAACCGGTGGAGGTGGTGATGAAGATGATTGTTCTCGGGTGTGCAAACCTTATGGAGAAGGAAGAAATATAATTTGTTTGTAATTGTAGTTGAATAAGAAAACAACACAATAGGTTGTATGTGGCTTGTGATTCAAAAGAAAAAATAATAATAAGGTGCAATGTAAGATTCCACTTAGTGTATCATTTTCAGGTGGGGTATCAAAGAAGAAAAAACATAACAACCCGTGCATATATGTTGTTGTTATTCGGCCAACATCATACTCCAATTAACTAATAATTTAACTAATAATTAAACTATATACCGTAATAATAATAGTGGGTTAAAGTGTTGGGTTGGGTTTGATGAATCATACTAGTACAAAAGCAAAAGAGAAAGACAAAGAAAAGTGACCATTTGAAAAGGAAACATAATACAGAAATCTAGTAAGCAAAAGTTACACTAGTTGGGTTGTGGTGGTTTTTGTTTAAAAGAGCATGATGATAGATAAATAGAATGTTACCATTAATAATATTCATATAACAATTACATGTAACAAAAGTAAAATTTATAATCTTTAATGATACTAATGCTAATAATAATAATAATAATTAATGTAATTATAGTATAACAACTATAATTAAGCTTGTAATTACTTTTAATATATTAATTTTCCAATTAATATATGTTATATTATATGATAACATTTATTGAATATCTAATATTTATATATATATTTTTTTATTACCATATATTAATAATTATTAATAGGTATCATATGTAGATTCATATCATATATAGTTATATATATTCCTTTTAATAGTAACTTAATTATTATATTTATTATTTTACATTTTTAATTCTAATTGTTTAGAATATACTTTATTAATTCAAAATAAAATATTAATATACACTTTTATTTATTTTTATATATATTCACATATTTACTTACACATAATTGTTCGTGAATCGTCGGGAATAGTCTCAGGATAATTTAAAATATGATAACAGTTCAAAATTGTTGAAACTCAATATTATCGTCTTTGCTTATCGTGTCAAAACCATATAAAGATTTAAGTTTAAATTTGGTTGGAAATTTGCGGGTCGTCACACATATAGAGTTCAAGTACCTCGCGATGTAACCAACTGTTGTGAATCGTCTATAATCGATATGGACTTCGTTCGGGTGGATTAGGACGGGTCTCTACAGTTGGTATCAGAGCGGTGGTCTTAGTGAACCAGGTCTGCATTAGTGTGTCTAACTGACAAGTCGATAGGATGCATTAGTGAGTCTGGACTTCGACCGTGTCTGCATGTCAAAAGTTTTGCTTATCATTTCTAGTCGGAAATCATCTGCTTATCATCCTTAGGAAATTACCTGCTTATCAATATTAGTCTAGACACGTCTTGCTACATTAATTGCATGAGTAGTGTATAGACAAAAATTCATATCTTAGCATATCTGCTAAATCATATCTTATTGTATCTATTACTGTGAACTTTTCCTGACATATCCTGTAAATTCCTCCGTAATCTACGAAATCTTTGCTCTATATATATATATATATATATAGATATTCTATGTAATTAGAATACCATCTGATAGCCAGAAAATCATTACATATAGAAAAATCCTTTATCCAATCGTACGAAATGGAATTCCTCATCAATTAAAGTCCCTCGGATTCCGAAATGTAATCCCACACAAGCTCCGAAAGTAGTGTGACCGGAATGGATCAACCAATCAGTCATCATCTATTCTGGACGAATTGGGGATGGGTTCATAGCCTCCTCAATCATTGGAGACAAGAAGAAGGTGATCCCTTCCATCCACCACATTGCCCTCTTGACGAAGAACCTGAAGCACTTACTGGCGAACCTATCTGAAATACCATCTTCTCTCTTATTTCCAGAGTATCCCGTCATGATTATATACTACATCAAATTCTAGATCTTATTTATCCGCTCGTCCGAACCGACAATCACCCTGGTGTAATAGAAGAAGTCAACGAACTTCGCGCTCGGGTAGTGGCTTTGGAGAATATGGTGCAAAGGTTACAAACACCAGCAGCACCATCAGCATAACCTGTACCACCATCATCAACACCAACAGTACCATTACCCCCTCCAACCACAACCGCGTCGCAAACCTCAACTTTACAATCTATCCCACGAGCACCAATGTCATACGCTCTGTAGATATCAAGGAATACCAATAACAACAAACGATGAAGTATTGATTCATAACTTCATTAAAAAAACCTTCTGCAGTGATTATGTAATATCTAAAGTCTTAGAGATTATCTATTCTAACCCTAACCAGAAATCAGATGAGCGAACCAAAATGATAGAAGGAAGAGTAGAAACCCTGACAAGAATGATGCGTGATTCGCAAGCTAGACTTGTTTTACCAGCAGCATCAACAGTACCGTTAACATCACCAGCACATTCAGTGCCATCAGCATCGTCAGAATCAGCAACACCTATAACATCAAAAGCTCCGTCAGTTCAAGAATCACCGTGGACACCATTACGAATCAATAACACATATCTTGTATCAACGAGTTATGAAATATTAACTCATTGCCACTGAAGAATTTATATGTATATCTGAAAGGACCCGTTCATATACATTATAAACGATTCACAATAGTTGATTACATCGCGAGGTATTTGACCTCTATATGATACATTTTACAAACATTGCATTCGTTTTTAAAAGACAAATTTTCTTTACAACGAAAGTTGACGGCATGCACACCATTTGATAATACATCCAACTATAATTGACATAATAATAATCTTGATGAACTCAATGACTCAAATGCAACGTCTTTCAAAATATGCCATGAATGACTCCAAGTAATATCCTTAAAATGAGATGCACAGCGGAAGATTTCTTTAATACCTGAGAATAAACATGCTTTAAAGTATCAACCAAAAGGTTGGTGAGTTCATAGGTTTATCATAACAATCATTTCAATATATTAATAGACCACAAGATTTCTGTTTATAAATATATGTACACTCGCAAGTGTATAAAAGTATTCTATAAGTTGTAGGCACCCGATAACAAGCCTTAACATTCATGTTTTACCCTCTAAAGTACACCAGATCAGGTGTGTTTAAAATAACCTCGAAGTACTAAAGCATCCCATAGTCAGGATGGGGTTTGTCAGGCCCAATAGATCTATCTTTAGGATTCACGCCTACCGTACATAGACAAGGAGTTTAATGTTACCAAGCTAAGGGTATATTTCTGGTTTAAACCCACGTAGAATTAGTTTTAGTACTTGTGCCTATTTCGTAAAACATTTATAAAACAGCGCATGTATTCTCAGCCCAAAAATATATTGCAAAAGCAAATAAAAAGGGAGCAAATGAAACTCACCATACTGTATTTTGTAGTAAAAATACATATAACGTCATTTAACAAGTGCAAGGTTGGCCTCGGATTCACGAACCTATATTAATTATATATATTTATATGTTGGTCAATATTTGTCTAACAATTTTTGGTCAAGTCATAGTGTACCACAATCCTAATGCTCGAGACTAATATGCAAAAGTCAACAAAAGTCAACTTGACCTAAAATGACTTCTAAAATTTATACGTGTTTATTATATAACTTAACTATAGTCGTTTTATATATTTAAATATATTTATTAGATTTTATAATAATAAAAGTCATTTATTAATAAAAATTTATATTAACTTTTATATATGATAAAATATACTTTTATATATCTTAAGTAGTAAAATTTATAAAGTTCACTTAATATCGTAAAACTATAGTGGTAAGTATTATTAATGTAATTATATTACGCGTGGTGAAAAATATCTTTGTATCCCCTATTTATTTGATAAAATAATATTGATCATAATAATAATAAGTAAAAGTTGTATTATTTTGTAATAATAATTATTATTATTCTATAAAAAAATAACAATATTAATATTTACTAAAAATGGTATTATGATAAAATGATAATACTAACATAATAGTAATAATGATATTTTATAATAACAATGATATTTCTATTAAAATAATAACGACGATAGTAATAATAATCATTTTAACAATAATACTAAAATTCAGTTGACTATAACTTCTAATCCGTTCATCGAAACCATTCGATATCTAAATGAAAAGTTCTTAATTTTTCGCTAGCTTTCCAATGACATGCATATCATATACCTTATCTCAGTAGCATATGTATCTAATTCAGGATTCAACAAACCTATCTAAGGACAATATCGAATGTACAAGCATGCATAATCCTATATACTCGAGCACTAGTCAGGGATACACTATTGATATATAAAAGTTAAGTTATGAGTGCTCACGTATCAATATTGAGATTCAATATTACAGGGAAGTACGTAGACGCAACGGAGATGATAAACACTAGATTGACCTCACGAGCATACCCATAAACCATACCCATCACCTCCATAGCTATAACCCATAATTTCCTTAGCTTCAACTCATTTAAAAAAAACTATTTTGAAATCACTCGGACATCACTCCGTCGTAATATTTTATGTATACTAATAATATCTTGAAATAATACAGAGTATATATATATATATATATATATATATATATATATATATATATATATATATATATATATATATATATATAAATCGATTGAGAGAGTTTTAGAGAAATATATTTTCAAGTTTCTATGAAATAATGAAACCTATTGAATTCTATTTATAATAGATTTTTGAATTATTAAAGTGAATTATTAAAGTATGAATTATTAAAGTAAATTATTAAAGTATGAATTATTAAAGTATGAATTATTAAAGTGAATTATTAAAGTATGAATTATTAAAGTATGAATTATTAAAGTATGAATTATTAAAGTGAATTATTAAAGTTAAAGTAAAGTAAAAGTAAAGTAAAGGTAAAGTTAAAGTATAGTAAAAGTATAAAAACTATGTATGTATAATACGCATATAAATATATATAATATTAATTTAAATCGTTATATATATTCAATGAAATAAAATATAAATATCATTATATTTATTATACTGGTTAAGTAATGAGTTGTCAAAAGTGATTCTAGATATTTATAAAAGTTATATACGTTTTAATAATAAAGTTCTTTTTAAACTGAAAACGTTTTTGTACGTTTGAAAATAGATTAATAGAATACTATGGAAACCAATTCTCCACTAGCTTTTGTCTAACTTTCGTAAATGACACTTTTTATTTTTATTTATAAATAGCTTTACAAATTATTCCGAATATCGTTAAGAGGAATAGATTTTCTTAAATCATAGTGGACCTCTCAACAGAGACTTGTAATCATAATTCAATGTTTCTGATAATTCAATCATTTAATATATTTTATTTAATTTCATCGATAATCATATTGAACAAATACGTTCATATAAAGCATTATATGTTTAAATACTTTGTTGACATTTTCAATTTATAACATATATATATATACATACATATTCATATATGTTCATTTAATGGTTCGTGAATCATTGGAATTTGGTCGAGGTTTAAATGAATGTATAAACATAGTTTAAAATCCTTGAGATTTAACTTAACAAACATTGCTTATCGTGTCAGAATAATATAAAGATAAAGTTTAAATTTAGTCAAAAATTTTCGGGTCGTCACAGTACCTACCCGTTAAAGAAATTTCGTCCCCGAAATTTGATAGAGGTGGTTATGGCTAACAATGAGAATGTTATTATGACGTAACGATTATGAAGTTTTATCATGTCTAAGAAGTATGGATAAAATAATTCGATTACTATAAGCGTATGAGGGAAGTTATCGTAAATGAAGGAAATAAGATTATAGTGATTCGTCATATCTTTTGACATCATCACAATTGATCTCCGAATTTAAAGAAAATCTTTGTAATCTATGTTGGATTTGATGCTTCGGTGATTAAGGAGATTATGATTCTCTTCGAATTAATACGATATTCCATCTTGATTTCTCTGTCGGGTATTTCACTATAAATCCACCTCCTTCGTTTCCTTACAACTCACACCTTCTATTCTTTCTCCCTCAACTCATATTTTAAAGTATTTGTCAATATGCTTCATCCAGTACTGATTCTCGATATTCTCCTCACTTTCATATCTGTCGTTCTTCTTTTTCATCTGCCTCCGGAAGAATCTATTTACTTCTACTATACTCTCGGTTTTATAGTGTTTTTAGTTCTTCCGTGTCTTTATATTGCTATATGCATCGATATATACGGTTTATAATTTTTGGATGGTTGTTGGGTTTTATATCTTCCCTTATATTTCAAAGCCCCTGCTTTTGTCTTCTATAATCATTGACATCCACAGTTAATGCTCCCTTCTATTTGCTGCGATTTATACTCCAATTTCTATTTTGGATTTTTTTCCTTTCGTTTCTTCTTCTTGCGATTAAGCAACGTTTGTAATGGTCCAGTATTCGCAGATATGAATTTCAGAATGAACATAGTTAATGTTCTAAGAAGGAAATGGTAATGGCACGATCTTGATTTGTTAATTTACCAGAATTCCCTGAAAAGACCGAATCATCAAGAAAATATATTCTTGATATTTTTAGAGATTAAATAGAATACAAGAGTCGTGTAACATGGAACATGATGACGGCATGGTCTGTGAATTGTCATGTCCCATTAGAAACTCAGCATGACTTACTGTAATATAATCACGTTGATCAAGTGTCATTATATTATACTAACTCATGCTTCAGTTCCCATCACTACTTCAAAACATTCATAATTTAAACTCGAAAGTTTATAGAATATAGAAACTAATAGTTTCTTATATGATGTAACACTGATAGCGCAAAGAGATAAATGACTTTAGATAAGATTAGTTGTGAAAATATCTTCAGAAATATCGCGGATATTTATAATGAAAGATATGATAATATCTTAAAATTTTTAATATTGATGGATGGTGATGAAGATTTTTCTGTAAAGGTTTAGAATAAAGAGTAAGGTATTCGTTAATGACTTTAGCAGGCACTGAATCATTTGGATTCTTTGAAGGAAGATTTAGTCTTTGTGATTTGTCCACAGCCTCCTTCATAGTCTGTTCAATCCGTTTTCCAGTTCCAAACCTTCTCTTTTTCTCAGCTTTACCACCTTACTATTCTTTGTCATCAAACTTTTTAGTGTAAAGATCGTTTACAGTTTTTGATGCTTCGTCAGCATTTCAAGAACTAGTTTGCAGTTCAAAATATTTTTCAGAACTTCACATTCAAAGTATGTAAGTCCAGGAGATAGACGTTTTACGTACACATATAACTGTTGGCGTAGACATGCTACGAGATTTCAAAATACTGGTTACTGTTTTCCGATGATTCGTATGACAATTCTCGTTACAAGATGCGAATGAGTAAATGATGTGATTTCAATAAATATAATGATTTTTCGAAAAGTCAAAGATAATTGAAGTTGTTGGTAAGTTTATTGCTAAGGTGGCGAGATATGAAAGGTCCCCAGTAACGATGACGAAAGGGTAACGTATCTATCGAGGTTATAATAAGACTAGTCCGAATGAAAAGTCAAAGTTGACTTGCTGGAGCTGTGACAAAACTGTCTACTTTGAAAAGGAATTGAAAAGTCATTTTAGCTAATAAATGCCAAAGGGTCTGACACAGATACGCGTCGAAATATGACTTTGGCTTCGAGAGCTTTTTAGGTACATAAATGTGGGTAATATGTGGTTGGATCATCATCTCGATTGTTCATTGTTTGAAGTATCTTCGAAAACTTCGGAGAGTTTGAACACAGTTTGTAATCGTTAATATACATATGATGTTACACAGTTTTAAAGTCAAAGTATAGCTTTGAAAGATGTAGGAATCTAAGAGTGATGTCTTCTGTTAAATCATGACTTGGATTTTGATTTGTCAAAATCAGAATGCGTAATCAAATTTGGGTGAGAATGGTTGTTTTGATTACTATACAAGAATGTATATTGTTGTGAGATTTTGGGAGTATAGTTGATGATTTGCTTAATCAGATTCGAAAAACGTAACATATTAATTGTGAATTTATATATCTCTCGGGTATTACCTACCCGTTAAAAAAAATTTCACAATTAATATTTTGTACAACAGAATTTTATTACAGTCTTTATGAAAATATATATGTGCATATTTTCTTCAGATGTAACCTAGATTTAATGAGTTAATATTAAATTAAACTCATTTGATTTACGGTTGAAACTAGAACTGAATAATCCCTAAAGACTTTAGAAATTACATAACTTTTACGGAGTATTTATTCAATAAAATTGAAATTATGAATTAATACTTCGTTATTTGTTGGTGTTTGTAACCCTTGCACCATATTCTCTAAAGCCATTACTCGAACACGAAGCGCGTTGACTTCTTCTATTACACCGGGGTGATTGTCGGTTCGAACGAGCGGATAAATAAAATCTAGAATTTGATGTAGTATATAATCGTGACGAGATACTCTGGAAATGAGAGAGAAAATGGTGTTTCGGACCGATTCGCTGGTAAGTGCTTCAGGTTCATCGCCAAGAGGGCAATGTGGTGGATGGAAGGGATCACCTTCTTCTTGTCTCCAATTATTGAAGAGGCTACGAACCTATCCCCAATTCATCCAGAATAGATGATGGCTAATTGGTTGATCCATTCCGGTCACACTGCTTTCGGAGCTTGAGTGGGATTCCATATCGGAATTCGAGGGACTTGAACTAATGACGAATTCCATTTCGTTCGAGTGAATAAAGGATTTTTCGATATGAAATGATTTTTCGGCTATCGGGTGGTATTCTAATTACATAGAATATCTATATATATATATATATATAGCGCAAAAGATTTCGTAGATTACGGAGGAATTTACGGGATATGTCAGGCAAAGTTTACAGTAACAGATACGCTAAGATATGGATTAGCAGATACGCTAAGATATGAATTTTGTCTATACACTATTCATGAAATCAATGCAGTAAGACGTGTCTAGACTAAGAATGATAAGCAGGCAATTTTCGACAAAAATTATAAGCAAAACATTTGACATGCAGACACGGTTGAAGTCCAGGCTCACTAATGCATCCTAACAACTATCAGTTAGACACACTAATGCAGACCTGGTTCGCTAAGACCACCGCTCTGATACCAACTGAAAGGACCCGTTCATATACATTATAAACGATTCACAATAGTTGATTACATCGCGAGGTATTTGACCTATATATGATGCATTTTACAAACATTGCATTCGTTTTTAAAAGACAAACTTTCTTTACAACGAAAGTTGACGGCATGCACACCATTTGATAATACATCCAACTATAATTGACATAATAATAATCTTGATGAACTCAATGACTCGAATGCAACGTCTTTCAAAATATGCCATGAATGACTCCAAGTAATATCCTTAAAATGAGCTAATGCACAGCGGAAGATTTCTTTAATACCTGAGAATAAACATGCTTTAAAGTATCAACCAAAAGGTTGGTGAGTTCATAGGTTTATCATAACAATCATTTCAATATATTAATAGACCACAAGATTTCTGTTTATAAATATATGTACACTCGCAAGTGTATAAAAGTATTCTATAAGTTGTAGGCACCCGGTAACAAGCCTTAACGTTCATGTTTTACCCTCTAAAGTACACCAGATCAGGTGTGTTTAAAATAACCTCGAAGTACTAAAGCATCCCATAGTCAGGATGGGGTTTGTCAGGCCCAATAGATCTATCTTTAGGATTCACGCCTACCGTACATAGACAAGTATTTTAATGTTACCAAGCTAAGGGTATATTTCTGGTTTAAACCCACGTAGAATTAGTTTTAGTACTTGTGCCTATTTCGTAAAACATTTATAAAATAGCGCATGTATTCTCAGCCCAAAAATATATTGCAAAAGCAAATAAAAAGGGAGCAAATGAAACTCACCATACTGTATTTCGTAGTAAAAATACATATAACGTCATTTAACAAGTGCAAGGTTGGCCTCGAATTCACGAACCTATATTAATTATATATATTTATATGTTGGTCAATATTTGTCTAACAATTTTTGGTCAAGTCATAGTGTACCACAATCCTAATGCTCGAGACTAATATGCAAAAGTCAACAAAAGTCAACTTGACCCGAAATGACTTCTAAAATTTATACGTGTTTATTATATAACTTAACTATAGTCGTTTTATATATTTAAATATATTTATTAGATTTTATAATAATAAAAGTCATTTATTAATAAAAATTTATATTAACTTTTATATATGATAAAATATACTTTTATATATCTTAAGTAGTAAAATTTATAAAGTTCACTTAATATCGTAAAACTATAGTGGTAAGTATTATTAATGTAATTATATTACGCGTGGTGAAAAATATCTTTGTATCCCCTATTTATTTGATAAAATAATATTGATCATAATAATAATAAGTAAAAGTTGTATTATTTTGTAATAATAATTATTATTATTCTATAAAAAAATAACAATATTTATATTTACTAAAAATGGTATTATGATAAAATGATAATACTAACATAATAGTAATAATGATATTTTATAATAACAATGATATTTCTATTAAAATAATAACGACGATAGTAATAATAATCATTTTAACAATAATACTAAAATTCAGTTGACTATAACTTCTAATCCGTTCATCGAAACCATTCGATATCTAAATGAAAAGTTCTTAATTTTTCGCTAGCTTTCCAATGACATGCATATCATATACCTTATCTCAGTAGCATATGTATCTAATTCAGGATTCAACAAACCTATCTAAGGACAATATCAAATGTACAAGCATGCATAATCCTATATACTCGAGCACTAGTCAGGGATACACTATTGATATATAAAAGTTAAGTTATGAGTGCTCACGTATCAATATTGAGATTCAATATTGCAGGGAAGTACGTACACGCAACGAAGATGATAAACACTAGATTGACCTCATGAGCATACCCATAAACCATACCCATCACCTCCATAGCTATAACCCATAATTTCCTTAGCTCGACTCATTTAAAAAAAACTATTTTGAAATCACTCGGACATCACTCCGTCGTAATATTTTATGTATACTAATAATATCTTGAAATAATACAGAGTATATATATATATATATATATATATATATATATAAATCGATTGAGAGAGTTTTAGAGAAATATATTTTCAAGTTTCTATGAAATAATGAAACCTATTGAATTCTATTTATAATAGATTTTTGAATTATTAAAGTGAATTATTAAAGTATGAATTATTAAAGTGAATTATTAAAGTATGAATTATTAAAGTGAATTATTAAAGTATGAATTATTAAAGTGAATTATTAAAGTATGAATTATTAAACTATGAATTATTAAAGTGAATTATTAAAGTATGAATTATTAAAGTGAATTATTAAAGTTAAAGTAAAGTAAAAGTAAAGTAAAGGTAAAGTTAAAGTATAGTAAAAGTATAAAAACTATGTATGTATAATACGCATATAAATATATATAATATTAATTTAAATCGTTATATATATTCAATGAAATAAAATATAAATATCATTATATTTATTATACTGGTTAAGTAATGAGTTGTCAAAAGTGATTCTAGATATTTATAAAAGTTATATACGTTTTAATAATAAAGTTCTTTTTAAACTGAAAACGTTTTTGTACGTTTGAAAATAGATTAATAGAATACTATGGAAACCAATTCTCCACTAGCTTTTGTCTAACTTTCGTAAATGACACTTTTTATTTTTATTTATAAATAGCTTTACAAATTATTCCGAATATCGTTAAGAGGAATAGATTTTCTCAAATCATAGTGGACCTCTCAACAGAGACTTGTAATCATAATTCAATGTTTCTGATAATTCAATCATTTAATATATTTTATTTAATTTCATCGATAATCATATTGAAACAAATACGTTCATATAAAGCATTATATGTTTAAATACTTTGTTGACATTTTCAATTTATAAAATATATACATATACATACATATTCATATATGTTCATTTAATGGTTCGTGAATCATTGGAATTTGGTCGAGGTTTAAATGAATGTATAAACATAGTTTAAAATCCTTGAGATTTAACTTAACAAACATTGCTTATCGTGTCAGAATAATATAAAGATAAAGTTTAAATTTAGTCGAAAATTTCCGGGTCGTCACAATATCTTATATATATAAATTTTTAAACCATAATAAATCTTTTCGTACTAAGCTATTATGTGTGACTCTTAACTACTCGGTTAATTCATACTACTAATATGCTATAATGTACATCCTTCGACAACGACTTAACCATTGTTAACTACAATCTCTGTTTCAATTTAATGAATTCCATTTCATAATAATCAAGCGTATTATTCAAATATATGTTTGATTTTACATTTTCATCATCGATGTACTCGAAACTTTTCAGATAACATCATTCGTATCTTGCGAAGTTGACAAGAATTTCACGAACACCAACATCACGCAAAGTATAAATTCAGAATATTATTGAAGAAATACTCCGTAAAAGTGATGTAATTTCTAAAGTTTTTAGAGATTATGCAATTCTAGTTGCAACAGTAAATCAAATGAGTTTAATATTAACTCATTAAATCTATATTACATCTGAAGAAAATATATATGTAAGTATATTTTCATAAAGATTGTAAATAAAAATTCTTTTGTACAAACTGTTAATGGTGAAAATATTTTAACGGGTAGGTAATACCGAGGAATATTCAGATTTCACATTAATAAGTTACACTGTACATTCTTCGAAGCTGATTCAACAGTCGTTTACTATCCTACTACATCCACAGATATACGTATCCGTTCACCGCGGAATAATCATTTTCATTCAATTTCATATTTGGATTTTGACCTATCAGAATCCGACAAGTGGCATAATGAAGAAAATATTGGACAAAATAAAAATTGTTAGAAATAAACAAATTAACCATGAGAAAATTTTGTTAAGAATCCACGCTAACAAAATCCTAGCTAACTGTTCCTAGCTAACTGATTACATTTTATTTATCGCAGTTTATTTATCGTAATTTAATTATCGCAATTTTATTTATCGTCATTTAATTTCTGTTATTTACTTTATGCATTTTATTTATCGTCATTTAATTTCTGTATTTATTTTATGTACTTTAAATATCGGGACACGTATACAAGGTTTTGACATATCATATCGACGCATATATATATATTATTTGGAATAACCATAGACACTCTATATGCAGTAATGATCGAGTTCTCTATACAGGGTTGAGGTTGATTCTATAATAATATATATACTTTGAGTTGTGATCGAGTCTGAGACATGTACACGGGTCACGATACGTATTAATTAATTCGAATATTATATATTAAACTATATATGAATTATTGGACTGTCAACCGTGGACTATCGACTGTGGACTAATAACATTGGACAATTAAAATGAATTAAAATATTGATTATAATATATGAAACTAAACAATTCTTCAAGTTTGCCACTTGATTTCAACTTAAACCTCATTTGTATCTTGACGATTACAAACCGCGTTCAAACCTTTCATGATTCTTGAAAATATCTCAATCGAGAGGATGAACCAACCGCACTTCATCTACGGAAGAAAAGATTTATGCATATAGTATTGCACCTGAAAAACTCTCGAAAACTGAGTAAACGTTTAACGCGTAGCTGTGCTAATTCCTTTAGCGTTACTATTACCGAAAATAACTTGATAATCCCTTTTCAAAGTAGCGAATTTTGTCACAGCTCCAACAAGACAACTTAGATTTTTCGTTCAAAACAACCTTATTATAACCTTGATATATATGCGTGCTCTTTTATTGTTACCGGAAAGCCTTTAATATTCTACCATAATACCAGCAGACGTACCAGCAACCTCGTTGCTTCTTATTTTAAATCTCTCTGACAAATCACTATATTTATCTATTGAAGTCTCATCATGTACTCATCTGCATCTTGTAACAAGAATTGCCATACCAATTAACGGGAATCAGTAAATCTGTATTGTGAGTCTCGCAATGTTTCCACATCAACAGTTATATGTATCCATATAATATTTATCTCTTAGAACTATGATCTTCCATTCTGAAATTCTGAAAAGCACCCAGCCTACGAATCAGTACATTGAACTTTGAAAAAACTGAATGAAGCAGCAGAAACTCTGGGCAACCGTAAACGACCTTAATCGTCGTAAGTTTGATGATAAAGAATAGTATGTTGGAAAATCTCAGAAAAGTTGGAACTGAAAAACTGATTGAGCAAACTACGAAGGAGTCTCTGAAGGACTAAACATGTACATTAAGAATCCTGATGATTCTGTTTCTGATGAAATCTTTAGCGAATACCTTGCTTCTGACTCCAAACTCTTGCGGACAAATTTTCTTCACCATCCTTCAATATTAGAAATTCCAAGATATCATCGTATCTTTCATTATAAATATCCTTCATATTTCTGAAGATATTTTCATAACTATTCTTATCTGAAATCATTAATCTTTTCGTACTATCAGTGTACATCATATAGAAACTGTTAGTTTCTATATTCTGTAAACTTTCGAGCTTAAGATATGAATGTTATTGAAGTAATGTTAGGAACTGATGCATGATTTAGTATAATATAATGACACTTGATCAACGTGATTATATTACAGTAAGTCATGCTGAGTTTCCAAAATGAAACGTGATGATTCACAGATCATAATGTCATCATGTGCCATGTTACACGACTCTTACATTCCGTCTAATCTATAAACATATCAAGAACATGTTTTCTTGATAATCCTATCTTTTCCTTGAATTCTGGTAATTTGACAAGTCAAATCATGCTGTTATCGTTTCCTTCCTAAAACATTAACAATGTTCATTCCGAAATTCATATCTGCAAATTCTAGATCATTACAAGCGGTGCTTAATCGCAAGAAGAAGAAAAGAAGGGACAAAGCTCCGAAATAGAAATTGGAGTATAAATCGCAGCAAATAGGGGGGAGTATTAACTGGGGATTCCAATGATTATATAAAAAAAAACAGAAGCAAGGACTTCGAAGTATAAGGGAAGATATAAAGCCCGATAACAACACATAAATTACAAATCGTGTATATCAATGTTTATAGCAACATAAAGACACGGGAGGATTAAAAGCAACATAACCCCAAGGGCAAAGTAGAAATAAGCAGATTCCTCCGGTGGAAGTTGTAAAAGGAGAATGATGGTTGTGATAGTAAGGATAAGGACAAGGATCAGAACTGGATTTAGCATTTTCATAAACTTTTGAATTTGGGAATTGGGTATAGGAATGGTAAAAGTAACGGAATGGAAGAAGTTAATTTATAGTGAAACATCTGATAGAAAAATTGAGGCAGATCACCGTATTTAATTATAGAGATCTTAATCTCTTTATTCGCCAAAGAATCAAATCTCTTAGATTTCGAAGATTTTCTTTAAATCCTTGGAATTCCGAAAATCCACCGTGACTACGTCAAAAAGTTAAAGCTCTATCTCAATCTTTGTAACAGCTTCACTCGTACGCTTTACATAATCAAATCGTTTTATCTATATTACTCAATAATGATAAAACTCCATTTATCAACTCATATTCATCACGAAAACATTCTTATTGTTAGCCATGACGACCTCACTCAAATTTCGGGACGAAATTTTTTTTAACGGGTAGGTACTGTGATGACCCGGGAATTTCCGACCAAATTTAAACTTGAATCTTATTTGATTTCGACACGATAAGCAAAGTCTGTAATGTTGCGTCTCAAATTTTTAAACCATTTACATAGATTCATTTGACCTTTGATTATTCCCGATGATTCACGAACAATTATTCGTAAATAAATATGTACAGGTGTATACATATATAAATGAAAATAAATATGATAATTTGAAATAATAAAATTTAACCATTTGAATTAAGAATTATTATTATTAAGTATTGTCATTAAGAATTATTATTAATAATATTATATATATATATATATATATATATATATATATATATATATATCATATAATTAATAACATGTAATGTTAATGTCTGATATAATAAATTTAATTATAAATTAAACTATAATTGTTATAGTAATATTATTATTACTTTCAATATTAACATCTACATTAATATTATTAATACTGTTATGAAAATGGATATAAATATAAATTGTTATATTATTATTACTAATATTGTTGTAATTAGTATCATTAATAATATTATTATTATCCTTTTTATAATTACTTTTATTCTTATTGATATTAGTATAAATTTGATAAAATTATTATTAATATTATTATTATTAATATTATTATTATTATTATTATTTGTATTCTTATTAAAATTTATTAAGAAAGTTATATTAATAATATTACAAAAGTTCATAAAATATAAATGTATAAACAGATATGTATAACTACAATTATATAAATGTAACTTTTTGATATAAAGTCTAGTTAGATATATATACGTTTATAGGTACTGATATATATACCAAAATCAGTATTTTATTGTATTAATAATTAACAATGGTACGTATTTATGCATATAAGGATCAAACAATTCAGTTCACATCTCAATCAATTAACTGTATCTAATTTTTGTTTGAATCCTCAAATTGTTAAACATCTTAATCGATTAGTACAAGCAGGTTATCAATCGTTTTCATTTTTTTATTTATTCATTTTCTGTACGATGGATTCTATGGTCGACAAGCAAATCTTTATAACAATCTAACAATTACAGTTGATAATTATTCAGTCAACCTACTACCACTAACTATAACTTATACAATTCATTTATCTACTTCATATTGACTGAATTAAACCAAACACCCTTACCAAATTTTATTGACTTCTTTCCTTCTTAATTTCGTTTATAGAAACAGAACCCAAGGATTAATCGACTATGTAATCAACCCTCTATTTCTTTCTTATTTTATCTTAAAATATACAACCCACTTCAACCCACACCCATGGAAACCATTTCCTTTCTACAGCTCTTACAGCTCCCGACTATCACCCATCAACAATTACCGTTTAATATTACTATCAACAACTACTTGATGTATTTGAATCTGGGAAACACAGCTGTGTAACAACCCAAACCAAACCACAATCGAACCCGCGGAAAAATATCAAAAAAAAATATATTTTGTTCAGCAACTGGCGCGGCGCGCCAGAACACTGCTCGGCGCGCCGATTTGGTCTGTCCAAGAAGTCTTGAAATGCGAAAAAGATTGGCCACTTCCCGACATAATTAGACAAAACGCTTTTAACAACATCTTCAAATATGTAAAACTAACACGACTCAAACATAAAATGAGATTTTACAAAGCGGGGCCCACATCGACCCAAGTTACGAGTTTAATACAAAACATGAATTTCGACCACCAAAAAGTTTAAGTACCAAACTACACTACGAGCATGGTGTTTGAGATTAAACTACCCAAGTCTCGGTCAAACTCCAAAAGCTAAAATCTCCAAAAGCGTCCCCTAACACAACGAGATCTCTAATCCAAGATAATGCCCTTACCCTTGTCCACAACCGAACCTATAAAAAGGTAAACAACGAGAGGGTAAGCAAAGCTTAGTGAATGCAATAATTATATACGTACATATATAACTTACTTACTTGCAAACACTTACACCAAATCCGCATACATACTAGCTACATAATTGGCAAACCTTTCACATGCATAACGCTAAGGACCCCGATAACAAAGCTAATATAACGATAGCATATAACACAACAATACAATATGCTACAACACAAGCATAACGATGATGTTCATAACATCCATAGTACCCAAGATCTCAAGGCTAGCCCAACGAATGGTATCGTCAACATCGAACTTAAATCCCATTCGTCTACATTAATGTGGTATCGTCAACACTGAACTTTAAACCCACATATGAGGTATCGTCAACAACGAACTTTAAACCCTCATCAACGTCACTACAATAGTCGTATGGCATCGTCAACATCGAACTTTAATTCCATACGTGAGGTATCATCAACAATGAACTTTAAACCCTCATCAACAACACAATATACTCTAGGGTATGGTACCGTCAACATCGGACTTCAACCCATTCCCAAAAAGTAAATAAACTATATACATACATATATAATTATTCCACTCACCTCAAAGTCTTGGTGAGAGATAACCGAGCTTTCAACTTCAATGTAACGCACCTATTACATAATGCACATATCAATCATTCATTCAAAGTGGCCAACCACTAACTTCATTCTAGTGCCATTTTGACCCAAGGTGCAATTTCAACCCATTTGCACCCTTAACCCTAATTTTTGGGTTAACACCATCAAAACCCTAACACTAGTCAAAAATGGACTTAAAATACTTTTCAACACGAGGTTAAGCATTTTACACGCACACACTAAACAACTTAAGTCCATTATGACCCATTTGACCGTTTAAAAGTCAATACACCCATTTCGGGTAATCCACTAACCCACTTAACACCCCTTTACATATATATAAGTGTGCTAGTAATTTGACTAACCAATTTAAGCTCATAAACATAAATTAATACTTTGAAAACCCTAGTTAGTCAACTTTGAGTCTACATGACCCAAATTCACCCAAAAACCCCTAATTCACTAACAAATGGGTTTTATGTGCAACACTACCCAAACCCTAACCCTTAATACAATTAAAGTAAGAAATTAGGTTTTATAACTTACCAACACAATCACCACGTAGCTAGCGACTAGATGAACGACTTTAAAACTCGCACTAAGGGCTTGTTTACTTTTGACTTAGTTGAGATTATTATTTTAGAGGGATTATTCGGTAAGCAATCAACCTTGTTTACTTTTTGACTTAATTTTTAAAGTGACTTACCCAGGAGCAGTCGGATTAATGCAGAAAAGAGCTGTTGTCCCCATATGGCACAATTCTTTCCCCCTTTACCCTTTTTTCCTTTATAGCTCATTTCTCTTCCACCTGCTTGCTTGAGACTTCCTTAAAATTAAAAATTCATCCTATTTTCTTAAGTTATGATTCCATATCTAAGAAAATAAGATCATAAACAGATTTGTGGCAGTCCAATTTTTGGCCATTGCCCATTGGTACCCACCACCAACAACTTTTCAAAGATATAAAGTAGCCAACAGTCGTCTCCACCACCAATAATCGTTTGAAGATCTGAAGTAGCCATCGTGAGAGGGTACCCACCACCGATCAAGTAACGCTCTTCTTCCACCGATCGAGTTGGATTGTTGGTGACGGTGGTGATAATTGTGTTTGAGGAAATTAGATAATCTAGGTATCCACCACCAACAATCGTGCGAAGAAGTTACAGTGGAGATAACTATGGAGATAACTTCCGGGTTTGTCATTAGATAAATTAGGTATGTGATTGATGTTAAAGCTAAGGGGTATAAAATACTATTAAATTTTACAAGAAAATACTATTAAATACGATACAATTTTACACAAGATATTTATTTATTTATAGAATGGATATACCTAAACCTCGCTACAACACTTATAGGCAGTGTACCTAATCGTACAGTAGTGTAGTTTTTAGTAAGTCCAGTTCGTTCCACAGGGAAAAATCTTTAAACAAAGCTTAACGCTATATTAGTTTAATTTATAAAAATACAAATATATATAAGTAATATTATTATTTTAAAGGGGGGTTTTTACCATTTAATGACCGGTTTGTCAATTTTTAAAACTTTAGTCGCAGTTAAAACCTAATGTAAAATATTAAAAATAAATATAACTTAATTTAAAGCGTAAAGTAAATAACGATAATGAAATTGCGATAAATAAAAGTGCGATAAAATAAAATTGCGATAATTAAAAAGTACGATAATTAAAAGTGCAATTAAATACAATAACAATAAATAAAAGTGCGATAATTAGAAGTGCAATTAAATGTAAAATAAAGGAAATTAAATATGAAATAAAAGAATTATGCTTATTTAAACTTCCGTAATCATGATGTTTGACGTGTTGATTTTAGTTTTATTCCCATGGGTTAATTGTCCTTTGTCCTGGATTATTCAATATGTCCGTCTGGTTTTTGTCCATAACAGTCCATCAGTCATAAATATAAATTGCGAGTATCCTCGTCAAATTATCCTTATACCCGAAGTCAAATATTCCAACTAATTGGGGACTTAAACTGTAACAAGATTTTAATACTTTGTTTAATAATTACACCAAGATATCGACTGTGTGTAACCCAAGGTTTTAATACTTTGTTATAAATTATGCCAAGTGTCCTTGTACATAATTTCACCCCTGTTTTAATAATTTCATAGACTATTAATCCATTCCCGTGTCCGGTTAAATGAACGATTATTCGTACATATAAATACCCCGCCCATCGTGTCCGATCGAGTGTATATGGCTATTTATAGGGACGTACAATTGTAAATCTTTATATTAAAATTAACAAACTATCATTTAGTTAAACAAATATAAAGCCGATTAATAGCCCATAGTCTAATTTCCACAAGTGTCGTTCTTTTGTCCAAACCCCAATTATGGTGCAAAGCCCAATTACCCACTTTTAATAATTAGCCCAACATCATGATTACTTCGTTATTAAATAAGCATAATAATAACTTAGCTACGAGACATTAAATTAAAAAGGTTGAACATAACTTACAATGATTAAAAATAGCGTAGCGTTACACGGACAGAATTTCGACTTACACCCTTACAATATGCGCTAACATACCCTTATTATTAGAATTAAAATTAAAATTAAAATTAAAATTAAAATTAAAATTAAAATTAAAATTATAATATATATATATATATATTTTACGTATGAATGAGGAGAAGAAAAAGATGTGTTTTGATGTTCACCAAGCTGCGAATTTTATAGGCATGTGGGTTGGAAAAGTGGCTCATGCGATCGCATGAGCTTTACCCTTCAAGGCCATGCGATCGCATGGCCAGCTGGAGAGGCTCACATGCCTTTGTTTTTTCTGTCGACGGTTTTTAATAATATAATATATAATATATAAATAATTATAAGAATTATTTAAATATTATATTATATTTATGTGCATAGTTGACTTGTAATTTTTAGTCCGTTACGTCAAGCGTTGAGAGTTGACTCTGGTCCCGGTTCCAGATTTTCGAACGTCCTTGCGTATAATTTAATATCTTGTACTTTGCGTTTCGCGTCTTGTACTCTTGTAATTTTGAGACGTTTCTCATCAATAATTTGAACCTCTTTGATTGTACTTTGTACTTTTGAGCTTTTTGGTCGTTTGCGTCTTCAATTCGTAGAATCTGTCTTTTGTCTTCATCTTTCATTATTTAAACGAATATCACTTGTAAATAGGACAATTGCAACTAAAAGCTTGTCTTTCTTGAGGGATAATGCTATGAAATATATGTTCGTTTTTAGCATTATCAAATATTCCCACACTTGAGCATTGCTTGTCTGCAAGCAATATAGTCTTGAAATATACTAGAATCACTTCTTTATTCTTCACACTTTGTACATTAGTGATTTCTATACGGCGGTATAAACAATGGTAGTAACGATGTGGTTTACAGTCTCACATGACTATAAAAATTTAGATCCATTAAGGAAATTGGATCTTTATGAAAACATTTGATCTTTTGAAAATTCATTCTAGCTTTTACCCTAGATAAGTTTTCCAGAATAACCCTTCACCGGTGTTTGCAAATTCTTTTTGTGGGTTTGGTGGGTTTCAGATTTGAAAATTTTAGCTCAAAACTTGCGGTTTTGTGTCACCCACTTGCTAACCTTGTATTAGGAAAGCAACACGTCCAGTATACTTGCTCCGTATATTACCTTTCGGTAAACTACCGTCCGGTTGTAAAGGGAAGCGTTGAACAAGCAACTGTTAAGGCAATGTCCCCTGACATGCTTTTAATTATGGTCTATAATGTATCGGATGCAATTACTATCCTTGGTAGGAGCAATAGTAAAGCTCACCCTTATAATTTTTCGGTCTGGCACAAGGTCCTGTCTTTGACCATGCTATGCAACCACCGTTCTTACGGTTGACACCCGATTTGGTTCAAGTGACCTAATGAATTCCAGGTGAATTCCTAGGATTTTACGTTCAATGGTAAGAACGCATTGAAAAATGGGTTTTCAGAAAACAAATCGGTTTGAAATTTTGATCAAAATATTTTCTCGTTCAAGCTCGAGTTTAGATATCATTGAATTCCATGAGTTTGTAATTCTCAATCTTTAAGGTCAATCTCTAGGATTGAGTAATATCAGTCTTAAAAGCTGATTTTTGATCTTTAAGGAGATTATCCTTTCTGGGGATCTGATTCATTAGTCTCATCAAGCTAATTTGCACGGCATCCTCCTCATTTTACAAGACAGATCCTCTCATGGTTAGGATAAGTCTGACCACTTGGCGACCCTGTTTTATGCTGAGGTCCGTGGATTTCCTGCTGATTTTAGAGATGACTTTTCTAGATTTTTCGTCAACCTACAGCTGGTCTGGACGACAACTTCATGACCTAAATCAAGAAGCGCGTTTCTTTTTCGGAAGACTTTACTTCCTTTTAATGATGGAATTGATTCATCGTGTAGATCCATCTTTCTTACAGTAAATCGGGTAAAACTTTTTATTTTAGTCCAAAGCAAAAGTATCTTCAGTTATTTGTACAAAAATATGTGACATATGTTTACAATAACTTGGTAAATTTTCCCACACTTGGCTTTTATTTTTTTTATTTGCCTTTTTATTGTCCTCTATTCCATTTTAAATGAATTCTAATATTTTGGTTTGTTTCTCAATTTATGTCCTTTCCGAGGTAACAATAATTTCGGTGTTAACTCCTAGTTTTATCGTTCATAAATATGTATAAACATGATTTTGAGTTCATTTAATTGAAAATTTTGAAATTTTTTTTACTAGAAGTGGGTAGTCAGTATATAAGACTAGGGCTGTTCTTTATTATCAGAGAGCACTAGATTCTAATACAACTACTGCATTACTAGTATTTTTAATGATAACCAAGTGTTTAAGTTAAAAATTTTAAAAATTCGAAAGAATTTAACCCCTTCCCACACTTAAGATCTTGCAATGCCCTCATTTGCAAGAAATCAGTAACAATTTAAATTATTGAGGGTGATTAGCGTAGAAAAATGATTAAATTTTACCAAAGTTTCCAAACATATTGGCGTTTGTTTGCTGAATGATAAATGGTGCACATCATTTGTTCATTCCGTCTTGTTGTTACATCACATTTGTTTTTCCTTTTGTCGTCAAAAGTACTAGCTTTTGTTGAACTTAATGCTAGTCTTTGAAAATGCACTGTTTTATCCTATTTTGTACAATCGACAATATACATACAATACAAATATAAACATGTATGGCAATTTGAAATGGGACTTAAAATCCCACTTTCAAATCCTAAATGTGAAATATTAGTACACAATAATAATAAAAATGATAAAAATTACATAAATATATCCAATAACATAAGTTTAAACATGAATAATTAAAAAGATAAAAACATAAAAATAACCAATGGAACTAAATCAGTCTGGATAAGGGTTCCAGTTCCTCTCGTCAGGTGGATTCCATTGTTGGTTATAGGTGTTCTGATAGGCTTGGTTATAGTCATACCGATTAAAGGGTGGTCGGATGTCGGGGTTGTGTGGTGGAAAATGAGCAGGTCGAGTAGGTACATAGTTATTTGGTACCTGATATGATAGCTGGCTCATGATTTGGTGCTGATGAACTAACCAGTTATCGTGTTGGCGTCGCCTATAATCCTTGTATACTCGTTCGGAGTTCCACTGCTCGTACATACTATGTCTGGCTGCGCTCGTCATTGATTCATCATCTATACGAACGTGTACATCAAGAATAGCATCTCGAATGACATCCCTAATGTCTTCCGCTTCCTCCATTTCTTCGTCTGAACCCCTTTCTACCTGTGGATGATTACCTTCATAGGGAAGTGCCTGGTTGCGTCTACTCTTCAATACCTTAGCACCTACATAAACCCGCAATCCTATGGTCTCATCCTGTTCTCTACAAAGCTGTATAGGACCCCCTTGGTTCCTATCAACACCTAAATACTCTCCAATGAGAGTAACAAAAATACCTCCTCCTATTATACTCCCTTCCTGCATTCCTTCTACCATTTTAGATAAATAAAAACCAACACAGTAAGGGATATTAACAAAGCTTCTCGGGTCCCGAATACACTTTAGGTAGAATAAATCATGTAAGGTCAGTTTCTCCTTATTGTGACCTCTTTGTGTAATCGAGTTAGCCAAAAATCTATGAATCACATGAAGCTCGGCTTTGTTAATATGTAAGTAGGAGTGTTTCCCTCCTAGTGTAAAAACATTATAGTTTGACATACGCCTCCAAACGGCGTCAACGTCAAAGTTCTTATCTACCCTTTCACCCCTATAAATCAAACTTATACAATCGGGTAGTAGCAATTCACTAGGAGTGTAAATCTGTAATGCCCTGGCCATGTCCATCATGGACATCCTGTACATCCTACCGCTAAGGATAAATCTAAGAAAACTTCTATTATCTAACCTATCTACATATACATTTACCGCTATAGTACTCATCAACTCAACACACCATTCCTTATATATAGGTCTACGAATGGTGAAAAGACGTATCCAATCTGTAAAAGAAGAACTGCCATACCTTTGTACCAAATGCTATCTAACACAGTCAGCTAGATGGACCGTTTCCAAAGGATTCCAATCAATTACCCTTGGCACCTCTACCTCTTTTGTTACTAATTTGAACTTATTATTTTGATATGATGGATAATCTCTCCATCGTCTATCGAATCTCAAATTAGGATGCAATGCGTGTTCCGGAATTGTTGGGTATTCTACAGGTGGATGTGGCGGAAATACTGTCAATTCATTAGGTAACTGTAGCGGATCATAATAGGGTACGTGCTGTTCAGGTTGATGTTGTGGTTCCTGTTGTGGTTGTTGTTCAGGTTCATATTGCATTTCTGGTTCTGGTTCTGGAGCTGGAGCTGGCTGTCTAGATGATGATGCTCCTGAACCTCCAGTATCGGCTTTCTGCAAAACACATTAAACACAAAGTTTGTGCATCCAAGTATGCATTAGTGTTAGCAAAATAACAATTTAAAATAATCACAATAACATGTTAAATCAAAATTAAACTTATACACATTTTCACAATTTTTCACAATTCTACACTTTTTCAAATAAGCACATATGAAAATGTAGACAAAGTTCTAAGTATTTTACTCAAATAACATGTCAAAATAGTCATTACTAACAATTAAACAAGTCTCAATTGGCAATTATATCAAATTAATCAAGTTCATGAATTTTGGACTAAAAAGTCCACTTTAATCTCCAAAAATCATGTTTAGGATCAATGTTTGGATCATTTAACTACCTAAACATGTTACATTACTCAATTTAGCAATAATTCATGACAAAAATCGGCCATAACCTGTTTATATTAAAAAGCCCCAAATTGATCAAGAACACAAACCCTAGATTTCTAAAAATTTTCAAGTTTTTGGCTTCAAATCATGTTAAATAGCATCAATATAGGTTATAAATGCATAAAATACTAACAATTTAATACTAATTACACTAGAAATCAACAAAATTGCATTAGGTAAAATATTGGTAATTATCACAAAAACTAGCAAATTTATGAGTTTAGGGGTGTAATTTTTAACTTTTTGCTGAAGAATGAGAATCTAGGCATGATTAGAGCAAGAAAAATGATGAATTACAGTGGAAAAATGATGAAATGTGAGAGGATTTTGAGTGTTTTTCGTGTAAGTATGTGTGTTGTCGTGTAGAAGACAGCTCGCTGGAAGTTTTGTATCAGGCCTGTTTTCCAGCTCCATGCGATCGCATGGAGTTGGAGTGCAATACCCATGCGATCGCATGGGTATCCGGGAACAGTACTTTGGCCTTTTTTTTTTTTTTTTTTTTTATAAAACCTTATAACTTCTAAAACATATAATTAATAAAATTCTAAAAATTTTGTTTTCCTTTAGGAGGGAGGGCGTTTCGGATCGTTGTCCTAGTCCGTCCCTCGACAAAAATTTTAAAATTTGTCACTTTTAAGCGCGGTTTTAAAAGCAAAGATTTTTGGATTTTTTAATGTTTTTGGCATACTTTAATTCAATAAGATTAAAAATAATAATAATAAAAGTTCTCGTCCCTCCCTTGGGTAGAGCAATTTCGGTTCAACGACCTAGTCTTCAACTCACGACGAATTTTAAAGATCATATTTTTAACTTACGAAATAAAGTAAATTTTTGTTTTTTAAATTCACATCAAACTTAAATTTAAAATGCATGAAATTAAAAATTCATATTAAAAATTCACACCAAACTTAAATTTAATTTTGTTTTTATACATACAAACTTATATTAAAAATATTAATTTTTCAGATATTTACGATTTTAAAGAAGTTTACAATATTAATTTAATATTTATATATTAAATTTAAAAACAAAGTAAAAATAAAATTAAAATTTTTTTTGGTCTTTTATCCCACTTTAATCAATCAAATATTATCAAAAATATACGCCCCTCTTTTCAGTAAAGTAATTTCGGTTACATAACCTAGTTTAACTCATGACGAATTTTTGAAATATTTTGAGTTGATTGATTAAAGATATTTATACCTTAAGAATAAACGTTAAATTTCGCAGTGATGTAATAAATTTTTGAATGATATCAATAATTTCGGTCGCAAGACCTAATTTCATCGAATACCAATTTAATACTTTATAGCGAACAAATTAGCATTTATTATCAAAAGGTTAAAAATAAAAATAAAAATAAAAATGAAAACTGTACAAACTTACCTGTGAAATATATTTCTTAGTGATATGCTCTAGCCCACTCATAAGATAGTCGGACTAATTGATTTTCCATGGCTACATAGGCGTAACCTCGAGCATTCAGTGTTTTTTCTTCTAAACATATGAACGGTCCATCTCTGCATAAAGTAATAAATTCGGTGTTTGAATAGGTTTGATTATTTGAACATTTACCTTCGTGTGACCATTTTTCGCATTTGTGACATTTTTCAAGGTGTCGTGCTCTTCTTTTCGCTGCGGATTTTGATTTTCCTTTACCAAATTGTAACTTATTATCTTTGCATCTGATTCTTTTCTTACTCCGTCCAATTTACCTCTGATTAATGATACTATTTCACTTGGAAGTGTGTCATTATTACGTTTAGTGATCAAAGCGTGTAGCATTAGACCATGGTTTAATTCACAGGAAGTCTTCATTTCGTAAAAACCTAAAAAACATAAAAATTCAGAATGGGGGGAGAAGACTAGTTCTTTAGAGTCTGCTAGGGAAAGACCATTCGGGATCCATTTTCGAGAACTACACGAAAACAGAAAATCTAACTCTAACAAAAAAACATATTATCCTTTAAAAGACTTGATTCTCCCCACACTTAGTTAGCTGTGGTGTCGAAATTGTGATTAACTTCGTTGTCAACTTCCATTGGACTATCTATGTAACGTTTAACTCTGTGACCATTAACCTTAAATTCAATCCCATTTGAATTTATTAATTCTACAGTTCCGTATGGGAAAACTCTTTTGACTATAAATGGTCCAGACCATCTTGATTTCAATTTTCCAGGAAATATCTTGAATCATGAATTGAAAAGAAGAACTCTGTCTCCTTCTTTAAATTCTTTTGAACTTCTGATTCTTTTATCATGCCATTTCTTCGTTCTTTCCTTATAGATTAACGAATTTTCGTATGCTTCATGTCTTAATTCTTCTAATTCGTTTAGTTGACTTAACCGTAGACGTCCAGCTTCATGTAAATCAAGATTACATGTCTTCAAAGCCCAAAATGCTTTGTGTTCAATTTCTACTGGAAGATGACATGCTTTTCCGTAAATGAGTCTAAAAGGTGTGGTTCCAATTGGAGTTTTGTAGGCTGTTCTAAAAGCCCAGAGTGCATCCTCCAATTCATGGACCATTCCTTCAGATTTGATCCTACGGTTTTCTCTAGAATACGTTTTAAAGCTCGGTTGGTATTTTCAACTTGTCTACTTGTTTGTGGATGATATGCAGTGGAGATTTTATGAGTTACTCCATATCTTTTAAGAACTTTCTCAAGTTGATTATTACAAAAATGAGTTCCCCGATCACTTATTAAAGCTTTCGGTGTTCCAAACCTTGCAAAAAGACGTTTTAAAAAGTTGACTACAACTCGTGCATCGTTAGTTGGGAGAGCTTGTGCTTCCGCCCATTTAGATACATAATCAATGGCTACGAGAATGTATAGATTATTATGAGATTTTGGAAATGGACCCATAAAGTCAATACCCCAAATGTCAAATACTTCACATACTTGAATGACATTTTGTGGCATTTCATCACGTTGACTTATTTTTTCGGCCCTTTGACATGCATCACGGGATTTGCAAAGAAGGTGTGCGTCTTTGAAAATTGTAGGCCAATAGAATCCAGCATCATAAACTTTTCTTGCTGTTAGTTGTGGCCCATAATGCCCTCCTGTTGGTCCTGTGTGACAATGGTTTAAGATTTTACTAGCTTCATCTTCGAATACACATCGGCGTATTATTCCAACGGGACAACTTTTAAACAAATGTGGATCTTCCCATAAATAGTGTTTTATATCACTAAAGAATTTCTTTCGTTTTTGGTACGATAATCCTTTTCAAGGAATCCACATACTAAGTAGTTTGCATAGTCTGCAAACCATGGAATTTCATTATAATCTATCTTCAATAGATATTCATCAGGAAAGTTGTCATGTATAGCCGATTCATTTAGAACTTCTAATTCAGGATTTTCAAGACGAGAAAGATGATCAGCGGCGAGATTTTCTGCTCCCTTTTTATCTCAGATTTCAATATCAAACTCTTGTAAGAGTAAGATCCAACGGATTAATCTTGGTTTAGCATCTTGTTTTGAAAATAGGTATCTAAGAGCAGAATGGTCAGTATAGACCACCGTTTTAGCTAGAACGAGATATGAACAAAATTTGTCAAAAGCAAAGACAATAGCAAGGAGTTCTTTTTCAGTAGTTGTGTAGTTTGTTTGTGCTCCTTGTAACATCTTACTAGCATAATATATAGGTTGAAATCGTTTTTCAATCCTTTGTCCTAAAACGGCTCCCATTGCAAAATCACTTGCATCGCACATAAGTTCAAATGGTAGATTCCAATTTGGTGTTATCATAATCGGCACATTAGTGAGTTTCTCTTTAAGAATATTAAAAGATTTGATACATTCATCTGAAAATATGAATGGAGCATCTTTTTCTAGGAGTTTATTCATAGGAGTGACAATTTTAGAAAAATCTTTTATAAAACGTCGGTAAAAACCGGCATGCCCTAGAAAACTCCTAACTCCTCTAACATTGGTGGGATGTGAAAGTTTAGCAATTACATCTACTTTAGCTCTATCCACTTCAATTCCTTCCTTTGAGATTTTATGACCAAGAACGATGCCTTCTTTAACCATAAAATGGTATTTCTCCCAATTAAGTACTAGATTTGATTGTTCGCATCTAATAAGCATTCGTTCAAGATTAGCTAAACATGATTCAAATGTATCACCGAAGACTGAAAAGTCATCCATGAAAACTTCCATGCATTCTTCTATCATGTCTTGAAAAATCGCCATCATGCACCTTTGAAAGGTTGCAGGGGCGTTGCAAAGTCTAAATGGCATGCGTTTGTAAGCAAAAGTACCATAAGGGCACGTGAATGTGGTTTTCTCTTGGTCCTCGGGTGCTATTGGAATTTGAAAATATCCGGAAAATCCATCAAGAAAACAATAGTAACTATTTCCGGCTAATCTTTCTAACATTTGATCAATGAAAGGTAAGGGAAAGTGATCTTTTCTGGTGGCATCATTTAATTTTCTATAATCAATACATACACGCTATCCTGTTACAGTCCTAGTAGGAATAAGCTCATTTTTCTCATTTGTAAAGACAGTCATGCCACCCTTCTTAGACACGCATTGAACTGGGCTTACCCATGGTCTATCAGAAATTGGATAAATTAAACCTGCATCAAGCAGTTTAATAATTTCTTTCTTAACTACATCTTGCATATTAGGATTTAGTCTTCGTTGGTGTTGCACATACGTTTTATGACCTTCTTCCATAAGGATTTTATGTGTGCAATACGAAGGACTTATTCCTTTAATATCATGAATCTTCCATGCAATAGCTGGTTTATGAGCTTTCAACACAGAAATGAGTTGAGATTTTTCATTTTCAGTAAGAGAAGACGATATTATTACAGGTAATTCAGATTCACCATGTAAATAATCGTATTCCAAATGGTTTGGAAGTGGCTTTATCTCTAATGTCGGAGGTTCTTCTATCGATGATTTATATCGATATCTGTCTTCTTCTTTTAGCATTTGAATTTCTTCTGTTGTTGGTTCATATCCATTAGCAATTAGTGTAGCTAACATTTCAGTTTCATCAATTAGTTCATTACCTTCTCCTAAAGAACATTCTCCTGTTCCTTGTAATTCTGGAAATTCTTCTAACAATTTTGCATGTGAATCTATAGTTTGAATATAATAACATGTATCATCTGCAGATTGTGGTTGTTGCATTGCTCTATCAACTGAAAAGGTAACACTCTCGTCCTCTATACTTAGGGTCAGTTTCTTACCAAACACGTCTATCATTGCTTTAGCCGTGTTTAAGAATGGTCTTCCTAATATGAGAGGAACTTGAGAATCTTCTTCCATGTCCAGAACAACAAAATCTACTGGAAATACTAAAGTACCAACTTTAACTAGCATGTTCTCCATTATCCCTCTAGGATATTTTATTGATCGATCGGCTAGTTGTATGCTTATTCTTGTTGGTTTCAATTCTCCAAGGTCTAGTTTAGCGTATAGTGAATACGGCATTAAATTTATACTAGCACCTAAGTCTGCCAATGCTTCTATTGAACTAAGACTACCCAGAAAACATGGAATTGTGAAACCTCCTGGATCAGATAGTTTTTATGGTATCTTATTCAACAGCACTGCTGAACAATTAGCATTCATAGTAACGGCCGAGAGTTCTTCCACTTTCTTTCTATTTGTGATTAAATCTTTCAAGAATTTAGCATATCTAAGCATTCCTGAAATCACATCAATGAAAGGAAGATTTACATTTATCTGTTTAAACATATCCAAGAATTTGGATTGCTCGGCTTCAAGTCTTTCTTTTCTCAATTTACTTGGGTAAGGAAGTGGTGGTTGGTATGGTTTAACATAAGGTTTAGCTTTAACTGTGTTATCTTCATTAACCTTTTCAACTACCGGTTCTTTTTCCTTATCTTGTTCAGGTTGTGGTTCTTGTGGAGTAGGAATAGCTTCATCAGAAATTACAGGTATTTCAGGTGGTTTAAGTGTTGTACCACTTCTTGTGGTAATGGCTTTAGCTGTTTCATTCCGGGGGTTAGCATTTGTATCACTAGGTAAACTTCCCGGTTTTCTTTCACCTATTAACCTTGCTAGGTTACTCACTTCTTGTTCTAAATTTTGAATAGAAGCTTGTTGATTTCTAAATGCTTGAGCATTTTGTTCATTAGTTTGTTTCTGAGATGTGAAAAACTGTGTTTGAGATTCAACTAGCTTCGTCATCATATCTTCTAATTTCGGCTTTTTATCATCGGTTTGTGGTGGTTTGTTTTAAAAATTAGGTCTTTGCTGGTTATAAGTATCGTTGGATACTTGTTGATTACTAGGACCTTGTTGGTTGTTGTATGGAACATTGCGATTATAATTCTGGTTTTGATTGTAAATCGGTCTTGGCGGTTGATAATTATTCTGATAATTATTTCCAGGCCTTTGGTTCAGATATGAAACATTCTCTCTTTGTTCCATTGTTAGTTCAATACTGAGATAATCTTTTGTCAAATGTGGTCCTCCACACTGCTCACAACTAATTCGTATTGAGTGGATATCTTTAGTCATCTTTTCCATTCGTCTCTCGACAGCATCTATCTTTGCAGAAATGGAATCTAAGTCATGGCTAGAATTGGCTCTAGCTGCTTTAGATGATCTAACGATATCTTTTTCTTGATGCCACTCATGTGAGTGGGAAGCAGTGTTATCAATAATTTTGTAAGCATCAGTTTCTGTTTTCTTCATAATAGAACCACCAGCTGCTATATCGATGCCTTTTCTTGTAGTGATGTCGCATCCTTGGTAGAATATTTGTACTATTTGACAAGTGTCTAAACCATGTTGCGGACATCCTCTTAATAACTTTCCAAATCTTGTCCATGCCTCATATAGAGTTTCATTTGGCTTCTGTGTGAACGTAACTATTTCTCCTTGAAGTCTTACGGCTTTAGATGCTGGAAAGAATTGTTTAAGAAATTTTTCAACTAAAACATCCCATGTATCAATCGCCCCTTCAGGTAACGATTCTAACCAATCTTTGGCTTCTCCCTTTAAAGTCCAGGGAAATAACATGAGATATATCTGTTCATCCTCCACTTCTCGGATTTTAAATAGTGTGCAGATCCTATTAAAGGTACGAAGATGTTCATTTGGATCTTCCTTCGGCGGACCACTAATTTGGCATTGATTAGTCACCATGTGTAGAATTTGTCCTTTGATTTCATAATCTGGCGCATTAATGTCAGGATGAGTAATTGCGTGACCTTGGCCAGTGCGTTTAGCTCTCATTCGGTCTTCCATACTTAAAAGTTCCAGATTCTCCATGATTGAATTTGTTGAATCTAAATCACTAGAGGATTCTGATTTAATGGTTCGTTCCTCAACAATCTCTGTTTGAATGATTGGTGGTTCCGTAGGAAAGATTAGTGGTTCAGGATCTATGAATTGTCCCTGAATATTCTCCGGATTCTCAATTGTGAGGTCGGGTTCAAAAAATGGATTATCGTAAATTTGAATTGGAGTACTTGGTCGACTGGATGACGATTCTAAAGAAAAATCAACGGCGACAATATTTGTTAGATGTCTTGATCGAGTTACAGGTGGTGAACGTACAAAAGGTGGTGAACGTCTTGCTCGGTGCATTCACTGAATATCCTATTAGTTTTTAAAAAGGAAGAAAAATTATATAAGTTATCCAATTAATAGACTTTTCTGATTTTGCCCAAGTTTCGAATAGCCAAAAGATGCAGCAGAGGGGCAGGATTCATTTGGTCTCAATATAATTGAGTACTGTTTGGCTCCAATAACCCGGTCCACGTACAAATCCAACTATTACTACGAACCAGAAAATTTTGATGTCTATCAATTTAACCACTTAAAATAAATTTTCATAATTTTAAGAAATTTAGATAAGAAATAGAGAAAATTCTAAGTCCTAAAAACTAGAATGGCGAGAAATGAGAAAGAAAAAGAGCGCGTCGGTATTAAAATTAAAATTGGAGAAATAAGAAAGAAAAAGAGTGACTTATAAAACTTTAAAACACTCGACTAACCCAACCTTATTATTATCACTAACTTAAAATTAAAATTGTAAATTGAAATTACTAATTGGAGTGATAATTGATACATAAGTAAAAGGCGTCGAAAAATAAAAATAAAAATAAGAAAGTAGCGCGTTGAAACTTAAAAAGAAACTAAAAACTAAGAATTAAAAGTTGCGTCTAAAAATATTAAAGCTTAAAAGTAAAACTATATCCCAAATGGCAATAACTTAAAAAGGAACTAAAACTTAAAAAGGTGTCGCAAAATTCTAGAGCACCTAAATCTTAGTCTAAAGAAAAAGCACTTAAGGGATTTTACGGCAAAGCCTAAAAATCTAGAAAAATAAAAATAACTAAGGCAAAAACTATATCTTAAAAACTAAAAACGAGCGAAAAATACAAATATTACGCTAAAAACAAATAAAAAGAGACAAAATATAAAAATATACTAAAATTTGTAAAAAGTACAATTTTTATAAAAATATTATTTTTATATTATTTATTTTATAAAACTATTAATTTTAAAACTAATTAAACTAAAATAAAACAAATTAAAAACTAAAATTAATTAATATTAAAAGTATAACCCTAATTAGGGTTAAAGTATAATAATAATAAATAATACCCCGTAATTAATGCAGTACGATGTCATCTGTGGCGTGTCAGCAGGGCTCATGCGATCGCAAGAGTCCTAAGTTACCCGGCCATGTGATCGCATGGGCTAGGGTTTCGGGCCAGACACTGGGCTGCTACAGTACTGGACTCGAGTTTTAATATATTTTTTTTTCTGTTTTGCTGTATTATATATTTATAATATATTTATATAAATTAAATAAAAATTATATTTTTACAAACTAAAAATAGAAATAAAGAAATTTTATAAAACTTAAATATTTAACAAACTCTTAAAAATATTTATATTTTCATTTTTCTTTTTATATTTTCGAATATTTAAAACGTATTTTTACAAAAGCGTAATTTTTTTTTTATATTAGCGTTGCGCTTCCGGCGTTTAAGCAAGAAATTGGATTCCCCGGCAGCGGCGCCAAAAATACTTGATGTTATGCGAGGTGTATATGAAATAGCTTTATTTTTACAACTAAATACTATTAAATACGATACAATTTTACACAAGATATTTATTTATTTATAGAATGGATATACCTAAACCTCGCTACAACACTTATAGGCAGTGTACCTAATCGTACAGTAGTGTAGTTTTTAGTAAGTCTGGTTCATTCCACAGGGAAAAATCTTTAAACAAAGCTTAACGCTATATTAGTTTAATTTATAAAAATACAAATATATATATAAGTAATATTATTATTTTAAAGGGGGGTTTTTACCGTTTAATGACCGGTTTGTCATTTTTAAAACTTTAGTCGCAGTTAAAACCTAATGTAAAATATTAAAAATAAATATAACTTAATTTAAAGCGTAAAATAAATAACGATAATGAAATTGCGATAAATAAAAGTGCGATAAAATAAAATTGCGATAATTAAAAAGTACGATAATTAAAAGTGCAATTAAATACAATAACAATAAATAAAAGTGCGATAATTAGAAGTGCAATTAAATGTAAAATAAAGGAAATTAAATATGAAATAAAAGAATTATGCTTATTTAAACTTTCGTAATCATGATATTTGACGTGTTGATTTTAGTTTTATGCCCATGGGTTAATTGTCCTTTGTCCTGGATTATTCAATATGTCCGTCTGGTTTTGTCCATAACAGTCCATCAGTCATAAATATAAATTGCGAGTATCCTCGTCAAATTATCCTTATACCCGAAGTCAAATATTCCAACTAATTGGGGACTTAAACTGTAACAAGATTTTAATATTTTGTTTAATAATTACACCAGGATATCGACTGTGTGTAACCCAAGGTTTTAATATTTTGTTATCAATTATGCCAAGTGTCCTTGTACATAATTTCACCCCTGTTTTAATAATTTCATAGACTATTAATCCATTCCCGTGTCCGGTTAAATGAACGATTATTCGTACATATAAATACCCCGCCCATCGTGTCCGATCGAGTGTATATGGCTATTTATAGGGACGTCCGATTGTAAATCTTTATATTAAAATTAACAAACTATCATTTAGTTAAACAAATATAAAGCCCATTAATAGCCCATAGTCTAATTTCCACAAGTGTCGTTCTTTTGTCCAAACCCCAATTATGGTACAAAGCCCAATTACCCACTTTTAATAATTAGCCCAACATCATGATTACTTCGGTATTAAATAAGCATAATAATAACTTAGCTACGAGACATTAAATTAAAAAGGTTGAACATAACTTACAATGATTAAAAATAGCGTAGCGTTACACGGACAGAATTTCGACTTACACCCTTAAAATATGCGCTAACATACCCTTATTATTAGAATTAAAATTAAAATTAAAATTAAAATTATAATATATATATATTTTACGTATGAATGACGAGTAGAAAAAGATGTGTTTTGATGTTCACCAAGCTGCGAATTTTATAGGCAAGTGGGCTGGAAAAGTGGCTCATGCGATTGCATGAGCTTTACCCTTCAAGGCCATGCGATCGCATGGCCAGCTGGAGAGGCTCACATGCCTTTGATTTTTCTGCCGACGGTTTTTAATAATATAATATATAATATATAAATAATTATAAGAATTATTTAAATATTATATTATATTTATGTGCATAGTTGATTTGTAATTTTTAGTCCGTTGCATCGAGCGTTGAGAGTTGACTCTGGTCCCGGTTCCGGATTTTCGAACGTCCTTGCGTATAATTTAATATCTTGTACTTTGCGTTTCGCGTCTTGTACTCTTGTAATTTTGAGACGTTTCTCATCAATAATTTGAACCTCTTTGATTGTACTTTGTACTTTTGAGCTTTTTGGTCGTTTGCGTCTTCAATTCGTCGAGTCTGTCTTTTGTCTTCATCTTTTATTATTTAAACGAATATCACTTGTAAATAGGACAATTGCAACTAAAAGCTTATCTTTCTTGAGGGATAATGCTATGAAATATATGTTCGTTTTTAGCATTATCAGTGATGATAATTGGTATTTACGGTTTATATTGTAATTTCTTTAAATTCTCATATTAAATTAGATTTGCTGTTAGGTAAATAAATTAACTTTTAATGTAGGGGCAAAATAGTCATTATCATTATTCAGGCCATTCATTGAGCACAAAAAGTAAACAAGATTTTTTATTGACTGATTACCATATATAGTCATCCCATATCCATTCTGCCATTTTTTGTAACAGACTGAAAACCGGGCTAGTTGTAAGTTGTCTATTTTTGCCTTTAGGGTTTGTGCTTAGTCTTAAGTGCTTTTTATTTTAATTATTTTATTAGTATTTTAATATAATTGTGTTGTGACCAGTTTGTGACAAGGGTCCCAGAACAGGTTTGTTTATTTTATTTGGATCTCGTTGGAGTTACCTAATCTTGTGCGAAAGATATCAGATAACTGGTAAATACCCGTGTGTGATGGGGTATTGTGTTTTAACACAAATATAAGCTAGTGACCAGCTCTTTTCTTGAGGTTTCCTGAACTTTCCTCTCACTCACACATTCACCTAACCTAAACTTCACCATCTTCATCTCAACCCTAAATCATTTGATCTCGAATTGAAGCTTGATTTTAGTGTCAAATCGTTCCTTGTGTTGTTGTGATTCTAACAAGGTAAAGTTTGTTTAATTTCGTGATCAAATCAGTGTCAAAATGGGTGTTTTAGTCAAGTTTTATGAAAATGGGGTTTTGTGTCAAATTGGTAGAAATTGATGTTGTTTGTGTTTGAATGTTGTGGGTTTATGTTCCAAAAAGTTTAGTGTACGAGTTGTGTTCAGTTTTGAGGTCAAAAACGTGTCTAAAGTCGAGATTTGGTGATTTTGGGTTGAAACCCGTCGCTTTGCTGCTATTGTAGCTGATGAACTACCTTCGGCCGATGGTCGTTGACCATCGACCGATGGTGAGGGACGATCGGCCGGTGGATAGGACCATCGACCGATGGTGTATGACTTCTGACCAACTGATGTAATTTTGACGATCGACCGATTGGGGGAGACCATCGACCGATGGTGTGTTGACGATCGGCCGATGGATGGGACCATCGACCGATGGTCTTAGGCAGTGAGATTTTTACTAAGTGTTGATTTTTAGCCGTTATGCTGTCCGTGTGTTTTTATGATTTTCAGGATGTAAATTCTGAAAATGCATAGGTGTTAAACATGAAAATTTTAGCGGACGCAAATTTTTACTAATTTGCTATAACTCGCTGTCCGTGTGTCTAACCTTGATGGGAACACTATTCTAACTTGGTTTTTGCTGTTCTCAGGAGATAAGGACAAGGAGGAAGCTCAGAAATAATAACTGAGCAGCTGCTGGTAATTGGTGAGTGGGTCTATCTACGGATAGAGTTTAAGTAGCATATCATGCTACTGTGGTTGACTCTTTTACCATGCATAGTGTAGAAATTGCCATGTTAGAATAATAATATCGTTGCCTGATGTTGTATGTGAATTTTGTGTACACTGTGTGAATAGCACCAGTCGGGCCTAGGGAGACTGGGGACTCGAGACCGTGCCTGGGAGAGGTTAGAGTCCGTATGAGGTCAACCGTGCCTAGGGGAGGTTGGGTCCATAGGCTACTAATTGTGGAGTATAGTGTGAACGATGCACCCCCTGCATCTGGATAACTATACTGTGAATTGAGTAGCAGGGACTATCGGTAGACTCAGGCCCGATCAGCTGGGAGTCGTGTGCTCGTACAAGCCGCCGATCCTCGTATTGTCTTATTGTATGCTAGTTGGTAGTTAGCAGGTATTGTTGATGTATATAGCTTGTGTGTGGCTTAAGCTATATCTGCTAGATAGATTCCATTCACTTAGCGGTGCGCTAATCCCCCACATGTTTCCCCCTTTGCAGGTTTAGGTACTGCTAGTCGGGATGGGTATGGATGCAGAAGACATGTTTGACAACCCAACTCTGATGTGAACTTTTGTATAAATAATGTTTTGTAATAACGTAACACCGTTGTGTAAACTTAAACTTAATTACTCAGATTAATGTAATGACGCGACTTATAGTGTGTTTGTTAATAAAGTCTTCCGCTGTGTGTTAAAAAAAAATGGCCGGTGTTACAAGTTGGTATCAGAGCATGGTTTGGCGGCAAATACTTGCGCGTATTTTGTTCCCAAACCCTGAGGCAAGTCAAACATGTCTGTGGGAGTGGGGGCTAAGTGAAAATAGGATATACGTGTGTTAGTTGTGATTGAACTAACTGTTATCCACTAAGCTTTTGTGTAAGCTGTTTTGTAGCACAGGTATGGCTGATAGAAACGCAACTGGCCCATCTAACCCCGGAACATTCAGAGCACTAGAAGAGGGTGTTGAGTCTGATGATGATCAGAGTAGTTACATCCTTCAATTAGAAAGTAAGCTAAAAGAGGCTGAGGACAAAATTAATGAGCTTGAATTGGCAAGGCATTCTGGAAATGAAGATACACCACCTGGATTCCCAACCGTGCAATCCCAAACGATACCTAATGTGCACCAGAACCAGTTTCAGAATCAAATACCTAACCAATATTATATGCCACCGCAAAACACTTTTACTTACCAAAATCCCATGATGATGAACCCGTACCAAATGCAAATGTTTCAACAACCTTACATGCAACCACCCAAAAAGTGTACTTATAAGAACTTCCGTGATTGCAAACCCTCTGAGTTCTCTGGAAGTACTGATCCGACTGTAACTCTCAATTGGTTGCGAGAAGTTGAAAGGGTATTTGAAGCGTGTCAGTGTGAACCCGAGCTGAAGGTAACATATGCTAGTAGACTGTTGAAAGGTAGGGCTATGATTTGGTGGGATTCTTTGATTTCTAGTATACCAAAAGAGCAAGTGAGTATGATCACATGGGAGCAGTTTCATGGGAAGGTGTGTGAACAATATTGTAATCCATTTGATATGAACCGAATCAAGACTGAGTTTCTTGAAATGAAGATGACACCTCAAATGACGATCGATGAGGTAGTAGAGAAGTTTATGGATAAACTGAGGTTTGTACAACAATGGGTGCCAGACGAAGCGTCTCGTATCCAGCATTTTGTTAATATCATTCTGCCTGAGTACAGAACTTTTGTTAGAACAGCTACATCATTGTCTCAAGCTGTTGTGATGGCTAAGATGGTAGAAAGTGATGTTCAGGCTGCCAGAAATAGAATGTTTGGTAATGTGCTACAACAAGGTGGACAAGTATCTGGTCAATCAGGATCTAAATTTAAGAAGTCTAGTGGGTTTAAATTGAAGGGTAAAAGTGGTCAGAGTAGTACTGGATCTGGATCAGGTAAAGGGAATTGGTGTCACACGTGCCGATCTTCTCACAGTGGTCAGTGTTCTGAGGCTACAAGAAGGTGCTTAAAGTGTGGTGTGGTTGGGCATGAGTCTTCAGCATGTCCGTATCCGAATAGTGTGTGTTGGAGTTGTCATAAACCAGGGCATCGTGCAGTTAGTTGTCCATCGAAGAGTGGTAGTTCCGGGGCAGGGTCAGGGGCGCGTTCAACATCAGCCGTAGGGTCAACTGCCTCGAGTGGGCAGAAGAGGAAGAACCCTCCAACAGCAGAGGCTAGAGCTTTTCAGATGTCAGTTGAGAATGCTGTGGCAACCGACGAAGTGATCACCGGTATGTTTCTAATCAACTCAATACCTGCTCGTGTATTGTTTGATTGTGGTGCCAATAGGTGTTTTATGTCCCTAGATTTCTATGCTAAGTTGAATTTACCAGCTAATGTGTTACCCAAGCCGGTTAGTGTAGAAGTACCCGATGGTAAGATCACACCAGTCACAACATATGTGTCTGGGGTTTGTATAGAGATTGAAGGGAAGTCTTTCCCGGTGACTTGTTTAGTGTTACCTATTCCTAGCTTTGATGTAGTATTAGGGATGGATTGGTTAAGCTCGCTTAGGGCTAATATTAAGTGTGATAGGAAAATGATTACCTTTCGTTCGACCGATGGAACCCGTGTTGTGGCCCGAGGGGAGCGGGGAGGGTATAATTTTCTGTTGATAACCATGATGAAAGCGAAAAAGTTGATGGCAAAGGGTTGTGAATCATTTCTTGCATATGTGATTGATGCGAAGAAAGAAAAGAAAACAGTGGCCGATATTCCGATAGTATCAGAATTTCCCGATGTGTTCCCAGATGAGTTACCAGGTCTGCCGCCGGTAAGGGAAGTTGAATATAAGATTGAATTGGTTCCTGGAACAACTCCAGTTGCAAAAGCTCCATACCGATTAGCGCCGTCTGAAATCGGTGAAATGATGTCACAGATTCAAGAACTATTAGATCGTGGGTTTATCCGACCGAGTTCTTCACCGTGGGGTGCTCCGGTATTGTTTGTTAAAAAGAAAGATGGGTCAATGCGTATGTGTATTGATTATCGTGAATTGAACAAAAGAACTGTGAAGAATAAATATCCGTTACCTCGAATAGATGATTTGTTCGATCAGTTACAGGGTGCTTCATTCTTTTCTAAGATAGACTTACGATCCGGATATCATCAGGTTCGTGTTGCTGAATCAGATATATCGAAAACAGCGTTTAGAACTAGGTATGGTCATTATGAATTTCTTGTCATGCCTTTTGGGTTGACGAATGCGCCAGCAGTCTTCATGGATCTAATGAATAGAGTGTGTCGTCCATTCTTAGATAAGTTTGTGATTGTGTTTATTGATGACATATTGGTGTATTCGAAAACAGAGAGTGAACATGCTGAACATCTGAGGTTGGTTTTGAACTTGTTAAAACATGAGCAACTATTTGCAAAATTTTCAAAGTGTGAATTTTGGTTACGTGAAGTGCAGTTTTTGGGTCATGTGATTTGTACCGAGGGTATAAAAGTTGATCCGACAAAGATAGAAGCGGTAATGAATTGGAATTCTCCGAGGACTCCGACTGAGATTAAGAGTTTTCTGGGATTGGCTGGTTATTATCGCAGGTTTATCAAAGATTTCTCTAAAATAGCGGGTCCATTGACTAAGTTGACTCGTAAAGATGTAGCCTTTCGATGGACTGATGAACAGGAAAAGGCTTTTCAGATTTTGAAACAGCTACTGTGTCAGGCACCAGTGCTAGCTTTACCAGAAGGTTCAGACAACTTTGTGGTATACTGTGATGCATCATATGCTGGGTTGGGTTATGTATTAATGCAAAGAGATAAAGTAATCGCCTACGCCTCGCGACAGTTGAAAGTTCATGAGAAGAATTATCCAGTGCATGATCTTGAAATGGCTGCAGTAGTGTTTGCTTTGAAACTGTGGAGACACTATTTGTATGGAACTCATTGTGTTATTTGTACAGATCATAAGAGTTTGCAATATATCTTCTCACAGAAAGAATTGAATATGCGTCAGAGACGATGGCAAGAGTTGATCAAAGATTACGACTGTGAAATTAAATACCATCCGGGTAAGGCAAATGTGGTTGCAGATGCGCTAAGTCGTAAAAAGTCAAGTGAAAATGTGAAATTTCTTAGTTTGAATATAACTTCAGATTTGATTAACAGCTTAAAAACCATTCAGGCCTGTGCTTTAGAGGACGAACATATTAAATCTGAACAAATGACCAAACGAAAAGTGGACTTAATTGATGACTCACGTGGACTAAAGACCTTAAACAATCGTGTTTGGGTGCCTAAGCTTGGAGATTTGAGGGATTTAATCATGACGGAAGCTCACAAATCCAGATTGACAGTACATCCGGGTAGTAATAAGATGTATCATGATTTGAAAACAGTGTATTGGTGGCCGACAATGAAAACAGATATCGCTCGATATGTCGAAAAGTGTCATATTTGTGCTCAAGTGAAGGCAGAACATCAGAAACCTTATGGTTCGCTACGTCAGTTACAGATTCCAGAGTGGAAATGGGAACATATAACGATGGATTTTGTGACCAAATTACCTCGAACTCAGAAACGACATGATATGATTTGGGTAATAGTGGATCGTCTAACTAAAAGTGCTCATTTTCTTGCTACTCGTGAGACAGCTTCGTTAAGTGAGTTAGCCGATTTGTATGTGAAAGAAATAGTTAGTCGACATGGTGTGCCGTTATCGATCGTTTCAGACAGAGATTCCAGATTTGTGTCGAATTTTTGGAACAGTCTTCAACAAAAGTTGGGTACACGTGTGAATTTAAGTACAGCTTATCATCCTCAGACAGACGGTCAGAGTGAAAGAACGATACAGACTTTGGAGGATATGTTAAGGGCTTGTGTGTTAGAATACGGTGGTTCGTGGGATACACAGTTGCCGTTGATCGAATTTGCGTATAATAATTCATATCATTCGAGTATAGGGATGCCGCCCTATGAAATGTTATACGGTCGTCGTTGCAGAACTCCGACTTGTTGGTCAGAAGCCGGGGATAAGCAGTTTGCAGGTCCCGAAAGTGTTCAAATGACAGCTGAAAAAGTTGCAATTGCGAGAGAAAAGTTGAAAGCCGCTAGAGATAGGCAGAAAATGTATACTGATCCGCGTAGACGTCCGGTAACTTTTAGTGTGGGTGAACGAGTGTATCTGAAAGTTTCGCCGTGGAAAGGGGTTATCAGATTCGGTAAACGTGGTAAGTTAGTACCGAGATTTATTGGTCCATTTCTGATCAGTGAAGTGTTGAATGATCAGACTGTGGTACTAGATCTTCCGCCAGAGTTAGCCGGTATTCATAATACATTTAACGTGTGTTATCTTCGAAAGTGTAAAGTCGATGATGAAACACAACTTCTTCCTTTAGAAGATTTAAGGGTCGATTTGAATAAGTAATTGGTGGAAGAGCCGGTCCGTGTAGTTGACCGAAAGGTGACTAAGTTGAGAAATAAAGAGATACCGATGGTATTGATCGAGTGGAAACACAGTTTGGGTTCTAATCTTACGTGGGAAACGGAAGAGTTGATGAGAAACCGCTATCCTTATTTGTTTGACCAAGACCAGATTCCTAGGACGGAATCTCCTTAAGGGGGTGGATTTGTAACAGACTGAAACCCGGGCTAGTTGTAAGTTGTCTATTTTTGCCTTTAGGGTTTGTGCTTAGTCTTAAGTGCTTTTTATTTTAATTATTTTATTAGTATTTTAATATAATTGTGTTGTGACCAGTTTGTGACAAGGGTCCCAGAACAGGTTTGTTTATTTTATTTGGATCTCGTTGGAGTTACCTAATCTTGTGCGAAAGATATCAGATAACTGGTAAATACCCGTGTGTGATGGGGTATTGTGTTTTAACACAAATATAAGCTAGTGACCAGCTCTTTTCTTGAGGTTTCCTAAACTTTCCTCTCACTCACACATTCACCTAACCTAAACTTCACCATCTTCATCTCAACCCTAAATCATTTGATCTCGAATTGAAGCTTGATTTTAGTGTCAAATCGTTCCTTGTGTTGTTGTGATTCTAACAAGGTAAAGTTTGTTTAATTTCGTGATCAAATCAGTGTCAAAATGGGTGTTTTAGTCAAGTTTTATGAAAATGGGGTTTTGTGTCAAATTGGTAGAAATTGATGTTGTTTGTGTTTGAATGTTGTGGGTTTATGTTCCAAAAAGTTTAGTGTACGAGTTGTGTTCAGTTTTGAGGTCAAAAACGTGTCTAAAGTCGAGATTTGGTGATTTTGGGTTGAAACCCGTCACTTTGCTGCTGTTGCAGCTGATGAACTACCTTCGGCCGATGGTCGTTGACCATCGACCGATGGTGAGGGACGATCGGCCGGTGGATAGGACCATCGACCGATGGTGTATGACTTCTGACCAACTGATGTAATTTTGACGATCGACCGATTGGGGGAGACCATCGACCGATGGTGTGTTGACGATCGGCCGATGGATGGGACCATCGACCGATGGTCTTAGGCAGTGAGATTTTTACTAAGTGTTGATTTTTAGCCGTTATGCTGTCCGTGTGTTTTTATGATTTTCAGGATGTAAATTCTGAAAATGCATAGGTGTTAAACATGAAAATTTTAGCGGACGCAAATTTTTACTAATTTGCTATAACTCGCTGTCCGTGTGTCTAACCTTGATGGGAACACTATTCTAACTTGGTTTTTGCTGTTCTCAGGAGATAAGGACAAGGAGGAAGCTCAGAAATAATAACTGAGCAGTTGCTGGTAATTGGTGAGTGGGTCTATCTACGGATAGAGTTTAAGTAGCATATCATGCTACTGTGGTTGACTCTTTTACCATGCATAGTGTAGAAATTGCCATGTTAGAATAATAATATCGTTGCCTGATGTTGTATGTGAATTTTGTGTACACTGTGTGAATGGCACCAGTCGGGCCTAGGGAGACTGGGGACTCGAGATCGTGCCTGGGAGAGGTTAGAGTCCGTATGAGGTCAACCGTGCCTAGGGGAGATTGGGTCCATAGGCTACTAATTGTGGAGTATAGTGTGAACGATGCACCCCCTGCATCTGGATAACTATACTGTGAATTGAGTAGCAGGGACTATCGGTAGACTCAGGCCCGATCAGCTGGGAGTCGTGTGCTCGTACAAGCCGCCGATCCTCGTATTGTCTTATTGTATGCTAGTTGGTAGTTAGCAGGTATTGTTGATGTATATAGCTTGTGTGTGGCTTAAGCTATATCTGTTAGATAGATTCCATTCACTTAGCGGTGCGCTAATCCCCCACATGTTTCCCCCTTTGCAGGTTTAGGTACTGCTAGTCGGGATGGGTATGGATGCAGAAGACATGTTTGACAACCCAACTCTGATGTGAACTTTTGTATAAATAATGTTTTGTAATAACGTAACACCGTTGTGTAAACTTAAACTTAATTACTCAGATTAATGTAATGACGCGACTTATAGTGTGTTTGTTAATAAAGTCTTCCGCTGTGTGTTAAAAAAAAAATGGCCGGTGTTACATTTTTATCCATACATGACTTAATGAAAAAAAAAAGTAAACAGCCCCTAAGACCCGATTCAACCTCCTTCTTCCTTTAATGGAGCTTTCTCACTCTAGAACTTCCTCTCTCTCTAGGATTTAATGGAAAGTGATAAGGTAGATGGAAATGGAGTAAATGAGACTCCAACAACTGATCCCAAGCCTTAAAGTCGGGTCCCATTTGAATTTACCAAAAAACCCTTAAAATATCTAATTTAAAAGCAAGAGATGAGTTGTCAGCCCGTAATGGCGCGGCGCGCCACTGGCCCGCGTGGCGCGCAGATCGCCGAGTCCAAATTCTTCTCTATTTTAAAATACACAACGAAAACCCCACAACTTGAATAACTTAATTACACATATGTACAATGAAATATTTGGGTCTTACAACTCTCCCCCACTTGAATCGGAGCGCATCCTCGCGATCCAAGCCACATGACAAGAAAAAAGATAAACCAACACAAACTCTTCGGGCTCCCAAGTAAACTCGGAACCCTTACTACGACGCCATTGAACTTTAAAGGTCCTAACCTCTTTATGTCTCAACCTTTTGACCTTCTCATCAAGTATAGCAATCGGCTCCTCAATATACTCTAACTTATTGTTTAGCTCAATCTCGTCTAATGGCACCCAAGATGAATCATCCACAAGACACTTACGGAGATGGGAAACATGAAATGTATTATGAATCCCCGCAAGCTCTTCGGGTAATTCCAAACGATACGCGACTTCAGTAACACGAGCTAAAACCTTAAATGGTCCAATAAACTGAGGAGCTAACTTTCTCCATTTTCGAAATCGAATAATACCTTTCCATGGCAAAACCTTAAGCATCACCATGTCACCTTCTTGAAATTCGATCGTTCGTCTACGTTTGTCGGCATACGACTTTTGTCTATCTTGAGCCTTCTTCAAATGATCCCGAATAATATCAATCTTGTTATTCGTCTCCAAAACCAAATCGGTACTCCCGATTTCTCTTTGACCTACTTCACCCCAACAAATTGGAGTTCGACATCTTTGCCCATATAGCATCTCATAAGGTGGTATCCCAATACTAGTGTGATAACTATTATTGTACGAGAATTCCACCAAAGGCAAATGCTCATCCCAACTACCACCGAAATCAATAATGCACGCCCGTAACATATCTTCCAAAGTTTGATTCGTACGTTCGGTTTGACCGTCCGTTTGAGGATGATACGCCGTGCTTAATTTTAATTGCGTACCTATATCTTCATGAAACTTTTCCCAAAACCGTGATGTAAAACGAGTATCTCGATCCGAAACAATAGATATAGGAACCCCGTGTCTCGATACCACTTCCTTGACAAACAACTTAGCCAAGGCCTCTGACGATATTGCTTCTTTAATGGGAAGAAACAAAGCACTTTTCGTCAATCTATCAACTATCACCCAAATCGAATCAAATTGGGTTCTCGCCGTTTTAGGCAACTTTGTAATGAAATCCATGGTAATGTGCTCCCATTTCCACTTCGGAATTTCTAACGGTTGCAACTTACCATACGGCTTTTGGTCTTTGGCTTTTACTTGCAAACACATGACGCATTGCTCAACATACTTCACAACATCACGTTTCATGCCCGACCACCAATAATCCTTCCTCAAATCATGATACATTTTCGTCGCGCCCGGATGAATGGAATACTTTGACTTATGTGCATCATCAAGTAGCACCCGCCGGTAATCACCCATCTTAGGCACCCAAACCCTTCCTTGAAAAAACAACAAACCACGCGAACCCATAGTAATGAATTCCGATTGCCTCACAATTCGTTCCGCATGCTTGTTGTGAACGTAAGCCTCTATTTGAGTCACACCAAGTTTTTCAAGAAAATCGTTAGTAATAATCATACGTAACAATCCCAATCGTAACGCCGGGTGATGACTCTTTCGACTTAACGCATCCGCGACCACATTCGCCTTGCCCGGATGATAAAGTATTTCACAATCATAATCTTTCCCCACATCCATTCACCTACGTTGGCGATAATTCAAATCTCGTTGATTGAAGAGGTGTTTCAAACTCTTATGATCCGAATAAATCGTACTCCTGACACCATACAAGTAATGGCGCCAAATTTTCAACGCATGTACAACCGCTGCCAACTCAAGATCATGAGTCGGATATCTCGTTTCGTGTTCCTTTAGTTGTTGAGAGGCATAAGCGATGACTCTACTTCTTTGCATTAGAACACACCCGAGCCCATTTAACGAAGCATCACAATAAACCGTCATGTCTTCCACTCCTTCCGGCAACACTAACACCGGAGCTTGACACAATTTCTCTTTTAGCAATTGAAAAGCAATTTCTTGCTCGTTCTCCCAAGTAAATCTCGCGTTCTTCCTTGTCAATTTAGAAAAGTCTAACCGGCCAATCCGAGAAAACTTCGGATTTCCGTAGGCGTAGTCGATCGTTCCCAACTCTTCACCGTCTCTATCTTCCCCGGATCTACTTGAATACCGTCTTTGTTCATAATGTGGCCAAGGAATTGAACCTCCCTTAGCCAAAATTCACATTTGGAGAACTTAGCATACAACTTCTCCTTTCGTAACGTCTTCAATACTTCACGCAAATGACGTTCATGTTCGTTCATACTCTTCGAATAAACAAGTATATCGTCGATGAACACAATTACCGACTTTTCCAACATGGGTTGGCACACTCGGTTCATAAGGTCCATGAATGCCGCCGGTGCATTCGTAAGACCAAAAGGCATAACCACAAACTCAAAATGTCCATAACGCGTTCGAAAGGCCGTTTTCTCCATGTCTTCCTCACAGACCCGCATTTGGTGATAGCCGGACCGTAGGTCGATTTTCGATAAATACGTTACACCTTGGAGTTGGTCAAACAAATCGTCAATCCGAGGTAATGGATAACGATTTTTGATCGTCACTTTATTTAACTCCCGATAATCGATGCACATCCGCATACTACCATCCTTCTTCTTTACGAATAAAACCGGAGCACCCCATGGCGAAGCACTCGGTCGAATGAAACCCTTCTCAAGTAACTGTTGGTTTTGATTTAACAACTCTTGCATTTCCGTCGGCGCTAAACGATAAGGAGTTTTAGCAATGGGGATAGCCCCTGGAACCAACTCAATGCGAAATTCAACTTGCCTTTCTGCCGGAACACCCGGTAACTCATCCGAAAAAACGTCTTCAAACTCACTAACCACCGGAATTTCACGAATGGGTGGTGGCTCATCACAAGTATCAACAACATGGGCAAGAAAAGCCATGCCACCACTATCAAGGAGATGACGTGCCCGTGCAAAAGTGCATATCGGCACAAGTCTTCTCCGCTTATCACCGTGAATAATCAACTCTCCCCCACTTGGGGCTTTCATACGAATGTATTTTTCATGGAATGCAATATCGGCTCTATTATGATTGAGCCAATCCATACCAACAACGATATCGAAATCACCCAAAGTCATCGGGATAGGATCAATCTTAAAGTTTTCGGCACCAAAAACGACATCACAATTTCTACACACATCAACCACTAGCACCGTTTTGCCGTCCGCTATTTCAACTTTCACCGGATGACTTAACTTAGCTAACAGTCTATTAAGTTTAGGCAGAAATTTTGGGGACACAAACGACAAATTTACACCGCTATCAAAAAGAATCCTTGCCGGAGTAGAGTTAACCATAAAAGTACCTGAGACAACTTCGTTGGATTGTTTTGCTTCCTCATTGGTCATCAAGTAGTTGCGACCCCTAGCCGTGCCTGCCGCCTTTTCCAGCCTTTTAACATTATCGTTGTTCAACTCGGGACACTCTGACTTTCGGTGTCCTTCTTTGTTGCAATTAAAACAAGTGAGCTTATTTGTTGAAGTTGGCTTCGAACAATCTCGAGCCATATGTCTACGTACCCCATAATTATAGCAAGTAGGGACAAAGTTCCCAAAACCACCGGTAGCGCCCTTCTTCACACTATTGACACTTTCGGAACCCTTCTTGTTCTTGTTCTTCTTGTTTGAAAAGTTAGAATGACTAGAACCTTCAAACTTTCTTTTGGAAAAAGCGAAATTACTCTTTCTTGGAACCTCCGGCTCAAAACCCCGAGCCAATTCAAATAACTCCTCAAAAGACTTAGCCATACCCCGGCTAATCTTAATCTTGAACTCATTATTCAAAGTACGATAGAAATCTAGCATCAACTTGTGATCATCACCAACATACTCTGGACAAAAATGAGTCTTTGCCAAGAAGGTAGACTTGAGAGTAACCAAGTCCATTGAACCTTGTCGCAAATTGTGCAACCCGTCCCGGATTTTATCAAGATCGGAAGAAGTTCGGTATTCTTGGAAAAATTCCTTCTTAAACTCCTCCCATGTCAAGCACATGTATTGCTCTTCTCCATATAATTTGATTTTATCGTCCCACCATAACTTGCCCTCTTCGTGCAACATACTAGACCCATACCTCGTCTTCTTCTCGGGAGGACACTCCGCAGTACGGAACGCTCCCTCGATATCGGAAATCCAACAAGTGCTTTTCAATGGATCACTCACCCCATTAAACATCGAAGGTTGAGTATCCTTGAAATTTTTGTAGTGGAAGTCCCGCCTTCCACCCCCACCATTACCCTCACCCCCTTCGCCTCGAGGATAAATGTTTCTAGCCTCTAAAGCCTCCTCTATTGCGGCTTTCATTCGTTCATTGATCACTTCGGTCACTTGTCCATCAACCGACTCTTGAAAAACCTTTCGAACGTCGTCAAGAAAATCCTTCTTTAGCCTTTTAAAGATGGCCTCAACCATGGCCGTGAGTTCAACGTCCTCACTCGTACTTCCGTCGTTGGTGTCGTGTCCATTTCTCATCTTCATTCTATAAAACGAAGTAAATTAAGCAACCAAACAAAAAGGACTTAACACATATGTATATACATATACACCACACTACCCCATCTTGCTCAACAATCATCGTACATATCTTGTTTGACACGATTTGAACCCGTAACAATGGTAGCTAATCATTGTTACGCGATCACTTCGCATTAATTCGCTAGTACAATGTCTATCTCGCTTGATGATTGCTAAAACAACATAAAACAGTTAGTGCAAGGTTAATTAACATAATCACTAGCACTAGCAAATTCCCGTTCCGACCCAAAGTCCTACAAGTCCCACATAAAGCGCACGTACAATAAAGTCTAAGTCTAGGCACCTATCTCAAGTCGCCTAAATCCCTTAGACCATGCTCTGATACCACTTGTAACAACCCAAACCAAACCACAATCGAACCCGCGGAAAAATATCAAAAATAAAATAAAATTTTGTTCAGCAACTGGCGCGACGTGCCAGAACACCGCGTGGCGCGCCGATATGGTCTGTCCAAAAAGTCTTGAAATGCGAAAAATATTGGCCACTTCCCGACATAATTAGACAAAACGTTTTTAACAACATCTTCAAATATGTAAAACTAACATGATTCAAACATAAAATGAGATTTTAAAAAGCGGGGCCCACATCAACCCAAGTTACGAGTTTAATACAAAACATGAGTTTCGACCACCAAAAAGTTTAAGTACCAAACTACACTACGAGCATGGTGTTTGGGATTAAACTACCCAAGTCTCGGTCAAACTCCAAAAGCTAAAATCTCCAAAAGCGTCCCCTAACACAACGGGATCTCTAATCCAAGATAATGCCCTTACCCTTGTCCACAACCGAACCTATAAAAAGGTAAACAATGAGAGGGTAAGCAAAGCTTAGTGAATGCAATAATTATACACGTAGATATATAACTTACTTACTTGCAAACACTTACACCAAATTCGCATACATACTAGCTACATAATTGGTATACCTTTCACATGCATAACGCTAAGGACCCCAATAACAAAGCTAGTATAATGATAGCATATAACACAACAATACAATATGCTACAACACAAACATAACGATGATGTTCATAACATCTATTATACCCAAGATCTCAAGGCTAGCCCAACGAATGGTATCGTCAACATTGAACTTAAATCCCATTCGTCTACATTAATGTGGTATCGTCAACACCGAACTTTATACCCACATATGAGGTATCGTCAACAACAAACTTTAAACCCTCATCAACCTCACTATAATAGTCGTATGACATCGTCAACATCGAACTTTAATTCCATACGTGAGGTATCATCAACAACGCACTTTAAACCCTCATCAACAGCACAATATACTCTAGGGTATGGTACCGTCAACATCGGACTTCAACCCATACCCCACAAGTAAATAAACTATATACATATATATATAATTATTCCACTCACCTCCAAGTCTTGGTGAGAGATAACCAAGCTTTCAACTTCAATGTAACGCACCTATTACATAATGCACATATCAATCATTCATTCAAAGTGGTCAACCACTAACTTCATTCTAGTGCCATTTTGACCCAAGGTGCAATTTCAACCCATTTGCACCCTTAACCCTAATTTTTGGGTTAACACCATCAAAACCCAAACACTAGTCAAAAATGGTCTTAAAATACTTTTCAACACGAGGTTAAGCATTTTACATGCACACACTAAACAACTTAAGTCCATTATGACCCATTTGACCGTTTAAAAGTCAATACACCCATTTCGGGTCATCCACTAACCCACTAAACACCCCTTTACATATATATAAGTGTGCTAGTAATTTGACTAACCAATTTAAGCTCATAAACATAAATTAATACTTTGAAAACCCTAGTTAGTCAACTTTGAGTCTACATGACCCAAATTTACCCAAAAACCCCTAATTCACTAACAAATGGGTTTTATGTGCAACACTACCCAAACCCTAACCCTTAATACAATTAAAGTAAGAAATTAGGTTTTATAACTTACCAACACAATCACCACATAGCTAGCGACTAGATGAACGACTTTAAAACTCGCACTAAGACCCGATTCCACCTCCTTCTTCCTTTAATGGAGCTCTCTCACTCTAGAACTTCCTCTCTCTCTAGGATTTAATAGAAAGTGATAAGGTAGATGGAAATGGAGTAAATGAGACTCCAACAACTGATCTCAAGCCTTAAAGTCGGGTCCCATGTGAATTTACCAAAAAGCCCTTAAAATATCTAATTTAAAAGTAAGAGATGAGCTGTCAGCCCGTAATGGCGCGGCGCACCACTGGCCCACGCGGCGCGCAGATCGCCCAGTCCAGATTCTTCTCTATTTTAAAATACACAACGAAAACTCCACAACTTGAATAACTTAATTACACATATGTACAATGAAATATTTGGGTCTTACAAGCTGTATCTTTACTCTGATCGAACTAGGTATTTTTCTGTATTTGAAACAACCATAAATTATAACTAGAAGTTGCAGAATAAGTTACATTTTCATCCAGCTGGTATCTCTCTTTACCTATTTTTTTTTTCTTAACCGAAGCCAACCATTATATTATTGCTCTTATTATAACTGCTTTTCGTTGATCAAACAAACACACCATCTAGCCATCACTTGCTGTTTATCCTTCTTCAACAATCACTACTATTAATCATGATAGAACACCATTAATATTAATGCTCGATCACTCCTACTACAATTACAAATATGGCATCTATTTTCTGTTTCTTTGTCCAACACAAACCGCACCCTATATATATATTAAAGGGTATATAAACTGAACCATATCTTTGAATATTAAAGTGGATACTTGTTAAAGAATAAAAGGGTTGTTAGTAATGATTGTAGGGTATACAAGAAAAACGTATGAATCCATTTTCACCACATAATTTTTCCTTTCAAAAAGCCATTCCATTAAAATATATCGATTAGAACCCACAAGGAAAGTGATTATGAATTATCGATTTGCTTAATTATCTGCTTGCCATGAATGGGGTTGTTAAAAAGTGATAAATGGGGCTGCAACTTGTCTTATTAATTGGGTCGAGAGATAAAATAATTGTGGGCTCCTGTATTATTTAAACCAAACCATGGCCGAAAGTTTACTTACTGGCCGACCAAAACACAACTATTGAACCCCACGAAATACTATTGGATATGGGACGGTTTGGATATAAGAGTAGAGGATAATGATGTTTATGATGATGATGATGATTATGACCGTGTGATATTAATAATGATATAAGGAAAAGATGATAATGATCATGGGAGGTGATTTTGATACATGAAATGATTCGTTATTGATGATGAAAAGATGAGAATGGTTAAGATAGTAATTAGTGAATGGTGTTGTGATAATTACGATTAATAGGTTCGATGATATATGTGGATGATGATAGTGATACATGGTAATGATGATGATCGAAGTGATGTTGGTGAGTATAGATTATGATAATAATATTATGATAGATTATAAATTAGGATTTCCAATAATTATGTTAGGGTTATGGAGATTATATGAAATGATGATGATCCTAATGATAAGTATGATGTTAATATGATGATGGTGGTCTGTTAGTTTAAGAAGAAAAGGAAGTACAGGAAAACAGACGGTTAAATACATATACTGAGCTAAATAAACAGAAAAGTAAGAAGCGGAGGGATGGTTTGAGGGTTATATGCGGGAACTAAAGGTCGAGGGTTCGAATCCTGTCGCGGGCAGTTTATTTTTTTTAGCCTATTTTGAGGTAGTTACTTACCATTATTATTATCTTTACTATTATTGTTATTATCATTAATTATTGTTATTATTGTTAAGTTAATTAACATTATTACTAACATTAAATATTATTTATATTATTATCAATATTATTATTATTACTATCAGTATTACTAAAAGTATCAATACTGTTAAATTTATCATTTTTATTAGAATGAGTATTATTATTGAAATTAACATTTTACAAAAATTATCATTTTTGTTATTAAGATTATCCTTAGTATTATCATTAGAATTATCATTAAAAGCATCATTTTTTAACTCTATTATCATTATTATTATTTTTATCATTACTAATATTATTTTAGTATTATTATAATTTTAACAAACAAATGATATGTATATATATACAAAATATATTTAATACATATAACATAACAAAATTATATTTTTATATTTAAAATGAATATATGAAACATATAGGTTATTAATATAAAAAAAATGATATAACTAATAGAATTATATATATATATATATATATATATATATATATATATATATATATATATATATATATATATATATATATATATATATATATATATATATATATTTGTTCGATTACCATTACATGTGTTAATATACATAATTGAATATAGGTTCGTGAATCCGAGGTCAACCCTGCATTTTTCAGTTGTTCAATATCGTTATATGTATTTTTACTACAAAATACAGTATGGCGAGTTTCATTTGCCTTTTTACCCTTTATATTTTTAGGCTGAGAATATATGCACATTTTTTATAAATGTTTTACGAAATAGACACAAGTAATCGAAACGGCATTATATGGTTGAATGATCGAAGCCGAATATGCCCCTTTTGCTTGGTAACCTAAGAATTAGTAAACCGAAACCCATCCAAAGTACCGGATGCTTTAGTACTTCGAATTCATTTTTATTATGTCCGAAGGATTTCCCGGAATGATAGGGGATATTCTTATATGCATCTTGTTAATGTTGGTTACCAGGTGTTCAATCCATATGAATGATATTTTTGTCTCTATGCATGGGACGTATATTTATGAGAACTGAAAAATGAAAATCTTGTGGTCTATTAAAATGATGGAAATGATTATTTATGTTAAACTAATGAACTCACCAACCTTTTGGTTGACACTTTAAAGCATGTTTATTCTCAGGTATGAAAGAAATCTTCCGCTGTGCATTTGCTCACTTTAAAGATATTACTTGGAGTCATTCATGGCATATTTCAAAATACGTTGCATTCGAGTCGTTGAGTTCATCAAGATTATTATTAAGTCAATTATATTTAGATATATTATGAAATGGTATGCATGCTGTCAACTTTCGATGAAATGAAAGATTGTCTTTTTAAAAACGAATACAATGTTTGTAAAACGTATCATATAGAGTTCAAGTACCTCGCGATGTAACCAACTGTTGTGAATCGTCCATAATCGATATGGACTTCGTCCGGGTGGATTAGGACGGGTCTCTATATCCCTGATCTCCGCGACTATGGAGTTGTTTAGGGTGTTAGTCCCGCAATCGCGACACTGTCTCCTCCAGCTCACTCCCTCGATGTTTAATGGCTGCCGACACTTTAATATATAATTATTATTTATTTAACTAATTTATATAATTAATTATATATTATATTATATTTACGTGCATAGTTAACTCGTAAAATTAGTTCCGATATTTCGTACGTTGTCACTCGACTCATGTCCCGCTTTCGGTTTTTCAAACGACGTTTCGTACACTGAGAAAACTAGCCTTTTACGTTTAGTGATACGTTCCCTTATCAAAATATAATTCTAAATCACTAATAAACAATATTACACGAAGTGTAACTTATGCATTTTGAGTGTTGTGGTCATTTGCTTCTATAATTCAGTGACTCTTTGTTTGTCAAAATATATTATCTTAAATCAGGACATTTTATGACTAAGTTAATATATATATTTTCATTTCAAAATATAAGTTTGAACTCTTTACTTAATATATAGTTTTTCAAAACTAATGATATTCAAAATTTACGTGTTTAGGAATTGTTTAAATATCAAGAATTACTATTTCGTAACATTTGTATTTTTAAAGTTTAAAATTGATATACTTTATTTATATAAAACGTTTACAAAGACATTTTAGTATTCCAATTACTTTATATTCCAAATCATTTTATCACAAAGGTTATAATAGTAGAAGTTGTTATGTCATAAGACGTTCTTAAAAAGTCTATTATATCAAAATGACGTTTTCGTTTATGAAAGTAAAAATCATATAAAAATCATAACATGTTTCAAGGTTTTAACTTCCAGTTTAATCATGACTCGTAGGATTAAGTCTAAAGGAAAATCAAACGTAGGGAATCATCTTAGTGTAAAATGTTGATCTATTTAACTTGTCAAAATCTATTCTCTAATTTACCTATAATCCCTAATTTCACTTTCACAATACCTAATATGAAGGTTAATCTTATCAAAAGTTACGAGGCAATTATTGTAAGGCATGTATTGGAATTTAACAGAAATTTCCACCAATCTGACTTGCTCTCACTACTTGACACTTTGTCCTTACTCGAAGATCACTTTACCATTTTCCGAATATGGTTAAAAAGAAAAAGTTTCCTAAATCAAAGTGGACCTCTTAGTAGAGACTCGTAATCATAATTCAATGTATCTGATAATTCAATCATTTGATATTATCTTTTAATTCCGTCGATAATTATTTTAAATTTATTTTAAAACAACAACGTTCATGTAAAGTATTATACGTCTAATACTTGTTAACGTTTTCAAGTTATAATATATACATATATACATATATAATCATATCCGTTCCTATAATGGTTCGTGAATCTTTGGAATTTGGTCGAGGTTAGATGAATGTATGAACACAGTTTAAAATTCTTGAGATTCAACTTACAAACTTTGCTTATCGTGTCGAGAATATATAAAGATTAAAGTTTAAATTTGGTCGAAAATTTCCGGGTTGTCACAGTACCTACCCGTTAAAGAAATTTCGTCCTGAAATTTGATTGGGATGGTCATGGCTGACAATAAGTATGTTTTCATGACGCATATAAGCTGAAGATTAGGGTTTTATCATCATTGAGTAATATGGATAAAACCATTTGGTTTTGTGAAGAGTACGAGTGAAGCTATTACCAAAAGAGTGAAATGAGTAGGTATAGATTCATCATATCTTTTGACGTAGATAGGATTGATTTCCAAGTTCAAGAGATTTGGAGAAAATCTTCGTAATAGGATTTGATTCTTAGATAATCAAGGGAATTAGGATCTGCTTTAAATGCAATTATCTGCTTTGATTTCTTTGTCGGATATTTTACTATAAATCTACCTCCTTCGTTTCCTTTTAACTCACACCTTCCATTATTTCTAACTCATACTTTAAAGCATTCATCAATATGCTCCATCCAGTTCTGCTTCTCGATATATTCCTAACCTTCATATCAGTCATTCTTCTTTTTCACCTACCACCGAAAGAATCTATTTACTTCTACTATACACTTGGTTTTATAGTGTTTTTAGTTCTCCCGTATCTTTATATTGCTATATGTATTGATATATACGGTTTATAATTTCTGGGTGGTTGTTGGGTTTTATATCTTTTCTTATATTTCGATGTCCATGCTTCTGTCTCCCATAATCATTGTCATCTCCAGTTAATGCTTTCTTTTATTTGCTGCGATTTATACCCCAATTTCTGTTTCGGAGCTTTGTGCTTTCGTTTCTTCTTCTTGCGAGTAAGTACCACTTATAATAGTCCATAATTTGCAGATATAAATTTCGGAATGAACATTGTTAATGTTCTAAGAATGAAATGGTAATGGCACAATCTTGTTTTGTCAAATTACCAGAATATCCTGGAAAAGACCGAATCATCAAGAAATATTTTCTTGATATTTTTTAAAGGTTAAATAGAATACGAGAGTCGTGTAACATGGCACATGATGACGTTATGATCTGTGAATCATCACGTTCCATTTAGAACTCAGCATGACTTACTGTAATATAATCACGTTGATCAAGTGTCATTATATTATACTAATTCATGCTTCAGTTCCCAACATTACTTCAAAAACATTCTTACTTCAAACTCAAAGGATTCAGAATTTAGAAACTAAACAGTTTCATTTATGATGTGATACAGATAACGCGAGAGGATAAATGATTTCAGATGAGGATATTTATGGAAATATCTTCAAAAATATGGAGGATATTTATAATGAAAGATACGATGATATCTTAGAATTTCTAATATCAGAGGATGATGAAGAATATTGTCCGCAGGGGTTTAGAGTCAGGAGCAAGGTATTCGTTAATGACTTCAGCAGATACTAAATCATTTGGATTCTTTGAATTCAGGTTCAGTCTTTGTGATTTATCCACAGCCTCCTTCATACTTTGCTCAATCCGGTTTCCAGTTCCAAAACTTCTCTTTTTCTGAGCTTTGCCAATACACTATTCTTTATCATCAAACTTTTTACTGTTACGATCGTTTACAGTTGTTGTTGCTTCATCAGCATTTCAAGAACTAGTTCGCAGTTCAAGGTGTTTTTCAGAAACTTCACATTCAAGTATGTAAGTCCAGGAGATAGACGTTATATGTACATATATAACTGTTGGCGTATAGCAATTCTCATTACAAGATGCAAATGAGTAAATGATGAGGTTTCGATAAATATAATGATTCTTCGGAATGCCCAAGATCAGTGAAGTTGTTGGTAAGTTTATTGCTAATGTGGTGGAATATGAAAGGTTCCCCAGTAACGATGCTGAAAGGACAACGTATATATAAGGCTATAATAAGGCTGTTTCGATAGAAAAGTCGAAGTTGACTTGTTGGAGCTGTGACAAAACTGGCTACATTGAAAAGAAATCGCAAGGTTATTTTTGCTAATAAATGCCAAAGGATCTGTCGTGGGTACATGTTAAACTATGACTTTGGTTTCGAGAGTTTTTCAGGTGCATGACTGTGGGTAACATGTGGTTGAATCATCATGTCGATTGCTCATTATTTGAAGTGTCTTCAGAAATTTTTGAAGGGTTTGAACACAGATTGTAATCGTTAATATACATTTGATGTTCTAACACAGTTTTGAAATCAAAGTATATCTTTGAAAGATGTAGGAATCTAAAAGTGATGGTACCGGTTATATCTCGAATTGAATTCTGAGGTTTCAAAATCAGAATATGTAATTGGGTTTGAATGAGTATGGTTATTTCGATTTCTATAAAGAAATGTATATTATTGTGAAAGTAGGAAGTATAGTTGATAATTTACTTAATCAGATTCAAAGAATGTAACATATTGATTGTGAATATATATATCTCTCGGGTATTACCTACCCGTTAAAAAAAAATTCACAATTAATATTGTACAAAAGAATTTTATTACAGTCTTTATGAAAATATATATGTATATATTCTCTTCAGATGTAACATAGATTTTAATGAGTTAATACTAAATTAAACTCATTCGATTTACGGTTGGAACTAGAATTGAATAATCCCTTGAAGGCTTTAGAGATTACATAAGTATTTCTTCAATAATATTGAAATTATGAATCAATACTTCATTATTTGTTGAGGCGTGATGTTGGTTTTCGTTAAATTCTTGTGAACTTCGCAAAGTACGAATGATGTTATCTGAAAAGTTTCGAGTACATCAATGATGAAAGTGTAAAATCAAATATATACTTGATTTATTATGAATTGGAATTTGTTGAATTGAGACAGAGATTGTAGTTAACGATGGTTAAGTTGCGGGCGAAGGACGTACATCATTGCATATTTGTAATATGAATTAACCGAGTAGTTAAGATTCACCCTAATAGCTTAGTACGGAAAGATTTATTATGGTTTAAAGATTTATATATATAAGATATACATATAGATCCTTCAGTGGAAATAAGTTAATTACTCATAACTTGTTGATACAATATACTCGTTGTTGATTCGTAATGATGTCCGCGGTGATTCTTGAACTGACGGAGCTTGTGATGTTATAGGTGCTGCTAGTGCTGATGCTGACTGCACTAGCGATGCTGGTGACGCTGACGGTACTGATGATGCTGTTGGTAAAACAAGTTTAGTTTGTTATCCACACACCATTTTTGTCAGGGTTTCTACTCTTCCTTCTATCGTTTTGGTTCGCTTAACTAATTTATGGTTAGGTCTAGAATAAGTAATCTCTAAAATTTTCGAGATTACATAATCACCGTAAAATATTTCTCCGATGAAGTTATGAATTAATACTTCATCGTTTGTTGTTCTTGGTCTTTCTTGTTATTTATAGGGCGTATGACACTGATGCTCGTGGGACAGATTGTGAAGTTGAGGTTTACGACGCGGTTGTGGGTGGGGGTGGTAATGGTACTATTGGCTTTGATGATGGTGGTACTGGTTATGCTGCTGGTGCTGCTGCTTGTTTTTGTAATCTTTGCACCATATTCTCCAAAGCTACTACCCGAGCGAAGCTCGTTGACTTCTTCTATTACACTGGGGTGATTGTCTATCATAACCCGACCTTAACCATAAGGAAGAATACAATAACATATGATTTCATCGCGAGGTATTGACCTCTATATGCGACGTTTTTCAAAAACTGCATTCGTTTTTACAATACAAACCATAACTTTTATTACAAATACAAGGTTTAAACAAGATAATAATGATTATCGTTTAGCGATAATCTTAGACTTACAAACTTTACATGTGATAATAACAATACGACTTCCAACATATTTTACATTACAAATCCTCCGATATGCGGTTTTATTTTTGACACAAATATGCGTACTCAAGATCTTGCTTAAATTCAACATGTTGCAGCGGAAGCTTTTAGTTATCACCTGAGAATAAACATGCTTAAAATGTCAACATAAAGTTGGTGAGATATAGGTTTAATGTCGGCATCGTTATAAATATAGACCACAAGATTTCATATATAAACGTTTTAATAAAAATATTCTAAGTTGTTGAGCACTTGATAACCATACTTAACATTTAATCAACGTCGCATATTCCCTTTATTATGAAATCTTACTACACCGTACCAAGTGTAGTCACCGAAACGAAGTACTGTGCAACCGTTAAATACTGGTCGTCCAGTCCGGTTGGGGTTTTCAGGCCCGATAGATCTATCAACAGGATTCGCGTTTACAATACCTCATGTAAATAGTAGTTACCAAGTTACAGGGAAGTTTGCCAGTGGTACAACTCAACGTAGAATATATATTTTTAATCACTTGTGTCCATAACGTAAATCATAAAATGCATGTATTCTCATCCCGAAATATTTAGAGTTTAAAAGTGGGACTATATACTCACTTTTGCCTTGAAGGTATTTATCACGACTTGGTCTCCGATATATATCACGAACCTAACCATATATATAATATATCAACATATTTTCTTTTTAAGTAATCGTTATATATATATATATATATATATATATATATATATATATATATATATATATATATATATATATATATACTTTTAATATTTTCTTAGTCCGTAGTTAGCAGTCCGATGTTAGTGGTCCACAATTAGTTGCTCAATAAAACAAATAAAGACCCCATCATATTCGTATTGATCAGAATTAATCTTGACCCATGGTACAATGTTGTCAAATGACGTGTTGCGTACATAAAGTACCGTGTTTTCAAATAACGTGTTGCGTACAATCATGAGGTCTTATGATTAATCTTCTCGTGTTGTTTATGGGTGGTCCTGAAATATATAAAATCAAATCATAAGAAAATATATATGAAATATCATATTAATTAGAAATATATGATTAATTTAATTTTTCTCCAAATATTTTCGTAGCTAAACTAGCTTCGGATACCCGATCTTGTTTTAGTCGTAGTTTCTTCATTACAACTACGTTTTTGTTGGTTCAACTTGCCACTTCCTTGGATCGAGTCAATTTTTAAGAATATGAACTGAAATACCTTAGGTTGTATTCAAAATCACAGGTTATAGGTCAAACTTTGGTGAAACTTATGAAAGTGATCATTTTCCATCATAAAAACAACATTTAATGATCATTTTTCTAAAAATACTTACACTTTGAGTTAAACCATGAAATTTTTATGTGTTAACATATTCATAAGAAATATCATTTTTCCAGAATATGAACTTCCAATTCAAAGCTTAAGATAGTTTTTAATTATCCAACCCAAAACAGCCCCTGGTTGCACTCCGACGACGTAGATTCGGTTTTTAAGATGTTCTTTGTAAAACCAAGTTATATCTTGTTAAGTTAGCATATCATTATGATATATTATAGGTCTTGAAGTGTTTTAAAAGTTAAGTTAGAAGGATCTATTTAGTTTGCAAACAAGTTTGAAATCATTCAAACTATGTTCTTGTTGTTAAAATTTTACAACACAAAATAAGATAGCTATATAAATATGAATCGAATAAGGTTATGAACAAGGTTACTACCTCAAGTTAATTGGACAAAGTTACTGTAAAATATGAGAAAAATCCTAGAACCAAAAGAGTGGTGGAGTTGGATCAAAAGGTTGGAAGTAAACTTGTATTTTTGGAAGGATTATTGAAGTTTTCTTGTAAGGAATTTATTATGATGATTAAGGCTTGTTTTTGAAGCTAGATCTTCATGGTTATTTGCTGAGATTGTGAAGAACACTTAAGGTTCCTAAGAGTGTGTTTTTGGTTAGAGAAAATGTGTAGTAAAAATGAAATTGGAATGGAGTATAAATGGTGGTGAAAAGATGTATAAATTTGTAATATTGTGCAAAAGTCTTGTAATATGCCAAATTGATTAATCATGAATGCTAAGATCCAAAATTGGCTGACTCATGGCTGCTAATAAAGTGATTGTGATGTGTATATACTAATAGTAAATACGTATAGAAACTGGGTATGATACGGGTACATATACCCTAGATGTACGTATAGAAATCTTGAGAAAACGGAACGAGGATTCAAAAATAGCTATCTTTTGTAAATATACTTATTTTGTTTTATGTATATAAGTCCTTTAAAAGTGATTAAATACATATTTATACGATACTTGTATAAGTATTATAGGTTAAAGGTATATATGTCAAATAACGTTACGTATAGTTATCATTTTGAAAACTTAAGTTAGTAGTCTCAAAGTATACTTATAACTTATTGTTATTAGTACACAATGAGATGTTAAACCATTCTTAGATCATGTTAAATATATATAAATACATATATATACACAAACATATAATTATCGTTTGTTATATAGTTCGTGATATCATCGGTCAAATTGGACGGTCAAACGTTGTGTAAAACTCTTTTTAAAAACATAAGTCTCAACAATTTAGATTGCTTATCATGTTGGTAAGGTTTAATTTATGTAAATATTAATCTCATAAGTATAATACGATCGGAAAAATTCGGGTCGTTACAGTACCTACCCGTTAAATAAATTTCGTCCCGAAATTTTAAAATTGTACCTATTTTGCGTTCTCGGGAAACAAATGTGGGTACTTTTGTTTCATCTGATCCTCTCGTTCCCAAGTAAACTTGGGATCCCTTCGAGCATTCCAATGAACCTTAACGATCGGTATGTTGCTCTGCTTGAGTTGTTTAACTTCACGGTCCATGATTTCGACTGGTTCTTCTATGAATTGTAGTTTCTCGTCGACTCGGATTTCTTCAAGAGGAATGGTGAGATCTTCCTTTGCAAGACATTTCTTAAGGTTTGATACGTGAAATGTATTATGTACTCCGGCGAGTTGTTGCGGTAACTCGAGTCGATAAGCTACCGGTCCAATGCGTTCGATGATCTTGAACGGGCCTACATACCTTGGGTTCAGTTTACCCCTTTTACCGAAACGTATTACACCTTTCCAAGGTGACACCTTTAACATAACCATGTCACCGATCTTAAACTCTAATGGTTTCCTTCGGACATTGGCGTAGCTCTTTTGGCGACTACGGGCTGTTTTCAATCTCTCCTTGATTTGTACTATCTTCTCAGTCGTTTCGTGTATGATCTCGGGACCAGTTAATTGTCGATCTCCTACTTCATTCCAACAGATAGGGGATCTACACTTCCTTCCATACAATGCTTCGAATGGTGCAGCTATAATGCTCGCATGATAACTGTTATTATACGAGAATTCTGCTAATGGTAGATATTCATCCCATCCGTTTCCAAAATCGATCACACATGCCCTGAGCATGTCTTCAAGAGTCTGAATTGTTCTTTCACTCTGCCCGTCAGTTTGTGGATGATATGCGGTGCTCATATCCAAACGAGTTCCCAGGGCCTCCTGTAGTGATTATTAAAACTTTGATGTAAATCTACTATCACGATCGGATATAATGGAAATAGGTATTCCATGCCTTGATAAAATTTCCTTTATGTATAATCGTAATAGTTTCTCCATTCTATCCGTTTCCTTTATAGGCAAGAAATGTGCAGATTTGGTGAGACGATCAACTATTACCCAAACGGTGTCATAACCCCAGGCAGTCTTAGGTAACTTTGTGATGAAATCTATGGTAATACCGTCCCATTTCCATTCTGGGATTTCTGGTTGTTGAAGTAACCCTGACGGCTTCTGGTGTTCTGCTTTGACTTTGGAACAAGTTAAACATTCCCCAACATATGTTGCAACGTCTGTCTTCAAATTAGGCCACCAATAATGCGTCTTAAGTTCTTTATACATCTTTCCAACTCCAGGATGTATCGAGTATCTTGTCTTATGTGCCTCATTCAATATCAAATTCCTTAATCCACCCAACTTCGGTACCCAAATACGGTTTGCAAAATATCGAATTCCGTCTTCCCGTATAACGAGTTGCTTCTCATACTTCTTCATTATTTCATTTCCTATGTTTTCTTTAGTAAGAGCTTCTCGTTGAGCCTATTTGATTTGTGAGTTGAGATTCATGCAAATTTTTATGTTCATCGCTCGTACTCGAATTGGTTCCCGTTCCTTTCTGCTTAGAGCGTCGGCCACTACATTCGCCTTCCCGGGATGATAGCGAATCTCACAATCATAGTCGTTTATCAGCTCGACCCACCTACGTTGCCTCATGTTCAGCTGTTTCTGATCAAAAATATGTTGAAGGCTTTTATGATCAGTAAACACAGTGCATTTAACCCCATATAAATAGTGTCTCCATATCTTCAATGCAAACACTACTGCTCCCAATTCTAAATCATGCGTCGTATAATTCCGCTCGTGAATCTTCAATTGTCGAGATGCGTATGCTATAACTTTCTTCCGTTGCATAAGGACGCAACCAAAACCTTGTCGCAAAGCGTCACAATATATCTCAAAATCATCGTTCCCTTCAGGTAACGATAAAATAGGCGTTGTAGTCAACTTTTTCTTCAGTAATTGAAATGCACTCTCCTGCTCAGAGGTCCATTCATACTTCTTCCCTTTTTGCGTTAACGCTGTCAACGGCTTAGCTATTCGGGAAAAATCTTGAATAAACCTTCTATAATAACCAGCTAAACCCAAAAATTGGCGTATCTGCGTTGGTGTCTTAGGAGTCTCCCATTTTTCAATGGCCTCAATTTTAGCTGGATCAACCTGAATTCCTTTGCTACTAACAATGTGGCCAAGAAATTGTACTTCTTTCAACCAAAAAGCACACTTAGAAAATTTAGCATATAAATGTTCTTTTCTTAACAGCTCTAATATTAACCTTAAATGCTGTTCATGCTCTTGTTCACTCTTGGAATAGATAAGAATATCGTCAATGAAAACGATAACAAACTTATCTAAATACGGACTACAAACTCGATTCATGAGGTCCATGAATACAGCTGGCGCATTTGTCAATCCAAACGGCATAACTAAAAATTCGTAATGACCATAACGTGTCCGAAAAGCTGTTTTCGGAATGTCTTCTTCTTTGACACGTAATTGATGATAGCCCGATCTGAGGTCGATTTTTGAGTACACACATGATCCTTGCAATTGATCAAATAAGTCGTCAATTCTCGGTAATGGATACCGATTCTTGATAGTTAACTTATTTAATTCACGATAATCTATACACATCCTAAAAGATCCATCTTTCTTCTTAACAAATAAAATTGGAGCTCCCCACGGTGAAGTACTTGGTCGTATGAATCCTCAATCCAGTAATTCTTTTAACTGACTCTGAAGTTCTTTTAACTCAGACGGTGCAAGTCTATATGGAGCACGAGCAACCGGTGCAGCTCCTGGTACAAGATCTATTTGAAATTCTACAGACCTGAAAGGAGGTAGTCCCGGTAATTCTTCCGGAAATACATCAGGAAAGTCTCTTACTACATTTACATCGTTAATATTCTTCTCCTTTTCTTCAACTTTCTTTACATGTGCTAGGATGGCATAACATCCCTTTTCTAAGCACTTTTGAGCTTTCAAACAGCTAATGAGATTCAGGTTTGGGTTACCTTTGTCTCCGTAAATCATTATCATTGATTTATCTTTTCGGGAAATGCGAATTGCCTTTTCAGCACACACTACTTCGACTCTTACTTTGGACATCCAGTCCATGCCGTTAATTACGTCAAAACTTCCTAATTCTATGGGTATCAAATCAATCTTGAATGTTTCTCCGGCTAAATTAATTTTACAATCACGATAAATTTTATCGGCTTTAATTAGTTTACCATTAGCTAACTCAATCATGTACTTAGCATCTAGAGGTAATGATGAACAATTCAATTTAGCATAAAAGTCTCTACACACGTAACTTCTATCTTCACCAGTATCAAATATAATAGATGCTGATAAGTTATTAATGATAAACGTACCCGTAACCAGCTCCGGGTCTTCATACGCCTCTCTAGCATTAATAATAAATGCTCTTCCACATGCAGATCCGTTATTCTTCTCTGGATTCGGGCACTGGCTCTTATAATGACCCTATTTCCCACACCCATAACACGTAACCGTGGCCAAGGCAGTTCTATTTGCATTGGTGGTAGGAGTCTTGGTGCCATTGGTATTTGTAACAGGAATCCTACAATCTTCACCAAGATGACCCCTTCGATTACAATTTTCACACATCACATTACAATAACCAGAGTGATGTTTGTGGCATCTGTTACATAAAGGATTTCGTCCTTAGTAACCTGAGTTTGAACCGCTACCCGCACCTTACGTGGTTTCTTGTTTCTTGTTGGATTGTTGATGATTACCTTCCCACTTTCTTTTTTTTCCCGATGTCTTGACATCGGTGTTCTTATCCAGAATAATCTGGTCCATCAATTCGTTCGCCATGGTGATAGCTTCATGAATAGTCTTGGGTTTGGATGCTGTAACATTTGCCTTGACCTTTTTAGGCAAACCGTCTTTGTACAGTTCAATCTTTCGTTCTTCGGTTGGTACCAATTCGGGACATAACAAAGCTAATTCCATGAATCGCTGATTGTAGTTGGTGAGTTCTGTACCAACAACTTTCAGGCTTCATAATTCAACTTCCAACTTCCTAACCTCGTTCCTTGGACAATATTCGTTGATTAGCATTGTTTTGAATTCTTCCCAGGGAGTATCATAAGCTACATCTCCTCCTACGACCTTCACATAGTTTTTCCACCACGTGAGTGCACTATATTGTAAGGTGCATGATGCATACTTGGTCATGTCCTTCTCAATACAACCACTGATTTTAAACACAGACTCAATCTTTTCGATCCACTGGGTTAAACCGACCGGTCCTTCTGTTCCACTGAATGATGAGGGCTTGCAACCTTGAAAAGTTTTGTAAGTGCATCCCACACGAGGATTTGGGTTAACTGCAGCACCTCTTACAGCCTCGACCCATAACATTCTGTCGTTCACTCGCTGATTGATGAGTTCCTGGATTTCTTGTTCCGTCATTCGGTTCAATCGCGCCATAATCTTCAATAAGAATGAAAAAAAAAATTATTCACATGGAATATTATAGATGTAGTATGTATTTACAGTACATCATAGCTTATTAATAATATGAACCAGTTATTATTATAAAAGCCTTTTCTTCTTATTAGCGTTTTATAATTATACCAAGGGTAGTACCTACCCGTTAAAGTTCATACTTAATAGCTTAGTACGAAAATCAATTACTATCACCCAAATAATACTCAACCATGGAAAATTATTGCATTTCACACTTCACTATTTTACATATGCTTATCTTACATCAAATATTAAGCAAACCACACTAGTAATATTATACAAAACATTATATGATCCCATGGTTTAAAACAACAGCGCATCATTTAACCCAAAGCATTTGTGTTCAAAGAAATCGTTTAAAGGTTATCCTGGTTGTCTCCCTACGTTTTGGCTAAGGAACCGAAGAACTGAATGTCGGGATAGAACTAATAGGAATAGCGGGAATAGGTTTAGAAGTATCTGGTGGAGTTGGTGCCACAACATCCTCTCTAAACTCGGGATTTGGATTTTCCAATTCAGTAGCCTTTCGTTTCTTTCCTCGTTCGAACTTGTCTTTCGTAATTTCCTGTATTTCTTCCTCCTCAGGATCACCTTCTGGTTCCTCTTCAATTGATTCATCCAGAACTTGTGAGTCTTCCCCAAAGGTGTCGTTTTCATCATCGGATAGGTTAATGACTGGAACACCATCTGAAGATTCTGGTTCGGAGTCGCTGAATGTGATAACAAGTTCTAAGCCATACATCTATCACATAACAACTAGTATATTAGTATCACATAATATTTACATATTAATTTTTAACCAACAATGATAAGCAATATTTTTCAAAATCAAACACGGTCAAAGTCCAGACTCACTAATACATCCTAACAAACTCGATAAGACACACTAATGCAAAATTTCTGGTTCTCTAAGACCAACGCTCTGATACCACATGTCATAACCCGACCTTAACCATAAGGACGAATACAATAACATATGATTTCATCGCGAGGTATTGACCTCTATATGCGACGTTTTTCAAAAACTGCATTCGTTTTTACAATACAAACCATAACTTTTATTACAAATACAAGGTTTAAACAAGATAATAATGATTATCGTTTAGCGATAATCTTAGACTTACAAACTTTACATGTGATAATAACAATACGACTTCCAACATATTTTACATTACAAATCCTCCGATATGCAGTTTTATTTTTGACACAAATATGCATACTCAAGATCTTGCTTAAATTCAACATGTTGCAGCGGAAGCTTTTAGTTATCACCTGAGAATAAACATGCTTAAAACGTCAACATAAAGTTGGTGAGATATAGGTTTAATGCCGGCAGCGTTATAAATATAGACCACAAGATTTCATATATAAACGTTTTAATAAAAATATTCTAAGTTGTTGAGCACTTGATAACCATACTTAACATTTAATCAACGTCGCATATTCCCTTTATTATGAAATCTTACTACACCGTACCAAGTGTAGTCACCGAAACGAAGTACTGTGCAACCGTTGAATACTGGTCGTCCAGTCCAGTTGGGGTTTTCAGGCCCGATAGATCTATCAACAGGATTCGCGTTTACAATACCTCATGTAAATAGTAGTTACCAAGTTACAGGGAAGTTTGCCAGTGGTACAACTCAACGTAGAATATATATTTTTAATCACTTGTGTCCATAACGTAAATCATAAAATGCATGTATTCTCATCCCGAAATATTTAGAGTTTAAAAGTGGGACTATATACTCACTTTTGCCTTGAAGGTATTTATCACGACTTGGTCTCCGATAGATATCACGAACCTAACCATATATATAATATATCAACATATTTTCTTTTTAAGTAATCGTTATATATATATATATATATATATATATATATATATATATATATATATATATATATATATATATATATATATATATATATATATATACTTTTAATATTTTCTTAGTCCGTAGTTAGCAGTCCGATGTTAGTGGTCCACAATTAGTTGCTCAATAAAATAAATAAAGACCCCATCGTATTCGTATTGATCAGAATTAATCTTGACCCATGGTACCATGTTGTCAAATGACGTGTTGCGTACATAAAGTACCGTGTTGTCAAATGACGTGTTGCGTACAATCATGAGGTCTTATGATTAATCTTCTCGTGTTGTTTACGGGTGGTCCTGAAATATATAAAATCAAATCATAAGAAAATATATATGAAATATCATATTAATTAGAAATATATGATTAATTTAATTTTTCTCCAAATATTTTCGTAGCTAAACTAGCTTCGGATACCCGATCTTGTTTTAGTCGTAGTTTCTTCATTACAACTACGTTTTTGTTGGTTCAACTTGCCACTTCCTTGGATCGAGTCAATTTTTAAGAATATGAACTGAAAATACCTTAGGTAGTATTCAAAATCACAGGTTATCGGTCAAACTTTGGTGAAACTTATGAAAGTGATCATTTTCCGTCATAAAAACAACATTTAATGATCATTTTTCTAAAAATACTTACACTTTGAGTTAAACCATGAAATTTTTATGTGTTAACATATTCATAAGAAATATCATTTTTTTAGAATATGAACTTCTAATTCAAAGCTTAAGATGGTTTTTAATTATCCAACCCAAAACAGCCCCCGGTTGCACTCCGACGACGTAGATTCAGTTTTTAAGATGTTCTTTGTAAAACCATGTTATATCTTGTTAAGTTAGCATATCATTATGATATATTATAGGTCTTTAAGTGTTTTAAAAGTTAAGTTAGAAGGATCTATTTAGTTTGCAAACAAGTTTGAAATCATTCAAACTATGTTCTTGTTGTTAAAATTTTACAACACAAAATAAGATAGCTATATAAATATGAATCGAATAAGGTTATGAACAAGGTTACTACCTCAAGTTACTTGAACAAAGTTACTGTAAAATATGAGAAAAATCCTAGAACCAAAATAGTGGTGGAGTTGGATCAAAAGGTTGGAAGTAAACTTGTATTTTTGGAAGGATTATTGAAGTTTTCTTGTAAGGAATTTATTATGATGATTAAGGCTTGTTTTTGAAGCTAGATCTTCATGGTTATTTGCTGAGATTATGAAGAACACTTAAGGTTCCTAAGAGTGTGTTTTTGGTTAGAGAAAATGTGTAGTAAAAATGAAATTGGAATGGAGTATAAATGGTGGTGAAAAGATGTATAAATTTGTAATATTGTGCAAAAGTCTTGTAATATGCCAAATTGATTAATCATGCATGCTAAGATCTATAATTGGCTGACTCATGGCTGCTAATAAAGTGATTGTGATGTGTATATACTAATAGTAAATACGTATAGAAGCTGGGTATGATACGGGTACATATACCCTAGATGTACGTATAGAAATCTTGAGAAAACGGAACGAGGATTCAAAAATAGCTATCTTTTGTAAATATACTTATTTTGTTTTATGTATATAAGTCCTTTAAAAGTGATTAAATACATATTTATACGATACTTGTATAAGTATTATAGGTTAAAGGTATATATGTCAAATAACGTTATGTATAGTTATCATTTTGAAAACTTAAGTTAGTAGTCTCAAAGTATACTTATAACTTATTGTTATTAGTACACAATGAGATGTTAAACCATTCTTAGATCATGTTAAATATATATAAATACATATATATACACAAACGTATAATTATCGTTTGTTATATAGTTCGTGATATCATCGGTCAAATTGGACGGTCAAACGTTGTGTAAAACTCTTTTTAAAAACATAAGTCTCAACAATTTAGATTGCTTATCATGTTGGTAAGGTTTAATTTATGTAAATATTAATCTCATAAGTATAATACGATCGAAAAAATCCGGGTCGTTACATTGTCGGTTTGGATGAGTGGATAAATAAAATCTAGAATTTGATGTAGTATATAATCGTGACGAGATACTCTAGAAATGAGAGAGAAAATGATATTTCATACAGGTTCGCCGGTAAGTGCTTCAGGTTCTTCGTCAAGAGGTCAATGTGGTGGATGAAAGGGATCTCCTTCTTCTTGTCTCCAATGATTGAGGAGGCTACGAATCCATCCTCAATTCATCCAGAATAGATGATAACTGATTGATTGATCCATTCTGGTCACACTGCTTTCAGAACTTAAGTGGGATTCCATTTCAGAATTCGAGGGACTTGAATTGATAACGAATTCCATTTCATACGATCGAGTAAAGGGTTTTTCGATATGAAGTGATTTTTGGCTATCGGATGGTATTCTAATTATATAGAATATCTATATATATAGAACAAAAGATTTCGTAGATTACGGAGGAATTTAAGGAATATGTCAGGCAAAGTTTACAGTAACAGGTACGATAAGATATGATTTAGCAGATATGCTAAGATATGAATTTTTGTCTATACACTACTCATAAAATTAATGTAGCAAGACGTGTCTAGACTAATAATGATAAGTAGGTAATTTCCTAAGGATGATAAGCAGATGATTTTCGACTAGAAATGATAAGCAAAACTTTTGACATGCAGACACGGTGGAAGTCCAGACTCACTAATGCATCCTAACGACTTATCAGTTAGACACACTAATGCAGACCTGGTTCGCTAAGACCACCACTCTGATACCAACTGAAAGGACCCGTTCATATACATTATAAACGATTCACAATAGTTGATTACATCGCGAGGTATTTGACCTCTATATGATACATTTTACAAACATTGCATTCGTTTTTAAAAGGGAAACCTTATTTACATCAAAAATTGACAAGCATGCATACCATTTCATAATATCCACTATCCAACGATAAATTAACTTAATAATAATCTTTAATGAACTTAAAGACTCGAATGCAACGTTCTTCGAAATATGCCATGAATGACTTCAAGTAGTATCCTTAAAATGAACAAATGCACAGCGGAAGATTTCTTTCATACCTGAGAATAAACATGCTTTAAAGTGTCAACCAAAAGGTTGGTGAGTTCATTAGTTTATCATAATCATTCATTTCCATCATTTTAATACAAGAATTTCATTTCCAGTTCTCATAAATATACGTCCCATGCATAGAGACAAAAATCATTCATATGGATTGAACACCTGGTAACCGATATTAACAAGATGCATATAAGAATATCCCCTATCATTCCGGGAAATCCTTCGGACATGATAAAAAAAAATTCGAAGTACTAAAGCATCCGGTACTTTGGATGGGGTTCGTTAGGCCCAATAGATCTATCTTTAAGATTCGCATCAATTAGGCGTGCACTAATTCTCAAAATTAGTGATGTTCCCTAATTCTTAGGCTACCAAGCAAAAAGGGGCATATTCAGCTTCGATCATTCAACCATATAATGTAGTTTCGATTACTTATGTCTATTTCGTAAAACATTAATAAAAATTGCGCATGTATTCTTAGCCCAAAAATATAAAGGGTAAAAAGGCAAATGAAACTCACCATACTGTATTTCGTAGTAAAAATACATATAACGTCATTGAACAAGTGCAAGGTTGGCCTTGGATTCACGAACCTAAATTAATTATGCATATATATGTGTTGGTTAATATTTATCTAACAAATTAGGTCAAGTCATAGTGTACCACAATCCTAATGCTCGAGACTAATATGCAAGAGTCAACAAAAGTCAATTTGACTCAAAATGATTTCCAAAATTTATACATGATTATTATATAGTTTAAATATCGTCGTTTTATATGTTTAAATATTTTTAAAAGATTTATTAGAGTAAATAATATAATTCATTTATTAATAAATAAAACTTTATAAAAAATATACTTTTATATATCTTAAGTAATAAAATTTATAAAGTTCATTTAATATCATAAAAAAAATATTATGATAGGTTTTATTAAAGTAATTATATTATTTGTATTACATATTTATTTGATAAAATAACATTGATAATAATAATAATAAGTAATAGTTGTATTATTTTGTAATAATAATTATTATTATTCTATTAATAAAAATATCAATATTTATATTTACTCAAATTGATATTATGATAAAATGATAATTCTAATTATAATAACTTTAATATTTACGATAGTTTTTAATATTAATTTTAAAATAATAATTTTATTTAAAATGATAATAATAATGACATTTCATAATAAAATGACATTTCTATTAAAATGATAATTTTTGTTAAAATGATAGTTTTAATATTATCAATACTTTTAGTAATAATAGTAATGATAAAAATAATAAGAACAATAATTTGATCTAAATTCATATCTTACAATATTTTAATTTCATCATGATACTCATACTCATTATTTCCTAATTGATTCATTTAATAGTTTTTAATCGTCTTTTATGTCGCGTTCATTTTAATGATAATAATAGTAATCATAATAATTAAGTATTACTTATATTAGTTTTAATTATAATAATACTAATAATAATAAATATTATGATAATATTAATACTAATAAATATTTTAATGATAATAATAATAATAATACTAATTATAACTTTAACGATAATAACGGTAGTAATAATAATAAATTAACAATTTTTAATGATAATACTTTCTATGGATAATGATAATAATAATAATCATAATAATAATAATAATAATTATATAAAAACTAGAACGATGATAATAACGACGATAATAATAATCATTTTTAATAATAATACCAAATTTCAATTGACTATAACTTCTAATTCGTTCATCGAAACCATTCGATATCTAAATGAAAAGTTCTTAATTTTTTGTTAGCTTTCCAACGACATGCATATCTTATACCTTATCTCAACTGCATATGTAACTAATTCAGGATTCAACATATCCTATCTAACGACAATATGTAAAAGTTAAATTATGAGTGCTTACGTATCAATATTGAGATTTAATATTGTAGGAGAGGTACGTAGACGCAACGGAGATGATAAACACTAGGTTGACCTCACGAGCATACCCTCGAACATTACCCATCACCTCCATAGCTATAACCCATAATTTTCTTAGCCCTATCCTACTCGAAATACCCATTTGAAATTACGCGAGCAGAATCTAGTCGTAGTATTTTATGTATAATACTTAATAATATCGCTCATAATACTAATACTAATAATAATAAAATGAATATTAGTAATCTCAATATTAATAATAATAATAATAATAATAATAATAATAATAGTAATAATAATAATAATAATAATAATAATAATAATAATAATAATAATAATAATAATAATAATAATTATTATTATTATTATTATTATTATTATTATTATTATTATTATTATTATTATATATATATATATATATATATATATATATATATATATATATACGAGAGATATTGAGATATATGAATTATGAAATGAGTTCAATGAGTTCGAGACTTTATAGCCAGTTTATGGATCCCTGATATCCGTGACTGCGGAGTTGTTTAGGGTGTTAGTCCCGCAATCGCGGCACTGTCTCCTCCAGCTCACTCCCTCGATGATTAATGGCTGCCGACACTTTAATATATAATTTTTATTTATTTAATTAATTTATATAATTAATTATATATTATATTATATTTACGTGCATAGTTAACTCGTAAAATAAGTTCCGATATTTCGTACATTGTCACTCGACTCATGTCCCGCTTTTGGTTTTTCGAACGACGTTTCGTACACTGAGAAAACTAGCCTTTTATGTTTAGTGACTCGTTCTCTTATCAAAATATAATCTTAAATCAATAATAAACAATATTACATGAAGTGTAACTTATGCATTTTGAGTGTTGTGGTCATTTGCTTCTATAATTCAGTGACTCTTTGTTTGTCAAAATATATTATTTTAAATCAGGACGTTTTATGACTAAGTTAAAATATATATTTTCATTTCAAAATATAAGTTTGAACTCTTTACTTAATATATAGTTTTTCAAAACTAATGATATTCAAAATTTATGTATTTAGGAATTGTTTAAATATCAAGAATTACTATTTCGTAACATTTGTATTTTTAAAGTTTAAAATTGATATACTTTATATATATAACGTTTACAAAGACATTTTAATATTCTAATTACTTTATAATCCAAATCATTTTATCACAAAGGTTATAATAGTAGAAGTTGTTATGTCATAAGACGTTCTTAAAAAGTCTATTATATCAAAATGACGTTTTCGTTTATGAAAGTAAAAATCATATAAAAATCATAACAGGTTTCAAGGTTTTAACTTCCAGTTTAATCATGACTCGTAGGATTAAGTCTAAAGGAAAATCAAACGTAGGGAATCATCTTAGTGTAAAATGTTGATCTATTTAACTTGTCAAAATCTATTCTCTAATTTACCTATAATCCCTAATTTCACTTTCACAATACCTAATATGAAGGTTAATCTTATCAAAAGTCACGAGGCAATTATTGTAAGGCATGTATTGGAATTTAACAGAAATTTCTACCAATCTGACTTGCTCTCATTACTTGACACTTTGTCCTTACTCGAAGATCACTTTACCGTTTTCCGAATATGGTTAAAAAGGAAACGTTTCCTAAATCAAAGTGGACCTCTTAATAGGGACTCGTAATCATAATTCAATGTATCTGATAATTCAACCATTTGATATTATCTTTTAATTCTGTTGATAATTATTTTAAATATATTTTAAAATAATAACGTTCATGTAAAGTATTATACGTCTAATACTTGTTAACGTTTTCTAGTTATAATATATACATATATACATATATAATCATATCCGTTCCTATAATGGTTCGTGAATCTTTGGAATTTGGTCGAGGTTAAATGAATGTATGAACACAGTTTACAAATCTTGAGATTCAACTTACAAACTTTGCTTATCGTGTCGGGAATATATAAAGAATAAAGTTTAAATTTGGTCGGAAATTTTCGAGTTGTCACACCGGATCCCCTCGGATTTTCACCCCAAAACCCTCCCCAAATATGATCCCAAATTTCGTAGCCAATTGAATTTGGTCTCTCTTTAATCCCTTCAACGCCTATAGAAAAAAACTCCTCAATCAGTCTAAGCTTAATTATTATTAATTTTTTTACTCTGTTGTTTAATAGTCAGAAAAAAGAGCAATCAAGTGGGATAACTAACAAACCTTGCCAACAAGGATTTTGTTAATGTGAGGACCGTACATATCGGAGGTGTCAAAATGGGTGACACCATAATTAACGGCGGGATGGATAACGTTGATCATTTGTTCATCAGGTTTAACGGGGCCGTATGTCACGACCCTACTTTTTCCGTTATCTTTTACCGTTAATTATTTAACGACCGTTACCTGTTAATTGTGTTACGTCATTTCATGACCTATATTATTATTTTAGTAATAATATATTACTTATTATGTGTTATGTGAATATATGTATTCATATTTTAAAACGTACATTTATACGAATCGCGGATTTCTATCCGGCGAATCTTTTCGGTTTTTAAACCAACGGACGCGTTTTTAGGATATTTAAATCCTAATTATTTTAAATATGATATTTTAAGATCATATTATTATATAGTGTATAAATATTTATTTTTCGTCGCGCGTTTGTTAACTTTCCGGATTTTTAATCGCGTAAGTGCGTTTTCGCGTTTCGGGACTCGTTCGGGCTTTCGGGCCATCAGGAATTTACATTTAAGTGAGATGGACCAAGTGGGTCCCACCCCACTAAGAATTTCGGCCGAAGCCTCATGGGAGGGGGGAGTAATTCCCTTGATTTCTTTTTTTTGACAATTTATTTTATCATTCCACAAATAATTCCCTAAACCTAATTTTCATTTTTCTCTCCTCCTTCTCCCTCCTTGGCCATCACCATTCATCACCATATCATCATCATCATCAACCAAAATCAAGCTTGGATCAAGAGATCATCTACATAAATGCGTTCCTCGTTCCGTTCTCTACGCGATTATACTTCTCGTTTCTTGATTAGGGTATAAACCCTAACCCTAGAACTTTTAATTTTTCCTTACTTTTCTGTATTTTGATAATTTATTAATAGTATGATGATTATTAGTTTTTGCAATGTTGATTGTATGCGTAGAATTGCTCGTTTACATATGTTTTCGGCTTGATATAATTTGGACAGCAGCTTTTTCGTGTGTTTCTGACTCTGTAACTGATATAAAAGTAAAAATAAAGTATATAAATGAGTTCCTCTCATCAAGACATTAATTTTAGACACCGTATTCATGTCGTTTCGATTCCCGAAACCCTAGTTATGATCAAAGTGGTATTTTGTTAAGATTGAATGTGATTTTGGTATGAACCAGGTTTGGCTCGTCTTTGTGACCATATTTGGTGACTTTAGGGTGTGTTAGTGTGTTAGTACTGATGGTGGGGCGAACTTTCATGTTTGGGTCATCTCAATCCGAGCCACGAATCACCCGTTACGTCCAAAACACGTTTTTGATTAAATTGAAGTTGCAAGTAGTGTGTTGGCTGTATAACATGACTTGTGGACTGTTCTTGGGGTGTTCTTGAGTATACCAAAGTGTCGGGTGGTTTACTTAGGCGGAGATACATGTAAGGCTCGCCGAAAACCGACACCCGGGGCTCAGGATACGACCCGATGAACTTTTGATTTAAAACTTTTGACTAATTATTAAACTTAGGATATAAATAATGGATTTCATTATAATTTAATTACTTATGATAAAAAAAGTAATTATTATTATTTACAACTTATGATATATATTTATTATATCATTTAATTAATACTTATGATTTAATTAACATTTTAATTAAACATATGATTAATAATACTTCATTATTGATGGAAAAATACTTATGATAAGTATTAAACTTATATTATGAGATTATTATAATAAGACTTATAATAAGGATTAAATAATTATTTAATTATTATAAGACTTAGTTATTATTTAATTATAATTTAATACTTATGATTTAATAATTATAATTAGAAACTTATGATATGATTAATAATTCATTATTAATTAATAATACTTATGATATGATTTAAAAATTATTATTAATTAATAATACTTATATTATGACTAATATTTAATTAATTAATCAAATACTTATGTTATATTAATTATATCATTTGAACTTATATTAACTTTAATAATTCATTTTAATTTAATTAAACTTATGTTATGACATAATTAGACATATTTAACTTTAATAAACGTTATAACTTATATTATTATTATAACTTACACTTTTAAAATTAACGTTGACTATGTTTAACCAAGGTTGACTTTTGAGTTAACTTTCGGTTGACTTTGACTTTCAGTTGACTTTTGTTGACTTTCTAATTAAGGAAACTTTCCTAACTTATAAATTTTCCTAAAATAACAACTTTCTATATTTGGAAACTTTCCAAAAATAGAAACTTTCCAAAAATAGAAACTTTCCAAAAATAGAAACTTTCCAAAAATGGAAACCTGCTAAAAATAGAAACTTTCTAAAAATAGAAAGTGTGTGTCCGTAAGCTATTCCGATCAAACCGATGCATATTGAGTAATGTTCTATGACTACTTGCAACATGTACAATAGCTATCATACTAAAACTTGACCTAAGTTAGTTATTTATATCGACCTGCTTTATTTATAGGTCGGCGCTGTGATCATTCCTGATCACTGTACTCATTTGCTGTTCGCTAAATTGTGTTGGTTACTTCGTTACTACTAAGGTGAGTTATAGTCCCGTTTTTACATACTTTTCAAAGTATATTTTTGGGATGTGATTACATGCATTTTATTTTACGTTTAGACACAAGTGATAATTAAATTTAAATTATTCATTATGAGTTGGACAAAAATATTCCCTAGTCTGGTAACTGTAATCATTAGTTTCTACCGGTGAACGCGAATCCTACGGATAGATCTATCGGGTTTGACAACCCCATTTCGAGCTAGTCGCGCTAGCAATTTATAATCGGAATGTTTAGTACTTCGTATTTTATTGTAGATACACTGTCCAGTGTATATTTTTATTGTGTTTGGCAAGGGTAAATAAAGGGTTAAGTGGTTACCAGGTGGCTCATCGATAATGGAATAATATTTAATATTTTCTAACATTTTTAAATCTTGTGGTCTAAAGTTTATTTAATTATTTAAACCTATAATTCACTCAACCTTTGTGTTGACAGTTTACTCGCATGTTTTCACAGGTACTTGAGTTTATGTGATGCTTTCGCTGTATTTAGAAGAGTCTGCATGCATTTGGGCAGATTTTTATGAAACTTTGGCTTGCATTCGATTTTTGAATAATTAATACTTGTGGGTTGTTGACAATGTTTTTGTGTCAACTTTGGATTATTAATATGTTGGGTTACTTTTAAACTACATATTTTGGTATGCTTTCCTTTTTGGGAAACTTTTGAAATAAAAGAATGCAATGCCGTTTGTTAAATTCATTTAAGTTCAATCAAGCTGTGGGACCAAGTGACGGAGCCATTAAGTGTTTTGACGGGGCCATCACAGTTGGTATCAGAGCTCTGGTTGTAGGGAACTAGGCGGTCTTAATGTGGTCAACCCGTGATTCTTAGGGTGCATTAGAGTCTAGTCTACAGCCCGACCCTTTTGCTATAGCATTATTATGCATTTCATTTCGGATATGTTATATCATTAGCATTTATATCTTTTAGTATGTGGTTTGCGGTTTTACTGTTTGCAGATGTCGACTTCAAGCGATAACTCAGTTGCTGCTCCTGCTCCTCCGACTGCTGCCAGACACCGTGCTGATCAACCGGAGATCGATGATCCTGTTCACTACTACTTTTCCACCCTTACCCATATGAACAGGGCTTACAATGAAGTGACACGTATTAATGCTCTCAGTGATTGTATGTGTACTTTGCCACATAACGAGATGATGGACCATATACGAGCTAGTATGGATTCGTTTGTTAGCTTCAAGAACAATGTTGGGATCGAGAGTCGTAAGCGTAACCGTGAAGTTAACGCTAGGTTCGAGGCTCTCGAGAGCACAGTTCGTGTTTAGAAGGAAGAGTTGGAAGAAGTGAAAGGAAAGTTGCAAAAGTATGAGCCTTCTGCTGAGACTCATGCTGGCCCAGCTAATCACACCCGCTCTAAGCAGATGTGATATGATGATTCATGATTGATAATTTATTTCATAAGACTTAATGTCCTTTCATACATACATTTTTGGGTTATGTACGGCGTTTTGCCGAGGATTTTATTAAGATTTTGTTATGGGATGTTTTTCATTATGTATGGATGGTTATTTTTATGACATCTATTATCATTATCACATTTTATTTCTGATGTTGTGACTCTTGGCATGTTATATTATGCGTAATGTAGATCATGTATGTTAGGTGCTATGTATGTTGTATGATGTTATCATAAAATATGTATGCATGTGGTGGTTATTTCTATAACAATCATAACTGTCATGTTATTACTCATAGTGGTTACTGACTATTATTTTAATGGTTAATCTTTTCGTGTTCGATCTATTCCTTTATAACACTGGTATTATTCTTAGTACTAACGATTGTGTTATTCTGTTTTGAAGATCATGCCTCCTAGAGAGTCCAACGAAGCCCGTATCCAACGTCTTGTTACCGAAGGGATAGCTGCTGCTATGGCAGCGAATGCTAATGCAAATGCTAATGCGAACAACAATCAGGTGGGATGCTCCCACAAAACATTCATGGCGAGTCGCCCACAGGAATACAGTGGTACAGAAGGACCCATAGGACTTACCCGCTGGTTTGAGAAAATCGAGTCTATTTTCAGGGTTAGTCGAGTTCGAGAGGAGGACAAGGTTAGTTTTGCTAGCTGCACTTTGAAGGATAGTGCATTGACCTGGTGGAACAACTTGGTTAACAGTTTAGGAAATGATGTGGCTTATGGTTTAACTTGGAATAATTTCAAGGAAAGAATGATCACCCGCTACCGTCCTAGGGGTGAGCTTAAGAAGTTAGAGGTTGAACTTAAAAACTTGAAAATGAAGGGCACCGAATTAGATGCCTACGAGCAGAGGTTCTTTGAGTTGACTTTGTTATGCCCTAATGTTTATGCCGATGAGAATCTTAAGATTGAAGCTTACATTGATGGATTTTCTGAGAAGATTGAACATGGAGTTGAATCTAGTGAGCCCCAGACTATTGAGGCCGCGATGTCAATGGCTCATAAGTTGAATGATAAGATCCTGAGAAGAAGCAAGGCTGCTGTAACCGAAACCAGTGAAGAGGCTGTTAAGAAAGCTGATAATGGGAAGAGAAAGTGGGATAATAACCGCAATCAAAACCAGAATCAGCAGAAAAAGCAGGATACTTCTGGTTCGAATAACCGCAGTCAGCGTGTGTGTCCACGTTGTTACAAGGCTCATGATGGTTTCTGTACCGTGACTTGCAAGAGGTGTTCCAAACAGGGACACATTGCTAAGGATTGTACGGTGCTTCTGACGGGTTCTGCTACTCCTGCTGCAGGTGGTAATAATGGTAATAATGCTGGTAATAGAGGTGGTAATGGTAATGTTAATGGAAAGTTGAATAATGGTGGTAATCCGAGAGTTTGTTACGAGTGTGGGAAGCCGGGGCATTTTCGTGATGCCTGTCACAACAAGAAGACTGCAGAGACTGCGCGTGGTAGAGCGTTCAACATTAACGCCAGGGGTGCTGAGGAAGATCCTAAACTTATTACTGGTACGTTCTCGGTCAACGATTTATCAGTTTATGTACTATTTGATTCAGGGGCTGATTGATGTTATGCGAGGTGTATATAAAATAGCTATTAAATTTTACAAGAAAATACTATAAAATACGATACAATTTTACACAAGATATTTATTTATTTAGAGAATGGATATACTTAAACCTTGCTACAACACTTATAGGCAGTGTACCTAATCGTACAGTAGTGTAGTTTTTAGTAAGTCCGGTTCGTTCCACAGGGAAAATCTTTAAACAAAGCTTAACGCTATATTAGTTTTATTTAAAAAAAATACAAATATATATATAAGTAATATTATTATTATAAAGGGGGATTTTTACCGTTTAATGACCGGTTTGTCGATTTTAAAACTTTAGTCGCAGTTAAAACAAAATGTAAAATATTAAATAAATAAAAGACTTAATTTAAAGCGTAAAGTAAATAACGATAATGAAATTGCGATAAATAAAAGTGTGATAAAATAAACTTGCGATAATTAAAAAGTACGATAATTAAAAGTGCAATTAAATACAATAACAATAAATAAAAGTGCTATAATTAGAAGTGCAATTAAATATAAAATAATGGGAATTAAATATGAAATAAAAGAATTATGCTTATTTAAACTTCCGTAATCATGATGTTTGACGTGTTGATTTTAGTTTTATGCCCATGGGTTAATTGTCCTTTGTCCTGGATTATTTAATATGTCTGTCTGGTTTTTGTCCATAACAGTCCATCAGTCATAAATATAAAGTGCGAGTGTCCTCGTCAAATTATCCTTATACCCGAAGTTAAATATTCCAACTAATTGGGGACTTAAACTGTAACAAGATTTTAATACTTTGTTTAATAATTACACCAGGATGTCGACTGAGTGTAACCCAAGGTTTTAATACTTTGTTATCAATTATACCAAGTGTCCTTGTACATAATTTCACCCCTGTTTTAATTATTCTAGTGGCTATTAATCCATTCCCGTGTCCGGTTAAATGAACGATTATTCGTACATATAAATACCCCGCCCATCGTGTCCGATCGATTGTATATGGTAATTTATGGGTACATCCAATTATAAATCTTTATATTAACATTAACAAACTATCATTTAGTTAAACAAATATAAAGCCCATTAATAGCCCATAGTCTAATTTCCACAAGTGTCGTTCTTTTATCCAAACCCCAATTATGGTACAAAGCCCAATTACCCAATTTTGGTAATTAGCCCAACATCATGATTACTTCGGATTAAATAAGCATAATAATAACTTAGCTACGAGACATTAATGTAAAAAGGTTGAACATAACTTACAATGATTAAAAATAGCGTAGCGTTACACGGACAGAATTTCGACTTACACCCTTACAACATTCGCTAACATACCCTTATTATTAGGATTAAAATTAAAATTAAAATATAAAATATAAATATAAATATTACGTATAGATAGATGGATGGATATATATTGATATCTAAAATGATCAGAATTCGTTTGCTTTTATAGGGATTTTTGTCCAGGTGGACTCCGCGACTCGCGTAATTTTTGCACTGCAAACTCCGCAACTCGCGGAGTTTGCTTTTACAGCTCACACAAGTTTGGAGCATTTCTTGCCGACGGTTTATAATATATTATATAATATATAAATAATTATAAGAATTATTTAAATATTATATTATATTTATGTGCATAGTTGACTTGTAATTTTTAGTCCGTTGCGTCGAGCGTTGAGAGTTGACTCTGGTCCCGGTTCCGGATTTTCGAACGTCCTTGCGAATAATTTAATATCTTGTACTTTGCGTTTTGAATCTTGTACTCTTGTAATTTCGAGACGTTTCTTATCAATAATTGGAACCACTTTGATTGTATTTTATACTTTTGAGCTTTTTGGACCTTTGCGTCTTCAATTCGTCGAATCTGTCTTTTGTCTTCACCTTTTATTATTTAAACGAATATCACTTTTAAATAGAACAATTGCAACTAAAAGCTTGTCTTTCTTGAGGAATAATGCTATGAAATATATGTTCGTTTTTAGCATTATCACTGATTTAAGTTTTGTGTCGAGTAAATTAAGTCCAAAAATCAAAACACCGTTAACTCCTTTAGACAATACTTATGCTGTTGAAATAGCTAATGGTAAGGTACTCACTGCTAAGACTGTGCATCGTAAGTGTAACATTAGTTTAGCTAGTAGAGATTTTGAGATAGATTTGGTACCGATTGAACTTGGTAGTTTTGATGTTGTTATTGGAATGGATTGGTTATCTGCGAATCGTGTTGAGATTGTGTGTTATGATAAAGCTATTCGTATTACTGATGTGGTTGGAGAGCCGCTAATGGTTTTTGGATATAAGAGGTGCCGACAGTTAAATCTTATTAGCTGTCTGAAGGTTCTTAAACATCTTCGCAAAGGCTGTCATGCTATTCTAGCCCATGTTGTTGATTCCGAAAGAGAAACGAAGAGTGTTGGAGATTTTCATGTTGTTAGAGATTTTCCCGAGGTATTTTCCGAAGATTTACCTGGCCTTCCGCCGCAACGCGCGGTAGAATTTCAAATTGATCTTGTTCCCGGTGCTGCTCCTGTATCACGTGCTCCTTATCATCTTGCGCCTTCTGAACTTCAAGAATTGTCAAGTCAACTCCGTGAGTTGTTAGATAAAGGTTTTATTCATCCTAGTTCATCCCCTTGGGGAGCTCCTGTTCTATTTGTTAAGAAGAAGGATGGTTCTTTTCGTTTGTGCATTGATTATCGTGAGTTGAACAAGCTTACTATTAAAAACCGTTATCCTCTTCCGAGAATTGATGATCTGTTCGATCAACTTCAGGGTTCATCTGTTTATTCAAAAATCGATCTTCGTTCCGGCTATCATCAGTTGCGTGTTAAAGAATCTGATGTTTCGAAAACTGTTTTTCGCACCCGTTATGGTCACTTTGAGTTTCTTGTTATGCCGTTCGGATTGACGAATGCACCTGCTGTGTTCATGGACCTCATGAACCGTGTGTGTAGACCCTATCTGGACAAGTTCGTTATTGTGTTTATCGACGACATCCTTATTTATTCGAAGAGGGATGAAGAGCACGAGGAACATTTGAAGTTAGTGCTTGATCTGTTGAGAAAAGAAGAATTGTACGCTAAGTTCTCTAAGTGTGCATTCTGGTTACGAGAAGTTCAATTCCTTGGACATATTGTTAGTAAGCAAGGGATTCAAGTTGATCCTGCTAAGATTGAGGCGATTGAAAGGTGGGAAACTCTAAAAACTCCTACCCAGATTCGTCAGTTCCTAGGATTGGCAGGTTAGTATCGAAGGTTCATTCAAGATTTCTCTCGTATTGCAAAACCTCTGACTGCTTTAACGCATAAAGGGAAGAAGTACGAGTGGAAGGATGAACAAGAGACTGCTTTTCAGATTTTAAAGAAGAAGTTGACTACCGCTCCGATATTGTCACTACCTGAGGGTAATGATGATTTTGTTGTTTATTGTGATGCTTCGCTTCAGGGCTTTGGCTGTGTTTTAATGCAGCGAAATAAAGTTATTGCGTACGCATCACGTCAGTTGAAGATTCACGAGCAGAACTATACAACTCATGATTTAGAGTTGGGGGCCGTTGTTTTTGCACTTAAGATTTGGAGACATTATTTGTATGGGGTCAAGAGTACTGTGTACACAGATCACAAAAGTCTTCAACATATCCTCGATCAGAAACAGTTGAACATGAGACAACGAAGATGGATTGAGACGTTGAATGATTACGATTGTGAACTTTTGTATCATGCGGGTAAGGCCAATGTTGTGGCTGATGCGTTGAGTCGTAAAGAAAGGGCTGAACCTCGCAGGTTTAGAGCCTTAAATATGACAATTAGAACAAACCTCGCAAGGCAGATTCTTGAGACACAACAAGAAGCCTTAAAGGAAGAGAATTTTGTGAAAGAGAACGTAAGAGGTATGGCTAAGAAATTTGAGATTCGAGCAGATGGTACTAGGTACTTTGCAGGACGTCTTTGGGTTCCGAAGTTTGGTGAACTGCGACAACTTGTTTTGGATGAGGCTCATAAGTCTAGGTACTCTATTCATCCTGGTTCAGGAAAGATGTATCATGATCTTAAGGAGTTGTATTGGTGGCCAAATTTGAAAGGTGATGTGGCTACATATGTGGCTAAGTGTTTGACCTGTGCTAAGGTTAAAGCTGAACATCAAAAACTGTCTGGACTGTTGGTACAACCCGAGATTCCCGAGTGGAAGTGGGAAGGAATTACAATGGATTTTATTACAAAGTTACCGAGAGTTGCGGGTGGCTATGACACTATTTGGGTGATTGTAGATCGACTCACTAAGTCGGCTCACTTTTTGCCGATCAGGGAAACAGATTCAATGAAGAAGCTTACTCGTTTATACTTGAAGGAGATTGTTTCTAGGCATGGTGTTCCTGTATCCATTATTTCGGACCGAGACAGTCGATTTGTATCGAGGTTTTGGCGATCTTTACAGGAAGCCTTGGGAACTAGGTTAGATATGAGCACCGCTTATCATCCTCAAATGGATGGTCAGAGTGAAAGGACCATTCAAACGTTAGAAGATATGTTACGAGCGTGTGTTATTGATTTTGGTAATGGGTGGGATAAATATTTGCTGCTAGCCGAGTTTTCTTATAACAACAGTTATCACGCAAGTATTCAAGCCGCACCATTTGAAGCTCTGTACGGTAGGAAGTGTAGGTCTCCTGTCTGTTGGAATGAGGTTGGGGATGCTCAACTCACAGGTCCAGAAATTATTCACGAGACTACCGAGAAGATTGTACAGATTAAGGAAAGGTTGAGAACCGCTAGAAGTCGGCAAAAGAGTTATGCCGATAGGGGAAGGAAAGATGTGGAATTTCAAGTTGGTGATCGTGTTATGTTAAAGGTTTCACCTTGGAAGGGTGTGATCCGTTTTGGTAAGAGGGGAAAGCTAAGTCCTCGTTTTGTTGGACCGTTTGAGATTGTTGAGAGAGTTGGACCGGCGGCTTATCGTTTGAAGTTGCCACAAGAACTCAGTGCTGTTCACGATGTTTTTCATGTATCGAATTTAAAGAAGTGTTTGGCCGAGGCCGACAAGACTATTCCTTTAGAAGAACTTCATGTTGATAAGCAACTACACTTTATTGAGGAACCTATTGAAATTATGGATCGAGAAGTTAAGACTCTTAAGCAGAGCCGAATTCCTATTGTCCGGGTTAGATGGAACGCTAGACGCGGTCCCGAGTTCACTTGGGAGCGTGAAGATCAGATGAAGCAGAAGTACCCGCATTTGTTCCCAGATGCTGAGTCAACCCCTGCACCTGCTTAAATTTCGGGACGAAATTTCCGTAACGGGAAGGTATTGTCACGACCCTACTTTTTCCGTTATCTTTTACCGTTAATTATTTAACGACCGTTAACTGTTAATTGTGTTACGTCATTTCATGACCTATATTATTATTTTAGTAATAATATATTAATTATTATGTGTTATGTGAATATATGTATTCATATTTTAAAACGTACGTTTATACGAATCGCGGATTTCTATCCGGCGAATCTTTTCAGTTTTTAAACCAACGGACGCGTTTTTGGGATATTTAAATCCTAATTATTTTAAATATGATATTTTAAGATCATATTATTATATAGTGTATTTATATTTATTTTTCGTCGCGCGTTTGTTAACTTTCCGGATTTTTAATCGCGTAAGTGCGTTTTCGCGTTTCGGGACTCGTCCGGGATTTCGGGCCATCAGGAATTTACATTTAAGTGAGATGGACCAAGTGGGTCCCACCCCACTAAGAATTTCGGCCGAAGCCTCATGGGAGGGGGGAGTAATTCCCTTGATTTCTTTTTTTTGACAATTTATTTTATCATTCCACAAATAATTCCCTAAACCTAATTTGCATTTTTCTCTCCTCCTTCTCCCTCCTTGGCCGTCGCCAATCATCACCATATCATCATCATCATCAACCAAAATCAAGCTTGGATCAAGAGATCATCTACATAAACGCGTTCCTCGTTCCGTTCTCTACGCGATTATACTTCTCGTTTCTTGATTAGGGTATAAACCCTAACCCTAGAACTTTTAATTTTTCCTTACTTTTCTGTATTTTGATAATTTATTAATAGTATGATGATTATTAGTTGTTGCAATGTTGATTGTATGCGTAGAATTGCTCGTTTACATATGTTTTCGGTTTGATATAATTTGGACAGCAGCTTTTTCGTGTGTTTCTGACTTTGTAACTGATATAAAAGTAAAAATAAAGTATATAAATGAGTTCCTCTCATCAAGACATTAATTTTAGACACCGGGTTCATGTCGTTTCGATTCCCGGAACCCTAGTTATGATCAAAGTGGTATTTTGTTAAGATTGAATGTGATTTTGGTATGAACCAGGTTTGGTCCGACTTTGTGACCATATTTGGTGACTTTAGGGTGTGTTAGTGTGTTAGGACTGATGGTGGGGCGAACTTTCATGTTCGGGTCATCTCAATCCGAGCCACGAATCACCCGTTACGTCCAAAACACGTTTTTGATTAAATTGAAGTTGCAAGTAGTGTGTTGGCTGTATAACACGACTTGTGGACTGTTCTTGGGGTGTTCTTGAGTGTACCAAAGTGTCGGGTGGTTTACTTAGGCAGAGATACATGTAAGGCTCGCCGAAAACCGACACCAGGGGCTCAGGATACGACCCGATGAACTTTTGATTTAAAACTTTTGACTAATTATTAAACTTAGGATATAAATAATGGATTTCATTATAATTTAATTACTTATGATAAAAAAAAGTAATTATTATTATTTACAACTTATGATATATATTTATTATATCATTTAATTAATACTTATGATTTAATTAACATTTTAATTAAACATATGATTAATAATACTTCATTATTGATGGAAAAATACTTATGATAAGTATTAAACTTATATTATGAGATTATTATAATAAGACTTATAATAAGGATTAAATAATTATTTAATTATTATAAGACTTAGTTATTATTTAATTATAATTTAATACTTATAATTTAATAATTATAATTAGAAACTTATGATATGATTAATAATTCATTATTAATTAATAATACTTATGATATGATTTAAAAATTATTATTAATTAATAATACTTATATTATGACTAATATTTAATTAATTAATCAAATACTTATGTTATATTAATTATATCATTTGAACTTATATTAACTTTAATAATTCATTTTAATTTAATTAAACTTATGTTATGACATAATTAGACATATTTAACTTTAATAAACGTTATAACTTATATTATTATTATAACTTACACTTTTAAAATTAACGTTGACTATGTTTGACCAAGGTTGACTTTTGAGTTGACTTTAGGTTGACTCTGACTTTCAGTTGACTTTTGTTGACTTTCTAATTAAGGAAACTTTCCTAACTTATAAATTTTCCTAAAATAACAACTTTCTAAATTTGGAAACTTTCCAAAAATAGAAACTTTCCAAAAATGGAAACCTGCTAAAAATAGAAACTTTCTAAAAATAGAAAGTGTGTGTCCGTAAGCTGTTCCGATCAAACCGATGCATATTGAGTAATGTTCTATGACTACTTGCAACATGTACAATAGCTATCATACTAAGACTTGACCTAAGTTAGTTATTTATATCGACCTGCTTTATTTATAGGTCGGCCATGTGATCATTCCTGATCACTGTACTCATTTGCTGTTCGCTAAATTATGTTGGTTACTTCGTTACTATTAAGGTGAGTTATAGTCCCTTTTTACATACTTTTCAAAGTATATGTTTGGGATGTGATTACATGCATTTTATTTTACGTTTAGACTCAAGTGACAATTAAATTTAAATTATTCATTGTGAGTTGGACAAAAATATTCCCTAGTCTGGTAACTGTAATCATTGGTTTCTACCGGTGAACGCGAATCCTACGGATAGATCTATCAGGTTTGACAACCCCATTTCGAGCTAGTCGCGCTAGCAATTTATAATCGGAATGTTTAGTACTTCATATTTTGTTGTAGATACACTGTCCAATGTATATTTTTATTGTGTTTGGCAAGGGTAAATAAAGGATTAAGTGGTTACCAGGTGGCTCATCGATAATGGAATAATGTTTAATGTTTTCTAACATTTTTAAATCTTGTGGTCTAAAGTTTATTTAATTATTTAAACCTATAATTCACTCAACCTTTGTGTTGACAGTTTACTCGCATGTTTTCACAGGTACTTGAGTTTATGTGATGCTTCCGCTGTGTTTAGAAGAGTCTGCATGCATTTGGGCAGATTTTTATGAAACAATTTATGAAACTTGTGATGACTCGGGAATTTCCGACCAAATTTAAACTTAATCTTTATATAGTTTTGACACGATAAGCAAAGTCTGTAATGTTGATGTTTTCAAAAACTTTGAATTATGTTCATGTAATCAATTACCCTTGACTATTCCCGACGATTCACGAACCATTATGTGTAATATATATATATATATATATATATATATATATATATATATATATATATATATATATATATATATATATATATATATATATATATATATATATATATATGCAAGGTATATTGATTGTATATTTATATAGTTTTGAATTTATTTAGTAAACGATAGAAGTACTCGTTTATCTTTCGATGGTCATTTAAATAAGTTAAATTCAAACTTAGATAATTTTAAAATAAACCGTAATCCGAATATGAGTAATATAAATTTTAAGCTTATTAAAAATATATTCAAAAGCTAATCAATAAATTTAAACATTTTTATATTTTACCCACAAATGAGAGGGACAGTTGATGTAAGTTTTATTTAATAATTTATGATCAAATTTGATACCATAATGACCAAAATAGATACATATAGTTAATTTAAAAATATGGGATTTTTCTGAAGACCTTTATTCTCCACTAATTAACAACGGAAAATAAAATTCAGTCCGTGAAAGGCGACGGCTAACAATCTACACGTTTATATTTCTTTAATTATTATTATATTATTAATCTTATTATATATTATAGATAATAAATCTCAATTTGAAATATATATCCATGTTATAGTGTCTGCACAATCCAACAAACACAGCGGCTGCTAACTAATAAAATACTGTGCATATAATTGGAGTAGGTTACTGTTGCACTTTTGCTTCTTTTCACCAACTGATTTGTATGGATATATACATAAATATATGCGACTATTTTACTCATGAATTGTGGTACATGTGTATGTGTATTAACTATTTAGAATTGTTATTGTATACATGTGCACGTATTAGGTGTTCATTGGTTTGATGTCACTAAAGCATTACGCATTCAGTTGTTGGTATTTTGTCATTGAGCGTGAAGCATTTTACCTATTTGGACCCATTTAATTATTTTACTATTACTCCATTATTTGCATCTTACATTCACAACCCTCGATCTTGTTTGCACATAACCCGTGATCTAGGGGAAGCAAAAGATAGGTAATTCACATAATAAGTGGAATAATACACGATAAGAAAACACATAGATCGTACTGTAAATTTTATACAAAATCAAAGAGACAATCGACATAATTTTTTTTATAAATATAATATGTTATTATGCATGAGGCATATAGATATATTCCACCTTCTTCCTCTTCTCTCTACAAATCGGCCACTATGCCATCACCACCAATCCCACAACCGGCCACCATCACTTTCATCACCTTTCACCACCATCACGAACCACCTCAATCACTCTCTCTCACTCACCCTTATTCAACCACGAGCTTCAACCATGGACAACTTATATTTCTTGCTTCCTACGAACACCACTCAAACCCACTACCATCTTCACCTCTCTCTCATTCTCATCTCTCGCTATATCTCTCCTCTTTATCTTTTGCTTTGAATGTGATCAATCAACCAAATCACCTTCGAATAATTACCACCATAACTGCTACCACCAAGAACCACTTCAACTACATCGACTTATATACTGTTACTGTTTTAAACGCTTCCAATCTGAGTCAACGACCACTCACGGTCACCTGCTCAGTTTTTTTTTTTCTTTTCTTTTAACTGTAGCAAGGAAATGATAGTATATTATTGATGAGCTGTTGTCTCCACTAAAGCATGTTTATTTTATTGTATAACAACAAACCGAATCGTGCAATATTGTGCAGCACGTACGTAATGGTATAGGATTTATGGTGTACCACGTACTAATGTTATAGGTAGGGTCGGTCTTGACATTTTTAGTGCCCTGAGCGAGTAGGAAAAAAAAGGCCCTTAGTAGGCCGATTAGAGACTCTCAAGACAATAGGTTAAGGAGAGGCTTATTTGGACAAACTTTTTCATTCATATCACTAGTGGACATAGGATCAGTGGCGAGTTGATGGGAGCAATTTTTTTTTTTTTAACTTATGCAACGCAAAAATGACGTAAAATATCACTAAAATGTTAGAGTTAATGATCTATTTATCGATAAAGCTCATAATAGTTTTTAGAAAAGCTAAATACGATAAGTTTTTCCAATTAGATTTTGTATGTATATTTAGTATAGTGTTATGTATTTTATACAAAGTGTTAAATTTGTATGCATTATATTTATCCGTTATAGTACTATTTGATTTTCTAAAAGATGAGTTTTATAGTTATATAATAAAGACTTTTATTTTTATATTAATTTGCAACTACTCAAGAGCAAAGTTATTTTTATAAAAATAATATACTCCCTCCGTCCCAGATTAATTGTCCCCAAACAAAAAACACACAGTTTAAGAAATGTCATTATCACACTGTACTTTTTATGTACTTTTTTCTTACTTTACTGTTTTACCCTCAACTAATTAATTAGAAATCTCTCTCACCTTTGTAATTTAATTAATTCATGAGGGACAATATTGTAAACATCATCAAATTTACTTTCCATATTTGGAAGTGGACAATTAATTTGGGACGTCCCAAAAAGGAATACTGGACAATTAATCCGGGACGGATGGAGTAACATATAAGATATATAAGACTATATAGTAAAAAGTAAAATTAAAATAAAGTAAAAAGTAAATGGCTGATGTTCAAGTATATATTAAATTAAGATCTACTTGAGGGCTAAAATAAACAATTAATAAAAGACAAGGGTTTAATATGAAATGTTTATAAAAGTTACTGCATCAAGATAGTATGTGTAGTCATATTTGGCTCCAGATATCCCACATCGGTAATTTATAAAAGAAATGTACTCTTTAAAAGTCTCACGGAAATGCGGTGTACCATTTTTTAAGGGTTATAAAATTAAAAATTTATTAATAATGTACATTCTGTTTTTTTGGAATAAAACAACTATTAATTTCTAAATTTTATTATAAAAAGAACAATCAAAATTAGTAGAAGAGCGCATTTTATTTTTCTTATTTTCAAAACATAAATATATACTGTAATATTTATGGACGCTTTCTATTTTCAAGTTTTTCAATCAAACCTTTGTGACCCATGATGAGTTTCGTAACACTGTTTTAGATGGGTGGTTCAAGAGGTGGATGGACATCACATGTATAAAGTGGTCAAAAAGCTCCGTATGCTCAAAAAGTCGACTAGAAAAATTATGTGGCAGAAGGGGAACTTACATGAGCGTGTTTTAAAACTGCAGATGGAACTAGATGCAGCTCAACTTGCCCTTGATTTAAACCCTTTCTCAGTTGACATTCATGAGGATGAATCTCACATGTTACAAGCTTATAACGGTGCTTTGTTAGATGAGGAGCGGTTTCTTAAATAAAAGGCAAAAGTTGAATGGTTACGAGTTGGTGATAATAATTCGCGTTATTTCCACAATGTTGTCAAGAGTAAAATAAACAGGAGTAGAATTCAGGTTGTGATGGATGCTGATGGTAATATGATTGTTGGCAATGAAGTTTCAAATATGTTTGTTAATTGTTAAAATCAATACTGCAATCTTACCTTTATTTTATTAAGAGTAAAATAAACAGGAGTAGAATTCAAGTTGTGATGGATATTGATGGTAATATGATTGATGGTAATGAAGTTCCAAATATGTTTGTTAATGTTAAAATCAATACTGCAATCTTACCTTTATTTTATCTTATTGTGTTTGGTTGCTTGTGTAGGGTTCCAAGTTAAATAAAAGATGATTTTGGATGGCTAAAGTGAAAATGTGGATGTTTATGCTGCTTATGTCAAGTTGTTGACAATGAATATTGTCTATTATTTGTGGCATGCGGTTTTAGTGTTACTAATGTAATAGGTAATTTACTTGTTATGTTATTAGTTAGTTTAACCATGGTAAATGTAACTTACCATGTCAAGTTACCACTTGAAGGTTGCTAGTTTAAAAGCAACCTCCCACTCTTATTTGTAACTAGTTCAGTTAATTACTAGCTGAAGTTATTCTCTCTCACACATTATCTCTTTAACTTCTCACTAGTTAATCACATCTTCAAGTAAATCACTACCAAAACCCATAAACACTTAATATAAACCGATCGGACCCACGAATTGGGGCTAACAATTGGTATCAGAGCGGGTCTAAGCTCTTTGCATAGAAAATCCGTTGCTCGAAGGTCTCCATCGCGTTTTCAAGGTGTTCGTGTTCATTTTCGGTTTAGGTACCTATATAACTCAACTCATCTTGTTATTTTTGTTGGTTTAATACTTGTTTCATAACATACTTGTTGATAAACCTCTTAAATTACTTGATTTTGTGCTTAAATTCGGACCTAAATACATACATATAACTCACTGTTTGTGTTTATCCATATATATGTGTTTAAAGTGAATCTTGAACTTAACATCATTGTACACCCACTGTTTCGTTCAACCCATTAAACCTTTAAACCCACTGATTAAAGGTTTTAGTACATAAAACCGTGATAAAAACAACCTGTTTGAACTCAGTTTAGTGCAAATTTTTTTTTTAAATTTAGTGCTCGAAAACATTAATTTGGACAGATTACTACTCGAAATATTGTAGTTATGCTCGAAATTCTGAGTTTGTATCACTAGTGCCCGAAAATCTTGAAATTTTGGCTCCAAATTAGACTTTATTTTGGCTCCATAATTTTATCCCTTGGATAATATCCACCGAAAATCATTTATTTTGTGGATATTAACCACTAAAAAAGGCATCTTTGACTTTTATTTGTACAACCCATGCATGTCAACTTCCATAGGGTTATAAAAAGGACAAGGGACAAAAGGACAATACTTTTATTTGGCTTTTAAAATCTTGTTTGGTGTGCTCGAAATCGTTGACAATACTCTGCTCGAAAACTTAGATAAGTTAGAACACATCAGTATGCTTATTTGAGTTTGAATTTTTCTGTGTTTAACTGCTCGAAAACATAGTGCTCGAAAACTAGTGCTCGAAATCTTGGTGCTCGAAAACTTAGTTAAACAGTGCCTGAAAACTTACTGCTCGAAAACTTGATCAAAATTACGTGCTCGAAAAATTAACCTGCTCGAAAACGTGCCCGAAAACATAGTTTTACAGTGCTCGAAAACTTCAGCTAAACTGTGCTCGAAAACTTTCAACCTTGTGCTCGAAAACTTGACCAAAACCTTGTTCCAAAAATTGACTAAAGAGTGCTCGAAAACTTGGTCAACCTCCTGCCCGAAAACCTCCTGCCTGAAACCCTTATAAAGTCCAAAAAAAAAAAAAAAAAAAAAAAAAAAACTATCAATAGACGTGATAGGTGAAGAAGGTTCTTCATACGAATGTGGGTGAGACATGCATTTCAAGTCTCCAGCTGTCAATTACTCAGTCAACACTGATGTTAATTTATCTAATAAAAAATTAATTAACTTATCCGCTAATTATTTTCTATTAATTATTTAATTGTGAATGGAAGATAAGAATTTTTTTATTTCCCACCAAGTCGGCTACGTAATGAGTTGATTAAAGGTAATGCGTTTTTGCATGTAAATTACTTGAATTACCTTTTGTTTTACGTTTTTTTTATCACGCGCGATGTATTTTATTATCTGGTTTAACTTAAAAACACATGTTTAAATTTAATTTACTCTAATACGGTACATCTAAAAATAAATCATCGTGAAGATTAAAAATTCGATTCTATAGATAATTGTATTATTTCGTACAAATAAGTACGAATTCGCTTATTGAAAGATACCAGTATCACTGAGCAACTTGTCTCGTATGCTTGTTATAGCCTTTGTATTTGGGTGTTTCTAGAAGCTTTCACAAACTCCTAGTGTGATATTAGCTAGGAAGTTTACATTTTAGGTATTGATTTGTACACAATCAGAAATTACGCATACACAATCAATTATGCTTTAAGTTGTTGTATATTACACAATCAATTATGAGTAAAAAGGCGGAAAAACGTGAGTAAAATTTAAATTTTGCCTTGGATTAAAAAGCTCATTTTTACGCGAGATTTAAATTTTTACGACAGAAAATTTTTCGGCCCCCGCAAATCACCCAAAAACGCACAATTTTGAACGAAATTTCATGAAAATTTTTCGGAAATTTCAAATTTTTTTTCTCAACCTCCCGAACACTCATACGTTCATTTCTCTAAAGTTTACGACATAAATTTTTGTCGATAAATTTTGGAGGGAAATTCATAACGGACACTTAACGGACACTTAACGGAAAAGTTAACGAAAACCAACGAAACCTCATTTTCAAAATTTGATTCATGTGAATCATATTTTGAGGGGGAGAAAAGTGATATTTCTTAAGTTTATTTGTCGTTTCGCGGTTTGCTCGTAAACTTTGTCTGTCCTGACCCCCTTGTTGAACACCCGTCCTGTTAACATGGAAAATCGTGATGATCACGTGTCCTCTAATGTCGAGGAAGAGGTACAATTATACACTGATATTACTCATGAATATTACAATTCTGTGCACAATAATTCTGTGCTTATATATGATGTATTGCGAACTTGTCCTGAAACACCTCTTGATCAAAATGATACAATACCATGTAGCTCTGCTTGTCATACCTCACTCCCACATGTCCAAATAAAACTGCCCATCAAATCTGAATATGTGCATTTTAATGACGAATGTGTGTTTCCTATACTACCTGATATGTATGTAGACAACTTTGCCAAGATGAATATAGACCTTAGATCATTTGCTAGTCAAATTAGCGAACTCAAAAATGATAACTCTAGGTTGAAATCAGAATTGAAAACAAAAGTGTCAAATCATACTTATTTGAAAATAAAACAAGATCTAGCTGATAAAGTAACTAAATTAAGAGAGCTAGAAAGTAGTGTGAAACCCATACGGATAGAAAGGACATATTTTAAACTGAGGAATGCAGTTCTCACGAAAAAAGTTAACAACGCTGAAAAAGAACTTAAGAAGCTTAATGATTCTAAGAAACTTTTCCTAGAGACTGTAGAACAGAACACTAGAAAGCCTTTGAGTGACCTGGCCGAGAAGACTTCTGAATGCTCTAAGTTAGTTACAGAAAACTTAGACTTGAAAACTCAACTAAGTTTACTTGAAGAAAAATTTTACAGAACTGACCAAGCTAAAGTAGTCTTAGATGGCCACATTTCTAAACAAGCTCTGTTCTTGAATCGACCCAAAAACTCCTACCAAAAACACCAGGGGTTGGTGTTTGAAAATCCTCAAATACAGTCCAAGATCTCCAAAGCCGAACCTTGTTTATATGATGGTAGATACATTAAAAAGGTTTGCCAGAGCGACTCACTTTTGCCAATGAAAATGAGATTGAGGAAAGAATAGCCAATCGATCAACAAAAATGAAACGTGATGTGTCGTTAATTTATTACAAAATAAATGCAAATTACATGAGAAAAGATGGTTCATATTATAACACACCTCTCGACTTATTCAATGATTTTGAAAGTTTGAATGATCAAAATTGTCCTAAAAAGCGTATAATCTATTTACCAACCTTGGTTTTAGAAAGATACATCATCAGTCTGGAGGACGAACTTGATCAAAACAAAATCAAATATTTTGACAACGAACTCAAATTTCAAATGATCATTAAGGCTTTACAACACCAAATCTCTGTCATTGAATCCCAAAACAACAAACTGGTCTCCAATGTTCATAAACTTGAAAATCAAATTGCAAATCAAGTTATTAATTTTTGTGAATTGATTTCAAAGAACACTGAATCACGGGACTCAAACCCAAAATCCGTGAATGACACAATCAATTGTGAAGGTCTAGCACAAGAACTCAAAGACTTTAGTGATTCTCTTTTGACCAAATTTGACATTGTTGAATGCAGGTTAGAATCATTTAGGTCTAAATTTCTAGATCACTTCATAGAATCTCAACCCAAGATTCCAAAAGTTAAGGTAGAACCACAACCCGAGAAAGAACCTATATCTTTAGGAGCTCAGGATGTTGAGGCTGACCTTACTCAATTTATTGATAAGCTAGAACGAGAAAACATAGATCTTTAGGTTAAATGTGAGACCTACAAGAAAACTTTAGCAACAATTGAGAAGATGCCTGTAGTTCCCAAAGTAGAACCCACTTATGATTTTAAAGACTCTGTAGTAGTTTCTGTTGATGACCTTGTCTAAGAAATTCAGGAGTTAAAAGCTCATGTGAATCTACTTAAGGAAGAGAATGAGACCTTGCATGACCAATGTGATTCACTGGAAAGTATGGACTTCGTGACCAAGACCATATATTCAAAACCTGGTTCTTACAAGATCTGTCCTGGTACTGAGACTATACTGACCTCCACTGACACTCCAAAATCAAATGTGTCAGTTGGTTCCCGAGTTACAAAGTCTGAGTTGTCTAATGCTTCAATGTCTACTCCCAAGGCTGTGAAAAAGCATGTGACTTTTGCCAAGACCAATCCCAAACCCATAGCGTTCCAATCCTCAATGTCCTCAAAGACTGCTTTACGAAAAACACCAAAGACCCTGGAGGCTCCAAAACCGAAAGATAACGGTCATCCTAAGTCTACACAGACAACGAGAAAATCCCCCATGAAACAAAAAGTCTACATGGATACGCCACCCAAACCAAAAGAACGAGGTTCTCCAAAGTCAATGGTAACTCTGAAAAAAACATCCTCGAAACCAAACGAACCCAAAGTTACTCAACCCAAACCAAAGGAACCTAACGTTGCCCTACCCGTAGCATCCAAGTTCCCAAGCAAAAAGATTTACTCCAGTTACCAGACCAAGATCAATCGTCCATTTATGAAAACAACTTATGGGAAAAATGAGGAGATTACAGGGCTTCGTGATCAATATGGTTGGCTTCCACACAAACCCATAAAGTCATCAATAGGTCCGAGAAATACCCCACGTACGAAAACTGACCTTGTTTCTAAACACTCAAAGAATAATCTTGCTAAACAAGTGTCAAATAAGAAGTGAACACCCAAACCATTTTCAACACTAAGATCCACTTCCTCTTCAAAACCATCTAAGTACTCTTCGTCTGAGCTACTTAAACTTACGCTGAGATTCGTTTCTCTGGCTATGTCAAAAGATTTTCAACCATCCTTGATTCCACAAAATCAACTTTCTACAGATACGCCGTGTATCAGACCCAAGTGGACTCAATGTCCATAAGTCAGATCGACAATGCCTATAAATGGTATTCTAAATTGACTTTCAAAAATTGATTTGACTTCAAGATGGTTCTTGGACACAATGGTTCAAGACCCGGACTTAACCCGCTGACACCTGAATGTACACTCAGGCATGACCCACTCACAACCTCAGATGACCTGATGTGTTACTTAAACCTTTCTTTCCTCCAACCTCGTATAATCCCCGCCCGAATCCATATCCTTTGGTACACCTACTTCAGTAGTTGTAGGCGAATCACCATCCGTTGAAAATGACTCATCTGAGTTTCTTCTCCTGGATGAACTTGACAACTGCACGTGTCTAGGGGGAGCAATGCATATTCCTAGGGGGAGTAATGCATGTACCTAGGGGGAGCAATGAGACCCGCAATGAAATGACGGTTATCAAAATCTGAAACGTCAAGTTTTTTTTAGGGGGAGAAGGGGGGAATGTAGGTTCCCATATAGATCTGTATGGTTCCCATATATATCTGTATGGGACTCGTACTTCAAAAAAGGTTTTCACCAAAACTTTATATGGTGTATGCACTGATGGTTAAAGCTAAGGGGTATAAAATACTATTAATTTTTAGCAGGAAATACTATTAAATACGATACAATTTTACACAAGATATTTATTTATTTATTTATAGAATGGATATACTTAAACCTTGCTACAACACTTATAGGCAGTGTACCTAATCGTACAGTAGTGTAGTTTTTAGTAAGTCCGGTTCGTTCCACAGGGAAAATCTTTAAACAAAGCTTAACGCTATATTAGTTTACTTTTATAAAAATACAAATATATATATAATTAATATTATTATTATAAAGGGGGGTTTTTACCGTTTAATGACCGGTTTGTCGATTTTAAAACTTTAGTCGCAGTTAAAACCAAATGTAAAATAATAAATAAATACAAGACTTAATTTAAAGCGTAAAGTAAATAACGATAATGAAATTGCGAATAATAAAAGTGCGATAAAATAAACTTGCGATAATTAAAAAGTACGATAATTAAAAGTGCAATTAAATACAATAACAATAAAAATGCGATAATTAGAAGTGCAATTAAATATAAAATAAAGGAAATTAAATATGAAATAAAAGAATTATGCTTATTTAAACTTCCGTAATCATGATGTTTGACATGTTGATTTTAGTTTTATGCCCATGGGTTAATTGTCCTTTGTCCTGGATTATTTAATATGTCCATACGGATTTGTCCATAATAGTCCATCAGTCATAAATATAAAGAGCGAAAGCCTTCGTCAAATTATTCTTATTCTCGAAGTCAAATATTCCAACTAATTGGGGATTCGAATTGTAACAAGGTTTTAATACTTTGTTTAATGAATACACCAGGTTATCGACTGCGTGTAAACCAAGGTTTTACTACTTTGTTAACAATTACACCAATTACCCTTGAATGTAATTCACCCCTGTTTCAACAAGTCTATTAACTATTAATCCAGTTCCGTATCTGGTAAAATGAATAATTATTGGTATTTATAGATATCCCGCCCACCGTACCCAGTCAAGCGTATGTGGTTATATATAAATACGTCGAATTATAAGTTTGTATATTAAATTAACAAGGTATTGTTTAGTTAATATAAAACCCATTAATAACCCATAGTCTAATTTCCACAAGTGTCGTTCTTTTATCCAAACCTCAATTATGGTACAAAGCCCAATTACCCAATTTTAGTAATTAGCACAACATCATGATTACTTCGGATTTAAATAAGCATAATAATAACTTAGCTACGAGACATTAATGTAAAAAGGTTGAACATAACTTACAATGATTAAAAATAGCGTAGCGTTACACGGACAGAATTTCGACTTACACCCTTACAACATTCGCTAACATACCCTTATTATTAGGATTAAAATTAAAATTAAAATTAAAATATAAATTATAAATATAAATATTACGTATATAGATAGAGAGATGGATATATATTATATGTTCTTGCGATCAGAATTCGTTTGCTTTTATAGGGAGTTTCAGTTTTTGGGGCTCCGCGACTCGCGGCCCATTCCTTCTTCAAACTCCGTGAGTCGCGGAGTTTGTTTTTACAGCTCACCCACATTTGGCTCTTTGTTTGCCGATGATTTATTTTATAAATAATATATATATATAATTAATATAATTAATTATATATTATATTATATTTATATACATAGTTAACTTGTAATTTTTAGTCCGTTGCGTCGAGCGTTGAGAGTTGACTCTGGTCCCGGTTCCGGATTTTTGAACGTCATTGCGTACAATTTAATATCTTGTACTTTGCATTTTGAATCTTGTACTCTTGTAATTTCGAGACGTTTCTTATCAATAATTGGAACCTCTTTGATTGTATTTTGTACTTTTGAGCTTTTTGGTCGTTTGCGTCTTCAATTCGTCGAATCTGTCTTTTGTCTTCACCTTTTATTATTTAAACGAATATCACTTTTAAATAGAACAATTGCAACTAAAAGCTTGTCTTTCTTGAGGAATAATGCTATGAAATATATGTTCGTTTTTAGCATTATCAAATATTCCCACACTTGAGCGTTGCTTGTCCTCAAGCAATATCGTCTTGAAATACTAGAATCACTTCTTTATTCTTCACACTTTGTACATCAGTGATTTCTATACGGCGGTATAAACAATGGTAGTAACGATATGGTTTACAGTCCCACATGACTATAAAAATTTAGATCCATTAAGGAAATTGGATCTTTATGAAAACATTTGATCTTTTGAAAATTAAATCTAGTTTTTACCCTAGATAAGTTTTCCGGAATAACCCTTCACCGGTGTTTGCAAATTATTTTTGTGGGTTTGGTGGGTTTCAGATTTGAAAATTTTAGCTCAAAACTTGCGGTTTTGTGTCACCCACTTGCTATCCTTTTATTTGGAAAGCAACACGTCCAGTTTACTTGTCCCGTATATTACCTTTCGGTAAACTACCGTTCGGTTGTAAAGGAAAGCGTTGAACAAGCAATTGTTAAGGCAATGTCCCCTGACATGCTTTTAATTATGGTCTATAACGTGTCAGACGCAATTACTATCCTTGGTAGGAGCAATAGTAAAGCTCACCCTTATAATTTGTAGGTTTGACACAAGGTCCTGTCTTTGACCACTATGCAAGCACCGTTCTTACGGTTGACACCCGATTTGGTTCAGGTGACCTAATGAATTCCAGGTGAATTCCTAGGATTTTACGTTCAATGGTAATGAACGCATTGAAAATGGGTTTTTAGGAAACAAATCGGTTTGTAATTTTGATCAAAATATTTTCTCGTTCAGGCTCGAGTTTAGATATCATTGAATTCCATGAGTTTGTAATTCTCAATCTTTAAGGTCAATCTCAAGGATTGAGTAATATCAGGCTTAAAAGCTGATTTTTGATCTTTTAAGGAGATTATCCTTTCTGGGGATCTTATTCATTAGTCTTATCCAGCTAATTTGCATGGTGGCCTCCCCATTTTACAAGACAGATCCTCTCATGGTTAGGATAAGTCTGACCACTTGGCGACCCTGTTTAATGCTGAGGTCCGTGGATTTCCTGCTGATTTTAGAGATGACTTTTCTAGATTTTTCGTCAACCTACAGCTAGTCTGGACAACAACTTCCTGACCTAAATCAAGAAGCGTGTTTCTTTTTCGGAAGACTTTACTTCCTTTTAATGATGGAATTGATTCATCGTGTAGATCCATCTCTTCTTTTCTTTCATTGGGTAAAACAGTTTAGTTTAGTTCAAAGCAAAAGTATTTTCAGTTATTTGTTACAGAAATATGTGACATATGTTTAAGATAACTTGGTAATTTTTCCCACACTTGGCTTTTATTTTCCTTTTTATTGTCCTCTATTCTATTTTAAATGAATTTTAACATTTTGGTTTGTTTCTCAATTTATGTCCTTTCTGAGGTAACAATAATTTCGATGTTAAAACCTAGTTTTATCGTTCATAAATATGTATAAACATGATTTTGAGTTCATTTAATTGAAAATTTTGAAAAAATTTTACTAGAACTGGGTAGTCAGTATATAAGACTAGAGCTGTTCTTTATCATCAGAGAGCACTAGATTCTAATACAACTACTACGTTACTAGTATTTTTAATGGTAACCAAGTGTTTAAGATAAAAATTTTAAAATTCGAAAGAATTTAACCCCTTCCCACACTTAAGATCTTGCAATGCCCTCATTTGCAAGAAATCAGTAACAATTTAAATTATTGAGGGTGATTTGTGTGAAAATGATTAAATTTTACCAAAGTTTTCAAATATATTGGTGTTTGTTTGCTGAATGATAAATGGTGCACATCATTTGTTCATTCCGTCTTGTTGTTATTTCACATATATTTTGTATCTTGTCGTCAAAATTAGTTGCTTTTGCTGAACTTAATGCCAGTCTTTGAAAATGCGTTGTTTTACCCTGTTGTGTACATAAGATAAACTGCAAACATATATACATATTTTTGAAGTTTGGTATATTACCCCACATTCAAAAATTATTAAAATCTAAGAATAAAAGTTAGAAAATTATAAAAACTATTACAATATTAAATAAGTATTAAACGTATCAACATTACAAATTATAAAATAAATAAAACTAAGTAGACTAGGGATGATACTGATACCAGTAGGGGTTCCATGCATAACCATAGGTGCTATAAAATGCTTCAGCTGGGTTATACGTAGGATACGGTGGTTGAATATCTATAGACCAGGGAGGGAATATGGGCTTTGTAGTAGGAATATAGTTTCTACCTATATGTTGGCAATAAGCTATGATTTGGTTTTGATGAACTTGCCAATCTTCAAATGCTCTATGTCTAGCATTTTCGTACTCCTGTGAAGCTATAAACCTTTGCATTTCTTGCATTTCATTTCCCCCTCCTACATTACCTTGCTGTTGGTTTCTCTCAACCTGTGGATGTCTACCATGGTATTGTACTGCGGCGTTATTTCTCCTCTTCAAAACTTTCGCACCATGGTATACATTTAAACCTATTGTATCGCGGGGTTCTGGTTCTTCGACTAATAATCCCCCCCGACTTATATCCACACCGAGATATTCAGCAATCAAAGTAATAAATATACCACCTCCTATTATGCTATGCGGTCTCATCCCCCTAACCATAGCCGATAAATAATAACCCACACAATAAGGTATACTTACAGCGCTTTGTGGGTCTCGAATACACATATGGTAAAACAAATCCTGTTCATTTACCTTTTTCTTATTCTTACCTCTTTGTGTAATCGAATTAGCTAAAAATCTATGAATTACTCTTAATTCAGCTCTATCTATATCCAAATAAGAGTAATTTCCCCCTTTGAATCGGTGATGGCTTGTCATTTGACTCCATACACCATGTGTATCAAAATTTTCATCTATCTTTCTACCATTTAGTATCAACCCTCTATAATCGGCAGATGCTAACTCCTCAGGCGTATATATACGTAAAGCCTGAGCCATGTCTAGTAAAGACATGTGGCGCATCGAACCTCCTAACAAAAATCTAATAAAAGATCGATCGGTTAAACTAGCTACCAAATCATTTAATTCTATACTACACAACAATTCTTCACACCATACTTTATATACAGGTCTACGCATGGTGAATAAACGTACCCAGTCGTTAAAAGTAGAATTACCATACCTCTGTGCAAGTAATTCCCTAATTGGCCCGGTCAATTCTACAGCTTCTAATGGTCCCCATTCTATGACTCTAGGTACCTCAACAACTTTAGAATGAAGAGTATGCAAACCCCTTTGGTATTTTGGATAATCTATCCAAAGTCTGTCAAATCTCAGGTTCGGGTGCAAATCTTCCAAGTGCATATAAGAAAATGTCATGACTGGATGAGGTATATCTTGTTTGTAGTAGTTATCCACCTCCTGTTGTTCCGCATTCTCAGCAGGAGCATTGCGAGCTTGGGATGAAGATTCACCCCTTTCAGTCTGCAAAACACATCAAACACAATTTTTGTGCATTCAAATATGCATTAGTATCAGCAAAATCATCAATCAAAATAATTACAATGACATGATCAATTTATATCAAACTTAATCTCATTTTCATATTTTCATCAAATCTACACTTTTTCAAATAAGCATATACGAAAATGTTCGCCAAGTTCATAAGCATTCAACTCAAATAACATGTCAAAATAATCATCACTAGCAATTAAACAAGTTTCAAATGGCATTATCTCTCAAAAATCAAGTTCATGAATTTTTAGACTTGAAAAAGTCCACTTTAATTCTCAAAATCATATTTAGGCTCAAAGTTTGGATCATTTAACTACCTAAACATGTTACACTACTTAATTTAGCAACAATTCATGACAAAAATCAGCCATAACCTGTTTATATCAAAAAGCCCCAAATTTGTTCAAGAACACAAACCCTAGATTACTCAAAATTTGAAGTTTAAGGCTTCTAATCATGTTAAATAGCATCAATCTAGGTTATACAAGCATAATACATAAACAATTTAAGCATAATTACACTAAAAAGCATCAAAATCAAATTGGGTATAAAATTGCTCAAGAACACTAATTTTCGGATTAAATGGTGTTTAGGTGTAGAAATTTACCGTTTTTCTTGAGTAATTCCTTGATAGCATCCTTCTTAACATGATTTTTGTAAAATATTTGATGATTAACGGTTAAAAATTGTGATTTTGGGAGGTTTTTTTCGGGTTTTTTCGAGTTTATTTTCGCAGAATTTGTGGGTGGTAGTGTGGACTGATCTGTTCTGGCCCTTTTTTTTTTGTATTTTTGGAACTCCGCGAGTCGCGGTGTTTTTCCCTTTCAAACTCCGCGAGTCGCGGAGTTTGTATTTTTTTTTATATATCTTATACTAATTAAAACAATTAAGTAATTAATTTTAAAATTTTGTTTCCCTTGTTATTTAGGACGAGGTCGTTTCGGATCGATGTCCTAGTCCGTCCTTCGACAAAATTTTAAAATTTGTCTTTTTGTAGCGATTGTTTTAAAAGCTAAGATTTTTGGGGGTTTTTTTTAATGTTTTTGGCATACTTTAATTCAATAAGATTAAAAATAATGATAATAAAAGTTCTCGTCCCTCCCTTGGGTAAAGCAATTTCGGTTCAAAGACCTAGTCTTCAACTTACGAAGAATTTTAAAAATCATATTTTTAACTTAATGAGATAAAGTAAATTTTTGTTTTTAAATTCACACAATTTAAATATAAAATTCAAAATTAATATTAAAAATTCACACCAAACTTAAAATTTAAAATGCATAAAAATAAAATTCATATTTTAAAAATTAAAAATTCACACCAAACTTAATTTAAAAATTCATATTATAAATTCACACCAAACTTATATTAATTTTTCAAATATTTACAATTTTAAATATTTTGTTTTTACAAAGTTTACAATATTAATTTAAGATTTATATATTAATTTTAAAAACATGGTAAAAATAAAATTAAAAATCTTTTTGGCTTTTTATCCCACTTTAATCAATCAAATATTATCAAAAATATGCGCCCCTCTTTTCGATAAAGTAATTTCGGTTCCAAGACCTAATTTAACTCATGACGAATTTTTGAAATATTTTGGGTTGATTGATTAAAGATATTTATACCTTAAGAATAAACGTTAAATTTCGCAGTGATGTAATAAATTTTTTGAATGATATCAATAATTTCGGTCGCCAAACCTAATTTTATTCAATACCAATTTAATACTTTATAACGAACAAATTAGCGTTTATTATCAAAAGGTTAAAAATAAAAATAAAAAAAATAAAAACTGTACAAACATACCTGTGAAATAGATTTCTTAGTTATATGATCTATCCCATTCATAAGATAGTCGGTTTAATTGGTTTTCCATGGCTACATAGGCGTAACCTCGAGCATTCAGTGTTTTTTCTTCTAAACATATGAACAGTCCATCTCTGCATAAAGTAACAAATTCGGTGTTTGAATAGGTTTGATTATTTGAACATTTACCTCCATGTGACTATTTTCCGCATTTGTGACATCTTTCTAGGTGTCGTGTTCTTCTTTTCGCTGCGGATTTTGATTTTCCTTTACCAAATTGTAACTTATTATCTTCGCATCTGGATTCTTTTCTAACTCCGTCCAATCTTTCTCTGATTACTGATACTATTTTACTCGAAAGTGTGTCATTATTACGTTTAGTGATCAAAGCGTGTAGCGTTAGACCATGGTTTAGTTCACAGGCAGTCTTCATTTTGTAAAAACCTAAAAAAAATAAAAATTCAGAATGGGGGGAGAAGACTAGTTCTTTAGGGTCTGCTTGGGAAAGACCATTCGGGTTCCATTTTCGAGAACTACATGAAAACAGACAATCTAACTCTAACAGAAATACATAAACCCCCTATACTTAGTTGAAATTGTGATTAACATTATTTTCAATTGAATCTTCAACAACTTGTATATCTTTGACTTTTACTTCAATCCATTTGTTGATTTCCTCCGTAACTTTCACAAATTCAACTAACATTGCCTTTTCTTTTGACGATAAATTGGATATTAATCGGTTATATAACTTAAAGTTTCCTTTAATCTTAGCATCGTGAATCCGTTTATAAAGTTTCTTCGTTGAACTGTTAAAAATGGGTTCATCTAATTTCGTATCATCAACGGCATTCTTTGTGATTGGATCATCATTAAGTGTTTCTTCATCTTCCCCACACTTATGCGTTTTTATTGGTCTAACAGTTTTGGTTTGTGGAGATCTAAACTTTCGGTTCACAAAGGTGATCGATGTATCACCATCCCTAAGTGTCATTCTACCTTCTCTTACATCAATGAATGCCTCGGTGGTTGCTAAAAATGGGCGACCTAGAATTAGAGGAATATCAAGGTTTTCCTCCATATTAATCACTATGAAGTTTGCAACAAAGGTCAAACTTCCCACGTTAACAAGTAAATTATTTGCTATTCCAACCGGGTGTTTAATGGTTTGGTCAAATGATTGAACACCTATTTTGGTTGGTTTTAATTTACCCATGCCTAATCTTTTGTATAAGGAAAGAGGCATAATATTTGCACTTGCTCCTAAATCTGCGAGTCCATTATATACAGCACCATCATTAAGTAAGCAAGAAATGATAAATTCACCCGGGTCTCCTGCTTTAGTAAGTCGAGTTGGTTTGTAAACCTTTTTCGGGTGTTCTTTCCTTGGTTCTTTCATTTCTATTTGAATTTCTTGTTCACATTTTTCTTCGTTTCTTGGAATGGGAGGTTTGTATAGGAATTCTTCTTCATCACTCAAATTTGAATCCTCCCTATATTCCAATTTTGATTTTTCATATGTTGTTGATAACATATTTATGTTTTCATTTTGAAGGTTTTCTTGGGTGGTGAAATTATGATTAACTTCATTGTCAACTTCCATCGGACCATGTATGTAATGTTTAACTCTGTGACCATTAACTTTAAATTCAATCCCATTTGAATTTATTAATTCTATCGTTCCGTATGGGAAAACTCTTTTGACTATGAATGGTCCAAACCATCTTGATTTCAATTTTCCAGGAAATAGCTTGAATCGTGAATTGAAAAGAAGAACTCTGTCTCCTTCTTTAAATTCTTTTGAACTTCTGATTCTTTTATCATGCCATTTCTTCGTTCTTTCTTTATAGATTAACGAATTTTCGTATGCTTCATGTCTTAATTCTTCTAATTCGTTTAGTTGATTTAATCGTAGACGTCCAGCTTCATGTAAATCAAGATTACATGTCTTCAAAGCCCAAAATGCTTTGTGTTCAATTTCTACTGGAAGATGACATGCTTTTCCATAAACAAGTCTAAAAGGTGTGGTTCCAATTGGAATTTTGTAGGCTGTTCTAAAAGCCCAGAGTGCATCCTCCAATTTAATGGACCATTCCTTCGGATTTGATCCTACAGTTTTCTCTAGAATACGTTTTAAAGCTCGGTTGGTATTTTCAACTTGTCCACTTGTTTGTGGATGATATGCGGTGGAGATTTTATGAGTTACTCCATATCTTTTAAGAACTTTCTCAAGTTGATTATTACAGAAATGAGTACCCCGATCACTTATTAAAGCTTTCGGTGTTCCAAACCTTGTAAAAAGACGTTTTAAAAAGTTGACTACAACTCGTGCATCGTTAGTTGGGAGAGCTTGTGCTTCCGCCCATTTAGATACATAATCAATGGCTACGAGTATATATAGATTATTATGAGATTTTAGAAATGGACCCATAAAGTCAATACCCCAAATGTCAAATACTTCACATACTTGGATGACATTTTGTGGCATTTCATCACGTTGACTTATTTTTCCGGCCCTTTGACAAGCATCACAGGATTTGCAAAGAAGGTGTGCGTCTTTGTAAATTGTAGGCCAATAGAATCCAGCATCATAAACTTTTCTTGCTGTTAGTTGAGGCCCATAATGCCCTCCTGTTGGTCTTGTGTGACAATGGTTTAAAATTTTACTAGCTTCACCTCCAAATACACATCGGCGTATTATTCCATCTAGACAACTTTTAAACAAATGTGGATCTTCCTAAAAATAGTGTTTTATATCACTGAAGAATTTCTTTCGTTTTTGGTACGATAATCCTTTTTCAAGGAATCCACATACTAAATAGTTTGCATAGTCTGCAAACCATGGGATTTCATTATAATCTATCTTCAATAGATATTCATCAGGAAAGTTGTCTTGTATGGCCGATTCATTTAGAACTTCTAATTCGGGATTTTCAAGACGAGAAAGATGATCAGCGGCGAGATTTTCTGCTCCTCTTTTATCTCGGATTTCAATATCAAACTCTTGTAAGAGTAAGATCCAACGGATTAATCTTGGTTTAGCATCGTGTTTCGAAAATAGGTATCTAAGAGCAGAATGGTCGGTATAGACCACCGTTTTTGCTAGAACGAGATATGATCGAAATTTGTCAAAAGAAAAGACAATAGCAATGAGTTCTTTTTCAGTAGTTGTATAGTTCGTTTGTGCTCCTTGTAACGTCTTACTAGCATAATATATAGGTTGAAATCGTTTTTCAATCCTTTGTCCTAAAACGGCTCCCATTGCAAAATCACTTGCATCGCACATTAGTTCAAATGGTAGATTCCAATTTGGTGTTATCATGATCGGCGCATTAGTGAGTTTCTCTTTAAGAATATTAAAAGATTTGATACACTCATCTGAAAAGATGAATGGAGCATCCTTTTCTAGGAGTTTATTCATAGGAGTGGCAATTTTAGAAAAATCTTTTATGAAACGTCGGTAAAAACCGGCATGCCCTAGAAAACTCCTAACTCCTCTAACATTGGTGGGATGTGGAAGTTTAGCAATTACATCTACTTTAGCTCTATCCACTTCAATTCCTTCTTTTGAAATTTTATGACCAAGAACGATGCCTTCTTTAACCATAAAATGGCATTTCTCCCAATTAAGTACTAGATTTGACTGTTCGCATCTAATGAGCATTCGTTCCAGATTAACTAGACATGATTCAAATGTATCACCGAAGACTGAAAAGTCATCCATGAAAACTTCCATGCATTCTTCTATCATGTCATGAAAAATCGCCATCATACACCTTTGAAAGGTTGCAGGGGCATTGCAAAGTCCAAATGGCATGCGTTTGTAAGCAAAAGTACCATAAGGGCACGTGAATATGGTTTTCTCTTAATCTTCGGATGCTATTGGAATTTGAAAATATCCGGAAAATCCATCTAGAAAACAATAGTAACTATTTCCGGCTAATCTTTCCAACATTTGATCTATGAAAGGTAAGGGAAAGTGATCTTTTCTGGTGGCGTCATTTAATTTTCTATAATCAATACACACATGCCATCCTGTTACAGTCCTAGTAGGAATAAGCTCATTTTTCTCATTTGTAATGACAGTCATGCCACCCTTCTTAGGCACGCATTGAACTGGGCTTACCCATGGACTATCAGAAATTGGATAAATTAGACCTGCGTCTAGCAGTTTAATAATTTCTTTTTTAACTACATCTTGCATATTAGGATTTAGTCTTCGTTGGCGTTGCACATACGTTTTATGACCTTCTTCCATAAGGATTTTATGTGTGCAATACGAAGGACTTATTCCTTTAATATCATGAATCTTCCATGCAATAGCTGGTTTATGAGCTTTCAACACAGAAATGAGTTGTGATTTCTCATTTTCAGTAAGAGAAGAGGATATTATTACAGGTAATTCAGATTCACCATGTAAATAAGCGTATTCCAAATGGTTTGGAAGTGGCTTTAACTCTAATTTCGGTGGTTCTTCTATCGATGATTTATATCGATATCTGTCTTCTTCTTTTAGCATTTGAATTTCTTCTGTTGTTGGTTCATATCCATTAGCTATAAGTGTAGCTAACATTTCAGCTTCATCAATTTGTTCTGTTCCTTCTCCTAAAGAACATTCTCCTGTTCCTTGTAATTCTGTAAATTCTTCTAATAATTCTGCATGTGAATCTATAGTTTGAATATAATAACATGTATCATCTGCAGATTGTGGTTGTTGCATTGCTCTATCAACTGAAAAGGTAACACTCTCATCCTCTATACTTAGGGTCAGTTTCTTACCGAACACGTCTATCATTGCTTTAGCCGTGTTTAAGAATGGTCTTCCTAATATGAGAGGAACTTGAGAATCTTCTTCCATGTCCAGAACAATAAAATCTACTGGAAATACTAAAGTACCAACTTTAACTAGCATGTTCTCCATTATCCCTCTAGGATATTTTATTGATCGATCGGCTAGTTGTATGCTTATTCTGGTTGGTTTCAATTCTCCAAGGTCTAGTTTAGCGTATAGTGAATACGGCATTAAATTTATACTAGCACCTAAATCTGCTAATGCTTCTATTGAACTAAGACTACCCAGAAAACATGGAATTGTGAAACTTCCTGGATCAGATAGCTTTTCAGGTATCTTATTCAACAGCACTGCTGAACAATTAGCATTCATGGTAACAGCCGAGAGTTCTTCCATTTTCTTTCTATTTGAGATTAGATCTTTCAAGAATTTAGCATATCTAGGCATTCCTGAAATTACATCAATGAAAGGAAGATTTACATTTATCTGTTTAAACATATCCAAGAATTTGGATTGCTCGGCTTCAAGTTTCTCTTTCTTCATTTTACTCGGGTAAGGAAGTGGTGGTTGGTATGGTTTAACATAAGGTTTAGCCTTAACTGTGTTATCTTCATTAACCTTCTCAACTACCGGTTCTTTTTCCTTATCTTGATCAGGTTGTGGTTCTTGTGGAATAGGAATAGCTTCATCAGAAGTTACAGGTATTTCAGGTGGTTTAAGTGTTGTACCACTTCTTGTGGTAATGGCTTTAGCTGTTTCATTCTGGGGGTTAGCATTTGTATCACTAGGTAGACTTTCCGGTTTTCTTTCACCTATTAACCTTGCTAGGTTACTTACTTCTTGTTCCAGATTTTGAATAGAAGCTTGTTGATTTCTAAATGCTTGAGCATTTTGTTCATTAGTTTGTTTCTGAGATGTGAAAAACTGCGTTTGAGTTTCAACTAGCTTCGTCATCATATCTTCTAAATTCGGCTTTTTATCATCGGTTTGTTGTGGTGGTTTGTTTTGAAAATTAGGTCTTTGCTGGTTGTAAGTATTATTGGATACTTTTTGATTGCTAGGACCTTGTTGGTTGTTGTATGGAATATTTCTGTTATAGTTCTGGTTTTGATTGTAAATAGGTCTTGGCGGTTGATAATTATTCTGATAATTATTTCCAGGCCTTTGGTTTATGTATGAAATATTCTCTCTTTGTTCCATTGTTAATTCAATACTGAGACAATCTTTTATCAAATGTGGTCCTCCACACTGCTCACAACTAATTCGTATTGAGTGAATATCTTTAGTCATCTTTTCCATTCGTCTCTCCACAGCATCTATCTTTGCGGAAATGAAATCTAAGTCATGGCTAGAATCGGCTCTAGCTGCTTTAGATGATCTAACGATATCTTTTTCTTGGTGCCACTCATGTGAGTGGGAAGCAGTGTTATCAATAATTTTGTAAGCATCAGTTTCGGTTTTCTTCATAATAGAACCACCAGCTGCTATATCTATGTCTTTCCTTGTAGTGATGTCGCATCCTTGGTAGAATATTTGTACTATTTGACAGGTGTCTAAACCATGTTGCGGACATCCTCTTAATAACTTTCCAAATCTTGTCCACGCCTCATATAGAGTTTCATTCGGCTTCTGTGTGAATGTAACAATTTCTTCTTGAAGTCTTACGGCTTTAGATGCAGGAAAGAATTGTTTAAGAAATTTTTCAACTAAAACGTCCCATGTATCAATCGCCCCTTCAGGTAACGATTCCAACCAATCTTTCGCTTCTCCCTTTAAATTCCAGGGAAATAACATGAGATATATCTGTTCATCCTCCACTTCTCGGATTTTAAATAGTGTGCAGATCCTATTAAAGGTACGAAGATGTTCATTTGGATCTTCCTTCGGCGCACCACTAAATTGGCATTGATTAGTCACCATGTGTAGAATTTGTCCTTTGATTTCATAATCTGGCGCATTAATGTCTGGATGAGTAATTGCGTGACCTTGGCCAGTGCGTTTAGCTCTCATTCGGTCTTCCATACTTAAAGGTTCCAGATTCTCCATAATTAAATTTGTTGAATCGGAATCACTAGAGGATTCTGATTTAATGGTTCGTTCCTCAACAATCTCTGTTTGAATGATTGGTTGTTCCGGAGGAAAATTTAGTGGTTCAGGATCTATGAATCATCCCTGAATATTCTCCGGATTCTCAATTGTGAGGTCGGGTTCAAAAAATGGATTATCGGAAATTTGAACTGGAGTACTTGGTCGACTGGATGACGATTCTAAAGAAAAATCAACGGTGGTAATATTTGCTAAATGTCTTGATCTAGTTACAGGTGGTGAACCTACAAAAGGTGGTGAACGTCTTGCTCGGTGCATTCACTGAATATCTTATTAGTTTTTAAAAGGAAAGAAAAATTATAATAAGTTATCCAATCAATAGACTTTTCTGATTTTGCCCACGTTTCGAATAGCCAAAAGATGCAGCAGAGGGGCATGATTCGTTTGGTCTCAATATAATTGAGGACTGTTTGGCTCCAATAACCCGGCCCACGTACAAATCCAACTATTACTACGAACCAGAAAATTTTGATGTCTATCAATTTAACCACTTAAAATAAATTTTCGTATTTTTAAGAAATTTAGATAAGAAGTAGAAAAAATTCTAAGTTCTAAAAACTAGAATAGCGAGAAATAAGAAAGAAAAAGAGTTCGTCGAAAAAGGTCGAAAAAGAAAAATGGTTGAAAAATAAAAGGTGACGGAAAAATAAAAGAAACTTATAACACTTAAAAACACTTGACTAACCTAACCTTATTACTTCAACTAACTTAAAATTATAATCGTAAATCGAGATTACTAATTGGAATGATAATTGATACATAGGTAAAAGTCGTCTAAAAATATTAAAGCTTACAGGAAAAACTATATCCCAAATGACAATAACTTAAAAAGAAACTAAAACTTAAAAAGGCGTCGCAAAATTCTAAAGTACCTAAATCTTAGTCTAAAGAAAAAAGCACTTAAGGGATTTTACGGCAAAGCCTAAAAATCTAGAAGTAAAAATAACTATGGCAAATATTAAGTTTAAAACTAAATATGAGCTAAAAATACAAATTTTACGCTAAAACGATTAAAAAGGGACAAAATATAAAAATAAACTAAAAGTTGTAAAAAGTACAATTTTTATAAAAATATTATTTTTATATTATTTATTTATTAAAACTATTAATTTTATATTTTATTTAAACTAATTTAACTAAATAAAACAAATAAATAAAAACTAAACTAAACAATATAATATAAATAAACTAATTAGGGTTTAAAATTAATTAAAATTAATAAAACCCGTAATTAATGCGAATTAGGGTTCCTGTGTACCCGTGTCAGGTCTGCTCCGCGAGTCGCGGTATTCGATGCTTCAAACTCCGCGAGTCGCGGGGTTTCAAAATTCAACTCAGGTACAGTTTTGATATTCGACGCGTTTTTATTTTTTATTTTTTTATTTTATATTTTCTGTTTTATATTTTCTGTTTTAAAATCTAAAATATTTATATAATAAAAACTTATATTTTAAAAACTAGAATAAAAATAGAACTACTTTATAATTTTATAAATAAAAATCTTAAAACTAGATTTATATATATATATTTTTTTTCGGTTTTTTTTTTATGTTTTAAATAAAAACAAAATACTTAAATAAAACTTATATAAAAATAAAGAAACTTTATAAAACTTAAATATTTAACAAAATCTTAAAAATACTTATATTTTTGTTTTTCTTTTTATATTTTCGAATATTTAAAACGTATTTTTATAAAAACGAATTTTAATAAAAGTAAACTAAAAAACTTTTTTTTTATATATATTAGCGTTGCGCTTCCGGCTTTTAAGCTAGATTGTTCCCCGGCAGCGGCGCCAAAAATACTTGATAGTTAAAGCTAAGGGGTATAAAATACTATTAATTTTTAGCAGAAAATACTATTAAATACGATACAATTTTACACAAGATATTTATTTATTTATAGAATGGATATACTTAAACCTTGCTACAACACTTATAGGCAGTGTACCTAATCGTACAGTAGTGTAGTTTTTAGTAAGTCCGGTTCGTTCCACAGGGAAAATCTTTAAACAAAGCTTAACGCTATATTAGTTTACTTTTATAAAAATACAAATATATATATAAGTAATATTATTATTATAAAGGGGGGTTTTTACCGTTTAATGACCGGTTTGTCGATTTTAAAACTTTAGTCGCAGTTAAAACCAAATGTAAAATAATAAATAAATACAAGACTTAATTTAAAGCGTAAAGTAAATAACGATAATGAAATTGCGAATAATAAAAGTGCGATAAAATAAACTTGCGATAATTAAAAAGTACGATAATTAAAAGTGCAATTAAATACAATAACAATAAAAATGCGATAATTAGAAGTGCAATTAAATATAAAATAAAGGAAATTAAATATGAAATAAAAGAATTATGCTTATTTAAACTTCCGTAATCATGATGTTTGACGTGTTGATTTTAGTTTTATGCCCATGGGTTAATTGTCCTTTGTCCTGGATTATTTAATATGTCCATACGGATTTGTCCATAATAGTCCATCAGTCATAAATATAAAGAGCGAAAGCCTTCGTCAAGTTATTCTTATTCCCGAAGTCAAATATTCTAACTAATTGGGGATTCGAATTGTAACAAGGTTTTAATACTTTGTTTAATGAATGCACCAGGTTATCGACTGCGTGTAAACCAAGGTTTTACTACTTTGTTAACAATTACACCAATTACCCTTAAATGTAATTCACCCCTGTTTCAACAAGTCTATTAACTATTAATCCAGTTCCGTATCCGGTAAAATGAATAATTATTGGTATTTATAGATATCCCGCCCACCGTACCCAGTCAAGCGTATGTGGTTATATATAAATACGTCGAATTATAAGTTTGTATATTAAATTAACAAGGTATTTTTTAGTTAATATAAAACCCATTAATAACCCATAGTCTAATTTCCACAAGTGTCGTTCTTTTATCCAAACCCCAATTATGGTACAAAGCCCAATTACCCAATTTTAGTAATTAGCTCAACATCATGATTACTTCGGATTTAAATAAGCATAATAATAACTTAGCTACGAGACATTAATGTAAAAAGGTTGAACATAACTTACAATGATTAAAAATAGCGTAGCGTTACACGGACAGAATTTCGACTTACACCCTTACAACATTCGCTAACATACCCTTATTATTAGGATTAAAATTAAAATTAAAATATAAATTATAAATATAAATATTACGTATATAGATAGAGAGATGGATATATATTATATGTTCTTGTGATCAGAATTCGTTTGCTTTTATAGGGAGTTTCAGTTTTTGGGGCTCCGCAACTCGTGGCCCATTCCTTCTTCAAACTCCGCGAGTCGCGGAGTTTGTTTTTACAGCTCACCCACATTTGGCTCTTTGTTTGCCGACGATTTATTTTATAAATAATATATATATATAATTAATATAATTAATTATATATTATATTATATTTATATACATAGTTAACTTGTAATTTTTAGTCCGTTGCGTCGAGCGTTGAGAGTTGACTCTGGTCCCGGTTCCGGATTTTCGAACGTCCTTGCGTACAATTTAATATCTTGTACTTTGCGTTTTGAATCTTGTACTCTTGTACTCTTGTAATTTCGAGACGTTTCTTATCAATAATTGGAACCTCTTTGATTGTATTTTGTACTTTTGAGCTTTTTGGTCGTTTGCGTCTTCAATTCGTCGAATCTGTCTTTTGTCTTCACCTTTTATTATTTAAACGAATATCACTTTTAAATAGAACAATTGCAACTAAAAGCTTGTCTTTCTTGAGGAATAATGCTATGAAATATATGTTCGTTTTTAGCATTATCATGCACACATTTCAGTGTATGCCCCACGTCTCAAATGCCTTCCACTCTTTCTCTTAAAAATATCTCAGTGGAGAAACGTCAAAATTCTTTTAGGGGGAGAAGGAGGGAATGATGGTTCCCATAGAGATCATGATGGTTCCCATAATAGATCTCTATGGGACCCGCACTGCAAAGAAGGTTTTCACCCAAACCTTATATGGTGTATGCTCATATATCCGTGTATACCCAACGCCTCAATTGTCTTCCACTCTTTCTCTTAAAAACTCTTCAGTGGAAATGTCAAAAATTTTTTAGGGGGAGAAGGAGGGAATGATGGTTCCCATATAGATCTGTATGGTTCCCATATAGATCTGTATGGAACCTGCACTTCAAAGAAGGTTTTATCCAAAACCTTAAATAGACCCGCAAAGAAGGTTTTCACCAAAACCTTCTATGACCCGCGCTTCAATTGCCTTACAACCTTTCTCATCAAAACCTCTGTTCTCTGTGTAGCAAATTGTCAAAATATATTTTAATTCCAAATAAATCATATTTTGAGGGGGAGAAAAAGTCCAAGAAAATAAAGGTTTTATCAAAACATGACACGTCATATATTGAGGGGGAGGGTAAGAGGGATTAAAACCAACGTGAGTTCCATCCAAAATGGCTTCTACATAGTTCTGTGTAGAACCCGCATCTCAAAGCGGTGTCAAACACACTTCAAAGTGGTGTTAAACATCAAAACGACTTTTGCACAAACAACAGTGTAAAACCCATATTTACACACATAGCTCTCCCAATAAACCAAAGCTAGAACGTGAATCTATCAAGGGGGAGTTTAAAGATTCAAATGTCAGTAATGACGGAGGATGTGACCTAGTGACTGCCTCAGTAGGATGTGTCTAGATGACTGCCTCAAACAAACAGTCATCAAATGACGGAGGATGTTAACTAGTGACTGCCTCAGGAGGATGTGTCTAGATGACTGCCTCAAATGTGAACGACCCAACATCTTTATACAAATTAAGTGTTTGGAGTCTCGAACTGCTGAAGGGGTTTCGAAAAACCATGAATAGGAACCCTGCGTATCGGCCAGAAATCCTCTATCAACACCTTATTTTAGAAGGTGGGACCTCAAACAGGTTCCAGAGGTCAGACTTATCTTGACGAGGGAGATCTGTCTAGTTCAACGGAGAGGCAATATGACAATGCTGAGGCTTACCTTGGTAGATTTATCAGACCTCCGGAAGGATGATCACCTCAACAATCAGTCAGCATTTAATCCTGACCACACACACTCCTTAGAGAGTTCAACAACTGAAAGAGATTTGTCACCTCTTGACATATCAATGACTTCAGGACGCGATGTAACATCTTCCTACATTACATCGATTTCGACCGACACCAATGCGGTGTTAGATACAGTTGGAAAACTTGGTATAACTAAGAACGGCATAGTCGCGCAAAAGTCCCATGATACTTTAATCATGGAGGTGGATAGCTTGTTAACGCCGACTGGAACTTCGGTGACCAGTCATCCTCAACATCCATCGAGGTTAAAATTGGACCTACCAATACCGGTGAGGTCCCCAAATCCGGAAACAGTTTGGTTATAGAAAACTTGTCTAGTGTAACAACGAGCATGCCTGATTTAAATCTGTCTAGTATAACAACTAGCTTGATTTTTATAAAACCAAAAATGGTTTCTGAAGATCCTGTTTTCCCTGAGGATCAAGCTTTTACCTTAACCTCTTTATCTCTTCTCAGCAGGTACACGTTCCCTCTATAATGATAATCATATATGCTCTCTCTGCTATTTTGCGATGAACATGGGATGCCATATTCATGCTACACGTGCGGAACACGGTACACCATATTCATCATGCGGTGAGAATGAAACACGAGTCAAAAACAAACCAACCTCGAACACGAAATAGACGACTCAACATTTGAGGGGGAGCAAAAGAGGTTTACACAAGATCAATTCAAGCTACTTTCAATTCACAAAGATGGTCGAAAGTCAAAGATCAAGACCTCATCGCCCGCCCGGACTAAAGAAGAAGACAGAACAAATCAACCATAACACTCCCAGATCAGTTCATCCTATGTGCAAGTTCGTGTTCAAAGTTGACTGCATCAAAAGCGTCATAGCTTCAAACCGAAATCAATGCCTAGAAGAAGGTTGCACAAGAAACTGTAAGAGAATGATCAAAGGAGGGTTACATCTTCTGAAAACCCTCACACCAAGGACTAGGTGTTGATAATCAAGGGAAAGACTGTTGACAAAGGGAAGACTATTGACAATCAACACTATTTTGAAAACCCCATGCCAATGGGGAGATTGTTGACAATGAATATTGTCTATTATTTGTGGCATGCGGTTTTAGTGTTACTAATGTAATAGGTAGTTTACTTGTTATGTTATTAGTTAGTTTAACCATGGTAAATGTAACATACCATGTCAAGTTACCACTTGGAGGTTGCTAGTATAAAAGAAACCTCCTACTCTTATTTGTAACTAGTTGAGTTAATTACTAGTTGAAGTTATTCTCTCTCACACATTATCTCTTTAACTTCTCACTAGTTCATCACATCTTCAAGTAAATCACTACCAAAACCCATAAACACTTAATATAAACCGATCGGACCCTCAAATTGGGGCTAACACAAGTATATGGATCTTCAGGGTGCAAAGTGAAATATTTTCATTTGAAGGCTATATAAACCCTCCTAGGGTTCTGGTGTCTGACACGCCTCACTTTATCACTTCATCTTCACCGTTTATGTTTAGTTGATCATCTCTGTTTCTTCATCTCGGTGTTAATTCATTGTGTCTTGTGAGATTATAGAATCAATTGTGATTGCAATCCTGGTTACTGTCTTAGTTGTGTTCCTATTTATTTTGTTCAATTGTAATCAAAGGATTGGCACTTAGTTTCGATTTACTGATTAAGATCTGGTGATTTAGTTTATTAATCTTATGATTTCTTACATAGTATGGTATCAGAGCGTTGGTGACTTGTTAATCTTGTCAGTGTTTTTGATTGTCAATTCCAATATTAGGGCTTGAAGATTGGGTACTGTTCTTCAATCGGATTGATTAAGATATAAATCGATTGATCTCTTGTGGCCGATTGTGTCTATTGGGTTCGTTTTGGACTTATGGACATCTGTTGTGACGACCCAGAAATTTTCGACCAAATTTAAACCTAATCTCTTTATGATTTCGACATGATGAGCAAGGTCGGTATTGTTGAGTCTTGAAATTTTGAACTGTTTGCATATATGCAATTACCTTGTGACTATTCCCGACGATTCACGAACATCGATGTATAAATAGATATGTAATATCTATACATATTAATAAATAGTAAAGATTCAATAAATTATATAATTGACAAGTAGTATATAATGAACGGTAATATATTAAACTTAATTACAAGTTGAATATAATTATTATATTAAAACTATTATCATTACTAGTATTATTATTATTAAGAAATATTATCAATAATATCATTAAATAAATTGTTATTATTAGTATTAGTATATATATAATATTAATTGTATGTTATTACATAACTAATAAATTGTAATATTAAATGTAATTACAAATTAAAACATAAATATTATATTAATAAAATTATTATTACTTTCAATATTAATATTAAGACTAGTGTTATTTAAATACATAATCTATAGATACGTATTTGATATATATATATATATATATATATATATATATATATATATATATATATATATATATATATATATAATGGATATAGTATTATTATTATTATTATTATTATTATTATTATTATTATTATTATTATTATTATTAATATTATGACTAATATTATTAAATACTTGTTATTAATGTTATTGTTATAGTATTATTAGAATTATTTATATTATTGTTAATATTATGGATTATTATTATTATTATTATTATTATTATTATTATTATTATTATTATTATTATTGTAATTATTAATAATATTAATATAATACCAAGATTATGATTATAGATATATAGATAACCAGACATACATTATATATATATATATATATATATATATATATATACACACACATATATATATATATATATATATATATATATATATATATATATATATATATATATATATATATATATATATATATATTAAGTATACAGATAATTAAATCTGTATAAATATACAGCACCAAACCTAATTTGTTATCAATCGATATCAAGTTGTAGTAACGTTTGCTTTATATTTCCAATCCAGTACGAATCGATTCTATATGTTTTAGTAACAAACAAACTAGTTAGTAATCTGTGTCAGCTTTTTATTTTTATTTATTTTCTTTTTCTTCCTGTTTTTGATTTAATGGAATCAGACAAGTTTAATTGGCCATAAATCCAAATAGTATCGTACGTTACTCTCACTATTACTCAAATATTCACTATCATTCTCAATTATCAAGATTCATCAATTCAATTTATTGAATAAAAATCGAAACAGAAAGCTGTACCAGTCGACTTCTCTGTTTCTACTTCATTTTATAAAAATCACGAATTTGTAATGATTTTTAAAATCTAAAAATGCAGAAACGATCTAAATCATGCCGTGATACTTTCTACAAAGTTTCAGAATTCAATTCCTTATATTGAATTCAAATTTCAAGGTCAAAGTTTTAAATTCAAAAAGTCAACTTTTGTTCTTCATCAAAATTCTAATTTTTTGTTTTAAATTGGGTTAAATTGATGGTTCCAATAGTTTCTAGAAAGGATTTGACACATAATTCATGTTGTGATCGTGAGCTTAAACGTTTTTAAAATCGAGAATCAATATTGAGTTACAATTCGTGTTCTTCATCTGTTTTAAATATTTTTTTATCTGTTAATCCCTATACCACAACTGGTTAGTGATCGATTTTATTTTGTTTAATTATCCTAAAACTAATTAATTGATTCATTAATACTTAGATTTGATCCTGGTTCGATTTATGGTATTATAAAGAAGAAAGTAGGAGTGATCAGACGGGTTATATTTGTATGTTCATGGGTTTAATCAGAAAACTGAAACTGGTCGAGTGGTTAAGAAGGGTGTCGGGTGTTCGAGAGGTCGCTGGTTCAATTCTGGCTTTGGGCAGTTTTCTTTTTAAAGGATTTCTTAAGGTAGTTTTTATTTTTAATTTTGATATTGTTATTATTATTATTCTTATCTTATTATTGTTACTATTATTATTATTATTATTATTATTATTATTATTCATTTATTATAATTATTACAAGTATTATTATTATTATTATTATTATTATTATTATTATTATTATTATTATTATTATTATTATTATTATTATTATTATTATTATTACTTTAACATTTTAGTATTATTATCATTATTAAGATTATGGTTATTATTATTATTATTATTATCATAATTATAAGTATTATATCTATTATTATTATTATAAGTATTGATTATGATATTACTATTAAATTTAAAACATTAATAATATTATCATGAATATGTTTATTATTATTATTATTATTATTATTATTATTATTATTATTATTATTATTATTATTATTATTATTATTATTATTATTATTATTATTATGAAAGTAATATAAATTATTATCATTTCCGTAGATGTTAGTATTAATATCTTTTTATAAATAATAGAAGTGCTAATATTGACATAAGCAATATTATTATCACAAGTATTATTATTATGTAAATACTAAAATCATTATCATGACTATCATTAACAGCAAAATCAATATTGTTACATGTATTATAATAAATATCACTATTATTATTATTACTACGATTCTTATTATAATTATTAGTTTAAGTAATGTTATTATTAATATTATCATTATAATCAAATATAACTTTTAATTACTATATTATTAAGTCTATAGAAATATACTTATAAGTAATGTTTTATATAAGTATGAATATATTATATTAACAATTTTTATATAAATAATCATATAAAATAAATTAAGTATTTTTAACTTATATATATATGTATATATAACTATATAAATAATAATTATTTTCAAATATATATACAAATTAATTACCTAATATATAAAGTTATAGTTGTTAGATTACGAGTATATGTTTTAATATATATACGAATGATATAGGTTCGTGAATCCGAGGCCAACCCTGCATTGTTCAGTTTCGTCAAATTTATTTTACTACAAAATACAGTATTGTGAGTTATAGTCCCACTTTTAAAATCTAATATTTTTGGGATGAGAATACATGCAGCTTTATAAATGTTTTACAAAATAGACACAAGTACGCGAAACTACATTCTATGGCTGGATTATTAAGCCGAATATTGCCCATTCAAGTCTGGTAGCCTAAGAATTAGGGAAATGGCCCCTAATTGACGCGAATCCTAAAGATAGATCTATGGGCCTAACATACCCCATTCTGGAATTTGGAATGCTTTAGTACTTCGATTTAAATGGTGATTGCGATTGCCAATATTAATGCATACTTGCGAGTATGTGGGGGATATTCTATATGCATTATGTTAATGTCGGTTACTAGGTGTTCATCATACGAATGGATTTTATACACTTGCGAGTGTAATGATATTTATAAAAAATGAGGATCTTGTGGTCTATTAAAAATTATGAAAATGATTGATTACGATAAACTAATGAACTCACCAACCTTTTGGTTGACACTTTAAAGCATGTTTATTCTCAGGTATTAAGGAAATCTTCCGTTGTACATTTTCTCATTTTAAAGATATTACTTGGAGTCATTCATGGCATATTTCAAAAGACGTTGCATTCGAGTCGTTGAGTTCATCAAGAATATTATTAAGTCATTTATAGTTGGATATATTATGAAATGGTATGCATGCCGTCAACTTTCGATGTGATGAAAGTTTGTCTTTTAAAAACGAATGCAATGTTTGTAAAATGTATCATATAGAGGTCAAATACCTCGCGATGTAATCAACTATTGTGAATCGTTTATAATCGATATGAACGGGGCATTTCAGTTGGTATCAGAGTGGTGTTCTTAGCGAACCAGGTCATGCATTAGTATGTCTAACTGATAGTTGTTAAGATGCATTTGTGAGTCTGGACTTCGACCGTGTCTGCATGTCAAAAGTTTTGCTTATCATTTCGTGTCAAAAATTAAATGCTTATCATTCTTAGTCTAGACACATCATACTGCAATGATTGCATGAATAATGTATAGACAAAATTTATATCTTAGCGTATCTGCTAATTCATATCTTAGCGTATATATTACTGTAGACTTTTCCTGACAGCATCCATAGATTCCTCCGTAACTTATGGGATTTTAGTATTATATAAGGATATGTAAATTATGTATTGCAGGTTACTAATCTACATCCTATAATCTATTTATTATCGAAAATCCTTCATCTGATCGTACGAGATGAATCCCTCAACCAGTTCGAGTCCCTCAGATTTCGATAGCTATTCTGATAGTTATTTCGACAGCTATTCCGACATGGATATTCACCTAAGCTCCGAAAGCAGTGTAAATGAAATGGATTAACCAACTAGTTATCTTCAACTCTGGATGAATTGGGGATGGGTTCGTAGTCGACTTAACCGATGGAGACGAGAAGAAGGCGATCCCTTCCATCAACCGAATTCATCTCTTGGTGAAGAACCTGAAGCACTTACCGGCGAACCTGTTCGTAATACCATTTTTCTCTCTCATTGCCAGGGTATCTCATCATGACTATATACTATCTTAAATTCTAGATCTTATTCATCCACTCGTCCAGACCGCCCATCATCCCAGAGTCATAAAAGAAGTCAACGAGCTTCACGCTTGAGTAGTGACTTTAGAGGGTATGATGCACAATTTACAGGCATCACCACCAGTACCAGCACCACCATCATCAGCACAGTATCGCCAATAATCACATCCGCATCACACACCTCAACATCACAATCTATACCTCAAGCATAATCATCTTTTTACATATCGTTCTACATTAATCAACTTTGTTCTACATGGCGATTATGTAATCTCTAATATTTTAGAGATTATATATTCTTGTTTTAACGGTAAATCAAATGAGATTAATATCATAATTGACACATTAAATCCATGATTACATCTGAAGAAAATATATGTGTATATATGTTTTCATAAAGACTGTAATTAAATTTTTATTGTACAAACTGTTAATGGTGAAAATATTTTAACGGGTAGGTAATAACCGAGGAATATTTAGATTTCACATTAATAAGTTACACTGTACATTCTTCGAATATGATTCAACAGTCATTTACTATCCTACTTACATCCACAGATATATGTATCCGTTCACCGCAGAATAATCATTTTCATTCAATTTCATATTTGAATTTTGACTTATCAGAATCCAACAAGTTGCATAATGAAGAAAACATTTGACAAAATAAAATATGTTAGAAACAAACAAATTAACTATGAGAAATTTCGTTAAGAATCCACGCTAACAAAATCCTAGCTAACTGTTCCTAGCTAACTGTTAATTCCTTATTACATTTTATTATCGCAATTTATTTATCGCAGTTTATTTATCGCAATTTATATTCTCGCAATTTTATTTATCATCATTTAATTTCTGTTATTTATTTTATGCACTTTATTTATCATCATTTAAATACTATTATTTACGCATTTTAAATATCGGGACACGTATACAATGTTTTGACATATCATATCGACACATCTATATATATTATTTGGAATAACCATAGACACTCTATATGCGGTAATGATCGAGTTAGCTATACAGGGTTGAGGTTGATTCTCAAATAATATATATACTTTGAGTTGTGATCGAGTCTGAGACATGTATACAATGGGTCACGATACATATTATTTAATTTGAATATTATATATTAAACTATATATGTATTATTGAACTACCAACTATGGACTACTAACATTAGAAAATTAAAATAAATTAAAATATTGATTCTAACATATGAAACTAAACATTTCTTCAAGTTTGCCACTTGATTTCATCTTAAAACTCATTTACATCTTGACGATTACAATATGCGTTCAAACCTTTCATGATTCTTGAAAACACCTCAATCTAGAGGATGAACCAACCGCACTTCATCTACAGAAGAAAAGAATGATGCATATAGTTATGCACCGGAAAACACTCAGAACCTGAGTAAATGTGTAACACCTATCTGTGCTAGTTCCTTTGGCGTTGTTATTACCGAAAATAACTTTGCAAAACCTTTCCAAATTAGACAATTTTGTCACAGCTCTAGCAAATCAACTTCGACTTTCCTTCGGATTAGCCTTATTATAACTTTGATATATAAGTTTGTCTTTCATCTTCGTTACTGGGGAACCTTTCATATTCCACCACATTAGCAGTAAAGTTACCAAGAACTTCATTACTCAATGGCTTAAGTCTCTCCGAAAAATCATTATATTTGTTCGTTGAAACCCGACCGTATACTCACCCGCATCTTATAATAAGAACTGATGTACCAATTACCGGGAATTAGCAATCAATATTTTGAATTTCGTAGCATTTCTACGCCAACAGTTATATATATACACATATAACATCTACCTCCAAGACTTGCATATTTCGAATGTGAAGTTTCTAAAAAATACGCCGAACTGCGAATTAGTTCTAGAAATGATGATGAAGCAGCAAAAACTGTAAATGACCTTGACAGTAAAAAGTTTGATGATAAAGAATAGTGTGTTGGCAAAGCTCAGAAAAAGAGAAGGTTTGGAACTGGAAAACGGATTGAGCAAACCATGAAGGAGGTTGTGGACAAATCACAAAGACTAAACATACCTTCAAAGAATCCAAATGATTCAGTATCTGCTGAAGTCATTAACGAATACCTTACTCCTGACTCTAAACTCTTGCAGACAAATTTTCTTCATCATCCTTGATATTAGAAATCATAAGATATCATCATATCTTTCATTATAAATACTCTCGATATTTCTGAAGATATTTTCATAACTATTCTTATCTGAAATCATTTATCTCTTCGCGACATCGGTGTTACATCAGAAAGGAAACTGTTTTAGTTTCTAAATTCTGAAAAATTCGAATTTAAAATATGAATGTTTTTGAAGTAGTGTTGGGAACTGAAGCATGAGTTAGTATAATATAATGACACTTGATCAACGTGATTATATTATAGTAAGTCATGTTGAGTTTCTAATGAAACATGATGATTCACAGACCATAACGTCATCATGTGCCATGTTACACGACTCTTACATTCAATCAAACCTCCAAACATATCAAGAACATATATTCTTGATAGTTCTATTCTCAGTGATTCAGGTAATTTGACAAATCAAATCATGCGATTACGTTCTTTCTTGTTTAGAACTTTAAGTTCATTCAAAACTCCATACTTACGAATTCTGGACCATTACTCGCATTACTAGAGGTCGAGAAGAGAATAAAAAGGCAAAGAGCTCCAAAATAAGAGAAAATATAAAGCTCAATAACAACACGGAAGTTACAAACTGTGGATATTAATACGAATAGAAATATAAAGACACAGTATAATTAAGAATAGTATCACCCAAGATAATAGTAGAAGTAAACAGATTTTTCTGGTGGAAGATTAAAAAGAAGGATGACAGAAATGATAATTAGAAAAATATCAAGGATTAGAACGGAATTAAACATTTTCATAATCTTTTGAATGTATGAACTAAGAAAGAAAGTATAGGAATGGTGAGAATAATAGAACGGAAGAGCTTAATTTATAATGGAAATATCAGACAGAGTAATCGAGACAGATCACCGTATTTAATTATGGAGATCTAAATTTCCTTATTCGCCTAAGAATCAAATCTTTTAGATTTCAAAAATTTTCTTTAAATTCCTTGAATTCCAGAAATCTACTGTGACTAGGTCAATGGTTAAGTCAAATCTGCATTTCATTCTTTTGTGATAGCTTCACTCATACGCTTCGAGTAATCGAATTATTTTATCCATATTACTCTATGGTATATATATATAAATGGATATAGTATTATTATTATTATCATTAATATTATGACTAATATTATTAAATACTTGTTATTAATGTTATTGTTATAGTATTATTAGAAGTATTTATATTATTGTTAATATTATGGATTATTATTATTATTATTGTAATTATTAATAGTATTAATATAATACCAAGATTATGATTATAGATATACAGATAACCAGATACACATTATATATATATATATATATATATATATATATATATATATATATATATATATATATATATATATATATATATATATATATATATATATATATATATATATATATATATATATATATATATATATATATATATATATATATATATTACGTATACAGATAATTAAATCCGTATAAATATACAGCACCAAACCTAATTTGTTATCAATCGATATCAAGCTGTAGTAATGTTTGCTTTATATTTCCAATCCAGTACGAATTGATTCTATATGTTTTAGTAATAAACAATCTAGTTAGTAATCTGTGTCAGCTTTTTATTTTTTATTATTTTCTTTTTCTTCCTGTTTTTGATTTAATGGAATCAGACAAGTTTAATTGGCCATAAATCCAAAGAGTGTCGTATGTTACTCTCACCATTACTCAAATATTCACTATCATTCTCAATTATCAAAATTAATCAATTCAATTTATTGAATAAAAATCGAAACAGAAAGCTGTACCAGTCGACTTCTCTATTTCTACTTCATTTTATAAAAATCACGAATTTGTAATGATTTTTAAAATCTAAAAATGCAGAAATGATCTAAATCATGCCGTGATACTTTCTGCAAAGTTTCAGAATTCAATTCCTTATATTGAATTCAAATTTCAAGGTCAAAGTTTTAAATTCAAAAAGTCTACATTTGTTCTTCATCAAAATTCGAATTTTCTATTTTAATTTGGGTTAAATTGATGGTTCCTATAGTTTCTAGGAAGGATTTGACACATAATTCATGTTGTGATCGTGAGCTAAAACGTTTTTAACATCGACAATCAATATTGAGTTACAATTCGTGTTCTTCATCTGTTTTAAATTTTTTTTATCTGTTAATCCCTATACTACAACTGGTTAGTGATCGATTTTATTTTGTTTAATTATCCTAAAACTAATTAATTGATTCATTAATACTTGGATTTGACCCTGGTTCGATTTCTGGTATTATAAAGAAGAAAGTAGGAGTAATCAGACGGGTTATATTTGTATATTTATGGGTTTAATCAGAAAACTGAAACTGGTCGAGTGGTTAAGAAGGGTGTCGGGTGTTCGAGAGGTCGCGGGTTCAATCCCGGCTTTGGGCAATTTTCTTTTAAAGAATTTCTTAAGGTAGTTTTTATTTTTAATTTTGATATTTTTATTATTATTATTATTCTTATTATTGTTACTATTATTATTATTCATTTATTATAATTATTACAAGTATTATTATTATTATTATTATTATTATTATTATTATTATTATTATTATTATTATTATTATTATTATTATTATTATTATTATAATTATAATTATAATTATAATTATAATTATAATTATAATTATAATTATAATTATAATTATAATTATAATTATTATTATTATTATTATTATTATTATTATTATTATTATTATTATTATTATTACTTTAATATTTTATTATTATTATCATTATTAAGATTATGGTTATTATTATTATTATCATAATTATAAGTATTATATCTATTATTATTATTATTATAAGTATTAATTATGATATTACTATTAAATTTAAAACATTAATAATATTATCATGAATATGTTTATTATTATTATTATTATTATTATTATTATTATGAAAGTAATATAAATTATTATCATTTCCGTAAATATTAGTATTAATATCTTTTTATAAATAATAGAAGTGCTAATACTGACATAAGTAATATTATTATCACAAGTATTATTATTATGTAAATACTAATATCATTTTCATGACTATCATTAATAGCAAAATCAATATTGTTACAGGCATTATAATAAATATCACTATTATTATTATTATTATTACTACGATTCTTATTATAATTATTAGTATAAGTAATGTTATTATTAATATTATCATTATAATCAAATATAACTTTTAATTACTATATTATTAAGTCTATAGAAATGTACTTATAAGTAATGTTTTATATAAGTATGAATATATTATATTAACAATTTTTATATAAATAATCATATAAAAAAATTAGGCATTTTTAACATATATATATATATATATAAATAATAATTATTTTCAAATATATATACAAATTAATTACCTAATATATAAAGTTATAGTTGTTAGATTATGAGTATATGTTTTAATATATATACGAATGATATAGGTTCGTGAATCCGATGCCAACCCTGCATTGTTAAATTTCGTCAAATGTATTTTCTTACAAAATACAGTATTGTGAGTTATAGTCCCACTTTTAAAATCTAATATTTTTGAGATGAGAATACATGCAACTTTATAAATGTTTTACAAAATAAACACAGGTACGCGAAACTACATTCTATGGTTGGATTATTAAACCGAATATTGCCCCTTCAAGTCTGGTAGCCTAAGAATTAGGGAAATGGCCCCTAATTGACGCGAATTCTAAAGATATATCTATGGGTCTAACAAACCCCATTCTAGAATTTGGAATGCTTTAGTACTTCGATTTAAATAGTGATTGAGATTGCCAATATTATGGCATACTTACAAGTATGCGGGGGATATTCTATATGCATTATGTTAATGTCGGTTACCAGGTGTTCATCATACGAATGGATTTTATACACTTGGAAGCGTAATGATATTTATGAAAAATGAGGATCTTGTGGTCTATTAAAAATTATGGAAATGATTGATTACGATAAACTAATGAACTCACCAACCTTTTAGTTGACACTTTAAAGCATGTTTATTCTCAGGTATTAAGGAAATCTTCCGCTGTGCATTTGCTCATTTTAAAGATATTACTTGGAGTCATTCATGGCATATTTCAAAAGACGTTGTATTCGAGTCGTTGAGTTCATCAAGAATATTATTAAGTCATTTATAGTTGGATATATTATGAAATGATATGCATGCCGTCAACTTTCGATGTAATGAAAGTTTGTCTTTTAAAAACGAATGCAATGTTTGTAAAATGTATCATATAGAGGTTAAATACCTCGCGATGTAATCAACTATTGTGAATCGTTTATAATCGATATGAGCGGGGCATTTCATCTGTCTGGATTCTTATATTGCTTCAAGAAGGAAACACCAATTTATTAGGTTTAGGGTTTATTAATCTGGTTCTCTTGATCCAAAAATAAAAATTAAAATTTTGGTCAGTTGCTGTGTAGAGGAGTACCCTGTAACACCTCTTTTACCCTCTTGTGTTGGTAGCAAGTTCCTACACCAGGGAGTTCTCTTGCTTAAGAGAATCAACTGCCCCTGGTGTTATACTTGGTCTATAGCCAAGGTCTCTCCTTTATCTGTTTAATTTTTACTTGTTTACATTATTGCGTGTGCTTTTGTATATGATATCTTGTCTGTTATTGATTGGCTATGATATCTATATTTTTCATTCTCTTGTGTAGTCAGAGAGGACCCCAAGGAAGCCCTGGGATAGAATCACTTTGAGATTCTGTCTATCTGGATCACTACTTGGTTGTCCTTTAGGATCTATATTATTCTGTTTTTGGGTTATCATATTTGTTTTTGTGCTTCCAAGGTAAATGATACTGGTGATGGGTCCAAGACCACTCATGTGAGTGATCTTGACTTTAGTGATCCACTCTTTTTGCATTCTAGTGATACAAGCATTACTGCACTTATCTCTATGAAATGAAAGGGAACAGAAAACTATAATGTCCGGATTAGGGCTATGTTATTAGCTTTACAAAGAAAAAATAAAACTGGTTTCATAGATGGTACTGTGACTAAAAATGCTACTAATAATGTGCTTGTTTACAGTGAGATAGATGCAATTCTGTTGTGTTGTCTTGGACTCTTAAATCTGTAAGTGAAGAACTTTTTATGGTCAAGTTTTCTCTGAACTTGCCAAAACTATGTGGGATGAACTGAAAGAAACATAAGACAAAATTGATGGGTCAATTACCTTTAATCTGCATAAAAAGATTAATACTATTTCCCAAAATGGTGTGTCCTTATCTGATTACTATCACAAATTAAATGCTTATGGAAACAATTTGAAGCTCTTGTTAAACTGCCTACATGTGATTGTAATAACACTGAAATTAAGGATCACAATGACCTTATAAAGCTTATGCAATTTTTGATGGGTCTTGATGAATGTTATCATGCTCGTAGAAGTAATATTCTCACAAGGGAAAAATTACCAAGTGTGCAAACTGCTTTCTTAATTGTGTCAAGAGAGGAGTCTCATAGAGGGGGTTGGGAAGTCTCAACAGTATGCTTTTCTTGTCTTAAAAACCTTTGATAATAAAAAGAAATTTGGGAGAGGTCCCAACTCAAACTTAAAGTGCACTAAGTGTAATATGAATGGGCATACCATTGACACATGCTATGAAATAGTTGGGTACCCTTCTGGTTGGGTAAAAAGGAACAATAACAACACTAACATAAGCATTCCCAGTAATAACTCTGTTAGACAAGGTGCTCCTTTCACACCTAACCAGATAAATAAACTGATGAGCCTCATCAATGACTCCTCTAGAAATGTGCATGCTAATGTAGCAGGTACATTCACTAATATGACTATTTTGTTTAATGAAAACTTTCAAAAATATTTTAAGTCAAATAACACTCATCATGCTTTGAATAATTGCACTGGTTGGATTATAGACTCTAAGGGTTTACAACATATGACAGGGAGTCTAAAGAATATGAAAAATGTTTTTGATGTGTCCTCTCTTTGGGTATGACAGTGGGACATCCAAATGGAACACAAGATAAGATAACTAAAATTGGTTTTTTGATCCTAAATGAAAACATTTTACTGTCAAATGTGCTTGTTGTCCCTGGTTATTGTGTCAACCTGTTATCTGTTCATCAGTTGTCAAAAAACAAAAGAATTTTTGTTAGTTTTAATGATTCTAAGTGCTTTATTCGGGATTTTTTGGAAAAGAAGATTGTGGGGACTTGTAGTATAAGTTGTGGCTTGTATCTTTTTGATGAAGTATAAGGTGATATGAATAATTGTGTGTCTGAATGTTTTGTTTCCTTTAATCTATAGCATTGCAGGCTTGGACATCCAGCCAAGCCTGTGTTAGACTCTTTAAAAAATGAACATGTTTGGAAATCTGAACCTGAAACCACTATTTGTGACACTTGCCATAAGGCAAAACAAACAAGGGAACCATTCCCCTTAAGTGATCACAAATCTAATTCCTTGGGAGACCTTGTTCATTTAGATTTGTGGGGGCCATATAGGATCACTTCCAGGGATGGTTACAAATACTTCTTGACCATTGTTGATGACTTTACGGGGTGTATTTAATAAAGTCTAAAACTGGTGTGTTTAAAAGTTTTGAAACTTTTACCAATCTTCTTGAAAATCAATTTGGTAAATCTGTTAAGATCATAAGATCTGATAATTGCACTAGATTTTTGAATAATAAATTTGGGCAACTTTGCAACACTAAAGGCATCATACAATAAACCAGTTGTGCTTATAACCCTTAGAAAAATGGAATTGCTATGAGCAAGCACAAACACTTATTTAATGTGGCTAGCTCCTTACTGTTTCAAAGTGGTATTTCTCTTGAATTGTTGTCTGAATGCATCTTACCTACTGCTTATCTAATCAACAGGCTTCCTTCCTCTGTGCTCTCAGGAAAGTCCCTAATTTGAAATGATTTTTAATAAAAAAACCTAGTTTCTCTCATTTAAGAGCTTTTGGGTGTTTATGCTATGCAACAATTTTAAACAATAGTGACAAATTTGATAAAAGATCTGAAAAATGTGTTTTCTTAGGTTATTCTTCTTTTAAAAAGGGTTACAAATTACTAAGCCTTGAGTCAAATGATGTAATTTTTTCTAGAGATGTGAAATTCTATGAAACTGTTTTCCCTTTCAATTTAAAATCTCAAAACAAAATGATAATGAAAATGAAACTGTTTTGAATCACTTAAACTTCTTTGACCTTTTTTCTGAAAACCCAAAAGCTCCAAGTACCAATGATGAGGAAAGAGTAAACCTAGATGATGAGGGAAGTGGCAGTGATCACAACAACCATGAATCATCTTCATCAAGAGGCAGTGATACCACTTCCCCACTTGAAAAAATATCTTCACCTCCTGAGCGCAATCCTTATGACCCTGAACCTATTTTTAACCCTCCTTAGAACACTAATGAAGAAGCAAGTGTTAGAAGATCAAAGAGATCTAGGGTCTTTACTGCTAAATTAAAAGACTTTATTGTTGACTTAAACATAAATCACCCTCAAAATAATAATGTGAAGTTTAAATGCAAATATCCCTTAAATAACTATGTATGCTACAACAACTTGTCTCCCACTGCCTATTCCTTTATCTCTACCCTTGACAAATCCACTAAACCCACATCTTATCATAAAGCATCACAACACCAATGTTGGAATGATGCTATGAATGATGAGATGGAGGCTTTGAACCAAAACAACACATGGGTCTTTCTGAGCTACCTATTGGAAGAAAGCCTATTGGGAGCAAGTAGATTTATAAAATAAAATACAAGGCTAATGGGGAAGTGAGAAGGTACAAGGCAAGACTAGTTGCAAGGGTTACAATCAACGGGAGGCTATAGATTATGAAGATACATTCTCTCATGTGGCTAATATGGTTACTGTAAGGTGTATTCTAATCTTGGCTATCAAAAATAAGTGGACCTTGATTCAACTTGACATAATTAATGCTTTCTTATATGGGGATCTTGTTGAGGATGTGTATATGACACTTCTCGAGGGTTATTTTTCTAAAGTTTTTTTCTAAATATGACACTAGGGTTTGCAAACTAACAAAATCTCTGTATGGCCTAAAATAAGCCCCAAGACAATGGAATGAAAAATTAACTTCTTTTCTTGTTGAGTATGGTTTTTTGTAAACTGTGAATGACTATTCTTTGTATACTTGGACTGCTGGTACTGATTTTATTGCTCTCTTAGTCTATGTGGATGATATGATCATAACAGGTAATAGCTTAGATGAAATCACCAAAGTCAAAATTTTTCTAAAATCAAAGTTTAAAATCAAAGACTTAGGTGAACTTAAGTATTTCCCTGGGATTGAAATTGTTAAAACTGACAATGGCATTTGCATGAACCAAAGAAAGTATTGTCTTGAACTATTGGAAGAGTTTGGAATTTTAGGGTCAAAACCAATGGCTACTCCTTTGGAGCCCAACTCGGTGTTAAATTCTGATGAAACTGAAGATGATAAGAGGCTTAATGACATTTCTCAATATCAAAGACTATTGGCAAGTTGATTTACTTAACTTTAACAAGACCTGACATTTCATACTCTATCCAAAGTCTAAGTCAATATATGCATTGTCCTCTTCAATCACATATAAAAGCTACTTTTAGAGTATTAAGATACTTAAAGGGTAATGCAGGTGCTGGTGTTCAGATTATAAGAAATCCATGTATTAATAATCTTTATGCATACTCAGATGCTGATTCGGGAAAATGTTTGGGGACCAGAAGGTCTATGTCTGGATACTATTTATATTTCTGTGGGTCCCTCATTAGTTAGAAAAGTAAGAAACAACCTACAGTGTCCAGGTCATCCTGAATATAGATCTTTAGCTGCCACAATCAGTGAAATTTTATGGGTTGTGAAGTTGCTTACTGATCTTAAAGTAAACAATCTGCTACCTGTAAAACTCTTTTTTGATAATAAATATGCACTTTTGTTAGCTGCTAATGCTGTGTTTCATGAGAGGTCAAAACATTTTGAAATTGATGTTCATCTTGTAAGGGAAAAATGCTTGGCAGGTGTTATTAAAACTGATTATATTGATACTACAAAACAGATAGCACACATTTTTACTAAATCATTAAATAAGTCACAACACAAGTTATTGTGTGACAAACTTGGAATCATCAATGTATATAAAGATAATATTGAGGGAAGGTGTTAAAATCAATACCGCAATCTTACCTTTATTTTATCTTATTGTGTTTGGTTGCTTGTGTAGGGTTCCAAGTTAAATAAATGATGGTTTTTGATGGCTAAAGTGAATATGTGGATGTTTATGCTGCTTATGTCAAGTATATGGATCTTCAGGGTGCAAAATGAAATATTTTCATCTGTAGGCTATATAAACCCTCCTAGGGTTCTGGTGTCTGACACGCCTCACTTTATCACTTCACTTCATCGTCTCTGTTCATTTGATCATCTCCGTTTCTTCATCTCTGTGTTAATTCATTGTGTCTGTGTGAGATTGTAAAATCAGTTGTGATTGCAATCCTAGTTACTGTCTTAATTGTGTTCCTATTTATTTTGTACAATTGTAATATAAGGATTGGCACTTTGTTTCGGTTTACTGGTTAAGATCTAGTGATTTGTTTTATTAATATTGTGATTTATTACATTAATCATTATACTACCTTGTTGGGTACTGCAACAGATCGACTCCCGTGCATGATCCAGATTCGTTATTCACAAGAAAGGTCAGTAATGAGAAAGATCTAGCTATGATATCAATGGTCTCGGATGAGGAGGTTAAGGCGGAAATTGTTGACACTGGGGATAACAAACCACTGGGCCCGGATGGCTATTCTTCGGCTTATTTAAAGTCGCATGGGATATTATTGGTGTAGAAGTTACAGGAGTGGTCGAAGATTTCTTTTGTAACGGAAAACTTCTTAAAGAAATCAATCACACGATTATTTCTTTGCTTTCTAAAGTGGCAAACCCTTACAAGGTTACTGATTATCGTCCTATTTCATGTTTTAATGGCATCTACAAATGTATTAGCAAGATTATTACGAACCGTATTAAAGACATCTTAGGTGACATTATTAGTGAAAATCAGTCGGCTTTTGTTCGGGTCGCTCGATATTAGATAACATTTTGCTTACACAGGAATTAATGAGGAACTACCATCGTGCTAGTGGTACGGCTAGATGCTCGTTTAAAGTCGATACCAAAATGAAATGTCCCATTCTTATTGATTAAAAATGTTCCATATTAATTGATTTCGTTGCGAGGTTTTGACCTCTATATGAGACGTTTTTCAAAGACTGCATTCATTTTAAAACAAACCATAACCTTTATTTCATCAATAAACGTTTAAAAAGATTTACGTAGATTATCAAATAATGAAAATCTAAAATATCCTGTTTACACACGACCATTACATAATGGTTTACAATACAAATATGTTACAACGAAATAAGTTTCTTGAATGCAGTTTTTACACAATATCATACAAGCATGGACTCCAAATCTCGTCCTTATTTAAGTATGCGACAGCGGAAGCTCTTAATAATCACCTGAGAATAAACATGCTTAAAACGTCAACAAAAATGTTGGTGAGTTATAGGTTTAACCTATATATTATCAAATCATAATAATAGACCACAAGATTTCATATTTCAATACACATCCCATACATAGAGATAAAAATCATTCATATGGTGAACACCTGGTAACCGACATTAACAAGATGCATATATAAGAATATCCCCATCATTCCGGGACACCCTTCGGATATGATATAAATTTCGAAGTACTAAAGCATCCGGTACTTTGGATGAGGTTTGTTAGGCCCAATAAATCTATCTTTAGGATTCGCGTCAATTAGGGTGTCTGTTTCCTAATTCTTAGATTACCAGACTTACTAAAAAGGGGCATATTCGATTTCGATAATTCAACCATAGAATGTAGTTTCACGTACTTGTGTCTATTTTGTAAATCATTTATAAAACCTGCATGTATTCTCATCCCAAAAATATTAGATTTTAAAAGTGGGACTATAACTCACTTTCACAGATTTTTACTTCGTCGGGAAGTAACACTTGGCCACTGGTTGATTCACGAACCTATAACAATATATATATATATATATATATATATATATATATATATATATATATATATATATATATATATATATATATATATATATATATATATATATATATATATATATATATATATATATCAAAGTATGTTCAACATATATTTACAACACTTTTAATATATTTTGATGTTTTAAGTTTATTAAGTCAGCTGTCCTCGTTAGTAACCTACAACTAGTTGTCCACAGTTAGATGTACAGAAATAAATCGATAAATATTATCTTGAATCAATCCACGACCCAGTGTATACGTATCTCAGTATTGATCACAACTCAAACTATATATATTTTGGAATCAACCTCAACCCTGTATAGCTAACTCCAACATTCACATATAGAGTGTCTATGGTTGTTCCGAAATATATATAGATGTGTCGACATGATAGGTCAAAACATTGTATACGTGTCTATGGTATCTCAAGATTACATAATATACAATACAAGTTGATTAAGTTATGGTTGGAATAGATTTGTTACCAATTTTCACGTAGCTAAAATGAGAAAAATTATCCAATCTTGTTTTACCCATAACTTCTTCATTTTAAATCCGTTTTGAGTGAATCAAATTGCTATGGTTTCATATTGAACTCTATTTTATGAATCTAAACAGAAAAATTATAGGTTTATAGTCGGAAAAATAAGTTACAAGTCGTTTTTGTGAAGGTAGTCAGTTCAGTCGAAAGAACGACGTCTAGATGACCATTTTAGAAAACATACTTCCACTTTGAGTTTAACCATAATTTTTGGATATAGTTTCATGTTCATAATAAAAATCATTTTCCCAGAATAACAACTTTTAAATCAAAGTTTATCATAGTTTTTAATTAACTAACCCAAAACAGCCCGCAGTGTTACTACGACGGCGTAAATCCGGTTTTACGGTGTTTTTCGTGTTTCCAGGTTTTAAATCATTAAGTTAGCATATCATATAGATATAGAACATGTGTTTAGTTGATTTTAAAAGTCAAGTTAGAAGGATTAACTTTTATTTGCGAACAAGTTTAGAATTAACTAAACTATGTTCTAGTGATTACAAGTTTAAACCTTCGAATAAGATAGCTTTATATGTATGAATCGAATGATGTTATGAACATCATTACTACCTCAAGTTCCTTGGATAAACCTACTGGAAATGAGAAAAATAGATCTAGCTTCAAAGGATCCTTGGATGGCTTGAAAGTTCTTGAAGCAGAATCATGACACGAAAACAATTTCAAGTAAGATTTCCACTCGAAATAAGATTGTTATAGTTATAGAAATTGAATTAAAGTTTGAATATGATTATTACCTAGTATTATAAAGATAACCTACTGTAAGTAACAAAGGTTTCTTGATCTTGGATGATTACTTGGAATGGATTTAGAAAACTTGGAAGTAAACTTGCAATCTTGAAAGTATTCTTGATTTTATGAAACTAGAACTTTTGGAATTTATGAAGAACACTTAGAACTTGAAGATAGAACTTGAGAGAGATCAATTAGATGAAGAAAATTGAAGAGTGAAAGTGTTTGTAGGTGTTTTTGGTCGTTGGTGTATGGATTAGATATAAAGGATATGCAATTTTGTTTTCATGTAAATAAGTCATGAATGATTACTCATATTTTTGTAATTTTATGAGATATTTCATGCTAGTTGCCAAATGATGGTTCCCACATGTGTTAGGTGAATCACATGGGCTGTTAAGAGCTGATCATTGTAGTGTATATACCAATAGTACATACATCTAAAAGCTGTGTATTGTACGAGTACGAATACGGGTGCATACGAGTAGAATTGTTGATGAAACTGAACGAGGATGTAATTGTAAGCATTTTTGTTAAGTAGAAGTATTTTGATAAGTGTCTTGAAGTATTTCAAAAGTGTATGAATACATATTAAAACACTACATGTATATACATTTTAACTGAGTCGTTAAGTCATCGTTAGTCGTTACATGTAAATGTTGTTTTGAAACCTTTAGGTTAACGATCTTGTTGAATGTTGTTAACCCATTGTTTATTATAACAAATGAGATGTTAAATTGTTATATTATCATGATATTATGATATATAATATATCTTAGTATGATATATATACAGTTAAATGTCGTTACAACGATAATCGTTACATATATGTCTCGTTTCGAAATCATTAAGTTAGTAGTCTTATTTTTACATATGTATTTCATTATTAATACACTTAATAATATATTTACTTATCATTTAACATAATTAACCAAGTGTATAAATATGTTAATATGATTCATATGTACCTAGTAAGACGTTGTTATAATGATAATCGTTATATATATCGTTTTCGAGTTTCTTAAATTAATAGTCTCATTTTTATGTATATAACTCATTGTTAAAATACCTAATGAGATACATACTTATAATAAAATCATGTTAACTATATATATAACCATATATATGTCATCGTATAGTTTTTACAAGTTTTAACGTTCGTGAATCACCGGTCAACTTGGGTGGTCAATTGTCTATATGAAACCTATTTCAATTAATCAAGTCTTAACAAGTTTGATTGCTTAACATGTTGGAAACACTTAATCATGTAAATAACAATTTCATTTAATATATATATAAACATGGAAAATTTCGGGTCACTACAGTACCTACCCGTTAAATAAATTTCGTCCCGAAATTTTAAGCAGTTGGAGGTGTTGACGTATCTTCTGGAAATAAATGCGGGTATTTCTTCTTCATCTGATCTTCATGCTCCCAGGTGAACTCGGGTCCTCTACGAGCATTCCATCGAACCTTAACAATCGGTATCTTGTTTTGTTTAAGTCTCTTAACCTCACGATCCATTATTTCGACGGGTTCTTCAATGAATTGAAGTTTTTCATTGATTTGGATTTTGTCCAACGGAATAGTGAGATCTTCTTTTAGCAAAACATTTCTTCAAATTTGAGACGTGGAAAGTGTTATGTACAGCCGCGAGTTGTTGAGGTAGCTCCAGTTGGTAAGCTACTGGTCCGACACGATCTATAATCTTGAATGGTCCAATGTACCTTGGATTTAGTTTCCCCCGTTTACCAAATCGAACAACGCCTTTCCAAGGTGAAACCTTAAGCATGACCATTTCTCCAATTTCAAACTCTATATCTTTTCTTTTACTGTCCGCGTAGCTCTTTTGTCGACTCTGGGCGGTTTTCAATCTTTGTTGAATTTAGATGATTTTCTCGGTAGTTTCTTGTATTATCTCTGGTCCCGTAATCTGTCTATCCCCCACTTCACTCCAACAAATCAGAGACCTGCACTTTCTACCATAAAGTGCTTCAAACGGCGCCATCTCAATGCTTGAATGGTAGCTGTTGTTGTAGGAAAATTCTGCTAACGGTAGATGTCGATCCCAACTGTTTCTGAAATCAATAACACAAGCTCGTAGCATGTCTTCAAGCGTTTGTATCGTCCTTTCACTCTGCCCATCAGTTTTTGGATGATAGGCAGTACTCATGTCTAGACGAGTTCCCAATGCTTATGTAATGTCTGCCAGAATCTTGAAATAAATCTGCCATCCCTATCAGAGATAATAGAGATTGGTATTCCATGTCTGGAGACGACTTCCTTCAAATACAGTCGTGCTAACTTCTCCATCTTGTCATCTTCTCTTATTGGCAGGAAGTGTGCTGACTTGGTGAGACGATCAACTATTACCCAAATAGTATCATAACCACTTGCAGTCCTTGGCAATTTATTAATGAAATCCATGGTAATGTTTTCCCATTTCCATTCCGGGATTTCAGGTTGTTGTAGTAGACCTGATGGTTTCTGATGTTCAGCTTTGACCTTAGAACACGTCAAACATTCTCCTACATATTTAGCAATATCGGCTTTCATACCTGGCCACCAAAAATATTTCTTAAGATCCTTGTACATCTTCCCCGTTCCAGGATGTATTGAGTATCTGGTTTTATGAGCTTCTCTAAGTACCATTTCTCTCATATCTCCAAATTTTGGTACCCAAATTCTCTCAGCCCTATACCGGGTTCCGTCTTCCCGAATATTAAGATGCTTCTCCGATCCTTTGGGTATTTCATCCTTTAAATTTCCCTCTTTTAAAACTCCTTGTTGCGCCTCCTTTATTTGAGTAGTAAGGTTAATGTGAATCATTATATTCATAGATTTTACTCGAATGGGTTCTCTGTCCTTTCTGCTCAAGGCGTCGGCTACCACATTTGCCTTCCTCGGGTGGTAACGAATCTCAAAGTCATAATCATTCAACAATTCAATCCACCTACGCTGCCTCATATTCAGTTGTTTCTGATTAAATATGTGTTGAAGACTTTTGTGGTCGGTATATATAATACTTTTGACCGCAAATAAGTAGTGCCTCCAAGTCTTTAATGCAAAAACAACCGCGCCTAATTCCAAATCATGCGTCGTATAATTTTGCTCGTGAATCTTCAATTGTCTAGACTCATAAGCAATCACCTTCGTCCGTTGTATTAATACACAACCGAGACCTTGCTTTGATGCGTCACAATAAATCACAAAATCATCATTCCCTTCAGGCAATGACAATATAGGTGCCGTAGTTAGCTTTTTCTTCAATAATTGAAACGCCTTCTCTTGTTCATACTTCCATTCAAATTTCTTCCCTTTATGCGTTAATGCAGTCAAGGGTTTTGCTATTTTGGAGAAATCTTGGATGAATCTTCTGTAGTAACCAGCCAATCCTAAAAATTGACGTATATGCTTCAGTGTTTTTTGGGTTTCCCACTTTTCAACGGTTTCGATCTTTACCGGATCCACCTGGATACCTTCTTTGTTCACTATGTGACCTAGGAATTGAACTTCTTCTAACCAAAATGCACACTTTGAAAACTTAGCGTACAATTCTTCCTTCCTCAATACTTCTAACACCTTTCTCAAATGTTCTTCGTGCTCTTGATCATTCTTTGAGTAAATAAGTATGTCATCGATGAAAACAATGACAAACTTGTCAAGATATGGCCCACACACTCGGTTCATAAGGTCCATGAACACAGCTGGTGCGTTAGTCAATCCAAACGGCATAACCATAAACTCGTAATGACCATAACGCGTCCTAAAAGCAGTTTTTGGAATATCATCCTCCTTTACTCGCATTTGATGATATCCAGAACGTAAATCGATCTTCGAATAAACCGACGAGCCTTGTAGTTGATCAAATAAGTCGTCAATTCTCGGCAGTGGATAACGGTTTGTGATGGTAAGTTTGTTCAACTCTCTGTAGTCAATACATAACCTAAATGTACTATCCTTCTTCTTCACAAACAAAACAGGAGCTCCCCATGGTGATGTTCTTGGTCGAATGAAACCACGTTCTAATAGTTCTTGCAGTTGGCTTTGCAGTTCTTTCATCTCGCTGGGTGCGAGTCTATAAGGAGCACGAGCTATTGGTGCAGCTCCTGGTACAAGATCTATTTGAAATTCAACAGATCGATGTGGAGGTAGTCCCGGTAATTCTTTCAAAAATACATCGGGAAATTCTTTTGCGACGGGAACATCATTGATGCTCTTTTCTTTAGTTTGTACTTTCTCGACGTGTGCTAGAACAGCATAGAAACCTTTTCTTATTAGTTTTTGTGCCTTCAAATTACTAATAAGATGTAGCTTCATGTTGCCCTTTTCTCCGTACACCATTAAGGGTTCTCCTTCTTCTCGTACAATGCGAATTGCATTTTTATAACATACGATCTCTGCTTTCACCTTCTTCAGCCAGTCCATGCCAACTATTACATCAAAACTCCCTAACTCTACTGGTATCAAATCAATCTTAAATATTTCGCTACCCAGTTTAATTTCTCGATTCCGGCATATATTATCTGCTGAAATTAATTTACCGTTTGCTAATTCAAGTAAAAATTTACTATCCAACGGCGTCAATGGACAACTTAATTTAGCACAAAAATCTCTACTCATATAGCTACTATCCGTACCTGAATCAAATAAAACGTAAGCAGATTTATTGTCAATAAGAAACGTACCCGTAACAAGCTCCGAGTCTTCCTGTGCCTCTGCCGCATTAATATTGAAAAGTCTTCCGCGGCCTTGTCCATTCGTGTTCTCCTAGTTCGGGCAATTTCTAATAATTTGGCCAGATTTTCCACATTTATAACAAACTACATTGGCATAACTTGCTCCGACACTACTTGCTCCGCCATTACTAGTTCCGACACCATTTGTTCCTTTCGTTCTGTTAACCCCTGGTCCGTAGACCTCACACTTCGCCGTGCTATGACCATTTCTTTTACACTTGTTGCAAAATTTGGTGCAGAACCCCGAGTGATACTTTTCACACCTTTGGCATAGCTGCTTCTGATTGTTGTTGTTGTTGCGGTTGTTATTGTTGTTGGGATGATTGTTGTAGTTGCTGCTGCTGTTGTTGTTGTTGTTGTTGTTGTTGTTGTTGTTGTTGTTGTTGTTGTTGTTGTTGTTGTTGTTGGGCCGTTTGTTGTAGTTGCGATTGATGTTGCGATTGTTGGGATAATTGTTGCGATTATTATTGTAATTGCTGTTGTTGTATTGGTGATTCTTATCACCGTTTTCCTCCCACTTTCTTTTGACTTGCTTCACATTGGCCTCTTCAGCCGTCTGTTCTTTAATTCTTTCCTCAATCTGGTTCACTAGTTTGTGAGCCATTCTACATGCCTGTTGTATGGAGGCGGGCTCGTGTGAACTTATATCTTCTTGGATTCTTTCCGGTAATCCTTTCACAAATGCGTCGATATTCTCTTCCTCATCTTCGAACGCTTCCGGACACAATAGGCACAATTCTGTGAATCGTCTTTTGTACGTGGTAATATCAAATCCTTAGGTTCGTAACCCTCTAAGTTCTGTCTTGAGCTTATTGACCTCGGTTCTGGGACGGTACTTTTCGTTAATCAAGTGCTTGAATGCTGACCACGGTAGTGCGTACGCATCATCTTGTCCCACTTGCTCTAGATAGGAATTCCACCATGTTAATGTAGAACCTGTGAAGGTATGCGTAGCGTACTTCACTTTGTCCTCTTCAGTACACTTAATTATGGCAAACACCGATTCGACCTTCTCGGTCCACCGTTTTAATCCGATCGGTCCTTCGGTTCCATCAAATTCCAAAGGTTTGGAGGCAGTGAATTCTTTGTAGGTGCATCCTACACGATTTCCTGTACTGCTAGATCCAAGGTTATTGTTGGTATGTAGCGCAGCCTGTACTACGGCTATGTTTGAAGCTAGAAAAGTACGGAATTTCTCTTCATTCATATTCACGGTGTGTCGAGTAGTCGGTGCCATTTCCTTCAAAATAGTCAAATGGAACAAGTTAATCATACAGAATATTAAGAGTAGTTAATAGTATTTCGTAGCATAATATGAACTCATTTATAAAAGCTTTTTCTTCATATTAGCGTTTTATAAGTTTAAATTCGGGTAGTACCTACCTGTTAAGTTCATACTTAGTAGCTAATATACAATTCAACTACTACAATTCTATATGAAAAAACTGATTATAATAATATTTCGCGTTCAAACTTTTATACAATATTTTACAAACTTACAATACCGCTTATTTTACATAAAGCATGAAATATAGCACACAATAACTTTGATACAAGATAGTTGTGAAGATAATTCTAGCTAGTACACAAGTCGTTCAGCAAAGGCAATAAAGACACGTAATTCATACGTCCAGAAACAAGTCATGCATTCTGGTTTTACTAGGACTACTTCCCATCCTTGGTCTTGTGGAACATAACCGTTATGGCCGTCGATAAGACAGCGTGTTGTAACGTCGTCAAAGGGACGAGGGTTACGTAATGACCAACAGTCTCGTAATAACCTAAAAACCTCATTTCTTACCCCAATTACCGACTCCGTCACTTGTGGGAACGTTTTGTTTAATAGTTGTAGCCCGATGTTCTTTTTCTCACTTTGGTGAGAAGCGAACGTTACTAACCCGTAAGCATAGCATGCTTCTTTATGTTGCATGTTAGCAGCTTTTTCTAAATCATGAAGTCCTATATTCGGATACATTGAGTCAAAATAATTTCTGAACCCGTTGCGTAAAATAGCATTTGGGTTCCCCGCAATATATGCGTCAAAGTAAACACATCGTAACTTATAGGTTTCCCAATGTGATATCCCCCATCTTTCAAACGAAAGTCTCTTATAAACCAAGACATTCTTGGAACGTTCTTCGAATGTCTTACAAACTGATTTCGCCGTAAATAGTTGTGCCGAAGAATTCTGACCGACTCTAGACAAGATTTCATCAATCATGTCTCCGGGTAGGTCTCTTAAAATGTTGAGTTGTCTATCCATTTTGTGTTTTTATACTGTAAAATAGACAAGAGTTAGAAAAAAAAATACTTATTAATACAAGCAATTTTTACATATATCATAAAGCATAAGCACACTATATTACATATATTACACCACACGAATACAACTATCTTATTCCGACTCGCTCGTTTTTTCTTCTTCGGTTTTGGTTCGTTTTGCCAAGTTTCTAGGGATATATGATGTTCCCCTAATACGAGCTGTCGTTTTCCACAACGGTTTAGAAAAACCTGGTGGTTTAGAGGTTCCCGGGTCATTGTTACAACTTAAGGACTTCGGGGGTTGACGATACATATAAAGTTCATCGGTGTGACGATCGCTCCAAATCCATATGGATGAACACGTCATTCATTGATTTCATTGCGAGGTATTTGACCTCTATGTGATACGTTTTGTAACATTGCATTCGTTTGAAAAGGTATTTCATAAATGAATATATAAATTCCAGGTTTTTTTACATCTGATGATTCCTACGTATAGACAATCACCATTTAAATGGTTTACAATAATACATCTGTTGACAATACAGTCAAAATAAGATACATGGTAATGGTTTGATGAATGCAAGTTTCTTGTATATAGAATGTATGACTCCAAGCACATAACTTGTATCACGTATGAGCAAACAGCGGAAGACTTCTAGAAACCTGAGAATAAACATGCTTCAAGTGTCAACACAAAGGTTGGTGAGTTCATAGTTTTAATATTACACATAATCCGTATATCAATGTGGATTACAAAAGTTCAGTTGTTTTATTCAAAACGTTTATCATTATGTTTTAAATAAAAGGTGGATCACAAGATTTCAGTTGTTTCATCCGAAACGTTTATCAATCGGTTCTACAAAGTTGAGAACCCTGGTAACTAAACTTTAACGTTTATAATAAGTACCCCTCGTTTAACATGCAACCAACATGTACAATACACGCAATCCAACGTGTACTAAATTCAAATAGCATACGTCTGTTTTATAGTTCAGGCTAGAGTTTCTTTCTATACCTGGAACAGACGGGGATGTCAAGCCCTATGGATCCATATATAACTACTCGCGCCTACCAGTTCTTATAACCGGCAGTTACTAGTTACCAAAGCTAAGGGATTTTCGGTTCAAACTCGGTGTAGAATTTAGTATGTACTTGTATCCATTGCGTTTAAAATAAAGTGCATGTATTCTCAGCCCAAAAATATAGATTGCAAAAGCAATTAAAAAGGAAGCAAATGAAACTCACGCATATAAATCTAGTATTTTTAGTATTTATAAACAGTCGCATGTATTCTCAGCCCAAAAAATATATTGAGTAAAAGGGATCATATGAAACTCACACAAAATCAGTTTTAGTATTTATATCCATTTAGTAAAACAGTTTATAAAACTGCGCATGTATTCTCAGCCCAAAAATATATATTGCAAAAGCAATTAAAATGGGAGCAAATGAAACTCACTGTTTAATATTGATATACAATATTGCAGGAAAGCACGTAGACGCATCGGAGATGATTAACACGAGGTTTGATTCACAAAAAAATACCCCCGAACATTACCCATAACCTCCTTGGCAATAACCCATAATTTCCTTAGCTCTAGCTTGCTCGAAAACTCATTTTGAAAATTACTTGGACAGCACTCCGTCGTAATATTTGATGTACATTATTATTTTTGTATCGCAAAAATAATAACACTAATAATAAAAAAATAATAAGATTAATAATAATCTTATTAATAATAATAATAATAATAATAATAATAATAATAATAATAATAATAATAATAATAATAATAATAATATAAATAATAAATAAAATAAATACGGAGTAATATGTATGTGTGTGTTTTTTTTTTCTTTCTTTACTCGGCAGAAAATGTTGCAATTTATAGAACCTGGCCTGAAATCTGGAGTCATGCGACTCGCATGGAAATGGCCTTCTGGCCATGCGACTCGCATGAGGACCAGGGACAGCTCACATTGTTTTGGCTCCTAGCTTGTCGACATAATATAAAATAAATATAAATATATAAATAATTAATATAATTATTTATATATTATATTTTATTCTTGTGCATAGTAGACTAGATATTTTTGGTCCGTTGCGTCGGGCGTTTCTTCTTGACTCGGGTCCCGGTTCCGGATTTTCAGACGTCCTTGCGTACTATTTTATATCGTGTACTTTGCGTTCCGCAACTTGTACTCTTGTCATTTTTAGACGTTCTTCATCAATAATTTGAACCTTTTTAATTGTATCTTGTACATTTGAGCATTTTGGACCTTTCCGTCTTCAATTCTTCGTTTTCGCCTTTTGTCTTCGCACTTATTAAATATAAACGAATATTACTTGAATATGGAACAATTACAACTAAAATCCTGTCTTTCTTGGGGGATAATGCTATGAAATATATGTTCCTTTTTAGCCTTATCAATAGCATTAAATTATCCCTTAATTATATCACTCAAAGTGTATCTTAAACTTTCGAGTGTTTTGGTCATTTACTTCTATAAATCATCGTCTCGCTATTTGTTAAAATACATTTTTATAATAGCGTTTTACTGTAGCAAAGTCACTGTAGCAAAGTCAAATTTTACTGTAGCAATTCACTGTAGCAAAGTCAATTTCACTGTAGCAAATAGTGATTTTCGAAAACACTGTAGCATTTTGAGTAATGTGGCAATTTGAAAACACTGTAACAAATTAGTGTTTAACTGGTTCATCTTAAACGCTTTAGTTAACTTATCTAAATATCAATTGAATCAATAAACGAATGTTACTATCCTTTATTATATATATGTATATATCTTTTTAATATACATAAATCAGTTTTTAAATACACATTGGAAGTTATTTATAAATAAATTTTAATAATAAATATTTCAACTTATCATATACATTCAAATAGATATTTAAACCAATAAGTTTAATGTACGGTATCAAACAATTAATACATTGTTACCTTTTCATGTTATAGTATATATGTATCTATTTACATATAATTGTTCGCGAATCGTCGAAAACAACCGAAGGGTATTTAAATATATAAAAGTAATTCAAAAATTTTGAGATTCAGTTTTACAGACTTTGCTTATCGTGTCGGAAATGTTAATCATACAAAGATTAAGTTTAAATTTAGTCGAAATTTCTGGGTCATCACAGTCGGGGTTGAAATTAGATTTCTCTATTTTTATGCCCTTTCCCTTATTATTTTCTTTTGCCTTTTTAAATTCAGTTGGGGTAATTTCTATAACATCATCGGAATTCTCGTCGGAATCCGATTCATCGAAGAATTGGTAATCCTCCCATTATTTTGATTCCTTGGCGGAAACACCATTGACCATAATTAACTTTGGTCGGTTGGTTGAGGATTTTCTTTTACTTAACCGTTTTATTATTTCCCCCACCGGTTCTGTTTCCTCCTCCGGTTCCTCCTCTTCCGGTTCTGATTCTTCTTCCGGATCTGATTCTTCTTCCGATTCCTCTTCGGGAACTTGTGAATCAGTCCAATATATATTCGACTCTTCGTTATTATTAGGTGAGTCAATGGGACTTGTTCTAGAGGTAGACATCTATCGCAAAATATCAAACACGTTAAGAGATTAATATATCACATAATATTCACATGTTAAAAATATATAGTTTCCAAAAAAATTTGTTAAGCAATCATTTTTCAAGTAAACACGGTCGAAGTCCAGACTCACTAATGCATCCTAACAAACTCGATAAGACACACTAATGCAAAATTCTGGTTCTCTAAGACCAACGCTCGGATACCAACTGAAATGTCCCGTTCTTATTGATTAAAAACGTTCCATATTAATTGATTTCGTTGCGAGGTTTTGACCTCTATATGAGACGTTTTTCAAAGACTGCATTCATTTTAAAACAAACCATAACCTTTATTTCATCAATAAAGGTTTAAAAAGCTTTATGTAGATTATCAAATAATGATAATCTAAAATATCCTGTTTACACACGACCATTACATAATGGTTTACAATACAAATATGTTACAACGAAATAAGTTTCTTGAATGCAGTTTTTACACAATATCATACAAGCATGGACTCCAAATCTCGTCCTTATTTAAGTATGCGATAGCGGAAGCTCTTAATAATCACCTGAGAATAAACATGCTTAAAACGTCAATAAAAATGTTGGTGAGTTATAGGTTTAACCTATATATTATCAAATTATAATAGTAGACCACAAGATTTCATATTTCAATACACATCCCATACATAGAGATAAAAATCATTCATATGGTGAACACCTGGTAACCGACATTAACAAGATGCATATATAAGAATATCCCCATCATTCCGGGACACCCTTCGGATATGATATAAATTTCGAAGTACTAAAGCATCCGGTACTTTGGATGGGGTTTGTTAGGCCCAATAGATCTATCTTTAGGATTCGCGTCAATTAGGGTGTCTGTTCCCTAATTCTTAGATTACCAGACTTAATAAAAAGGGGCATATTCAATTTCGATAATTCAACCATAGAATGTAGTTTCACGTACTTGTGTCTATTTTGTAAATCATTTATAAAACCTGCATGTATTCTCATCCCAAAAATATTAGATTTTAAAAGTGGGACTATAACTCACTTTCACAGATTTTTACTTCGTCGGGAAGTAACATTTGGCCACTGGTTGATTCACGAACCTATAACAATATATACATATATATCAAAGTATGTTCAAAATATATTTACAACACTTTTAATATATTTTGATGTTTTAAGTTTATTAAGTCAGCTGTCCTCGTTAGTAACCTACAACTAGTTGTCCACAGTTAGATGTACAGAAATAAATCGATAAATATTATCTTGAATCAATCCACGACCCAGTGTATACGTATCTCAGTATTGATCACAACTCAAACTATATATATTTTGGAATCAACCTCAACCCTGTATAGCTAACTCCAACATTCACATATAGAGTGTCTATGGTTGTTCCGAAATATATATAGATGTGTCGACATGATAGGTCGAAACATTGTATACGTGTCTATGGTATCTCAAGATTATATAATATACAATACAAGTTGATTAAGTTATGGTTGGAATAGATTTGTTACCAATTTTCACGTAGCTAAAATGAGAAAAATTATCCAATCTTGTTTTACCCATAACTTCTTCATTTTAAATCCGTTTTGAGTGAATAAAATTGCTATGGTTTTATATTGAACTCTATTTTATGAATCTAAACAGAAAAAGTATAGGTTTATAGTCGGAAAAATAAGTTACAAGTCGTTTTTGTAAAGGTAGTCATTTTAGTCGAAAGAACGACGTCTAGATGACCATATTAGAAAACATACTTCCACTTTGAGTTTAACCATAATTTTTGGATATAGTTTCATGTTCATAATAAAAATCATTTTCCCAGAATAACAACTTTTAAATCAAAGTTTATCATAGTTTTTAATTAACTAACCCAAAACAGCCCGTAGTGTTACTACGACGGCGTAAATCCAGTTTTAAGGTGTTTTTCGCGTTTCCAGGTTTTAAATCATTAAGTTAGCATATCATATAGATATAGAACATGTGTTTAGTTGATTTTAAAAGTCAAGTTAGAAGGATTAACTTTTATTTGCGAACAAGTTTAGAATTAACTAAACTATGTTCTAGTGATTACAAGTTTAAACCTTCGAATAAGATAGCTTTATATGTATGAATTGAATGATGTTATGAACATCATTACTACCTCAAGTTCCTTGGATAAACCTACTGGAAATGATAAAAATAGATCTAGCTTCAAAGGATCCTTGGATGGCTTGAAAGTTCATGACACAAAAACAATTTCAAGTAAGATTTCCACTCGAAATAAGATTGTTATAGTTATAGAAATTGAATTAAAGTTTGAATATGATTATTACCTTGTATTAGAAAGATAACCTACTGTAAGTAACAAAGGTTTCTTGATCTTGGATGATTACTTGGAATGGATTTAGAAAACTTGGAAGTAAACTTGCAATCTTGGAAGTATTCTTGATTTTATGAAACTAGAACTTTTGGAATTTATGAAGAACACTTAGAACTTGAAGATAGAACTTGAGAGAGATCAATTAGATGAAGAAAATTGAAGAATGAAAGTGTTTATAGGTGTTTTTGGTTTTTGGTGTATGGATTAGATATAAAGGATATGCAATTTTGTTTTCATGTAAATAAGTCATGAATGATTACTCATATTTTTGTAATTTTATGAGATATTTCATGCTAGTTGCCAAATGATGGTTCCCACATGTGTTAGGTGACTCACATGGGCTGCTAAGAGCTGATCATTGGAGTGTATATAGCAATAGTACATACATCTAAAAGCTGTGTATTGTACGAGTACGAATACGGGTGCATACGAGTAGAATTGTTGATGAAACTGAACGAGGATGTAATTGTAAGCATTTTTGTTAAGTAGAAGTATTTTGATAAGTGTCTTGAAGTCTTTCAAAAGTGTATGAATACATATTAAAACACTACATGTATATACATTTTAACTGAGTCGTTAAGTCATCGTTAGTCGTTACATGTAAATGTTGTTTTGAAACCTTTAGGTTAACGATCTTGTTGAATGTTGTTAACCCATTGATTATTATAACAAATGAGATGTTAAATTGTTATATTATCATGATATTATGATATATAATATATCTTAGTATGATATATATACAGTTAAATGTCGTTACAACGATAATCGTTACATATATGTGTCGTTTCGAAATCATTAAGTTAGTAGTCTTATTTTTACATATGTATTTCATTGTTAATACACTTAATAATATATTTACTTATCATTTAACATAATTAACCAAGTATTTCAATATCTTAATATGATTCATATGTACCTAGTAAGACGTTGTTATAACGATAATCGTTATATATATCGTTTTCGAGTTTCTTAAATTAATAGTCTCATTTTTATGTATATAACTCATTGTTAAAATACCTAATGAGATACATACTTATAATAAAATCATGTTAACTATATATATAACCATATATATGTCATCGCAAAGTTTTTACAAGTTTTAACTTTCGTGAATCACCGGTCAACTTGGGTGGTCAATTGTCTATATGAAACCTATTTCAATTAATCAAGTCTTAACAAGTTTGATTGCTTAACATGTTGGAAACACTTAATCATGTAAATAACAATTTCATTTAATATATATATAAACATGGAAAAGTTTGGGTCACTACACAAAAGGTGTACAATACGATTGATTGGATATTTATAGGAGATTTTATATCGATTTAGATATCATAATACCATGGTTAGTTGTATCATGGCATGCGTCACATTGACTTCATTTTCTATAAATGTTAATGGTGAGCTCCATGGGTTTTTCAAAGGCAAACGTGGCCTTCGTCAGGGTGATCCTCTTTGTCCTTATTTATTTACGATGGTTATGGAAGTCCTGAGTTTGATGATGGTTCGAAATATCCGGCTCTCTGAGAATTTTGGATTTCACCATATTTGTGATAGACAGGAAATTGTTAATCTTTATTTCGCTGATAATTTATTCTTATTCTTCTTTGCAAAAGTAAACTATGTCATCGTTATTCGACAAAGCTTGGATGAGTTCAAAGGATGCTCGGGTTTAATTTCAAGTCTCCCCAAAAGTACCACATTTTTTTGCTAATGTCTCTTTAGGGATGAAGCAAACTATCCTATCGATTCTTCCTTTTGAATAAGGTAAGCTGCCTGTGATATATTTGGGAGTCCTACTGTTTTCGTCCAGACTGTATTATTGTGACTGCCGTATTCTAGTCGAAAGGGTGAAATGTAGAATAGGATATTGGAAAAACAAATTTCTTTCTTTTGCTGGGAGGGTTCAATTGATTATGTCAGATCTCTCTTCCATGCAAATTTATTGGCAGTCTATTTTCATTCTCCCGAATGCCATTATTAAAGAAATCGAAGCATTGATGTGGGGTTTCTTATGGTGCCAAGGTGATATGAAGCGTGGTAAAGCGAAGGTTATCTGATAAGATGTTTGTCTTCCCAAATCAGAGGGTGGTCTTGGGATTAAAAGACTTAAACATTGAAATGTTTCTCTCATGATGTCTCAGGTTTGGTGGTTATTGACTAATAAGTCTTCGTTGTGGGTTAAATGGATTCATTCATACCGACTTGAGGGTAGGAGTTTTTGGGACGTCCAATTAAAAGCTTATGCGTCTTGGGTTGGAGAAAGATGTTAAGTATTCAGGAGCACATCAGGAAACATATGTTTTATGGTATTGGGAATGGTAGAGGTACTTTTGTATAGTTTGATGATATCGGCCAAAAATTCACGTTATTACCCCCGATATTGAGCCCTAAATCAATAAAGTTCCAAATGTAACGACCACAAATCATAACACGAGAAAACACAAGCTTTTTTTATTATTTAAAAGCAGTTTGGGACCAGACACATATGCGCGGCGCGCATATGTTTGCGCGGTGCGCTTTATAAATTAAAACAGGATCAACCATTTTTTAAAGGTAAACGCCAAATTTTTCCAACAAGGTAAATTCCATTTTACCTATACCTATTTCACGACGTACAAAGTCAATGTACAATAGATGTATATAAGTTTACAAAATGGTTTCAACAACCCATACAACCAAACGGTGTAATTTCAACACAAATATACATGTAGACGAGTTAAGACTCTATAACTCAACCCGATACCAAGAGCATAATCTCGGGGACTACCAAATCCCCAATCCGCGTCCAAGTATCCAAAAGCTAATCCTAAAAGCTTAAGAAACGTCTATCAACCCTAGTTTAGTAACTAGGTAACTCCACATTAACGATACCTATAAAAAGGTAAACAACGAGAGGGGTAAGCATAAATTTTAGTGAATGCAATAATTATACATAGACATATATAATCTACTTAATTGAAAACACTTACACAAATACCGCATACATGCTATCAATCTAATTAGCATACCATCGAAAAGTATAAAGCTAATAATCTCCAATACCGCAATCTAGCATAACCAAAATCATGTAATATAAATAATACTCACGAATTCTACACACACACACACACCATATGGTTAACCATACTCGCGTCATGGTGCTACCGGCTCCGTGGTTCACACCATACACATTTGTCATGATGCTACCGGCTCCGTGGTTCACATCACAACTTCAGTCATACTCACGCTAAGGTGCTACCGGCTCCGTGGTTCACACCTAAACAACTTATGCTATAGTGCTACCGGCTCCTTGGTTCACATTACAACACACGTACCATGATGCTACTGGCTCCGTGGTTCACATCAATCGCACAATCATGTGACTACAAAGGTACGGTTGAAATAGACGATTTTATTCGTGCGGTGTCATTAGGCCGCAGGACGTCAGATTTAGTTAATCAGGGTAGCACACAGTGGTTTTGTTTATTTATATTATGCGGGACCTAAATTTACTTTTACTTTCTAAGGTGTAGAAGGTGTAAGTTAACCTAGTGTCGTATTTTTGAATAGATTAACGAATTGAAAATTGAGTGGATAATTGTCTTTTATTTAAATTACCTAGATAAGTATAGTAGTTGGTTTAAGCTAAAAGTCCTAAGTGTAGAAAAGTAAATAAGTGGAAGGATATCCGGAGTATGCAGATCAGGAAAATGTTGACCAAGATATCAATGTTGGGTTAGGTAAAGGTAATTATGCTTATGTTAAGCTTATGCTTGGAATGATGTAGATCTGATTGGATGAGCATATTACACATACCTACTTGTCTCTGAACTCTCGGAGTTCTCTTTGAGTAGTGAGAAGTATGTCACTTGGTTGTATAATTGAAAGGTAGCTATACCTCAGAGGTTATCCTCAGTAAAGTACTAGGTTTATTAGTGAGTTGAGCTCTAATCCTAACCCTCGTTATGAGTTTAGTTAACTTAATAACAACGTGCCGTGTTGATTGAACACTGATCACAAACGAAAAGAGTCTGTCAGTTTAAGTTGGCAAAACCTTAAATGAAAACTAACAACTATTCCATCATACTAATGAGATCATATCAGTTCAAGCATTATACAGCATTACAGTTGATGTACTGAAAGTAAAGCATATCGAAACCTAACAAATACATAAACAGTTGATATGACTTATTCCTAAGGCAACAATCAAGCAAGAACATGCAATAGGCTTGGGTCATACAGTGAAGGAACTAACTAGATCTTAACAGCTCCTAAGAAGTCTCTTCGGAACAATCAATAGGCGTACTAGGTCATTCATGTCTCAATTCCTAAGTTCCGTGTCCTAAAAGCGCATTAGATGCCTCTCGCGAACTCCGGCTATACCGAGTTCATAGAGTCTTCAGATACAGTATAACTAGGGGTCTTAATCCTATGAAGTAGCTAATTTCATATAGGTGGACAAGTCTTGATCACAACCTAGGTTGGTCAATCCTTAAGATGCTAGCATACAAATCTATCAGACTTCCTAGTTCAGTATTACGACAGTAATCGTACTAAATTAACATAATTACGCCAACCCAAACTTCTATCATGGCAATATACAGATTAATTAAGCTATCATTATAATATCGGAACACATTATTAAACATAAAATGTAAGAACACATGTTTAATACCAAAGACAATCGTTTCGGATAAAAACCTGAAAAGGTCGAAGAAATTTGCTCGAGATCGCAGGGACTTGCCGGGATATCCTTTGAAAAATAAAAGCTAAGTTAACTACTACTAAAAACTAACTAAAAGCTTGAAAATATAAAGTGAATTACAAATTGAGTGTGTGTTGAAATGGATGGAGAAAGCCCTTTAAATAGACTTGGATTTTGCCTGCAAGTCAAGCCGTTTACAGGGGCCGTTTATCCTGTCAGTTTGGCAAGCCGTTTGTTATCCAGGTAGGCCATTTGGTAGGCCGTTTGACAAGCCATTTGGTCTGCCTGGTGAGCTGATATTCACTGGATCGTAACTTAATTTCTTGCCTTTCACCGTTTTCGCTCTAGAATCTTCGTTTTAGCTCCGTTTTACTTGATTCTTTTTGCATTGCCTTCGTAATTACTTAATCTACAAAATCAATCGAAAAATCGATAATTTTGCCAACAAAGTTTGAATCTTTATTGTTCTAGGGCTTAATATTGGGGGTAAAAATGTGACTTTTTGACCGATATCAAATACCCCACACTTAGCTTTGCTTGTCCCCAAGCAAAAAGCGGGAATACAAGGTTCTTTCTAATAAATTTTGCCTACCCGTGGATCTTTTTATTATGCCTTCATCAGAAGTCGTCACATCTTTCGAAAGTATTATAAAAAGTTTCGAGCTTCGATGATTTGGTCGCTAGATTTCAATTACGTCAATAGTGAAAAAGGCATACTTTCCAACCCTCAGATGTAGAGTATACATGATCAGGCTCCTCACTAGCGAATCACTCATGTCACTCAAGTGTTTAGGGTGTCCTAATCTAATTGTATTGTCGCTCAGAAGCCAGTCGTGTAACAATTCTCATCATAGACTTGGTTAAACATCGATATCTCCACCGGTTAAGTAAGGACGACACTGATCTTCTTCCTAGACATTCTTTCAAGAGGAAGACGGGTTGTAGGGTTTTTTTGGAAATTTCTATGGATTGGTGAAAGGTATCCAGATCTTTTGATTTAGGGAGAACTGATAGACTTTGATTCTTCAGAGTATCCATTTTTGTATAGAGAACGGCTTGGAATCCGTAAAAAGTTTTGTTCGGAAGAGACAGATTTTGCTAAGACTTTGTCTAGAATTTTCTTTGGCTCCTCCGGTCCTTCTTGGGGCAACTTCTCGGGTTTTTCTTTGCCTTTATTTCTAGAGACTTTGTTCTTTCATAAATATTTTTTTTTGGCATACCCTTTCTTCATAACTTTTGCTTTCGTTCCTTGTGCCCAGAGAGGAAGTGATAATCCACTGAAAATAGGTCTTTAACCTATCAAATACAATCAGGGGTTCAGAATATTTTAACAAGTGCTTTTGAAGCGAATCTAATCGATCTATCTCCTCATTAATCTCTGGATCTTTTGATAAATGGAAAGGGGGATGAAGGTGTATTTTTGGGAGTGAATTTAGGGTGAATATTTATGATTCATCAACTCTTTATGTGAGTTGGTCGGTTTAAATTGCATGGAGTGGAAACGGAATCGGATGGCTTTTTGTGTTCTCTATTCAGAATGATTTTGGAAGGAGTATCTCACCTGCACCACGTATGGCGCTTATTAACCATTGGTCTTGAAACGTATGTCAGAACCAAGTTCTAACTTGAATCGTACACCGACACGCTCATCAATTGATATGACAAAGTACTGCAGATTTGATGGGTCATACAGATACTTTGGGTCCAAGAGTCCTCACTTTTTTTTGGGAGTAAGGGTTGTGCTTAATCATGCATAGCCTTTTACATATTTTCTTAAAAGAAATCTTTTGACACAAAACCTAAGTTTAAGCTTAATCGTGTGGTTCTAGTGAATGTTCCGAAAATCGATTTCTAGCTATTTTATTGGATCTTTTGGGTAAAACAAGGTAAGAATTTTTTTGAAATCACCCAATATCCATTGCTTAATTACTTTTTAGACAAAAGAATTACAAAACTTGGCGTTTCACGGTTACTCGTCCTTTAAACCTTTACCCAATACCCCACACTTAGAAGAACATTGTACCTAATGTTCTCTGAAAAGAATATTTTAATACTTATAAATTACGGACATTGTCTTCTAAAATTTCTAAGTTGGTTACGGAGGTGACCCCACACTTAGAGAATTTAGTGCGTAATAATTGAAATAGGTTTAAGGAAGGATTACTTCCCTATGGTCATGTTACTTTCCTAGTGCTGGGCCTTCTTACGGTCGATCTTCTAATTGCTGGAAAGGACCAGTCTCTTTTGGTAAAATTTCCGCATGAAGAACAAAAAGAGAAAGATAGCATTTCCACTATATATAACGTTTTCAGTAAAATGCTTCAAAATGATATAACTAAAAGAAAATAAAGTAGTCTATAAGATACTATCCTGGTCAATGTGCTGAGTCGTGTCTGCCAAGTATCCATGAAGTCCGAAGGGATCATCATCATCCTCTAGTCTCGGCAAATACTCAAGTGGTTGTCCTACATCCAACTCAGGGCTTAGTAGTGAATCCAGACAAAGGTCTGATGGCAACTCCAGGTGTGACATGGTCCTACATCCAACTCAGGGATGTTCCCGGTAATCTCAAAAACCTGGGCCGTGGGTAGCTCAACTGATATGGGAATCGTGACTAGGTTACAACCCTCAGGTAGCTCAGTGACTGGGACTGCCTCGGTGACTGGAGCAGGTGAAACGGCTAAGACAGGCGGCGTGATAGGAACAAGAGTAGCATGTGCTGGGATGGAAGCTGAAGCGACTGAGTGAACTGAGACCGGTGTGGAACGCTTGGGGGTAGCTTGTCGTGTCGACTGAACACGTAGCGCTAGCCTGAATGACGATGGGCCTAGAGTACTACATGGCATCCCCTCACGCTGAAGGTATGCTCTAAGAGCTCAATAATGCCCATGAAATGTCTGGGTAATTCAAGGAGGCTCCATAGTGTATTACTTTCTGAGGCTCATGTGTCTCTAGTGGCTGTGTATACTAAGAAGGTCTCATAGCTAATCGTCTGGATTGTCGAATAGGAGGTGCTGGCAGTGCTGTACCAATATCTTCCTCAACACTCTCCAATATCAATCGCCTTGGGCCTAATTGCCCAGTTGATGGTCTGTTCTATTCAGCACTGCTTACCGATGAGTAAACTCTAGGAGTCCTCCTCCTACGAACTGGGATGTAAACTGAAGCTCCTGAACTTGGCATTTTGTTTGAACACATTCAACAAACTCGTAAGTACTAAGCGCAAGTATGGCGCTTAGTTGTTAGTACACAGAGATAATATTTTTATAGACTGAAAATAAGTAAAATAAAAAGGATAAGCAAGGGGTGCCTCCCAAGAGCGCTTTGTTTATCAAGTCGTTACATCTCGACTTTTCTTTGCTAGATCTTCAGAATGGATCAAAAGAGAAGAGGTGCTCCTCCTTATCGTGGTCTTCTAGATAAGCTTTTAGCCGGTGGCCATTGACTTTGAAGTTTCCAGGAGGTCCTTCTAGTTTCACGGCTCCGTGTGGAAAAGCATGTATAACTTTGTATGGCCCACTCCATCTTGATCTAAATTTTCCAGCGAATTTCATGAATCGAGAATTAAAGAGCAGAACTTTATCTCCAGGAGTGAACTTTGTAGGTATCAGTTTTGCATCGTGTATCAGCTTCGTTCATTCCTTGTAGATGTATGAAGTTTCATACACTTGGTCTCTTAATTCAGCGAGTTCATTCATCTGCATCTTTCGATGCTTAGTGGTAACTGAGGGATCGAGGTTGCAGGTCTTCAGTTCCCAGAGAGATTTATATTCGAGTTCCAGCGAAAGGTGACAGGCTTTTCCAAAGATCATGCGATAGGGTGTAGTTCCTAGAGGATTCTTGTAAGTAGTCCGAAATACCCACAGAGCATCGTCTAGTTTATCGGTCCATTTATTTCCATGATGGCCGATGGTGCGTTCTAGAATTCTCTTGAGTGCTCTGTTGGTGACCTTTGCTTTTCCGTTAGTCTGTGGATGATAGGCAGTGGACATTTTGTGGGTGACTCCGTATTGTTGCATCACCTTCATAAATTGGGTATTGTAAAAGTGTGTGTCTCTCTCACTTATTATAGCGCGAGGAGCTCTAAATCGGTAGAAGAGTCTCTTCAGGAAGTTGGTGATGACCTTGGCATCATTGGTTTGAAATGCTTGGGCTTCGACCCATCTGGAGACATAATCTACTGCTACGAGGACATATTCTTTCCCATTAGACTTTGGGAATGGCCCCATAAAGTTTAATCCCCATATATCGAAGATCTCGCAAGCTTGGATGTTAGTCCAAGGCATCTCATTCTTCATAGAGATAATACCTTGACTTTGGCATACGTCGCAATGCTTTACAAGCTATTGCACATCTCGGAATATAGACGGCCAATAAAATCCTGATTCGTAGACTTTTCTTGCGGTTAAGTTTGCTCCATGATGACCTCCAGTTGATCCGTGGTGACATTGGTGAAGAATCCTTGCTGCTTGTTTTTCATCTACGCATCTCCTGATTATCAGATAAGGGCAAATTCTAAACAGGTAATGGTCTTCCCAGTAGTAGTACTTGGCATCTCTGAAGAACTTCTTTCTTCGGGATGTGCTCATTCCTTTTTGTACTAGTCTAACAACTAGGTAGTTGGACATGTCGGCATACCAAGGAGTATCAGTGAATTGTGATCCTATGTGATCTTGTCCTAAACTCATAAGTTGTTCTTCCGAAAATTTATCTCTGATATCTTGTTCAGCAAGTTGTTCCATCGCTGGGTTCTCCAAACGACTAAGATGGTCTGCTGCGACGTTCTCTGCTCCTTTCTTATCTTTAATTTTAATATCGAAATCCTGAAGGATTAAGATCCATTGTAGGAGTCTTGGTTTAGCATCTTGCTTAGTGAATAGATATTTAAGGGCTGAATGATCTGTATAAACCATAGTTTTGGACAGGATGAGATAGGAACAGAATTTGTCGAAGGCGAATACTACAGCTAGCAGCTCCTTTTCCGTGGTAGTGTAGTTCTCTTGAGCTCCGGTTAAGGTTTTTTTAGCGTAATAGATTGGATGACAGTGCTTATCTGTCTGTCGTCCGAGTACAGCTCCAACTGCGAAGTCACTTGCATCACACATGATTTCGAATGGTAAACTCTAATCAGGAGCTATCATGATCAGTGCATGTGTTAGCTGCTCCTTCAGATAGTTGAATGCTTTAATACATTCTTCATCGAAGACAAACGGAACTTCCTTTCCTAGGAGATGAGTGAGAGGTCGTGTGACCTTTGAAAAATCTTTAATGAAGCATCGGTAGAAACTGGCGTGTCCAAGGAAACTCCTTATCGTTTTTACTGTGGTAGGTTCTAGTAGTTTTGTTATGGTCTCAATCTTAGCCTTATCAACTTCAATTCCTGTTTTTGAAATCTTATGTCCTAAAACTATCCATTCTTTAACCATGAAGTGACATTTTTCCCAATTCAGTACTAAATTTGAATCTTCACATCGGGTGAGCATCTTATCAATGTTTAAAAGGAACGAATCAAAGGTACTACCAAAGACTGAGAAGTCATCCATGAAGACTTCCATATAACGTTCAATCATGTCGTGGAATATTGCTACCATGCATCGCTGGGAGGTAGCTGGTGCATTGCATAACCTAAAGGGCATGCGTCGATAGGAAAATGTTCCATAAGGACAGGTGAAGGTTGTCTTCTCTTGGTCCTTTGGATCAAGGGAAATCTAAAAGTAGCCGGAAAAATCGTAAAGGAAATAATAGTATTCGTTTCCTGATAGACGTTCCAATATTTAATCGATGAAAGGTAATGAAAAATGATCTTTTCAGGTTGCGTCATTTAGTTTACGATAATCTATGCAAACCCTCCAACCGGTGACCTCCCATGTCGGAATAAGCTCATTATATGTGACGCCCCGTACAAAACCATCATGTACGAATCGTCAACAACAGGTCCATTACATGGTATAATACTACATGCTGTTTTAAAACAAGTTTTGCATTCATGAAAAGATAACGTTTTACAAAAGATAACGTGACACAAAGGTCGTTACAAAGACCTTATTCAAAATAACATAAGTTGCGAATGCAAAATAAAAGTTCCATGATTGAGACATCTCTAAGTAATGCAGCGGGAGTCTAACATAGCGAGTCTGTAACAGCAAGTCTATAACACTAAGGCAGCAAGTCTAACAGCGGAAGCAACAACATCTAAGCACCTGAGAAATACAAGCTTAAAAGGTCAACACAAATGTTGGTGAGCTATAGTTTGTTTGTATTCTGTAATGTAATGTAGACCACGAGATTTCGTATTCAAAACAGTATGAAAAATATATGCTTATCCGTGGGCACCCGGTAACCAACTTAACGTAATATTACCCCCTAAAAGTACACTTGGCGAGTGCGTCTATTTACGAAGTATTAAACACCCATTGAATGCTAGCGCGACTAGCCCAAGTGGGGATGTCACACCCTATGGATCCATATCTAAGATTCACGTTCACCGATTCATAAACCAATGACTAAACGTTACCGAGCTAAGGGGAATCTTTGTGCCGTTATGTCACCCACACATATGAAAAGTTTAAGTACTCGTGTCTAGTATGTAAAACATAAAAAGCGCATGTATTCTCAGTCCCAAAAATAGTATAAGTAAAAAGGGAAGCTATAACTCACAGTGAATAAGCAGTAAAAGTTGATATGAAAAGTATGCAGGTAGTAAGTCGGTCTGAAAGGTCGTCAACCTAAGTCAAAGGTCACTAAGTCAGTATATTGTCCCCAAAAGTTTAAAAGTGAATAAATCAAGTCTTAAGTATCATCATCATCGTCATCATTCGTAAAAGATAAAGTAAGTTTTCAACAAGAATAGAGATCGAAACAAAAGGCTGACTTCGGACAGCTGCTACGACCTCTATACAAAATGAAAAGACACGTGGTCAGTGGACAAGGCTCCGTATGTGAGTCCTCTAATGGCTATCCAAGTTTCAGATCCTAACTAGATGTCGTTTGACCGTGGCGACGGTTCAAGCGCGAGTAGGTCAGAATTTTTCAGCACGTCGTTACAAGGGCGTAGTGATTTTCGGAAGGCTATAAATCCTAAACCGTATATCGGATTTAGGCGAGTCCTAAATGAAAAGTCATCTACTTGAAACGAAATATCTGAAAATCAATTTTCCAGTAGTCCTAGGAGTCTGATCATACCCCAAAAAACAGCAAACAAGTGCTCCAGTAGGTTTCTTGGTGCTTGATGCTCATCACGGTTCTCATCCTTGATGCGTGTAAGCTTCAAGTGTACAACTTTTTGATGTTTTAGCATCACTTTGACCAAGTTTCAACCATAAACACATAACTAAGAGTAAAATCTAACATTCTACAAATTTTGAACATCAAGGTTGTCTCTTTATCGCATAAACACAATAAAGCTTCAACCTTTGTCCTTTTGACACAAGTTTATGCATCTTCATCATATGAGATGATGAAGACTTGATTTTTATCACCATAAAAATCATAAAGAGGTTTCAAACAAGTGAGATCTATAATAATAACTTAGATCTTCAAGTATTAAGAAACCCTATGCTAGAAAGCTTGGATCTTTACAAGATTAATGAGACCATAAGCTAGAAAGCTAAGATCTAGTAAAAGTAATGAGACCATAAGATAAAAAGCTAAGATCTTTAACAAAATAATGAAACCCTAAGCTAGAAAGCTTGGATCTTTAATGTTCTTGAAGATATTTAAAGCAAAAGGCTAGATCTACAAGTTACATGAAGATCATAAACACAAGTTTTGATCTTTTAACAAAATAAAAGAGATCATAAGTTAGAAAACTTAGATCCAACAAAAGTAATGAAGATTCAAAGCTTGAATCTTTCATGTTCATGAAGGTGCAAGTCGATAAGGTGCGCGAGCTACAGGTGCAGCTCCTGGCACTAGATCGATCTGGAACTCCACTGATCGCGGCGGGGGTAATCCCGACAATTCTTCTGGAAAGACGTCGGGAAATTCGTTCACAATTCGTACATCATCCACGCTTTTCTCCTCAGTTTCTAACTTTTTTCCATGTGCTAAAACAGCAAAATGCCCTTTTTTCATAACCTTTTGTGCCTTCATGCAACTAATAAGGTTCAGCTTCGGGGTACATCTCTCTCCGTAACAATTAGTGGCTCACCATCTTCGCGAGGTATACGAAGAATCTTCTCTCCATAGATAACTTCTGCTCTTACCTTGGACAACCAGTCCATACCGACTATCACATCAAAGCTTCCCAACTTAATGGGTATCAAATCAATCTCAAAATCCACACCAACTAGTTTATTATACCTCCTCGGCCAATTTGGTCAACTTTCTCAAGTTTTCCATTGGCCAACTCAACAAGTATACTCTCATCCAAAGGCACTAACGACCAATCTATCCTAGAGCAAAAGTGTCTACATGCATAACTCATATCGGCACCGGTATCATATCGGCACCAGTATCAAACAGGACAGAAGCTAATAGTTTATTGATAGTGAATGTACCTGTAACCAAGTCAGGATCTTCACGGGCATCTCTGGATTTCATGTTGAAGACTCTTTCACGTGCTAGTCTGCCATCCTTCTTCTTGTTGGGACATTCATTCCTGAAGTGGCCCTGCTGACCGCAATCATAGTACTTCTTTGGTCCACTTGGGTTTGTCCTCATAGCTGGGGTGGTGCTCTTACAATCTCTGCCGACGTGTCCAGTCCTTTTACACTTCTCACACACAATGTTGCAGTATCCAGTATGATGCTTGTAGCATCTCTTACACTGAGGAAGGCTACCTTTGTAGTAAGGGTTAGAGCTAGGGTTTGGGTTAGGGTTCTTCCAGTCGTTGTTTCCCTTAAAATTCTCATACCTTTTAGCTGAGTTCTGGATAAAACCTTTTCCCCTATTTCCTTCCCACTTACGTTTCCCATTACTAGCTCCCGATTCTAATTTCGCTTTTCTCTGGCTCTTGGCGGGTAGTTTGATTCATCAGGGTGTGCAACATGCGCATAGCTTCTGGGACATTTACTGGTTTTGAAGAAGTGACATTTCCCTAAATTTCCTTGGGGAGTCCCCACAGATACCTCTCCATCCGTTTGTACTCTGGAGTAACCATTGTGGGGCACATCAAAGCTAACTCCAAGTACCTTCGGTTATAGCCATCAAGGTCAGTTCCTACAACTTTCAGATCCTAAAATTCTGCTTCCATTTTTCGAATTTTGGTTCTGGGGGAGTACTCCCCAATTATAGCCCTCTTAAACTCCTCCCATGGTGTAGCATAAGCTTCGTCAATTCCTTAAGCCTGGGCAAATGTATTCCACCAAGTTAAAGTGCCATCCGACAAAGTACAGGATGCAAACTTTGTCTTATTCCCTTCGGAGTAGTTACTCACACAGAACACAGATTCCAACTTCTCAAACAATTTCGTCAGCCCAACTGGCCCTTCTGTTCCACTGAAATTGTGGGGCTTACAACTCTGAAATTCCTTGAAAGTACATCCATTCCGAATGTTCTGGTTAGCCGGTAGAGTTTGGGGGTTGGCATTCGCCATGGCTGCGGCTACTCGAGCGGCTATCATCTCCTTAATTTGTGCTGCAGTGGGCATTTCTCTTGGACCTCTTCCGTTAGCTATCGATCTTCCAAACAAAAATTTTGACTTACGTCAAAATCCATTAACCAACAACATCACGGCATAAGGTAAACAACATGGAAGCAACACAATACACGTTAACTAAGCATGGCAAATAAGTAGCAGATACCACAAAAGCCAACATGTAATAAAACGCCGTACAATAAATCAACAACAGTAATTCCATTCATAGTAAGAAAATTGCATACAACAGCATAAGGTTCGTACAATACATAAATGGAAAACAGGAAACTACTAACGGAATACATAAAGAAATCTAATACAACAGTCCTAGGGTGAGGGTGGGTAAATGATGTCCATCAGGTGGGTCATCTGGTCCTCGAGCTCAGTTACCCGAGCACGGAGGGCATGCACTTCCCTTGTGAGTTCCTCAACGGTGGGAGATGCTGGTGGGGCAGGTGGTGTAAATGGTCCAGATGTAGCACTAGAAGTAGACGACACTGAGCGGGCGACCTTACGCACAAATGGATCGGCAGGATACGGTACAACCCGCTTATGGGCTGTGACCATAACCAACTGTCCATGTGCATTCACGAACGGCTTACCTCCATTAACCCCTGGAATAACAGTACCATCGAAGTGGTACCGCTTCGATGGTGGGGTAGAGGGTGGCGGTACAGGGTCCTCCTTGGAATCCTCGTCAGAATTGTGACGACACGGAAATTTCCGACCAAATTTAAACTTAATCTTTATATAATTTCGACAAGATAAGCAAAGTTATAATGTTGTGTGATGACCTGGAAATTTCCTACCAAATTTAAACTTAATCTTTATATGATTTAACGTTTCCGACACAATAAGCAAAGTCTGCAATGTTGATGTCTCAAAAACTTTGAACTGTGTTCATGTAATCAATTACCCTTCGACTATTCTCGACTATTCATGAATCATTATGTGTAAATAAATATATTTATATATATATACATATATATATTAATTATTATAAATTAAAATATTATATGAGTTAATTAATAATGTAATATGATATTAAAATAAATCTATATATATATTTAAGGTATATTGAATATATATTTATATGGTTTCGAATTTATTTAGTAAATAATAACTGCACTCGTTGTCATTCGATCGCTATTAAGCAAGTTAAATGCAAACTTATGTGATTTTAAAATAAACGGTGATCCGAAAATGAGTTTTATAAATTATATGCTTATTAATAATACATTTAGAAGTTATTTGATAAATTTTAAAACTTTTTATATTTTACTTGGGGTTGAGAGTGAATGATTAATGTAAATTTTATTTAATAGTTAATGATCGAATTTTATGCCATAATGACCAAAATAATTAAATATAGTTAATTTAAAAATATGGGATTTTTCTGAACACTTTTATCCGCCACTGATTTCGCACGATACACAGTCCGTGAAAACTGTCGGTAGAATTGAGAGGTCGCACTATTTGTTGTGCACGTTTTATTATTATTATTATATATTATTAACATTACTATTATATATTTGTATTTTCATTTGAGTGGACATTTAACCGAAACTTTAATCAAGACTTTTGTGATTGAAGATACTTTATTCACTTTATGATTTTCTTCACAACTTGTGATATTTATGTATATTATATATATCCAACCATAGACACATACAACACATCAAATAACCACCTTGATATCTATAAAACCCGATCACCTCACCATCCTTGTTCTCTTTCTATTCGTTCAAAAACCAACCAAGCCGGACAACTGTTGTTATTTATTAACACTTTTTGAGCTTTGGTTGTAACTACAAACCCATGTCAAACATAAATAGCTGCTACAACATGTCTTTTGTTCCCATTTCTATTTTCGTTACCACCCTCATTAAAACACCACCAATTGAAACCATTCAAGCTTCCATTATGCCTTTTCTTTCCTGTTTTGATTCAACAACAAACACCACTTAATATATCTGTTGCCATAACCATAGTTTCTGTTTCAGTTACGAAATAATAAAAATAACCACCTTCATTAACCCATGTTCATCAAACTTCAACCATAACAAGTTGTCACTTCGATTATCATGGCTACTGCTACTTCTATTACCCTTTTTTATTCGATAAACAACAGCTCAAGTGAAGCTGTTCGCTGCTACAAATCATATTCCTTTTCGCTACTGTTGTTCAGCCGATACCTTCGATCACCACTAAAAACAACACCACTCAACCATCATCGAAGCAACTTGTTACCGTTGTCTTGTTGTTCAGTCGTAAACCCACACCACCATCGGTTAACCTCACCAAACTAGTGAACCACCATCACTTATTGCCACCATGCTTAGCTCCTTGTACGAAAATCACCTGCTCGTCTCTTTAATTATTCATGTTCTTCGATTAATTACTGTTCATACATCTGCTTCCTGCTCGAACACCAAAAACACCCACGAAACCCAATTCCCTTGCAGCTGCAACTACATACTTTTCTTTTGGATTCAAGTGAAATTCCTTATCATTCAAACCTTGCTTAAATTAATGAAGGTACAATAATTTATGATAACTACCTTTACATATTTTTTTATTTGCTGGACGACAACTCCTAAATGGAAAACCCCATTTGTGAATAATTTATATGGCGGCTGAAGTCTATCATATTGTTTAATACGTTCCATGTATTTACATGATTGGTTAGACCGAGATCATGCAATTCGTTTTGTGACGGGCTTGAGTTAATTGTGTGGGCCGAGCTTCAACCACTTGTCTATTGGGCTGCTATGCTCCTATTTTCTAAATAGGGCCGTGGCAATTGATTTATCATTTGGGCCGAGACCCAGTTAGACTTCAGTTAAGCTAAAAATATTAGTGGTAGTATGTGATGTTATGATTATATTATGATAACATTAGGAGTGATGAAGATGTTGATCATTATCAAGGATACAGTGATGAAACAGTGGCGAAGTAAAACGATGAGATGATAAAGATGGCGAGTTGAATGATAATGATGATGATGAACCCGAACCTTATTTCTAAAGACTTTCGGTTCAAACACCACCTCGTCACCATCATCAAATAACCATCGAATTTTTTTTTTCCTTTCTCTAATACATCTGTCGTGGCAAGAAGTTTAAAACACAATCCAACAACAATTTTAATCGGGCTATCTTGTGGAGTATCAAATTGGGCTTCAAATGTATGAGCTAATTGGGCTGAGAACTTATTATCGTTCTTGGGCCGAAGTCTTTTATTCGATGTTGGGCCGAAGTTTTTTTGTTGTTGTTGGACTTTCAATTTGGGCCGAATTATAGAGAATCGGGTTATATAGATATGAGCTGGGTGTTAAAACAGAAAAACACATACAGAAGAATGGTTAAGGGTGTGGGTGTTTGAGTGAGAGGTCTCAAGTTCGAGCCTAGGCAGGGATGTTTTATTTTTAGGAGCTTAAGGTTATACTCTTTTATTTTTATTTTTATTTTTATTATTATTATTATTATTATCATTATTTTTATTATTATTATTATCATTAATATTAAAATTAATATTTTAATTTAAATTATAACTATCACTATTATTATCATTATTATTATTTTCATTAGCAAGTTTTTTTATATATTATTTTATTTACATTGTTTAATTATCACTATTATTATCATTAGTATTATTATTATTATAGTATCATTATTTTTACTACAAACATAATAACATTATTATATAAATATTACATATAACAAATTACTGATTTTTAATATAATACCAACTACACAAATATATATATGTTATAATATAACTATATATATGAATATTGATTATTTACAAAATAACTATATATAAAATGTAAATAAAGTATATATATTTATATAACTATAACACTTAATATATAAATATTATGTAGGAGGAATTATGTGATTATATGTGTTAATATATATACTTGATATAGGTTCGTGAATCCGAGGCCAACCCTGCATTGTTCAGTATCATCGTATGAATATTTTTACTACAAAATATTGTAGAGTGAGTTTCATTTGCTCCCTTTTACTCTTTACATTTTTGGGACTGAGAATACATGCGCTGTTTTTATAACTGTTTCTTAAATACTTTTGAGATATATTTTTGAACTGAGAATACATGAACTGTTTTTATAAATGATTGACGGAAAACACACAAATATTCAAAACTACATTCTATGATAGAATTATTTAGATTCAGAGGTTCGATTTAGTAGTTAACGGAGAGATGATTTTGCATTGCGTACGCATAATAATAATAAAAATAATAATAATAATAAAAAATAATTGAGTTACTACCTCACTAAAATAGGCTTTTTAAAAAAAATAGGTGCCATCGCCCAGGCTCGAACTCAAGACCTCTCGCTTAACCCACAGCACCCTTAACCAACCATCTGTTATTTTTTTTTCTTTTTCTGAACTGTAAGATACCCGAATATATTTAACCTCTTTTTTTTTGTTTTTCGGCCCAACAATAAAAATGGAAACATAAGGCCCATCTGAAATTCGATGTGGATCACGACCAAACATAGTGTAACAAGCTCACGGCCCAACAATAAACCAGATTCGTTCTAACAGGAAATGCTATGTCTCAGCCCAATCTTTTCACAGCATCTTCTATTATTAAAAAAATGATTGTATTAGCCTAGTTTTGAACCCATGACCTCTCGGTTAACACCCACCCTTCCAAACCACTGAACTATCTCATTTTTCTGTTTCATCTCACCGAAATAAATACCTAAAAAATATACTTATCTGTTTCATCTTTATTTACATCATCCATTTCGCCTCCTCCCATTATCATTACATCATCATCTTCATGTACGTCTTCGCTGAATAAACCGAGAAGGAATTGTAGTAACAACTGCTGCCATGGCAGCAGCCTTTGAAAAAAATGAAATAACAACGACTAGTTTCGAGATTTACGGTGGTTGATGGTTTGTGCGTTAATTTGAATATGATAGTGGCAGTAAGAAAGGATGGCTGTTTTTTCAAGCATTGTTCAGCGAAGAAAAAGAAACCAAAGCAGTTGCAACAGCGTGAAGTTAAATGGGTTGATGATGGTGGTTTAAGGTGGAGGTTTGTGGTGATCGTAGGTGGTGTTTCACGAGGTGATTGATAGCGATGGTGGGTGTTGAGTGATGATGAAAACAGCAGCTCACTATAGTCGTATGTGGTGGTTGCATCGTGAATCAGAAAAATAAAGAAATGTGGTGCGGTGGTGGTTCTTGATGGTTGTGGTGTTATGGTGGTTAGTGGTGATTCAAGGATGATCAAGGGTGGTGGTTGGAAGAAGTGAGGTTTTTTTTTTTTTTTTTTTTGTAGGTGGAAAACGAAACATAAAATAAATGGATTAAGATTGTTTGTGTTGGCGTTCGAGTTACAACAATAGACGAGTAGTGATATAAGTGTTCTTGAGTTGGATATGGGTGTCAAATATGAAGGTGTTTTGCTGACCTCCTTCGAAACAGCAAGAAGAAAGAAAGTGGTCAAGGTTGTCTAGTTCACGAAGGAAAGGAAACAAAGAAGAAGAAGAGGTGGCATGACATGGCGATGGTGTCGTTTATGATTGTAGTCCGAAGGTTTAGAGGGTGGTTTAAATGAGGAAAGAATGTGATAGTTCATGTAATATGCACTAAGTGTATAATATGTATAAAGATTGATAAAGTAAATTATATAATATAATAAAAAATATCTTTCAATCAAATGAATTTAAGAAAGGAAACGTGCATGATTGAGATGTCCAAATTGCATAGTAAAGCCATCTCAAATGGTTTATTGTGCCGACAGTTTCCACAGACTGCAATATCGTACTCCATTGATAAATCAGTGGCGGATAAAAGTATTCAGAAAAATTCCATATTTTTACAGTAATTATCTTTATTTATTTTAGTAATTATGATATAAAATTTGGTCATTAATTATTAAATAAAAATTACATCAACTGTCTCGCTCGATTTTTGGTAAAATATAAAAAGTGTAAAAATTTAATAACTAGATCCTAAATACATTTTTAGTAAACCTAAAATTTATAGAACTCATTTTCGGATCACCGTTGATTTTAAAATCAAATAAGTTCGAATTAAACTTCTCTAAATAATAATCGAAACGTCCAACGAGTATTACAATTATTAAATAATTATATTTGATATACTATATATATATATATATATATATATATATATATATATATATATATAGATTTATTTTAATAACAATTTAATTATATCGTATATTATTATTATTTTAGTTATTATATATATACATATATTTATATTTATATTTATATTTATATTTATATTTATATGTATACACATTTATTTACAATTAATGGTTCGTGAATCGTCGGAGTTAGTTGAAGGGTAATTGCATATATAAAAAAAGTTCAAATTTTTTGAGACTCAATATTACAGACTTCGCTTATCGTGTCGAAATCATATAAAGATTAAGTTTGAATTTGTTCAAAAATTTTCGGGTCGTCAGAGTACCTACCCGTTAAAGAAATTTCGTCCCGAAATTTGAGCGGGATCGTCATGGCTGACAATAAGAATGTTTTCCTAACAAATATGAGCTGATAAATAGAGTTTTATTAATGTTGGGTAATATGGATAAGATAATTCGATTACTCGAAGAGTACGAGTGAAGCTATCGTAAAAGAGTGAAATGAGAAAATAAAGTTTCATCATATCTTTTGACGTAGTCACGGTTGATTTCCGGAATTCAAGGGATTTAGAGGAAATCTTCATAATAAGATTTTATTCTTCGGTAATTAAGAAAATTACGATCTTCTTTGGTTAAATGCAATGATCTTTCTCGATTGCTCTTTCTGATATTTCACTATAAATCTACTCCCTTCGTTTCCTTATTTCCACAGCTCACACCTTTTATTCTTTCTTCTTTAATTCATACTTCTAAAATATTCATCAATATGCTCCCTCCAGTTTTGATTCTTGATATACTCCTAACTTTCATATCCGTCATCCTTCTTTTTCATCTGCCGCCGGAAGAATCTATTCACTTCTACTATACTCTTGGTTTTATAGTGTTTTTAGTTCTCCAGTGTCTTTATGTTGCTATATGCATCGATATATACAGTTTGTGATTTCTGGGTTGTTGTTGGGTTTTATTTCTTCCCTTATATTTCGGAATCCCTGCTTTTGTCTTTCTATAATCATTGACATCCACAGTTAATGCTCTCTCCAATTTGATGTGATTTATACTCCTATTTATATTTCAGAGCTTCATGATTCTGTTTTCTCTACTTGCCATTAAGCACAGCAAGTAATGGTCCAGAATTCGTAGATATGGAGTTTCGAATGAACATGACTAATGTTCTAGGAGAGAAATTGTAATAACACGATCTTGATTGGTTAAATTACCAGAATTCAAGAGAAACGATAGAACTATCAAAAATTATGTTTTTAATATGTTTATATATTAGCTAGAATGTAAGAGTCGTGTAGCATGACACATGATGACGTTATGATCTGTTAATCATCACGTTCCATTTAGAAACTCAGCATGACTTACTGTAATATAATCATGTTGATCAAGTGGCATTATATTATACTAACTCATGCTTCAATTCTCAACACTACTTCTAAAACATAAATATTTTAAATTCGAATCTTTCAGAATTTAGAACTAAAACAGTTTCCTTTCTGATGTAACACTGATATCGCGAGGAGATAATTGATTTCAGATAAGAATAGTTATGAAAAATATTTTCAGAAATATCGAGGATATTTATAATGAAAGATATGATGATATCTTATAATTTCTAATATCGATGGATGATGAAGAAGATTTGTCCGTAAAAATGTAGAGTCAGGAGCAAGGTATTCGTTAATAACTTCAACAGACACTGAGTCATTTGAATTCTTTGGAGGCAGGTTTAGTCTTTGTGATTTTTCTACAACCTCCTTCATAGTTTCGCATAATCCGCTTTTCGGTACCAGCTTTTCTGAGGTTTGCCAACATACTATTCTTTATCATCAAACTTTGACTGTTAAGGTCATTTACAGTTTTTGCTGCTTCATCAGCATTTTTCAAAATTTCGGAGAACTAATTTCGGAGTTTGGGGTGCTTTTCAGAAGTTCACAATTGAAGTACGTAATTCTAGGAGATAGGTGTTATATTTACTCGTATAACTGTTGACGTAGAATTGGTACGAAATTCAAGAATAATGATTGAAGCTTTTTGGTATGACAATTACCGTTACAAGATGCAGATGAGTATATGATAGGGTTTCATTGAATATAATGATTTTTCGGAAAGTCAAAGATCAATGATGTTGCTGGTAAGTTTACAGCTATTGTGGTGGGACATAAATGGTTCCCCGATAACGATGACGAAAGGCAACTTATATATCAAGGTTATAATAAGGTTAATCCGAATGAAAGTCGAAGTTGATTTTGCTGGAGATGTGACAAAATTGGCTACTTTGGAAAGCGATTTCAAAGTTATTTTCGGTAATAACAATGCCAAAGGAGCTAGCACAGATACTTGTTAAACGTTTACTTAGGTTCTGAGTGTTTTCAGGTACATAACTATATGCATCAATCTTTTCTTCCGTAGATGAAGTGTGGTTGGTTCATCCTATCGATTGAGGTGTTTTCAAGAATCATGAAAGGTTTGAATGCAGATTGTAATCGTCAAGATACAAACGTGGTTTAAGATGAAATCAAGTGGCAGACTTGAAGAAATATTTAGTTTCATATGTTAAAATCAATATTTTAATTCATTTTAATTGTCTAATGTTAGTAGTCCACAATTAGTAGTCCATAATTAGTAATTCAATAATTCATACATAGTTTATTATATAATATTCAAATTAATTAATACGTATCGTGACTCATTGTATACATGTCTCAGACTCGATCACAACTCAAAGTATATATATTATTTTAGAATCAACCTCGACCCTTTATATGCTAACTCGATCATTACCGCGATATATAATGACTTACGGTTATTCCAAATAATATATATAGATGCGTCGATATGATATGTCAAAACCTTGTATACGTGTCCCGATAGTTAAAGTGCGTAAAATAAATAACGGAAATTAAATGATGATAAATAAAATTACGAGAATATAAATTGCGATAAATAAATTGCGATAAATAAATGTAATCAGTTAGCTAGGAACAGTTAGCTAAGAACAGTTAGCGTGGATTCTTAACAAATTTTTTTTCTCATAGTTAATTTGTTTGTTTCTAACAAATTTTATTTTGTCCAATGTTTTCTTCATTATGCCACTTGTTGGATTCTGATAGGACAAAATTCAAATATGAAATTGAATGCAAATGGTTATTCTACGGTGAACGGATACGTATATCTGTGGATGTAAGTAGGATAGTAAATGACTGTTGAATCGGATTGGAAGAATGTACAGTATAACATGTTAATATGAAAGCTAAATATTTCCTCGGGTATTACCTACCCGTTAAAATATTTTTTCCATTAATATTTTTTCCATAATCTCTAAAACATTAGAGATTACATAATCATCATGTCGAACGAAGATAAATGATGTACAACGTCATGTAGAACGATGATTATACTTGAGGTACAGAATGAGATGTTGAGGCGTGTGATGTTGAAACTTAGGTTGTTCGTGGTACTGGTGTTGATGTTGGTGGTACTGTTGGTGCTGGTGATGTTGCTGAAGCTGGTAAGTTTTGCACCATATTCTCCAAATTGATTACTCGAGCACGAAGCTCGTTGACTCCTTCCATTATTCCGGGATGATTGTCAGTCAGAACGAGTGAATGAATAAGGTTTAGAATTGTGGATAGAATATAATCATGATGAGCTACCCTGGAAATGAGGCTGAAAATGGTGTTTCGGATAGATTCGCCGGTAAGTGCTTCAGGTTCTTCGCCAAGAGGGAAATGTGGTCGATGGAAAGGATCGCTTCCTTCTTGTCTCCATTGGTTTATTCGACTACGAACCCATTTCAATTATATCCAAAATAGGTTATGGCTAATTTGGTTGGTCCATTCCGGTTACACTACTTTCGAAGCTTGAGTGAAAATCCATATCGGAATAGCTGTCGGAATCCGAGGGATTTAAACTAGTTGTGAGTTCCATTTTGTACGGTTAAAGGGTTTTCGATATGTATTGATTTTCAGATGTCGGATGATATTCTAATTACATAGAATACTTATATATAGTACAGAAGATCCCGTAGATTACGGAGGGAATTAAGGAAACGTGTCAGACAAGGTCTAATGTGATGGGATATGAATTTGTCTGTACACCATCTATGCAATAATTGCAATAAGACGTGTCGAGACTGAAAATGATAGGTAGATATTTTTTCGACAAAGAACAGTAAGCAAAACTTTTGACATGCAGACCAGGGTTAAGTCTAGACTCATTAATGTATCCTAACAACTACTAGGCCGAAGACCAGACTCATTAATGCATCCTAATAACTACTAGTTAGACACACTAATACAAGACCTGGTTCGCTACGACCACCGCTCTGATACCACATGTAATGACCCGTCCTAATCCATAAGGACGAATAAAATAACATATGGTTACATTGTGAGGTATTTGACCTCTATATGATAAATTTTACAAACATTGCATTCATTTTTAAAAGACAAACTTTCATCACATCGAAAGTTGACGGCATGCATACCATTTCATAATATATTCAACTATAAATGACTTAATCATTTTCTTGATGAACTCAACGACTCGAATGCAACGTATTTTGAAATATGTCATGAATGATTCCAAGTAATTTCTCTAAAATGAGCAAATGCACAGCGGAAGATTTCTTTCATACCTGAGAATAAACATGCTTAAAAGTGTCAACCAAAAAGGTTGGTGAGTTCATAGGTTTATTATAACAATCATTTCAATAATTTTAATAGACCACAAGATTTAATTTTTATATTTAACTGCAGGAACACTCATCTGCAAAAATTATAATATTGGAACACTCATCTGTATAAAAATTCATTCATAAGGTGAACACCTGGTAACCGACATTAACAAATGCATATAGAATATCCCCAAATATACAGGTACACTCATCTGTATATAAAATCGAAGTACTAAAGCATCCATAACCTGGATGAGGTTTGTTAAGCCCATAGATCTATCTTCAGGATTCGCGTCAATTAGGGTGTCTGTTCTCTAATTCTTAGGCTACCATGCTAAAAGGGTGATATTCAATTTTGATAATCCAACCATAAAATGTAGTTTCGATTACTTGTGTCTAATTCGTAAAACATTTAAAAAAGCAGCGCATGTATTCCCAGTCCCAAAATATATATTGCAAAAGCATTTAAAAGGGAGAAAATGAAACTCACTATACAATATTTTGTAGTAAAAATATTCCTAGGACGATACTGAACAATGCAAGGTTGGCCTCGAATTCACGAACCTATATCATTTGTATATATATATATATATATATATATATATATATATATATATATATATATATATATATATATATATATATTAAAACATATACCCGTAATCGAATAAATCTATATATTATTATTAATGATGTATATGTTATATTGATAATTTATAAGTTTAATTTTTTATTTATATATTTTAATTTTATATATAGTAATATTAATATAATTAAGTTATGTAATTTAAATATATTTTTGTATATATGATCTTTATTTTTATACTTATAACCTTAACAACATTATTAAAACTTTTATTTTTATATTCATAATTATTTTAATAATAATAATATTGATAATACTTATAATAATAATACTGATAGTTTTAATGATAACAAAATAATAATTTTAGTAAAAATGATAATAATGATAATAATTTTGATAATAAAAATACTAATAGTGATAATTATACTAATAATAACAATGATATTGTTAAGAATGATACTTATGTTAATAATAATAATAATATTGATAATAATAATTATAAGTATGATAAAAGTACTAATATTAAGGATACTAATAATGTTAATATTAATACTAAAGTTAGTAATAATAATAACAATAGTCTTTTTAATCATTGTAATACTATTGATAATTATAATAATAATTTTACTTATACTAACAATAATGATAATAATATTAATATTTAATGATAATACTAGTAATGACAATGATAATTATATTAGTGATAATAACAATTATATTATTATTCTTTGTATATATAATAACAATAATAATTACTAATAATAGCATAACAATGACAATAATAATAATAATAATAAAAATAATAATAATAATAATAATAAATAATTGAGTTACTACCTCACTAAAATAGGCTTTTAAAAAACAATAGGTGCCATCGCCCAGGCTCGAGCCCAAGACCTCTCGCTTAACCCACAACACCCTTAACCAACCATATGTTTTTTTTTCTTTTTCTGAACTGTAAGATACCCGAATATATTTAACCTCTTTGTTTTTGTTTTTCAGCCCAACAATAAAAATGGAAACATAAGGCCCATCTAAAATTTGATGTGGATCACGGCCCAACATAGTGTAACAAGCTCACGGCCCAACAATAAAATAGATTCAGTCCAACAGGAAATGCTATGTCTCGGCCCAATCTTTTCACAGCATCTTCTATTATTAAAAATAATAATTGTATTAACCTAGTTTCGATCCCATGACCTCTTGGTTAACACCCACCCTTCCAAACCACTGAACTATCTTGTTTTTCTGTTTCATCTCACCGAAATAAATACCTAAACAATATACTTATCTGTTTCATCTTTATTTACATCATCCATTTCGCCTCCTCCCATTATCATTACATCATCATCTTCATGTACGTCTTCACTGAATAAACTGGGAAGGAATTGTAGTAACAAGGGCTGCCAGGGCAGCAGCCTTCAGAAAAAAAATGAAATAACAACGACTAGTTTAGAGATTTAAGGTGGTTGATGGTTTGTGCGTTAATTTGAATAAGATAGTGACAGTAAAAAAGGATGGCTGTTTTGTCGAGCAGTGTTCAGCGAAGAAAAGAAACAAATGCTGTTGCAACAGCGTGAAGTTAAATGGGTTAGTGATGGTGGGTTACGGTGGAGGTTTGTGGTGATCGTAGGCGGTGTTTCACGAGGTGATGGATAGCGATGGTGGGTGTTGAGTGATGATGAAAACAGCAGCTCACTATAGTCATGTGTGGTGGTTGCATCGTGAATCAAAAAAATAAAAAAATGTGGTGCGATGGTGGTACTTGATGGTTGTGGTGTTATGGTGGTTAGTGGTGATTCAAGGATGATCAAGGGTGTGGTGGTTGGAAGAAGTGAGGTTTTTTTCTTTTCTTTTTTCTTTTTTTTGTAGGTAGAAAAAGAAACATAAAATAAATGGATTAAGATTGTTTGTGTTGGCGTTCGAGTTACAACGATAGACGAGTAGTGATATAAGTGTTCTTGAGTTGGATATGGGTGTCAAATATGCAGGTATTTTGGTGACCTCCTTCGAAATAGCAAGAAGAAAGAAAGTGGTCATGGTTCTCTAATTCACGAAGGAAAGAAAACAAAGAAGAAGAAGAGGTGGCTTGACATGGTGAGGGTGTCATTTATGATTGTCGTCCGAAGGTTTAGAGGGTGGTTTAAATGAAAAAAGAATGTGATAGTTCATGTAATATGCACTAAGTGTATAATATGTATAAAGATTGATAAAGTAAATTATATAATATGATAAAAATATCTTTCAATCAAATGATATTAAGAAAGGAAACGTGCGTGATTGAGATGTCCAAATTGCATAGTAAAGCCATCTCAAATGGTTTATGGTGCCGACAGTTTCCACAGTCTGCAATATCGTACTCCGTTGATAAATCCGTGGCGGATAAAAGTATTCAGAAAAATTCCATATGTTTACAGTAATTATATTTATTTATTTTAGTAATTATGATATAAAATTTGGTCATTAATTATTAAATAAAAATTACATTAACTATCCCGCTCGATTTTTGGTAAAATATAAAAAGTGTTAAAATTTAATAACTAGATCCTAAATACATTTTTAGTAAGCCTAAAATTTATAGAACTCATTTTCGGATCACCGTTGATTTTAAAATCAAATAAGTTCGAATTAAAATTCTCTAAATAATAATCGAAACGTCCAACGAGTATTACAATTATTAAATAATTATATTTGATATACTCTCTCTCTCTATATATATATATATATATATATATATATATATATATATATATATATATATAGATTTATTTTAATAACAATTTAATTGTATCGTACATTATTATTTTTTTAGTTATTATATATATACATATATTTATATTTATATGTATACACATTTATTTACAATTAATGGTTCGTGAATCGTCGGAGATAGTTGAAGGGTAATTGCATATATAAAAAGAATTCAAAATTTTTGAGACTCAATATTACAGACTTCGCTTATTGTGTCAAAATTATATAAAGATTAAGTTTAAATTTGTTCAAAAATTTCCAGGTCGTCACATACGAAGTCATTTTAAAAATGCTTAATAACCGTACACATATCTCGTGTACAAAATAGCATACACATAACCTGTGTATAAAAATCATTCTCTCGATATATAACGTTCACTTTGCTTTCTTTGCTTGGCTTGGTAACTGACCTTAACATATAATGCGCATCAATAATATCCCCAAAACAGAACATCACGTCTGTATAATATATAAACCTCGAAGTACTAAACACCACGCCCACTAACACTTCCGTCTAGTGTACATTCTGGGTGGGGGTGTTAAACCCGGTAGCTACCTTTAGGATTCGCTTGAATTAGGGGCCATACCCGTTTCCTAATTCTTAGGTTACTAAGCTATAATAATCAGGGGAAATATTCACATCAATTAGTGCCAATTATAATGTCCAACTAATTCAATAATAATCAACAGAACTTCTGTCTGTATAATAATTCATTCGAGGAATGTTTTGCTTGTGTCTATCTCGTCAAACATTTATAAAAGCATCTCATGTATTCTTAGTCCAAAAATATAGATTTCAAAGGCATTTAATAAAACAGTTGTAAAAAACGGCGCATGTATTCTCAGTTCCAAAAATATAAAGATTAAAAGGGAATCAAATGAACTCACACATATAAATATTGTAAAATAGTTATTAAAACTTTGCATGAATTTACAGTCCAAAAATGTAATGAGTAAAAAGGGAGCAAATGAACTCACAATACGATATTTTGTAGTAAAAATATGCATACGACGCAACTGAACAATGCAGGGTTGGCCTTGGATTCACGAACCTATATCAAGTATATATATTAAAACATATACTTGAAATCAAACAACTAAATTTTAAGTTGTATTAATTATTAATTTGAATATATTTATTTTTATATATTATATACTACAATGTATTAATGTTTTCATACATAATTATATTAATATCTTATAATATATATAATCATAGAAATGTTTATTTGTTATAATAATATAAAAATAATCATAAAAATGATAATACTAATACTAACGTTAATGATGATACTAATATTAATAATAATAATAATAGTAATAATACCCTTAATAACAATAATAATTAAAAATACCAATAATATTAATAATAATGATAATAATGATAATAATAATAATAATTAAAATGAGTGAACTACCTTAAAGTAATAATCCTCAAAAAAAAAAAAAATACCACTGCCAGGGCTTAAACCCGCGACCTCTTAATGCCCAGCAACACCCTACCCCACTCCTCTGACTTGGTTTTTCTGATTAAATCCCCAAAACAATTCTATTTATCTTATAGTTTTCTGTTTCCCTAATTCTTCCTCTTCCTAATCAATATAAATTCGGATCATCATCAAATACGTCATAACCCATTATCATCTTTATTAATATAACGTAATCATTAGCAATATCATACGTATCACCTCATCATGATCATCTTTAACATCATCATCATAATCATCACTTATGAATCATCGTTATTTTATGTATTAAATCATATCAATTATTCATCATCGCTTATCATTTTCATCATATAATAATCTTTATGTTATCATCATCCTTCAGGCACGTCAACCAGAAACAAAAAGAAAAGAAACAGATGAAACGTATAGCAAAGGTGTGCAGCGAAACAGGAACAAGTAATGGCTGCTGCAGTTTTAAGTCCCACAGAAGAGTATTTGGGTCACGGCCCAATAACAAATAAAGAGAGCTGAATACCAATATCATCGTATTCGGTTTATCATATACCACCACGTACTCATTATGTCGGCCAACAAAGAATAATAATGAGTAATAGCTGTAATTGTTTCGCATATTCAATTCACAAGGAAATTCTTTATTGTATTATCATTCAATCATGTAACTCACTAGTGAAAATTTGGTGAGTGGGTATTATCTATTTGGTAATTTGTCGGCTAGAAAGGAAAGAAAAAGGTAACGTGCCATTATAAAACTAATGTCAATTGTAGACTGAATTGCATTTTAAACAAAAAATAGCTGCAGCAGTTCGTATGTGTGTGGTTTGTTCACGGGTTCGAAACAGAAACCATAAGACAGCAGCAACAAGACTAGAAAAAAAATGCGGTGGGTTTTGTGGTTTTTGTCGTGTGATCAGTTAACGAAGAAGAAAAAATGTAAGCAGAATTGGTGTTGGAGGTAGCTGTTGTGGCAGTTATCAAGGGAAAATGGAGATGGTGTTCGATAGAAACACGAAGCAGAAACAGTGACAGCAAGTTTGCAGGTCGTTCATAAGGTGATGTGATTTATGGTGGTGTTTGGCGTCGAAACAGAAAACAAATTAAACGTAGCAGCAGGAGCCTCTAAATGAGTTTGGTTTTCATGTTGGTGGGTTTTGTTTTTCGAACATTAAAGCAAGTGTAGCAGTAATGGTTCTTAAAGATTTGTTGTAGGTGGAACAGGAACAACTATAAGGTGGTTTTGTTATTGTTGTTCTTCGAAGATGATGAAGGTCATGATGATCGAAACAACAACCATAAATTTGTGATTGAATGGTAATGGTTGTTGTGATTAAGTGTGGTCTACGGTGATGGATATGATGAAGGCGTTTGCATGATTATCAAGGTGGGTTTTATTTATCTTCCTTTCCGTTTTTAAATCTCGAATAGAAGTAGTAATTTTATAGCTGCAAGTGAATGATTATATCGTGTCAAGGATTTGATCTCGATTGTTTTGTAGCGAAGAAGATGGTCGACAGAGAATCTCGAGCAGGAAGAAGGAAATAAGAAAATTGAACTAGATAGGGACTTGAAACAGATTCGTACGCTTTAACTGTTATTGACAGCTAACAATTTTTGTATCTGTCTGATTGATTTCTTTTCTCCTCCTTCATTCGAACTGCAGTAAGGTAATTTTATAGAGTGTAAGTATACGATGGGTGCAGTAACAAGATTGTCTGTAGTGGTGATATGGGATCGATAGGAAGAATCGAGCAGAAGAAGAAATCAAAAGAAAAATATCAAAATGAATAAAGCTGATCACGATGTCTAACAGAATCGTATCTGTAGTTGTTTTGTAGTGATTAATTGAAGTCGTCCAAGAATTTTGAGCAGACAAGAAGGACAAGAAGGACTGTGAAAAAATATAAAGTAAATAAATTGATGTTGATGCCCAATTGAATTTGATTCTGTATCTGATTAATATCTAACAATTTTGTATCCTATTGAATTATTATATCTATTATTGATTTGTTTTGCTTTTCTTTCTTTATTGATTGACAAGGTTCAAGAAGAAATCAAGAACCGCACTCGTATGATTTTCGACATGTTATTCTTGCAGATGAAGTTAGGAAAGAAAAACAAATCAGATAGTGATCTGTAACAAATTTGGACGCTTAACTGATATTGATAGGAATTTGATTTGTACAAGTGATTTGAATGTATAACAAATTCAGAGGCATGAAACAAAATAGATTACAGTTTGATTGAGATGTAAAACTAATTCCAAATCTTTATCTGTTTTATCAATTTAGTATAAGTATATTAATAATAATACTAATAATAATAATAATAATAATAATAATAATAATAATAATAATAATAATAATAATAATAATAATAATAATAATAATAATAATAATAATGATAATAATAATAATAATAATAATAATAATAATTATATAATTAATAATAATATTAACAATAATGATAATAATAATTATTAATAACAATATTAAAAATGTTATTATTTATGATATTAAGGATAAATTGTATTATTTTTATAATATTATTTACAATATTAATAATGATTTTAATGATAATGGTAATTATGAAATTACCATATTAATAATTTTAAAAATCATAATTTTACTACTAATTATAATAATAATGATAACAATAATATTAGTAATAATAATAATATGACAAATTAAATGTATCGAATTTTATATCTATATATTATGTTAAAATGATAATATTCATAATAATGATATTAACATTAACATTAATATTTATTTTAAGATTGATAATGAAAGTAATAATAATAATCTAACTATATATATTAACTTGCAATTACATATAGTAATATTATAATTTATTAATTATTTAATAATTATATATTAACATATATTGAATATTTAATATTTATACATTTTAATATATTACAATATACATATAATCATTAATTATATATGTAGTGACCCGAACTTTTCCATGTTTATATATATTAATTGAGATTGATATTTACATGACTAAATGTTTCCAACATGTTAAGCAATCAAACTTGTTAAGATTTGATTAAATGAAATAAGTTTCATATAGACAATTGATCACCCAAGTTGATCGGCGATTCACGAACGTTACAAATTTATAAAAACTACATGTTGTGGTATATATAGACATATATATGGTTGACATGAGATTATGATGAGTAAGTATCTCACTAAGTATATTAACAATGTGTGATATACATAAAAAATGAGATTACTAAGTTAAGAAACTCGAAATGATATATATAACGATTATCATTATGATAACGTCTACTAAATACATATGTATATATTAAGATATTGATACACTATATTTAACATGATAAAATAATATTTAAATATATCATTAAGTGTGTTAACAATGAACTACATATGTAAAAACAAGACTACTAACTCAAGAATTACGAAACGAGACTTATATGTAACGATTATCGTTGTAACAATATTTTAATGTATATATCATATTAAGAGATATTCATACATCATAATATCATGATAATATAATAATTTAACATCTCATTTGATATAATAAACATTGAGTTAACAACATTAATTGAGATCGTTAACTTAAAGGTTTCAAAACAACACTTACATGTAACGACTAACGAAGACTTAACGACTCCATTAGAATGTATATACATGTTGTGTTTTGATATGTATTCTTATACTTTTGAAAGACTTCAAGACACATATCAAAGTACTTCTACTTAACAAAAATGCTTACAATTGCATCCTCGTTCAGTTTCATCAACAATTCTACTCGTATGCACCCGTATTCGTACTCGTACAATACACAGCTTTTAGATGTATGTACTATTGGTATATACACTACAATGATTAGCTCTTAGCAGCCCATGTAAGTCACCTAACATATGTGGGAACTATCATTTGACAACTAGCATGAAATATCTCATAAAATTACAAAAATATTAGTAATCATTCATGACTTATTTACATGAAAACAAAATTACATATCCTTTATATCTAATCCATATATCAACGACCAAAAACACCTAAAAACACTTTCATTCTTCAATTTTCTTCATCTAATTGATCTCTCTCAAGTTCCATCTTCAAGTTCTAAGTGTTCTTCATAAATTTCATAAGTATAGTTTCATAAAAATCAAGAATACTTCCAAGTTTGCAAATCTACTTCCAAGCTTTCCAATCCATTCCAAGTAATCATCTAAGATCAAGGAACCTTTGTTATTTACAGTAGGTTATCTTTCTAATTCAAGGTAATATTCATATCAAACTTTGATTCAATTTCTACAACTATAAAAATCTTATTTCGAGTGAAAATCTTACTTGAACTGTTTTTGTGTCATGATTCTGCTTCAAGAACTTTCAAGCCATCCAAGGATCCTTTGAAGCTAGATCCATTTTTCTCATTTCCAGTAGTTTTATCCAGAAAACTTGAGGTAGTAATGATGTTCATAACATCATTCGATTCATACATATAAAGCTATCTTATTCGAAGGTTTAAACTTGTAATCACTAGAACATAGTTTAGTTAATTCTAAACTTGTTCGCAAACAAAAGTTAATCCTTCTAACTTGACTTTTAAAATCAACTAAACACATGTTATATATCTATATTATATGTTAACTTAATGATTTAAAACCTGAAAACACGATGAACACCATAAAATCGGATATACGCCGTCGTAGTAAAACCGGGGGCTGTTTTGGTTTGGATAATTAAAAACTATGATAAACTTTGATTTAAAAGTTGTTCTTCTGGGAAAATGTTTTTTCATATGAACATGAAACAATATCCAAAAATCTTGGTTAAACTCAAAGTGAAAGTATGTTATTCAAAATGGTCATCAAGATGTCGTTCTTTCGACGGAAATGACTACCTCTTTTGTAATTGACATGTAACTTAAATTTTTGACTATAAACCTATACTTTTTCTGTTTGGATTCTTAAATTAGAGTTCAATATGAAACCATCGCAATTTAATTCACTCAAAACGGATTTAAAATGAAGAAGTTATGGGTAAAACAAGATTGGATATTTTTGATCTTTTTAGCTACGGGAAATGTTTAACAAATCTTTACAAATCCTATTTTAGCTAACTTATATTGTATTATACATGTATTCTAATATATTATGTAATCTTGGGATACCATAGACACGTATGCAAATATTTTGACATATCATATCAACCCATGTATATATATTATTTGGAACAACCATAGACACTCTATATGCAGTAATGTTGGAGTTAGCTATACAGGGTTGAGGTTGATTCCAAAAATATATATACTTTGAGTTGTGATCTAGCCTGAGACGTGTATACACTGGATCGTGGATTGATTCAAGATAATACATATCGATTTATTTCTGTACATCTAACTGTGGACAACTAGTTGTAGGTTAGCTGACTTAATACACTCAAATCTTTAAAACATAATAAAAATGGTTGTAATTATATTTTGATCATACTTTGATATATATGTACATATTTGTATAGGTTGGTGAATCGATCCATGGCCAAGTATTTCCGAGGAAGGAAATATCTGTGAAAGTGAGTTATAGTTCCACTTTTAAAATCTAATATTTTTGGGATGAGAATACATGCAAGTTTTATAAATGATTTACAAAATAGACACAAGTACGGGAAACTACATTCTATGGTTGAATTATCGAAATCGAATATGCCCCTTTTTATTAAGTCTGGTAATCTAAGAATTAGGGAACAGACACCTTAATTGACGCGAATCCTAAAGATAGATCTATTGGGCCTAACAAACCCCATCCAAAGTACCGGATTCTTTAGTATTTCGAAATTTATATCATATCCGAAGGGTGTCCCTGAATGATGGGGATATTCTTATATATGCATCTTATTAATGTCGGTTATCAGGTGTTCACCATATGAATGATTTTTATCTCTATGTATGGGATGTGTATTGAAATATGAAATTTTGTGGTCTATTGTTACGATTTTATATATATAGGTTAAACCTATAACTCACCAACATTTTTGTTGACGTTTAAAGCATGTTTATTCTCAGGTGAATACTAAGAGCTTCCGCTATTGCATACTAAAATAAGGACAAGATTTGGAGTCCATGTTTGTATGATATTGTGTAAAAACTGCATTTAAGAAACATATGTCGATGTAATATATTTTTATTGTAAACCATTATGTAATGGTCGTGTGTAAACAATATATTTTAGATTATCATTATTTGATAATCTACATAATGTTTTTAAAACCTTTATTGATAAAATAAAGGTTATGGTTGTTTTAAAAATGAATGCAGTCTTTGAAAAATGTCTCATATAGAGGTCAAAACCTTGCAACGAAATCAATTAATATGGAACGTTTATAATCAATATGAACGGGATATTTCAGTTGGTATAAGAGAATTGGTCTTAGAGAACCAGAAAATTTGCATTAGTGTGCCTTATCGAGTTTGTTAGGATGCATTAGTGCGTCTGGACTTCGACCGTGTTTTCTTTAAAAATGATTGCTTAACATTTTTGTTGGAAACTATATATTATTAACATGTAAATATTATGTGGTAGATGTCTTAACATATTTGATATTGTGTGATAGATGTCTACCTCTAGCACAAATCCCATTGACTCACCTAATAATAAGGAAGAGTCGAATATATATTGGCAAGATTCACAAGTTCCCGAAGAACCGGAAGAAGAGGAACCGGAAGAAGAGGAACCGGAAGAAGAAGAGGTTCCGGAGGGGGGGGGGAATAGTAGGAACCACAGAAAACCGGTCAAATAAAAGAAAATCCTCAACCAATGGACCAAAGTTAATAATGGTCAATGGTGTTTCCGCTAAGGAAGCAAAATATTGGGAAAATTACCAATATTTCGATGAATCGGATCCTGATGAGGATTCCGATGATGTTATAGAAATTACCCCGACGCAATTTAATGAGGCAAAAGAAAATAATAAGGGAAAAGGCATCAAAATAGAGAAATCTGATTCCGACCCCGATGAACTTTATATGTACCGTCAACACCCGTATTTTCAATATCGCGACAATAACCCGGGAACCTCTAAACCACCGGGTTTTTCTAAACCAATGTGGAAAACGACGACTCGTATTAGAGGAACATCATATATCCCTAGAAGATTAGGAAAAAGAACCAAGTCTGAAGAAGAAGAAACCAGTGATTCAGATTAGAGGGGTGTGAGCATGTTGTGTAATATGTATTGTAGTGTGCTTGTAATTTTATGTTCTATGTAAAAATTGCTTGTATTGTTTGTTATTACGAATCTAATCCTTGTCTATTTTACAGTATAAAAACAAAATAGACGTTAAGGGTAGACAACCGAATATTTTAGAAGACCTACCAGAGGATATGATTGAGGAAATCTTGTCTAGAGTCGGTCAGAATTCATCAGCACATTTAGTTATGGCGAAATTAACTTGTCAAACATTTGAAAGACTTTCCAGAAATGCCTTAGTTTATAAAAGGCTTTCCTTTGACAGTGGGGTATATCACATTGGGGAGACTTTAAGTTATGCCGTGTTTTCTTTAAAGCGTTAAATGCGGGGAACCCAAATGCAATTTTACGCTACGGGTTAAGAACCTATTTTGACTCAACATATCCCAACATAGGATTTCGTGAATTAGAAAGAGCTTCTAACATGCAACATAAAGAAGCATGTTATGCTTACGGGTTAGTGATGTTCGCTTCTTACTAAAGTGAGAAAAAGAACATCGGATTTTAGCTTTTAAATAAAACTTTCCCATAAGTGACGGATTCAGTAGTTGGGGTAAGAAACAAGGTTTTTAGATTATTACGGGGCTGTTGGATATTACGAAACCATCGTCCTTTTGATGACATTACAACAAGCTGCCTAGCCAATGGTCATAACGGTTATTTTCCACAAGACCAAGGATGGGAAGTCGTCTTAGTAAAACCAGAATGCATGACTTATTTCTGGACTTATGAATTACGTGTCTTTATTTCCTTTGCTGAACAAGTTGCGTATTAACTAGATTTATCTTCAAAACTGTCATGTATCATAGTGTACTATATTTCATGTTATATGTAATATAACGAAGTTGTAAGTTTGAAGAATATTTGTATGTGATATATTATTATAATCAGTTTTTCATATGAAATTGTAGTAGTTGAATTTTATATATTAGCTACTAAGTATGAACTTAATGGTTAGGTAGTACCCGAATTTAAACTTATAAAACGCTAAGATGAAGAAAAAGCTTTTATAAATGAGTTCATATTATGCTACGAGATACTACTCACTACTCTTAATATTCTATATGATTAACTTGTTTCATTTGACTATTTTGAAGGAAATGGCACCGACTACTCGACACACCTTGAATATGAGCGAAGAGGAATTTCGTGCCTTTCTTGCTTCAAACATAGCCGCAGTACAGGCCGCGCTACATACCAACAATAACTCTGAATCTAGCAATACAGCTAACGACGCAAGAAATCGTATAGGATGCTCCTACAAGGAATTCACTGCCTGCAAACCTTTAGAATTTGATGGGACCGAAGGACCAATCGGATTGAAACGGTGGACCGAGAAAGATGAATTGGTGTTTTCCATAAGTAAGTGTGCTGAAGGAGACAAAGTGAAGTACGCTACGCATACCTTCACAGGTATTGCGTTGACATGGTGGAATACCTATCTAGAGCAAGTGGGACAAGATGCTGCTTACGCGCTACCGTGGTCAGCATTCAAGCACTTGATGAACGAGAAGTACCGTCCGAGAACCGAGGTCAATAAGCTCAAGTCAGAACTTAGAGGGTTACGAACACAGGGATTCGATATTACTTTGTACGAAAGACGATTCACAGAATTGTGCCTATTATGTCCGAGAGCATTCGAAGATGAGGAAGAGAAGATCGACGCATTTGTGAAAGGGTTACCGGAGAGAATCCAAGAAGATATAAGTTCACATGAGCCTGCCTCCATACAAAAGGCATGTAGAATGGCTCACAAACTAGTGAACCAGATTGAGGAAAGAATTAAAGAACAGACGGCCGAAGAGGCCAACGTGAAGCTAGTTAAAAGAAAGTGGGAGGAAAACAGTGATAAGAGTCACCAAAACAACAACAACTATCCCAACAATCGCAACATCAATCGCAACATCAATCGCAACTATAACAAACGGCAAAACAATAACAACAACAACAATAACTTCAACAATCATCTCAACAACAATAACAACCGCAGCAACAAAAACAATCAAAAGCAGCTATGCCAAAGGTGTGAAAAGTATCACTCGGGGTTCTGCACCAAATATTGCAACAAGTGTAAAAGAAATGGTCATAGCGCGGTGAAGTGTGAGGTCTACGGACCAGGGGTAAACAGAATGAAAGGAACAAATGGTGTCGGAACGAGTAATGGCAGAGCAAGTAGTGTCGGAGCAAGTTATGCTAATGTAGTTTGTTATAAATGTGGAAAACCGGGCCACATTATTAGAAATTTCCTGAACCAGGAGAACACGAATGGACAAGGCCGCGGAAGAGTTTTCAATATTAATGCGGCAGAGGCACAGGAAGACCCGGAGCTTGTTACGGGTACGTTTCTTATTGACAATAAATCTGCTTACGTTTTATTTTATTCGGGTGCGGATAGAAGCTATATGAGTAGAGATTTTTGTGCTAAATTAAGTTGTCCATTGACGCCGTTGGATAATAAATTTTTACTCGAATTAGAAAATGGTAAATTAATTTCAGCAGATTATATATGCCGGAATCGAGAAATTAAACTGGGTAGCGAAATATTTAAGATTGATTTGATACCAGTAGAGTTAGGGAGTTTTGATGTAACAGTTGGCATAGACTGGCTAAAGGAGATGAAAGCAGAGATCGTATGTTACAAAATTTCAATTTGCATTGTACGAGAAGAAGGAGAACCCTTAATGGTGTACGGAGAAAAGGGCAACACGAAGCTAAATCTTATTAGTAATTTGAAGGCACAAAAACTAATAAGAAAAGGTTGCTATGCTGTTCTAGCACACGTCGAGAATGTACAAACTGAAGAAAAGAGCATCAATGATGTTCCCGTCGCAAAAGAATTTCCCGATGTATTTCTGAAAGAATTACCGGGACTACCTCCACATCGATCTGTTGAATTTCAAATAGATATTGTACCAGGAGCTGCACCAATAGCTCGTGCTCCTTACAGACTCGCACCCAGCTAGATGAAAGAACTGCAAAGCTAACTGCAAGAACTATTAGAACGTGGTTTAATTCGACCAAGCACATCACCATGGGGAGCTCCTGTTTTTTTTGTCAAGAAGAAGGATGGTACATTTAGGTTGTGTATTGACTACAGAGAATTGAATAAACTTACCATCAAAAACCGTTATCCACTGTCGAGAATTGATGACTTATTTGATCAACTACAAGGCTCGTCGGTTTATTCGAAAATCGATTTACGTTCTGGATATCATCAAATGCGAGTAAAGGAGGATGATATTCCAAAAAGCTGCTTTTAGGACGCGTTATAGTCATTGCGAGTTTATGGTTATGCCGTTTGGATTGACTAACGCACCAGCTGTGTTCATGGACCTTATAAACCGAGTGTGTGGGCCATATCTTGACAAGTTTGTCATTATTTTCATCGATGACATACTTATTTACTCAAAAAATGATCAAGAGCACGAAGAACATTTGAGAAAAGTGCTAGAAGTATTGAGGAAAGAAAAACTGTACGCTAAGTTTTCAAAGTGTGCATTTTGGTTGGAAGAAGTTCAATTCCTCGGTCACATAGTGAACAAAGAAGGTATCCGGGTGGACTCGACAAAGATCGAAACCGTTGAAAAATGGGAAACCCCAAAAACTCCAAAGCATATACGTCAATTTTTAGGATTGGCTGGTTACTACAGAAGATTCATCCAAGATTTCTCCAAAATAGAAAAACCCTTGGCTGCATTAACGCATAAATGGAAGAAATTTGAATGGAAGGATGAACAAGAGAAGTCGTTTCAGTTATTGAAGAAAAAGCTAACTACGGCACCTATATTGTCATTGCCTGAAGGGAATGATGATTTTGTGATTTATTGTGACGTATCAAAACAAGGTCTCGGTTGTGTATTAATGCAACGAACGAAGGTGATTGCTTATGCGTCTAGGAAATTGAAGATTCACGAGCAAAATTATACAACTCACAATTTGAAATTGAGTGCTGTTGTTTTTGCATTAAAGACTTGGAGGCATTATTTATATGGGGTCAAAAGTATTATATATACCGACCACAAAAGTCTCTAACATATATTTAATCAGAAGCAACTGAATATGAGACAACGTAGGTGGATTGAACTGTTGAATGATTATGATTTTGAGATTCGATACCACCCAGGGAAGGCAAATGTGGTAGCCGACGCTTTGAGTAGAAAGGACAGAGAACCTATACGGGTAAAAGCTATGAATATAATTATTCATACTAACCTTACTGCTCAAATAAAGGAGGCGCAACAGGGGGTTGTAAAAGAAGGAAAGTTGAAGAATGAGATACCCAAAGGATCGGAGAAACATCTTAATATTCTGGAAGACGGAACCCGATATAGGGCTGATAGAATTTGGGTACCAAGATTTGGAGATGTGAGAGAAATGGTACCTAAGGAAGCACATAAAACCTGATATTCAATACATCCCTGAGCGGGGAAGATGTATAAAGATCTCAATAAACACTTTTGGTGGCCGGGTATGAAAGCCGATATTGCTAAATATGTAGGAGAATGTTTGACATGTTCTTAGGTCAAAGCTGAACATCAGAAACCATCAGGTCTACTACAACAACCTGAAATCCCGGAATGGAAATGGGAAAACATTACCATGGATTTCATTACTAAATTGCTAAGGACTGCAAGTGGTTATGATACTATTTGGGTAATAGTTGATCGTCTCACCAAGTCAGCACACTTTCTGCCAATGAGAGAAGATGACAAAATGGAGAAGTTGGCGTGATTGTATTTGAAGGAGGTTGTCTCTAGACATGGAATACCCGTCTCTATTATCTCTGATAGGGATGGTAGATTTGTTTCAAGGTTCTGGCAGACGTTACAACAAGCATTGGGGACTCGTCTAGACATGAGTACTGCCTATCATCCACAAACTGATGGGCAGAGTGAAAGGACTATACAAACGTTTGAAGACATGCTACGAGCATGTGTTATTGATTTCGGAAACAGTTGGGATCGACACCTACCGTTAGCAGAATTTTCCTACAACAATAGTTATCATCCTAGTATTGAGATGGCGCCGTTTGAGGCACTTTATGGTAGAAAGTGCAGGTCTCCGATTTATTGGAATGAAGTGGGGGATAGACAGATTACGGGTCCAGAGATAATACAAGAAACTACCGAGAAAATCATCCAAATTCAACAAAAATTGAAAACCGCCCAGAGTCGACAAAAGAGCTACGCGGACAGTAAAAGAAAAGATATAGAGTTTGAAATTGGAGAAATGGTCATGCTTAAGGTTTCACCTTGGAAAGGCGTTGTTCGATTTGGTAAACGGGGGAAACTAAATCCAAGGTACATTGGACCATTCAAGATTATAGATCGTGTCGGACCAGTAGCTTACCAACTAGAGCTACCTCAACAACTCGCGGCTGTACATAACACTTTCCACGTCTCAAATTTGAAAAAATATTTTGCTAAAGAAGATCTCACTATTCCGTTGGATGAAATCCAAATCAATAAAAAACTTCGATTCATTGAAGAACCCGTCAAAATAATGGATCGTGAGGTTAAAAGACTCAAGCAAAACAAGATACCAATTGTTAAGGTTCAATGGAATGCTCGTAGAGGACCCGAGTTCACCTGGGAGTGTGAAGATCAGATGAAGAAGAAATACCCGCACCTATTTCCAGAAGATACGTCAACACCTATAACTGCTTAAAATTTCGGGACGAAATTTATTTAACGGGTAGGTACTGTAGTGACCCGAACTTTTCCATGTTTATATATATTAAATGAATTAGTTATTTACATGATTAAGTGTTTCCAACATGTTAAGCAATCAAACTTGTTAAGACTTGATTAATTGAAATAGGTTTCATATAGACATTTGACCACCCAGGTTGACCGGTGATTCACGAACGTTAAAACTTGTAAAAACTATATGATGACATATATATGGTTATATATATAGTTAACATGATTTTATGATAAGTAAGTATCTCATTAGGTATTTTAGCTATGAGTTATATACATAAAAATGAGACTATTAAATTAAGAAACTCGAAAACGATATATATAACGATTATCGTTATAACAACGTCTTACTAAGTACATATGAATCATATTAAGATATTGATACACTTGGTTAATTATGTTAAATGATAAGTAAATATATCATTAAGTGTATTAACAATGAACTACATATATAAAAATAAGACTACTAACTTAATGATTTCGAAACGAGACATATATGTAACGATTATCGTTGTAACGACATTTAACTGTATATATATCATACTAAGATATATTATATATCATAATATCATAATAATGTAATAATTTAACATCTCTTTATATATAATAAACAATGGGTTAATAACATTTAACAAGACCGTTAACCTAAAAGTTTCAAAACAACATATACATGTAACGACTAACGATGACTTAACGACTCAGTTAAAATGTATTTACATGTAGTGTTTTAATATGTATTCATACACTTTTGAAAGAATTCAAGACACTTATCAAAATACTTCTACTTAACAAAAATGCTTACAATTACATCCTCGTTCAGTTTCATCAACAATTCTACTCGTATGCACCCGTATTCGTACTCGTACAATACACAGCTTTTAAATGTATGTACTATTGGTATATACACTCCAATGATTAGCTCTTAGCAGCCCATGTGAGTCACCTAACACATGTGAGAACCATAATTTGGCAACTAGCATGAAATATCTCATAAAATTACAAAAATATGAGTAATCATTCATGACTTATTTACATGAAAACAAAATTACACATCCTTTATATCTAATCCATATACCAACGACCAAAAACACCTACAAACACTTTCATTCTTCAATTTTCTTCATCTAAGTGATCTCTTTCAAGTTCTATCTTCAAGTTCTAAGTGTTCTTCATAAATTCTATAAGTTATAGTTTTATAAAATCAAGAATGCTTCCAAGTTTGCAAGTCTACTTCCAAGCTTTCTAATCCATTCCAAGTAATCATCTAAGATCAAGGAACCTTTGTTATTTACAGTAGGTTATCTTTCTAATTCAAGGTAATATTCATATTCAAACTTTGATTCAATTTCTATAACTTTAACAATCTTATTTCGAGTGGAAATCTTACTTGAACTTGTTTTCGTGTCATGATTCTGCTTCAAGAACTTTCAAGCCATCCAAGGATCCTTTGAAGCTAGATCCATTTTTCTCATTTCCAGTAGCTTTATCCAGAAAACTTGAGGTAGTAATGATGTTCATAACATCATTCGATTCATACATATAAAGCTATCTTATTCGAAGGTTTAAACTTGTAATCACGAGAACATAGTTTAGTTAATTCTAAACTTGTTTGCAAACAAAAGTTAATCCTTCTAACTTGACTTTTAAAATCAACTAAACACATGTTCTATATCTATATGATATGCTAACTTAATGATTTAAAACCGGAAAACATGAAAAACACCGTAAAACCGGATATACGCCGTTGTAGTAACACCGCGGGCTGTTTTGGGTTAGTTAATTAAAAATTATGATAAACTTTGATTTAAAAGTTGTTCTTCTGAGAAAATGATTTTCCTTATGAACATGAAACTATATCCAAAAATCATGGTTAAACTCAAAGTGGAAGTATGTTTTCCAAAATGGTCATCTAGACGTCGTTCTTTCGACTGAAATGACTACCTTTACAAAAATGACTTGTAACCTATAATTCCGACTATAAACTTATACTTTTTCTGTATAGATTCATAAAATTAAGTTCAAAATGAAACCATAGCAATTGGATTCACTCAAAACGGATTTAAAATGAAGAAGTTATGGGTAAAACAAGATTGGATATTTTTTGATTATTTTAGCTACGGGAAATGTTTAACAAATCTATACAAATCATATCCTAGCTAACTTATATTGTATTATACATGTATTCTAACATATTATGTAATCTTGGGATACCATAGACACGTATGCAAATGTTTTGAAATATCATATTGACCCATGTATATATATTATTTGGAACAACCATAGACACTCTATATGCAGTAATGTTGGAGTTAGCTATACATGGTTGAGGTTGATTCCAAAAATATATATACTTTGAGTTGTGATCTAGACTGAGATGTGTATACACTGGGTCGTGGATTGATTCAAGATAATATATATCGATTTATTTTCTGTACATCTAATTGTGGACAACTAGTTGTAGGTTACTAACGAGGACAGCTGACTTAATAAACTTAAAACATTAAAACGTATTAAAAATTTTGTAAATATATTTTGAACATACTTCGATATATATGTACATATTTGTTATAGGTTCGTGAATCAACCAGTGGCCAAGTCTTACTTCCCGACGAAGTAAAAATCTGTGAAAGTGAGTTATAGTCCCACTTTTAAAATCTAATATTTTTGGGATGAGAATACATGCAGATTTTATAAATGATTTACAAAATAGACACAAGTACGTGAAACTACATTCTATGGTTGAATTATCGAAATCGAATATGCCCCTTTTTATTAAGTCTGGTAATCTAAGAATTAGGGAATAGACACCCTAATTGACGCGAATCCTAAAGATAGATCTATTGGGCCTAACAAACCCCATCCAAAGTACCAGATGCTTTAGTACTTCAAAATTTATATCATGTCCGAAGGGTGTCCCGGAATGATGGGGATATTCTTATATATGCATCTTGTTAATGTCGGTTACCAGGTGTTCACCATATGAATGATTTTTATCTCTATGTATGGGATGTATATTAAAATATGAAATCTTGTGGTCTATTGTTACGATTTGATACATATAGGTTAAACATATAACTCACCAACATTTTTGTTGACTTTTAAAGCATGTTTATTCTCAGGTGAATATTAAGAGCTTCCGCTGTTGCATAATAAAATAAGGACAAGATTTGGAGTCCATGTTTATATGATATTATGTAAAAACTGCAGTCAAGAAACATATGTCGATGTAATATATTTCTATTGTAAACCATTATGTAATGGTCGTGTGTAAACAGTATATTTTAGATTATCATTATTTGATAATCTACGTAATGCTTTTGAAACCTTTATTGATAAAATAAAGGTTACGGTTGTTTTAAAAATGAATGCAGTCTTTAAAAAACGTCTCATATAGAGGTCAAAACCTCGCAACGAAATCAATTAATATGGAACGTTTATAATCAATATGAACGGGACATTCACCAATTACCGACTCCGTTACTTGTTGGAACGTTTTGTTTAATGACATTTCACCACGGGCTACAATTATTAAACAAAACGTTCCCACAAGTGACGGAGTCGGTAATTGGTGAAATGTCCCGTTCTTATTGATTAAAAACGTTCCATATTAATTGATTTCGTTGCGAGGTTTTGACCTCTATATGAGACATTTTTCAAAGACTGCATTCATTTTAAAACAAACCATAACCTTTATTTCATCAATAAAGGTTTAAAAAGCTTTACGTAGATTATCAAATAATGATAATCTAAAATATCCTGTTTACACACGACTATTACATAATGGTTTACAATACAAATATGTTACAACAAAATAAGTTTCTTGAATGCAGTTTTTACACAATATCATACAAGTATGGACTCCAAATCTCGTCCTTATTTAAGTATGCGACAGCGGAAGCTCTTAATAATCACCTGAGAATAAACATGCTTAAAACGTCAACAAAAATGTTGGTGAGTTATAGGTTTAACCTATATATATATCAAATCATAATAATAGACCACAAGATTTCATATTTCAATACACATCCCATACATAGAGATAAAAATCATTCATATGGTGAACACCTGGTAACCGACATTAACAAGATACATATATAAGAATATCCCCATCATTCCGGGACACCCTTCGGATATGATATAAATTTTGAACTACTAAAGCATCCAGTACTTTGGATGGGGTTTGTTAGTCCCAATAGATCTATCTTTAGGATTCGCGTCAATTAAGGTGTCTGTTCCCTAATTCTTAGATTACCAGACTTAATAAAAAGGGGCATATTCGATTTCGATAATTCAACCATAGAATGTAGTTTCACGTACTTGTGTCTATTTTGTAAATCATTTATAAAACCAGCATGTATTCTCATCCCAAAAATATTAGATTTTAAAAGTGGGACTATAACTCACTTTCACAGATTTTTACTTCGTCGGGAAGTAAGACTTGGCCACTGGTTGATTCACGAACCTATAACAATATATACATATATATCAAAGTATGTTCAAAATATATTTACAACACTTTTAATATATTTTGATGTTTTAAGTTTATTAAGTCGGATGTCCTCGTTAGTAAACTACAACTAGTTGTCCACATTTAGATGTACATAAATAAATCGATAAATATTATCTTAAATCAATCCACGACCTAGTGTATACGTATCTCAGTATTGATCACAACTCAAACTATATATATTTTGGAATCAACCTCAACCCTGTATAGCTAACTCCAACATTCACATATAGAGTGTCTATGGTTGTTCCGAAATATATATGGATGTGTCGACATGATAGGTCGAAACATTGTATACGTGTCTATGGTATCTCAAGATTACATAATATACAATACAAGTTGATTAAGTTATGGTTGGAATAGATTTGTTACCAATTTTCACGTAGCTAAAATGAGAAAAATTATCCAATCATGTTTTACCCATAACTTCTTCATTTTAAATCCGTTTTGAGTGAATCAAATTGCTATGGTTTCATATTGAACTCTATTTTATGAATCTAAATAGAAAAAGTATAGGTTTATAGTCAGAAAAATAAGTTACAAGTTGTTTTTGTAAAGGTAGTCATTTTAGTCGAAAGAACGACGTCTAGATGACCATTTTAGAAAACATACTTCCACTTTGAGTTTAACCATAATTTTTGGATATAGTTTCATGTTTATAATAAAAATAATTTTCTCAGAATAAAAACTTTTAAATCAAAGTTTATCATAGTTTTTAATTAACTAACCCAAAACAGCCCGCGGTGTTACAACGACGGCGTAAATCCGGTTTTACGGTGTTTTTCGTGTCTCCAGGTTTTAAATCATTAAGTTAGCATATCATATAGATATAGAAAATGTGTTTAGTTGATTTTAAAAGTCAAGTTAGAAGGATTAACTTTTGTTTGCGAACAAGTTTAGAATTAACTAAACTATGTTCTAGTGATTACAAGTTTAAACCTTCGAATAAGATAGCTTTATATGTATGAATCAAATGATGTTATGAACATCATTACTACCTTAAGTTCCTTGGATAAACCTACTGGAAAATAGAAAAATGGATCTAGCTTCAACGGATCCTTGGATGGCTCGAAGTTCTTGAAGCAGAATCATGACACGAAAACAAGTTCAAGTAAGATCATCACTTGAAATAAGATTGTTATAGTTATAGAAATTGAACCAAAGTTTGAATATGATTATTACCTTGTATTAGAATGATAACCTACTATAAGAAACAAAGATTTCTTGAGGTTGGATGATCACCTTACAAGATTGAAAGTGAGCTAGCAAAGTTGAAAGTATTCTTGATTTTATGTAACTAGAACTTGTAGAATATATGAAGAACACTTAGAACTTGAAGATAGAACTTGAGAGAGATCAATTAGATGAATAAAATTGAAGAATGAAAGTGTTTGTAGGTGTTTTTGGTCGTTGGTGTATTGATTAGATATAAAGGATATGTAATTTTGTTTTCATGTAAACAAGTCATGAATGATTACTCATATTTTTGTAATTTTATGAGATATTTCATGCTAGTTGCCAAATGATGGTTCCTACATGTGTTAGGTGACTCACATGGGCTGCTAAGAGCTAATCATTGGAGTGTATATAACAATAGTACATACATCTAAAAGCTGTGTATTGTACGAGTACGAATACGGGTGCATACGAGTAGAATTGTTGATGAAACTGAACGAGGATGTAATTGTAAGCATTTTTGTTAAGTAGAAGTATTTTGATAATTGTATTGAAGTCTTTCAAAAGTGTATAAATACATATTAAAACACTACATGTATATACATTTTAACTGAGTCGTTAAGTCATCATTAGTCGTTACATGTAAGTGTTGTTTTGAAACCTTTAGGTTAACGATCTTGTTAAATGTTGTTAACCCAATGTTTATAATATCAAATGAGATTTTAAATTATTATATTATCATGATATTATCATGTATGAATATCTCTTAATATGATATATATACATTAAATGTCTTTACAACGATAATCGTTACATATATGTCTCGTTTAAAAATCATTAAGTTAGTAGTCTTGTTTTTACATATGTAGTTCATTGTTAATATACTTAATGATATGTTTACTTATCATAGTATCATGTTAACTATATATATATCCATATATATGTCATCATATAGTTTTTACAAGTTTTAACGTTCGTGAATCACCGGTCAACTTGGGTGGTCAATTGTCTATATGAAACATATTTCAATTAATCAAGTCTTAACAAGTTTGATTGCTTAACATGTTGGAAACATTTAATCATGTAAATATCAATCTAAATTAATATATATAAACATGGAAAAGTTCGGGTCACTACAGTACCTACCCGTTAAATAAATTTCGTCCCGAAATTTTAAGCTGTTGAAGGTGTTGACGAATCTTCTGGAAATAGATGCGGGTATTTCTTCTTCATCTGATCTTCACGCTCCCAGGTGAACTCGGGTCCTCTACGAGCATTCCATCGAACCTTAACAATTGGTATCTTATTTTGCTTAAGTCTTTTAACCTCACGATCCATTATTTCGACGGGTTCTTCGATGAATTGAAGTTTTTCGTTGATTTGGATTTCATCTAACGGAATAGTGAGATCTTCTTTAGCAAAACATTTCTTAAAATTTGAGACGTGGAAAGTATTATGTACAGCCGCGAGTTGTTGAGGTAACTCAAGTCGGTAAGCTACTGGTCCGACACGATCAACAATCTTGAATGGTCCAATATACCTTGGATTTAATTTCCCTCGTTTACCAAATCGAACAACGCCTTTCCAAGGTGCAACTTTAAGCATGACCATCTCTCCAATTTCAAATTCTATATCTTTTCTTTTAATGTCAGCGTAGTTCTTTTGTCGAGTTTGGGCGGTTTTCAACCGTTGTTGAATTTGGATGATCTTCTCGGTAGTTTCTTGTATAATCTCTGGACCCGTAATCTGTCTATCCCCCACTTCACTCCAACAAATCGGAGACCTGCACTTTCTACCATAAAGTGCTTCAAACGGCGCCATCTCAATGCTTGAATGGTAGCTGTTGTTGTAGGAAAATTCTGCTAACGGTAGATGTCGATCCCAACTGTTTCCGAAATCAATAACACATGCTCGTAGCATGTATTCAAGCGTTTGTATCATCCTTTCGCTCTGCCCATCAGTTTGTGGATGATAGGCAGTACTCATGTCTAGACGAGTTCCTAATGCTTGCTGTAATGTCTGCCAGAATCTTGAAATAAATCTACCATCCCTATCAGAGATAATAGAGATTGGTATTCCATGTCTGGAGACGACTTCCTTCAAATACAGTCGTGCTAACTTCTCCATCTTGTCATCTTCTCTTATTGGCAGGAAGTGTGCTGATTTAGTGAGACGATCAACTATACCCAAATAGTATCAAAACCACTTACAGTCCTTGGAAATTTAGTGATGAAATCCATGGTAATGTTTTCCCATTTCCATTCCGGGATTTCGGGTTGTTGAAGTAGACCTGATGGTTTCTGATGCTCAGCTTTGACCTTAGAACACGTTAAACATTCTCCTACGTATTTAGCAACATCTGCTTTCATACCCGACCACCAAAAATGTTTCTTGAGATCCTTGTACATCTTCCCCGTTCCAGGATGTATTGAGTATCTGGTTTTATGAGCTTCTCTAAGTACCATTTCTCTCATATCTCCAAATTTTGGTACCCAAATCCTTTCAGCCCTATAACGGGTTCCGTCTTCCCGAATATTAAGATGCTTCTCCGATCCTTTGGGTATTTCATCCTTTAAATTTCCCTCTTTTAAAACTCCTTGTTGCGCCTCCTTTATTTGAGTAGTAAGGTTATTATGAATCATTATATTCATAGATTTTACTCGAATGGGTTCTCTGTCCTTCCTGCTCAAGGCATCATCTACCACATTTGCCTTCCCCGGGTGGTAACGAATCTCAAAGTCGTAATCATTCAATAATTCAATCCACCTACGCTGCCTCATATTCAGTTGTTTCTGATTAAATATGTGTTGAAGACTTTTGTGGTCGGTATATATAATACTTTTGACCCCATATAAGTAGTGCCTCCAAGTCTTTAATACAAAAACAACCGCGCCTAATTCCAAATCATGCGTCGTATAATTTTGTTCGTGAATCTTCAATTGTCTAGACGCATAAGCAATCACCTTCGTTCGTTGCATTAATACACAACCGAGACCTTGCTTTGATGCGTCACAATAAATCACTAAATCATCATTCCCTTCAGGCAATGACAATATAGGTGCCGTAGTTAGCTTTTTCTTCAATAACTGAAATGCTTTCTCTTGTTCATCATTCCATTCAAATTTCTTCCCTTTATGCGTTAATGCAGTCAAGGGTTTTGCTATTCTGGAAAAGTCTTGGATGAACCTTCTGTAGTAACCAGCTAGTCCTAAAAACTGGCGTATGTGTTTCGGAGTTTTCGGGGTTTCCCACTTTTCAACAGTTTCTATCTTTGCCGGATCCACCTTAATACCTTCTTTGTTCACTATGTGACCGAGGAATTGAACTTCTTCCAACCAAAATGCACACTTTGAAAACTTAGCGTACAATTCTTCCTTCCTCGATACTTCTAACACCTTTCTCAAATGTTCACCGTGTTCTTGGTCATTCTTTGAGTAAATAAGTATGTCATCAATGAAAACAATGACAAACTTGTCAAGGTATGGTCCACACACTCGGTTCATAAGGTCCATGAACACAGCTGGTGCATTAGTTAAACTAAATGGCATGACCATAAACTCGTAATGACCGTAACGTGTTCTGAAAGCAGTCTTTGGAATATCATCTTCTTTCACCCGCATTTGATGATACCCGGAACGTAAGTCAATCTTTGAATAAACAGACGAGCCTTGTAGTTGATCAAATAAGTCATCGATTCTCGGTAGTGGGTAGCGGTTCTTGATGGTAAGTTTGTTCAACTCTCGGTAGTCGATACACAACCTGAATGTACCATCTTTCTTCTTGACAAACAAAACAGGAGCTCCCCACGGTGATGTGCTTGGTCGAATGAAACCACGCTCTAAAAGTTCTTGTAATTGGCTTTGCAGTTCTTTCATCTCGCTGGGTGCGAGTCTGTAAGGAGCACGAGCTATTGGTGTAGCTCCTGGTACAAGATCTATTTGAAATTCAACGGATCGATGTTGGGGTAATCCCGGTAATTCTTTCGGAAATACATCGGGAAATTCTTTTGTGACGGGAACATCATTGATGCTATTTTCTTCAGTTTGTACTTTCTCGACGTGTGCTAGAATAGCATAGCAAAATTTTCTTATTAGTTTTTGTGCCTTCAAATTACTAATAAGATGTAGCTTCGTGTTGCCCTTTTCTCCGTACACCATTAAGGGTTTTCCTTTTTCTCGTATAATGCGAATTGCATTTTTGTAACAAATGATCTCTGCTTTCACTTCTTTCAACCAGTCCATACCGATGATCACATCAAAACTTCCTAACTCTACTGGTATCAAATCAATCTTAAATGTTTCGCTAACCAGTTTAATTTCTCGATTCCGACATATATTATCTGCTGAAATTAATTTACCATTTGCTAATTCGAGTAAAAATTTACTATCCAAAGGCGTCAATGGAGAACTTAATTTAGCACAAAAATCTCTACTCATTTAGCTTCTATCCGCACCCGAATCAAATAAAACGTAAGCAGATTTATTGTCAATAAGAAACGTACCCGTAACAAGCTCCGGGTCTTCCTGTGCCTCTGCCGCATTAATATTGAAAACTCTTCTGCGGCCTTGTCCATTCGTGTTCTCCTGGTTCGGGCAATTTCTAATAATGTGGCCCGGTTTTCCACATTTATAACAAACTACATTGGCATAACTTGCTCCGACACTACTTGCTCCGCCATTACTCGTTCCGACACCATTTGTTCCTTTCGTTATGTTAACCCCTGGTCCGTAGACCTCACACTTCGCCGCGCTATGACCATTACTTTTACACTTGTTGCAAAATTTGGTGCAGAACCCCGAGTGATACTTTTCACACCTTTGGCATAGCTGCTTCTGATTGTTGTTGTTGTTGCGGTTGTTATTGTTGTTGGGATGATTGTTGTAGTTGCTGTTGTTGTTGTTGTTGTTGTTGTTAAAAGACTTAAGCAAAACAAGATACCAATTGTTAAGGTGTGATGGAATGCTCGTAGAGGACCCGAGTTCACCTGGGAGTGTGAAGATCAGATGAAGAAGAAATACCCGCACCTATTTCCAGAAGATACGTCAACACCTCCAACTGCTTAAAATTTCGGGACGAAATTTATTTAACAGGTAGGTACTGTAGTGACCCAAACTTTTCCATGTTTATATATATTAAATGAATTGGTTATTTACATGATTAAGTGTTTCCAACATGTTAAGAAATCAAACTTGTTAAGACTTGATTAATTGAAATAGGTTTCATATAGACATTTAACCACCCAGGTTGACCGGTGATTCACGAACGTTAAAACTTGTAAAAACTATATGATGACATATATATGGTTATATATATAGTTAAAATGATTTTATGATAAGTAAGTATCTCATTAGGTATTTTAACTATGAGTTATATACATAAAAATGAGACTATTAAATTAAGAAACTCGAAAACGATATATATAACGATTATCGTTATAACAACGTCTTACTAAGTACATATGAATCATATTAAGATATTGATACACTTGGTTAATTATGTTAAATGATAAGTAAATATATCATTAAGTGTATTAACAATGAACTACATATGTAAAAATAAGACTACTAACTTAATGATTTCGAAACGAGACATATATGTAACGATTATCGTTGTAACGACATTTAACTGTATATATATCATACTAAGATATATTATATATCATAATATCATGATAATGTAACAATTTAACATCTCTTTAGATATAATAAACAATGGGTTAATAACATTTAACAAGACCGTTAACCTAAAGGTTTCAAAACAACATATACATGTAACGACTAACGATGACTTAACGACTCAGTTAAAATGTATTTACATGTAGTGTTTTAATATGTATTCATACACTTTTGAAAGACTTCAAGGCATTTATAAAAATACTTCTACTTAACAAAAATGCTTACAATTACATCCTCGTTCAGTTTCATCAACAATTCTACTCGTATGCACCCGTATTCGTACTCGTACAATACACAGCTTTTAGATGTATGTACTATTGGTATATACACTCCAATGATCAGCTCTTAGCAGCCCATTTGAGTCACCTAACACATGTGGGAACCATAATTTGGCAACTAGCATGAAATATCTCATAAAATTATAAAAATATGAGTAATCATTCATGACTTATTTACATGAAAACAAAATTACACATCCTTTATATCTAATCCATATACCAACGACCAAAAACACCTAAAAACACTTTCATTCTTCAATTTCCTTCATCTAAGTGATCTCTCTCAAGTTCTATCTTCAAGTTCTAAGTGTTCTTCATAAATTCTATAAGTTATAGTTTTATAAAATCAAGAACGCTTCCAAGTTTGCAAGTCTACTTCCAAGCTTTCTAATCCATTCCAAGTAATCATCTAAGATTAAGGAACCTTTGTTATTTACAGTAGGTTATCTTTCTGATTCAAGGTAATATTCATATTCAAACTTTGATTCAATTTCTATAACTGTAACAATCTTATTTCGAGTGGAAATCTTACTTGAACTTGTTTTCGTGTCATGATTCTGCTTCAAGAACTTTCAAGCCATCCAAGGATCCTTTGAAGCTAGATCCATTTTTCTCATTTCCAGTAGCTTTATCGAGAAAACTTGAGGTAGTAATGATGTTCATAACATCATTCGATTCATACATATAAAGCTATCTTATTCGAAGGTTTAAACTTGTAATCACTAGAACATAGTTTAGTTAATTCTAAACTTGTTCGCAAACAAAAGTTAATCCTTCTAACTTGGCTTTTAAAATCAACTAAACACATGTTCTATATCTATATTATATGCTAACTTAATGATTTAAAACCGAAAAACACGAAAAACACCATAAAACCGGATATACGCCGTTGTAGTAACACCGCGGACTGTTTTGGGTTAGTTAATTAAAAACTATGATAAACATTGATTTAAAAGTTGTTCTTCTGGGAAAATGATTTTTCTTATGAACATGAAACTATATCCAAAAATTATGGTTAAACTCAAAGTGGAAGTATGTTTTCCAAAATGGTCATCTAGACGTCGTTCTTTCGACTGAAATGACTACCTTTACAAAAATGACTTGTAACCTGTAATTCCAACTATAAACTTATAATTTTTCTGTATAGATTCATAAACTTAATTTCAATATGAAACCATAGCAATTCGATTCACTCAAAACGGATTTAAAATGAAGAAGTTATGGGTAAAACAAGATTGGATATTTTTTGATTATTTTAGCTACGGGAAATGTTTAACAAATCTATACAAATCATATCCTAGCTAAATTATATTGTATTATACATGTATTCTAATATATTATGTAATCTTGGAATACCATAGACACGTATGCATATGTTTTAACATATCATATCGACCCATGTATATATATTATTTGGAACAACCATAGACACTCTATATGCAGTAATGTTGGAGTTAGCTATACAGGGTTGAGGTTGATTCCAAAAATATATATACTTTGAGTTGTGATCTAGCCTGAGACGTGTATACACTGGGTCGTTGATTGATTCAAGATAATATATATCGATTTATTTTCTGTACATCTAATTGTGGACAACTAGTTGTAGGTTACTAACGAGGACATCTGACTTAATAAACTTAAAACATTAAAACGTATTTAAAATGTTGTAAATATATTTTGAATATACTTTGATATATATGTACATATTTGTTATAGGTTCGTGAATCGACCAGTGGCCAAGTCTTACTTCCCGACGAAGTAAAAATCTGTGAATGTGAGTTATAATCCCACTTTTAAAATCTAATATTTTTGGGATGAGAATACATGCAGATTTTATAAATGATTTACAAAATAGACACAAGTATGTGAAACTACATTCTATGGTTGAATTATCGAAATCGAATATGCCCCTTTTTATTAAGTCTGGTAATCTAAGAATTAAGGAACAGACACCCTAATTGACGCGAATCCTAAAGATAGATCTATTGGGCCTAACAAACCCCATCCAAAGTACCGGATGCTTTAGTACTTCGAAATTTATATCATGTCCGAAGGGTGTCCCGGAATGATGGGGATATTCTTATATATGCATCTTGTTAATGTCGGTTACCAGGTGTTTACCATATGAATGATTTTTATCTCTATGTATGGGATGTATATTGAAATATGAAATCTTGTGGTCTATTGTTACGATTTGATACATATAGGTTAAACCTATAACTCACCAACATTTTTGTTGTCATTTATTCTCAGGTGAATATTAAGAGCTTCCGCTGTTGCATACTAAAATAAGGACAAGATTTGGAGTCCATGTTTGTATGATATTATGTAAAAACTGCATTCAAGAAACATATGTCGATGTAATATATTTCTATTGTAAACCATTATGTAATGGTCGTGTGTAAACAGTATATTTTAGATTATCATTATTTGATAATCTACGTAATGCTTTTGAAACCTTTATTGATAAAATAAAGGTTATGGTTGTTTTAAAAATGAATGCAGTCTTTGAAAAACGTCTCATATAGAGGTCAAAACCTCGCAACGAAATCAATTAATATGGAATGTTTATAATCAATATGAACGGGACATTTCAGATACCGATTGTTAAGGTTCGATGGAATGCTCGTAGAGGACTCGAGTTCACCTGGGAGTGTGAAGATCAGATGAATAATAAATACCCGCATCTATTTCCAGAAGATTCGTCAACACCTTCAACAGATTAAAATTTCGGGACGAAATTTATTTAACGGATAGGTACTGTAGTGACCCGAACTTTTCCATGTTTATATATATTAATTGAGATTGATATTTACATGACTAAATGTTTCCAACATGTTAAGCAATCAAACTTGTTAAGAGTTGATTAAATGAAATAAGTTTCATATAGACAATTGATCACCCAAGTTGACCGGCGATTCACGAACGTTACAAATTTGTAAAAACTACATGTTGTGATATATATATACATATATATATGGTTGACATGAGATTATGATGAGTAAGTATCTCACTAAGTATATTAACAATGTGTGATATACATAAGAAATGAGATTACTAAGTTAAGAAACTCGAAATGATATATATAACGATTATCGTTATGATAACGTCTACTAAATACATATGTATCATATTAAGATATTGATACACTATATTTAACATGATAAAATGATATTTAAATATATCATTAAGTGTGTTAACAATGAACTACATATGTAAAAACAAGACTACTAACTCAAGAATTACGAAACGAGACTTATATGTAACGATTATCGTTGTAACGATATTTTAATGTATATATCATATTAAGAGATATTCATACATCATAATATCATGATAATATAATAATTTAACATCTCATTTGATATAATAAACATTGGGTTAACAACATTAATTGAGATCGTTAACTTAAAGGTTTCAAAACAACACTTACATGTAACGACTAACGAAGACTTAACGACTCCATTAGAATATATATACATGTTGTGTTTTAATATATATTCTTACACTTTTGAAAGACTTCAAGACACATATCAAAGTACTTCTACTTAACAAAAATGCTTACAATTATATCCTCGTTCAGTTTCATCAACAATTCTACTCGTATGCACCCGTATTCATACTCGTACAATACATAGCTTTTAGATGCATGTACTATTGGTATATACACTCCAATGATCAGCTCTTAGCAGCCCATGTGAGTCACCTAACACATGTAGGAACCATCATTTGGCAACTAGCATGAAATATCTCATAAAATTACAAAAATATTAGTAATCATTCATGACTTATTTACATGAAAACAAAATTACATATCCTTTATATCTAATCCATATACCAACGACCAAAAACACCTAAAAACACTTTCATTCTTCAATTTTCTTCATCTAATTGATCTCTCTCAAGTTCCATCTTCAAGTTCTAAGTGTTCTTCATAAATTCCATAAGTATAGTTTCATAAAAATCAAGAATACTTCCAAGTTTGCAAGTCTACTTCCAAGCTTTCTAATCCATTCCAAGTAATCATCTAAGATCAAGGAACCTTTGTTATTTACAGTAGGTTATCTTTCTAATTCAAGGCAATATTCATATTCAAACTTTCATTCAATTTCTACAACTATAACAATCTTATTTCGAGTAAAAATCTTACTTGAACTATTTTCGTGTCATGATTCTGCTTCAAGAACTTTCAAGCCATCCAAGGATCCTTTGAAGCTAGATCCATTTTTCTCATTTCCAGTAGTTTTATCCAGAAAACTTGAGGTAGTACTGATGTTCAAAACATCATTCGATTCACACATATAAAGCTATATTATTCGAAGTTTTAAACTTGTAATCACTAGAACATAGTTTAGTTAATTCTAAACTTGTTCGCAAACAAAAGTTAATCCTTCTAACTTGACTTTTAAAATCAACTAAACACATGTTCTATATCTATATGATATGCTAACTTAATGATTTAAAACCTGGAAACACGATGAATACCATAAAATCGGATATACGCCGTCGTAGTGAAACCGGGGGCTGTTTTGGTTTGAATAATTAAAAACTATGATAAACTTTGATTTAAAAGTGGTTCTTCTGGGAAAATTATTTTTCAAATGAACATGAAACTATATCCAAAAATCTTGGGTAAACTCAAAGTGAAAGTATGTTTTTCAAAATGGTCATCAAGATGTCGTTCTTTCGACGAAAATGACTACCTCTTTAGTAATTGACATGTAACTTAAATTTCAAACTATAAACCTAAACTTTTTTTGTTTGGATTCTTAAATTAGAGTTCAATATGAAACCATAGCAATTTAATTCACTCAAAACGGATTTAAAATGAAGAAGTTATGGGTAAAACAAGATTGGATATTTTTGATCTTTTTAGCTACGGGAAATGTTTAACAAATCTATACAAATCATATCTTAGCTAACTTATATTGTATTATACATGTATTCTAATATATTATGTAATCTTGGGATACCATAGACACGTATGCAAATGTTTTGACATATCATATCGACCCATGTATATATATTATTTGGAACAACCATAGACACTCTATATGCAGTAATATTGGGGTTAGCTATACAGGGTTGAGGTTGATTCCAAAAATATATACTTTGAGTTGTGATCTAGCCTGAGACGTGTATACACTGGGTCGTGGATTGATTCAAGATAATATATATCGATTTATTTCTGTACATCTAACTGTGGACAACTAGTTGTAGGTTAGCTGACTTAATACACTCAAATCTTTAAAACATAATAAAAATGGTTGTAATTATATTTTGATCATACTTTGATATATATGTACATATTTGTATAGGTTCGTGAATCGATCCGTGGCCAAGTCTTATTTCCGAGGAAGGAAATATCTGTGAAAGTGTGTTATAGTCCCAATTTTAAAATCTAATATTTTTGGGATGAGAATACATGCAGGTTTTATAAATGATTTACAAAATAGACACAAGTATGTAAAATTACATTCTATGGTTGAATTATCGAAATCGAATATGCCCCTTTTTATTAAGTCTGTTAATCTAAGAATTAGGGAACAGACACCCTAATTGATGCGAATCCTAAAGATAGATCTATTGGGCCTAACAAACCCCATCCAAAGTACCGGATGCTTTAGTACTTCAAAATTAATATCATATCCGAAGGGTGTCCCGGAATGATGGGGATATTCTTATATATGCATCTTGTTAATGTCGGTTACCAGGTGTTCGCCATATGAATAATTTTTATCTCTATGTATGGGATGTGTATTGAAATATGAAATCTTGTGGTCTATTGTTACGATTTGATATATATAGGTTAAACCTATAACTCACCAACATTTTTGTTGACATTTAAAGCATGTTTATTCTCAGGTGAATACTAAGAGCTTCCGCTGTTGCATACTAAAATAAGGACAAGATTTGGAGTCCATGTTTGTATGATATTGTGTAAAAACTGCATTCAAGAAACATATGTCGATGTAATATATTTCTATTGTAAACCATTATGTAATGGTCGTGTGTAAATAGTATATTTTAGATTATCATTATTTGATAATCTACGTAATGTTTTTAAAACATTTATTGATAAAATAAAGGTTATGGTTGTTTTAAAAATGAATGCAGTCTTTGAAAAACGTCTCATATAGAGGTCAAAACCTCACAACGAAATCAATTAATATGGAACGTTTATAATCAATATGAACGGGACATTTCAATATAAACATCATATATATATATATATATATATATATATATATATATATATATATATATATATATATATATATATATATATATATATATATATATATATGTGTGTGTGTGTGTGTATATATATATATATGTGTGTGTGTGTGTATATATATATATACACACACATTTATTTACACACAATTGTTCGTGAATCGTCAGAAATGGTCGAAAGTCAAATGAATGCAAGAAACAGTTCAAAAATTTTGAGACTCAAGATAACAGACTTCGCTTATCATGTCAAAACTATTAAATCGTATCGAGAGTTTGGTTTAAAATTAGTCAAAAATTTCTGGGTCATTACAGACGTCAGATTCAGTTGATCAGGATAGCACACAATGGTTTTGTTTATTTATATTATGCGGGGCCTAAATTTACTTTTACTTTCTAAGGTGTAGAAGGTGAAAGTTAACCTAGTGTTGTATTTTTGAATAGATTAACTAATTGAAAATCGATTGGATAATTGTCTTTTATTTAAATTACCTAGATAATGATAGTAGTTTGTTTAAGCTAAAAGTCCTAAGGGCAGAAAAGTAAATAAGTGGAAGGATATCCGGAGTATGCAGATCAGGGAAATGTTGACCAAGATATCAGTGTTGGGTTAGGTGAAGGTAATTATGTTTATGTTAAGTTTATGCTTGGAATGATGTAGATCTGGTTGGATGAGCCAATTACACAGACCTACATGTCTCTGATGGTTGGAATGATGTCACTTGGTTGTATAATTGAAAGGTAGCTATACCTCAGAGGTTATCCTCAGTAAAGTACTAGATTTATTAGTGAGTTAAGCTCTAATCCTAACCCTCGTTATCAGTTTGGTTAACTGAATAACAACTTGCCATGTTGATTGAACACGGATCACAAACGGAAAGAGTCCGTCGATTTATGTTGGCAAAACCTTAAATGAAAACTAACAACCATTCCATCATACTAATGAGATCATATCAGTTCAAGCCTTATACAGCATTACATTTGATGTACTGAAAGTAAAGTAGATAGAAACCTAACAAATACCTAAACAGTTGATATGACTTATTCCTAAGGCAACAATTAAACAAGAACATGCAATTGGCTTGGGTCACACAGTGAAGGCACTAACTAGATCTTAACAGCTCCTAAGAAGTCTCTTCGGAACAGTCAATAGGCATACTAGGTCATTCATGTCTCAATTCCTAAGTTTCGTGTCCTAAAAGCGCATTAGATGCCTCTCGGGAACTCTGGCCATACCGAGTTCATAGAATCTTCAGAGACAGTATAACCAGGGTCTTAATCATATGAAGTAGCTAATTTAATATAGGTGGACAAGTCCTGATCACAACCTAGGTTGGTCAATCCTTAAGATGTTAGCATACAAATCTATCAGACTTCCTAGTTCAATATTACGACAGTAATCGTACTAAGTTAACATAATTACGCTAACCCAAACTTCTATCATGGAAACATACAGATTAATTAAGCTATTATGGTAATATCGGAACGCATTATTAAACATAAAAAGTAAGAACACATGTTTAATACAAAAGACAAGCGTTTCAGATAAAAACCTAAAAAGGCCGATGAAATCTGCCCGAGATCGCAGGGACTTGCCGGGATATCCTCCGAAAAATAAAAGCTAAGCTAACTACTACTAAAAACTAACTAAAATCTTGAAAATATAAAGTGAATTACAAATTGAGTGTGTGTTGAAATGGATGGAGAAAGCCCTTTAAATAGACTTGGATTTTTCCTGTAAACGGCTGGCAGGCCGTTTGCAGAGGCCATTTGGCAAGTCAAGCTGTTTACAGGGGCCGTTTATCATGGCCGTTAGGCAAGCCATTTGTTAGCCAGGCAGGCTATTTGGCAGGCCATTTGGTAAGCCGTTTGGTCTGCCTGGTCAGCTGATATTCACTGGATCATAACTTGATTTCTTGTCTTTCACCGTTTTCGCTCTAGAATCTTCATTTTAGCTCCGTTTTACTTGATTCTTTTTGAATTGCCTTCGTAATTACGTAATCTACAAAATTAACCTAAAAAGTGATAATTTTGCAGGCAATGTTTGAATCTTTATTGTTCTAGGGCTTAATATTGGGGGTAAGAATGTGACTTTTTGACCGATATCACACACTCGCACATGCTATGGCACTACTGGCTCCATGGTTAATACCATAGTACACAAATAAATACACTATATACATGATAACTCCTAAATTATACATGTTTTTGAATACATTTTGAGAAGTTATTTTGGCATTTTAAAGATATTTTAAGTACTTTAACATATAAAAATGGATAAAATCAAGAAAAAGGTATTTTTAATGTTTTGTTTGAGAAAATGTGTTAAAACAAGGAAAAGTAGGAAAAAACAGAAAAGTTGATTGAAGAAACCGGCATGGGGTCAAGGAAGCCGCCGACCTAGGGTTGAATACGCTAGAATGTTCTAGAATTTTATGTAGAATTGAAAGAACTTGTTGATCAAGTAAAAAGCAGATGAAGTCGCCGGCTTCATCCTAAAGCCGTCAGCCTAATGAACATGGTTTATTGACTTAACGACCAAGTTAAAGTAAAATTGGAAACAAAATCAGAAAGATTTGCCGGATCACTGAAGTCGCCGGCCTGCTACCAAGCCGCTGGCTTAATTATGACGGTTACGTGTTTTGTGCTTGTGGATTAAGTTATACTTGCAGAAGGAGTCACCGACCTGAGGCAAGCCGCCGGCTACCCACTGAAGCCGCTGGTATAGTGACCCGAACTTTTCCATATTATATATATTAAATGAAGTTGATATCTACATGATTAAATGTTTCCAACATGTTAAGTAATCAAACTTGTTAAGACTTGATTAATTGAAATAGGTTTCATGTAGACAATTGACCACCCAAGTTGACCGGCGATTCACGAACGTTAAAACTTGTAAAAACTATATGATGATATATATATATGGATATGTATATAGCTAACATGATATTATGAAAAGTAAGTATCTCACTAGGTATATTAACAATGAGTTATATACATAAAATGAGACTATTAAATTATGAAACTCGAAAAGATATATATATAACGGATTATCGTTATAGCAACGCCTTACTAAATACATATGTATCATATTATAATATATTCATTGTTGGTGATTTGTGTCACCAATATGATTTAAGTGTAATGGGATTAATTTGTTAAAAAAAATAACCTTGTTAAATAGCGAACAAGTTTGGAAAAGTGTGGAGTGCACACTTGTTTGAACTTATCTTGATTATGACGGGGGTTCGGGGGCAGTGCCCCTGATAGCAGGGTCCAAGGGGTGCAACCCCTGGCGGGGTCCAAGGGGCAGAGCCCCTGGCTGGGATCGAGCTACCAGGTCAGCTCGGGAATTTTTTTGTTTGGGTTAATATCGCTTTATTAAAAATGTGTTAAAATTTGATTTAAAGCTTTCAACAACATTAAATGAGATCGTTAACTTAAAGCGTTCAAAAACAACACTTACATGTAACGACTAATGATGACTTAACGACTCAGTTAAAATGAATATACATGTAGTGTATTAAGATGTATTAGTACAATTTTGAAAGACTTCAAGACACATATCAAAGTAATTCTACTTAGCAAAAATGCTTACAATTACATTTCCATTGATTTTCATCAACAATTCTACTCGTAGTCATTCAGTATTCGTGTTCATATTATACACAGTTTCTAGACGTACTTACTATGAGTATATACCAATAGGAACTAGCATGGGATTCCACTCTTGATTATGTCATGCATGACTAATCAAATTTAACTTCTACCATGAACTAGTCAACTAACTAGAACTCCTTTTAACCCCACTCACCACTCATCATTCACCACTCACCAATCAATCCATTTCACTTCCAATTCTCTTTCTAATTCTCTCTCAACACCTACACACACTTATGAACGAATTTTTCCAGTAAACTAATCATCATCTTCATCAAAAATTACTTTAAGAATCAAGCTATAATCAACACTTCAAGAACACTTCAAAAATCCTTTCAAGTTTACTAGTTTACTTCCAGGCTTTCTAATCCATTCCAAGTAATAATCTAAGATCAAGAAAACTTTGTTATTTACAGTAGTTTATCTTTCTTATTCAAGGTAATATTCATATTCAAACTTTGATTCAATTTCTATAACTATAAACTATCTTAATTCGAGTAAAAATCTTGCTTGAACTTGTGTTTGTGTCATGATCCTACTTCAAGAACTTTCAAGCCATCCAAGATCCTTTGAAGCTAGATCATTTCTTGTCACTTCCAGTAGGTTTACCTACTAAACTTGAGGTGGTAATTATGTTCATAACATCATTCGATTCATATATATAACTATCTTATTCGAAGATTTAAACTTGTAATCACTAGAACATAGTTTAGTATATTCTAAACTTATTCGCAAACAAAGTTAATCCTTCTAACTTAACTTTTAAAATAAACTAAACACATGTTCTATATCTATATGATATGCTAACTTAATGATTTAAAACCTGGAAACACGAAGAACACCGTAAAACCGGATATACGCCGTCGTAGTAAAATCAGGGCTGTTTTGGTTTGGATAATTAAAAACTATGATAAACTTTGATTTAAAAACTATTCTTCTGGGAAAATTATTTTTATTATGAACATGAAACTATATCCAAAAATCATGGTTAAACTCAAAGTGGAAGTATGTTTTCCAAAATGGTCATCTAGACGTTGTTCTTTCGACTGAAATGACTACCTTTATAAAAATGACTTGTAACCTGTATTTACGAATATTAACTTATACTTTTTCTGTTTAGATTCATAAACTTAAGTTCAATATGAAACCATAGCAACTTGAATCACTCAAAAAGTATTTAAAACGAAGAAGTTATGGGTAAAACAATATTGGATAATTTTGCTTGTTGTAGCTACGTGAAATTTGTAACAAATCTATACAAATCATAACTTAACCAACTTATATTGTATTATACATGTATTCTAACATATATTATGTAATCTTGGGATACCATAGACACGTATATAATGTTTTGACATATCATATCGACCCATCTATGTATATTATTTGGAACAACCATAGACACTCTATATGCTGTAATGTTTGAGTTAGCTATACAGGGTTGAGGTTGATTCCAAAATAATATATATACTTTGAGTTGTGATCGAGTCTGAGATTTTAGACACTGGGTCGTGGATTCATTCGAGATAATATATATATTGATTTATTTATGTACATCTAACTGTGGACAACTAGTTGTAGGTTACTAACGAGGACTGCTGACTTAATAAACCTAAATCGTTAAAACGTAATAAAAATGTGGTGAATGTATTTTGATCATACTTTGATATATATGTACATATTTGTTATAGGTTCGTGAATCGACCCGTGGCCGAGTCTTATTTTTCGACGAAGTGAAAATCTGTGAAAGTGAGTTATAGTGCCATTTTTACTATCTGATATTTTTGGGATGAGAGTACATGCAGTTTTGAAAATGATTTACAAAATAGACACAAGTATTGAAACTACATTCTATGTTGAATCGTTATACCGGATATCGCCCTTGTTGAACTTGGTAGCCTAAGAATTGGTGTTTATTATAATTGCCACCAATTGACGCAAATCCTAAAGATAGATCTATGGGCTTTGACACGCCCCAGTCAGAGAATTTGAACTGCTTTAGTACTTCGATATTTATATATGGGGATATTCTAGATGCATTTGTTAATGTCAGTTACCAGGTGTTCAACCATATGAATGATTTTTATGCAGATTGCATGTTATTGAAAGATGAACTCTTGTGGTCTATTATTACAATTTGATATATAGGTTAAACATATAACTCACCAATATTTTTGTTGACGTTTAAAGCATGTTTATTCTCAGGTGATTATTAAGAACTTCCGCTGTTGCATGCTAATTTATGGACAAGAGTTGGAGTCAGCATGCTTGTATAATATTGTTTAAAAACTGCATTCGAAGACATATATATTGTTGTGTAATATTATTGTAAACTATTATGTAATGGTCGTGTGAAAACGCTATATTTTAGATTATCATTATTTGATAATCGTCGTAATATTTTAAAGGTTATGATTTGTTTTAAAAATCGAATGCAGTCTTTGAAAAACGTCTCATATAGAGGTCAAAACCTAGCAACGAAATCAATTAATATGGAACGTTTATAATCGATATGAATGGGAAATTTCAGTTGGTATAGAGCATTGGTCTTAGAGAACCAGAAATTTGCATTAGTGTGTCTAACCGAGTTTGTTAGGATGCATTAGTGAGTCTGGACTTCGACCGTGTTTACTTTAAAAACGATTGCTTAATATTTTTGTTGGAAACTATATATTTTTACATGTAAATTTTATGTGGTATATTACTAATGTGTTAGATAATGTGTAATAGATGTCTACTTCCAGTACCAATCCCATCGACTCACCTAATAACAATGAAGAGTCGAATATACTTTGGGAAGATTCACAAATTCCCGAAGAAGAACCGGAAGAAGAGGAACCGGAAGAAGAAGAAGAGGTTCCGGAGGAAGAAATAATAATAACAACAGAAAAACGATTAAATAAAAGAAAATCATCAACAAATGGTCCAAAGTTAAAAATGGTTTGTGGTGTCTCCGCGGAGGAGGAAAAATATTGGGAAAATTATCAATTTTCTGATGAATCGGATCCCGATGAGGATTCCGATGATGTTATAGAAATTACCCCGACCCAATTTGAAAAAGCAAAAGAAAACAATAAGGGAAAAGGTATCAAAATAGATAAATCTAATTCCAACCCCGATGAACTTTATGTTAACATGAAATATCCCGATGAGAAATACCGTCAACACCCGTATTTCTTAAGTTTTAACTATAACCCGGGTACATCTAAGCCACCAGGTTTTTCTAAACCATTTGTGAAAACAACGACTCGTATTAGGGGAACAACATATATCCCTAGGAAATTAGCGAAACGAACCAAGTCTGAAGAGGAAGAAATAAGTGAGTCGGAATGAAGAGGAGTAATCATGTTGTGTAATATATGTATTGTAGTGTGCTTGTACTTTGTTGATATATGTAAAAATTGCTTGTATTATTTGTTAACTATTTTTTTTTACAAATCTAATCCTTGTCTATTTTACAGTATAAAACACACAATGGACATTAAGGATAGACTACCGAATATTTTAGAAGACCTACCCGGGGAAATGATTGATGAAATCTTGTCTAGAGTCGGTCAGAATTCATTAGCACAATTATTTATGACAAAATTAGTTTCTCGAACATTTGAAAGACGTTCCAAGCATGTCTTAGTTTATAAAACGCTTTCTTTTGAAAGATGAGGTATATCACATTGGGGAGACTTTAAGTTACGCCGTGTTTTCTTTAAGGCATTAAATGCGGGAAACCCAAGTGCAATTTTACGCTACGGGTTAAGAACATATTTTGACTCAACATATCCCAACATAGGACTTCGTGCTTTAGAAAGAGCTTCTAACATGCGACATAAAGAAGCATGTTATGCTTACGGGTTAGTGATGTTCGCTTCTCACCAAAGTGAGAAAAAGAACATCGGATTACAAATTTTAAATAAAACCTTCCCACAAGTAACGAATTTAGTAGTTGGGGTGAGAAACAAGGTTTTTAGATTATTACGGGGCTGTTGGGCATTACGTAACCCCCGTCCTTTTGAAAACATTACTACATGATGTCTTGTCAACAGCCACAACGGTTACGTTCCACAAGATCAAGGATGGAGATTGTATTAATAAAACCAGAATGCATGACTTGTTTCTGGACTTATGAATTACGTGTCTTTATTGCTTTTGCTGAACGACTTGCGTATTAACTAGAATTGTTTTCACAGTTGCCTTGTATCAAAGATATTGTGTGCTATATTTTATGCTATATGTAAAATAGCGGTATTGTAAATTTGTAAAATATTGTATATAAGTTTGAATGCAAAATATTATTGTAATCAGTTTTTCATATAGAATTGTAGTAGTTGAATTGTATATTAGCTACTAAGTATGAACTTAACGGTAGGTACTACCCGAATGGAAAATTATAAAACGCTAATATGAAGAAAAAGCTTTTATAAATAAGTTCATATTTTGCTACGAAATACTATTGACTACTCTTAATATTCTATATGATTAACTTAATTCTTTTGGCTATTTTTGAAGGAAATGGCACCGACTACTCGTCAGAACTTGAACATGAGCGAGGAAGACTTCCGTGTTTTCCTTGCTGCGAACATAGCCGCAGTGCAGGCTGCAATGCAAAATAACAACAATAACTCTGGTTCTAGCAGTGGAACTAATTCCATAAGAAATCGTGTAGGATGCTCCTACAAAGAATTCACTGCCTGCAAATCTTTGGAATTCGATGGAACCGAAGGTCCAATCGGATTAAAATGGTGGACTGAAAAGGTTGAATTGGTGTTTGCCATAAGTAAATGTACTGAAGAAGACAAAGTAAAGTGCGCTACGCATACCTTCACAGGTACTGCGTTAACATGGTGGAACACCTACATCGAGCAGGTGGGACAAGATGTTGCTTACGCACTACCTTGGTCAGCATTCAAGCATTTAATGAACGAGCAGTACCGTCCCAGAAATGAGGTCAATAAGCTCAAGGTAGAGCTTTGAGGGTTACAAACACAAGGATTTGATATTACCATGTACGAACGACGATTCACAGAGTTGTGCCTATTGTGTCCGGGAGCGTTCGAAGATGAAGAAGAGAAAATCGACGCATTTGTAAAAGGGTTACCAGAAAGGATTCAAGAAGATGTGAGTTCACACGAGCCCACCTCCATACAAAAAGCAAGTTGAATGGCTCACAAACTCATAAATCAGATTGAGGGAAGAATTAAAGAGCAGGCGGCCGAAGAAGCCAACACGAAATAAGTCAAGAGGAAGTGGAAAGAAAACAGTGACAAGAGTCACCAACAAAACAACAGTAACTATCGCTTCAACAACCAACACATCAATCACAACTACAATCGCCCCATTTTTCGCAAAAACAAACGCAAAAACAACTATCCTAACAACAACAACCACAATAACCGTCCTAACAACAATAACAATCACAACAACAATCAAATCAATAACAACAATGGCAACAACAATCAGAACAATAAATGTCTAAGGTGTGGAGGGTATCATCCAGATAAGTTCTGTGTAGTAGTGTGTAACAAGTGTAACAGAACCGGACATAGTGTAACGAAGTGTGATGTCTATGGACCAAAGGCATATAAAATAACAAAACAAATAATTCCATTATTTGTTACGGATGCAGAAAGCAGGGCCATTTCAGCAAAGCATGCCCTAATCAAGGGAATAATAATGGGCAAGGCCGTGGACGAGTCTTCAACATTAATTCGGCAGAAGCGCAGGAAGACCCGAAGCTTGTTACGGGTACGTTTCTTATTGACGATAAATCTGCTTATGTTTTATTTGATTCGAGTGTGGATAGAAGCTATATGAGTAGAGATTTTTGCTCCAAATTAAATTGTCCATTAATGCCTTTGGATAATAAATTTTTACTCGAATTAGCAAACGGTAAACTAATTACAGCAGATAAAGTATGTCGGGATAGAGAAATTAAACTGGTTGACGAAACGTTTAAGATTGACTTAATACCAGTCGAGTTAGGGAGTTTTGACGTAATAATTGGTATGGAATGGTTGAAAAAGGTGAGAGCAGAGGTCGTTTGTTACAAAAATGTGATTCGCATTATGCGCGAAAAAGAAAAACCTTTAATGGTGTACGGAGAAAAGAACAACGCGAAGTTAAATCTTATTAGTAGTTTGAAGGCGCAAAAACTAATAAGAAAAGGTTGCTATGTCATTCTAGCACATATCGAAGATGTCAAACCTACAGAAAAGAACATCAGTGATGTTCCCGTCGCAAAAGAATTTCCCGATGTATTTCCGAAAGAATTACCGGGACTACCTCCACACAGATTTGTTGAATTTCAAATAGATCTCGTACCAGGAGCTGCACCAATAGCTCATGCTCCATACAGACTCGCACCCAGCGAAATGAAGGAACTCCAAAGCCAATTACAAGAACTTTTAGAGCGTGGTTTTATACGACCAAGCACATCACCGTGGGGAGCTCCTGTTTTGTTTGTCAAAAACAAGGATGGTACATTCAGATTGTGTATCGACTACCGAGAGTTGAATAAACTTACCATCAAGAACCATTATCCACTACCGAGAATTGACGATTTATTTGATCAACTACAAGGCTCGTCGGTTTATTCGAAGATCGATTTACGTTCCGGGTATCATCAAATGCAGGTGAAGGAGGATGATATTTCAAAGACTACTTTCAGAACGCGTTACGGTCATTACGAGTTTATGGTTATGCTGTTTGGATTGACTAATGCACCAGCTGTGTTCATGGACCTCATGAACCGATTGTGTGGGCCATATCTTGACAAATTTTTCATTGTTTTCATCGATGACATACTAATTTACTCAAAGAATGATCAAGAGCACGAAGAACATTTGAGAAAAGTGCTAGAATTATTGAGGAAGGAACAACTGTACGCAAAATTTTCAAAGTGTGCATTTTGTTTGGAAGAAGTTCAATTCCTCGGTCACATAGTGAACAAAGAAGGTATTCAAGTAGATCCGGCAAAGATTGAAACTGTTGAAAAGTGGGAAACCCCGAAAACTCCGAAACATATACGCCAATTTTTAGGACTAGCTTGTTACTACAGAAGGTTCATCCAAGATTTTTTCAAAATAGCAAAACCCTTGACTGCATTAACGCATAAAGGGAAGAAATTTAAATGGAAGGATGTGCAGGAGAAAGCGTTTCAATTGTTGAAGGAAAAGTTAACTACGGCACCTATATTGTCATTGCCTGAAGGGAACGATGATTTTGTGATATATTGTGATGCCTCAAAGCAAAGCCTCGGTTGTGTATTAATACAACGAACGAAGGTAATTTCTTATGCGTCTAGACAATTGAAGATTTACGAGCAGAATTATACGACACACGATTTGGAATTGGGCGCTGTTGTTTTTGCATTAAAGACTTGGAGGCACTACTTATATGGGGTCAAAAGTATTATATATACCGACCACAAAAGTCTCCAACACATATTTAATCAGAAAAAACTGAACATGAGGCAACGTAGGTGGATTGAGTTATTAAATGATTACGATTTCGAGATTCATTACCACCCAGGGAAGGCGAATGTGGTAGCCGACTCTTTAAGTAGAAAGGACAGAGAACCTATACGGTTAAAAGCTATGAATATAATTATTCGTACTAACCTTACTACTCAAATAAAGGAGGCGCAACAGGGAGTTTTAAAAGAAGGAAATTTGAAGAATGAAATACCCAAAGGATCGGAGAAACATCTTAATATTCGAGAAGAAGGAACCCGGTATAGGGATGATGTAGTGACCCGAACTTTTCCATGTTTATTTATATTAAATGAAATTGATACTTACATGATTAAGTGTTTCCAACATGTTAAGAAATCAAACTGGTTAAGACGTGATTAATTGAAATAGGTTTCATATAGACAATTGACCACCCAAATTGACCGGCAATTATTAAGAACTTCCGCTGTTGAACCAGGTGTTCTAGATGCATTTGTTAATGTCGGTTACCAGGTGTTCAACCATATGAATGATTTTAATGCAGATTGCATGTTATTGAAAGATGAAATCTTGTGGTCTATTATTACAATTTCATATATTGGTTAAACCTATAACTCACCAACATTTTTGTTGACGTTTAAAGCATGTTTATTCTCAGGTGATTATTAAGAGCTTCCGCTATTAAATGCTAATTTATGGATAAGAGTTGGAGTCAGCATGCTTGTATAATATTGTTTAAAAACTGCATTCGAAGACATATATATTGTTGTGTAATATTATTGTAAACTATTATGTAATGGTTGTGTGAAAATGCTATATTTTAGATTATCATTATTTGATAATCGTCGTAATATTTTAAAGGTTATGGTTTTTTTTAAAAATCGAATGCAGTCTTTGAAAAACGTCTCATATAGAGGTCAAAACCTCGCAACGAAATAAATTAATATGGAACGTTTATAATCGATATGAACGGGACATTTCAGCTGGCTTGGCCACCATTTCTGAATATTATAAATAGAGGGCTCCATTTTCAGTTTTAGTTGTGCAATTGAGTACAACTCAATACAGTTTAGTTTAGTTTCATTTTTAGGGTTTTCTCTAAAACCCTTACATTAGATTTACTTTTCATTGTACTCAAGAATCATTCAAATTTTAATTCAAGTTTCTTACATCTTCCTTTTTAAGGTATGACTCTATCTTTACTTTATTGTTAGTCTATTTTATTTACTTTAATTGTTTATGTTCGTCTTCTGCTATGAACTAAACTTTCTTAGTGGTTACATGGACTAAAACTGAACTTCATCTGGGAATCAGATGAAGCCACCGGCCTCACCTTCCAAGCCGCCGGCTTGGTGGGAACAAAGCCGCCAGCTTCGTGTGCTATATCCGTACAATTTCTGGTTCTTTTCTAGATCTGTATGGTCTTTAATGACATTTGAATTATTTTGAATCTGTTTTGCTTAAATATACTTGTTTTTCATGCTTAATGATTAAATTACATGATTCTAGGATTGATTAGTACTTGATCCGATGATCTATTGTTCGATTCATGCTACTTGTTTAGATCTAGTCCATCAAACTTGTCAAATTGAATTGCATGCAACTAGGTTAAATAGCATAATGGTGATAAACTTATTTAATTGGAATTACGCTTATATAACAGAGTTTGATATTGTTAGGCTTAATTGAAGAACCTTTGTTTGGATTTGTTTAATTAGTGATTGTATGAGAACTTAGTAGTAATTGACTTTCAGCTAGTAACTTGAGTTGATCTACTTGGTGTTTAATAGCTTATATAATTTGTCAGTCTATTTACATGTTAATCCTCATCACAAGATTTATATGTATCATATAATTGAATTAAATATGAAGAATTAAGATGTTAGTTATGCACATCACATATCTAGCATATGCTTTAAGTCCTACTTGTTGAATGATATGCAACACTTAGCTTAACATACTCAGGGATAATAGTTGTTCTATGATTATTATTCTACTTTATGTTAATATAAGTTATGAAACTTGCCTAATATGATTCCCGTATGAGTTATCCGTTCATGTAATTGCTTTTATTTTATGTGTTTATTTTGAATCTTCAATTCCTTATTTTATTTTATTGTTTTATTTATCTTTAAAACTCTTCCCTAAGAGATACGAATCTATCCCATAAAAGACATAAAAATCTATCTTTAATTCTTTAATAAGAATTAAACTATTTAAATAAAACAACTCTTATCCGCATCTACGCTCTCTTGGGACGATAATCTAAAATACTACATCTGATCGGGTTTTGTTGCTCGTTAGGGTGTTAAAGTGTATTAATAAAGGTTTTATATATTTAAAAGTTGAAATAAAAGATTAAGCACTACTGCACACACTTTTGACACATCAACTTTTTGGCGCCGCTGCCGGGGAGAGCGGTAAATACGAAAATTGGATATACTTTAGTTATTGATATTTCTTGAAAACAGGTGATGACTGTCTTCCTTTAGGGAAAGGTTACCGGGCTTCCGATTTAAAGGGCTCTGTCGGAACCTAGACGCTGACGGGTCACTTAAGTATTAAAAGATTCAATAGGCCGCGTATGTTTGATTATTCGTTGTTATGCGATAAAAGTTATTATTTAATTTATTTATAAGTTATTTATATTTTATTACTTAAAATTTAATCTTATTAGTTATTACTTAATTACTTAAATTATTTTCTCATTCACATCTTAATTCCTCCTATAATTAAAATCTCCATTCTAAAATCTAAATCTCAAATCTTATTTCAAAATATGGAACAACCGATAAAGAGAAAAGAAGAGAACTTTTATGGAAATGTTCAGTAAAGAAAATAAGGATGAATATAAAGCTGATCCATTTTCACCAAACCAAATACAATCAATATAGAATGGAATGAATACATGAGACAAGTAAGGAAAAAGGAATAAAATGCTCAAACTCAACATATGATAACTATCACACAATATCTTTCCAATGTGTATTATTGGACTAATAATGAGGAAGAGTTGGTTAATGAGGAGTTCAAACTAGTCAAAGAAGAGGTAGAGGAGATTGGGGTTAGTGTTAGAAACATGTCGATAGAAGAGATGATGATAGCCAAGGGATTTTGCCCGTGTTTTTATGGACCTTTTCAATGTTGCACAAATCCAGGTGTAAAACATTCATGTACCCCATCTAATACACAATTACCTACCGATTCATACCTAGAACAATTAAGTAAGACATAATCTATGCCAATAACACAACCTACCATTCCACTGTAGTGACCCGAACTTTTCCATGTTTATATATATTAATTGAGATTGATATTTACATGATTAAATGTTTCCAACATGTTAAGTAATCAAACTTGTTAAGACTTGATTAATTGAAATATGTTTCATATAGACAATTGACCACCCAAGTTGACCGGTGATTCACGAACGTTAAAACTTGTAAAAACTATATGATGACATATATATGGATATATATATAGTTAACATGATACTATGATAAGTAAACGTATCACTAAGTATATTAATAATGAACTACATATGTAAAAACAAGACTACTAACTTAATGATTTTTAAACGAGACATATATGTAACGATTATCGTTGTAAAGACATTTAATGTATATATATATATATCATATTAAGAGATATTCATACATGATAATATCATGATAATATAATAATTTAAAATCTCATTTGATATTATAAACATTGGGTTAACAACATTTAACAAGATCGTTAACCTAAAGGTTTCAAAACAACACTTACATGTAACGACTAACGATGACTTAACGACTCAGTTAAAATATATATACATGTAGTGTTTTAATATGTATTTATACACTTTTGAAAGACTTCAAGACACTTATCAAAATACTTCTACTTAACAAAAATGCTTACAATTACATCCTCGTTCAGTTTCATCAACAATTCTACTCGTATGCACCCGTATTCATACTCGTACAATACACAACTTTTAGATGTATGTACTATTGGTATATACACTCCAATGATCAGCTCTTAGCAGCCCATGTGAGTTACCTAACACATGTGGGAACCATCATTTGGCAACTAGCATGAAATATCTCATAAAATTACAAAAATATGAGTAATCATTCATGACTTATTTACATGAAAACAAAATTACATATCCTTTATATCTAATCCATACACCAACGACCAAAAACACCTACAAACACTTTCATTCTTCAATTTTCTTCATCTAATTGATCTCTCTCAAGTTCTATCTTCAAGTTCTAAGTGTTCTTCATAAATTCTACAAGTTCTAGTTACATAAAATCAAGAATACTTTCAAGTTTGCTAGCTCACTTCCAATCTTGTAAAGTGATCATCCAATCTCAAGAAATCTTTGTTTATTACAGTAGGTTATCATTCTAATACAAGGTAATAATCATATTCAAACTTTGGTTCAATTTCTATAACTATAACAATCTTATTTCAAGTGATGATCTTACTTGAACTTGTTTTCGTGTCATGATTCTGCTTCAAGAACTTCGAGCCATCCAAGGATCCATTGAAGCTAGATCCATTTTTCTCTTTTCCAGTAGGTTTATCCAAGGAACTTAAGGTAGTAATGATGTTCATAACATCATTCGATTCATACATATAAATCTATCTTATTCGAAGGTTTAAAGTTGTAATCACTAGAACATAGTTTAGTTAATTCTAAACTTGTTCGCAAACAAAAGTTAATCCTTCTAACTTGAATTTTAAAATCAACTAAACACATGTTCTATATCTATATTATATGCTAACTTAATGATTTAAAACCTGGAAACACGAAAAACACCATAAAACCGGATTTACGCCGTCGTAGTAACATCGCGGGCTGTTTTGGGTTAGTTAATTAAAAACTATGATAAACTTTGATTTAAAAGTTGTTATTCGGAGAAAATGATTTTTATTATGAACATGAAACCATATCCAAAAATTATGGTTAAACTCAAAGTGGAAGTATGTTTTCTAAAATGGTCATCTAGACGTCGTTCTTTCGACTGAAATGACTACCTTTACAAAAACGACTTGTAACTTATTTTTCAGACGTTAAACCTATACTTTTTCTGTTTAGATTCATAAAATAGAATTCAATATGAAACCATAGCAATTTAATTCACTCAAAACGGATTTAAAGTGAAGAAGTTATGGGTAAAACAAGATTGGTTAATTTTTCTCATTTTAGCTACGTGAAAATTGGTAACAAATCTATTAAAACCATAACTTAATCAACTTGTATTGTATATTATGTAATCTTGAGATTCCATAGACACGTATACAATGTTTCGACCTATCATGTCGACACATCTATATATATTTCGGAACAACCATAGACACTCTATATGTGAATGTTGGAGTTAGCTATACAGGGTTGAGGTTGATTCCAAAATATATATAGTTTGAGTTGTGATCAATACTGAGATACGTATACACTGGGTCGTGGATTGATTCAAGATAATATTTATCGATTTATTTATGTACATCTAACTGTGCACAACTAGTTGTAGGTTACTAACGAGGACAGCTGACTTAATAAACTTAAAACATCAAAATATATTAAAAGTGTTGTAAATATATTTTGAACATACTTTGATATATATGTATATATTATTATAGGTTCGTGAATCAACCAGTGGCCAAGTCTTACTTCCCGACGAAGTAAAAATCTGTGAAAGTGAGTTATAGTCCCACTTTTAAAATCTAATATTTTTGGGATGAGAATACATGCAGGTTTTATAAATGATTTACAAAATAGACACAAGTACGTGAAACTACATTCTATGGTTGAATTATCAAAATCGAATATGCCTCTTTTTATTAAGTCTGGTAATCTAAGAATTAGGGAACAGACACCCTAATTGACACGAATCCTAAAGATAGATCTATTGGGCCTAACAAACCCCATCCAAAGTACCGGATGCTTTAGTACTTCGAAATTTATATCATATCCGAAGGGTGTCCCGGAATGATGGGGATATTCTTATATATGCATCTTGTTAATGTTGGTTACCAGGTGTTCACCATATGAATGATTGTTATCTCTATGTATGGGATGTGTATTGAAATATGAAATCTTGTGGTCTATTATTATGATTTGATATATATAGGTTAAACCTATAATTCACCAACATTTTTGTTGACGTTTTAAGCATGTTTATTCTCAGATGATTATTAAGAGCTTCCGCTGTCGCATACTTAAATAAGGACGAGATTTGGAGTCCATACTTATATGATATTGTGTAAAAACTGCATTCAAGAAACTTATTTTGTTGTAACATATTTGTATTGTAAACCATTATGTAATGGTCGTGTGTAAACAGGATATTTTAGATTATCATTATTTGATAATCTACGTAAAGATTTTTAAACCTTTATTGATGAAATAAAGGTTATGGTTTGTTTTAAAATGAATGCAGTCTTTGAAAAACGTCTCATATAGAGGTCAAAACCTCGCAACGAAATCAATTAATATGGAACGTTTTTAATCAATAAGAACGGGACATTTCAGTTGGTATCCGAGCGTTGGTCTTAGAGAACCAGAATTTTGCATTAGTTTGTCTTATCGAGTTTGTTAGGATGCATTAGTGAGTCTGGACTTCGACCGTGTTTACTTGAAAAATGATTGCTTAACAAATTTTGTTGGAAACTATATATTTTTAACATGTGAATATTATGTGATATATTAATCTCTTAACGCGTTTGATATTATGTGATAGATGTCTACCTCTAGAACAAGTCCCATTGACTCACCTAATAATAATGAAGAGTCAAATGTAAATTGGAATGATTCGTGGACTGATTCACAAGTTCTCGAAGAGGAACCGGAAGTAGAGTCGGAACCGGAAGAAGAATCGGAACCGGAAGAAGAATCAGAATCGGATGAAGAAATAGAACCGGTGGGGGAAATAATAAAACGGTTAAGTAAAAGAAAATCCTCAACCAACCGACCAAGGTTAATTATGGTCAATGGTGTTTCCGCCAAGGAAGCAAAATATTGGGAGGATTACCAATTCTCCGATGAATCGGATTCCGATGAGAATTCCGATGATGTTATAGAAATTACCCCAACTGAATTTAAAAAGGCAAAAGAAAATAATAAGAGAAAGGGCATAAAAATAGAGAAATCTAATTCCAACCCCGATGAACTTTATATGTATCGTCAACCCCCGAAGTCCTTAAGTTGTAACAATGACCCGGGAACCTCTAAACCACCAGGTTTTTCTAAACCAATGTGGAAAACGACGGCTCGTATTAGGGGAACATCATATATCCCTAGAAACTTGGCAAAACGAACCAAAACCGAAGAAGAAGAAACAAGCGAGTCGGAATAAGATAGTTGTATTCGTGTGGTGTAATATATGTAATATAGTGTGCTTATGCTTTATGATATATGTAAAAATTGCTTGTATTAATAAGTATTTTTTTTTTTTGAATCTAACTCTTGTCTATTTTATAGTATAAAAACACAAAATGGATAGACAGCCCAATATTTTAAGAGACCTACCCGGAGACATGATTGATGAAATCTTGTCTAGAGTCGGTCAGAATTCTTCGGCACAACTATTTAAGGCGAGATCAGTTTGTAAGACATTCGAAGAACGTTCCAAGAATGCCTAGGTTTATAAAAGGCTTTCGTTCAAAAGATGGGGGTTATCACATTGGGAAATCCATAAGTTACGATGTGTTTACTTTGACGCATATATTGCGGGGAACCCAAATGCTATTTTACGCAATGGGTTAAGAAATTATTTTGACTCAATATATCCGAATATTGGACTTCGTGATTTAGAAAAAGCGGCTAACATGCAACATAAAGAAGCATGTTATGCTTACGGATTAGTAATGTTCGCTTCTCACCAAAGTGAGAACAAGAACATCGGGCTACAACTATTAAATAAAACGCTCCCACAAGTGACGGAGTCGGTAATTGGGGTAAGAAATGAGGTTTTTAGATTGTTACGGGACTGTTGGACATTACGTAACCCTCGTCCCTTTGACGACGTTACAACACGTTGTCTTATCAACGGCCATAACGGTTATGTTCCACAAGACCAAGGATGGGAAGTAGTCCTAGTAAAACCAGAATGCATGACTTGTTTCTGGACGTATGAATTACGTGTCTTTATTTCCTTTGCTGAACGACTTGTGTACTAGCTAGAATTATCTTCACAACTATCTTGTATCAAAGTTATTGTGTGCTATATTTCATGCTTTATGTAAAATAAGCGGTATTGTAAGTTTGTAAAATATTGTGTAAAAGTTTGAACGCGAAATATTATTATAATCAGTTTTTCATATAGAATTGTAGTAGTTGAATTGTATATTAGCTGCTAAGTATGAACTTAACGGGTAGGTACTACCCGAATTTAAACTTATAAAATGCTAATATGAAGAAAAATCTTTTATAAATGAGTTCATATTATGCTACGAAATACTATTAACTACTCTTAATATTCTGTATGATTAACTTGTTCCATTTGACTATTTTGAAGGAAATGGCACCGACTACTCGACACACCGTGAATATGAATGAAGAGGAATTCCGTACTTTTCTAGCTTTAAACATAGCCGCAGTACAGGCTGCGCTACATACCAACAATAACCTTGGATCTAGTAGTACAGGAAATCGTGTAGGATGCACCTATAAAGAATTCACTGCCTGCAAACCTTTGGAATTTGATGGAACCGAAGGACCGATCGGATTGAAACGGTGGACCGAGAAGGTCGAATCTGTGTTTGCCATAAGTAAGTGTACTAAAGAGGACAAAGTGAAGTACGCTACGCATACCTTCACAGGTTCTGCGTTAACATGGTGGAATACCTATCTAGAGCAAGTGGGACAAGATGATGCATACGCACTACCGTGGTCAACATTCAAGCACTTGATGAACGAGAAGTACCGTCCCAGAATCGAGGTCAATAAGCTCAAGACAGAACTTAGAGGGTTACGAACCCAAGGATTTGATATTACCATGTACGAAAGACGATTCACAGAATTGTGCCTATTGTGTCCGGGAGCATTCGAAGATGAGGAAGAGAAGAGCGACGCATTTGTGAAAGGATTACCAGAAAGAATCCAAGAAGATATAAGTTCACACGAGCCCGCCTCCATACAACAGGCATGTAGAATGGCTCACAAACTAGTGAACCAGAATGAAGAAAGAATTAAAGAACAGACTGCTGAAGAGGCCAATGTGAAGCAAGTCAAAAGAAAGTGGGAGGAAAACGGTGATAAGAATCACCAATACAACAACAACAGCAATTACAACAATAATCGCAACAATTATCCCAAAAATTGCAACATCAATCGCAACTACAACAAACGGCCCAACAACAACAACAACAACAACATCAACTACAACAATCATCCCAACAACAATAATAACCGCAACAACAACAACAACAATCAGAAGCAGCTATGCCAAAGGTGTCAAAAGTATCACTCGGGGTTCTGCACTAAATTTTGCAGCAAGTGTAAAAGAAATGGTCATAGCGCGACGAAGTGTGAGGTCTACGGACCAGGGGTTAATAGAACGAAAGGAACAAATGGTGACAGAACGAGTAATGGCGGAGCAAGTAGTGTCGGAGCAAGTTATGCCAATGTAGTTTGTTATAAATGTGGAAAACCGGGCCACATTATTAGAAATTGCCCGAACCAGGAGAACACGAATGGACAAGGCCGCGGAAGAGTTTTCAATATTAATGCGGCAGAGGCACAGGAAGACCCGGAGCTTGTTACGGGTACGTTTCTTATTGACAATAAATCTGCTTACGTTTTATTTGATTCGGGTGCGGATAGAAGCTATATGAGTAGAGATTTTTTTGCTAAATTAAGTTGTCCATTGACGCCTTTGGATAGTAAATTTTTACTCGAATTAGCAAATGGTAAATTAATTTCAGCAGATAATATATGTCGGAATCGAGAAATTAAACTGGTTAGCGAAACATTTAAGATTGATTTGATACCAGTAGAGTTAGGGAGTTTTGATGTGATAATCGGTATGGACTGGTTGAAAGAAGTGAAAGCAAAGATCGTTTGTTACAAAAATGCAATTCGCATTATACGAGAATAAGGAAAACCCTTAATGGTGTACGGAGAAAAGGGCAACACGAAGATACATCTTATTAGTAATTTGAAGGCACAAAAACTAATAAGAAAAGGTTGCTATGCTGTTCTAGCACACGTCGAGAAAGTACAAACTGAAGAAAAGAGCATCAATGATGTTCCCATTGCAAAATAATTTCACGATGTATTTCCGAAAGAATTACCGGGATTACCCCCACATCGATCCGTTGAATTTCAAATAGATCTTGTACCAGGAGCTGCACCAATAGCTCGTGCTCCTTACAGACTCGCACCCAGCGAGATGAAAGAACTACAAAGCCAATTACAAGAACTTTTAGAGCGTGGTTTCATTCGACCAAGCACATCACCGTGGGGAGCTCCTGTTTTGTTTGTCAGGAAGAAAGATGGTACATTCAGGTTGTGTATCGACTACCGAGAGTTGAACAAACTTACCATCAAGAACTGTTACCCACTACCGAGAATCGACGACTTATTTGATCAACTACAAGGCTCGTCTGTTTATTCAAAGATTGACTTACGTTCCGGGTATCATCAAATGCGGGTGAAAGAAGATGATATTCCAAAGACTGCTTTCAGAACACGTTACGGTCATTACGAGTTTATGGTCATGCCGTTTGGTTTAACTAATGCACCAGCTGTGTTCATGGACCTTATGAACCGAGTGTGTGGACCATACCTTGACAAGTTTGTCATTGTTTTCATTGATGACATACTTATTTACTCAAAGAATGACCAAGAACACGGTGAACATTTGAGAAAGGTGTTAGAAGTATTGAGGAAGGAAGAATTGTACGCTAAGTTTTCAAAGTGTGCATTTTGGTTGGAAGAAGTTCAATTCCTCGGTCACATAGTGAACAAAGAAGGTATTAAGGTGGATCCGGCAAAGATAGAAACTGTTGAAAAGTGGGAAACCCTGAAGACTCCAAAACACATACGCCAGTTTTTAGGACTAGCTGGTTACTACAGAAGGTTCATCCAAGACTTTTCCAGAATAGCAAAACCCTTGACTGCATTAACGTATAAAGGGAAGAAATTTGAATGGAATGATGAACAAGAGAAAGCGTTTCAGTTATTGAAGAAAAAGCTAACTACGGCACCTATATTGTCATTGCCTGAAGGGAATGATGATTTTGTGATTTATTGTGACGCATCAAAGCAAGGTCTCGGTTGTGTATTAATGCAACGAATGAAGGTGATTGCTTATGCATCTAGACAATTGAAGATTCATGAACAAAATTATACGACGCATGATTTGGAATTAGGCGCGGTTGTTTTTGCATTAAAGACATGGAGGCACTACTTATATGGGGTCAAAAGTATTATATATACCGACTACAAAAGTCTTCAACACATATTTAATCTGAAACAACTGAATATGAGGCAGCGTAGGTGGATTGAATTGTTGAATGATTACGACCTTGAGATTCGTTACCACCCGGGGAAGGCAAATGTGGTAGCCGACGCCTTGAGCAGAAAGGACAGAGAACCCATTCGAGTAAAATCTATGAATATAATGATTCACACTAACCTTACTACTCAAATAAAGGAGGCGCAACAAGGAGTTTTAAAAGAGGGAAATTTAAAGGATGAAATACCCAAAGGATCGGAGAAGCATCTTAATATTCGGGAAGACGAAACCCGGTATAGGGCTGAAAGAATTTGGGTACCAAAATTTGGAGATATGAGAGAAATGGTACTTAGAGAAGCTCATAAAACCAGATACTCAATACATCCTGGAACGGGGAAGATGTACAAGGATCTCAAGAAACATTTTTGGTGGCCGGGTATGAAAGCCGATGTTGCTAAATACGTAGGAGAATGTTTGAAGTGTTCTAAGGTCAAAGCTGAGCATCAGAAACCATCAGGTCTACTTCAACAACCCGAAATGCCGGAATGGAAATGGGAAAACATTACCATGGATTTCATCACTAAATTGCCAAGGACTGCAAGTGGTTTTGATACTATTTGGGTAATAGTTGATCGTCTCACCAAATCAGCACACTTCCTGCCAATAAGAGAAGATGGCAAGATGGAGAAGTTAGCACGACTGTATTTGAAGGAAGTCGTCTCCAGACATGGAATACCAATCTCTATTATCTCTGATAGGGATGGCAGATTTATTTCAAGATTCTGGCAGACATTACAGCAAGCATTAGGAACTCGTCTAGACATGAGTACTGCCTATCATCCACAAACTGATGGGCAGAGCGAAAGGACGATACCAACGCTTGAAGACATGCTACGAGCATGTGTTATTGATTTCGGAAACAGTTGGGATCGACATCTACCGTTAGCAGAATTTTCCTACAACAACAGCTACCATTCAAGCATTGAGATGGCGCCGTTTGAAGTACTTTATGGTATAAAGTGCAGGTCTCCGATTTGTTGAAGTGAAGTGGGGGATAGACAGATTACGGGTCCGGAGATAATACAAGAAACTACCGAGAAAATCATCCAAATTCAACAAAGATTGAAAACCACCCAGAGTCGACAAAAGAGCTACGCGGACAGTAAAAGAAAAGATATAGAGTTTGAAATTGGAGAAATGGTCATGCTTAAGGTTTCACCTTGGAAAGGTGTTGTTCAATTTGGTAAACGGGGGAAACTTAATCCAAGGTACATTGGACCATTCAAGATTATAGATAGTGTCGGACCAGTAGCTTACCGACTTGAGTTACCTCCACAACTCGCGGCTGTACATAACACTTTCCACGTCTCGAATTTGAAGAAATGTTTTGCTAAAGAAGATCTCACTATTCCGTTACATGAAATCCAAATAAACAAAAAACTCCAATTCATCGAAGAACCCGTCGAAATAATGGATCGTGAGGTTAAAAGACTTAAGCAAAACAAGATACCAATTGTTAAGGTTCGATGGAATGCTCGTAGAGGACCCGAGTTCACCTGGGAGTGTGAAGATCAGATGAAGAAGAAATACCCGCATCTATTTCCAGAAGATTCGTCAACACCTTCAACAGCTTAAAATTTCGGGACGAAATTTTAAGCGAAATTTATTTAACGGGTAGGTACTGTAGTGACCCGAACTTTTCCATGTTTATATATATTAATTGAGATTGATATTTACATGATTAAATGTTTCCAACATGTTAAGCAATCAAACTTGTTAAGACTTGATTAATTAAAATATGTTTCATATAGACAATTGACCACCCAAGTTGACCGGTAATTCACGAACGTTAAAACTTGTAAAAACTATATGATGACATATATATGGATATATATATATAGTTAACATGATACTATGATAAGTAAACATATCATTAAGTATATTAACAATGAACTACATATGTAAAAACAAGACTACTAACTTAATGATTTTTAAACGAGACATATATGTGACGATTATCGTTGTAAAGACATTTAATGTATATATATATATATCATATTAAGAGATATTCATACATGATAATATCATGATAATATAATAATTTAAAATCTCATTTGATAATATAAACATTGGGTTAACAACATTTAACAAGATCGTTAACCTAAATGTTTTAAAACAACACTTACATGTAACGACTAACGATGACTTAACGACTCAGTTAAAATATATATACATGTAGTGTTTTAATATGTATTTATACACTTTTGAAAGACTTCAAGACACTTATCAAAATACTTCTACTTAACAAAAATGCTTACAATTACATCCTCGTTCAGTTTCATCAACAATTCTACTCGTATGCACCCGTATTCGTACTCGTACAATACACAGCTTTTAGATGTATGTACTATTGGTATATACACTCCAATGATTAGATCTTAGCAGCCCATGTGAGTCACCTAACACATGTGGGAACCATCATTTGGCAACTAGCATGAAATATCTCATAAAATTACAAAAATATGAGTAATCATTCATGACTTATTTACATGAAAACAAAATTACATATCCTTTATATCTAATCCATACACCAACGACCAAAAACACCTAAAAACACTTTAATTCTTCAATTTTCTTCATCTAATTGATCTATCTCAAGTTCTATCTTCAAGTTCGAAGTGTTCTTCATAAATTCTACAAGTTCTAGTTACATAAAATCAAGAATACTTTCAAGTTTGCTAGCTCACTTCCAATCTTGTAAGGTGATCATCCAACCTCAAGAAATCTTTGTTTCTTACAGTAGGTTATCATTCTAATACAAGGTAATAATCATATTCAAACTTTGGTTCAATTTCTATAACTATAACAATCTTATTTCGAGTGATGATCTTACTTGAACTTGTTTTCGTGTCATGATTCTGCTTCAAGAACTTCGAACCATCCAAGGATCCATTGAAGCTAGATCCATTTTTCTCTTTTCCAGTAGGTTTATCCAAGGAACTTAAGGTAGTAATGATGTTCATAACATCATTCGATTCATACATATAAATCTATCTTATTCGAAGGTTTAAACTTGTAATCACTAGAACATAGTTTAGTTAATTTTAAACTTGTTCGCAAACAAAAGTTAATCCTTCTAACTTGACTTTTAAAATCAACTAAACACATTTTCTATATCTATATGATATGCTAACTTAATGATTTAAAACCTGGAAACACGAAAAACACCGTAAAACCGGATTTACGCCGTCGTAGTAACACCGCGGGCTGTTTTGGGTTAGTTATATAAAAACTATGATAAACTTTGATTTAAAAGTTGTTATTCTGAGAAAATGATTTTTATTATGAACATGAAACTATATCCAAAAATTATGGTTAAACTCAAAGTGGAAGTATGTTTTCTGAAATGGTCATCTAGACGTCGTTCTTTCGACTGAAATGACTACCTTTACAAAAACGACTTGTAACTTATTTTTCCGACTATAAACCTATACTTTTTCTGTTTAGATTCATAAAATAGAGTTCAATATGAAACCATAGCAATTTGATTCACTCAAAACGGATTTAAAATGAAGAAGTTATGAGTAAAACAAGATTGGATAATTTTTCTCATTTTAGCTACGTGAAAATTGGTAACAAATCTATTCCAACCATAACTTAATCAACTTGTATTGTATATTATGTAATCTTGAGATACCATAGACACGTATACAATGTTTCGACCTATCATGTCGACACATCTATATATATTTCGGAACAACCATAGACACTCTATATGTGAATGTTGGAGTTAGCTATACAGGGTTGAGGTTGATTCCAAAATATATATAGTTTGAGTTGTGATCAATACTGAGATACGTATACACTGGGTCGTGGATTGATTCAAGATAATATTTATCGATTTATTTCTGTACATCTAACTGTGGACAACTAGTTGTAGGTTACTAACGAGGACAGCTGACTTAATAAACTTAAAACATCAAAATATATTAAAAGTGTTGTAAAAATATTTTGAACATACTTTGATATATATGTATATATTGTTATAGGTTCGTGAATCAACCAGTGGCCAAGTCTTACTTCCCGACGAAGTAAAAATTTGTGAAAGTGAGTTATAGTCCCACTTTTAAAATCTAATATTTTTGGGATGAGAATACATGCAGGTTTTATAAATGATTTACAAAATAGACACAAGTACGTGAAACTACATTCTATGGTTGAATTATCGAAATCGAATATGCCCCTTTTTATTAAGTCTGGTAATCTAAGAATTAGGGAACACACACCCTAATTGACGCGAATCCTAAAGATAGATCTATTGGGCCTAACAAACCCCATCCAAAGTACCGGATGCTTTAGTACTTCGAAATTTATATCATATTCGAAGGGTGTCCCGGAATGATGGGGAAATTCTTATATATGCATCTTGTTAATGTCGGTTACCAGGTGTTCACCATATGAATGATTTTTATCTCTATGTATGGGATGTGTATTGAAATATGAAATCTTGTGGTCTATTATTATGATTTGATATATATAGGTTAAACCTATAATTCACCAACATTTTTGTTGACGTTTTAAGCATGTTTATTCTCAGGTGATTATTAAGAGCTTCCGCTGTCGCATACTTAAATAAGGACGAGATTTGGAGTCCATGCTTGTATGATATTGTGTAAAAACTGCATTCAAGAAACTTATTTTGTTGTAACATATTTGTATTGTAAACCATTATGTAATGGTCGTGTGTAAACAGGATATTTTAGATTATCATTATTTGATAATCTACGTAAAGCTTTTTAAACCTTTATTGATGAAATAAAGGTTATGGTTTGTTTTAAAATGAATGCAGTCTTTGAAAAATGTCTCATACAGAGGTCAAAACCTCGCAACGAAATCAATTAATATGGAACGTTTTAATCAATAAGAACGGGACATTTCATCCACCACCTATGTTAGTAGACCCGGATAGTATATTTAGCGATGAAATTTTAGATGAAGAATCATCGGGTATAGATTGGGATCCTTCAGATACCGAAAATGATGATGAGTTCCATCCGATCAAATGGGATTCTTCTGATGATGAAGAAGATGATTCTTATCTTAATTTTGAGGTGTACGGATTGCTAGAAAACACTAGGTTAGTGGAAAATGCTGCCATGTTAAGGATAGATTCACCGGTTATTAAAGAAACTACTCATTTAGATCCACTTTCTGAACTATTAGAAGAATTTCCCGAGTTACAAACTTGCTCACTTAATGGTAAAGATGATAAAGAAGAGGATATTTTAGCTATTTTGATTGCTAATGGTTATGACCGACAACTGAGGAACTAGCTGAATTACGGATAAAGGTTGACTCCAACAACATTAAAGAAAACTATAGCGGATCAACTGCACCTTTTGAGGTTCCCATTGTTGAGATAAATGAATGTTTGTATACGAGTGGGTATCACAAGGTATATAGTTTGGAAAAGATGGTTTATAGTGATCCATTTGATATTAGCATAACCTAGGGGTACATTCGGGTGTCCCAGTCAGATTTTAAGTATGATATGAATTTCAAAAGTAGGGTTATACCAGGGTTCTACACGAAAGAGAAAGGAGGACTCCCGAACTTCATATATTCAACCCGTAATGTTAATGATTGGCTAACGTTACTAATTTTTGGAACATTTTCCAGCGATTTTATATGTCGCCCGATAAGTGTGGGGGAAGTTAAACCCCACTAAGGAAAAATTTAAATGGGGTCGAGTCAAACTTATGACTCGTTAATAAAGAAGAATGTATTTATTTCCTTTTTATTAGTGATTGTTTGAATAAATGGGGTGATTGGGCGCGTGTTCTTCAAATTCAACTACTACAACTATCCTGTAACTACAATCTACTTCCAAGTAACATCATTCTTCTCCCTATTTACATTTTTGTCTTCTTTTATTTTATCATTGTAGTATAAATTCATGCAAGTGAGGATATTGCATGATTTTAAGTGTGGGGGGAAAGACGTGAATTCTTCACTTAATTAAAAACCTAAGATATTTTTTCTAAAAATTGTTAAGGAAATACTAAATAAAATGAGGTTTTTAAATCACACATAATTTTGTTTGTCCTACATTATAAAAAATTGTTGCTTTTTGATTAATAATTAATACCCTTAAAAGTAACTAGTTTCTAACTCCCTATATGGTAAAAATTTTTAAATTTTGAGATGGAATAAATTATAAAGAAATATAAAACATATAAAATCAAGGTAATGTAAATGATAAAGAAATATCTAGGATTTTATTTTTTGTTAGCCTTTTTATTTTAAAACCAATTTAAGCCAGTATCTAGGTCGTTATCACTCATGCGTGCTAGATACAATTAGTTACCATTAGAAACCTTAACCTTTTTAGGAATAACCCAATTAATCCAAATTCCCATTCCTAACCCTATAGTTTTGGAAGTATAAATTCTTAGTCAAACTTATATCTTTTCATTAATCTAATCTTAAAATAATAATAGAACTACTCTCAACTTCGAGATCGGACTACTTTTTTAAGATAGGAATTAAACGCTAAAAATTGTGAAACGATTGCAAACTTATAGCTACTACCATATGGCATAATAAGCATGGGCCACTGAGGCGACAAAAGATACCACACAAGGGCCAATTTAGAAAAAAATGCTAAGTGTAAAGCTAAATGCTGAACATGGAAGCAAAAGAAATAAAAAATTTAAAAGAGCCCAATGAAAGACAACAAAAGAAAAAGAGTTCCAATGAGAACCACACACTTTTAAAAGCTCTAGTTAGAAAATAAATGTGACAACCCGGAAATTTCCAACCAAATTTAAACTTTATCTTTATATTATTTCGACACGATAAGCAAAGTTTGTTAAGTTAAATCTCAAGAATTTTAAATTGTGTTCATACATTCATTATAACCTCGACCAAATTCCGACGATTCACGAACCGTTATATATAAATAAATATGTATATATATGTATATATATATTATAACTTGAGAATATTAATAAAGTATTAAACGTATAATACTTTACATGAACGTATTTGTTTCATTATGTTTATCGATGGAATTAGAAGATAATATCAAATGATTGATTTATCAGATACATTATGATATGATTACGGGTCTATGTTATGAGGTCCACTGTGATTTAAGAAATCTATTCTTTTTGACAACATTCGGAAAATGGTAAAGTGATTTATAAGTAAGAACGTGAAGTGTAAATAATTTAGATGTTGGATATCGACAAGTTAAGTAACTCGACATTTTTCATTAAGATGATTTCATACGTTTATTTAACCTTTGAACTTTATCTCATGCTTCACCAACAAACTGTAATTTAAAAACTTGAAACCTATTAGGAATATATATGATTCTACTTTTCTAAAACATTTTATGATATAACGATTTCCATTATTTTAACCTTTAAACAAAATGATTCTTAAAAATATATTTGGTTTTGGAAAACAAAATTATTATATTTATTTGATTTAGTTTCAAACGCACAAAAACGTTTTCAGTTTAAAAAGAACTTTATTATTAAAACGTATATAACTTTTATAAATATCTAGAACTACTTTTGACAATTCATTAATTAACCAGTATGATAAAGATAACGATATTTATATTTTATTTTATTAAATATATATAACGATTTAAATTAATATTATATATATTTATACGCGTATTATACGTACATAGTTTTATACTTTTACTACACTTAAACTTTACCTTTACTTTATTTTTACTTTACTTTAACTTTAATAATTCACTTTAATAATTCATACTTTAATAATTCACTTTAATAATTCATACTTTAATAATTCACTTTAATAATTTATACTTTAATAATTCACTTTAATAATTCATACTTTAATAATTCACTTTAATAATTCATACTTTAATAATTCACTTTAATAATTCAAAAATCTATTATAAATAGAATTCAATAGGTTTCATTATTTCATAGAAACTTGAAAATATTTTTCTCTAAACTCTCTCAATCGATTTACATATATATATTTACTCCGTATTATTTCAAGATATTATTAGTATACATAAAATATTACGTCAGAGTGCTGTCCGAGTGATTTTGAAATTATTTTTCGAATGGGATTGGATTAAGGAAATTATGGGTTATAGCTATGGAGGTGATTGGGTATGGTTCATGGGTATGCTCGTGAGGTCAATATAGTGTTTATCATCTCCGTTGCGTCTACGTACCTTTCCTGCTAAATATTGAATCTCAATATTGATACGTGAGTACTCATAATTTAACTTTTACATACTAATAGTGTATCCCTGACTAGTGCTCGAGTATATAGGATTATGCATGTTTGTATTTTTGATATTGCCTTTAGTTAGGTTATGTTGAATCCTGAATTAGTTATATATGCGACTGAGATAAGGTATAAGATATGCATGTCATTGGAAAGCTAGCGAAAAATTAAGAACTTTTCATTTAGATATCGAATGATTTCGATGAATGGATTTGAAGTTATAGTCCATCGAATTTTTGTATTATTATTAAAAATGATTATTATTATCGTCGTTATTATTGTCGTTCTAGTTTTATCTTATTATTATTATTATTATCTTTATCAATAAAAGGATTTATCATTAAAAAATTGTTATTTTTTTTATTATTACTATCGTTATTATCGTTAAAGTTATAATTAGTATTATTATTATTATCCAATTATTATTATTATTATTGGTATTATTATTATTATTATTATTATCATTATTAATATATATATCATTATTTAAAAATGGTTATTGTTATTGTTAATATTATTATTACTATATTATCATTAAGATAATTATTAGTATTATCGTTAATAATGTTATAGTAACTATCATTATTAATATTAGTGTAATTAAAACAAATATTTGTAACACCTAATTATTTTGATTACTATTATTATCATTATTAAGAACACGATATAAAAGATGATTAAAAGCAATTAAACGAAACGATTAGGAAATAATGGGTAAGAGTATCATGATGAAATTAAAATATTATAAGATATTGATTTAGTTAAAATTATCGTTCTTATTATTTTTATCATTACTATTATTATTAAAATTATCGTTAGTATTAAAACTATCATTTTAACAAAAATTATCATTTTAATAGAAATGTCATTGTTACTATAAAATATCATTATTATTATTATTTTAAATAGAATTATTATTTTAAAGATAATATTAAAAATTATCGTAAATATTAAAGTTATCATAATTAGAATTATCGTTTTATCATAATGTCATCTTAGTAATTATAAATATTGATATTTTTATAATAATAATTATTATTACAAAATAATACAACTTTTACTTACTATCATTATAGATATTATTTTATCAAATAAATATTTGATACAAACATATTTTACTACGTGTAATAACTTACTTTAATAATACCTATCATATTATCTTTATAATATTAAATGAACCCTATAAATTTTATTACTTAATATATATAAAAGTATATTTTATTATATAAATATAATATAAAATTTTATTTATTAATAAATAAATTATATTATTTACTCTAATAAATCTTTTAAAAATATTTAAAAATATAAAACGACGATATTTAAACTATATATTAATCATGTATAGATTTTTGGAAATTATTTTGAGTAAAATTTACTTTTGTTGACTTTTGCATATTAGTCTCGAGCATTAGGATTGTGGTACACTATGACTTGACCTAATTTGTTAGACAAATATTGACCAACACATAAATATATATAATTAATTTAGGTTCGTGAATCTGAGGCCAACCTTGCACTTGTTTAATGACGTTATATGTATTTTTACTACGAAATACAGTATGGTGAGTTTCATATGATCCCTTTTACTCTTTACATTTTTGGGCTGAGAATACATGCAAATACTTTATTAACTGATTTACAATATTTATATGCGTGAGTTTCATTTGCCCTTTTACTCTTTACATTTTTGGGGCTGAGAATACATGCAAATGTTTTATTAACTGTTTTACAATAATTATATGCGTGAGTTTCATTTGCCCTTTTACTCTTTACATTTTTGGGGCTGAGAGTACATGCAAATGTTTAATTAACTGTTTTACAATAATTATATGCGTGAGTTTCATTTGCTCCCTTTTTACTCTTTACATTTTTGGGCTGAGAATACATGCAAATGCTTTATTAACTGTTTTACAATATTTATTTATATGTGTGAGTTTCATTTGCCTTTTTACCCTTTATATTTTTGGGACTGAGAATACATGCACTTTTATAAATGTTTGATGAAATAGACACAAGTAATTGAAACTACATTCTATGGTTGAATTATCGAAATCGAATATGCCCCTTTTTATTAAAGTCTGGTAATCTAAGAATTAGGGAACAGACACCCTAATTGACGCGAATCCTAAAGATAGATCTATTGGGCCTAACAAACCCCATCCAAAGTACCGGATGCTTTAGTACTTCGAAATTTATATCATGTCCGAAGGAGGATCCCGGAATGATAGGGGATATTCTTATATGTATCTAGTTAATGTCGGTTACCAGGTGTTCACCATATGAATGATTATTTTTGTCTCTATGCATGGGATGTATATTTATGAGAACTGGAAATGAAATTCTTGTGGTCTATTAAAATGATGGAAATAAATAATTATGATAAACTAATGAACTCACCAACCTTTTGGTTGACACTTTAAAGCATGTTTATTCTCAGGTGTTAAAGAAATCTTCCGCTGTGCATTTGCTCATTTTAAAGATATTACTTGGAGTCTTTCATAGCATATTTCGAAGAACGTTGCATTCAAGTCATTGAGTTCATCAAAGATTATTATTAAATCAATTTATAGTTGGATAGTGGATATTATGAAATGGTATGCATGCCTGTCAATTTTTGATGTAAAGAATGATTGTCTTTTAAAAATGAATGCAATGTTTGTAAAATGTATCATATAGAGGTCAAATACCTCGCAATGTAATCAACTATTGTGAATCGTTTATAATGTATATGAACGGGTCCTTTCAATAAAAGAGTCCAATGATGACCAACTGTTGTATAAATCTGGATTAATAAACATTTGGACCACTTGTACTCCTTGGTCTGGTTCAGACTAGTTCTTATAATAATAACTAAACTTTAATGATTAGACATGTTTTTGACTTTGCATTTTGCTTCCGCTTTTACACTAATTTTATCCGTGTCATGACCAACCCAATAAACCAAATTCCAATATAAACTACCCATTTAATATTTCTTTTGATACATTACCTAGGTGAAGTTCATAAATAAGTGTTAATCCTTGATAAACTTTGAAGATAATTTTCAGCTGAAAACACAAGATTAACCAAAGTATTGTCAAAACATCTCATTAAATACTATGTTTGATAAAAATTCCTAAAGGAGTATACTTTTACAATGTTTTTATCTTTATTTGCTTGAGGACAAGCAAAAGCTTAAGTGTGGGGGATTTGATAACTCCTAAATTATACATGTTTTTGAATACATTTTAAGGGGTTATTTTGGCATTTTAAAGACATTTTAAGTACTTTAACATATAAAATGGATAAAATCAAGAAAAAGGTATTTATAATGTTTTGTTTGAGAAAATGTGTTAAAACAGGGAAAAACATGAAAAAGCAGAAAAGTTGATTGAAGCCGCCGACATGGAATCAAGGAAGCCGCCGGCCTGGGGTTGAATATGCCAGAATGTTCTAGAATTTATGTAGAATTGAAAGAACTTGTTGATCAAGTAAAAAGCAGATGAAGTTGCCGGCTTCATCCTAAAGCCGTCGGCCTTATGAACACGGTTTCTAGACTTAACGCCCAAGTTAAAGTAAAATTGGAAACAAAATCAGAAAGATTTTTCGGATCACTGAAGCCGCCGGCCTGCTACCAAGCCGCCGGTTTAATTATGGAGGTTACGTGTTTTGTGCTTGCGGATTAAGTTAAACTTGCAAAGGAGTCACTGACCTAAGGCAAGCCGACGACTTCCCACTGAAGCCGCAAGCTTTGCCACCGTTTCTGAATATTATAAATAGAGGGCTCTAGTTTTAGTTTTAGGTGTGCAATTGAGTACAACTCAATACAGTTTAGTTTAGTTTTATTTTTTGGGTTTTCTCTAAAACCTTTAGATTATATTTACTTTTCATTGTACTCAAGAGTCATTCAAGATTTATTTCAAGTTTCTTACATCTACCCTTTTAAGGTATGATTCTATCTTTACTTTATTGTTTAGTCTACTTTATTTACTTTAATTGTTTCTGTTCGTCTTCTGCTATGAACTAAACGTTCATAGTATATGGATGAAAACTGAACTTCATCTGGAAATCAGATGACACCTTCGGCCTCACCTTCCAAGCCGCCGGCTTGGTGGGAATAAAGCCGCCGGCTTCGTGTGCTTTATCCGTACAGTTTCTAGTTCTTTTCCAGATCTGTATGGTCGAGTTTCTATAATGACATTTGAATTGTTTTGAATCTGTTTTGCTTAAATATACTTGTTTGTCATGCCTAATGATTAAATAACATGATTCTAGGATTGATTAGTACTTGATCCGATGATCTATTGTTCGATTCATGCTATTTGTTTAGATCTAGTCCATCAAACTTGTCAAATTGAATTGCATGCAACTAGGTTAAATAGCATAATGGTGATAAACTTATTTAATTGGAATTACGCTTATATAATAGAGTTTGATATTGTTAGGCTTAATCGAAGAACCTTTGTTTGGATTTTTTTAATTAATGATTGCGTGAGAACTTAGTAGTAATTGACTTTCAGCTAGTAACTTGAGTTGATCTACTTGGTGTTTAATAGCTTATATAATTTATCAGTCTATTTGCATGTTAATCCTCATCATAAGATTGATATGCATGTAATTGAATTAAATATGAAGAATTAAGATGTTAGTTATGCACATCACATATCTAGCATATGCTTTAACTCCTACTTGTTGAATGATATGCAACACTTAGCTTAACCTGCTCAGGGATAATATTTGGTCTATGATTATTATTCTGCTTTATGTTAATATAAGTTATGAAACTTGCCTAATATGATTCCTGTATGAGTTATTCGTTCATGTAATTGCTTTTATTTTTATTTGTTTATTTTGAATCTTCAATTCCTTGTTTTATTTTATTGCTTTGTTTATCTTTAAAGCATCTCTTCCCTAAGAGATAAGAATCTATCCCATAAAAGACATAAAAATATATCTTTAATCTTTAATAAGAATGAAACTATTTAAATAAAACAACTCTTATCCGCATCTACGCTTTCTTGGGACGATAACCTAAAATACTACATCTGATCGGGTTTTGTTGCTCGTTAAGGTGTTAAAGTGTATTAATAAATGGTTTATAAATTTAAAAGTTGAAATAAAAGATTAAGCACTACTGCACACACTTTTGATACATCAGTACATATACGTATAATTATTTCACTCACCTTGGAATGCCTGCACAAGTTATGTACAACATGATCTCCGTCCTCAAATCCGCGTAAGTAACCACCTATATCACACATAGGTACCATATGCACATAAATAGCCATTCTCTAAAAGAGAACCAGACACAAACATCCCTTAGCCGAGGGATTACACCTTGCTCACCAAAACTCGCCCATTTAACACCTAATGGACACAACCAATTACCACTTTAGGAGGTAATTCAAACCCACTCTACAAAGTACAATTTAACTCAAATTATACTTGATACCAATTAGACCAACCTAGGTCCCGACACTAGATTACTACATAGGTAGTGATCATTTCAAATCGCCATTTACATAAAAACCACAACACGTGCAATATTGACCCATAACGTTTGACCACGTTTGACTTATGTTAAAAACACTTCTTCGACTCAAAATCACTTCTGTAGGATCCTAGATCTCATGAATACCATGAATGTGAATAATTAACCACATGAATGTAGAGAGCATTAGTCAAGCTAGTCAACTATATTCCACGGCTCTCTTGAATACATTACAAATCGGTGGCTAATGTTACTGTTTCTACGGAGCCTTGGATCCTTTATATAGCCTGTAGTGACCCGAACTTTTCCATGTTTATATATATTAATTGAGATTGATATTTACATGATTAAATGTTTCCAACATGTTAAGCAATCAAACTTGTTAAGACTTGATTAATTGAATTATGTTTCATATAGACAATTGACCACCCAAGTTGACCGGTGATTCACGAACGTTAAAACTTGTAAAAACTATATGATGACATATATATGGATATATATATATATAGTTAACATGATACTATGATAAGTAAACATATCATTAAGTATATTAACAATGAACTACATATGTAAAAACAAGACTACTAACTTAATGATTTTTAAACGAGACATATATGTAACGATTATCGTTGTAAAGACATTTAATGTATATATATCATATTAAGAGATATTCATACATGATAATATCATGATAATATAATAATTTAAAATCTCATTTGATATTATAAACATTGGGTTAATAACATTTAACAAGATCGTTAACCTAAAGGTTTCAAAACAACACTTACATGTAACGACTAACGATGACTTAACGACTCAGTTAAAATGTATATAAATGTAGTGTTTTAATATGTATTTATACACTTTTTAAAGACTTCAATAAACTTATCAAAATACTTCTACTTAACAAAAATGCTTACAATTACATCCTCGTTCAGTTTCATCAACAATTCTACTCGTATGCACCCGTATTCGTACTCGTACAATACACAGCTTTTAGATGTATGTACTATTGGTATATACACTCCAATGATCAGCTCTTAGAAGCCCATGTGAGTCACCTAACACATGTGGGAACCATCATTTGGAAACTAGCATGAAATATCTCATAAAATTACAAAAATATGAGTAATCATTCATGACTTATTTACATGAAAACAAAATTACATATCCTTTATATCTAATCCATACACCAACGACCAAAAAAACCTACAAACACTTTCATTCTTCAATTTTCTTCATCTAATTGATCTCTCTCAAGTTCTATCTTCAAGTTCTAAGTGTTCTTCATAAATTCTACAAGTTCTAGTTACATAAAATCAAGAATACTTTCAAGTTTGCTAGCTCACTTCCAATCTTGTAAGGTGATCATCCAACCTCAAGAAATCTTTGTTTCTTACAGTAGGTTATCATTCTAATACAAGGTAATAATCATATTCAAACTTTGGTTCAATTTCTATAACTATAACAATCTTATTTCAAGTGATGATCTTACTTGAACTTATTTTCGTGTCATGATTCTGCTTCAAGAAATTCGAGCCATCCAAGGATCCGTTGAAGATAGATCCATTTTTGTATTTTCCAGTAGGTTTATCCAAGGAACTTAAGGTAGTAATGATGTTCATAACATCATTCGATTCATACATATAAAGCTATCTTATTCGAAGGTTTAAACTTGTAATCACTAGAACATAGTTTAGTTAATTCTAAACTTGTTCGCAAACAAAAGTTAATCCTTCTAACTTGACTTTTAAAATCAACTAAACACATATTCTATATCTATATGATATGCTAACTTAATGATTTAAAACCTGGAAACACGAAAAACACCGTAAAACCAGATTTACGCCGTCGTAGTAACACCGCGGGCTGTTTTGGGTTAGTTAATTAAAAACTATGATAAACTTTGATTTAAAAGTTGTTATTCTGAGAAAATGATTTTTATTATGAACATGAAACTATATCCAAAAATTATGGTTAAACTCAAAGTGGAAGTATGTTTTCTAAAATGGTCATCTAGACGTCGTTCTTTCGACTGAAATGACTACCTTTACAAAAACGACTTGTAACTTATTTTTCTGACTATAAAACTATATTTTTTCTGTTTAGATTCATAAAATATAGTTCAATATGAAACCATTGCAATTTGATTCACTCAAAACGGATTTAAAATGAAGAAGTTATGGGTAAAACAAGATTGGATAATTTTTCACATTTTAGTTACGTGAAAATTGGTAACAAATCTATTCCAATCATAACTTAATCAACTTGTATTGTTTATTATGTAATCTTGAGATACCATAGACACGTATACAATGTTTCGACCTATCATGTCGACACATCTATATATATTTCGGAACAACCATAGACACTCTATATGTGAATGTTGGAGTTAGCTATACAGGGTTGAGGTTGATTCCAAAATATATATAATTTGAGTTGTGATCAATAATGAGATACGTATACACTGGGTCGTGGATTGATTCAAGATAATATTTATCGATTTATTTCTGTACATCTAACTGTGGACAACTAGTTGTAGGTTACTAACGAGGACAGCTGGCTTAATAAACTTAAAACATCAAAATATATTAAAAGTGTTGTAAATATATTTTGAACATACTTTGATATATATGTATATATTGTTATAGGTTCGTGAATCAACCAGTGGCCAAGTCTTACTTCCCGACGAAGTAAAAATCTGTGAAAGTGAGTTATAGTCACACTTTTAAAATCTAATATTTTTGGGATGAGAATACATGCAGGTTTTATAAATGATTTACAAAATAGACACAAGTACGTGAAACTACATTCTATGGTTGAATTATTGAAATCGAATATGCCCCTTTTTATTAAGTCTGGTAATCTAAGAATTAGGGAACAGACACCCTAATTGACGCGAATCCTAAAGATAGATCTATTGGGCCTAACAAACCCCATCCAAAGTACCGGATGCTTTAGTACTTCGAAATTTATATCATATCCGAAGGGTGTCCCGGAATGATGGGGATATTCTTATATATGCATCTTGTTAATGTCGATTACCAGGTGTTCACCATATGAATGATTTTTATCTCTATGTATGGGATGTGTATTGAAATATGAAATCTTGTGGTCTATTATTATGATTTGATATATATAGGTTAAACCTATAACTCACCAACATTTTTGTTGATGTTTTAAGCATGTTTATTCTCAGGTGATTATTAAGAGCTTCCGCTGTCGCATACTTAAATAAGGACGAGATTTGGAGTCCATGTGAAATGTCCCGTTCTTATTGATTAAAAACGTTCCATATTAATTGATTTCGTTGCGAGGTTTTGACCTCTATATGAGACATTTTTCAAAGACTGCATTCATTTTAAAACAAACCATAACCTTTATTTCATCAATAAAGGTTTAAAAAGCTTTATGTAGATTATCAAATAATGATAATCTAAAATATCCTGTTTACACACGACCATTACATAATGGTATACAATATAAATATGTTACAACAAAATAAGTTTCTTGAATGCAGTTTTTACACAATATCATACAAGCATGGATTCCAAATCTCGTCCTTATTTAAGTATGCGACAGCGGAAGCTCTTAATAATCACCTGAGAATAAACATGCTTAAAACGTCAACAAAAATGTTGGTGAGTTATAGGTTTAACCTATATATATCAAATCATAATAATAGACCACAAGATTTCATATTTCAATACACATCCCATACATAGAGATAAAAATCATTCATATGGTGAACACCTGGTAACCGACATTAACAAGATGCATATATAAGAATATCCCCATCATTCTGGGACACCCTTCGGATATGATATAAATTTTGAAGTACTAAAGCATCCGGTACTTTGGATGGGGTTTGTTAGGCCCAATAGATCTATCTTTAGGATTCGCGTCAATTAGGGTGTCTGTTCCCTAATTCTTAGATTACCAGACTTAATAAAAAGGGGCATATTCGATTTCGATAATTCAACCATAGAATGTAGTTTCACGTACTTGTGTCTATTTTGTAAATCATTTATAAAACCTGCATGTATTCTCATCCCAAAAATATTAGATTTTAAAAGTGGGACTATAACTCACTTTCACAGATTTTTACTTCGTCGGGAAGTAAGACTTGGCCACTGGTTGATTCACGAACCTATAACAATATATACATATATATCAAAGTATGTTCAAAATATATTTACAACACTTTTAATATATTTTGATGTTTTAAGTTTATTAAGCCAGCTGTCCTCGTTAGTAACCTACAACTAGTTGTCCACAGTTTGATGTACAGAAATAAATCGATAAATATTATCTTGAATCAATCCACGACCCAGTGTATACGTATCTCATTATTGATCACAACTCAAACTATATATATTTTGGAATCAACCTCAACCCTGTATAGCTAACTCCAACATTCACATATAGAGTGTCTATGGTTGTTCCGAAATATATATAGATGTGTCGACATGATAGGTCGAAACATTGTATACGTGTCTATGGTATCTCAAGATTACATAATAAACAATACAAGTTGATTAAGTTATGATTGGAATAGATTTGTTACCAATTTTCACGTAACTAAAATGAGAAAAATTATCCAATCTTGTTTTACCCATAACTTCTTCATTTTAAATCCGTTTTGAGTGAATCAAATTGCAATGGTTTCATATTGAACTATATTTTATGAATCTAAACAGAAAAAATATAGTTTTATAGTCAGAAAAATAAGTTACAAGTCGTTTTTGTAAAGGTAGTCATTTCAGTCGAAAGAACGACGTCTAGATGACCATTTTAGAAAACATACTTCCACTTTGAGTTTAACCATAATTTTTGGATATAGTTTCATGTTAATAATAAAAATCATTTTCTTAGAATAACAACTTTTAAATCAAAGTTTATCATAGTTTTTAATTAACTAACCCAAAACAGCCCGCGGTGTTACTACGACGGCGTAAATCCGGTTTTACGGTGTTTTTCGTGTTTCCAGGTTTTAAATCATTAAGTTAGCATATCATATAGATATAGAACATGTGTTTAGTTGATTTTAAAAGTCAAGTTAGAAGGATTAACTTTTGTTTGCGAACAAGTTTAGAATTAACTAAACTATGTTCTAGTGATTACAAGTTTAAACCTTCGAATAAGATAGCTTTATATGTATGAATCGAATGATGTTATGAACATCATTACTACCTTAAGTTCCTTGGATAAACCTACTGGAAAAGAGAAAAATGGATCTAGCTTCAACGGATCCTTGGATGGCTCGAAGTTCTTGAAGCAGAATCATGACACGAAAACAAGTTCAAGTAAGATCATCACTTGAAATAAGATTGTTATAGTTATAGAAATTGAACCAAAGTTTGAATATGATTATTACCTTGTATTAGAATGATAACCTACTGTAAGAAACAAAGATTTCTTGAGGTTGGATGATCACCTTACAAGATTGGAAGTGAGCTAGGAAACTTGAAAGTATTCTTGATTTTATGTAACTAGAACTTGTAGAATTTATGAAGAACACTTAGAACTTGAAGATAGAACTTGAGAGAGATTAATTAGATGAAGAAAATTGAAGAATGAAAGTGTTTGTAGGTGTTTTTGGTCGTTGGTGTATGGATTAGATATAAAGGATATGTAATTTTGTTTTCATGTAAATAAGTCATGAATGATTACTCATATTTTTGTAATTTTACGAGATATTTCATGCTAGTTGCCAAATGATGGTTCCCACATTTGTTAGGTGACTCACATGGGCTGCTAAGAGCTGATCATTGGAGTGTATATACCAATAGTACATACATCTAAAAGCTGTGTATTGTACGAGTACGAATACGGGTGCATACGAGTAGAATTGTTGATGAAACTGAACGAGGATGTAATTGTAAGCATTTTTGTTAAGTAGAAGTATTTTGATAAGTGTATTGAAGTCTTTCAAAAGTGTATAAATACATATTAAAACACTACATGTATATACATTTTAACTGAGTCGTTAAGTCATCGTTAGTCGTTACATGTAAGTGTTGTTTTGAAACCTTTAGGTTAACGATCTTGTTAAATGTTGTTAACCCAATGTTTATAATATCAAATGAGATTTTAAATTATTATATTATCATGATATTATCATGTATGAATATCTCTTAATATAATATATATACATTAAATGTCTTTACAACGATAATCGTTACATATATGTCTCGTTTAAAAATCATTAAGTTAGTAGTCTTGTTTTTACATATGTAGTTCATTGTTAATATACTTAATGATATGTTTACTTATCATAGTATCATGTTAACTATATATATATCCATATATATATCATCATATAGTTTTTACAAGTTTTAACGTTCGTGAATCACCGGTCAACTTGGGTGGTCAATTGTCTATATGAAACATATTTCAATTAATCAAGTCTTAACAAGTTTGATTGCTTAACATGTTGGAAACATTTAATCATGTAAATATCAATCTCAATTAATATATATAAACACGGAAAAGTTCGGGTCACTACAGTACCTACCCGTTAAATAAATTTCGTCCCGAAATTTTAAGCTGTTGAAGATGTTGACGAATCTTCTGGAAATAGATGCGGGTATTTCTTCTTCATCTGATCTTCACGCTCCCAGGTGAACTTGGGTCCTCTACGAGCATTCCATCGAACCTTAACAATTGGTATCTTGTTTTGCTTAAGTCTTTTAACTTCACGATCCATTATTTAGACGGGTTCTTCGATGAATTGAAGTTTTTCATTGATTTGGATTTCATCTAACAGAATAGTGAGATCTTCTTTAGCAAAACATTTCTTCAAATTCGAGACGTGGAAAGTGTTATGTACAGCCGCGAGTTGTTGAGGTAACTCAAGTCGGTAAGCTACTGGTCCGACACGATCAATAATCTTGAATGGTCCAATATACCTTGGATTTAATTTCCCTCGTTTACCAAATCGAACAACGCCTTTCCAAGGTGCAACTTTAAGCATGACCATCTCTCCAATTTCAAATTCTATATCTTTTCTTTTAATGTCAGCGTAGCTCTTTTGTCGACTTTGGGCGGTTTTCAACCGTTGTTGAATTTGGATGATCTTCTCGGTAGTTTCTTGTATAATCTCCGGACCCGTAATCTGTCTATCCCCCACTTCACTCCAACAAATTGAAGACCTGCACTTTCTACCATAAAGTGCTTCAAACGGCGCCATCTCAATGCTTGAATGGTAGCTGTTGTTGTAGGAAAATTCTGCTAACGGTAGATGTCGATCCCAACTGTTTCCGAAATCAATAACACATGCTCATAGCATATCTTCAAGCGTTTGTATCATCCTTTTGCTCTGCCCATCAGTTTGTGGATGATAGGCAGTACTCATGTCTAGACGAGTTCCTAATGCTTGCTGTAATGTCTGCCAGAATCTTGAAATAAATCTGCCATCCCTATCAGAGATAATAGAGATTGGTATTCCATGTCTGGAGACGACTTCCTTCAAATACAGTCGTGCTAACTTCTCCATCTTGTCATCTTCTCTTATTGGCAGGAAGTGTGCTGATTTGGTGAGACGATCAACTATTACCCAAATAGTATCAAAACCACTTGCAGTCCTTGGCAATTTAGTGATGAAATCCATGGTAATGTTTTCCCATTTCCATTCCGGGATTTCGGGTTGTTGAAGCAGACCTGATGGTTTCTGATGCTCAGCTTTGACCTTAGAACACGTCAAACATTCTCCTACGTATTTAGCAACATCGGCTTTCATACCGGGCCACCAAAAATGTTTCTTGAGATCCTTGTACATCTTCCCCGTTCCAGGATGTATTGAGTATCTGGTTTTATGAGTTTCTCTAAGTACCATTTCTCTCATATCTCCAAATTTTGGTACCCAAATCCTTTCAGCCCTATACCGGGTTCCGTCTTCCCGAATATTAAGATGCTTCTCCGATCCTTTGGGTATTTCATCCTTTAAATTTCCCTCTTTTAAAACTCCTTGTTGCGCCTCCTTTATTTGAGTAGTAAGGTTATTATGAATCATTATATTCATAGATTTTACTCGAATGGGTTCTCTGTCCTTCCTGCTCAAGGCATCGGCTACCACATTTGCCTTCCCCGGGTGGTAACGAATCTCAAAGTCGTAATCATTTAATAATTCAATCCACCTACGCTGCCTCATATTCAGTTGTTTCTGATTAAATATGTGTTGAAGACTTTTGTGGTCGGTATATATAATACTTTTGACCCCATATAAGTAGTGCCTCCAAGTCTTTAATGCAAAAACAACCGCGCCTAATTCCAAATCATGCGTCGTATAATTTTGTTCGTGAATCTTCAATTGTCTAGACGCATAAGCAATCACCTTCGTTCGTTGCATTAATACACAACCGAGACCTTGCTTTGATGCGTCACAATAAATCACAAAATCATCATTCCCTTCAAGCAATGACAATATAGGTGCCGTAGTTAGCTTTTTCTTCAATAACTGAAACGCTTTCTCTTGTTCATCATTCCATTCAAATTTCTTCCCTTTATACGTTAATGCAGTCAAGGGTTTTGCTATTCTGGAAAAGTCTTGGATGAACCTTTTGTAGTAACCAGCTAGTCCTAAAAACTGGCGTATGTGTTTCGGAGTTTTCGGGGTTTCCCACTTTTCAACAGTTTCTATCTTTGCCGGATCCACCTTAATACCTTCTTTGTTCACTATGTGACCGAGGAATTGAACTTCTTCCAACCAAAATGCACACTTTGAAAACTTAGCGTACAATTCTTCCTTCCTCAATACTTCTAACACCTTTCTCAAATGTTCACCGTGTTCTTGGTCATTCTTTGAGTAAATAAGTATGTCATCAATGAAAACAATGACAAACTTGTCAAGGTATGGTCCACACACTCGGTTCATAAGGTCCATGAACACAGCTGGTGCATTAGTTAAACCAAACGGCATGACCATAAACTCGTAATGACCGTAACGTGTTCTGAAAGCAGTCTTTGGAATATCATCTTCTTTCACCCGCATTTGATGATACCCGAAACGTAAGTCAATCTTTGAATAAACAGACGAGCCTTGTAGTTGATCAAATAAGTCGTCGATTCTCGGTAGTGGGTAGCGGTTCTTGTTGGTAAGTTTGTTCAACTCTCGGTAGTCGATACACAACCTGAATGTACCATCTTTCTTCTTGACAAACAAAACAGGAGCTCCCCACGGTGATGTGCTTGGTCGAATGAAACCACGCTCTAAAAGTTCTTGTAATTGGCTTTGCAGTTCTTTCATCTCGCTGGGTGCGAGTCTGTAAGGAGCACGAGCTATTGGTGCAGCTCCTGGTACAAGATCTATTTGAAATTCAACGGATCGATGTGGGGGTAATCCCGGTAATTCTTTCGGAAATACTTCAGGAAATTCTTTTGCAATGGGAACATCATTGATGCTCTTTTCTTCAGTTTGTACTTTCTCGACGTGTGCTAGAACAGCATAGCAACCTTTTCTTATTAGTTTTTGTGCCTTCAAATTACTAATAAGATGTAGCTTCGTGTTGCCCTTTTCTCCGTACACCATTAAGGGTTTTCCTTTTTCTCGTAAAATGCGAATTGCATTTTTGTAACAAACGATCTCTGCTTTCACTTCTTTCAACCAGTCCATACCGATTATCACATCAAAACTCCCTAACTCTACTGGTATCAAATCAATCTTAAATGTTTCGCTAACCAGTTTAATTTCACGATTCCTACATATATTATCTGCTGAAATTAATTTACCATTTGCTAATTCGAGTAAAAATTTACTATCCAAATGTGTCAATGGACAACTTAATTTAGCACAAAAATCTCTACTCATATAGCTTCTATCCGCACCCGAATCAAATAAAACGTAAGCAGATTTATTGTCAATAAGAAACGTACCCGTAACAAGCTCCGGATCTTCCTGTGCCTCTGCCGCATTAATATTGAAAACTCTTCCGCGGCCTTGTCCATTCGTGTTCTCCTGGTTCGGGCAATTTCTAATAATGTGGCCCGGTTTTCCACATTTATAACAAACTATATTGGCATAACTTGCTCCGACACTACTTGCTCCACCATTACTCGTTCCGACACCATTTGTTCCTTTCGTTCTATTAACCCCTGGTCCGTAGACCTCACACTTCGCTGCGCTATGACCATTTCTTTTACACTTGTTGCAAAATTTGGTGCAGAACCCCGAGTGATACTTTTCACACCTTTGGCATAGCTGCTTCTGATTGTTGTTGTTGTTGCGGTTATTATTATTGTTGGGATGATTGTTGTAGTTGCTGTTGTTGTTGTTGTTGTTGTTGTTGTTGTTGTTGTTGTTGTTGGGCCGTTTGTTGTAGTTGCGATTGATGTTGCGATTGATGGGATAATTGTTGCGATTATTGTTGTAATTGCTGTTGTTGTATTGGTGATTCTTATCACCGTTTTCCTCCCACTTTCTTTTGACTTGCTTCACATTGGCCTCTTCAGCAGTCTGTTCTTTAATTCTTTCTTCAATCTGGTTCACTAGTTTGTGAGCCATTCTACATGCCTGTTGTATGGAGGCGGGCTCGTGTGAACTTATATCTTCTTGGATTCTTTCCGGTAATCCTTTCACAAACGCGTCGATCTTCTCTTCCTCATCTTCGAATGCTCCCGGACACAATAGGCACAATTCTGTGAATCGTCTTTCGTACGTGGTAATATCAAATCCTTGGGTTCGTAACCCTCTAAGTTCTGTCTTGAGCTTATTGACCTCGATTCTGGGACGGTACTTCTCGTTCATCAAGTGCTTGAATGCTGACCACGGTAGTGCGTACGCATCGTCTTGTCCCACTTGCTCTAGATAGGTATTCCACCATGTTATCGCAGAACCTGTGAAGGTATGCGTAGCGTACTTCACTTTGTCCTCTTCAGTACACTTACTTATGGCAAACACCGATTCGACCTTCTCGGTCCACCGTTTCAATCCGATCGGTCCTTCGGTTCCATCAAATTCCAAAGGTTTGCAAGCAGTGAATTCTTTGTAGGTGCATCCTACACGATTTCCTGTACTGCTAGATCCAAGGTTATTGTTGGTATGTAGCGCAGCTTGTACTGCGGCTATGTTTGAAGCTAGAAAAGTACGGAATTCCTCTTCATTCATATTCACGGTGTGTCGAGTAGTCGGTGCCATTTCCTTCAAAATAGTCAAATGGAACAAGTTAATCATACAGAATATTAAGAGTAGTTAATAGTATTTCGTAGCATAATATGAACTCATTTATAAAAACTTTTTCTTCATATTAGCGTTTTATAAGTTTAAATTCGGGTAGTACCTACCCGTTAAGTTCATACTTAGTAGCTAATATACAATTCAACTACTACAATTCTATATGAAAAACTGATTATAATAATATTTCGCGTTCAAACTTTTACACAATATTTTACAAACTTACAATACCGCTTATTTTACATATAGCATGAAATATAGCACACAATAAATTTGATACAAGATGGTTGTGAAGATAATTCTAGCTAATACACAAGTCGTTCAGCAAAGGCAATAAAGACACGTAATTCATACGTCGAGAAACAAGTCATGCATTCTGGTTTTACTAGGATTACTTCCCATCCTTGGTCTTGTGGAACATAACCGTTATGGCCGTTGATAAGACAGCGTGTTGTAACATCGTCAAAGGGACGAGGGTTACGTAATGTCCAACAGTCCCGTAACAATCTAAAAACCTCATTTCTTACCCCAATTACCGACTCCGTCACTTGTGGGAATGTTTTGTTTAATAGTTGTAGCCCGATGTTCTTGTTCTCACTTTGGTGAGAAGCGAACATTACTAATCCGTAAGCATAACATGCTTCTTTATGTTGCATGTTAGCCGCTTTTTCTAAATCACGAAGTCCAATATTCGGATATATTGAGTCAAAATAATTTCTTAACCCATTGCGTAAAATAGCATTTGGGTTCCCCGCAATAAATGCGTCAAAGTAAACACATCGTAACTTATGGGTTTCTCTATGTGATATCCCCCATCTTTCAAACGAAAGCCTCTTATAAATCAAGACATTCTTGGAACGTTCTTCGAATGTCTTACAAACTGATCTCGCCTTAAATAGTTGTGCCGAAGAATTCTGACCGACTCTAGACAAGATTTCATCAATCATGTCTCCGGGTAGGTCTCTTAAAATATTGGGTTGTCTATCCATTTTGTGTTTTTATACTGTAAAATAGACAAGAGTTAGATTCATAAAAAAAAATACTTATTAATACAAGCAATTTTTACATATATCATAAAGCATAAGCACACTATATTACATATATTACACCACACGAATACAACTATCTTATTCCGACTCGCTTATTTCTTCTTCTTCGGTTTTGGTTCGTTTTGCCAAGTTTCTAGGGATATATGATGTTCTCCTAATACGAACCGTCATTTTCCACATTGGTTTAGAAAAACCTGGTGGTTTAGAGGTTCCCGGGTCATTGTTACAACTTAAGGACTTCGGGGGTTGACGATACATATAAAGTTCATCGGGGTTGGAATTAGATTTCTCTATTTTTATGCCCTTTCCCTTATTATTTTCTTTTGCCTTTTTAAATTCAGTTGGGGTAATTTCTATAACATCATCGGAATTCTCTTCGGAATCCGATTCATCGGAGAATTGGTAATCCTCCCAATATTTTGCTTCCTTGGCTGAAACACCATTGACCATAATTAACCTTGGTCGGTTGGTTGAGGATTTTCTTTTACTTAACCATTTTATTATTTCCCCCACCGGTTCTATTTCTTCATCCGGTTCCGATTCTTCTTCCGGTTCCGATTCTTCTTCCGGTTCCGACTCTTCTTCCGGTTCCTCTTCGGGAACTTGTGAATCAGTCCACGAATCATTCCAATTTACATTTGACTCTTCATTATTATTAGGTGAGTCAATGGGACTTGTTCTAGAGGTAGACATCTATCACATAATATCAAACGCGTCAAGAGATTAATATATCACATAATATTCACATGTTAAAAATATATAGTTTCCAACAAAATTTGTTAAGCAATCATTTTTCAAGTAAACATGGTCGAAGTCCAGACTCACTAATGCTTCCTAACAAACTCGATAAGACACGCTAATGTAAAATTCTGGTTCTCTAAGACCAACGCTCTGATACCAACTGAAATGTCCCGTTCTTATTGATTAAAAACGTTCCATATTAATTGATTTCGTTGCGAGGTTTTGACCTCTATATGAGACGTTTTTCAAAGACTGCATTCATTTTAAAACAAACCATAACCTTTATTTCATCAATAAAGGTTTAAAAAGCTTTACGTAGATTATCAAATAATGATCATCTAAAATATCCTGTTTACACACGACCATTACATAATGGTTTACAATACAAAAATATTACAACAAAATAAGTTTCTTGAATGCAGTTTTTACACAATATCATACAAGCATGGACTCCAAATCTCGTCCTTATTTAAGTATGCGACAGCGGAAGCTCTTAATAATCACCTGAGAATAAACATGCTTAAAACGTCAACAAAAATGTTGGTGAGTTATAGGTTTAACCTATATATATCAAATCATAATAATAGACCACAAGATTTTATATTTCAATACACATCCCATACATAGAGATAAAAATCATTCATATGGTGAACACCTGGTAACCGACATTAACAAGATGCATATATAAGAATATCCCCATCATTCCGGGACACCCTTCGGATATGATATAAATTTCGAAGTACTAAAGCATCCGGTACTTTGGATGGGGTTTGTTAGGCCCAATAGATCTATCTTTAGGATTCGCGTCAATTAGGGTGTCTGTTCCCTAATTCTTAGATTACCAGACTTAATAAAAAGGGGCATATTCGATTTCGATAATTCAACCATAGAATGTAGTTTCACGTACTTGTGTCTATTTTGTAAATCATTTATAAAACCTGCATGTATTCTCATCCCAAAAATATTAGATTTTAAAAGTGGGACTATAACTCACTTTCACAGATTTTTACTTCGTCGGGAAGTAAGACTTGGCCACTGGTTGATTCACGAACCTATAACAATATATACATATATATCAAAGTATGTTCAAAATATATTTACAACACTTTTAATATATTTTGATGTTTTAAGTTTATTAAGTCAGTTGTCCTCGTTAGTAACCTACAACTAGTTGTCCACAGTTAGATGTACAGAAATAAATCGATAAATATTATCTTGAATCAATCCACGACCCAGTGTATACGTATCTCAGTATTGATCACAACTCAAACTATATATATTTTGGAATCAACCTCAACCCTGTATAGCTAACTCCAACATTCACATATAGAGTGTCTATGGTTGTTCTGAAATATATATAGATGTGTCGACATGATAGGTCGAAACATTGTATACGTGTCTATGGTATCTCAAGATTACATAATATACAATACAAGTTGATTAAGTTATGGTTGGAATAGATTTGTTACCAATTTTCACGTAGCTAAAATGAGAAAAATTATCCAATCTTGTTTTACCCATAACTTCTTCATTTTAAATCCGTTTTGAGTGAATCAAATTGCTATGGTTTCATATTGAACTCTATTTTATGAATCTAAATAAAAAAATTATAGGTTTATAGTCAGAAAAATAAGTTACAAGTCATTTTTCTAAAGGTAGTCATTTCAGTCGAAAGAACGACGTCTAGATGACCATTTTAGAAAACATACTTCCACTTTGAGTTTAACCATAATTTTTGGATATAGTTTCATGTTCATAATAAAAATCATTTTCTCAGAATAACAACTTTTAAATCAAAGTTTATCATAGTTTTTAATTAACTAACCCAAAACAGCCCGCGGTGTTACTACGACGGCGTAAATTCGGTTTTACGGTGTTTTTCGTGTTTCCAGGTTTTAAATCATTAAGTTAGCATATCATATAGATATAGAACATGTGTTTAGTTGATTTTAAAAGTCAAGTTAGAAGGATTAACTTTTGTTTGTGAACAAGTTTAGAATTAACTAAACTATGTTCTAGTGATTACAAGTTTAAACCTTCGAATAAGATAGCTTTATATGTATGAATCGAATGATGTTATGAACATCATTACTACCTTAAGTTCCTTGGATAAACCTACTGGAAAAGAGAAAAATGGATCTAGCTTCAACGGATCCTTGGATGGCTCGAAGTTCTTGAAGCAGAATCATGACACGAAAACAAGTTCAAGTAAGATCATCACTTGAAATAAGATTGTTATAGTTATAGAAATTGAACCAAAGTTTGAATATGATTATTACCTTGTATTAGAATGATAACCTACTGTAAGAAACAAAGATTTCTTGAGGTTGGATGATCACCTTACAAGATTGGAAGTGAGCTAGCAAACTTGAAAGTATTCTTGATTTTATGTAACTAGAACTTGTAGAATTTATGAAGAACACTTAGAACTTGAAGATAGAACTTGAGAGAGATTAATTAGATGAAGAAAATTGAAGAATGAAAGTGTTTGTAGGTGTTTTTGGTCGTTGGTGTATGGATTAGATATAAAGGATATGTAATTTTGTTTTCATGTAAATAAGTCATGAATGATTACTCATATTTTTGTAATTTTATGAGATATTTCATGCTAGTTGCCAAATGATGGTTCCCACATGTGTTAGGTGACTCACATGGGCTGCTAAGAGCTGATCATTAGAGTGTATATACCAATAGTACATACATCTAAAAGCTGTGTATTGTACGAGTACGAATACGGGTGCACACGAGTAGAATTGTTGATGAAACTGAACGAGGATGTAATTGTAAGCATTTTTGTTAAGTAGAAGTATTTTTATAAGTGTATTGAAGTCTTTCAAAAGTGTATAAATACATATTAAAACACTACATGTATATACATTTTAACTGAGTCGTTAAGTCATCGTTAGTCGTTACATGTAAGTGTTGTTTTGAAACCTTTAGGTTAACGATCTTGTTAAATGTTGTTAACCCAATGTTTATAATATCAAATGAGATTTTAAATTATTATATTATCATGATATTATCATGTATGAATATCTCTTAATATAATATATATACATTAAATGTCTTTACAACGATAATCGTTACATATATGTCTCGTTTAAAAATCATTAAGTTAGTAGTCTTGTTTTTACATATGTAGTTCATTGTTAATATACTTAATGATATGTTTACTTATCATAGTATCATGTTAACTATATATATATCCATATATATATGTCATCATATAGTTTTTACTAGTTTTAACGTTTGTGAATCACCGGTCAACTTGGGTGGTCAATTGTCTATATGAAACATATTTCAATTAATCAAGTCTTAACAAGTTTGATTGCTTAACATATTTGAAACATTTAATCATGTAAATATCAATCTCAATTAATATATATAAACATGGAAAAGTTCGGGTCACAACACCATGCTTGTATGATATTGTGTAAAAACTGCATTCAAGAAACTTATTTTGTTGTAACATATTTGTATTGTAAACCATTATGTAATGGTCTTGTGTAAACAGGATATTTTAGATTATCATTATTTGATAATCTACGTAAAGCTTTTTAAACCTTTATTGATGAAATAAAGGTTATGGTTTGTTTTAAAAATGAATGCAGTCTTTGAAAAACGTCTCATATAGAGGTCAAAATCTCGCAACGAAATCAATTAATATGGAACGTTTTTAATCAATAAGAACGGGACATTTCATAGCCCTCGTATAAAGGATCCTACATAAGGCTAGGGAAACACGTTTTACTCCTTCTCGGGGTTCTAACAATCTGCCCCCAGGAGTGAGACGGGTTTCCAAAAACTAACTCTCTAGTAAAACATACAACATTACAAGGAAAGAATAAACTATTTCTAACTAACTCCCCCCCCCCCCCGAATGATGCAAGGCCGTTGAAGAAGATCTTGAAATCTTCAAAACTTGATGTCATTGTTCTTTCAACGGTCTTTAAGTGTGCACAGCGGAATGCGCATTGAAGAACACATCACAAACTAAATATGTTACCATCAATCCCTCCCTTGATTTAGTTGTGATATGTCTTTAGAATTTGCTTGCATTGAGAAGTTGTTTCGAAACTATGAAAGCTCCCCCTCAAAGTATATGGGCTCTCATCAAAGTCTCGATCATTAGCTATTGGTTTGGTAACTTGATCCTTAAACTCCCCATATGATGTGGAATCTTCTCCGAGTCTCTAACTCCCCCCAAACAAGCAATTCTTTCTTTGAAGTCCGAGTCCAATACCGTACGTGTATTGAAGTCGTAGTCGAATCATCATTTGACTTTGATTACAAAACGCCGGCAAATTCTAGAAACTCCCCTTGATAACGCGTATGGCCACAAGTTTCAATTTTAGAAACTTTTCATGAACGTTCAAAGATTGTAGGGGGAGAATAAACCAATATTCATCTTTAACTCCCCATAAGATGTGAGTGTTCCATTGAATCCTTCTTTGTTTCTCATCGAATCAAACAATAACTCGTACGTACATCAACCATATACATATCTCCCCCACAATGATGCTTGCACGAAGAAAAAGCTTCACTATTTAAATTGGTTGATGTACTCGACGAATCTCCAAAGTATTGTAAATAACGCGTATGAGAAAAGCCTTGTGAATCCGAGCCTCGAAAGATTAAGAAAAATGTGCTTTGGAGGTCCAGATTCGGTAAAGGACTTGGCCTGAAAATTCTGATAAGCTTCAGGGGCCAAAACTGTCAAAATTTGAGTCAGATTCGGTAAAGGACTGGTCATGCAAAAATCTGAAACTTTTCACGGACTGAAAGTGTAAAAGTATCATAATCTGATAAGTGGACTACTGTTGGGCTTAGCAGATTCAGTTGACCCATTAAGGAAACAAGGTAGATTCGGTATTATGGCATGTTGGGCTTTAAGGATATGAAGTTGGCCCAACTATTAAACCAAAAAACTGGTACCAGTAACACATCGTGTACCGAATCTCATACCAAATCCATAATCAATCGATCATACCGAAGAAGATACCGAGAGTGATACCGAATCATCTTCAATCATCAATACCGAATGAAGCATCAATCTCCATACCGAATTCGTAACTCAAAATCAATTTTATAACCTCCTTTGGCAGCGATTAGTAATAGTTGTGAGCAAGGATTGACCAAAAATTCATCAAAGTTTGTAGAATCGTCATGAACATTGAACGAGTGTTTTTCATGAACTCAAAATCAAAAAGCAAGATCTGATGTGTTTTTGCTATTGATTCCTTCACGAAATATGTATAAAATCAACAGCGTAACACTCGTGAATCTTCAATTTAACCAGAAACATCATAGATCGACTGAATCAAAATGTTGACCAAAATCCATCACGAGTTGACTTCATGAATTCGAGTTCGTTAATGTTGCTCAATCAGATTTGAAGTATCACGAAGTGAGAACAAGCTATGAGGAATCCAAAAATATTAGAAAATAGATCTGAAATGCAGTAAATCTCTCGAAACCAATCGATCTTCATATTTGGACAAAAACGAAGAACACGTTCTCAATCTTCACTTATTTGTTGTTGTTGATCTAAATTGGAAAATCACGAAGCTTCGGTTTTATTTAAGGATCATTTATATGTAAATACTTTGAGTTAAAGATCATCATTTGAAGAAATCGTAAAATTAGAATAGGATGAATATGAAGCTTCGATGTACAGTAGCTGTATGAGTGAAAATTGAATTTATTTTGTTTTCTAGAAATGATGATATGTAATCAGTTCACGAATTTGAGATTTGTGTTTGAAAATTGTTTTAATGGAATTGTGTTTTTGATTTGTGATTTGGAATAATGTTTTGGATTTGTGTTGTTGTGATTTGAATTTTGAGATTCGGCAAGTGATAAAAAAAAAGGTCTCGGTCCGAAAAATTATGGAAAATTTTTCGAAATTTTTTGAAGATCTTCATATCTTCATGATGAAGATGATGAAGGTTTGAGGTTGAAGGTTTGAAGGTGGATGGAAAACATTCATGAATATTCATAAGGATCTCCTTCATGTGATGAAGGCCTAAGCTCTAATACCAATTGTAGGATCCTAGATCTCATGAATACCATAAATGTGAACAATTAACCACATGAATATAGAGGGCATCAGTCAAACTAGTCAACTATATTCCATAGCTCTCTTGAATACATTACAAATCAATGGCTAATGTTAGCTAATCTAGGGAGCCTTGGATCCTTTATATAGCCTTCGTATAAAAGATCCTCCATAAGGCTAGGGAAACACGTTTTACTCCTTCTCGGGGTTCTAACAACTTCTCGTGAGTGATTGCTTCCAAAAACGTCATTTAACACTTAACATGAGTGTTTAAACATCCATTGACTAAAACTAGTGTCGTCATTAACTTTGACCCAATTCAATTACTCATTTTGACACAAGTCACAAAAACGCCTAAAATCACTAATGGCTAGTGATTACATTTCCAAAACGCCAATTAAATAACTAAACCAAGTATTTACATACTTGATTCACCAAAACTTGGCTCGAAACTTAGTTTAACACCAATTCAAAGTCAACACCCATTTTAACTAGCAAACTTGTTCTTAATAACATCAAAACACTAACACACTTACAACCTAGTAATTTAATACTCAAACCATGACAAATGCTTCTAAATTCGTCATTTAACCCTAAACACACAATAATTAGGTTTACATTCACTAACAATACTCAAAACCCCCAAATTTCACAAGAAATGGGGTTTATAACCCTAACTAGCACAAACCCTAACCCCAAATCAAAATCAAAGTAATTAAATCGAATCTAGGGTTTACCTCAACTCTAAAATCGAGCTAGTAGCTAAAAACATCAAGGAGAACCAAGACTCGCTTCCAATTTAGGAAAAACTCACCATCTTCATCACCAACTCAAGTTTCCTCTCTCTAGAAACCCCTTCTCTCTCTCTAGGGTTTGGTAGGTGGAAAAGAGGATAAGAATGAGTTTGGGATCCATTTTGGGGTATAAAACCCGACTTTAAAGTGAAAAGACCAAAAAACCCTCTTAAAACCCTTAAAATAACGAAGCTTTCTGTCAGCTACTTTTACGCGCCGCACATTCAAACACGTGCCGCGCACTACAACTGAAAATGAAGGCAGCCAGCTTTTCTGATTTTGAAGTTCAGGGACCGAGGTTGACTGATTCTGATTCTGCGTTGACTTTTATTAGCAGTTTCTGATGTACACATTACTGACACTTTCAGGAACATTTTCTGATGCACAAAATTCAGGATCTTATGATATCGGCTAAAAAGTCACGTTTTCACCCCGGTATTAAGGCCCAAAAACAAGAAAGATTCGAACTTTTCCAGAAAAATACCCACTTCATCAGTTAGAATTGAAGAGCAAGTAACTACAAAGGCGGTGCAAAAAGAATCAAGAGAATCAGAGCTAAAACGAAGATTCTAGAGCAAAAACGGTGAAAGACAAGAAATCAAGTTACAATCTAGTGAATCAAGGCTGACCAGCACCAAAAACGGCCTACCATACAGCTTGCCAGTATGGGGTATAGCTTGCCAAACGGTCCAGCAAACGGCCCCAAGAAACGGGCTGCCAAGTAAACGGCTTGCCAAATACGGCCTGCCAAATGGCTTGCCATACGGCTTTCCAGCCGTTTGCAGGGAAAAACTTTGCTTATTTAAAGGGTCTTTGTCATTCATTCCAACACACACTTCAATTCACTTCTTTCTCTCTCTTGTACAATATTAGTTATACTCTCAAGGCCTTCGACTCCGTGCGGGAAACCTAGTACCCGGAGAAGAACGCTGAAGATTGTATTAGGAGCGGTCTGGAGTCTTGAAGTTGTCACTTTTGTATTCAGAACTCGTTTAATCTACTGGTACTTCTATCCTTTATCTTATATAATGTTTTATGATATTGTTTCCATGATTAGCGAGTAGTTATCTTTAGTGTATGCTATGATGTAAGCAGTTATAATGCCGAAATAATATTATGGTCTATGCATGCTGTTGAAATGCTTTTCGATTATGCTTTAAACTCAATCGCTTTTCTAACTAATAGAACGTACTTATAGGCTCTGTTATTGGGAAGTCACGAACCCCGATTCAGAGTACACTATTTGTGTCACCTCTTGGTAAGAGAAATCTATCGGATACAACGTAAGATCGACTGAGGCACACCGATTGTAGTAAGTCTATCAAGCTCTGGATTCCGACTGAGGACTCTTTCGTAGTGTAACATCTGACTAGACCCTTAGTACATTGTCGATCCTAGACCATGATAGTGTAGTCACCAAGCATATAAACTTCGTACGTGCACGCTGAAGCATATCGGTCATTGTAAGCTGTACCTCTGCTAAGTAAGGCGATGGAACCCGGTTACTGTTAACCAGTACACTGCACCATAACGCGGTCTCAAGCATTGCACCCCGCTTGAGGGATTCTTAGTTAATTAAGGAACTGTTTGTTTAGACACATAAAGGATTTGACCGTTAGGATAACCGAACGTGTTCATGGAAGTCAGCTTGACTTGGCCATGGGGTTCTTTATGGTTGAACTCTTTTTAAGGGCCTAACTATCTTTCAAAACCAATCATTAACGAAAGCATTGAAACACATCACATCTCTCGGATATGGTAAACTACGTATTCTATTATGCTTAAGAAAGTTTAGACCATTTTGGAATGTTAATACGTCACCCAACCGAGTCGCTCAATTGGATGAGCCGTCTAAAAGTGTATGCATGTAGTCAGACTGCACGGGCATCGAGGTAAGGGACGTTGCTGTCTATTCAGAATCTTCAAGCCTAACGCAATACCCAGTGACATGTCTTATGACAGGGGCGTTTAGCGTAGTGACCCGAACTTTTCCATGTTTATATATATATTAAATGAAATTGTTATTTACATGATTAAGTGTTTCCAACATGTTAAGCAATCAAACTTGTTAAGACTTGATTAATTGAAATAGGTTTCATATAGACAATTGACCACCCAAGTTGACTGGTGATTCACGAACGTTAAAACTTGTAAAAACTATACGATGACATATATATGGTTATATATATAGTTAAAATGATTTTATTATAAGTATTTATCTCATTAGGTATTTTAACAATGAGTTATATACATAAAAATGAGACTATTAATTTAAGAAACTCGAAAATGATATATATAACGATTATCGTTATAACAACGTCTTACTAGGTACATATGAATCATATTAAGATATTGATACACTTGGTTAATTATATTAAATGATAAGTAAATATATTATTAAGTGTATTAACAATGAAATACATATGTAAAAATAAGACTACTAACTTAATGATTTCGAAACGAGACATATATGTAACGATTATCGTTGTAACGACATTTAACTGTATATACATCATACTAAGATATATTATATATCATAATATCATGATAATATAACAATTTAACATCTCATTTGTTATAATAAACAATGGGTTAACAACATTCAACAAGATCGTTAACCTAAAGGTTTCAAAACAACATTTACATGTAACGACTAACGATGACTTAACGACTCAGTTAAAATGTATATACATGTAGTGTTGTAATATGTATTCATACAATTTTGAAAGACTTCAAGATACTTATCAAAATACTTCTACTTAACAAAAATGCTTACAATTACATCCTCGTTCAGTTTCATCAACAATTCAACTCGTATGTACCCGTATTCGTACTCGTACAATACACAGCTTTTAGATGTATGTACTATTGGTATATACCCTCCAATGATCAGCTCTTAGTAGCTCATGTGAGTTACCTAACATATGTGGGAACCATCATTTGGCAACTAGCATGAAATATCTCATAAAATTACAAAAATATGAGTAATCATTCATGACTTATTTACATGAAAACAAAATTACATATCCTTTATATCTAATCCATACACCAACGACCAAAAACACCTACAAACACTTTAATTCTTCAATTTTCTTCATCTAATTGATCTCTCTCAAGTTCTATCTTCAAGTTCTAAGTGTTCTTCATAAATTCCAAAAGTTCTAGTTTCATAAAATAAAGAATACTTCCAAGATTGCAAGTTTACTTCCAAGTTTTCTAAATCCATTCCAAGTAATCATCCAAGATCAAGAAACCTTTGTTACTTACAGTAGGTTATCTTTCTAATACAAGGTAATAATCATATTCAAACTTTAATTCAATTTCTATAACTATAACAATCTTATTTCGAGTGGAAATCTTACTTGAAATTGTTTTCGTGTCATGATTCTGCTTCAAGAACTTTCAAGCCATCCAAGGATCCTTTGAAGCTAGATCTATTTCTCATTTCCAGTAGGTTTATCCAAGGAACTTGAGGTAGTAATGATGTTCATAACATCATTCGATTCATACATATAAAGCTATCTTATTCGAAGGTTTAAACTTGTAATCACTAGAACATAGTTTCGTTAATTCTAAACTTGTTCGCGAATAAAAGTTAATCCTTCTAACTTGACTTTTAATATCAACTAAACACATGTTCTATATCTATATGATATGCTAACTTAATGATTTAAAACCTGGAAACACGAAAAACACCGTAAAACCGGATTTACGCCGTCGTAGTAACACCGCGGGCTGTTTTGGGTTAGTTAATTAAAAACTATGATAAACTTTGATTTAAAAGTTGTTATTCTGAGAAAATGATTTTTATTATGAACATGAAACTATATCCAAAAATTAAGGTTAAACACAAAGTGGAAGTATGTTTTCTAAAATGGTCATCTAGACGTCGTTCTTTCGACTGAAATGACTACCTTTACAAAAATGACTTGTAACTTATTTTTCCGACTATAAACCTATACTTTTTCTATTTAGATTCATAAAATAGAGTTCAATATGAAACCATAGCAATTTGATTCACTCAAAACGGATTTAAAATGAAGAAGTTATGGGTAAAACAAGATTGGATAATTTTTCTCATTTTAGCTACGTGAAAATTGGTAACAAATCTATTCCAATCATAATTTAATCAACTTGTATTGTATATTATGTAATCTTGAGATACCATAGACACGTATACAATGTTTCGACCTATCATGTCGACACATCTATATATATTTTGGAACAACCATAGACACTCTATATGTGAATGTTGGAGTTAGCTATACAGGGTTGAGGTTGATTCCAAAATATATATAGTTTGATTTGTGATCAATACTGAGATACGTATACACTGGGTCGTGGATTGATTCAAGATAATATTTATCGATTTATTTCTGTACATCTAACTGTGGACAACTAGTTGTAGGTTACTAACGAGGACAGCTGACTTAATAAACTTAAAACATCAAAATATATTAAAAGTGTTGTAAATATATTTTGAACATACTTTGATATATATGTATATATTGTTATAGGTTCGTGAATCAACCAGTGGCCAAGTCTTACTTCCCGACGAAGTAAAAATCTGTGAAAGTGAGTTATAGTCCCACTTTTAAAATCTAATATTTTTGGGATGAGTATACATGCAGGTTTTATAAATAATTTACAAAATAGACACAAGTACGTGAAACTACATTCTATGGTTGAATTATCAAAATCGAATATGCCCCTTTTTATTAAGTCTGGTAATCTAAGAATTAGGGAACAGACACCCTAATTGACGCAAATCCTAAAGATAGATCTATTGGGCCTAACAAACCCCATCCAAAGTACCGGATGCTTTAGTACTTCGAAATTTATATCATATCCGAAGGGTGTCCCGGAATGATGGGGATATTCTTATATATGCATCTTGTTAATGTCGGTTACCTGGTGTTCACCATATGAATGATTTTTATCTCTATGTATGGGATGTGTATTGAAATATGAAATCTTGTGGTCTATTGTTACGATTTGATATATATAGGTTAAACCTATAACTCACCAACATTTTTGTTGACGTTTAAAGCATGTTTATTCTCAGGTGAATATTAAGAGCTTCCGCTGTTGCATACTAAAATAAGGACAAGATTTAGAGTCTATGTTTGTATGATATTGTGTAAAAACTGCATTCAAGAAACTGATTTCGATGTAACATATTTGTATTGTAAACCATTATGTAATGGTCGTGTGTAAACAGGATATTTTAGATTATCATTATTTGATAATCTACGTAAAGCTTTTTAAACCTTTTTTTATGAAATAAAGGTTATGGTTTGTTTTAAAAATGAATGCAGTCTTTGAAAAACGTCTCATATAGAGGTCAAAACCTCGCAACGAAATCAATTAATATGGAACGTTTTTAATCAATAAGAACGGGACATTTCATTTAGGACCAGTGTAATGAATACAAGGCCTCTGCCTATTCATGAGCCAGCCTTCCATAATCTCAGCAGAATAACTGATGAAGTCATAGTATGCACTCACTTTACCCTTATCTGAATTACAAATTTTATCGCATTTACTTTATCTGTCTTATAAATTAGAAAATCCCAAAATAAATAACCACTACTCCCTAACTATCTTAGGCTTAAATATAGGTTCGATTCTACTGATATCTCAAAAATACGACTCTAGGTCATACTTCCCTTACTTATAAGGAGTAGTAAGATTTAGGTCCCGCTAAATATAAATTTAAAATAGTACCCTCTCCCACGAGTGGCTTATCCTGGCGAGCCGCGGCCCGACGACACCGCGTAAATAAAACCCGTCCGTTTCGGCCATATCACGGGAGAATACTAAGTTGTTGGCGCCGCTACCAGGGAAATGGTATCGGGCAATATTGTTCTCTATCAAACTTATTCACAAGCATTTAGTGGTGTCTAAGAAAGACAATTATATACGGACTTGGTTTTTGAATTTTCCGAACAGTCACCAATTATATTGGGACCAAAAGGATCCTGCCTCTCCGTAGTTGGCCTGGCCACTTGGTTTGTTGAATAGTTCGTGCGGAGCTCTGTTACCGAAATACCAGGGAATCAGTAGCCAGAACCAAAAACATATTCCACCGTAGGATAGTTAGTTAATTAAATTAGATTACCTTAGATTACTTTGGACTACCTTAGATCAAACTAGATAAAATTAGATTACCTTAGAATTAGATTACCTTAGACTAGTTTAGCTTACTTTAGATTATTTTAGTTTATTTGCGAAAAATTAAAAACAAAAAGGCATATCCAGTGTATGACCCAAACCCGATCTAGACCAGGGTTGTTGTTATTCGTACCTGATCCAAACACAATAATCTCTAAAGCACGCAAGGAAGCACGAATCAGAAATCAAATGGCGTTACGCGTTACTTTAGCAGAAAACACAAAACCCTCGATTGAAGGTCGAGGAGGACCAATCATATTTCCAGAGATTCAAGGACACTCGTTCGAGTTAAAACATCACATCATCCAGCTCATCTAGAATAGCTGTCAGTTTCATGGATTACCTAACGACGATCCTAATTCTCACCTTGATAAATTCATATCTCTTTCAAACTCCTACAAACAGCTAGGGATAGGACAAGATATAGTCCGGCTATACTTGTTCCCCTATTCTCTCACTCATCATGCTCAAACTTGGTTTGAAGGACTGGAAAAAGATTCCATCACGTCATGGACGGAGATGGCTACTAAATTCCTAACCAATTATTTTCCTCCTTCTAAACAAACCAAACTGAAGAATGACATCATTAACTTCAAACAAAGTTATGATGAATCTCTTTACACTGCAAGGGAGCGATTCAAAACCCTGCTGAAGAAATGCCCTAATCACCAGCTTGAACGGTCAGCCCAAATCTGTACCTTCTACAATGGTCTTACGGTAAATCATATGATGACGATCGATGCAGCAGCTCAAGGGAATCTGATGAACCAAATCGCAGACGAAGCATGAGAATTGCTCGAGAACATGACAATGCACCATCATGACTGAAACAGTGGTGAAACAACTTAATCATCTGCCCCACTCTCTGCACTTAACAATCAAACGGAGGCCATCAAATCCCTCACGGATAAGATGGAATCTCTTGCTAAACAACTCGGAGAATTGAAGACGCAGCAGCAGCAGGCTCAGGCTTGTGTTAATTGTACCAACCCGCAACCCACTGAAGAATATCAAGTTGAGTACAAAAACCCTGACAGTTCAGTCTGTTACGTCCAATACCCACCTCGTCCACCAAATCCCGGATTCAATCAACCACCTAGGGTTAATCAATTTCAGCGAAGCAATCAACCTTTCCGTTATCGCTATCCACCTTATCCAGCCCAATAATCTCAATTGACCTACGATCAACCACTTCCACTCACTGGTCCCCCAGTTGAGGAAAATTCCCCTACCACCCAGATTACAAAAGCAACTAACCCCGCTCTCGGAGCTGATGATTAATTGACTCAGTTAATTCAAGGATAAAAACAGCTAAATCAGAGAACTGCAGCCAGACAAGATCAGACGGAGATACTAATGAGAAATCAATTGGCTCTGCTCAAAAGTTTGGAAACGCAGCTCCGACAGTTATCACAACGCCTTGAAACCCGACCGTAGGGAAGATTGCCAAGTAATACTATCCAAAATCCGCACATAGAAGAAGCAAAGCAAATGGATTCTGTAATCCCAGAGGAAGAACTACGGAGAAGGTTAGCTAGGCTCAAGAACAAATCGACATATATTCAGAAGCTGACCCCTGAAACTCCAGTTCGCGTACCTTATCCTGGAAGGCTACAAGAAGAACCATCCAAGCTTGATTCTTTCAAATTTGATAAAAGATTCCTGGACACTATGTCCAAAGTTCCCAACCAGAAGAGATACATCCGAAGGCTTCTTTCTACAAAGGAGAGGATACCAGACTCTAACAAAATTCCACTGAGTGAAGAATGCTCTGCATTACTCAAAAACTCTCTACCACCAAAGCTAGGAGATACCTGCCGATTCGTTTTCCCGTGTTCAATCTACCAATCTGGAACCATTCATGCACTAGCAAATTTAGGAGCAAGTATCAACCTAATCCCCTACTCTCTCTACAAGAGATTAGAGTTAGGAGACTTGTCACCAACCAAAATGACAATCCAACTTGCCGATCACACAATTCGATATCCTAAGGGCATAGTTGAGAATGTCTTGGTGAAAGTTAACAAATTCTTGTATCCTGCGGATTTGGTAGTAATGGATATTAAGGAAGACCTACACACCCCAGTAGTGTTAGGAAGACCTTTCATGAATACGTCTAGGACTGTCATTGATGTGTACAATCAAACCTTGATCTTACGATCACATGGAGAGAGTGTTACCTTCAAAATTAACTGACCAACCGATCTTTCTGGATAGACAGAGATGTTTGCTATTTCCACCAGACGGATCACTTCCGATGACGAGTTTTCATCACCATCCGATGATATTGATATGGGTGTCGAATCACAGTCTGTAGACGACTCAGAAATGGAAGAAGAGGATCCCATTGAAGAAATAGAGGAAAAGGAGGAATCTGAGGAGGAAGAGGAAATGGAAGACGTAAAAGAAACTACGAAAATACTCGCTCCAAGCATTGAGCGTCATGAAGAAATAATGAGGCTTGAGACGGAAGATCATAGTTTAATCATTCGCTTCAAGAAGAAGACCGACAAGGCTGAGGTTAAGGATATAGAAATTGATCCTACAAGTATCAAAGTGGAGAATCAGAATACTGAAGAAACCCGTTCATCAGACACATCCTCAAAAGAACAATACACCGATGATGATAAGGAAGAGCAACATGAAGACATTCTGAATAACTCACACTCTCCAACCGAACCAGATCAAAGGGAGCCGGACTCTTCTTCAGATCGAATTCCGGTTATATCCACACACACAGACATGATAACCTTCATCAATGATACCGATGAATTTCAAGACATTCTCGAAGCCATCCAAAAATCAACCATTGATTTTTCACTACGCTTAACAGAACGAATCATGGCTATCAGAGAAGAACACCACCTTTATCTCCGAAGAGAAGACAATGATGTTGAAATCCTAGAAGAACGCATTCAAGACTTTATCAATTCTCTTCACGACCATATCTATCACGAAGAAAGGCAACGAGAGCACAATTCAGTGGTTCGCACTATTCTTGAGACAAGATTCTGTCGAGATCAGAAGATCATTTACTCTAAGGTTTACAACGCCTAGCCGGATCTGCACTTCCGTTCTCACGAAACCAACGAGCACTACTGAATCTCATCCTGAAGCATATGGATCTTTCCACCGGACGCCTGACTTATCACTCTGATTTACAAATGATCGAGGATATTCACAGCTTTTTCGCTCTTTTGGAAAGAGATAATTTCGAAAGCACACCAGACAGACTAGTGATTTACGTAACAATTGATCACCACGCTGATCTGATTATCAAAGAGTTACGAGATGCTATTATGGAGGAATCAAGGCAAAACAATCCGTTCTCTCATCTTGAACCAGATCGAGTCAACATTGCCACCTATGTTACGTAGCAGCTATCACGTATCTTCCACGAATCCACATATCCTAGTTTCACATTTAAAGCTGGATGTCGGGAGATATACTCAAAAATGGTGACATTAATGCTCGGATTAGGATTGCTGTTCACTTCTTTCCAGCTTCATCTTTTAAAAAATCTGTGCAAAGCTACAGACTCCTACTGTGGAGATCACCGTTCCGAAGACTTCAAAATTCTAAAGATACAGTTTCTGACATTATTTAAAGACCTCCGAAATGAGCATCCCATCAGAGAAATAATTACCACCAGCACTGCTTCTATGATTGACTTTCATGGGTCAACCAGCAGAGCCATAGATCATATTCTTATCGGACTTCAAGACTTATCAAGAGCCAAAACTGCGCACTACTTATCTTTCAGAAGATCTTCAAGAGAAGTACCGGATCTTTTACCACTATTGGTCTGGCACTTTCTCAGGATTTACCTGCCAAGACTCACATTCACTCGAGAAGACCAAGATCACAACCATCAGCGAGGAATGTTTGCTTTTTAAAGCATCACTACGGTCGAGCCAAAGACCTTAAACAAAAGCGCTTCTCGGGAGGCAACCCGTGCAATAAAGTTGAGTAGAAGAATAAAAGATGACAAATGAGCCGATAAAGACGCAAGGATTGAAAGCCAGCCGCATCTTCCAGGGGTATTTCTTTCTTTTCGCTACTAGCTCAAGATTCAAACTATTCCACATCCTAGCTTATCACTAAGTGTGGGATAACACCCAACAAAAGCACTAGATAAATACTCCCAAATCTTCAACTAAAACTCCTAAGTGTGGGATACACTTGGAACGTTGAGGACAATGTTCGTCTAAGTGTGGGATGTTGGTATCTTTTTATGCTGTATTATAATAACCCATTACGAAGATTCCAAGTCCTTAAGCCAAATTTCAAAATTTTTGCAAAAGAAACCCTTTTCGAAAGAAGTATTTTTAAAAACCTGAAACGTTTGTCAATAAAAATAAGGCTTAAGTAAGATGAAAATCTTGTTAGATTGGAATCTCTAATAGAGCATTGCATGACAAAGGCATTATCGACCTAAATTGATTATGGTAAGGCACCCCAAATAAGACTAGCATTCATCTTTAATGCTTCACTATTTTCCATTAAGAGTGCTGATGTCTGTGCTCAGAATCAGAACTTGCTTTAGATCTACATCTCCAAGCAGCGAAACGTGATTCGGTTGTAATCAAAAGAGCTAGCCATTTATCAAACATAAGCCTTCCACACCTCCACCACTTCTACTCAACATCACCTTTACTATTACTCGAAAAATCCAGAAAATGAGAACTTCTTCCGAAAACCCAATGTTATAAATCTCTCAAGTATCATGGCAAAGGTCTTGAAAAAGTTTACCGGCTAAAAGTTTCTCTAGATAAAGTATCTTGAAATATATATATATATATATATATATATATATATATATATATATATATATAAATATATATATATATATATATATATATATATATATATATATATATATATATATATATATATATATATATATATATATATATAGTTCTGAAAAAAAGGGAGCAGAACTAAATAAGAGAAATGCCGAAGAGAACTCGACCGAAAATGATTATCAAATGAAGAAAAGTTTAAAAGTGCTTCTCAAAATACTTCAGCACTCCTATCTATCCGAATAAAAGTCTGTATAAAGACTACATTACCCTTTATCTCACCCCTCAATAACAACTTCACTACCACTCCAAAATTCGTTTTCCATCATTGACAAATGACACATAAAGCTGAGATTACTACCATTCTCGCCTTAGCAGCAAGGATTTGAGTCTTTATCAAGCCTATGATGATGGGTGCAGCATGACTGGCTATGAGCATTTTCATTTCTTAGATCTATAGGGAACCCTAAACAATTGAGTGATTTGAGTGACCCGTGAAAGCTAGCCTATGTCATGTAACCTCCTCGCATGCTTGCAGAGATAATTTCAATCCTAACATGGATGACTCACCTTATCTTTTGCTCTTATAATAAAAGTGAACCGTTTAGGCTATTAGAAAAGAAACGTCAAAAAGATTCTTAAGGCAATAAGAGTTTGCTTGAGGCCAAGCAAAGTCTAAGTGTGGGATATTTGATATCGGCTAAAAAGTCACGTTTTCACCCCGGTATTAAGGCCCAAAAACAAGAAAGATTCGAACTTTGTTAGAAAAATACCTAATTCGTCAGTTACAATTGAAGATCAAGTAATTACGAAGGCGGTGCGAAAAGAATCAAGAGAATCAGAGCTAAAACGAAGATTCTAGAGCAAAAACGGTGAAAGACAAGAAATCAAGTTACGATCCAGTGAATCAAGGCTGACCAACACAAAAACGGCATGCCATATGGCTTGCCAGTATGGGGTACGGCCTGCCAAATGGTCCAGCAAATGGTCCCAAGAAACGGGCTTCCAAGCAAACGGCTTGCCATATACGGCCTGCCAAACGGCTTGTCATACGGCTTGCCAGCCGTTTGCAGGCAAAAACTTTGCTTATTTAAAGGGTCTTTGTCATTCATTCCAACACACACTTCAATTCACTTCTTTCTCTCTCTTGTACAATATTATTCATACTCTCAAGGCCTTCAACTCCGTGCGGAAAACCTAGTACCCGGAGAAGAACGCTGAAGATTGTATTAGGAGCGGTCTGGAGTCTTGAGTTGTCACTTTTGTATTCAGAACTCATTTAATCTACTGATACTTCTATCCTTTATCTTATATAATATTTTATGATATTGTTGCCATGATTAGCGAGTAGTTATCTTTAGTGTATGCTATGATGTAAGCAGTTATAATGCCGAAATAATATTATGGTATGTGCATGCTGTTGAAATGCTTTCCAATTATGCTTTAAACTCAATCGCTTTTCCAACTAATAGAACGTAGTTATCGGCTCTGTTATTGGGAAGTCGCGAACCCCGATTCAGAGTACACTATCTGTGTCACCCCTTGGTAAGAGAAATCTATCAGATACAACGTAAGATCGACTGAGGCACACCGGTTGTAGTAAGTCTATCAAGCTCTGGATTCCGACTGAGGACTCTTTTGTAGTAAAACATCTGAATAGACCCTTAGTACATTGTCGGTCCTAGACCAGGCTAGTACAGTCACCAAGCATATAAACTTTGTACGTGCACGCTGAAGCACAGCGGTTATTGTAAACTGTACCTCTGCTAAGTAAAGCCATGGAACCCGGTTATTGTTGACCAGTACACTGCACCATAACGCGGTCTCAAGCATTGCACCCTACTTGAGGGATTCTTACTTAATTAAGGAACTGTTTGTTTAGACACATAAAGGATTGAACGGTTAGGATAATCGAACATGTTCATGGAAGTCAGCTTGACTTGGCCATGGTGTTCTTTATGGTTGAACTCTTTTTAAGGGCCTAACTATCTTTCAAAACCAATCATTAACGAAAGCATTGAAACACATCACGTCTCTCGGATATGGTAAACCATGTATTCTATTATGCTTACGAAAGTTTAGACCATTTTGGAATGTTAATACGTCACCCAACCGAGTCACTCAATTGGATGAGCCGTCTGAACGTGTATGCCTGTAGTCAGACTACACGGGCGGCGGGGGTAAGGGACGTTGCTGTCTATTCAGAATCTTCAAGCCTAACGCAATACCCAGTGCTACGTCTTATGACAGGGGCATTTAGGACTAGTGTAATGAATACAAGGCCTCTGCCTATTCATGAGCCAGCATTCCATAATCTCGGCAAAATAACCGATGAAGTCATAGTATGCACTCACTTTAACCTTTTCTGAATTACGAATTTTATCACATTTACTTTATCTATCTTATAAATTAGAAAATCCCAAAATAAATACCCACTACTCCCTAACTATCTTAGGCTTAAAGATAGGTTCGATTCTACTGATATCTCAAAAATACGACTCTAGGTCATACTTCCCTTACTTATAAGGAGTAGTAAGATTTAGGCCCCGCTAAATATAAATTTAAAACAGTACCCTCTCCCACGAGTGGCTGATCCTGGCGAGCCGCGGCCCGACGACACCGCGCAAATAAAACCTGTCCGTTTCGGCCATATCATCTTACACCAAACTTTGTCGGAAAAATAATTACATTTTCAGTTAATTTTGTAGATTAAGTAATTACGAAGGTGATGCAAAAAGAATCAAGTAAAACAGAGCTAAAACGAAGATTCTAGAGCGAAAACGATGAAAGAAAAAGTTACGACCCATGAAATCAAGTTACGATCCCGGAAAAACAGCAGATCAGGGCAGCCGTATGGCTTGCCATCCAGCCTGCCATATGGCTTACCACATAAAAAATGGATTTCCATGCATCCGGGCACAACAAATGGCTCACCATCCCATACGGGCAGGCCATACAGCTTGGCATACGGCCTGCCAGCCGTATGGCAGCTGAATCCTTTCCTATTTAAGGGCTTTTTGCATTCATTTTTACACACACTCAATTTGTAATTAAATTTATATTTTCAATCAATTTAGTTAGTTTTTAGTAGTAGCTAGCTTAGCTTTTATTTTCCGAACGATATCCCGGTGAGTCCCTACGATCTCAGGCAGATTTCTTCATCCTTTTCAGGTTTTTATCCGAAATGTTTGTCTTATTAATTAAAAATTTATTGTTATCATTTATGTTTAATAATGCGTATTGCCATGTTAGCTTAATTAATCTATATGTTGCCATGATAAAAGTTTGGATTAGCGTAATTATGTTAAATTAGTACGAATACCGTTGTTATGTTGAACTTGTAACCCCGATAGATTTGTATGCTAGCATCTTAAGGATTAACCAACCTAGGTTATGATCAGGACTTGTTCATCAATATGAACTTAGTTACTTCATAGGATTAAGACCCCTGGTTATACTGTATCTAAAAATTCTATGAACCTGGTATGGTCGGAGTTCCCGAGAGGCATCTAATGCGCTTTTAGGACATGGAACTTAGGAATTGAGACATAAATGACCTAGTATGCCTATTGATTGTTCCAAAGAGACCTCTTAGGAGCTGTTAAGATCTAGTTAGTACCTTAATTGTGTGATCCAAACCTATTACATGTTCTTGTTTGATTGTTGCTCTAAGATTAAGTCATATCAACTGTTTAGGTATATATTAGGTTTCTATCTATTTTACTATCAGTATATCAAATGTAATGTTGTATAATGCCTATATTGGTATGATCTCATTAGTATGATGAAATGGTTGTTAGTTTACATTAATTTTTTGTCAACTTGACCCGACGGACTCCTTTCATTTGTGATCAGTGTTCACTCAACACGGCACGTTGTTATCCAGTTATCCAAACTGATAACGAGGGTTAGGATTAGAACTCAACTTACTAATAAACCTAGTGCTTTACTAAGGATAACCTCCGAAGTATAGTCACCTTTCAATCATAAAACCAAGTGACATACTTTTCACTGCTCAACGAGAACTCCGAGAGTCTAGAGACAAGTAGGTCTGTGTAATTGGATCATCCAACCAGATCTACACCATTCTAATCATAGCTTTAAAATAAACATAATTACCTTTCCCTAGCCCAAACTAATATCTTGGTCAACATTTCCCTGATCTGCATACTCTGAATATCCCACCATCACCTTTACTTTTCCGTAATTAGGATTATTAGCTTAAAACCAACTACTATCTTTTATCTATGTAATTTAACCAAAGAAAGTTATTCACTTGATCTTCAATTCGTTAGACCATTCAAAAGTACGACCCTAGGTTAACTTACATCTTCTACCTTAGAAAGTTAAAAGTAAATTTAGGCCCCGTAAAATATAAATAATAAACCACTGTTTTCCCCCTTGATTAGCTAATTCTCATGCCTTGCAGCCTAACGACACCGCATAAATAAAACCATCCATTTCGGTCATATCAAGAGGGTAACGAGTTTTTGGCTCCACTGCGGGGGATCTAACATTTTGATTGAGAAAGATTTTATACAGAAAAAAGTATTATTTGGTGGTACCTAAGAAAGACAATTATACACAGACTTGATTGTTGGATTTTTCGAACAGTCTAAAATTATATTGGAACCAAAAGTATCCTGCCTCTCCGTAGTCGATCTGGCCACTTTAGTACGAAGTAATCTGTGAGAAATCCTATCAATTAGAATATTCTATAAGGTTAGCGACCGAATTTTAAGAATAATTGTTTTCATTAAGTTATCGATCCTTTTAGTTAATTAATATTTTCTAAAAGTTACTTTTCCAAGTTTTTTAAACAGAAAATCTTAAAAAAATGGAACAACAAATCACCCTTGCTTCTATGCAAAAATTATGCTTAGAAGAAAGAGGAGGACCAATCACATTAGGAACCGAAGGAATTCCTAAAATCAGTTCACATATGATCAAATTGGTGAGTATGATCTGTAAATTTCAAGGATTTCCGACTGACGATCTAAACTTTCACCTAAATAAATTTATCAGTCTGGTTCGCTCTTTTAAGAAGGAAGCGAAGAGAAAAACATTTTGAAACTTCACCTTTTTCAATATTCTTTGTATACACACGCTTTAACATTGTTTGATGAGCTTAAACCAAATTCAAAACATTCGTGTGAGTAATTAGCCACAAAGATTTTAAACAAATTTTATCCACCTTCTCTACAAATCTGTTTAAAAAATGACATCACAAACTTTTCTTAAAAAGAAAATGAGTCATTGTGTTTAGCATTGAATAGAGTAAAGGTGATGCTTAAAAGATATCCGGATCATTCGTTAAGTTGAGCAGACATAATCTGCACGCTTTACAATGGTTTGACCAAGGATGATAAGTCTCTCCTAGACATGGCCTCGTAAGGCAATTTCATGTCACGAACAGCAGACGAAGCATGAAATCTCTTAGAAACAATAGCTGCACAACAGGAATATTGGAGCAATGAAGCTGCTGAGAAGGATGACATCTTTACTCAAATGGTAAAAGTGCTGGAAACTAGGTTACAAGATCTCACCCTCACTCTTCAAAGTTTATCACTTCCTAAAAGTCCTGATACTACTGCAACCAGTCTAAGGTATCCTTACCCTAGATGTGCATATAAACAGCAAAATAGCTAGGACTCTAATATAATTTTCCCATTACAGCAGTCTATTTGAATACTGCTAAGACCATAATTGGTGTACACGAGAAAGACACAAAGGTCCCACTCATACTTGGCAGACCATTCTTGAATACTGCCAAGGCCATAATAGAGGTACACAAGAAATCACTAAAATTAAGAGTTAGAAATGAAGAAGTCAAATGTCGACCGACTCATGATCCACCCCCGCGAAGAAGATCTCAATCTCGCTGATTTTTTTCAAGAACTCGTTAACGAATACCTGGAGGATACCATGGCTATATGAAGTCAAGATCAAATTTCTAAGGAACGGTTCTTTACACCTCCTGAAGGAAATCTTGATAACCATTCAGCCATAGATCCTGGTCAAAATAAATCTCCTCTCTCCGAAAGTAACTTTCTCGAAAAAACTACCACTAGTTCAAGGCATTCCCCTACCTCTGTTAAGGAGAAGACCGAATGAAGAAACGGATTTCATTCAGATATTCCAGGAACCACAGTTAAATCAGTACTGTGATGAGGTTCCTGAGCTAACCTTCGAACTAAAGAAGAAGTTTATGAAGACGAAGCATTAGGAAGGAAAATTTCCAGAACCAAAGAACAGATAGTATCAGTGACCGCTATTAAGGAAAAAGAATCACAATTCTAGGAGAGATATGACTCGTTAGATAGAAAGGAGATAGCAAGAATGAAGCCATCTATCGAGGAACCCCCAGAATTGGAGTTGAAGAAGCTACCCGAACATCTGAAGTATGCATTCTTAGAAGGAGAATCGCAACTCCCTGTAATCATTTCTAAAAATCTCACGCCATACGAGAAGGCAGAATTGACTAAGGTTCTGAAATCACATAAGAAAGCAATTGCTTGGAAGATTTCTGACATAAAAGGAATCATTCCAAATAATTGCACCCACAAGATCTTCATGGAAGATAATTTCAAACCATCAGTTCAGTGGCAAAGAAGGGTCAATCCAATGATTCAAGATGAAGTGCCCCGTTCATACCGATTATAAACGATTCGCAATAGTTGATTTCATTGTGAGGTGCTTGACCTCTAAATGATACATTTTACAAACATTGCATTCGTTTTTAAAAGACAAACTTTCATCACATCGAAAGTTGACGGCATGCATACCATTTCATAATATATCCAACTATAATTGACTTAATAATAATCTTGATGAACTCAACGACTCGAATGCAACGTCTTTTGAAATATGTCATGAATGACTCCAAGTAATATCTCTAAAATGAGCAAATACACAGCGAAATATTTCTTTCATACCTGAGAATAAACATGCTTTAAAGTGTCAACCAAAAGGTTGGTGAGTTCATAAGTTTATCGTAAACAATAAAATTCATCATTTTGATAGACCACAAGATTTAAATACAGTACACCTATCTCATGTACGAAACCATTTTCATAATGCTTAGCAGAGTAGGTTCGTATCCTTTCTCCCCCGTAGGTTGCCTCGCGATTTTTAATAATCGTACACATATCTCGTGCACAAAAATAACATACACATAACATGTGTATAAAATCATTCTCTCGATACATAACATTCAATTTGCTTTCATATCTTGGCTTGGTAACCGAACTTAACATATAATGCGCATAAATAATATCCCCAAAATAGAACATCTTGTCTGTATAATATATAAACCTGGAAGTACTAAACACCACGTCCACTAGCTCTTCCGTCTAGTGAACATTCTGGGTGGGGGTGTTAAACCCAGTAGCTACCTTTAGGATTCGCGTGAACTAGGGCCATACCCAATTCTAATTCTTAGGTTACCAAGCAATAATAATCAGGGGAAAAATATTCACATCAATTGGTGGCAATTATCATGTCCACATAATTTAATAATAATCCACAGAACTTCTGTCTGCATAATAATTCATTCGAGGAATGTTTTGCTTGTGTCTATCTCGTCAAACATTTATAAAAGCATTTCATGTATTCGCAGTTCAAAAATATATTTCAAAAGCATTTAATAAAGCAGTTGTAAAAACAGCGCATGCACTCTTAGTCCCAAAAATATAAAGAGTAAAAGGGAATCAAATGAACTCACAATATGATATTTTGTAGTAAAAATATGTATACAACGGAACTGAACAATGCAGTGTTGGCATCGAATTCATGAACCTATATCATTTATATATATATATATATATATATATATATATATATATATATATATATATATATATATATATATATATATATATATATATATATATATATATTAACACATATAATCGTAATCGAACAGGTTCATATATTATATCTTAAATTATGTATTATATATATTTAATTTGAGTATATATTTAGTATGATTAATATTTTATATAGTTATATCAATATATATATATATATATATATATATATATATATATATATATATATATATATATATATATATATATATATATATATATATATATATATATAATATATGATTAGTATTATATTAAAAATACCTAATTTGTTAAAAATGTTAATATGATTAGTACATACTTATATGTAATATTACTATAAGTATATTTTTATATCAATAATAGTAACAAAGGTTGTATTTGATTATAATGATAATGATAATAATAATAATAATAATAATAATAATAATAATAATAATAATAATAATAATAATAATAATAATAATAATAATAATACCGATAAAAATATTGATTATAGTAATAACAATAATAATAATAATAATGATAAAATAATAATAATGTCTCTAAAAATAATACTAAAAATAATAACGATAATAATAATAATTATAATAGTAATAAAAATGATAATTTTACTAAAAATGTTATTTTTAATAATATTGATATTAATAATTTTTAATAAAATTAATACTTTTACTAAAATGATACTTTTTGTAATGATGCTAAAAATGATAGTGTTAGAAATAATGATGTTTATAATAAAGATAATAATCATAACAATATTGGTTTTAATCATAATAATACTACTAATAAGAATATTACTAATACTTATGATAATAATAATAAAAATTGTATTTATGTTAATAATAATCATAATATTAATGTTAACAATACTTAGCATAATAATAATAATAATAATAATAATAATAATAATAATAATAATAATAATAATATAGGGTACAAACTTTGAAGACAAGCTTTAAAAAATATACGCCACTGCTCGGTCTCGAACCCAAGACCTCTCGCTTAACCCGGCAACACCCAAGACCACTCCTCCGGTTCTATTTTTCTGATCTATATCATGATCTTAACTTATTTAACCCGAAAGCTGTTTTATTATCGCATAACTACAAAAGTCCATTAAGGTTTTGAAGGAGTCCATGAGTTATCCATTTGTTGGGCCTTAATGAGTTTCAGCCCGTAACCAGTTCGATGGCATCCTATATCACCCGGTCCCATTATGTTTCCCAGCTCAATTCCTCTTCCCCAATTTACTCGATCCCTAAAATTTTTCCAAGATCATCTTCCCTAAAATCATGTCACCAGATCAATTGGATTTGTTCCCTAGGCCTAAGCTTAAGAAGTTTTGTGAAGGAAATCAAGATCAAGAACAACAACTCCAAATTTGTCAAGAACAGAAGCAATGATGATGATGAAATTGAAAGTCAGAAATTGAAATTCGAAGCGTATCAGGTATAGATTACTTCATGAAAAGTATTTAAAATCTCCCATAAAACACTCGTGATCAATGAGTCGTCCCATAAACACTTTATATATCATGAATTGAAAGGTTAACCGAAAAGCTTTATTTGTTGACTTTGAAATCTGGGATTTAGAAGTGTAAATCAATTAAGGTTAATACCTTATGAAGCACAAACGAGTATCCAAGAATTGGAATAAATCTTTAATTCTATTTGATATTAAAACGCTGAATTGATTACAGCACAAATCGGTTATAGCTTTATAGTTTAGAAGAAGCTGAATGATGAACCTGACTTGTGATTTTTATTATGATGTAATCCGATCAATTTTTGTAGTTTGATCTGAGGTTCGTATGATATGGAGAAATTGAAATCTTGAATAATAAAAATGATGTTGAAATTTAAAGTTGAAGATGTATTACGAAATTTATGAATAGTAGTAAAGATGTGAATTCTATAATGATATTGTGAACTTTTGTTATTGTTATGATGATATGAGATCAGATTAAATTGATGAAACGAAATTTGTAATATATAAATGTGTTTCGTGTGTGGAACAGAAGAGATAATTGATGATGGATGTAGGGTTGTGGAAGAAGGGTGCTCCGATAGTGATAGTACTCCAATGGTGGTGATGTGTTTGTGACTAGAATGAAAAGATACCGATATTGAGCAGCAGGAACTTACAGCAGATTTAATTGTGGGGTTCTAGTGGGCTGTTCGAGCAGACAGGAAAAGAGCAGCCACATTGTCAATACCATGGGCTTCAAATTAGCTCACATAAGGGTTTGTTTACTCTCAATGATTTCAGTTTATTTTATTATGAAATAGAAGCAAGATAGAAACAGGTAGAGTTTAAAGAATTGATGTTTATGATGGTTTCAGGTTTCATGTTTATCTTTGTTTCAAACACAGGAACGAGCAGCAGCAGCCTGGTTAGCTTTTCAATCAGATTGAAGTAGAATTGGTGGGATGTATCATAGTAGCAGCGAAGTGGTAACAAGTTTTATGTGCCTGGAGTTCGACTATCAACAATCAAAGTCGACTAATAGTGCAGCAGTAGCTGCTGGTCGATCTCAACAATTAGCTGCAGCAGTAACGGATAATTAGTGAAGGTTTTAGTGATGATGTAAGTGGTGGATGGTTTTGATGGAGAAAATCGAATGTATTCTCAATAAGATAGAGATGATTCATATATAAGTGTGTATGTTGATAGATTTAATCACTGTAATAAGAAGGACTGAAAAATTAAAGTGGAAAAGGATTGGCAACAGAATTTGGAATATAGTTTGTGATTAAACACTAATTTGTACTAATTTGCAAATCACATACAGTATGATAACTACAAGAAACAACTTCGTACCAGTTTTCCTTTATTTAAAGATTATATAATAAATAATAATAATTAATAAATGTATTATTAATAATAATAATTATATTAATAATAATAATAAATAATATTGATACTAAAATGATAATAATCACAGTATTAATGTTAATAATAATAAAATGTATTATTTTCACATAATATTAATAATAACACTAATAATAACTATTTTAATAATAATTATGCTAATATTAGATGATATTAACTATAAAAATGGTAAAAATAATATTATTCATAATACTAATTATAATAATATTAATATTAATAATAATATAACAGATTATATACATCAAATTTCATATTTATATCATAATATTATTAGATATTTATTTTATTAATAATAATGAAAGTAACATTATTATTATAACAACTTTTTTTTAATTTGTTTTATATATATATATATATAATATTACTTATGTAATATTTACTAATCGTATATTATATCATATAATAATTTTTATTGAATTCTTTTATTATTTATACATTTTTTATATAATACAATATTATAATAATCATATATATATATATTTATATATAGCTTCATTTTAAATTACACTTAATTATTTTATATCTTATTTTACGTATTTAATTCTAATGTTTAAATTATATTTTATAATTTCAAATTATTATATACACCTGCATTAATATATATATATATATATATATATATATATATATATATATATATATATATATATATATATATATATATATATACATGTTTATTTACAAACAATTGTTCGTGAATCGTAGGGAATGGTCGAAGTTAAATGAATGTATGAAATAATTTAAAATTTTGTGATTCAACATTACAGACTTTGCTTATCATGTCGAAATCATATAAAGATTAAGTTTAAATTTAGTCGGAAATTTCCGGGTCGTCACAGTACCTACCCGTTAAAGAAATTTCGTCTCGAAATTTGATTGGGATGGTCATGGCTGACAATAAGTATGTTTACATGACTCATATGAGTTAAAAATCAAAGTTTTATCATTAATGAGTAATATGGATAAAGCAATTCGTTCATGTGAAGAGTACGAGTGAAGTTATCTCAAAAGAGTGAAATGAGTATATGTAAGTTTGTCTTAACTAGTGACGTAGTCACCGTTGATTTCCTGAATTCAAGGGAAAAGATAGAACTATCGAGATAATATGTTCTTGATATGATTAGAGATTAGATAGGATGTAAGATTCGGGTAACATGGCATCTGATGACGTTATGATCTGTGAATCATCACGTTCCATTAGAAACTCAGCATGACTTACTATAATATAATCACGTTGATCAAGTGTCATTATATTATACTAACTCATGCTTCAGTTCCCAACAGTGCTTCAAAATCATTCATATTTTAAGTTCGAATTTTTCAGAATTTAGAAACTAAAATAATTTCCTTTCTGATGTAACACTGATATCACGAAGAGATAATTGATTTCAGATAAGAATAGTTATGAAAATATCTTCAGGAATATCGAGGATATTTATAATGAAAGATACGATGATATCTTAGAATTTCTAATATCGATGAATGATGATGAAGATTTGTTCGTAAAAGTATAGAGTCAGGAGCAAGGTATTCGATAATGACTTTAGCAGATACTGAATCATTTGGATTCTTTGAAGACAGATTTAGTCTTTGTGATTTTATCCACAGCCTCCTTCATGGTTTGCTCAATCCGTTTTTCAGTTCCAACTTTTCTGAACTTTGCTAACATACTATTCTTTATCATCAAACTTCCAACGGTTAAGGTCGTTTACTGTTTTTGCTGCTTCATTCTTCTTTTTCAACAATTCAGAGTATTGATTCTTAGACTGGATGCTTCTCAGAATATCAGAATGGAAGATCATAATTCTAAGAGATAGATGTGTATATGTATACATTTAACTGTTGATGTTGAAACGCTGCGAGATTTCAAAATACTGATTGTTTGTTCTTGGTAATTGGTATAGCAATCTTTGTTATAAGATGCGAATGAGTATATGATAGGGTTTCGATAAATATAATGATTTTTCGGAAAGTCAAGTTCAACAAGGTTATTGGTAAGTTAACTGCTAATGTGATGGAATATAAACGGTTCCCCGGTAACAATGACGAAAGGCGAACTTATATGTCAAAGTTATACTAGAGTTTATTCGAATGAAAAGTCGAAATTGATTTGCTGAAGCTGTGACAAAATTGGCTATTTCGAACAGGAGTTACAAAGTTATTTTCGGTAATAATAACGCTAAAGGAATTAGCACAGCTACGTGTTAAACGTTTACTCAGTTTCTGAGAGTTTTCAGGTGCATAACTATATGCATCAATCTTTTCTTCTGTAGGTGAAGTGCGGTTGGTTCATCCTCTCGATTGAGGTGTTTTCAAGAATCATGAAATGTTTGAATGCAGATTGTAATATCAAGATACAAATGAGGCTTAAGATGAAATCAAGTGGCAAACTTGAAGGATTGTTTAGTTTCATATGTTATAATCAATATTTTAATTCATTTTAATCGTCTAATGTTAGTAGTCCATAGTTAATAGTTCAATAATTCATATATAGTTTAATATATAATATTCAAATTAATTAATACGTATTTGAGACCCATTGTATACATGTCTCAGACTCGATCACTACTCAAAGTATATATATTATTTCAGAATCAACCTCAACCCTGTATTGCTAACTCGATCATCACCCCACATATAGTGTCTATGGTTATTCCAAATAATATATATAGATGCGTCGATATGATATGTCAAAACCTTATATACATGTCCCGATATTTAAAGTGCGTAAAATAAATAACAGAAATTAAATGACGATAAATAAAATTGCAAGAATATAAATTGCTATAATTAAATTGCGATAAATAAAATGTAACCAGTTAGCTAGGAACAGTTAGCGTGGATTCTTAACAAAATTTTTCAAAGTTAATTTGTTTGTTTCTAACAAATTTTATTTTGTCCAATGTTTTCTTCATTATGCCACTTGTTGGATTCTGATAAATCAAAATCCAAATATGAAATTGGATGAAAATGGTTATTCTGTGGTGAACGGATTCTTATATCTTGTGGATGTAAGTAGGATAGTAAATGACTGTTGAATCAGATTCGAAGAATGTACAGTGTAACTTATTAATGTGAAATCTAAATATTCCTCGGGTATTACCTACCCGTTAAAATATTTTCACCATTAACAGTTTGTACGAAAGAATTTTTAATTACAATCTTTATGAGAAAATATATACATATATATTTTCTTCAGATGTAATCATGGATTTAACGAGTCAATGTGATATTAAACTCATCTGGTTTATGATTAGAACTATGATACATAATCTCTAAAACATTAGAGATTACATAATCGCCATGTAGAACGAAGATAAATGATGTAGAACGATATGTAGAACGAAGATCATACTCGAGGTACAGAATGAGATGTTGAGGCATGGATTGTTGATGGTACTGGTGTTGATGTTTGTGGTACTGTTGATACTGGTGAAGTTGCTGAAGCTGGTAACTTTTGCACCATATTCTCCAAGGCTACAACTCGGGCGCGAAGCTCGTTGACTTCTGCTATTACTCCGAGGTGATTGTCAGTCGGAACAAGCGGATGAATAAGGTTTAGAATTTGAGATAGTACATAATCATGACGAGATACTCTGGAAATGAGAGAGAAAATCGTGTTTCAAACAGGTTCGCCGATAAGTGCTTCAGGTTCTTCGCCAAGAGGGAAATTTGGTTGGTGAAAGGGATCGTCTTCTTCTATTCTCCATTGATTAAGTTGACTACGAACTCATCCCCAATTCATCCAGAATTGATTATGACTAATTGATTGATCCATTCCGGTTACACTGCTTTCGGAGCTCGAGTGAAACTCCATATCGGAATCCGAGGGGCTTGAACTAGTGGTGAATTCCATTTCGTACGATTGAACAAAGGATTTTTCGATATGAAATGATTTTTGGATATCAGATGATATTCTAATTACATAGAATACCTATATATAGTACAGAAGATCCCGTAGATTACGAAGGAATTTACGGAATATGTCAGGCAAAGTTTACAGTAACATATACGCTAAGATATAAATTAGCAGATACGATAAGATATGAATTTCGTCTACACACTATTCATGCAATCAATGCAGTAAGATGTGAAATGTCCCATTCTTATTGATTAAAAACATTTCATATTAATTGATTTCGTTGCGAGGTTTTGACCTCTATATGAGACGTTTTTCAAAGACTGCATTCATTTTAAAACAAACCATAACCTTTATTTTATCAATAAAGGTTTAAAAAGCTTTACGTAGATTATCAAATAATGATAATCTAAAATATCCTGTTTACACACGACCATTACATAATGGTTTACAATACAAATATGTTACAACAAAATAAGTTTCTTGAATGCAGTTTTTACACAATATCATACAAGCATGGACTCCAAATCTCGTCCTTATTTAAGTATGAGACAACGGAAGCTCTTAATAATCACCTGAGAATAAACATGCTTAAAACGTCAACAAAAATGTTGGTGAGTTATAGGTTTAACCTATATATATCAAATCATAATAATAGACCACAAGATTTCATATTTCAATACACATCCCATACATAGAGATAAAAATCATTCATATGGTGAACACCTGGTAACCGACTTTAACAAGATGCATATATAAGAATATCCCCATCATTCTGGGACACCCTTCGGATATGATATAAATTTCGAAGTACTAAAGCATCCGGTACTTTGGATGGGGTTTGTTAGGCCCAATAGATCTATCTTTAGGATTCGCGTCAATTAGGGTGTCTGTTCCCTAATTCTTAGATTACCAGACTTAATAAAAAGGGGCATATTCGATTTCGATAATTCAACCATAGAATGTAGTTTCACGTACTTGTGCCTATTTTGTAAATCATTTATAAAGCCTGCATGTATTCTCATCCCAAAAATATTAGATTTTAAAAGTGGGACTATAACTCACTTTCACAGATTTTTACTTCGTCGGGAAGTAAGACTTGGCCACTGGTTGATTCACGAACCTATAACAATATATACATATATATCAAAGTATGTTCAAAATATATTTACAACATTTTTAATATATTTTGATGTTTTAAGTTTATTAAGTCAGCTGTCCTCGTTAGTAACCTACAACTAGTTGTCCACAGTTAGATGTACAGAAATAAATCGATAAATATTATCTTGAATCAATCCATGACCCAGTGTATACGTATCTCAGTATTGATCACAACTCAAACTATATATATTTTGGAATCAACCTCAACCCTGTATAGCTAACTCCAACATTCACATATAGAGTGTCTATGGTTGTTCCGAAATATATATAGATGTGTCAACATGATAGGTCGAAACATTGTATACGTGTCTATGGTATCTCAAGATTACATAATATACAATACAAGTTGATTAAGTTATGGTTGGAATAGATTTGTTACCAATTTTCACGTAGCTAAAATGAGAAAAATTATCCAATCTTGTTTTACCCATAACTTCTTCATTTTAAATCCGTTTTGAGTGAATCAAATTGCTATGGTTTCATATTGAACTCTATTTTATGAATCTAAACAGAAAAAGTATAGGTTTATAGTCGGAAAAATAAGTTACAAGTCGTTTTTGTAAAGGTAGTCATTTCAGTCGAAAGAACGACGTCTAGATGACCATTTTAGAAAACATACTTCCACTTTGAGTTTAACCATAATTTTTGGATATAGTTTCATGTTCATAATAAAAATCATTTTCTCAGAATAACAACTTTTAAATCAAAGTTTATCATAGTTTTTAATTAACTAACCCAAAACAGCCCGCGGTGTTACTACGACGGCGTAAATCCAGTTTTACGGTGTTTTTCGTGTTTCCAGGTTTTAAATCATTAAGTTAGCATATCATATAGATATAGAACATGTGTTTAGTTGATTTTAAAAGTCAAGTTATAAGGATTAACTTTTGTTTGCGAACAAGTTTAGAATTAACTAAACTATGTTCTAGTGATTACAAGTTTAAACCTTCGAATAAGATAGCTTTATATATATGAATCGAATGATGTTATGAACATCATTACTACCTTAAGTTCCTTGGATAAACCTACTGAAAAAGAGAAAAATGGATCTAGCTTCAACGGATCCTTGGATGGCTCTAAGTTCTTGAAGCAGAATCATGACACGAAAACAAGTTCAACTAAGATCATCACTTGAAATAAGATTGTTATAGTTATAGAAATTGAACCAAAGTTTGAATATGATTATTACCTTGTATTAGAATGATAACCTACTGTAAGAAACAAATATTTCTTGAGGTTGGATGATCACCTTACAAGATTGGAAGTGAGCTAGCAAACTTGAAAGTATTCTTGATTTTATGTAACTAGAACTTGTAGAATTTATGAAGAACACTTAGAACTTGAAGATAGAACTTGAGAGAGATCAATTAGATGAAGAAAATTGAAGAATGAAAGTGTTTGTAGGTGTTTTTGGTCGTTGGTGTATGGATTAGATATAAAGGATATGTAATTTTGTTTTCATGTAAATAAGTCATGAATGATTACTCATATTTTTGTAATTTTATGAGATATTTCATGCTAGTTGCCAAATAATGGTTCCCACATGTGTTAGGTGACTCACATGGGCTGCTAAGAGCTGATCATTGGAGTGTATATACCAATAGTACATACATCTAAAAGATGTGTATTGTACGAGTACGAATACGGGTGCATACGAGTAGAATTGTTGATGAAACTGAACGAGGACGTAATTGTAAGAATTTTTGTTAAGTAGAGGTATTTTGCAAAGTGTATTGAAGTCTTTCAAAAGTATATAAATACATATTAAAACACTACATGTATATACATTTTAACTGAGTCGTTAAGTCATCGTTAGTCGTTACATGTAAGTGTTGTTTTGAAACCTTTAGATTAACGATCTTGTTAAATGTTGTTAACCCAATGTTTATAATATCAAATGAGATTTTAAATTATTATATTATCATGATATTATCATGTATTAATATCTCTTAATATGATAAATATACATTAAATGTCTTTACAACGATAATCGTTACATATATGTCTTGTTTAAAAATCATTAAGTTAGTAGTCTTGTTTTTACATATGTAGTTCATTGTTAATATACTTAATGATATGTTTACTTATCATAGTATTATGTTAACTCTATATATATATATCCATATATATGTCATCATATAGTTTTTACAAGTTTTAACGTTCGTGAATCACCGGTCAACTTGGGTGGTCAATTGTCTATATGAAACATATTTCAATTAATCAAGTTTTAACAAGTTTGATTGCTTAACATGTTGGAAACATTTAATCATGTAAATATCAATCTCAATTAATATATATATAAACATGGAAAAGTTCGGGTCACTACAGTACCTACCCGTTAAATAAATTTCGTCCCGAAATTTTAAGCTGTTGAAGGTGTTGACGAATCTTCTAGAAATAGATGCGGGTATTTCTTCTTCATCTGATCTTCACGCTCCCAGGTGAACTTGGGTCCTCTACGAGCATTCCATCGAATCTTAAGAATTGGTATCTTGTTTTGCTTAAGTCTTTTAACCTCACGATCCATTATTTCGACGGGTTCTTCGATGAATTGGAGTTTTTCGTTGATTTGGATTTCATCTAACGGAATAGTGAGATCTTCTTTAGCAAAACATTTCTTCAAATTCGAGACGTGGAAAGTGTTATGTACTGCCGCGAGTTGTTGAGGTAACTCAAGTCGGTAAGCTACTGGTCCGACACGATCAATAATCTTGAATGGTCGAATATACCTTGGATTTAATTTCCCTCATTTACCAAATCGAACAACGCCTTTCCAAGGTGCAACTTTAAGCATGACCATCTCTCCAATTTCAAATTCTATATCTTTTCTTTTAATGTCAGCGTAGCTCTTTTGTCGACTTTGGGCGGTTTTCAACCGTTGTTGAATTTGGATGATCTTCTCGGTAGTTTCTTGTATAATCTCCGGACCCGTAATCTGTCTATCCCCCACTTCACTCCAACAAATCGGAGACCTGCACTTTCTACCATAAAGTGCTTCAAACGGTGCCATCTCAATGCTTGAATGGTAGCTGTTGTTGTAGGAAAATTATGCTAACGGTAGATGTCGATCCCAACTGTTTTCGAAATCAATAACACATGCTCGTAGCATGTCTTCAAGTGTTTGTATCGTCCTTTCGCTCTGCCCATCAGTTTGTGGATGATAGGCAGTACTCATGTCTAGACGAGTTCCTAATGCTTGCTGTAATGTCTGCCAGAATCTTGAAATAAATCTGCCATCCCTATCAGAGATAATAGAGATTGGTATTCCATGTCTGGAGACGACTTCCTTCAAATACAGTCGTGCTAACTTCTCCATCTTGTCATCTTCTCTTATTGGCAGGAAGTGTGCTGATTTGGTGAGACGATCAACTATTACCCAAATAGTATCAAAACCACTTGCAGTCCTTGGCAATTTAGTGATGAACTCCATGGTAATGTTTTCCCATTTCCATTCCGGGATTTTGGGTTGTTGAAGTAGACCTGATGGTTTCTGATGCTCAGCTTTGACCTTAGAACACGTCAAACATTCTCCTACGTATTTAGCAACATCGGCTTTCATACCCGGTCACCAAAAATGTTTCTTGAGATCCTTGTACATCTTCCCCGTTCCAGGATGTATTGAGTATCTGGTTTTATGAGCTTCTCTAAGTACCATTTCTCTCATATCTCCAAATTTTGGTACCCAAATCCTTTCAGCCCTATACCGGGTTCCGTCTTCCCGAATATTAAGATGCTTCTCCGATCCTTTGGGTATTACATCCTTTAAATTTCCCTCTTTTAAAACTCCTTGTTGCGCCTCCTTTATTTGAGTAGTAAGGTTATTATGAATTATTATATTCATAGATTTTACTCGAATGGGTTCTCTGTCCTTCCTGCTCAAGGCATCGGCTACCACATTTGCCTTCCCCGGGTGGTAACGAATCTCAAAGTCGTAATCATTCAACAATTCAATCCACCTACGCTGCCTCATATTCAGTTGTTTCTGATTAAATATGTGTTGAAGACTTTTGTGGTCGGTATATATAATACTTTTGACCCCATATAAGTAGTGCCTCCAAGTCTTTAATGCAAAAACAACCGCGCCTAATTCCAAATCATGCGTCGTATAATTTTGTTCGTGAATCTTCAATTGTCTAGACGCATAAGCAATCACCTTCGTTCGTTGCATTAATACACAACCGAGACCTTGCTTTGATGCGTCACAAAAAATCACAAAATAATCATTCCCTTCAGGCAATGACAATATAGGTGCTGTAGTTAGCTTTTTCTTCAATAACTGAAACGCTTTCTCTTGTTCATCATTCCATTCAAATTTCTTCCCTTTATGCGTTAATGCAGTCAAGGGTTTTACTATTCTGGAAAAGTCTTGGATGAACCTTCTGTAGTAACCAGCTAGTCCTAAAAACTGACGTATGTGTTTTGGAGTTTTCGGGATTTCCCACTTTTCAACAGTTTCTATCTTTGCCGGATCCACCTTAATACCTTCTTTGTTCACTATGTGACCGAGGAATTGAACTTCTTCCAACCAAAATGCACACTTTGAAAACTTAGCGTACAATTCTTCCTTCCTCAATACTTCTAACACCTTTCTCAAATGTTCACCGTGTTCTTGGTCATTCTTTGAGTAAAGAAGTATGTCATCAATGAAAACAATGACAAACTTGTCAAGGTATGGTCCACACACTCGCTTCATAAGGTCCATGAACATAGCTGGTGCATTAGTTAAACCAAACGGCATGACCATAAACTCGTAATGACCGTAACGTGTTCTGAAAGCAGTCTTTGGAATATCATCTTCTTTCACCCGCATTTGATGATACCCAGAACGTAAGTCAATCTTTGAATAAACAGACGAGCCTTGTAGTTGATCAAATAAGTCGTCGATTCTCGGTAGTGGGTAGCGGTTCTTGATGGTAAGTTTGTTCAACTCTCGGTAGTCGATACACAACCTGAATGTACCATCTTTCTTCTTGACAAACAAAACAGGAGCTCCCCACGGTGATGTGCTTGGTCGAATGAAACCACGCTCTAAAAGTTCTTGTAATTGGCTTTGCAGTTCTTTCATCTCGCTGGGTGCGAGTCTGTAAGGAGCACGAGCTATTGGTGCAGCTCCTGGTACAAGATCTATTTGAAATTCAACGGATCGATGTGGGGGTAATTCCGGTAATTCTTTCGGAAATACATCGGGAAATTCTTTTGCAATGGGAACATCATTGATGCTCTTTTCTTCAGTTTGTACTTTCTCGATGTGTGCTAGAACAGCATAGCAACCTTTTCTTATTAGTTTTTGTGCCTTCAAATTACTAATAAGATGTAGCTTCGTGTTGCCCTTTTCTCCGTACACCATTAAGGGTTTTCCTTTTTCTCGTATAATGTGAATTGCATTTTTGTAACAAACGATCTCTGCTTTCACTTCTTTCAACCAGTCCATACAGATTATCACATCAAAACTCCCTAACTCTACTGGTATCAAATCAATCTTAAATGTTTCGCTAACCAGTTTAATTTCTCGATTTCGACATATATTATCTGCTGAAATTAATTTACCATTTGCTAATTCGAGTAAAAATTTACTATCCAAAGGCGTCAATGGACAACTTAATTTAGCACAAAAAATCTCTACTCATATAGCTTCTATCCGCACCCGAATCAAATAAAACGTAAGCAGATTTATTATCAATAAGAAACGTACCCGTAACAAGCTCTGGATCTTCCTGTGCCTCTGCTGCATTAATATTGAAAACTCTTCCGCGGCCTTATCCATTCGTGTTCTCCTGGTTCGGGAAATTTCTAATAATGTGGCCCGGTTTTCCACATTTATAACAAACTACATTGGCATAACTTGCTCCGACACTACTTGCTCCGCCATTACTCGTTCCGACACCATTTGTTCCTTTCGTTCTATTAACCCCTGGTCTGTAGACCTCACACTTCGCCGCGCTATGACCATTTCTTTTACACTTGTTGCAAAATTTGGTGCAGAACCCCGAGTGATACTTTTCACACCTTTGGCATAGCTGCTTCTGATTGTTGTTGTTGTTGCGGTTATTATTGTTGTTGGGATGATTGTTGTAGTAGTAGTTGTTGTTGTTGTTGTTGTTGGGCCGTTTGTTGTAGTTGCGATTGATGTTGCGATTGTTGGGATAATTGTTGCGATAATTGTTGTAATTGTTGTTGTTGTTGTATTGGTGATTCTTATCACCGTTTTCCTCCCACTTTCTTTTGACTTGCATCACATTGGCCTCTTCAGCAGTCTGTTCTTTAATTCTTTCTTCAATCTGGTTTACGAGTTTGTGAGCCATTCTACATGCCTGTTGTATGGAGGCGGGCTCGTGTCAACTTATATCTTCTTGGATTCTTTCCGGTAATCCTTTCACAAACACGTCGATCTTCTCTTCCTCATCTTCGAATGCTCCCGGTCACAATAGGCACAATTCTGTGAATCGTCTTTCGTACGTGGTAATATCAAATCCTTGGGTTCGTAACCCTCTAAGTTCTGTCTTGATCTTATTGACCTCGGTTCTGGGACGGTACTTCTCGTTCATCAAGTGCTTGAATGCTGACCACGGTAGTGCGTACGCATCGTCTTGTCCCACTTGCTCTAGATAGGTATTCCACCATGTTAACGCAGAACCTATGAAGGTATGCATAGTGTACTTCAATTTGTCCTCTTCAGTACACTTACTTATGGCAAACACCGATTCGACCTTCTCGGTCCACCGTTTCAATCCGATCGGTCCTTCGGTTCCATCAAATTCCAAAGGTTTGCAGGCAGTGAATTCTTTGTAGGTGCATCCTACACGATTTCCTGTACTGCTAGATCCAAGGTTATTGTTGGTATGTAGCGCAGCCTGTACTGCGGCTATGTTTGAAGCTAGAAAAGTACAGAATTCCTCTTCATTCATATTCACGGTGTGTCGAGTAGTCGGTGCCATTTCCTTCAAAATAGTCAAATGGAACAAGTTAATCATACAGAATATTAAGAGTAGTTAATAGTATTTCGTAGCATAATATGAACTCATTTATAAAAGCTTTTTCTTCATATTAGCATTTTATAAGTTTAAATTCGGATAGTACCTACCCGTTAAGTTCATACTTAGTAGCTAATATACAATTCAACTACTACAATTCTATATGAAAAACTGATTATAATAATATTTCGCGTTCAAACTTTTACACAATATTTTACAAACTTACAATACCGCTTATTTTACATATAGCTTGAAATATAGCACACAATAAATTTGATACAAGATGGTTGTGAAGATAATTCTAGCTATTACACAAGTCGTTCAGCAAAGACAATAAGGACACGTAATTCATACGTCCAGAAACAAGTCATGCATTCAGGTTTTACTAGGATTACTTCCCATCCTTGGTCTTGTGGAACATAACCATTATGGTCGTTGATAAGACAGCGTGTTGTAACGTCGTTAAAGGGACGAGGGTTACGTAATATCCAACAGTCCCGTAACAATCTAAAAACCTCATTTCTTACCCCAATTACCTACTCCGTCACTTGTGGGAACGTTTTGTTTAATAGTTGTAGCCCGATGTTCTTGTTCTCACTTTGGTCAGAAGTGAACATTACTAATCCGTAAGCATAACATGCTTCTTTATGTTGCATGTTAGCCGCTTTTTCTAAATCACGAAGTCCAATATTCGGATATATTGAGTCAAAATAATTTCTTAACCCATTGCGTAAAATAGCATTTGGGTTCCCCGCAATATATGCGTCAAAGTAAACACATCGTAACTTATGGATTTCCCAATGTGATATCCCCCATCTTTCGAAGAAAGCCTTTTATAAACCAAGGCATTCTTGGAACGTTCTTCGAATGTCTTACAAACTGATCTCGCCTTAAATAGTTGTGCCGAAGAATTCTGACCGACTCTAGACAAGATTTCATCAATCATGTCTCCGGGTAGGTCTCTTAAAATATTGAGTTGTCTATCCATTTTGTGTTTTTATACTGTAAAATAGACAAGAGTTAGATTCATAAAAAAAAATACTTATTAATACAAGCAATTTTTACATATATAAAGCATAAGCACACTATATTACATATATTACACCACACGAATACAACTATCTTATTCCGACTCGCTTGTTTCTTCTTCTTCGGTTTTGGTTCGTTTTGCCAAGTTTCTAGGGATATATGATGTTCCCCTAATACGAGCCGTCATTTTCCACATTGGTTTAGAAAAACCTGGTGGTTTAGAGGTTCCCGGGTCATTGTTACAACTTAAGGACTTCGGGGGTTGACGATACATATAAAGTTCATCGGGGTTGGAATTAGATTTCTCTATTTTTATGCCCTTTCCCTTATTATTTTCTTTTGCCTTTTTAAATTCAGTTGGGGTAATTTCTATAACATCATCAGAATTCTCGTCGGAATCCGATTCATCGGAGAATTGGTAATCCTCCCAATATTTTGCTTCCTTGGCGGAAACACCATTGACCATAATTAACCTTGGTCGGTTGGTTGAGGATTTTCTTTTACTTAACCGTTTTATTATTTCCCCCACCGGTTCTATTTCTTCATCCGGTTCCGATTCTTCTTCCGGTTCCGATTCTTCTTCCGGTTCCTCTTCGGGAACTTGTGAATCAGTCCACGAATCATTCCAATTTACATTTGACTCTTCATTATTATTAGGTGAGTCAATGGGACTTGTTCTAGAGGTAGACATCTATCACATAATATCAAACGCGTTAAGAGATTAATATATCACATAATATTCACATGTTAAAAATATATAGTTTTCAACAAAATTTGTTAAGCAATCATTTTTCAAGTAAACACGGTCGAAGTCCAGACTCACTAATACATCCTAACAAACTCGATAAGACACACTAATGCAAAATTCTGGTTCTCTAAGACCAACGCTCGGATACCAACTGAAATGTCCCATTCTTATTGATTAAAAACGTTCCATATTAATTGATTTCGTTGCGAGGTTTTGACCTCTATATGAGACGTTTTTCAAAGACTGCATTCATTTTAAAACAAACTATAACCTTTATTTCATCAATAAAGGTTTAAAAAGCTTTACGTAGATTATCAAATAATGATAATCTAAAATATCCTGTTTACACACGACCATTACATAATGGTTTACAATACAAATATGTTACAACAAAATAAGTTTCTTGAATGCAGTTTTTACACAATATCATACAAGCATGGACTCCAAATATCGTCCTTATTTAAGTATGCGATAGCGGAAGCTCTTAATAATCACCTGAGAATAAACATGCTTAAAACGTCAACAAAAATGTTGGTGAGTTATAGGTTTAACCTATATATATCAAATCATAATAATAGACCACAAGATTTCATATTTCAATACACATCCCATACATAGAGATAAAAATCATTCATATGGTGAACACCTGGTAACCGACTTTAACAAGATGCATATAAAAGAATATCCCCATCATTCTGGGACACCCTTCGGATATGATATAAATTTCGAAGTACTAAAGCATCCGGTACTTTGGATGGAGTTTGTTAGGCCCAATAGATCTATCTTTAGGATTCGCGTCAATTAGGGTGTCTGTTCCCTAATTCTTAGATTACCAGACTTAATAAAAAGGGGCATATTCGATTTCGATAATTCAACCATAGAATGTAGTTTCACGTACTTGTGCCTATTTTGTAAATCATTTATAAAACCTGCATGTATTCTCATCCCAAAAATATTAGATTTTAAAAGTGGGACTATAACTCTCTTTCACAGATTTTTACTTCGTCAGGAAGTAAGACTTGGCCACTGGTTGATTCACGAACCTATAACAATATATACATATATATCAAAGTATGTTAAAAATATATTTACAACACTTTTAATATATTTTGATGTTTTAAGTTTATTAAGTCAGCTGTCCTCGTTAGTAACCTACAACTAGTCGTCCACAGTTAGATGTACAGAAATAAATCGATAAATATTATCTTGAATCAATCCACGACCCAGTGTATACGTATCTCAGTATTGATCATAACTCAAACTATATATATTTTGGAATCAACCTCAACCCTGTATAGCTAACTCCAACATTCACATATAGAGTGTCTATGGTTGTTCCGAAATATATATAGATGTGTCGACATGATAGGTCGAAACATTGTATACGTGTCTATGGTATCTCAAGATTACATAATATACAATACAAGTTGATTAAGTTATGGTTGGAATAGATTTGTTACCAATTTTCACGTAGCTAAAATGAGAAAAATTATCCAATCTTGTTTTACCCATAACTTCTTCATTTTAAATCCGTTTTGAGTGAATCAAATTGCTATGGTTTCATATTGAACTCTATTTTATGAATATAAAAAGGAAAAGTATAGGTTTATAGTCGGAAAAATAAGTTACAAGTCATTTTTGTAAAGGTAGTCATTTCAGTCGAAAGAACGACGTCTAGATGACCATTTTAGAAAACATACTTCCACTTTGAGTTTAACCATAATTTTTGGATATAGTTTCATGTTCATAATAAAAATCATTTTCTCAGAATAACAACTTTTAAATCAAAGTTTATCATAGTTTTTAATTAACTAACCCAAAACCGCCCGCGGTGTTACTACGACGGCGTAAATCCGGTTTTACGGTGTTTTTCGTGTTTCCAGGTTTTAAATCATTAAGTTAGCATATCATATAGATATATAACATGTGTTTAGTTGATTTTAAAATTCATTTAGAAGGATTAACTTTTGTTTGCGAACAAGTTTAGAATTAACTAAACTATGTTCTAGTGATTACAAGTTTAAACCTTCGAATAAGATAGCTTTATATGTATGAATCGAATGATGTTATGAACATCATTAATACCTTAAGTTCCTTGGATAAACCTACTGAAAAAGAGAAAAATGGATCTAGCTTCAACGGATCCTTGGATGGCTCGAAGTTCTTGAAGTAGAATCATGACACGAAAACAAGTTCAAGTAAGATCATCACTTGAAATAAGATTGTTATAGTTATAGAAATTGAACCAACGTTTGAATATGATTATTACCTTGTATTAGAATGATAACCTACTGTAAGAAACAAATATTTCTTGAGGTTGGATGATCACCTTACAAGATTGGAAGTGAGCTAGCAAACTTGAAAGTATTCTTGATTTTATGTAACTAGAACTTGTAGAATTTATGAAGAACACTTAGAACTTGAAGATAGAACTTGAGAGAGATCAATTAGATGAAGAAAATTGAAGAATGAAAGTGTTTGTAGGTGTTTTTGTTCGTTGGTGTATGGATTAGATATAAAGGATATGTAATTTTGTTTTCATGTAAATAAGTCATGAATGATTACTCATATTTTTGTAATTTTATGAGATATTTCATGGTAGTTGCCAAATGATGGTTCCCACATGTGTTAGGTGACTCACATGGGCTACTAAGAGCTGATCATTGGAGTGTATATACCAATAGTAAATACATCTAAAAGCTGTGTATTGTACGAGTACGAATACGGGTGCATACGAGTAGAATTGTTGATGAAACTGAACGAGGATGTAATTGTAAGCATTTTTGTTAAGTAGAAGTATTTTTATAAGTGTATTTAAGTCTTTAAAAAGTGTATAAATACATATTAAAACACTACATGTATATACATTTTAACTGAGTCGTTAAGTCATCGTTAGTCGTTACATGTAAGTGTTGTTTTGAAACCTTTAGGTTAACGATCTTGTTAAATGTTGTTAACCCAATGTTTATAATATCAAATGAGATTTTAAATTATTATATTATCATGATATTATCATGTATGAATATCTCTTAATATGATATATATACATTAAATGTCTTTACAACGATAATCGTTACATATATGTCTCGTTTAAAAATCATTAAGTTAGTAGTCTTGTTTTTATATATGTAGTTCATTGTTAATATACTTAATGATATGTTTACTTATCATAGTATCATGTTAACTATATATATATATATATCCATATATATGTCATCATATAGTTTTTACAAGTTTTAACGTTCGTGAATCACCGGTCAACTTGGGTGGTCAATTGTCTATATGAAACATATTTCAATTAATCAAGTCTTAACAAGTTTGATTGCTTAACATGTTGGAAACATTTAATCATGTAAATATTAATCTCAATTAATATATATAAACATGGAAAAGTTCGGGTCACTACAAGATGTGTCTAGACTAAGAATGATAAGCAGGTAATTTCTGACAAGAAATGATAAGCAAAACTTTTGACATGCAGACACGGACGAAGTCCAGACTCACTAATGCATCTAATCATCTATCAGTTAGACACACTAATGCAAGACCTGGTTCGCTAAGACCAACGCTCTGATACCAACTGAAGTGCCCCGTTCATACCGATTATAAACGATTCACAATAGTTGATTTCATTATGAGGTGCTTGACCTCTAAATGATACATTTTATAAACATTGCATTCATTTTTAAAAGATAAACTTTCATCACATCGAAAGTTGACGGCATGCATACCATTTCATAATATATCCAACTATAATTGACTTAATAATAATCTTGATGAACTCAATGACTCGAATGCAATGTCTTTTAAAATATGTCATGAATGACTCCAAGTAATATCTCTAAAATGAGCAAATGCACAGCGAAAGATTTCTTTCATACCTGAGAATAAACATGCTTTAAAGTTTCAACCAAAAGGTTGGTGAGTTCATAAGTTTATCGTAAACAATAAAATTCATCATTTTGATAGACCACAAGATTTAAATACAGTACACCTATCTAGTGTACGAAACCATTTTCATAATTCTTAGCAGAGTAGGTTCGTATCCTTTTCTCCCCCGTAGGTTGCCTCGCGATTTTTAATATCCGTACACATATCTCGTGCACAAAAATAACATACACATAACCTGTGTATAAAATCATTCTCTCGATACATAACATTCAATTTGCTTTCATAGCTTGGCTTGGTAACCGACCTTAACATATAATGCGCATAAATAATATCCACAAAACAGAACATCTCGTCAGTATAATATATAAACCTCGAAGTACTAAACACCACGTCCGCTAGCTCTTCCGTCTACTGAACATTCTGGGTTGGGGTGTTAAACCCGGTAGCTACCTTTAGGATTCGTGAGAATTAGGGCCATACCCGATTCTAATTCTTAGGTTACCAAGCAATAATAATCAGGAGAAAAATATTCACATCAATTGGTGGCAATTATCATGTCCACATAATTCAATAATAATCCACAGAACTTCTGTCAGCATAATAATTTATTCGAGGAATGTTTTGCTTGTGTCTATCTCGTCAAACATTTATAAAAGCATTTCATGTATTCGCAGTTCAAAAATATATTTCAAAAGCATTTAATAAAGCAGTTGTAAAAACAGCGCATGTACTCTCAGTCCCAAAAATATAAAGAGTAAAGGGGATTCAAATGAACTCACAATATGATATTTTGAAGTAAAAATATGCATACGACGGAACTGAACAATGCAGTGTTGGCATCGAATTCATGAACCTATATCATTTATATATATATATTAACACATATAATCGTAATCGAACAGGTTCATATATTATATATTAAATTATGTATTATATATATTTAATTTATGTATATATTTAGTATGATTAATATTTTATATAGTTATATCAATATATATATATATATATATATATATATATATATATATATATATATATATATATATATATATAATATGATTAGTATTATATTAAAAATACCTAATTTATTAAAAATGTTAATATGATTAGGACATACTTATATGTAATATTACTATAAGTATATTTTTATATCAATAATAGTAACAAAGGTTGTATTTGATTATAATGATAATAAAAATAATAATACTGATAAAAATATTGATTATAGTAATAATAATAATAATAGTGATAAAAATAATAATAATGTCTCTAAAAATAATACTAATAATAATAACGATAATAATAATAATTCTAATAGTAATAAAAATGATAATTTTACTAAAAATGTTATTTTTAATAATATTGATATTAATAATTTTTAATAAAAATAATACTTTTACTAAAATGATACTTTTCGTAATGATGCTAAAAATGATAGTTTTAGAAATAATGATGTTTATAATAATGATAATAATCATAAAAATATTGGTTTTAATCATATTAATACTACTAATAACAATATTACTAATACTTATGATAATAATAATAAAAATTGTATTTATGTTAATAATAATCATAATATTAATGTTAACAATACTTAGCATAACAATAATAATAATAATAATGATAATGATAATAATAATAATAAAAATAATAAAAATAATAATAATAATAATAATAATAATAATAATAATAACAATAACAATAATAATAATAATAATAATAATAATAATAATAATAATAATAATAATAATAATAATAATAATAATAATAATAATAATAATAATAATAATAATAATAATAATAATAATAATAATAATAATAATAATAATAGTAATTAGGGTACAACTTTTGAAGACAAGCTTTAAAAAAATATACGCCACTGCCCGGTCTCGAACCCGAGACCTCTCACTTAACCCGGCAACACCCAAGACCACTCCTCCGGTTCTATTTTTTTGATCTATATCATGATCTTAACTTACATAACCCGAAAGCTATTTTATTATCTCATAACTACAAAAGTCCATTAAGGTTTTGAAGGAGTCCATGAGTTATCCATTTATTGGGCCTTAATGAGTTTCAGCCCGTAACTAGTTCGATGGCATCCTATATCACCCGGTCCCATTACGTTTCCCAGCTCAATTCCTCTTCCCCAATTTACTCGATCCCTAAAATATCTCCAAGATCGTCTTCCCTAAAATCATGTCACCAGATCAATTGGATTCGTTCCCTAGACCTAAGCTTAAGAAGTTTTGTGAAGGAAATCAAGATCAAGAACAACAACAACTCCAAATTTGTCAATAACAGAGGCGATGATGATGATGAAATTGAAAGTCATAAATTGAAATCCGAAGCGTATCAGGTATAGATTACTTCATGAAAAGTATTTAAAATCTCCCATAAAACACTCGTGATCAATGAGTCATCCTATAAACACTGTAACGACCCGACAAAATCTTCATTGACAGCGCCGTTAACTTAAGGCCCGTTACGTGGTCGTAGTCCCTAAATGAGACACGTTTGACCAAAATTATGTCGCATTCATTTGAAACGTACAAGATTTGCAAAGTTTTGTTTACCAATGGTTCGACAACAAGTTTAAGTTTACAAGAGTTATAAAGTATAAATGAAATAACTTGCGACATAATTAGTTTAAAATCACGGTTGTTATAAATAGCGTAAGTATGTAAACATATGTTTGAATCCAAAGGTGCTATCACTAGCGTATGCATGTATGCTTGACTCCAAGCAAGTAATCAAAGTGTGCGGAAGCATGTATCAAGTAGCCAAGTATGAACCTGAGAAACATATAGAAAACTATCAACGAAAAACGTTGGTGAAATTATAGGTGTATTTGTAAACGTTATATTATGAACCACAAGATTTAGTATTTCCATCAAGTTGATTATTCAAATCGTTTGCATTCCAAAAGTATGTTTCGCGAGCATCCAATTATCAAGACTTAACGTTTCCTTCCATAGGACAACATCACAATAGCGTTAGAACATACACTGTTTCTCGAAAATATATTTCATCCGTAGACGGTAGCGAACAATCCGAAATAAGGTTTTGTCAAACCCGTATGGCTACACAATATAAGTTCTCGCTTACACCCTGCAAGTCTAACTAATGATAATCGAATTGAGGATTTTTGTTCTAACTCGCTGTGGAATGTTTGTTTCATCGTACTTGTGTTCAAAGTATAAATGTAAGTAGTACAAGATGTAACAAAGTATATGTTTCTCAGCCCACGATTTAAAAGAATAAAAGTTGTTGAAAAAGTGGGACTATGATCTCACCTCGAGTGCACGAGTATAAAAGTACTTCACAAAGTAAACGTGTGCATGAATGTTGCTTAGCCTTGACCTAAACAAGTAAGTTGTATCAATCACCGGTTATGACACAAGGTCGGTCGAAATGTGTTCAATTAGTACTATGGCTCGTTACAACTTGATTATATAGCATGTGAATCAAATTGTCAAGTTTAATGCAAGAATCAAGTATAAAATAAGATTAGGACGATTGCATAAGTATTTGGTTAAGTTTGACTAAAAGTAAAACTTGGTCAAAGTCAAAGTCAACGCGGTCGGGTAGGGTCTCGGACAATTTTTCTAAGTTATATAATCATATATGAGCATGTTGGCCAAGTTTCTTGTTAATCGGAGGTGCGTAGCATAGTTAGAATTAAACGGTAAACGACCAAGCGAAACAGAATCTGGCAGTTCATCTGGACGGCGTCCAGATTTGCTGGTCGGCATCCAGCATTGAAGGAATGGATGGCATCCAAGAATCTGGATGGCGTCCAGATCAGTATGCAGGTCCTGTTTTGCTGCAACACACAATGCACGAACCAAAACCCAAACAATCCCAATTTATGACCCGCAAACAATTAAAATATGTATCTTATATCATCGGGAAGGTATTTTGACGAGGAAAACAACTAATCACCTATCATCAATCGAGTTCATCATTTACAACAACAAAAACCTCGTCAAATGATCGTTAAATGTTTATAATCAAAGTCTCAAGTTCGCAAAATGCATTTCATGATTCGAGAATCCAATTTATACATATGATATGCTGTTTTAAAGGTAATCAAGCATACAATCCAACCAAACACTTACCAACAACATTTCATGGCATTCAAATCATCAAAAGTCCATTTTAAGAGTTATCAAACCCTAACCAAAACTCACAAAATCAATATTCATGTGTTTGAAGTTTTCTTAATCAACCTATACATCAAAACGAAGCTAGTGATACTAGTAACACAATTAAAACATGAACTTTAACAATTTAACAACATTTAATCACCCAAAACTCAAGATTAAGTACACCCATTTCAAATGTTCAAACTAGTTACTCAAAATAACAAATCGAGTAAACAATACATTTATTCATGTTATACTTGAGCCATAGACACTAATTAACACCATTTCAAGTATATAAAATGAATTTAGAGAAATCTAGTGTTTTTAGAAAGTTACCCAAACTTGATGAGATTGGTACCAAAACGTAGAGGATGAAGAGAGGATCACGAAAATGTAATTTAGTTTGATGTTTGCTTCTTGATTCGGATTTGGATGATGAATTAATGGAGAAGATGAAAATGGTGTTCTTGAGTTTGAGAGGATAAGTGATGAGGAGGTGGAAGTATCAAATGAATGGGTGGTGGAAAGTGGGTTGACTAGTTGACCTAGTCAACTAGTTTGCCTACTTGGCAACTTCGGCCCCTCGAGTTTAAAGCGGGTGCGGGAATTAACCAAACGAGTATTTTAAAAATGCTCCAGTAAAATAGTGATGTTATAATTAAATAACAGGAATATTAAGAACGTTAGTCAAAGGAAAATACGATTTTAAATAACGAAAGGTATTATTTAAAAAAAAATACGGTGTTAAAAATAAATTTAACAGAAAAACGCGGGATGTTACATTACCTACACCTTAAAAGAAATTTCATCCCGAAATTTAGTTGGAAGTAGTAGTTGTTGATTCTTACTCGAGATCTTGTGTTGCCAATTCTACGAATAACTGAAGGTACTTCCTTGGACATTTCTACGAACTTTGACGGTCGGGATTTTACGTTGTTTCAGAGTTTAGTTTCACGATTCAATATTTCAACCGATTCTCCTAGGAAGGAAAGTTTATCATCGATAGTAGGTTCGTCGAAGAGGATAACAAGTTCTTATTTCGCAAGACACTTCTTCAAGTTTGATACACGGAATATAGGATGAACGGAGCTCAATTGAGTCGAAAGATCGAAACGGTAAGCAACGGGTCCAATACGCCCCAAGATTTCAAAAGGATTAAAATATTGCGGATTTAGCTTTCTACGTTTCTCAAAACGGATTGCACTTTTTCAAGGTGCGACTTTTAACATTGCATGGTCATCCACTTAGAATTCAAGAGGTTTACGTCTAACATCGGCATAGCTCTTTTGGCGACTACGGTCGTTTTGAGTCTTTTTGGATTTGAACAATCTTAACGATTATTTCACGAATGAGTTCGGGTTCGGTGGTTTGATTATCATTTACTTGGTTCTACAAAAGGAGAATGACATTTTCGGTCATATAAGATTTCAAAAGGTGTGACGTTAAGACTTGAATGATAACTATCGTTGTAAGAGAATTCAGTTAAAGGCAAAGGCTGTTCCCAAGTAAATTTGAAGTCGATAACACAAACTTGTATTATGGTTTCTGAGGTTTAAATCGTATGTTTGTTTGGTCCTTCAGGTTGTGGTTGATGTGTTGTACTCATGTCTAATCGTGGTCCCGAGGCTTTTTGTAAGGCACCCCAAAATTTAAAAATGAAACGAGGATATCGATCAGAAACGAGGTACAGTTCTTTTAAGATACATTTGGACAAGTTTGTTAGGACCTGAAAACATTTGTTGGAACAAGTTTCTATTTCTCAAGAATTTCGCGCCGCGGAAGATTTATCGGTTTTCGAAAATGTTCGTTAGGACTATTCTCCCTCTTGGTGAATACTAGTATAATGTGAAGAGTCTCTCTCACCATTGAGAATTTAGATTAAAGATTTCCTTATATGGAAGTACGAGTGTAATGCGAGAGAAGTTTCCGCCTCGATGTGAGCATATCAAGCATGTTGTAGTTCGTCGATAAAACTATGCGAAAACGAAATAGTATACACGTGTAACATACGTATGATGTTGAAAGAATTTGCCACTCATTCGGAAGCATAAATATGGTTCGACAATAATCGAAGATGTGTCCCGGGTATGGTTGTTATCAGTATTCTCGGAGTTTTTGAATGTTCAAAAAAGAAAAATGAAGTCATGTACATGGCACATGGTGGTGATTAGGTTGATCGAGTCCAATCACTATCACGAGTCATTAGAACTTTGGTATGACTTACCGTAATATAACCACGTTGATCGAGTGTCGTTATATTACGCTAACTCATACCTCCATTCCCACATCATTCCATAGATTCGACTTCGTGTAATCGTGAAGTTTTAAAATGAACAAACTGTAACGACGTCTCTAACGTGACTCGTATTTAATCAAAAGAATTAGTGCAACTCTGAAGATGCATTTCCCGAGGGAAGTGTATAAATGATTGTTCACGTCAAAGCGGTTCAAGTCAAACAATAACGTCTTTAGGTACGAAAAGAGTAACGAATTATGATAACGAGTATTACGTAACCGTAATGATAAGTAGTGATGACGATACTCACCTAGAGTAGTGATGGTAGTAACAAGATGTGGTAGATAGTGAAGAACACTGGTGTAACATCGATAGTAAGTTGAGATGGTGGCGAATAACAATCTAGGAGATCGAGTTCCCGAACTAGTGTGACTAATGAAGTCATTGTCATCCTTACGTGTATGAACCTTGAAATTAACTTGGGTTACCAGAAAGTGGCAGAATACCGATTCGTATGATGAAAGCTTGGTATCATTAAGAAGTTTGCCTAAAAATGATTCAAGTATAATGCACAAGTAGTCAAGTAAGTGCTATCTATAGCAAATGTATGTCTGAATGCAATGGCTAACTATCTGGTTGTAGTCTAGATTCACTAATGCATCCTAACGACTCTGTCAGACACACTAATGCATATCCTAGTTCGCTACAACCAACGCTCTGATACCATCTGTAACGACCCGACAAAATCGTCATTGACGGTGCCGTTAACTTAGGTCCCGTTACGTGGTCGTAGTCCCTAAATGAGACACGTTTGACCAAAATTATGTCGCATTCATTTGAAACGTACAAGATTTGCAAAGTTTTGTTTACCAACGGTTCGACAACAAGTTTAAGTTTACAAGAGTTATAAAGTATAAATGAAATAACTTGCGACATAATTAGTTTAAAATCACGGTTGTTATAAATAGCGTAAGTATGTAAACATATGTTTGAATCCAAAGGTGCTATCACAAGCGTATGCATGTATGCTTGACTCCAAGCAAGTAATCAAAGTGTGCGGAAGCATGTATCAGGTAGCCAAGTATGAACCTGAGAAACATATAGAAAACTGTCAACGAAAAACGTTGGTGAAATCATAGGTGTATTTGTAAACGTTATATTTTGAACCACAAGATTTAGTATTTCCATCAAGTTGATTATTCAAATCGTTTGCATTCCAAAAGTATGTTTCGCGAGCACCCAATTATCAAGACTTAACGTTTCCTTCCATAGAACCCCATCACAATAGTGTTAGAACATACACTATTTCTCGAAAATATATTTCATCCATAGACGGTAGCGAACCGTCCGAAATGAGGGTTTGTCAAACCCATATGGCCACACAATATAAGTTCTCGCTTACACCCTGCAAGTGTAACTAATGATAATCGAATTGAGGATTTTTGTTCTAACTCACTGTGGAATGTTTGTTTCATCGTACTTGTGTTCAAAGTATAAAAGTAAGTAGTACAAGATGTAACAAAGTATATGTTTCTCAGCCCACGATTTAAAAGAATAAAAGTTGTTGAAAAAGTGGGACTATGATCTCACCTCGAGTGCACGAGTATAAAAGTACTTCACAAAGTAAACGTGTGCATGAAAGTTGCTTAGCCTTGACCTAAACAAATAAGTTGTATCAATTACCGGTTACGACACAAGGTCGGTCGAAATGTGTTCAATTAGTCCTATGGCTCGTTACGACTCGATTATATAGCATCTGAATCAAATTGTCAAGTTTCATGCAAGAATCAAGTATAAAAGAAGATTAGGACGATTGCATAAGTATTTGGTTAAGTTTGACTAAAAGTCAAACTTGGTCAAAGTCAACGCAATCGGGTTGGGTCTCGGACAATTTTTCTAAGTTATATAATCATATATGAGCATGTTGGCCAAGTTTCTTGTTAATCGGAGGTGCGTAGCATAGTTAGAATTAAACGGTAAACGACCAAGCAAAACAGAATCTGGCAGTTCATCTGGACGGCTTCCAGATTTGCTGGACGGTGTCCAAGAATCTGGACGGCGTCCAGATCAGTATGCAGGTCCTGTTTTGCTGCAACACACAATGCACGAACCAAAACAAGATAGATCAGTATGCAGGTCCTGTTTACTCTCAATGATTGCAGTTTATTTTATTATGAAACAGAAACAAGATAGAAACAGGTAGAGTTTAAAGAATTGATGTTTGTGATGGCTTGAGGTTTCTTGTTTATCTTTGTTTCAAACACAGGAACGAGCAGCAGCAGCCTGGTTAGCTTTTCGATCAGATTGAAGTAGAATTGGTGGGATGTATCATAGTAGCAGCGAAGTGGTAACAAGTTTTATGTGCCTGGAGTTCGACTATCAACAATCAAAGTTGACTAATAGTGCAGTAGTAGCTGCTGGTCGATCTCAACAATTAGCTGCAGCAGTAACGGATAATTAGTGAAGGTTTTTGTGATGATGTAAGTGGTGGATGGTTTTGATGGAGAAAATCGAATGTATTCTCAATAAGATAGAGATGATTCATATATAAGTGTGTATGTTGATAGATTTAATCACTCTAATGAGAAGGACTGAAAAATTAAAGTGGAAAAGGATTGGCAACAGAATTTGGAATATAGTTTGTGATTAAACACTAATTTGTACGAATTTTCAAATCACATACAGTATGATAACTACAAGAAACAACTTCGTACCAGTTTTCCTTTATTTAAAGATTATATAATAAATAATAATAATTAATATATGTATTATTAATAATAATTATTATATTAATAATAATAATAAATAATATTGATACTAAAATGATAATAATCATAGTATTAATGTTAATAATAATAAAATGTATTATTTTCACATAATATTAATAATAACACAAATAATAACTATTTTAATAATAATTATGCTAATATTAGATGATATTAACTATAAAAATGGTAAAAATAATATTATTCATAATACTAATTATAATTATATTAATATTAATATTAATAATAATATAACATATTGTATACATCAAATTTCATATTTATATCATAATATTATTAGATATTTATTTTATTAATAATAATGAAAGTAATATTATTATTATAACAACTTTATTTTAATTTGTTATATATATATATATATATATATATATATATATATATATATATATATATATACTATTACTTATGTAATATTTACTAATCATATAATATATCATATAATAATTTTTATTAAATTCTTTTATTATTTATGCATTTTTTATATAATACAGTATTATAATAATCATATATATATTTATATATAGCTTCATTTTAAATTACACTTAATTATTTTATATCTTATTTTACATATTTAATTCTAATGTTTAAATTATATTTAATAATTTCAAATTATTATATACACCTGCATTAATATATATATATACACATGTTTATTTACAAACAATTGTTTGTGAATCGTCGAGAATGGTCGAAGTTAAATGAATGTATGAAATAATTCAAAATTATGTGATTCAACATTACAGACTTTGCTTATCATGTCGAAATCATATAAAGATTAAGTTTAAATCTGGTCGGAAATTTTCGGGTCGTCACACAAGAAGTCGTCAAGAAAGAAGTAATCAAACTTCTGGAGGCCGGTATGATCTATCCTATTTCTGGTTCGCCATGGGTTAGTCCTGTTCAAGTGGTACCCAAGAAAGGAGGAATGACCGTCATCAAAAATGAGAATAATGAACTTATTCCAACACAGGAGGTCACCGGTTGGAGGGTTTGCATAAATTATCGTAAACTAAACGATGCAACCCGGAAAGATCATTTTCCACTTCTGTTCATTGATCAAATGTTGGAACGTCTATCAGGAAAAGAGTTCTATTGTTTCCTTGACCGTTTTTTCGGCTACTTTCAAATTCCCCTCGATCCAAAGGACCAAGAAAAGACAACCTTCACCTGTTCTTACGGAACGTTTGCCTATCGTCGCATGCCCTTTGGGTTATGCAATGCACCTGCTACATTTCAGAGGTGTATGGTAGCTATATTCCATGACATGATCGAACGTTGTTTGGAAGTCTTCGGTAGTACCTTTGAGTCGTGCCTTTCTAAGTTCAACTGGTTTGTAAATTCGAACTTAGTTCTAAATTGGGAAAAATGTCACTTCATGGTAAAAGAAGGAATAGTTTTAGGATATATGATATCAAAGTCAGGAATAGAAGTCGACAAGGCTAAGATTGAAAACATAACTAAACATCCAGAACCTAGCAAAGTAAAAGTTGTGAGGAGTTTCCTTGGACACGTCAGTTTCTACCGATGTTTTATCAAAGATTTTTCAAAGGTCACTCGACCTATTACTCATCTCCTCGGAAAGGAAGTTTTGTTTGTCTTTTATGAAGAATGTGTTCAAGCGTTCAACTACCTAAAGGAACAACTCACACATTCACCCATCATGATAGCTCCTGATTGGAGCTTACCAATCGAAATCATGTGTGACGCTAGTGACTTCGCAGTTAGAGTTGTACTAGTACATAGGAAAGATAAGCATTTTCATCCAATTTATGACGCCAGCAAAACCTTAATTGGAGCTCAAGAGAATTGCACCACTACGGAGAAGGAGCTGCTAGCAGTAGTTTTCTCCTTCGACAAATTCCGTTCTTATCTCATTCTCTCCAAAACTACGGTGTAAACAGATCATTCAGCCCTAAAATATTTGTTTACTAACAAAATATGCTAAACCAAGACTCCTACGATGGATCTTACTCCTTCAGGAATTCGATATTGAGATTAAAGATAAGAAAGGAATATAGAACGTTACAACAGATCATCTTAGTCGTTTAGATAATCCAGCGATGGAACAACTTGTTGAACAAGATATTAGAGACAAATTTCTAGAAGAACAGCTTATAAGCTTAGCACAAGCATATATAGGATCACAATTCACTGATACCCCTTGGTAGGCTGACATAGCCAACTACCTGGTTGCTGGAGTGGAACAAAAAGGAATGAGCACATTCCGAAGAAGGAAGTTCTTCAGGGATGCTAAGTACTACTACTGGAAAGATCCGTACATGTTAAGAATTTGTCCTGATCTGATAATCAGAAGATGCGTAGACGAGAAACAAGCAACATGGATTCTTGACCAATGTCATCACGGACCAACTGGAGGTCATCATGGAGCAAAATTAACCGCGAGAAAGGTCTACGATTCAGGATAATATTTGAAATGTCCATTTCTTATTGATTAAAAACGTTCCATATCAATTGATTTCGTTGCGAGGTTTTAACTTCTATATGAGACGTTTTTCAAAGACTGCATTCATTTTTAAAATAAACCATAACCTTTATTTCATAAATAAAGGTTTAAAAAGCTTTACGTAGATTATTAAATAATGATAATCTAAAATATCCTGTTTACACACGACCATTACATAATGGTTTACAATATAAATATGTTACATCGAAATCAGTTTCTTGAATGCAGTTTTTACACAATATCATACAATCATGGACTCCATATCTTGTCCTTATTTTAGTATGCAATAGCGGAAGATCTTGGTATTCACCTGAGAATAAACATGCTTTAAACGTCAACAAAAATGTTGGTGAGTTATAGGTTTAACCTATATATATCAAATTGTAACAATAGACCACAAGATTTCATATTTCAATATACATCCCATACATAGAGATAAAAATCATTCAGATGGTGAACACCTGGTAACCGACATTAACAAGATGCATATATAAGAATATCCCCATCATTCCGAGACACCCTTCGGATATGATATAAATTTCGAAGTACTAAAGCATCCGGTACTTTGGATGGGGTTTGTTAGGCCCAATAGATCTATCTTTAGGATTCGCGTCAATTAGGGTGTCTGTTCCCTAATTCTTAGATTACTAGACTTAATAAAAAGGGGCATATTCGATTTTGATAATTCAACCATAGAATGTAGTTTCACGTACTTGTGTCTATTTTGTAAATCATTTATAAAACCTGCATGTATTCTCATCCCAAAAATATTAGATTTTAAAAGTGGGACTATAACTCACTTTCACAGATTTTTACTTCGTCGGGAAGTAAGACTTGGCCACTGGTTGATTCACGAACCTATAACAATATATACATATATATCAAAGTATGTTCAAAATATATTTACAACACTTTTAATACATTTTGATGTTTTAAGTTTATTAAGTCAGCTGTCCTCGTTAGTAACCTACAACTAGTTGTCCACAGTTAGATGTACAGAAATAAATCGATAAATATTATCTTGAATCAATCCACGACCCAGTGTATACGTATCTCAGTATTGATCACAACTCAAACTATATATATATTTTGAAATCAACCTCAACCCTGTATAGCTAACTCCAACATTCACATATAGAGTGTCTATGGTTGTTCCGCAATATATATATATATATATATATATATATATATATATATATATATATATATATAGATGGGTCGACATGACAGGTCGAAACATTGTATACGTGTCTATGGTATCTCAAGATTACATAATATACAATATAAGTTGATTAGGTTATGGTTGGAATAGATTTATTACTAAATTTCACGTAGGTAAAATGAGTAGTTTTTATCAATCTTGTTTTACTCGCCATTTCTTCGTTTCTAATCCGTTTTGAGTGATTCCAGTGGCCACGGTTTTGTATTGAACTTAACTTTATGAATCTAAACAGAAAAAGTATAAGTTTATAGTCGGAAATACAAGTTACAAGTCATTTTTGAAATAGGTAGTCATTTCCGTCGAAAGAACGACATCTTGATGACCATTTTGAAAAACATACTTTCACTTTGAGTTTAACCATGATTTTTGGATATAGTTTCATGTTCATAATAAAAATCATTTTTCCAGAAGTTCTTCTTAGCTTTTAAATCAAAGTTCTTCTTAGCTTTTAATTATCCCAACCAAAACAGCCCCCGGTTTTACTACGACGGCGTATATCCAGTTTTATGGTGTTTTTCGTGTTTCCGGGTTTTAAATCATTAAGTTAGCATATCATATAGATATAGAACATGTGTTTAGTTAATTTTAAAAGTCTAGTTAGAAGGATTAACTTTATTTGCGAACAAGTTTAGAATTAACTAAACAATGTTCCAGTGATTACAAGTTTATAACGTTGAATAAGATAGCTTTTTATGTATGAATCGAATGATGTTATGAACATCATTACTACCTCAAGTTCCTTGGATAAACCTACTGGAAATGAGAAAAATGGATCTAGCTTCAAAGGATCCTTGGATGTCTTGAAAGTTCTTGAAGCAGAATCATGACACGAAAACAATTTCAAGATAGATTTCCACTCGAAATAAAATTGTTATAGTTATAGAAATTGAATTAAAGTTTGAATATGATTATTACTTTGTATTAGAAATATAACCTACTGTAAGTAACAAAGGTTTCTTGATCTTGGATGATTACTTGGAATGGATTTAGAAAACTTGGAAGTAAACTTGCAATCTTGGAAGTATTCTTGATTTTATGAAACTAGAACTTTTGGAATTTATGAAGAACACTTAGAACTTGAAGATAGAACTTGAGAGAGATCAATTAGATGAAGAAAATTGAAGAATGAAAGTGTTTGTAGGTGTTTTTGGTCGTTGGTGTATGGATTAGATATAAAGGATATGTAATTTTGTTTTCATGTAAATAAGTCATGAATGATTACTCATATTTTTGTAATTTTATGAGATATTTCATGCTAGTTGCCAAATGATGGTTCCCACATGTGTTAGGTGACTCACATGGGCTACTAAGAGCTGATCATTGTAGTGTATATACCAATAGTACATACATCTAAATCTGTGTATTGTACGAGTACGAATACAGGTGCATACGAGTAGAATTGTTGATGAAACTGAACGAGGATGTAATTGTAAGAATTTTTGTTAAGTAGAAGTATTTTGATAAGTGTATTTAAGTCTTTAAAAAGTGTATGAATACATATTAAAACACTACATGTATATACATTTTAACTGAGTCGTTAAGTCATCGTTAGTTGTTACATGTAAGTGTTGTTTTGAAACCTTTAGGTTAACGATCATGTTAAATGTTGTTAACTCAATGTTTATAATATCAAATGAGATTTTAAATTATTATATTATCATGATATCATGATGTATTAATATATCTTAATATGATATATATACAGTTAAATGTCGTTACAACGATAATCGTTACATATATGTCTCGTTTCGAAATCATTAAGTTAGTAGCCTTATTTTTACATATGTAGTTCATTGTTAATATACTTAATGATATGTTTACTTATCATAATATCATGTTAACTATATATATATCCATATATATGTCATCATATAGTTTTTACAAGTTTTAACGTTCGTGAATCACCGGTCAACTTGGGTGGTCAATTGTCTATATGAAACCTATTTCAATTAATCAAGTCTTAACAAGTTTGATTGCTTAACATGTTGGAAACACTTAATCATGTAAATAACAATTTCATTTAATATATATATAAACATGGAAAAGTTCGGGTCACTACAGTACCTACCCGTTAAATAAATTTCGTCCCGAAATTTTAAGCAGTTGGAAGTGTTGACGTATCTTCTGGAAATAAATGCGGGTATTTCTTCTTCATCTGATCTTCTCGTTCCCAGGTGAACTCGGGTCCTCTACGAGCATTCTATCGAACTTTAACAATTGGTATCTTATTTTGCTTAAGTCTTTTAACCTCACGATCCATTATTTCGACGGGTTCTTCGATGAATTGAAGTTTTTCGTTGATTTGAATTTCATCTAATGGAATAGTGAGATCTTCTTTAGCAAAATATTTCTTCAAATTCGAGACGTGGAAAGTGTTATGTACAGCCGCGAGTTATTGAGGTAACTCAAGTCGGTAAGCTACTGGTCCGACATGATCAATAATCTTGAATGGTCCAATATACCTTGGATTTAATTTCCCTCGTTTACCAAATCGAACAACGCCTTTCCAAGGTGCAACTTTAAGCATGACCATCTCTCCAATTTCAAATTCTATATCTTTTCTTTTAATGTCAGCGTAGCTCTTTTGTCGACTTTGGGCGGTTTTCAACCGTTGTTGAATTTGGATGATCTTCTCGGTAGTTTCTTGTATTATCTCCGGACCCGTAATCTGTCTATCCCCCACTTCACTCCAACAAATCAGAGACCTGCACTTTCTACCATAAAGTGCTTCAAACGGCGCCATCTCAATGCTTGAATGGTAGCTGTTGTTGTAGGAAAATTCTGCTAACGGTAGATGTCGATCCCAACTGTTTCTGAAATCAATAATACATGCTCGTAGCATGTCTTCAAGCGTTTGTACCGTCCTTTCACTCTGCCCATCAGTTTGTGGATGATAGGCAGTACTCATGTCCAGATGAGTTCCTAATGCTTGCTGTAATGTCTGCCAGAATCTTGAAATAAATCTGCCATCCCTATCAGAGATAATAGAGATTGGTATTCCATGTCTGGAGACGACTTCCTTCAAATACAGTCGTGCTAACTTCTCCATCTTGTCATCTTCTCTTATTGGTAGAAAGTGTGCTGATTTGATGAGACGATCAACTATTACCCAAATAGTATCAAAACCACTTGCAGTCCTTGGCAATTTAGTGATGAAATCCATGGTAATGTTTTCCCATTTCCATTCCGGGATTTCAGGTTATTGAAGTAGACCTGATGGTTTCTGATGCTCAGCTTTGACCTTAGAACACGTCAAACATTCTCCTACGTATTTAGCAACATCGGCTTTAATACCCGGCCACCAAAAATGTTTCTTGAGATCCTTGTACATCTTCCCCGTTCCAGGATGTATTGAGTATCTGGTTTTATGAGCTTCTTTAAGTATCATTTCTCTCATATCTCCAAATTTTGCTACCCAAATCCTTTCAGCCCTATACCGGGTTCCGTCTTCCCGAATATTAAGATGCTTCTCCGATCCTTTGGGTATTTCATCCTTTAAATTTCCCTCTTTTAAAACTCCTTGCTGCGCCTCCTTTATTTGAGTAGTAAGGTTATTGTGAATCATTATATTCATAGATTTTACTCGAATGGGTTCTCTGTCCTTCCTGCTCAGGGCGTCGGCTACCATATTTGCCTTCCCCGGGTGGTAACGAATTTCAAAGTCGTAATCATTTAACAATTCAATCCACTTACGCTGCCTCATATTCAGTTGTTTTTGATTAAATATGTGTTGAAGACTTTTGTGGTCGGTATATATAATACTTTTGACCCCATATAAGTAGTGCCTCCAAGTCCTTAATGCAAAAACAACAGCGCCTAATTCCAAATCATGCGTCGTATAATTTTGTTCGTGAATCTTCAATTGTCTAGACGCATAAGCAATTACTTTTGTTCGTTGCATTAATACACAACCGAGACCTTGCTTTGAGGCGTCACAATATATCACAAAATCATCATTCCCTTCAGGTAATGACAATATAGGTGCCGTAGTTAACTTTTTCTTCAATAACTGAAACGCTTTCTCTTGTTCATCCTTCCATTCAAATTTCTTCCCTTTATGCGTTAATTCAGTCAAGGGTTTTGCTATTCTGGAAAAGTCTTGGATGAACCTTCTGTAGTAACCAGCTAGTCCTAAAAACTGGCGTATGTGTTTCGGAGTTTTCGGGGTTTCCCACTTTTCAACAGTTTCTATCTTTGCCGGATCCACCTTAATACCTTCTTTGTTCACTATGTGACCGAGGAATTGAACTTCTTCCAACCAAAATGCACACTTTGAAAACTTAGCGTACAATTCTTCCTTCCTCAATACTTCTAACACCTTTCTCAAATGTTCACCGTGTTCTTGGTCATTCTTTGAGTAAATAAGTATGTCATCAATGACAAACTTGTCAAGGTATGGTCCACACACTCGGTTCATAAGGTCCATGAACACAGCTGGTGCATTAGTTAAACCAAACGGCATGACCATAAACTCGTAATGACCGTAACGTGTTTTGAAAGCAGTCTTTGGAATATCATCTTCTTTCACCCGCATTTGATGATACCCGGAACGTAAGTCAATCTTTGAATAAACAGACGAGCCTTGAAGTTGATCAAATAATGATAATCTAAAATATAGTGTTTTCACATGATTATTACATAATGGTTTACAATAATATTACACATCAATTTAAGTCTTCGAATGCAGTTTTTAAACAATATTATACAAGCATGCTGTCTCCAACTCTTGTTCATAAATTAGCATGCAACAGCGGAAGCTCTTAATAATCACCTGAGAATAAACATTCTTTAAACGTCAACAAAAATGTTGGTGAGTTATAGGTTTAACCTATATATTTATCAAATCGTAATAATAGACCACAAGATTTCATATTTCCATTTTTCATAAACATCATCCCATACATAGAGATAAAAATCATTCATATGGTGAACACCTGGTAACCGACATTAATAATATGCATATAGAATATCCCCATCATTTCGGAACTCCCTTCGGACATGATAAAATCGAAGTACTAAAGTAGTTCAAATTCTCTGACTGGGGCTTGTTAGTGCTCATAGATCTATCTTTAGGATTCACGTCAATTAGGTTGTCTGTTCCCTAATTCTTAGATTACCAGACTAAAAAGGGGCATATTCGGTTTAATAAATTCAACCATAGAATGTAGTTTCACGTACTTGTGTCTATTTTGTAAAACATTTATAAAACTACATGTATTCTCATCCCAAAAGATATTAGATTTTAAAAGTGGGACTATAACTCACTTTCACAGATTTTTACTTCGTCGGGAAGTAAGACTTGGCCACGGGTTAATTCACGAACCTATAACAAATGTATACATATATATCAAAGTATGATCGAAATATATTCACAACATTTTTATTACGTTTTAATGATTTAAGTTTGTTAAGTTAGCAGTCCAACGTTAGTAATTTACAACTAGTTGTCCATAGTTAGATGTACAGAAATAAATTATATATTATATCGCATTAATCCACGACCCAGTGTATACAAGTCTCAGGCTAGATCACAGCTCAAAGTATATATATTATTTTGGAATCAACCTCAACCCTGTATAGCTAACTCAAGCATTACTGCATATAGAGTGTCTATGGTTGTTCCCAAATAATATATATAGATGGGTCGATATGATATGTCAAAACATTGTATACGTGTCTATGGTATCCCAAGATTACATAATATATATTAGAATATGAAATGTCCCGTTCTTATTGATTAAAAACGTTCCATATTAATTGATTTCGTTGCGAGGTTTTGACCTCTATATGAGACGTTTTTCAAAGACTGCATTCATTTTAAAACAACCCATAACCTTTATTTCATCAATAAAGGTTTAAAAAGCTTTACTTAGATTATCAAATAATGATAATCTAAAATATCATGTTTACACACGACCATTACATAATGGTTTACAATACAAATATGTTACAACAAAATAAGTTTCTTGAATGCAGTTTTTACACAATATCATACAAGCATGGACTCAAAATCTCTTCCTTATTTAAGTATGCGACAGCGGAAGCTCTTAATAATCACCTGAGAATAAACATGCTTAAAACGTCAACAAAAATGTTGGTGAGTTATAGGTTTAACCTATATATATCAAATCATAATAATAGACCACAAGATTTCATATTTCAATACACATCCCATACATAGAGATAAAAATCATTCATATGGTGAACACCTGGTAACCAACATTAACAAGATGCGTATATAAGAATATCCCCATCATTCCGGGACACCCTTCGGATATGATATAAATTTCGAAGTACTAAAGCATCCGGTACTTTGGATGGGGTTTGTTAGGCCCAATAGATCTATCTTTAGGATTCGCGTCAATTAGGGTGTCTGTTCCCTAATTCTTAGATTACCAGACTTAATAAAAAGGGCCATATTCGATTTCGATAATTCAACCATAGAATGTAGTTTCACGTACTTGTGTCTATTTTGTAAATCATTTATAAAACCTTCATGTATTCTCATCCCAAAAATATTAGATTTTAAAAGTGGGACTATAACTCACTTTCACAGATTTTTACTTCATCGGGAAGTAAGACTTGGCCACTGGTTGATTCACGAACCTATAACAATATATACATATATATCAAAGTATGTTCAAAATATATTTACAACACTTTTAATATATTTTGATGTTTTAAGTTTATTAAGTCAGCTGTCCTCGTTAGTAACCTACAACTAGTTGTCCACAGTTAGATGTACAGAAATAAATCGATAAATATTATCTTGAATCAATCCACAACCCAGTGTATACGTATCTCAGTATTGATCACAACTCAAACTATATATATTTTGGAATCAACCTCAACCCTGTATAGCTAACTCCAACATTCACATATAGAGTGTCTATGGTTGTTCCGAAATATATATAGATGTGTCGACATGATAGGTTGAAACATTGTATACGTGTCTATGGTATCTCAAGATTACATAATATACAATACAAGTTGATTAAGTTATGGTTGGAATAGATTTGTTACCAATTTTCACGTAGCTAAAATGAGAAAAATTATCCAATCTTGTTTTACCCATAACTTCTTCATTTTAAATCCGTTTTGATTGAATAAAATTGCTATGGTTTCATATTGAACTCTATTTTATGAATCTAAACAGAAAAAGTATAGGTTTATAGTCGGAAAAATAAGTTACAAGTCATTTTTGTAAAGGTAGTCATTTCAGTCGAAAGAACGACGTCTAGATGACCATTTTAGAAAACATACTTCCACTTTGAGTTTAACCATAATTTTTGGATATAGTTTCATGTTCATAATAAAAATCATTTTCTCAGAATAACAACTTTTAAATCAAAGTTTATCATAGTTTTTAATTAACTAACCCAAAACAGCCAGCGGTGTTACTACGACGGCGTAAATCCGGTTTTACGGTGTTTTTCGTGTCTCCAGGTTTTAAATCATTAAGTTAGCATATCATATAGATATAGAACATGTGTTTAGTTGATTTTAAAAGTCAAGTTAGAAGGATTAACTTTTGTTTGCGAACAAGTTTAGAATAAACTAAACTATGTTCTAGTGATTACAAGTTTAAACCTTCGAATAAGATAGCTTTATATGTATGAATCGAATGATGTTATGAACATCATTACTACCTTAAGTTCCTTGGATAAACCTACTGGAAAAGAGAAAAATGGATCTAGCTTCAACGGATCCTTGGATGGCTCGAAGTTCTTGAAGCAGAATCATGACACGAAAACAAGTTCAAGTAAGATCATCACTTGAAATAAGATCGTTATAGTTATAGAAATTGAACCAAAGTTTGAATATGATTATTACCTTGTATTAGAATGATAACCTAATGTAAGAAACAAAGATTTCTTGAGGTTGGATGATCACCTTACAAGAGTGGAAGTGAGCTAGCAAACTTGAAAGTATTCTTGATTTTATGTAACTAGAACTTGTAGAATATATGAAGAACACTTAGAACTTGAAGATAGAACTTGAGAGAGATCAATTAGATGAATAAAATTGAAGAATGAAAGTGTTTGTAGGTGTTTTTGGTCGTTGGTGTATGGATTAGATATAAAGGATATGTAATTTTGTTTTCATGTAAATAAGTCATGAATGATTACTCATATTTTTGTAATTTTATGAGATATTTCATGCTAATTGCCAAATGATGGTTCCCACATGTGTTAGGTGACTCACATGCGCTGCTAAGAGCTGATCATTGGAGTGTATATACCAATAGTACATACATCTAAAAGCTATGTATTGTACGAGTACGAATACGGGTGCATGCGAGTAGAATTGTTGATGAAACTGAACGAGGATGTAATTGTAAGAATTTTTGTTAAGTAGAAGTATTTTGATAAGTGTATTGAATTCTTTCAAAAGTGTATAAATACATATTAAAACACTACATGTATATACATTTTAACTGAGTCGTTAAGTCATCGTTAGTCGTTACATGTAAGTGTTGTTTTGAAACCTTTAGGTTAACGATCTTGTTAAATGTTGTTAACCCAATGTTTATAATATCAAATGAGATTTTAAATTATTATATTATCATGATATTAACATGTATGAATATCTCTTAATATGATATATATACATTAAATGTCTTTACAACGATAATCGTTACATATATGTCTCGTTTAAAAATCATTAAGTTAGTAGTCTTGTTTTTACATATGTAGTTCATTGTTAATATACTTAATGATATGTTTACTTATCATAGTATCATGTTAACTATATATATATATCCATATATATGTCATCATATAGTTTTTACAAGTTTTAACGTTCGTGAATCACCGGTCAACTTGGGTGGTCAATTGTCTATATGAAACATATTTCAATTAATCAAGTCTTAACAAGTTTGATTGCTTAACATGTTGTAAACATTTAATCATGTAAATATCAATCTCAATTAATATATATAAACATGGAAAAGTTCGGTCACTACAGAATACATGTATAATACAACATAAGTTAGTTAAGTTATGATTTGTATAGATTTGTTACAAATTTCACGTAGCTACAACAAGTAAAATTATCTAATCTTGTTTTACCCATAACTTCTTTGTTTTAAATCCATTTTTGAGTGAAATTTATGAAATTAAACAGAAAAAGTATAAGTTTATAGCCGAAAATATAGGTTACAAGTCAATATTGTAAGAGGTAGTCATTTCAGTCGAAAGAACGACGTCTTGATGACCATTTTGAAAAACATACTTCCACTTTGAGTTTAACCATGATTTTTGGATATAGTTTCATGTTAATAAGAAAAATCATTTTCCCAGAAGTACAACTTTTAAATCAAATTTTATCATAGTTTTTAATTATCAATCCTAAAACAGCCCCCGATTTTACTACGACGGTGTATGTCCGGTTTTACGGTGTTCTTCGTGTTTCCAGGTTTTAAATCATTAAGTTAGCATATCATATAGATATAGAACATGTGTTTAGTTGATTTTAAGAGTCAAGTTAAAAGGATTAACTTTGTTTGCGAACAAGTTTAGAATTAACTAAACTATGTTCTAGTGATTACATGTTCAAATCTTCGAATAAGATAGTTATATATATATATGAATCGAATGATGTTATGAACATCATTACTACCTTAAGTTTAGTAGGTACACCTACTGGAAGTGACAAAAATTGATCTAGCTTCAAAGGATTCTTGGATGGCTTGAAAGTTCTTGAAGTAGAATCATGACACGAAAACAAGTTCAAGTAAGATTTCCACTCGAAATAAGATTCTTATAGTTATAGAAATTGAATCAAAGTTTGAATATGAGTATTACCTTGAATTAGAAAGATATCTTACTGTAGATAAGACAGATTTCTTGAGATTGGATGATCACTTGAAATGGATTTGCAAGATTGGAAGTAAGCTAGTAAGCTTGAAAGTATTTGTGAAGTATTCTTGATGTGTTCTTGAATGATGATGTTTCTTGATTGTAATTGAAGCTAGGTTGACCTAGATGATCAAAATTACTGAAGTATAGATGTTCTTAAGCTTAGAGAGAGTTAATATGGAGAGAATTTGGATTAGAAAATCAAAGAAATGTGATGTGTGTGTTGTTTGAAAAAAATGCCTAATGCTTAGTCAATATAAGGTTACTAGTTTTTGTTTTCATGATCATAAGTCATGCTAGTTGTCAAATGATGGTATCCACATGTCTTGGTGACTCACAAGGGCTGCTAAGAGCTAATCATTGGAGTGTATATACTAATAGTAAATACATTTAGAAGCTGTGTATTGTACGAGTACGAATACTGGTGTATACGAGTAGAATTGTTGATGAAAATGAATGAGAATGCAATTGTAAGCATTTTTAATAAGTAGAAGTACTTTGATATGTGCCTTGAAGTCTTTCAAAAGTGTATGAATACATCTTAAAATACTACATGTATATACATTTTAACTGAGTCGTTAAGTCATCGTTAGTCGTTACATGTAAGTGTTGTTTTGAAACCTTTAAGTTAACGATCTCATTTAATGTAGTTAACCCATTGTTTATTATATCTAATGAGATGTTAAATTATTACATTATCATGATATTATGATGTATGAATATATCATAATATGATATATATACATTAAAATGTTGTTACAACGATAATCGTTACATATATGCCTCGTTTCGAAATTCTTAAGTTAGTAGTCTTGTTTTACATATGTAGTTCATTGTTAACATACATAATGATATATATGTAATTATCATTTTATCATGTTAAATATAGTGTAACAATACCTTAATATGATACATATGTATTTAGTAAGGCGTTGTTATAACGATAATCGTTATATATATATCGTTTCGAGTTTCTTAACTTAGTAATCTCATTTTTATGTATATAACTCATTGTTAATATACCTAGTGAAATACTTACTTATCATAATATCATGTTAACTATATATATATATATATATATATATATATATATATATATATATATATATATATATATATATATATATATATATATATATATATATATATATATATATATATATATATATATATATATATATATCCATATTTATATCATCATATAGTTTTTACAAGTTTTAACGTTCGTGAATCACCGGTCAACTCGGGTAGTCAATTGTCTACATGAATCCTATTTCAATTAATCAAGTCTTAACAAGTTTGATTGCTTAACATGTTGGAAACATTTAATCATGTAAATTATCAATTTCATTTAATATATATAAACATGGAAAAGTTCGGGTCACTACAGTAACGACTTGATAAATAAAGTGCTCTTGGGAGGCACCCCTTGCTTATCCTTTTAATTTTTAATTTTTAATTCAATTTATTTTTAGTCTACAGATTTATTTTACAGGGCACTAACCCTAAGCGTCGTACTTGCGCTTAGTACTTACTAGTTTGTTGAAATGTATCCAGGTAAAATGCCAAGTTCAAGAGTTTCCTATAGCACAACTAATAGAAAAAAGTGACTACTAGACTCTACTAGTAGTTGAGTGCTCCTTGTTGTTCGGATCTTGACCGGGTCTGAGCTTCCCAAGCTCTATAGAGAGCAGTACAGATCAGCACATGCCTTTGATGGGACAGCTAGGCCCGAGACGTTTAATTCTAGAGAGTGGTGAGGAGGATATCAGTACGGCACCGCCAGCTCCTCCAGTACAATGCTCCAGGTGTTTAGATTCTAGACCCGCTGAGCATCCAGAGCCATTAGAGCCGCATGAGCCACATGTTGTGATTCACCATGGAGCCACCATGAGTGACCCGACTGTCATATGGACATTACTTAGAGATCACTAGAGACTCTACAGAGCTTTCAGAGCATATCTTCAGCGTGAAGGAATGCCCCGGAGTACTCTAGGCCCTTCCTCATTTAGATTAGCATGTTGTGTTCCACCGTCATTACAAGCTACTCCTAGGCACTCTACTCCAGTCTCGGTTCATTCAGTAGCCTCAGCAGTTGCCCCAGTTCTTGCCACTCTAATCACGCCACCTGTTTTATCTGTTTCACCTGCTCCGGTCATTAAGACGGTCCCTATCCATGAGCTACCCGAGGGCTGTCATCTAGTCACAGTCCCTATCACAGTAGAGCTAACTATAGCCCAGATCTTTGATAAAACTGGGAACATCCCTGATGAAGAGCCATTCCCTAGTCTTTCTCACCTAGAGATACCATCATACCTATGTCTAGACACAATATTGGGTCCTGAGTTGGATGAAGGACAACCACTTGAGAATTTGCCAAGATTTGAGGACGAGGACAATATCTTCGGACCTAATGAATACTTCATAGACGCCGCTCTACAAACAGGCCAGGAGAGTATTTCGTAGACTACTTTTATTTTCTTTTAAACTTATCTTTATTATAAAAGCATTGTATAAAAATATATCTAGTGGAAATGCTATCTTTTGTTATTCATGTAGAATTTTATCAAAAAGACTGGTCCTTTCTAGCACTAGGAGCATAGTTCAACCATAGGAAAGCCCAGCATTAGGAGAATAACTTAACCGTAGGGAAGTAATCTGTCCTCAAACCTCTTTCAATTATTACGCACTAGAATCTCTAAGTGTGGGGTAATTCCCGTAACCCACTTACAGATTCTAGAAGATATTGTCCTTAATTTATAAAAGTATTCAAAATATTCTATTTTAGGAAACATTAGGGACAATGTTCTTCTAAGTGTGGGGTATTGGGTAAAAGGTTAAGAACAAGTAGCCGTAAACGCCAAAATTTTTTGAAAAATTATTTTGTCTAAAAAGTAATTAACAAAGAATATTAGGAAAATTCGAAAAATTCTTACCTCGTTTTACCCAAAAGATTCTATAAAATTGTTAGAAATTAGTTTTCGGAATATTCACTAGAACGGAAAGATTAAGCTAAAACTCATGACTTGTGTCAAAAGATTTCTTTCGAAAAAATATGTAAAAGGCTACGCATGACCAAGCACGACCCCATCTTCCAAAAAGTGAGGAATTCTTGGACCCAAAGTACCTGTATGACACATCAAATCTACAATACTTTGTCAATTCATTTGATGAGCGTGCTGGTGTACGGTTTAAGTTAGAACTTGGTTTTGACGTACGTTTCAAGGCCAATGGTTAGTAAGCACCATACGTGATGTAGGTACGATTCTCTTTCCGAAATCATTCTGAATAGAGAAGAAAAAAACCATCCGTTTCCGTTTCCACTCCTCGAATTTAAAACCGACCAACTCACACCAAAGAGTTGATGAATCAGAAAAGACTCACCCCAAATTCACTACCAAAATACACTACCCATTCACCTTCATTCCTTTCCCGCTTTTCAAAAAGATCCAGAGATCAATAAAGAGATAGATCGATCAAATTCACTTCAAAAGCACTTGTTGAAAGTTTCCAAACCCCCAATTGTTTTTGATAGGTCAAACACCTATTTTCGGTGAATTATCACTTCCTCTCTGGGTACCAGGAACAAAGGACAAAAGTTATGAAGAAAGGGTTTGCCAAAAAAAATAAAGAAAATTGAAAGAGCAAAGTCTCTAGTATAAAGGCAAGAAAAACCCGAGAAGTTGCCCAAAGAAGGATTGTCAGAAGAGATAAGAAATTTTTTAGACAAAAGTCTTAGCAAAATCCACATCTTCTGAAGAACTCATTGCGGTATTCAAGCTATTCTCTATCCAAAAAGGGATACTATGAAGAATCAAAATTTATCAATTCTCTTTAAAAATCAAAAGATCCGAATACCTTACACCTTTCCATTAACTCTCAACCAACCCTACAACCCGTATTCTTCTTGAAAGAATGCCTAGGAAGAAGATCAATGACGACCTTACTTAACCGGTGGAGATATCGATGCTTTACCAAGCCTATGATGAAAACTGTTACACGACTGGCTTCTAAGCGACAATACAACTAGATTAGGGCACCCTAAACACTTGAGTGATATGAGTGATCTGATTGTGAGAAGCCTGGTCATGTATACTCTACATCTGAGAGTTGGAAAGTATGCCTTTTTCACCATGGACGCGATTGAAATCTAGCGACTAAACCATCGAAGTTCGAAACATTTTTTAAATTTTTTCAAAAGTGTGACCACTTCTGATGAAAGCATAGAAAAGCATTCAAGGGTGGATGAGGGAGAATCTATTAGAAGAGAACCTTATATTCTCGCTTTTTGCTTGAGGACAAGTAAAGCTAAGTGTGAGGTATTTGATATTGGCCAAAAAGTCACGTTTTTACCCTCGATATTGTGCCCTAAATTAATAAAGTTCCAATTTTTTGGCAAAATAATCGCTTTTTCAGTTAATTTTGTAGATTAAGTAATTACAAAGGCGATGCAAAAAGAATTAAGTAAAACGGAGCTAAAACGAAGATTCTAGAGCGAAAATGGTGAAAGACAAGTTACGACCCAGGAAATCAATTTACGATCTCAGAAAAAAAGCAGACCAGGGCAGCCGTACGGCTTGCCATCCAGCCTGCCATACAACTTGCCACATAAAAAACGGCTTGCCATGCATCCGGGCACAAAAAAACGGCTCACCATGCCATACGGGCATGCCATACGGCCTGCCAGTCGTATGGCAGCTGAGTCCTTGCCTATTTAAGTGGATTTTTGCATTCATTTTTACACACACTCAATTTGTAATTCAATTTATAATTTCAAGTATTTTAGTTAGTTATTAGTAGTAGCTATCTTAGCTTTTATTTTCCAGTGGATATCCCGGCTAGTCCCTACGATCTCGGGCAGATTTCTTCAGCCTTTTCAGGTTTTTATCCAAAACGATTGTCTTATTAATTAAACCTGTATTGTTATCATTTATGTTTAATAATGCGTTGTGATATTGTCATGTTAGCTTAATTAATCTGTATGTTGCCATGATAGAAGTTTGGGTTAGCGTAATTATGTTAAATTAGTACTATTACTGTTGTTATGCTGAACTTGTGACCCCGATAGATTTGTATGCTAGCATCTTAATGATTGACCAACCTAGGTTGTGATCAGGACTTCTCCATCTATATGAACTTAGCTACTTCATAGGATTAAGACCCCTGGTTATACTGAATCTGAAGATTCTATGAACTCGTTATGGCCGAAGTTCCTGAGAGGCATCTAATGTGCTTTTAGGACATAGAACTTAGGAATTGAGACATGAATGACCTAGTATGCCTATTGATTATTCCAAAGAGACTTCTTGGGAGATGTTAAGATGTAGTTAGTACCTTAACTGTGTGACCCAAACCTATTGCATATTCTTGTTTGATTGTTGCCCTAGGATTAAGTCATATCAACTCTTTAGGTATCTATTAGGTTTCTATCTGTTTTACTATCAGTATATCAACTGTAATGTTGTATAATGCCTATATTGGTATGATCTCATTAGTATGATGAAATGGTTGTTAGTTTACATTAATGTTTTGTCAACTTGACCCGACGAACTCATTTCGTTTGTGATTAGTGTTCACTCAACACAACACGTTGTTATTCAGTTATCCAAACTGATAACGAGGGTTAGGATTAGAACCCAACTTACTAATAAACCTTGTGCTTTATGAAGGATAACCTCCGAGGTATAGTCGCCTTTCAATTATACAATGAAGTGACATACTTTTCACTGCTCAACGAGAACTCCGAGAGTCTAGAAATAAGTAGGTCTGTGCAATTGGCTCATCCAACCAGATCTACACCATTCTAATCATAGATTTAAAATAAACATAATTACCTTTCCCTAGCCCAAACTGATATCTTGGTCAACATTTCCCTGATCTGTATATTCCGGATATCTGTAAAGACCCGTCCTAATCCATAAGGACGAATACAATAACATATGATTACATCGCAAGGTAATTGACCTCTATATGATTCATTTTACAAACATTGCCTTCGTTTTTAAAAGATAAACTTCCTTTACGTTGAAAGTTGACGGCATGCATACCATCTCATAATACATCCAACTATAATTGACTTAATAATAATCTTGATGAACTCAACGACTCGAATGCAACGTCTTTTAAAATATGCCATGAATGACTCCAAGTAATATCCTTAAGATAAGCTGATGCACAGTGGAAGATTTCTTTAATACCTGAGAATAAGCATGCTTTAAAGTGTCAACCAAAAGGTTGGTGAGTTCATAGGTTTATCGTAAACAATAAAATTCATCATTTTAATAGACCATCAGATTTAATATTCCCATTTCCCATAACCATTATGCATAAAATTCATTCATATGGATTGAACACCTGGTAATCGACCTTAACAAATTGAATATAGAATATCCTCATCATTCCGGGACAACTTCGGACATGATAAATTTGCCATCATTTCAGGAAAACTTCGGACATGATAAATTCGCCATCATTCCTGGAAAACATCGGGCATGATAAATTCACCATCATTCCAGGAAAACATCGGACATGATAAATTCGCCATCATTCCGGGAAAACATCGGACATGATAAATTCGCCATCATTCCGGGAAAACTTCGGACATGATAAATTCGCCATCATTCCGGGAAAACATCGAACATGATAAATTCGCCATCATTCTGGGAAAACATCGAACATTATAAATTCGCCATCATTCCGGGAAAACATCGGACATGATAAATTCATCATCATTCCGGGAAAACATCGGACATGATAAATTCGCCATCATTCCGGGAAAACATCGGACATGATAAAAAGGGCATATTCGATTTTGATAATTCAACCATAGAATGTAGTTTCAATTACTTGTGTCTATTTCGTAAAACATTTATAAAAGTATTTCATGTATTCGCAGTTCAAAATATATTTCAAAAGCATTTAAAAAACAGTTATAAAAACAACGCATGTATTCTCAGTCCCAAAAATGTAAAGAGTAAAAGGGAATCAAATGAACTCACCATACTGTATTTTGTAGTAAAAATACATATGACGTCATTAAACAAGTGTAGAGTTGGTCTCGGATTCACAAACCTATATCATTTGTATATATATTAAAACATATACTTGCAATCGAACAAATATATATATTATTATTAGTGATATAATGTTTATATTATTAATTTATATATTTCATTATTACTACATAAAAATATAACTTTTGTTATGTTATATGTATCAAATATTTTATATGTATATATTTCATATGTTTGTTAGAATAGTAATTATATTAATACTAAAATAATATTAGTAGTGATTAAATTAATGATAATGATAATACTAGTGTTAATAATAATGATAATAATATTAATGATTTTATTAATAATGATATTAATGATAGTTTTAATGATAAACCTTATAATAATGATAATAACAGTATTTTTTATTAAATTAAATAATTTAACAATAATGATACTGGAAATAATAATTTTTGGTATTAATACTTAATACTAATAATTGTAACAATCCTATTACTAATGGTAACCCTAATAACAATACTTTTATTACTGATAATACTAATAATTCAAAAATGATACTATTATTAATATTAATATAACTTATAGTAACTTTTATTATTTTAATCATAATACTAATAAAAATCCTAATAATATTAATAATAAGAGTGGTACATAGATTAGTAATAATTATCGTAATATTAATTATAATACTTGTAATGATAATAATAATTGATAATGTTAATCATAATAATAACCCTAAGATTTATCATACTTAATAATAATTCTAACAATAATGATATTACTAACAATAATAAACATAATACCAATAATAATAATGATAAAAATAATATTAACAATCATAATAATATTTGTAATAATAATAATAATAATATTAATAATTTGTAAAATTTGAAAACTACCTCCAAATTTCTTTTAAAAAGAAAACTTCTATAACAACCCAACCCGTTAACCTTCCGAAAATGTGCCACAAAAAAAAAAATTCTGGAACAGTTGATCTGGACGGCGTCCAGCACTTAAGACTGGGACGGCGTCCAGCCATCTGGGACGGCGTCCAGATGTACTAAAATATTCTGATCAGTTTTTCGAACACACGCGGGCGAAAACCCGCTTCCCGACACTTTTAAACCAAAACACTTTCACAATAAATTACAACAGTTTAAACTAAGAGTTTTTCACAATAAAAACCGAGTTTTACGACACCGAGCCCACATCGACCCAAAATACCACAAGTGACTATTTCGACCCATTAGTTTATACAAAAACATAGACCGAGCATGGGATTGGGGACACGCTACCCAATCCTAATCAAATCCAAAAGCAAGTCTTCTAAAGCAACTACGCAAATCCACTAGTCCCCGCGCTTACCCGAGCCACCGCATCCGTGCAATCTATAAAAATGTAAACAACGAGAGGGTAAGCTAACGCTTAGTGAGTGAGAATATACTACATACATATATATGCATAAAATGAAATGCGCATCACTAACACACAAATACGAGTCACATACCGCAATCCAAACATAACTAAGCAATGTTATACCTAACGTACCACCAAGTCAAATCGCAAGATTAGTTACAACAATATAAGTAAATACGCGTACATAAATGGGTAACCAAACTACAAGGTTAACCCCTTAACCTCAATCATATGAACATTGGCCGAACAACCCGAGCCTTAGTGAATTCGCATAACCCGAAATTCACTCCTCCACCAATTCAACAACCGAGGTTGGCCGTACCACCCGAGACTTAATAAATTCAGACAACCCGAAATTCATTACCTCATCAATAAGATGACCGCACAACCCTAGTCATCATGAATCTGCACTACCCGAGATTCACTTCTCAATACCAAAACCCACGGTCACGGGATTATAAAATCCACCACATCGGGGTCATCCACATCAAAACAATATCAACCCTTCGCCATTGGGGTTATAACATCCAAATCACAACCACGTATGATAACGTGCACACAAAACGTGCATCACACCAAAGGTAATCAACCAAAACGCACAACCGTGCCAATTGGACTCATACAAAAGCCCATCTAGTCCACCTATATGTGAAGTGAGCTCTATAGCCGAGAATCACTTCACCCGACCCGCACCCATCCTACACATACATATGCACATAGGATATTAACACTTACCTTGTCGCCTTGATGAATGCTTCAAAATAAACTGCCACGCGCTAATGGAAAGTACCTATTCCATTATCACAAATACAACAACACAATTAGGGTTGACTTACAAACCAACCCAATTTACCCTTAGTGCAATTTCGACCCAAATGCACTTCCAAGCACAAACCACGCCATAACTAACCAATAGTCACTAACACGAGTGAAAATGGTCCTAACACACCAATTAAACCCGAACACAAGTGTTAAACACGTGTCATACCCATTTTGACACCAAAACCCTAATTTTGACCCATTTCAAAATTAGTTAGCCAAACTCACCCAAAAGAGTTTCACCACTTCCATAATCACTAAACCTAGTGATTCAACTCAAGATCTAAGCCTAATCAAGGCCAAATCGTCAATCGACCCAAAACCCGCCAAGTGACAAGAATAACAAGTCACTATAAACCCATTTCATCATCTAAAAGGGTTTTACAACAAACTAGCTCAAAACCCTAAATTGAATATCAAATCTAAACAATGAAATTCGGAGTTTGAGCTTACCAATACCACCACAACGTAGCTAGGAGCGAGATGAACAACTTTAGAACCCGAGCTTTTGCGAGAATCTGACTCCTTCTTCTCCAAATCCACCTCTCTCTCTCTCTAAAACTCATACTCTCTCACTAGAACAAGATGAGAGTGTTTGTGTGGGTGTTAGTGGAGCAAATGAGGCTCCTAGAACTGATCTTGTGGCCTTAACTCGTTCTATAAGTGAAAATACCATTTTTGCCCCTCTAAAAATCTTAAAATAACCCAGCTGGCCCGACAGACAAACTGGACGGCGTCCCAATTTCTGGACGGCGTCCAGCCTTTAACATCTGGACGGCGTCCCACCATCCTGGACGGCATCCCAAACAACAAAAAAGTCAGAAACAGGAATAGGGTCTTACAACTTCCGGAACCGGACTCGAACCCGTGACCTCCTGGATACCCGCTAACACTCTTTACCAATGATCCGTTTGTTTTTTTCTGATTAATATCATGACTGTCTAATATTTAATCCGTATTATTTGTTTTCCACTTCTTCTTCTTCAATTCAAATCGACCAACAAATTTCCAGAATTCAGTTAACAATTTTATGATATCATTTAAGACTTGTAACAATCATAGAATTAGATAGGGGTGTCCTTGATTAAAAAAACCAAAAAAAAAAAGAAAAAAAAAGAGATGAAGAACAGCTTCCTGTTCGTCGAAATAAAAAATAAAAAAAAAATATAAACTCAAAATTAAACTTCGATTTTTAGAACGTTTGAGACAGATTATAACATGAAAAAAATTCCAAATCCTTCCTACAAACTTTAGAAATCATCAATTGATCCTGAAACATCAAAACGAATCTAAATTTTAAGATGAACACGACTGTTTGACTTTTTAAATAAAAGTTTGACTTCAACAATTCATCTTCGTTTCTAAAAATTGGAAGATGAGGTTTTAAAGAAAGATTTACCAACTAATTCCTAACCAAACTGCGTTTTTACATTTTTAAATTTGTTTTGAAATCAAGGTTTTGGTTATTGTGGTTCTGTAAAGAGTTGAACGAGCTGTACTGCATTCTTTTGGTTTAAATTCGTTGGGATAATAGCTGTAAGGCTTTTTGGGATTTGGTAACTGATAAGATAAAATCAATTGGATTCTATAATACATAAAGTGATCGTGTCTCAGTGATTACAGATAGATAAATACAAGGAAGATAAATAAAATATAAAACAGATAATAACATGTAACTAATTTTGTTTTAATTATGTTTGAAATTTTATCCTACTGGTGAACGAGTGGGAGACAGGAACAAAAATATAGTACAGATTGATGTATGCGTTAAACAGAATTCAATCCTATTTTTGATTTTTATATATAAACATTAATATTATTAATTACTAATTGTAAATATATTAATAATATTAATACTTTTAATAATACTAAAAATAATAATACTAATATTAATATTAAGTATATTGATAGTTATTAATAATAACGTTAATAATGATAATAGTATTAATGGTAAAGATAACAATAATAATTTTTAAGAATGATAATAATATGATAATATTAATAATAATAATGATAACTATAATAATAATAATGACAAAAATTATAATTTACTACTAAGTATAATAATAATGATATTAATATTAATATTATTATTTATTTTACTCATATAACAACTATATTATAATTTGTAAGTAAATTTAAGATTTTGATACTACATTCTATTAATTATGTAATATTTAATAGTTATCTATCTTACTTTTGAATATTTAATTTATATACATTTTAATATATGTATATATATTATTATATAACACATGTTTGCATATGTAAATTTGACAACATTACTAATGTTATATATTTACTAAAGATATTATGTTAAGAATAGATATTATAATTTAAACACATATTATTTATACGTTTAGAATATGTATAGAATAATATTTATACATAGAAATCATGTATATATAGATATAGATTTATTATAGCATAAACATTCTGCTTTTTATTTACATATTTGATTCTAAGTTTCAATTATACTTTTAATATTTCTAAATATTATACATACTTTCATATATATATATATATATATACATATTTGTTTACAATTGTTCATGAATCGTCGGAAACAGTCAAAGGAAAATTTGAATATATGAACATAGTTTCCCAAAATTTTCGAGACTCAATATTACAGACTTTGCTTATCGTGTCGAGATTATATAAAGATTTAGTTTAAATTTGATCGAAAATTTTTGGGTCGTCACAATATCCCTCCATCTTTTATCTAGGTAATTTAACCAAAGACAATTATCCACTTGCTCTTTAATTCGTTAAACCGTTCAAAAGTACAACCCAGGTTAACTTACACCTTCTACCTTAGAAAGTCAAAATTAAATTTAGGCCCCGCAAAATATAAATAATAAACCACTGTTCTCCCCCTTGATTAGCTGATTCTGATGTCTTGCGGCCTAACGACACCGCATAAATAAAACCGTCCGTTTCGGTTATATCAAGAGGGTAACGAGTTTTTAGCGCAGTTGCCGGGGAATCGAATATTTTAATTGAGAAAGATTTTAAATAGACAAAAGTTTTATTTGGTGGTGTCTAAGAAAGACAATTATACACGAACTTGGTTGTTGGATTTTCTGAACAGTCTCCAATTATATTGGAACCAAAAGGATCTTGCCTCTCCATAGTCAATCTGGCCACTTAGGTACGAAGTAATTTGTGAGAAATCCTATCAATTATAATATCCTATAAGGTTAGCAACCAAATTTCAAGAATAATTGTTTTAATTAAATTATCGATCCTTTTAGTTAATTAATATTTCCTAAAAGTTACTTTTTCAAGTCTTTTAAACAGAAAAGCTTAAAAAATGGAACAACAAATCACCCTTGTTTCTATGCAAAAATCATTCTTAGAAGAAAGAGGAGGACCAGTCACATTAGGAACTGAAGGAATTACTGAAATCAGTTCACATATGATCAAATTGGTCAGTATGATCTGTAAATTTCAAGAATTTCTGACTGACGATCCAAACTTTCACCTAAATAAATTTATCAGTCTGGTGGCTCTTTTAAGAAGGAAGAGAGAAGAAAAACATTTTGAAACTTCACCTTTTCCAATATTCTTTGTCTACACACGCTTTAACATGGTTTGATGAGCTTAAACCAAATTCAATACATTCGTGGGAGGAATCAGCCACAAAGTTTTTTAACAAATTTTATCCACCTTCCTTACAAACCTGTTTAAGAAATGACATCACAAACTTTTCTCAAAAAGAAAACGAGTCATTGTGTCTAGCATGGAATAGAGTATAGGGGATGCTTGAAAGATGTTCTAATCATTCGTTAAGTCTATGCAACTTGGTGCCAGACTCAATTGATCATTTATTTTTCGTATGCCCGTTTTCATCTCAGGTATGGAACCAAGTTTTGGCTCTTTGGCAATTCCAGTATTCGGTGAATATTTGGAGAGATGTAATTTTTCAGCTAGGGCCAATCGCCTCAAAGTTTGAGCTCTAATCATCGTGTCTAAAATCTTACTCGGAGCCTTGGTTTACTTTATTTGGCAAGAGCGAAACTTACGCACGTTCAAGAAGAAGTCGCGTAAAGTTGAGCAAGTTTTTCAAATCATTTACTCTATGACCAGATTGAAGATCATGGCTTTGAACTGGAAGTCCACAACAATGGTGGCCGAGATGAAGAAAATTTGGAATATTGCTTAATGTTTTATCTTTTTAGTTGTTTATTTATGTCTCAAGCCCTTGGGCTTGTGGTTTTAGCTTTATATAGCTTTGGATATGGTTTGTTTAGTTGTATAATTATGAGGCTTGTCTTGTAATCATCTAAACGCTCTTGTTATTTTTGGTTGATATATATTTATCGGGTGCATACCCTTTACCAAAAAAAATCTAGGCTGGTTTCCAGCACATAAACTACTAATATTATCATGAAAGTATAATCAACTAACGTTTCTCGCATGCAAATCAAAAACACAATCAATCAATTATTCAAGATTATGACTCAATTTCAGGTTAATTAAGTGTCCCTCTTTAACCTCACATTTACTTTAGCTAGCTAATCAATTCAATCACAATTGTCTAATTACACTGGTGTCCCACATGCAATCTAACAATATCTAAATTATATTCCAATAACTTAGTAAAGTTCATCAATCTTATTAATTGTTGTTAATTCAACCAACAAACTTGTAATCAAATCTATTAATAAGCATAAGTAACGGTGGATCTTAAAGCAAACATAATCAAGAACAGTTATCGATTATATAAATCAAAGAATTAATAATCCATCACCTAGGTTCAATCATCTAAGTGGATACAAAAGATTTAGCTATACATAATCATACAAAAGATAAATAAATACAAGGATAAACAAAAATTCATCATAGAATTAATCAAGAATAAGAAATTAAAGTTACCAATGATTAAATCTTGTTACAATTAAATTCAAGTGATAAAAACCCAAGCACAATAGTGAAAAAGCTCTGAAATTTGACCCTGAACCCCAAGAATTCGTAAATAAGAAGCTTATCAAAAAGTTAGGGTTCAGTGGGGTATTTATAGATGGAAATTCAGACCCCTAAACCGCCTCAACCTCGTGACCGCGACATAGAACCTTGTGACTGCGAGATTCATTAGATCCAAGTTCGCGACCACGAACTGCTAAATGGTGAATGCGAAGTTACATTTTTATTACTTCAACTTATGTTACTGTTTCACGCTCGTAATACACAACTTCGCACCCGAAACCAACCAACTCGTGACCGCGACCTTAAGCATCGTGACCGCAAAAATTCTTCACCGAACAGCACTTATCTTTTATATCTTGTTTTGCTTTGTCTCGATCTCGTTTGATGCTGAAACAGTGTTGAAATCATCCGAAATGCTTACAATAAGACTTCTTGAACTCAAAACACTAAAAGTCGATATCGATATATATTTTTTTTGGAAGGTTTATTCTATTTAATTAATTATTTATGCAATTATATGCTTATTTTTGTATAAAATTCTAAATAAATAATATATACAGTATAAAATCAATATATAAATTTTTATATGATCTTTACAAAAGGTATGACTTATAAAAATTGAAAACCTAATTATTTGGGTCGAATTAGTGTCTTATATATAATTAAACTTGTATTGATGTAAACCAAGAATTTAAAATAAGAATAAATATAAAATAAATACAAAAACGTAAAACAAAAATTTGTATAATTTTGTACAGTTAAGTATACTTAAATAAGTTTATAATAATTATATTTATAATTTTTGGATATTTATTAGAATTAAAAAAATTAATACATAATTATATATATTTCGGCTTAAATTAATATATAAACTATAATTATTAATTGAATATTATTATTAATAAATATTTGATCAGTAAATAATGTGAAATACAAAATTCAATAATTATCTAATCATTTAATTAATAATTTAGTTATTTTTATTCATTATTTAATTATCAAATTAATATCCTAATAATTATCTTGTAAATAAAGAAACAAATAATAATATAATTATATAATATCTATTATTCATTTATATTATATAATTAGGTAACAAGATAATGTAAAGATTATGATTAATATTTAATCTAATACTATTACCTAATAATAATAACTTAAACTATTATAATTATAAGATACATATAAAATAATAAAACATTTATTTAAATAATAAAACATTTAAATAATTATACTTATATGTATATGAACTATATTATTATTGAATTAACTTAATGATGTATTGTATTCCTATATACACATCAAATGTGGAAACTATAATCATACCGATAACGTATAACTTGTACGAACTTTTTCATTACTTACGGTCACGTGGGTGATGTCTAGGTTGTCATGATGCGAATAAGGTTTTGAATTAAAGGAAAGGTTGTAGACTTATAGTCCAACTGAAAGTTCTAGACTCCCAGTTACATCTGGTCATCCCTTGACTTACTTGATAGCACCGAGGTTCGGGCAAGTTTGAACAACGTCTAAACTTGATTATAGTGGACACAAACTTGTTAAACAAACTTAACAGCTCATAAGATTCTTATGAACTCTTACTTGTCGAATTGAACAAACAAATGACCAAACTTATATCTCTAGGTTGAGATCCCAGTCGTTTACTCCCTTTCATTCTTCTCTTTCATGGAATAACTACACTTGCTGCTAAGATGAACTTCATAGCCCCGCTTTTTACTATTTCATAATTATTTTACAAACTTTGGGGTGAGACATATGCTTGCTTTTAAACTGTTTTACGCTTTAGACACAAGTGCTTAAACTATAACTGTGCTGCCATGCTATGTTTCATGCTAAATCTCTGCCATGATATCGTTAGTTGCTATGCATAACGCAAACTTAATTATTGTGAGTAGGACTATTGAGTCAACGTCTCTATCCAGGTGACCATTGGTCAATGGATATATAATAATGATTTAATGACTCGAACGAATAAAGTGTTATGGGGTAAATTTGTTTAGTTTCGATATCATATACTTCGGCACTACTTTTAACTGATATGGCTATATCAACTGTTTTATAACTAAATCTTATGGTCTAATAACACTGGTAAATACCGATAAACCTATGAATTCACCAACCATTTTTGGTTGACACTTTAAGCATGATTTGTCTCCGGTGATAACTAGCTTTGCTACTACTTGGTGCTATGCTGCTACTTGGGGCTGCATTTACTATTTACATTTATGCATTGAAACAATTACAATTTACATTTTGGATTTTTATATGTAATAACTATTTATTTCCGCTGCAACATTAATTATGGTTTTTAATAAAAACGTCTCATTTAGAGTCGTTCTCTCTTATGCACTTTTGTTATGGTATTGATTAGTCACATTTACCCCCGGTTCCATTTAGGGGGTGTGATAGATTGGTATCAGAGCCAGGTTGTTATAGAGAAATAGGATTGCATTTTATGTGTGCCTTAAGTGCTAGTGAGGGTAACTTAGCGATCTTTAGGACTATAACCTTTCCTGCCTTAGTTTTAAGTTCTTTTCATCTATATCTTACTTGGTGCATTTACATCTTCCTTAGAACCTATCTAATCCTCCTTCTTTCTCTCTTTTAGGATGTATAACCGTAATCCGATCATCATTTCTGACTTCGAATCCGAAGGATCAGTCAACTCACCAACCTACACTTCTGCTACTCCACCTGCATCACCGGTTTATGTTCCTGCTACACCACCTGCATCACTACTCTATGAGCCCGCTACTCCACCACATTCATCACCTACTGAAGAGCCCCAACTTGATGCTAACTATGATGGGGATGATGAGAAAGAATAAATTGTGGAGGAAATAATTGGGGAGGAAGAAGAAGAAAAGGTGGAGGTATTTGTGGAAGAGGTAATCGAGGAATAAGAGGAACCTTCCGAGGAAGAACTCGAGGAAGAATCTGAGCCCAAGAAGGAGTCTGAGCCTCTTGTTGTCTTAGGTCCCTCTTTAAAGAAGAAAGAACCTGAGACACCTACTGTTGATACCCCTAGTCCTTCCAAGAAGCCTACCACAACTGACTTGGCTATGATAGTAGAACGACAGGACAAGTTAGAAAATGAGCAAAAGAGTCTGTTTGATGCCTTGTCAGTTATTCTAAAGGATAAATGTGAGAAGAATAAAGTGGTAGAAAAGTTTATGAAGTATTTCCAAGATCTACTTTAGGATAAAGAGCAAGTATCTGTTCATGCCCAATTGGCTAGAGTTGAGGAGAGTCAAGGCCAGTTGAGCAAAATCATGGTAGACATTAAGGCACTCCAAGAAAAGAAGTATAAGGACTTTGAAGACTTCATGGACTTGTTTAATTAAACAGCAACAATATGATCATGTCCTCCTAGTTTATGCATTTTGTTTTCATATTCATTGTAAAGGCTTTTGCGTAAAGTACTTTTCCTGTTTCCTCATGTAATAAAAGATATTAGTTATCTTCGTGAAATTTAATGAATTTAAGTGTTTTGTTATATCTTGTTATTTCCCTTATCTATCTTACTATGTGTTGTGTGAATCTTGTGCAAACTTATAACTTATTAGCACCATAAACTCTTCAACTAATACTTATTTTTGTATTGAAGAAAAATGGCCCGTGGTGCTGCAATAAACATTCCAAATGTTACTCTTACTGCCACACAGTTTCAACAACTCCTCGCTGCTGCCCAAGGCAACAACAACAATCAACTTAACAATAATCAAGGAAATATAAATCCTCCTAACTCATGTACTTATAAAGAGTTCATGAACTGCAAGCCTCCGTCCTTTAAAGGAAATGAAGAAGCCGTTGAACTAACCCAATGGTTCGAGAAACTCGAATCTATATTTTGAATCTTTAATTGTGGAGATGCTGACATGGTTAAGTATGTTACCAACACTTTAGCCGGTCTTGTCTTGACCTGGTGGAATGCTTATGCCGAAACTGCGGGAATTGATGCTGTCAATGATATCCCATGGCCTGTCTTGAAGAGGATAATGACAGATAAATTCTGCCCAAGTAACCAAATCCAAAAGCTGGAAGTTGAATTTTGGGAATTAAAGGTCAAGGGCACTGATATTGAAGCTTACACCAACCGATTTCTAGAATTAGCTACCTTATACCCGGATATGATACCTACCGAGCAAAAGAAGATAGAGAGGTATATGGAAGATGTTCCTGAAGAAATTTAGGGAAATGTGATAGCTACAGGTAAAGAGACTATAGATGGGGTAATTCTAATGGCTCGGAATCTAATGATGGCAAAGAGGAGAAGGACGGCTGCCAATAAACAAGCAGAGGTCAAGGCTAATGAGGGAAGGAGGAAGTTTGAGCCAGCTCAAGGTTCAAATCAGGGTACAAATAAGAAGGCTGCTGATAGTTCAAGAAATGGCTATGCTGGAACAAACCTCCCCGTGCTCATTGTGATAAGCACCACTTTGGAAAGTGTTTGGCTGAATGCTCCAAGTATAAGAAGGTGGGACACATATCTAAGTACTTCTGGTCCACGTTTCAAACCCTGAAAAATCCTGCAACTAAGGTCAAAACAACCACCCTTACCTGCTATAATTGTGGTGAAGTGGGGCATTTCCGCAACTAGTGTCCGAAGAACAAGGGTAATACTGGTAATTCCAAGAACCGTGCTTTTGTGATGACTGCCGAGGAAGCCCGTGATGATGATGAAGTTATAATGGGTACGTTTCTTGTTAACAACTGATATGCTACTATTTTATTCGATATCGGTTCTGATAAAAGTTATGTGTCTACTAAATTTTGTGCTTTATTCACTGAAAAACCACAAGCCTTAGAAATTAAGCATCTTATAGAAGTAGTAAATGATAAGGTTATGAAAGTAGACATCGTTTATAAAAATTGTAATCTGATTCTAGCCAACAAACACTTTAAGATCGACTTACTTCTAGTCGAGTTAGGAAGCTTCAATGTAGTTGTGGGAATGGATTGGTTACGTCCATTGCGAGCTGCAATCATGTGTTACGAGAAAACCATTAACATTCCTCTTGAGAATGCTAAAACCCTAATCATTCAAGGAGAGATGTTGTAACGACCCTACTTTTTCCGTTATCTTTTACCGTTAATTATTTAATGACCGTTAATTATTATTCGTGCCACGTCATTTCTATGACCTATATTATTATTTTTGTAATAATATATTTATTCTTATGTTCTATGTGAATATTTGTATTCATATTTTAAATTATACGTTTCTACGTGTCGCGAATTTCTATCCGGCGAATCTTTTCGGTTTTCAAATCAACGGTCGAGTTTTTAGGATATTTAAATCCTAATTATTTTAAATATGATATTTTAAGATCATATTATTATATATAGTATTTATATTTATTCTTTCGTCGCGTATTTGTTATCTCTCCGAATTTTAATCGCGTAAGCGTGTTTTCGCATTTCGGGGTTCGTTCGGACTTTCGGGCCACAAGGAAATAACATTTTAGTAATTTAGGATAAGTGGGGCACACCCCACTACAAAATTTGGCTGAAGCATCATGGGGGAGGGAGTAAACTCCCTTGATTCTTCCATTTAGAAATTTCATTTTTCATTTACACATTATTTCAAAACCTAACTATTTTTGTGCTCTCTCCTCTCTTCTCCCTTTCCCCTTGCTGTCGCCAATACCACCACCATCATCATCATCCTTCATCAAATCATTGCTTGGACCAAGAAATAATTAACACCAACGCGTTCCTCATTCCGTTCTCTACGCGATTATACTTGTTGATTATTGATTAGGGTATAAACCCTAACCCTAGAACTTTTAATTTTTCTTTATTTTTCTGTATTTGATGTCTATTTTAATAGTATGATGATTACTTGTTATTGTAATGGTGTTTGTATGCGTAGAATTACTCAAAAACACATGTTTTCGGTTTGATAAAATTGGGACAGCAACTATTTCATGTACTTATAATATTGTGACTGATATAAAAGTTAAAATAAAGTAGCTAGATGAGTTCCTCTCATCAACACATTGATTTAGACTCCGTATTCATGTCGTTTCGTTTTCCGGAGCCCTAGATATGATCAAAATGATATTTTGTTAAGATTGAAGTGTGATATTGGTATGAACCAGGTTTTCTCCGACTTTGTGACCATGTTTGGTGACTTTAGGGTGTGTTAGTGTGTTAGGATCAATGATGGGACGAACTTTCGTGTTCGGGTCATCTAAATCCGAGCCACGAATCACCCGTTACGTCTAAAACACGATTTTGATTGAATTAAAGTTTCAAGTGGTGTCATGGCTGATCACCACGACTTGTGGGCTGTTCTTGGTGTGTTCTTGAGTGTACCAAAGTGTTGGGTGGTTTGATTAGGCGGAGATATATGTAAGGCTCGCCGAAAACCGACACCCGGGGCTCAGGATACGACCCGATGAACTTTTGATATAAAACTTATGACTAATTATTAAACTTATGATATAAATAATGAATTTTATTATCAATTAATTACTTATGATATAAAAAGTAATTATTAAAATTTTAAGACTTATGATATATATTTATTATATCATTTAATTATTACTTATGAATTAATTAACATTTTAATTAAACTCATGATTAATAATACTTTTATTATTAACGGAAAATACTTATGATAAGTATTAAACATATATTATGAGATTATTATAATAAGACTTATAATAAGGATTAATTAATTATTTAATTATTATAAGGCTTAGTATTTATTTATTTATAATTTAATTATTAAATACTTATGATTTAATAATTATAATTGGAAACTTATGATATGATTAATAATTCATTATTAATTAATAATACTTATGATATGATTTAAAACTTATTATTAATTAATAATACTTATATTATGATTAATATGTAATTAATTAATTAAATACTTATGTTATATTAATTATATCATTTAAACTTATGTTAACTTTAATAATTTATTTTAATCTAATTAAACTTATGTTATGACATAATTATACATATTTAACTTTAATAAACATTATAACTTACATTATTAATATAACTTACACTTTTAAAATTAACGTTGACTATGTTTGACCAAGGTTGACTTTTGAGTTGACTTTCGGTTGACTTTGACTTTCAGTTGACTTTTGTTGACTTTCTAAATAAGGAAACTTTCCTAACTTAAAACTTTCTAAAAATAGAAACCTTCTAAATTTGGAAACTTTCCAAAAATAGAAACTTTCCTAAAATAGAAACTTTCCAAAAATAGAAATTTTCCTAAAATAGAAACTTTCCAAAAATGAAAACCTGCTAAAAATAGAAACTTTCTAAAAATAGAAAGTGTGTGTCCGTACGCTGTTCCAATCAAACCGATGCATGTTGAGTGTTGTTCTATGTCTACTTGCAACATACACAATAGCTGTCATACTAAGACTTGACCTAAGTTAGTTATTTATATCGACCTGCTTTATTTATAGGTCGGCGTTGTGATCATTCCTGATCACTTTACTTCATTTACTGTTCGCATATTTATGTGGTTACTTCGTTGCTATTAAGGTGAGTTATAGTCCCATTTTCTATTTTAAATCTTTTGGGATGAGAATACATGCAATTTATTTTATATTGTGGACACTGTGGAAGTTGGTTTAAATTATTTATTGTGAGTTGAACAAAAATATTCCCTAATCTGGTAACTGTAATCACTGGTTTCTACTGGTGAAAGCGAATCCTATGGATAGATTTATCGGGTTTGACAACCCCATTTCGAGCTAGTCGCGCTAGCAATTTATAATCGGAATGTTTAGTACTTCGTATTTTGTTGTAGATACACTTGTTTGATGTATATTATTTATTGTGTTTGGCAAGGGTAAATAAATGGTTAAGTGGTTACCAGGTGGCTCACAAAAAATGGAATAATGTTTTTATATGTTTTCTAACATATAATTTAGTGGTCCAAAAAGGAGTTTTTATGTTTTCAAACATAAATTTTTATGGTTTAAATTAGATATTGTTTACAATATTAAACCTATAATTCACTCAACATTTTTGTTGATAGTTACTCGCATGTTTTATTCTCAGGTTCATGATTGATTGCTTCCGCTGTGCTTAGAGAGTCTGCATATTTATGATGGCAGCTTTTGTTAAACATTAACTTGCATTCTATTTTGATACATTTAATAGTGGATGTTGTTGACTTTGTTTTGGTCAACTTTTGGTTAAGTAATAATGTATGGTTTTTCTAAACTTACATATTTTGATAGGTTTCCTTTATAGGAAATCATTTTTAAATAAAGAATGCAAAGTTGTTTATTAAATTCATATAGAGTTATGATCAAGCTGTGGGACCAAGATAACGATGGTCGTCAAGTGTACTTTGATGGGTCGTTAAAGTTGGTATCAGAGCTCTGGTTGTAGGGAATTAGGCTGCATTGATGTCGTTACCCGAGTCAATAGGGTGCATTAGTGAGTCTAGTCTACAGCCCGACCTATTATATATTATTATATGTGATTATTTGTATCATATTGGTATGTATATTGTTATCATACATACATCTCTGTTATGTTCTGAATTCGGGAGGAACTCCCATTCCGATTTAAACGTATTCTCCGACTCATGCGAGTTTATCTTTTATAAGAACTCCTCGGATAGTGAAACCGAAGGATGTCATTCTTGACTTATGAAATTCTCGACATTCCTATGTCATCTATTATGGTTATGTGTTTGACGTTTGAGTTATGTTACACGCGATGTCATTCTTGACTTCTAAATGCTCGGCATTTCAATGTCAGCTATTATGTTTAGGTATATAACATTCTTGTTATATTATGTGCCTTTGTGCCGTTGTGCCATTGTGCTTTGGTTTTTGAATCGGAAAATGTTATTCTTGACCTTTAGAGATTCTTGGTACATCGAAGACATTTTTATGTCATCGATACTGCTATTCATTACTTTTGATGTTTTGTCTCTTGTGCTATCCTTAGCATATTGTTTAAGAAAATATTTTAGAGAAATTGTGTGGAAATCCAAAGTTGATCGTGTGTCCTGACCTCATGTAGTGCTATTGGAATGGAGCTATGAATTAGTGAAATATAATGGCGTCAGGCCAACGTGATTATATTACGTTAATTCATAAAGAAGTCCCAATATTGTGACATGAGGAATAGAAAGCGAGTCAAAGAAAATTTTCACACTACTCATTCGGAAATTCCGATGTATTACATGGGTAGGGAAGATATTCATTATCTTATTTGTTGATATACGAGAAACTCGTTTTAACCAGATTATCTATCTCATGCCCTATCCTCCATAACTCGCTTGTTAGCAACTGCTTTGCTCGGGAACAGTTTTGGCCCAAGGACTTCTGTCCTGATAATAGTCAAAATAACATTTAATTCATTGGTTTTCATGACCTCGTAACATTTGTTGGTCAAATGTCGCACGACGATTCAAGTCATTTACTCGATCTTTCACGATCTTACTTCAACTTGTAACCTCTGAAATACAGATACTCTGTTTATCATCGGGAGTTTTACACATTTGTTTAATTGGGTGATTCTCACGGGATTTATGGGTGAATAGAAGTAATGAAATATTTTTTCATGTATACAATTTATAAAAATCATATATGTATATATGGATTAAAACGAATAAATTTACCCTTACCTATTTTGACTGGTATATACTAAATTATACCTACAAAATTATTTTAAGACCACTCATTTATTGAGCTGTTTTGACTAAGTCAATTTGTTTTATATAAAATGGTACACGTTGTACATACTTCTAAATTTACTAAGAACTTCGTTCCGTTTATATTGTCACATCAAACGTTTAAAGCTTTTTCAAAACTCCTTTGATTGATTTTATCAATTTTTCGCATTACCCTACAGAGTGTTTGGATCACAGTTCTTCTCATCCTCCGTTTAAGGATGAAATTTACCCTTAAGTTCATTGATAGAAACTCTTACACCACTTTGGATTCTGGTTTTACAAAATTTGTAGGAAAGTCTTTGCGCTCATAAAATTTTTCCCTTTTATGGTTGGACATGGCTAAAACGCGGACCGATAAATCAATTTTTTTTTGGGGTACACTCGGTGTTCACCCTATTGTAGAAAAGGCGCTAGGTGGGTTTCTACCACAACTTGTTATAGTGGGTATCATGGATATATATTGCACTAGACCGTTTGAGGAGTTTCTACTCTCAATATTCGCTGCTAACTGCATCACCCTCGTAAACATCAATCCTGTGATTCAATACTTTGAGGTGCACCAAATCATTTTTGGAAATTCAGTCCACCTGGAGTCGACCATTCTTTATAACCCATGATTCGCGTTTCTTTTCATCCGCACGTAAATTGAAGAATAAGGATGAATCCTAGATTGCCTCTCTCATTGTGCAAGGGAGTTCACTCTCATTGAAATGTCACACCTTTCGTACGTCTTCCTTTCGGAAATGTAATGAAAATTTACTTTGAAGTCCATGATCCTCGTTATCTCCTTTGGGAGAATTGCCTTAAATATCTATGCCACCGATGTGACTACTCCATATATTTCTTCCTTCATTGTTGCAACTATATTTCATTCGTCCCAGTTCGTCCCCTTGGGGAGCTTCTGTTTTGTTTGTTAAGAACAAAGTTGGTTCATTCTGATGGTGTATTGATTATCGCGCGTTGAATAAGCTTACGATTAAGAACCGTTATCCTCTTCCGAGAATTGATGATCTGTTCAATCAACTTCAAGGTTCGTCCGTTTATTCTAAGATTGATCTTCGTTTCGGTTATCACCAATTACGCGCTAAAGAAACTGATACTCCGAAAACCGCTTTCCGTACTCGTTATGGTCACTGCGAATTTCTTGTTATGCCGTCTGGATTGACTAACACACCTGCTGTGTTCACGGACCTCATGAACCGTGTGTACAGACCCTATCTAGACAAATTCGTTATTGTTTTCATCGACGACATCATTATTTATTCCAGGAGTGATGAAGAGCACGAAGAACTTTTGAAGTTGGTGCTTGATTTGTTGAGAAAAGAAGAATAGTACGCTAAGTTCTCTAAGTGTGCTTTCTGGTTAAGAGAAGTTCAATTTCTTGGACATATTATTAGTAAACATGGAATACAAGTTGACCTTGCTAAGATTGAAGCGATTGAAGAGTGGGAAATTCCGAAAACTCATACTCAGATTCGTCAGTTCCTAGCTTTGGCAGGCTATTATAGAAGGTTCATTCAAGATTTCTCTCGTATAGCGAAACCTCTGACTGCTTTAACGTACAAGGGGAAGAAGTATGAGTGGAAGGATGAACAAGAGACTGCTTTTCAAACTTTAAAGAAGAAGTTGACTACCGCTCTGATATTGTCACTACCTGAGGGTAATGATGATCTTGTTATCTATTGTGATGCTCCGTGTCAAGACTTTGGTTGTGTTTTGATGCAAGGAAAGAAAGTTATTGCATACTTGTCACGTCAGTTGAAGATTCACGAATAGAATTATACAACCAATGATTTAGAATTGGGAGCTGTTGTGTTTGCGCTCAAGATATGGAGACATTATCTTTATTGGGTTAAGTCGTAAAGAGAGGACTGAACCTCGTAGGTTTAGGGCCTTGAATATGACCATTTGAACAAACCTCGCAAGGCAGATTCTTGCAGCTTAACAAGAAGCCTTGAAGGAGAAGAATTTTGTAACGGGAAGGTCTGAGGCTTGAGTAAACAGTTAGATGTACGAACCGATGGTACTCGGTATTTTGCGGGACATCTTTGGGTTCCGGAGTTTGGTGATGTAACATCCCGCCTTTTTCCGTTTACTTTTCTGTTTAATTATTTAAAGTCCGTTATATGATTATAACATCCCTCGTTAATACGCATTTTAAAAATATCTCGTTTAGGTAATTCACGTACCCGCAAGCGAACTCGAGGGACTAGTTTTGCCAAAGTGCCAAAGAGGTGACTAGCATTTGACTAGTCAACCCCACCTCCCATCTTTTTCATTTCATTTCTCTTTTCTTTCATTACTTCCTTATTTTCTTTCAAATCTCCATTACAAGAATCATCATCTAATTCCAATCGAGCAAGCTTCAATCAAAACAAATTGCATTTTGGGAATCCTTGCAACTTCCTCTTCGATTCCATACCGATTACATCTCATTTGGGTAACTTTCTAAAATCGCTAGATTTTTGTGTTCTTGATGTTTTTAACTTATAAAGTTGTTAATTAGTGTCTATGGCTCAAGTCTAACATGAATATATGATTTATATGTTCAATCTTGTTATTTGAAGTAACTAGCATGAACATGAATTTTGGTGTGTTTGATTTGGTGATTTGGTTGTTTGAATGATGTTAAATGTTATAAATGCATGTATTAAATGTGTTTCTAACATCACTAGCTTCAATTTGATGTGTAGGTTGCTTTAGGAAACTCCATAAACTTGATTAGTGATTTTGGTGAATTTGGGTTAGGGTTTGATAAGCTTGAAATGAATATTTGATGCATTGAATGCCATGAATTATTGTTAGTAAGTAGTTAGTTGTATTGTATGCTTGATTATCTACAAAACGGCGTGTTTTATGTATGCATTAAATGCCCGAATCATAAATGTGCACTTGTAAAATTTGAAGCATTAAATGTGTGCATTGATTGATCATTTGATTTGAAAAGTCAGTTATTTCAAATGATGTTTTGGTTGTTGAAATGTGCTTAGTCGTATTCCTTGTCAAATTACCTTTCCAACGATATAAGATACGAGTTCTAATTGTTTACGGTTTGTATTTTGAGTTAGTTTGAATTATGATTTGGGACTTAGATAATTGAGACTGACCAGGTACCAGCACCCGCTATTCGCCCCGCCGCGGCTAGCCTTTGTCGCGGCGCGACAATAGGCGTAGTTTGATTCTGACCTCCTTGTCCAATATATGAAAAATGTTTGCTATGCTACGCACCTCTGATTCACATGTAACTTGTTTTAACATGCTTATATATGAATAAAAACCTCAGAAAAATTGTTCGGGACCCGACCCGAACGTGTTGACTTTTTCGTTGACTTTGACCGACCAAAGTTTGACTTTTTGTCAAACTTAACCAAATGATTGTGCAATCTTTCTAACTTGTTTCTATACTAGTATCTTGCATGAAACTTGACAATTTGATTCACATGCTACATAATCGAGTCGTAACGAGCCATAGGACTAATTTAACATCTTTGACCTATCGTGTTTACCGTTATTGATACGACCTATTTGTTTAGGTCAAGACTAGCATTGTCCTTTGCACACGTTACCTTGTGAAGTACTTTTTGTACGTGCACTCAAGGTGAGATCATAGTCCCATCTTTCAAACAACTTTTATGCTTTAAACTATGGGATGAGAAACATATACGTATCATGCTTTTACACTTTGAACACAAGTACAAAAACGAACATTCCACATACGGGTTTGAACAAAAAGCCTCAATTCAATTATCATTAGTTACACTTGCAGGGTGTAAACGTGAACTTATATTATGTGATCACATGGGCTTGACGAGCCTCATTCGGACAGTTCGCTACCGTTAGCGGATGAAATATATTTTTGAGTCTAGTGTATGTTCTAACACTACGCAAAGGGTGCAAAACAGTTAAGTTTGATAATTGGGTGCCCGCGATACAAACAACAACTTTGGAATGCAAATGATTTTGATAATCATATTATATTAAATCTTGTGGTTCAAATGCAATGTTTACTAAAACACCTATGTTTTCACCAACGTTTTCGTTGACAGTTTTCTATATGTTTTCTCAGGTCCTTGAACGCTACTTGATACATGCTTTCGCACTCTTTTTGATACTTGCTTGGATGTCGAGTATACATGCATAGTTGGAGCGTCTTTTGACAACTTTTAAATTGTGTCGCATAGGTTTCATTCGTACGTTAAACTTTGTAATGTAACTAGTCTTTGAACTACTTTTGTAAACTTGAAACATCCTTTTACTTATGAAATGAATGCGACATATTTTGGTCAAACGTCATGTTAAAGACTTATGACCACGTAACGGGACCTAAGTAGTCGGCGCCATCAAACATGATTTGGTCGGGTCACTACAGATGGTATCAGAGCCAGGTTGTATTGATTTAGAGTTCATTGGTGTCAACCCCGAGTCATAGGGTACATTAGTGAGTCTAGACTACAACCGGCATATAGACTTGAAGTTGGAATTACTTGACTACTTGTGCATTATACTCGAACTCTTCTATCATATCTGATTCTTATTCAATCTTAATCTCACGTTACTTGATTTAATTGACGCGCCACCTTGACTATATGAAATAGTGTCGAATGCACATATGAATCAGGGTGATGTAATTTCCGGGATTATATTACGGTGACTCATATGAACATTCCGACATTATGACATAAAGAATTTAAGGCGAGTCAAGGAAAATTTCTCTCTATCCTTATTCCATATCATGGTTAGTATTATTAAGAATACTAATCAACGATATTCTTGTGCTTTGAAGGAACAATGGCTCCTCACCGTGGACCACGCCGTGAGACACCCTAACAAGCTCTACAACGAATGGTAGCCACCGCCGTAGAGGCGGCCATGGCTGGTCACTCCACCAACAACAATAACAACAATGATAATAACAACAACAACAATCAAGGGGCCGGTAACTCAATTGAAGGGTGCTCCTATAAAGCCTTCATGGGGTGCAAACCTCACACTTTTGATGGAACCGGGGGACCGGTTGTACTCACTCGATGGTTCGAACAAACGGAATCCGTTTTTAACATAAGCGGTTGTCGGGATCAAGATAAAGTAAAATATTCCACCCACACCTTTACCGGTATCGCCCTCACATGGTGGAACACGTATGTACAATCGGTGGGTACCGATGAAGCTCACACCCTCTCTTGGGCCGATTTAAGGGAAAGGTTGATCGTCGAATTTTTCCCTCGTGAAGAAACCCGAAAGCTCGAACAAGAGCTAAGAACTTTAAAGGCGGTCGGAAACGATCTCAAGGCCTACAATCAACGATTCACCGAGCTATCCTTGATGCGTCCCAACCTCGTGAACCCCGAATCTCAAAGGGTTGAACTCTATATGGATGGTCTTCCAAAGAGCATCAAACAAGGAGTGATGTCATCCAAACCCGCTAACCTACAACAAGCCTTAAACATGGCCCACCAATTGATCGAAACAGTTGATGAAATCGTAGTTTCGGCACCTAAGGCCGAGGATAAAACGTGTAACACCCCAGCTTAACATGACCACAATATTGTCCGCTTTGCCTGCAGGCGCACGGCTTTTTCTTGACGACCACACACGAGAAGCACTTTCCCAGGAGGTCACCCATCCTGGTAGTGCTCTCGCCTGAGCACGCTTAACCACAACGTACTCGCACTTCTACTCAGCCTGTGATCCCAAAACGCGTTGTGTTATTTAAGCGTGAGTATTACCTTATAATCCCATGATCACTCATGTTCGTGGGCGATGTGGGATTTGCCTAGGGTGTTACATTCACCCCCCCCCCCCCCCTTAGGGACTCATCGTCCTCGATGAGGTTTGCCCCACCACCCCCAACGACACATGAGTGGCTCTGATACCATTCTGTAACACCCCAGCTTAACATGACCACAATATTGTCCGCTTTGCCTGCAGGCGCACGGCTTTTTCTTGACGACCACACACGAGAAGCACTTTCCCAGGAGGTCACCCATCCTGGTAGTGCTCTCGCCCGAGCACGCTTAACCACAATGTACTCGCACTTCTACTCAGCCTGTGATCCCAAAACGCGTTGTGTCATTTAAGCGTGAGTATTACCTTATAATCCCATGATCACTCATGTTCGTGGGCGATGTGGGATTTGCCTAGGGTGTTACAAAACGGGCGGCAACAAAAGAAAATGGGAAGCCCCCCAATAAAACAACAACTTCATCAAAAAGCCTTACACCTCCGACGCCAAGAAAAGTTATGGCGGAAATAAACCCTTTTGTAACAAATGCCACAAACACCACTATGGTGAATGTAGCAATCTATTTTGCCACCGGTGCCAAAGGAGTGGGCATGTCGCCAACGATTGTAGAAGTGCCGCCCCCGTCACTCAAAAGGTGCCCAATGCACCCAAACCGGGTACTTGTTATGAATGTGGCCAAACGGGTAATTTTAGAAATGCATGTCCGAAGAAGAAAGCCAACCCCAACACATGCGGCCGAGCTTTCAACATCAACACCGAGGAAGCCCGAGATGACAATGAATTAGTCACGGGTACGTTTCTCCTCAACAACACTTATGTTACTTGTTTATTCGATTCGGGTGTCAATAAGAGTTTTGTATCCAAGACTTTGACTCATTCTTTTAGCACTCCACCACTTCCACTAGATACCACTTATACCATTGAAGTGGCCAACGAGAAACTATTGAGTACCGACACATATTATCGGGGGTGTACGTTAAACATTTTGGGTAATGAGTTTGAAATTGACTTGATACCCATGGAACTAGGAAGCTTCGATGTAATAATCGGTATGAATTGGTTAGCCAAAACGAAATCTCACATCCTTTGTGATCTTAACGCAATCCGGATTCCGATCGAGAACGGCGAACCTTTGATCGTCTATGGAGATAAGAGTTGCACCGGACTCAACCTCATTTCATGCATTACAGTTAGAAAACTACTCCGTAAGGGTTGTTTTGTGATCCTTGCTCACGTTAAGAAAGTCGAGTCCAATGAGAAGCACATCGATGATGTGCCAATTGTTAGTGACTATTTCGATGTATTTCCCGACGAATTGCCGGGTCTTCCACCTCATCGACCGGTTGAATTCCAAATCGATCTTATTCCGGGAGCCGCACCCGTAGCACGTGCACCATATAGACTCGCTCCATCCAAAATGCAAGAATTGCAAAGTCAAATCCAAGAACTACTTGATCGTGGTTTTATCTAACCTAGCCATTCACCTTGGGGCGCTCCGATTTTGTTTGTTAAAAAGAAAGACGGATCCCTACGAATGTGCATTGATTATCGTGAACTAAACAAATTGACGGTTAAGAACCGATATCCTCTTCCTTGCATCGATGACCTCTTTGATCAACTACAAGGGTCTTGTGTATATTCGAAAATCGATCTTCGCTCGGGTTATCATCAATTAAGGGTTAAGGGGGAAAATATCTCCAAAACCGCTTTCCAAACTCGTTATGGTAGTTATGAATTCCTTGTCATGCCATTTGGTCTCACTAACACACCGGCGATGTTCATGGATCTTATGAACCGCGTGTGCAAACCGTATCTTGACAAATTCATTATCTTGTTCATCGATGATATTTTGGTTTATTCTAAAAGCAAAGAAGAACACGAGGAACACCTCCGACTTGTGCTTGAACTTTTAAGACAAGAACAACTCTATGCCAAATTCTCCAAGTGTGAATTTTAGTTGAAGGAAGTTCAATTTCTTGGTCATGTTGTAAGTGACCAAGGTATTAAAGTCGATCCATCAAAAATCGAAGCCATTAGTAAATGGGAAACTCCTACTACTCCTACTCACATTCGTCAATTCTTGGGTCTCGTAGGATACTATCGTAGATTCATCAAAGATTTCTCTTTGGTCGCTCGTCCTCTAACCGCGTTAACTCATAAGGGAATAAAATTCGTTTGGGAAACCGAACAAGAATCCGCATTTCAAATCTTGAAAACGAAGCTAACTACCGCTCCTATCTTGTCACTTCCTGAAGGCAACGATGATTTTGTTGTGTATTGCGACGCCTTGAAATGTGGTTTTGTGTGTGTGTTGATGCAACGAACGAAAGTCATTTCTTATGCTTCTCGACAACTCAAAATTCATGAACGAAACTACACGACACATGATCTCGAACTCGGAGCCGTTGTCTTTGGACTTAAAATGTGGAGACACTATCTTTATGGAACCAAGAGTACCATCTTCACAGATCACAAAAGTCTCCAACACATATTCGATCAAAAGCAACTAAACATGAGACAACGAAGGTGGATTGAAACCTTAAACGATTACGATTGCGAGCTTCGTTACCATCCCGGAAAGGCAAATGTAGTAGCCGATGCCATAAGTCGAAAAGAAAGAGCGGTGCCTCTTCGTGTCCGAGCTTTAAACATCACAATCCACACCAACCTTAATAGCCAAATTCAGGTAGCCCAAGATGAGGCTCTCAAGGATGAAAACGTTTCACACGAGCTCTTGAACATTCTCGTCTCTCGATTCGAAATTAGGGAGACCGGACTCCGATATTTCACCGGAAGGATTTGGGTCCCTAGTTGTGGGGACCTACGAAGCCTTATTTTAGATGAAGCCCATAAGTCATGATACTCGATTCACCCCGGTGCCAATAAGATGTACCACGACCTTAAAGAACAATATTGGTGGTCGAACATTAAAAGGGACGTAGATACTTATGTTGCCAAGTGTTTGACATGTTCCAAAGTTAAAGCCGAACACCAAAGACCGTCCGGGTTACTTCAACAACCCGAAATCCCGCAATGGAAGTGGAAAAGAATAACAATGGATTTTATCACCAAACTACCAAAAACGACGGGCGGTTATGATACCATTTGGGTTATTGTTAACCGTCTAACCAAATCCGCACACTTTCTTGCCATGAAGGAGACCGACAAAATGGAGAAACTTGTACAACTTCAAATCAAGGAGATCGTAGCCCGACACAGTGTACCTTTTTCGATTATCTCTTACCGAGATGGCCGTTTTGTTTCTAGATTTTGGCGTACCTTGCAAGAAGCGTTGGGAACGCGTTTAGACATGAGCACCGCATATCACCCTCAAACCAATGGACAAAGCGAACGCACAATTCAAACCTTGGAGGACATGTTACGAGCTTGCGTGATTGATTTTAGAAAAGCTTGGGACAAGCACTTACCTCTCTCCGAGTTCTCTTACAACAATAGTTATCACGCGAGTATTAAAGCCGCACCTTTTGAAGTGCTATATGGCCGAAAATGTCGTTCACCTCTTTGTTGGGCTGAGGTAGGCGACGTGCAAATCACCGGACCCGAAATCATTCACGAAACCACCGAGAAGATCGTACAAATCCGAGATAGGCTTCAGACGGCCCGGAGTCATCAAAAGTGCTACACTGACAAAAGACGCAACGACCTCAAATTTCAAGTCGGTGACCGAGTAATGTTAAAAGTCGTACCTTGGAAAGGTGTAATCCGTTTTGGGAAACGCGGGAAGCTAAATCCGCGGTATATTGGTCCTTTCGAAATCTTAGAGCGTATTGGAACCGTTGCTTATCGTTTAGATCTTTCACCTCAATTGAACTCCGTTCACCTACCTTCCACGTATCTAACTTGAAAAAGTGTCTTGCCGAACCCGATATCGTCATCCCTCTCGAGGAACTTACTATTGATGATAAACTACATTTTGTGGAGGAACCGATTGAAATTGTGGACACCTCCGTCAAGACATTGAAACAAAGCCAAATTCCGAATGTTAAAGTCCGTTGGAACACCAAAAGAGGACCCGACTTTACTTGGGAAAGGCAAGATCAAATGCAAAAGAAATACCCTCACTTATTCCTGGTTCCGGAAATGCAAGATTCCGAGGAAGAAACAACGACTACTGCGCCTACTTAAATTTCGGGACGAAATTTCTTTTAAGGAGTAGGTAATGTAACATCCCGCCTTTTTCCGTTTACTTTTTCGTTAAATTATTTAAAGTCCGTTATATGATTATAACATCCCTCGTTAATACGCGTTTTAAAAATATCTCGTTTAGGTAATTCATGCACCCGCAACCGAACTCGAGGGACTAGTTTTGCCAAAGTGCCAAAGAGGTGACTAGCATTTGACTAGTCAACCCCACCTCCCATCTTTTTCATTTCATTTCTCTTTTCTTTCATTACTTCCTTATTTTCTTTCAAATCTCCATTACAAGAATCATCATCTAATTCCAATCGAGCAAGCTTCAATCAAAACAAATTGCATTTTTGGAATCCTTGCTACTTCCTCTTCGATTCCATACCGATTACATCTCATTTGGGTAACTTTCTAAAATCACTAGATTTTTGTGTTCTTGATGTTTTTAACTTATAAAGTTGTTAATTAGTGTTTATGGCTCAAGTCTAACATGAATATATGATTTATATGTTCAATCTAGTTATTTGAAGTAACTAGCATGAACATGAATTTTGGTGTGTTTGATTTGGTGATTTGGTTGTTTGAATGATGTTTAATGTTATAAATGCATGTATTAAATGTGTTTCTAACATCAGTAGCTTCAATTTGATGTGTAGGTTGCTTTAGAAAGCTCCATAAACTTGATTAGTGATTTTGGTGAATGTGGGTTAGGGTTTGATAAGCTTGAAATGAATATTTGATGCATTGAATGCCATGAATTATTGTTAGTAAGTAGTTAGTTGTATTGTATGCTTGATTATCTACAAAACGGTGTGTTTTATGTATGCATTAAATGCCAGAATCATAAATGTGCACTTGTAAAATTTGAAGCATTAAATGTGTGCATTGATTGATCATTTGATTTGAAAAGTCGGTTATTGCAAATGATGTTTTGGTTGTTGAAATGTGCTTAGTCGTATTCCTTGTCAAATTACCTTTCCAACGATATAAGATACGAGTTCTAATTGTTTACGGTTTGTGTTTTGTGTTAGTTTGAATGTTGATTTGGGACTTAGACAATTGAGACTGACCAGGTACCAGCACCCGCTATTCGCCGCGACGCGGCTAGCCTTTGTCGCGGCGCGACAATTGGCGTAGTTTGATTCTGACCTCCTTGTGCAATATACGAAAAATGTTTGCTATGCTACGCACCTCCGATTCACATGTAACTTGTTCTAACATGCTTATATATGAATAAAAACCTCAGAAAAATAGTTCGGGACCTGACCCGAACGTGTTGACTTTTTTGTTGACTTTGACCGACCAAAGTTTGACTTTTTGTCAAACTTAACCAAATGATTGTGCAATCTTTCTAACTTGTTTCTATACTAGTATTTTGCATGAAACTTGACAATTTGATTCACATGCTACATAATCGAGTCGTAACGAGCCATAGGACTAATTGAACATCTTTGACCTATCGTGTTTACCGTTATTGATACGACCTATTTGTTTATGTGATGACCCGGGAATTTCCGACCAAATTTAAACTTAATCTTTATATGAAATTCGACATGATAAGCAAAGTTTGCAATGTTGAGTCTTGAAAGTTTGAAAGCTATATTCATGAAGTCAATTACCCTTTGACCATTTCCGACGATTCACGAACAATTGTGTGTAATTAAATTAGTAAATTTAAATGAATGTATACATATAATAATAAATAGAAATAATACAATATAATTTAAACATTTAAAATTAAATATGTAAAATGAAATATAAAACAATTAAGTTATAATTAAAATAAAATTATATATAAACATATGAATTCTATATATACTTATATATATATTGTAATACATGTTAAATTGTATAAAGACTTAATACTCAAAATAAATTATTACATAATATATAATTATATTACATAACCAATAATATGTAACATTATTATATTAAATTTAATTATTGAATAGTGTTATTAATATTATTACTTAAAATATATAATCTATAGATACAAAATTGATATATATATATATATATATATATATATATATATATATATATATATATATATATATATATATATATATATATATATATATATATATATATAAACTATTGTAGTATTATTATTACTAATATTATAAATATAATTGATATTATTATTAGTAATATTATTGTTACTATTTTTATTAATATTATTATCATTTCTATTATGATCTTTATTAACTAAAAATATAAATTCTTTATACATTTATGTTATTATTTGTATTATTATTTCTTATTATCGACTATTATTATTAATATTAATAAGAATTATGATTATTAATATATATATATATATATATATATATATATATATATATATATATATATATATATATATATATATATATATATATTATTAATTGGATTACTGTAAACAAATCAATTAAGGGATAAAAAACAGTTCAATATCACGATCGTATTTCTTTCATTTTTGTGTCATATCTCTGACCTTAATAGAAGATCGAATTCAATCACATATTCAGCCAAAAACCATTGCAAATCAACATCTTCTTTTATTTTATTTTTTTATTGTTTCCTGTCTGCTATTATTAAACGTCGACTTTCAATAATCACAATACAATAACCTCGATTGATTAAGTACCACTAGCAACTCGTTTAATTACTCACACAAATTCTCTACTTGCTGCAATTCTAAGAATTAAAAACAAAAAAAAAAAAAATAAGAAAAACCTCTAATCACCATCTCCGAATATTCAACACAAACAACGTTCGGCAACCACACCTGCAACCCCAACACCACCTTGAACAAAATTTATATTAACTATCTTCAATCCTTTGACTAAACTTAATTCAATCGTGTTAAATAATTCTGATTTTAGTTTCAAACTCAAACACACTCACTTACATTTTGGTTCTTTCTTTCTTTGTCCAATCGACTCAACCAAAGACAACCTTCCATCACCACTTGAAATCATAACCGCCACCCATTTAACAAACTCCATCTAGATATCTTTCTCTATCATATGCATTCGTAGAAAACTGCTGCCACATCCGTTTTGATTCAGTAGAGCACACACCAACACCCTTGACTCCGGCTACCACGTAACTATTATATCTTTTCATCGATCACCACAAACCCATCACCACGATCAAATAGGCCGCTGCTAACCTCTGTTACTTCGATCACTGCTGCTACTACAACAACATGCGTTTTATGTTGACTTCTTCATCTGTTTCGAGTTCTATTAAATAAGGAAGAATCGATTGCATATAAAGGGATAGAAATGTATTTGTGAGTTTAGTAACAAGTGCTATTATTGCGATACATGTGATCATATGCTAGACAAGGATACAAGACAACACAAAGTAGGTATTGTGGCATACTTTTCGGTTTAAAAAAAAAAGATGGGTGGAGCACTCAATGATAATCTAGAGTATCCAATGCACCATGAATTGTTTTAAAACCATTTTATTAAAAGCTGTAAGAACCGAATCCTTGTTTTCAAACTGGGTCGTGTTACTTCTTCTAAACAAGGATCCAACTTCTTTATTTTGTTGGGCCATAATTTTGCTAGATGGACTTGTATAGAAGTGGGTAGTATAACTCTTGTAGTGTGGGCCGAAATATTAAGACATATACTTATAATCGGGGCATTTAAAATAGAAAAAAGAGATATAGAGGCACGGTTAGGAGGGTTTTCGGGTTTCGAGAGGTCTCAGGTTCGAGCCCGGGCCGGGGCATTTTTTTTGCTGATTTCTTAAAGGTAGTAATTTAATTATTTTCATTATAATTATTATTGAGTATTATTATTATTATTATGAGTAAAATAAGTATGATTATATTTATGATTAGATAAAATATGATAAAAGGAATATAATTGTAGTGTATTGATAAATATAAATATGAACTTAATACACTCATGAATATGTTTATGACATATACAAGAGTAATAAGATTATTATTACGTTTAATGATATGATCAAGATATTAAGTATTAATAACGATATTTGTATTATTAAGTAAACATGATAAAAAGGGTACTATAAATTATAGTCATAAACCTTAATCATTATCATTATTATTAAGTATTATTGTTATTATCATATTTATTATTATTATTTTGAATATAAAAGATGATGATACTTATAATTGAGTAATGACTTAAAAAGAAATATTATTATTATCATTAATATTAGTATTAGTATCAAGTTATTATTATTATTATTATTATTATTATTATTATTATTATTATTATTATTATTATTATTATTATTATTATTATTATTATTAATAACATAAGTATCATTATTATAATTTTATCAAAAACTAAGTAGTATCATTATCAGTAACATTATAAATATTATTAAACTTATCATCTTATAAAATTTGCATTATTATTATTATTATTAAATATAATAGTATTATTACCTATATCTTAATATTTTAATTAAATTAACTAACAAATGATATTCATATAACAATATATTTTATACACAAAAGTAAACTATATTAATATCTTAATTATTAAAATAAATAAAATGAATATAATGAAACATAGAAGTTATTGATATTAAAACTTATATTACTAATAATATACATAGTAGTTCGATTACAAGTATATGTATTAATATATATATATATATATATATATATATATATATATATATATATATATATATATATATATATATATATATATATATATATGAATGATATAGGTTTGTGAATCCGAGGCCAACCATACACTTGTTCAATGTCGTTCTATGTATTTTTACTACAAAGTACATTAGGTGAGTTCCATTACTCCCTTTTTAAAAGCTTTTGCAATATATATTTTTGGGACTGAGAATACATGCGCTGTTTTTAATACTGTTTTACGAAATAGACACAAGTAATTGAAACTACATTATATGGTTGAATGATCGAAATCGAATATGCCCTTTTTATTAAGTCTGGTAATCTAAGAATTAGGGAACAGACACCCTAATTGACGCGAACTCTAAAGATAGATCTATCGGGCCCAACAAGCCCCATCCAAAGTACCGGATGCTTTAGTACTTCAAAATTTATATCATGTCCGAAGGAGGATCCCGAAATGATGGGGATATTCTTATATGCATATTGTGAATGTCGGTTACCAGGTATTCAATCCATATGAATGATATTTTTATCTCTATGTATGGGACGTATATTTATGAGAAATGAAAATCTTGTGGTCTATTAAAATGATGGAAATGATTATTTATGTTAAACTAATGAACTCACCAACCTTTTGGTTGACACTTGAAAGCATGTTTATTCTCAGGTACGAAAGAAATCTTCCACTATGCATTTGCTCATTTTAGAGATATTACTTGGAGTCATTCATGACATATTTTAAAAGACGTTGCATTCAAGTCGTTGAGTTCATCAAGATTATTATTAAGTCAGTTATAGATAGATATATTATCAAATGGTATGCATGCCGTCAACTTTCGATGAAATGAAAGATTGTCTTTTCAAAAACGAATGCAATGTTTGTAAAATGTATCATATAGAGGTCAAGTACCTCGTAATGTAATCAACTGTTGTGAATCGTTTATAATCGATATGGACTTCGTCCGGATGGATTAGGACGGGTCTTGATAGTTGGTATCAGAGCAGAGGTCTTAGCGAACCAGGTTTTGCATTAGTGAGTCTAACTGATAGTCGTTAGGATGCATTAGTGAGTCTGGACTTCGACCGTGTCTGCATGTCAAAAGTTTTGCTTATCATTTCTAGTCGGAAATCCTCTGCTTATCCTCCTTAGGAAATTACATGCTTATCATTCTTAGTCTAGACACATATTACTGCATTGATTGCATAAATAGTGTATAGACAAAATTCATATCTTAGCGTATCTGCTACTTCATATCTTACCGTGTCTGTTACTGTAACTTTGCCTGACAACTTCCGTAGATTCCTCCGTAACTTATGGGATTTTAGTATTATATATGCATATGTAAATTATGTATTGCAGGGTACTAATATACATTCTATAATCTATTTCTTATCGAAAATCCTTCATCTGATCGTACGAGATGAATACTGCAACCAGTTCGAGTCCCTCATATTACAATAGCTATTCCGGTAGTTATTCCGACAGCTATTCCGACTTAGATGTTCACCTAAGCTCCGAAAACAGCGTAATCGGCATGAACCAACCAATCAGCCATTATCAATTCATCTGATGGGTTCGTAGTCGACTTAATTAATGGAAACGCGCAGAAGGTAATCCCTTCCACCAACCGAGTTCACCTCTTGACAATGAACCTGAAGCGTTTACCGGCGAACCTGTTCGAAACACCATTTTTAGTCTCATTTCCTGGGTAACTCGACAAGATTATATTCTATCCATAATTCTGAACCTTATTCATCCGCTCGTTCCGACCGACAATCATCCTGGAGTAAAAAGTCAACGAACTTCGTGCTCGAATAATCAATTCAGAGAATATGGTGCAAAATGTACCAGCTTCAGCAACATCACCAGCACCAACAGTACCATCAATAACAGCACCAGTACCATCAATAATCCATGCTTCAATATCATCATCTGTACTTTGAGTATGATCTTCGTTCTACGTATCGTTCTACCTCATTTATCTTCGTTCGACATGGCGAATATGTAATCTCTAAAGTTTTAGAGATTATTTATTCTAGTTCCAACCGAAAAGCAAATGAGTTTAATATCATATTAACTCATTAAATTCAAATACATGATAGTGCTCCAAATGAACATATATTTAGTAGCAATATCCTCCCAATATGTAAATTATTTAGTTGTAATTTTCCTATTGTAAGTTGTAATCGTTTATATTAAATAAGTGCGAAGACAAAAGGCGAAAACGAAGATTTGAAGACACAAACGTCTAAAAAGCTCAAATGTACACGATACAATTCAAAAGGTTCAATTTATTGATGAGAAAAGTCTAGAAATGACAAGAGTACAAGTTACAAAACGCAAAGTACACGATATAAAATAGTATGCAAGGACGTTCGAAAATCCGGAATCGGGACATGAGTCAACTATCAACGCCCGACGCAACGGACTAAAAATTACAAGTCTAGTATGCACAAGAATATAATATAATATATAAATAATTATATTAATTATTTATATTTTATATTTATATATAAATTATGTCGACAAGCAAGGTTCCAAAATTATGTGAGCTGGATTTTCAAACTCCACGACTCGCGGAGTTTGCAGGCTTAAAACTCCACGACTCGAGGAGCTGTCAGAAATCAAAACGCCTATAAAAGGCCATGCATTCTGCCGAGTAAAAAGATAATAAATAATAATAATAATACTCTGTAATAAATAAATAAATAAATATATATATATATATATATATATATATATATATATATATATATATATATATATATATATATATATAGTATAGGGTAGTTTTATATTAGATTAGTTCGGGTTATGTAAAGGTTATTTTACGGGTTTTTGAAGTCGAAATTCTGTCCGTGTAACACTACGCGATAAATACTCAATGTAAGTTATGTTCTCCTTTTTAAATTAATGTCTCGTACTTAAGTTATTATTATGTTTATTTAATACCGAAGTAATCATGATGTTGGGCTAAAAATATTAAAATTGGGTAATTGGGCTTTGTACCATAATTGGGGTTTGGATAAAAGAACGACACTTGTGGAAATTAGACTATGGGCTATTAATGGGTTTTATATTAACCAAACAATACCTTGTTAATTTAATATACAAACTTATAATTTGACGTATTTATATATAATCACGTACGCTTGACTGGGTACGGTGGGTGGGATATCTATAAATACCAATAATTATTCATTTTACCGGACACGGAACTGGATTAATAGTTAATAGGCTTGTTGAAACAGGGGTGAATTACATTCAAGGGTAATTGGTGTAATTGTTAACAAATTAGTAAAACCTTGGTTTACACGCAGTCGATAACCTGGTGTATTCATTATACAAAGTATTAAAACCTTTTTACAATTCGAATCTCCAATTAGTTGGAATATTTGACTTCGGGAATAAGAATAATTTGACGAAGGCTTTCGCTCTTTATATTTATGACTGATGGACTATTATGGACAAATCCGTATGGACATATTAAATAATCCAGGACAAAGGACAATTAACCCATGGGCATAAAACTAAAATCAACACGTCAAACATCATGATTATGGAAGTTTAAATAAGCATAATTCCTTTATTTTCATATTTAATTGCACTTCTAATTATTGCACTTTTATTTATTGTTATTGTATTTAATTGCACTTTTAATTATCGTACTTTTTAATTATCGCACTTTTATTTATCGAAATTTCATTATCGTTATTTATTTTACGTTTTAAATTAAGTTATATTTATTTTACATTCGGTTTTAACTGCGACTAAAGTTTTAAAATCGACAAACCGGTCATTAAACGGTAAAAACCCCCTTTTATATATTATTAATATAATATATTTTGTACAAATATAATTGTTTAAAAATATAGTGTGCAATAAGCCCGCTCCCTGTGGAACGAACCGGACTTACTAAAAACTACACTACTGTACGATTAGGTACACTGCCTATAGTGTTGTAGCAAGGTTTAGGTATATCCCATTTGTAAATAAATAATAAATATCTTGTGTAAAATTGTATCGTATTTAATAGTATTTCCTTGTAAAATTTAATAGTATTTTATACCCCTTAGCTTTAACATCAAGTATTTTTGGCGCCGCTGCCGGGGACTCGGCGAAACGCTATATTTTTAATTTATTTTTATATAAATATATTTATATATATTTTTAGAAGTACAATATAAAATTAAAAAAAAAACACACGTTTTTCAAACTCCACGACTCGCGGAGTTTGCAGGCTTAAAACTCCACGACTCGAGGAGCCACCCTGACAGGCGCACCCAGGAACCCTTCTTCGCATTTTTTACAGAATAATATTAATTATTATTATTTTAAAACCCTAATTAGGTTTAATTAATTTAATATTTAATTTTTAGTTTTAATTAAATTTGTAATAATTACTTTTAATTAGTTTTATTATATATAAAAATTAATACTTTTATAAAATAAAAATATAAAAATAATTTTTTATAAAAATTGTACTTTTTACAACTTTAAGTTTATTTTTATATTTTGTATTTTTTTTAGTGTAATATTTGTATCTTTATTGTTCGTAGCTAGTTTTAAGTTCTAGTATTTTGCCGTAGCTTATTTTTATTTTTAGATTTTAGGCTTTGCCGTTAAATCCCTTAAGTGCTATTTCTTTAGACTAAGATTTAGGTGCTTTAGAATTTTGCGACGATTTTAAAATTTTAGTGCCTTTTAAGTCACGACTCGCTACTTTCTTATTTTTATTTTTCGACGTTTTTCGACGCGCATTCTTTTTCTTTCTTATTTCTCGACGCTTTAGTTTTTAGGACTAAGAAATTTTCTCTATTTCTTATCTAATATCTAAAACGGAAAGAAAAATTATTTAAGTAGTTAAATTAATGGACGTTGACAATTTTTTGCTTCGTAGTAATAGTTGGATTTGTTAGTGGCTGAGTTGTGAGCTTCCGATTTAAAGGGTTCTGGCTCCCTGCTGCATCTTTTGGCTATTCGAAACGTGGGCAAAAGCAGAAAAGTCTATTAATTGGACAACTTATATAAGTTTTTCTATTTTTATAACTAATAGGATAATTAGTAAATGCACCACATTGTAGCTAAAATTTGGCCATCGCAATAAAATGGAAAATTTTGAAAACAAGGCTATGGAAACTCTTTTTGATATACAAAATCAATTAAATCAATACTCTCAAACGGGTGTTGATGACAATTCATTCGGTCAATCTTGGATCACGAATGACGAAACAATAACTGGTTGTGAAATCTGTGGAGATTATCACTCAACATGGTAATGTTATTATTACGTTCCTATGGAAAATTACGCACCTACGGAACCTGAATGGAATGATTATGAAGAATACAATTCAAATTGGGATTATTCCCAAGAATATTTCCAAACTCAATAACCAATAGACGGGGAAAATTACGTGTCTAAAAATTTATTAGACAATATGAAAATCAAACTCGAAGAACTCAATGCTCAAAATGAACAAATGAGAGAGTTTGTAAACCGGCAAGCTGAAACTCTATCAGACTACACACCTGTTGATCTGAAGAGTCGTGTGCAAGAAAATCTCATATCATCAAATTTTGATGAATTCGAGAGCTCCGAAATCACCAACTATCCCGATGATACTTTTTATTCAGTCTTACCAATTTCACAACATATCGACACATTAGCCTCTACCGACGAAATCATCGATCCATCAATGGATAAAGAAGAAGTAAGGGTGAAAAATTGGTACACTTGGGAATACGATAACGTTGAAAATTTTACCCCCGAGGCCAAACCGAACTTCACCATTCCACAACCTTCCAACCCAATATTCTCAATAGACGAGTCATCCACCGGAAATGAACTACGAGCTGTAATAGATAATGACACCTCGAATTTCACCCAATTGGGTAATAAAGGTGAAAACTTTGATCCTGAGAATAAAAGGAAGGAAATATTAGGAATTGTCCACCCTATAGAAATAAGTATGTCGGTGTATATCGATCCATTTGATCAAGAACCAGAAAAGAGACATATCCATTTACTAAAAGCTACACTTAAAAAAGAATTAAGTAGTGACGATCGGGTGAGTCTAAACTTTAAACCCATTGATATATTATACACCACCCGAGATGTAAATAACTGGCTCACTATTTTAATTCGTGAAACTTATTCTACCGACTTCACATGTAACGACCCGCACTTTTTCGATCATACTATACTTATAAGATTAATATTTACATAAATTAAACCTTGCCAACATGATAAGCAATCCAAATTGTCGAGACTTATATTTCCGAAAAGAGTTTTACACAACGTTTGACCGTCTAGTTTGACCGATGATATCACGAACTATACAATATATGATAATTATACGTTTGTGTATATAAATGTATATATACATATTTAACATGATTAATAAATGTTTTAATATCTCATTTTGTATTAATAACAACAAGTTATATGTGTATTTTGAAACTACTAACTTAAGTTTTCAAAACGATAACAATACGTAACGTTATTTGACTTAAATACTTATAACATATAATGTTTATACATATATTGTATAAGTAATGTATTTAATCACTTTTAAAGACTTAAATACATAAAACCATATAAGTGTATTCACAAAAGATAGCTATATTTGAATCCTCATTTCATTTTTCACAAAATTTCTATACGTATACCTAGAGTATTTGTACTCGTATCATACCTAGCTCCTATACGTATTTACTAATAGTAAATACACATCAAAATCACCACCTAACCAGCCATTATTCATGCCCTTAGAGCTAGGTAATTACTTTTGTATGATTGCAAGACTAATTAGCAAGATTACAAACTAAAATTTGTCCATGTATGCCCATGAAACACGTTTTTTATGGTGTATATATGTATCATCATTTTAGTTCATTTTTACTTCCATTCTCTAGCTAAAAACACACACACATTCAAGAGTCTTAAACTCCATAACAATCCAGCAACTTACCTTGAAGATCTAGCTTCAAAAACCATACTAAAACACCATAAGAAAACCATACAAAAACACTTCAAGAAAACCCTCCGAGAACACCAACTTACTTCCAATCTTTCATCCACTTCCATCACCCTTTTGATTCTAGCTTCTTACTCCTCTTTTACAGCAAACTTATCCAAGGAACTTGAGGTAGAATCTATGTTCATAACCTTATTCAATTCATATATATATAGCTATCTTATTTTGTGGTACAAAAGTTTAACAACAAGAACATAGTTTGAATGTTTTCAAACTTGTTTGCAAACTAAATAGATCCTTCTAACTTAACTTTTAAAATACTTCAAGACCTGTAATATAACTTATGTATATGCTAATTTAACAAGGTAAAACTTGGTTTTTCAAAGTATAAGTATTTTTAGAAAAATGGTCATTAAATGATTTTGTTGTAACAAAAATGTTTAACTTCATATGTTTCACTAATGTTTCACTTATGCCGTATGATTTTGAATACAAACCAAGGTATTTACAGTTCATAGTCTTAAAGAAGAACTCGATCCAAGAAGATGGCAATTTGAATCAACGAAAACGGATTTGTAACGAAGAAACTATGACCGAAACAAAATTGGTTATCCTAGATCATTTCAACTACGGGATCAATTGGAAAAAAATGATATAAATCACATATTTCTAAGATAACATGATATTTTATATATATGTACTTATAATTCAATTTTATATGGTTCAGGATCACCCGTAAACAACACGAGAAGATTAATCATAAGATCCCATGATTGTACGCAACACGTCATTTGACAACACCGGTACTTTATGTACGCAACACGTCATTTGACAACACCGGTACCATGGGTCAAGATTAATCTCGACCAACACATATACGATGGGGTTTTATTGATTTCGTTGGGGGTTTTATTTATTTCATTGCGGGTATATTAAACATCTAAAAATGAACCATTAAAATTGAATTACTAACATCGGACTGCTAACTACGGACTAAGGAATTATTCAAAGTATTAAAAGTATAACAAGTATATATTTATAACGTTTGTTTAAAAATGAAAACATATTGATATATTATATATGGATAGGTTCGTGATATCAACCGGAAGACCGAGTCAAATTATTTATATCATCAAGACAAGAGTGAGTATATAGTCCCACTTTTAAACTCTAAATATTTCGGGATGAGAATACATGTATTTTATGTTTTACGATATGGACACAAGTAACTGAAAAATATATTCTACGTTGAGTTGTACCACTGGCATACTTCCCTGTAGCTTGGTAACTAATATTTACAGCGGTATTGTAAACGCGAATCCTGTTGATAGATCTATCGGGCCTGACAACCCCAATCGGACTGGACGACCAGTATTCAACGGTTGCACAGTACTTCGTTTTGTGACTACACTTGGTACGGTGTAGTAAGATTTCATATTAAAGGGAATATGCGACGTGAAAATGTTAAGTATGGTTACCAAGTGCTCAACCACTTAGAATATTTTTATTGAAATGTTTATATACGAAATCTTGTGGTCTATATATAAATTGCTGCGCACTAAACCTATATATCACCAACTTTATGTTGACGTTTTTAAACATGTTTATTCTCAGGTGATAATTAAAGCTTCCGCTGCATTATGTTGAATCTAAGCAGGATCATGCGTACTCATATTTGTGTCAAAAATAAAACTGCATATCCGAGGACGTGTGTTGTAAAATATGCTAGAAATCGTGTTGTTATTATCATTTGTAAAGTTTGTAAGTCGAAGATTATCGTTAAACGATAATCATCTTTTTATTGTCTAAAGCTTGTAACAAAAATAATGGTTTGGTTTGTAATGTATTATATATGCAGTTTTCCTTTTTTAAAAATGTCGCATATAGAGGTCAATACCTCGCAATGAAATCATACGTTATCTAACACGTTCTTATGGTTAAGGACGGGTTATGACATGTGGTATCAGAGCGTTGGTCTTAGCGAACCAGGTCTGCATTAGTGTGTCTAACCGAGAAGCCGTTAGGATACATTAGTAAGTCTGGACTTTGACCGGGTCTGATTTAAAAAAAAAAAAAAACATTGCTTATCACTGTTGGTTAAAATTTATATGTAAATATTATATAAGTACTAATGGGTTAGTTGTTGTGTGATAGATGTCGAGCTCAAAAATTGTTATCACAATCAACGACTCCGAATCAGAATCTTCAGATGGCGTTCCAGTCATTAACCTGTCCGATGACGAAAATGATATCCTTGGGGAAGACTCACAAATTCCAGATGAACCAACTATAGAAATATCGGAAAGTGAACCCGAGGAGGAAAGTGAACCCGAGGAGGAAAGTGAACCCGAGGAGGAAAGTGAACCCGAGGAAATTACGAAAGAAAAGTTTGATCAAGGAAAGAAACGAAAAGCGAATGAATTAGAAAATCCAAATCCCGAGTTTAATGAGAATGATGTGGCACCAATTCCACTCAACACTACCACCCCTATCCCCGCTATTCCTATTCGTTCTGTCCCGGCATCCAGTTCTTCAGTCCCACAGCCAAAATATAGGCAGACAGTTAGGATAAGCGTTAAGCAAATCTTTGTGTCTAAACGTCCTAGAAAATAGATCAAACGATGCGCTGCTGTGTCAAACCATGGAACCGAATAATGTTTTGTATAATATTAATAGTGTGGTTTGCTTAATGTTCGATGTAAGATAAGCATATGTAAAATATTGAAGTATGAAATGCAATAATTTTCCATGGTTAAGTATTATTTAGATTGTAGTAATTGATTCTGTACTAAGCTATTAAGTATGAACATTAACGGGTAGGTACTACCCTAGATATAATTATAAAACGCTAATAAGAAGAAAAGGCTTTTATAATAATACCTGGTTCATATAATTAATAAGCTATAATGTACTATAAATACACACTACATCTATAATAATCCATGTGAATAATTATTTTCTTTCATTAGGAAATGGCGCGATTGAATCGAATGACGGAACAAGAACTCGAGGAACTCATCAACCAGCGAGTGACCGACAGAATGTTATGGGTTGAGGCTGTAAGAGCTGCTGCAGTTAATCCAAATCCTCGTGTAGGATGCTCCTACAAGACGTTCCAAGCTTGCAAGCCATCATCATTCAGTGGAACGGAAGGACCTATCGGTTTAACCCGATGGATAGAAAAGATGGAGACGGTGTTCAAAATCAGCGGTTGTGATGAAAAAGACATGACCAAGTTTGCATCGTGCACTTTACAAGATAGTGCACTCACATGGTGGAAGAATTATGTGAAGGCGGTAGGAGGAGATGTAGCTTATGATACTCCATGGGAAGAATTCAAAGCAATGATAATCACCGAGTATTGTCCAAGGAATGAGGTTATTAAGTTAGAAGATGAGTTACGAAGTTTGAAGGTGGTTGGTACTGAAATCACCAACTACAACCAGCGATTCATGGAATTAGTTTTGCTATGTCCTGAATTGGTTCCAACCGAAGAACGGAAGATTGAAATGTACAAAGCTGGTTTGCCCAAAAAGGTCAAGGCAAATGTTACGGCGTCGAAACCTAAGACAATTCATGAAGCTATAACCATGGCGAACGAGCTAATGGATCAGGTCATTTTGGACAAGAAAGCATTCAATACTGAGGTGAAGGTATTGGGAAACAAGAAAAAGTGGAATGGAAGTTATGATCGAGGTAACCAACAACAACCTTATAAGAAACAAGAAACCACAAAAGGTGCGGGTAGTGGTTCAGGTTTTGGTTATAAAGGACAAAGTCCTTTATGCAACCGTTGTCACAAACATCATTTTGGTTACTGTAGTGTGTTGTGCACCAAGTGTAATCGACAAGGTCATCTTGCGGAAGATTGTAAGGCTCTCGTTACAAATGGCAACAAGACTCCTGCCACCAACGCAAATAGAACTGCTTTGGCTACCATTACTTGTTTTGGTTGTGGAAAACAAGGTCATTATAAGAGTCAGTGCCCGAATCAGAATGGCGGACCTGCACGTGGAAGAGCGTTTGTTATTAATGCTAGAGAGGCACGAGAAGACCCGGAGCTTGTTACGGGTACGTTTACCATTAATAACTTATCAGCATCTATTTTATTTGATACTGGCGCCGATAGAAGTTACGTGTGTATAAATTTTTACACTAAATTGAATTGTTCATCATTACCTCTAGATGCTAAGTACATGATTGAGTTAGCTAATGGTAAACTAATTAAAGCCGATAAAATTTGTCGTGATTGTAAGATAAATTTAGCCGGAGAAACATTTAAGATTGATTTGATACCCGTAGAATTAGGAAGTTTTGATGTAATAGTCGGCATGGACTGGATGTCCAAAGTAGGAGCGGAAGTTGTTTGTGCCAAGAAGGCAATTCGTATTCCTGGTAAGGATAAAATGTCGGTGATGATTTACGGAGAGAAGGGTGATTCAAAGCTAAAACTCATTAGCTGTTTGAAAGCCAAAAAGTGTTTAGAAAAGGGATGTTATGCTATTTTAGCACATGTTAATAAAGTCGAAAAGGAAGAGAAGTGCATCAATGACGTGCCTGTGGCAAGAGATTTTCCCGAAGTTTTTCCGGAAGAATTGCCGGGATTACCTCCATTTAGATCGGTAGAATTTCAAATAGATTTAGTACCAGGAGCTGCACCAGTGGCTCGTGCTCCATATAGACTTGCACCGTCCGAGTTAAAAGAACTTCAAAGTCAGTTAAAAGAATTACTGGACCGTGGATTCATACGACCGAGTACTTCACCGTGGGGAGCTCCAATTTTGTTTGTTAAGAAGAAAGATGGATCTTTTAGGATGTGTATAGACTATCGTGAATTAAATAAGTTAACTATCAAGAATCGGTATCCACTACCGAGAATTGATGACTTATTTGATCAATTGCAAGGATCATGTGTTTATTCGAAAATCGACTTAAGATCGGGCTATCATCAACTACGCGTCAAAGAAGAGGACATTCCGAAAACTGCTTTTCGGACACGTTATGGTCATTACGAATTTTTGGTCATGCCGTTTGGATTGACAAATGCGCCAGCTGTATTCATGGACCTCATGAATCGAGTTTGTAGTCCGTATTTAGATAAGTTTGTTATCGTTTTCATTGATGATATTCTTATCTATTCTAAGAGTGAGCAAGAGCATGAAGAGCATTTAAGGTTGATACTGGAGTTGTTGAGAAAAGAACAACTTTATGCTAAATTTTCTAAGTGTGCTTTCTGGTTGAAAGAAGTGCAATTTCTTGGTCACGTTGTTAATAGCGAAGGAATTCAGGTTGATCCAGCAAAAACTGAAGCTATTGAAAAATGGGAGACTCCTAAGACACCAATGCAGATACGCCAATTTTTGGGTTTAGCCGGTTATTATAGAAGGTTTATTCAAGATTTGTCTCGAATAGCTAAGCCGTTGACAGCATTAACGCAAAAAGGGAAGAAATACGAATGGACCTCGGAGCAGGAGAACGCATTTCAATTATTGAAGAAGAAGTTAACTACGGCGCCTATTTTATCGTTACCTGAAGGGAACGATGATTTTGAAATATATTGTGACGCTTCGCGACAAGGTTTTGGTTGTGTTCTTATGCAACGAAAGAAAGTAATTGCATTTGCATCCCGACAATTGAAGATTCACGAGCGGAATTATACGATGCATGATCTAGAACTGGGAGCAGTCGTGTTTGCATTGAAGATGTGGAGACATTACTTGTATGGGGTTAAATTCACTGTGTTTACTGATCATAAAAGCCTTCAACATATTTTCGATCAAAAACAGCTGAACATGAGGCAACGTAGGTGGGTCGAACTGATAAACGACTATGATTGTGAAATTCGTTATCATCCCGGGAAGGCGAACGTGGTGGCCGATGCTCTAAGCAGAAAGGAACGAGAACCAATTCGAGTACGAGCGATGAACATAAAAATTCGCATGAATCTCAACTCACAAATCAAAGAAGTTCAACGAGAAGCACTTACTAAAGAAAATATAGGAAATGAAATAATGAAGAAGTATGAGAAGCAACTCGTTATGCGGGAAGATGGAATTCGATATTTTGCAAATCGTATTTGGGTACCGAAGTTGGGTGGATTAAGGAAGTTGATATTGAACGAGGCACATAAGACAAGATATTCGATACATCCTGGAGTTGGAAAGATGTACCAAGATCTTAAGACGCATTATTGGTGGCCTAATTTAAAAACAGACGTTGCAACATATGTTGGGGAGTGTTTAACTTGTTCCAAGGTTAAAGCAGAACACCAGAAGCCGTCAGGGTTACTTCAACAACCAGAAATTTCAGAATGGAAATGGGACGGTATTACCATGGATTTCATCACGAAGTTACCAAAGACTGCCTGGGGATACGACACCATTTGGGTGATTGTTGATCGTCTCACCAAGTCTGCACATTTCTTGCCTATAAAGGAAACAGATAGAATGGAGAAACTATTACGATTGTATATAAAGGAAGTTGTTTCAAGGCATGGAATACCTATTTCCATTATATCCGATCGTGATAGTAGATTTACCTCAAAATTCTGGCAATCACTACAGGAGGCACTAGGAATTCGGTTGGATATGAGTACCGCATATCATCCACAAACCGATGGACAGAGTGAAAGAACGATTCAGACTCTCGAAGACATGCTCAGGGCATGTGTGATCGATTTTGGAAACGGATGGGATAAATATCTACCGTTAGCAGAATTCTCGTATAATAATAGTTATCATGCGAGCATTGGAGCTGCGCCATTCGAAGCATTGTACGGAAGGAAGTGTAGATCTCCTATCTGTTGGAATGAAGTAGGAGATCGACATTTAACTGGTCCCGAGATCATACACGAAACGACCGAGAAGATAGTACAAATCAAGGAGAGATTGAAAACAGCCCGTAGTCGCCAAAAGAGCTACGCCGATGTTCGAAGGAAACCATTAGAGTTTCAGGTCGGGGACATGGTTATGCTAAAGGTGTCACCTTGGAAAGGTGTAATACGTTTCGGCAAAAGGGGTAAACTGAACCCAAGGTACGTAGGCCCGTTCAAGATCATCGAACGCATTGGACCGGTAGCTTATCGACTCGAGTTACCGCAACAACTCGCTGGAGTACATAATACCTTTCACGTCTCAAACCTGAAGAAGTGTCTTGCAAAGGAAGACCTCACCATTCCTCTTGAAGAAATTCATGTCGACGAGAAACTACAATTCGTCGAAGAACCAATTGAAATCGTGGACCGTGAAGTTAAACAGCTCAAACAGAGCAATATACCGATTGTTAAGGTTCGTTGGAATGCTAGAAGAGGTCCCGAGTTTACTTGGGAACGAGAGGATCAGATGAAGAAAAAGTATCCACACTTGTTTCTCGATGACGCAAAATAGGTACAATTTTAAAATTTCGGGACGAAATTTATTTAACGGGGAGGTAATGTAACGACCCGCACTTTTTCGATCATACTATACTTATAAGATTAATATTTACATAAATTAAACCTTGCCAACATGATAAGCAATCCAAATTGTCGAGACTTATATTTCCGAAAAGAGTTTTACACAACGTTTGACCGTCTAGTTTGACCGATGATATCACGAACTATACAATATATGATAATTATACGTTTGTGTATATAAATGTATATATACATATTTAACATGATTAATAAATGTTTTAATATCTCATTTTGTATTAATAACAACAAGTTATATGTGTATTTTGAAACTACTAACTTAAGTTTTCAAAACGATAACAATACGTAACGTTATTTGACTTAAATACTTATAACATATAATGTTTATACATATATTGTATAAGTAATGTATTTAATCACTTTTAAAGACTTAAATACATAAAACCATATAAGTGTATTCACAAAAGATAGCTATATTTGAATCCTCATTTCATTTTTCACAAAATTTCTATACGTATACCTAGAGTATTTGTACTCGTATCATACCTAGCTCCTATACGTATTTACTAATAGTAAATACACATCAAAATCACCACCTAACCAGCCATTATTCATGCCCTTAGAGCTAGGTAATTACTTTTGTATGATTGCAAGACTAATTAGCAAGATTACAAACTAAAATTTGTCCATGTATGCCCATGAAACACGTTTTTTATGGTGTATATATGTATCATCATTTTAGTTCATTTTTACTTCCATTCTCTAGCTAAAAACACACACACATTCAAGAGTCTTAAACTCCATAACAATCCAGCAACTTACCTTGAAGATCTAGCTTCAAAAACCATACTAAAACACCATAAGAAAACCATACAAAAACACTTCAAGAAAACCCTCCAAGAACACCAACTTACTTCCAATCTTTCATCCACTTCCATCACCCTTTTGATTCTAGCTTCTTACTCCTCTTTTACAGCAAACTTATCCAAGGAACTTGAGGTAGAATCTATGTTCATAACCTTATTCAATTCATATATATATAGCTATCTTATTTTGTGGTACAAAAGTTTAACAACAAGAACATAGTTTGAATGTTTTCAAACTTGTTTGCAAACTAAATAGATCCTTCTAACTTAACTTTTAAAATACTTCAAGACCTGTAATATAACTTATGTATATGCTAATTTAACAAGGTAAAACTTGGTTTTTCAAAGTATAAGTATTTTTAGAAAAATGGTCATTAAATGATTTTGTTGTAACAAAAATGTTTAACTTCATATGTTTCACTAATGTTTCACTTATGCCGTATGATTTTGAATACAAACCAAGGTATTTACAGTTCATAGTCTTAAAGAAGAACTCGATCCAAGAAGATGGCAATTTGAATCAACGAAAACGGATTTGTAACGAAGAAACTATGACCGAAACAAAATTGGTTATCCTAGATCATTTCAACTACGGGATCAATTGGAAAAAAATGATATAAATCACATATTTCTAAGATAACATGATATTTTATATATATGTACTTATAATTCAATTTTATATGGTTCAGGATCACCCGTAAACAACACGAGAAGATTAATCATAAGATCCCATGATTGTACGCAACACGTCATTTGACAACACCGGTACTTTATGTACGCAACACGTCATTTGACAACACCGGTACCATGGGTCAAGATTAATCTCGACCAACACATATACGATGGGGTTTTATTGATTTCGTTGGGGGTTTTATTTATTTCATTGCGGGTATATTAAACATCTAAAAATGAACCATTAAAATTGAATTACTAACATCGGACTGCTAACTACGGACTAAGGAATTATTCAAAGTATTAAAAGTATAACAAGTATATATTTATAACGTTTGTTTAAAAATGAAAACATATTGATATATTATATATGGATAGGTTCGTGATATCAACCGGAAGACCGAGTCAAATTATTTATATCATCAAGACAAGAGTGAGTATATAGTCCCACTTTTAAACTCTAAATATTTCGGGATGAGAATACATGTATTTTATGTTTTACGATATGGACACAAGTAACTGAAAAATATATTCTACGTTGAGTTGTACCACTGGCATACTTCCCTGTAGCTTGGTAACTAATATTTACAGCGGTATTGTAAACGCGAATCCTGTTGATAGATCTATCGGGCCTGACAACCCCAATCGGACTGGACGACCAGTATTCAACGGTTGCACAGTACTTCGTTTTGTGACTACACTTGGTACGGTGTAGTAAGATTTCATATTAAAGGGAATATGCGACGTGAAAATGTTAAGTATGGTTACCAAGTGCTCAACCACTTAGAATATTTTTATTGAAATGTTTATATACGAAATCTTGTGGTCTATATATAAATTGCTGCGCACTAAACCTATATCTCACCAACTTTATGTTGACGTTTTTAAACATGTTTATTCTCAGGTGATAATTAAAGCTTCCGCTGCATTATGTTGAATCTAAGCAGGATCATGCGTACTCATATTTGTGTCAAAAATAAAACTGCATATCCGAGGACGTGTGTTGTAAAATATGCTAGAAATCGTGTTGTTATTATCATTTGTAAAGTTTGTAAGTCGAAGATTATCGTTAAACGATAATCATCTTTTTATTGTCTAAAGCTTGTAACAAAAATAATGGTTTGGTTTGTAATGTATTATATATGCAGTTTTCCTTTTTAAAAATGTCGCATATAGAGGTCAATACCTCGCAATGAAATCATACGTTATCTAACACGTTCTTATGGTTAAGGACGGGTTATGACATCACATGTCGTCAGCTAAGTGTGGGGAAGTCTAACCCCACTTAACGTTAAGTTAGGGGTTCGGGTTAGTGCATAACTCGTTAATAAACATGCATAATAAATTAGGGTAAAAGACGCATTTTTAAAGATTAGCAAACAGTTCAGAAAAGCAACCGTTTTTGAAGAAAAATATGTGTGATAAAACAAGAAGGAATGAACGATGAGGCGCGTCATCTATCATTCGACGAGCTTTGTAATTACAAACTGGGTATTTTTAATTACTTTTATACACTAATCACCCTCATGAATTTATAATTATAGTCTGATTTCATGCAAATGAGGGCATTGCATGATCTCAAGTGTGGGGAAGGGTTATAAATTCTCTCGGGTTTGCACTTAGTTTATTTGCCAAATTTTGTGAAAATTTGAAAAATTTTCAACTAAATGAAGTCAAAATCATGTTTATACATATTTATGAACGATGAAAACTAGGTGTTAATACCGAAATTATCGTTACCTCGGAAAGGACATAAATTGAGAAACACCCTAAAACGATTAAATTAAATGGAATAAAGGAGAATAAAAAGGCAAAGAAAGAAACTAAGTGTGGGGAGAATGTACCAAGTTATTCAATTAAAAACTATCTATCACATGTTTCTGTAAAGTTATTGCAGGTACTTTTGTTTTGGACGATTTTAATCAGTTTTACCCGATTTACTGTAATATATTTGAAAGAAAAGATGGATCTACACGATGAATCAATTCCATCATTAAAAGGAAGTAAAGTCTTCCGAAAAAGAAACGCGCTTCTTGATTTAGGTCATGAAGTTGTCGTCCAGACCAGCTGTAGGTTGACGGAAAATCTAGAAAAGTCATCTCTAAAATCAGCAGGAAATCCACGGACCTCAGCATCAAACAGGGTCGCCAAGTGGTCAGATTTATCCTAACCATGAGAAGGATTTATCTCGTACAATGGGGGGGCACCGTGCAAATTAGCTTGATAAGACTAATGAATCAGATCCCCAGAAAGGATAATCTCCTTAAAAGATCAAAAATCAGCTTTTAAGACTGATATTACTCAATCCTTGAGATTGACCTTAAAGATTGAGAATTCAAACTCATGGAATTCAATGATATCTAAACTCGAGCTTGAAAGAGAAAATATTTTGATCAAAAATTACAAACCGATTTGTTTTCTGAAAACCTATTTTCAATGCGTTCATTACTATTGAACGTAAAATCCTAGGAATTCACCTGGAATTCATTAGGTCACCTGAACCAAATCGGGTGTCAACCGTAAGAACGGTGGTTGCATAGCATGGTCGAAGACAGGACCTTGTGCCACACCGAAAAATTATAAGGGTGAGCTTTACTATTGCTCCTACAAAGGATAGTAATTGCGTCCGACACGTTATAGACCATAATTAAAAGCAAGTCACGGGACATTGCCTTAACAGTTGCTTGTTCATCGCTTTCCTTTACAACTGGACGGTAGTTTACCAAAAGGTAATATACGGGACAAGTAATCTGGACGTGTTGCTTTCCTAATACAAGGTTAGCAAGTGGGTGACACAAAACCATAAGTTTTGAGCTAAAATTTTCAAATCTGAAACCCACAAAACCCACAAAAATATTTTGCAACACCGGTGAAGGGTTATTCCGGAAAACTTATCTAGGGTAAAAGCTAGATTAAATTTTCAAAAAGATCAAATGTTTCCTTAAGGATCTACATTTTCATAGTCATGTGGGACTGTAAACCACATCGTTACTATCATTGTTTATACCGCCGTATCAAAATCACTGATGTATAAAGTGTGAAGAATAAAGAAGTGATTCGTGTGATTTAATTTCAAGTTCTGTATTGCTTGAGGACAAGCAACGTTCAAGTGTGGGGATATTTGATAGTGCTCCAAATGAACATATATTTAGTAGCAATATCCGCCCAATATGTAAATTATTTAGTTGTAATTTTCCTATTGTAAGTTGTAATCGTTTATATTAAATAAGTGCGAAGACAAAAGGGGAAAACGAAGATTTGAAGACACAAACGTCCAAAAAGCTCAAATGTACAAGATACAATTCAAAAGGTTCAATTTATTGATGAGAAACGTCTAAAAATGACAAGAGTACAAGTTACAAAACGCAAAGTACACGATATAAAATAGTACACAAGGACGTTCGAAAATCCGGAATCGGGACATGAGTCAACTATCAACGCCCGACACAACGGACTAAAAATTACAAGTCTACTATGCACAAGAATATAATATAATATATAAATAATTATATTAATTATTTATATTTTATATTTATATATAAATTATGTCGACAAGCAAGGTTCCAAAATTATGTGAGCTGGATTTTCAAACTCCACGACTCGCGGAGTTTGCAGGCTTAAAATTCCATGACTCGCTGAGCTGTCAGAAATCAAAACGCCTATAAAAGGCCACGCATTCTGCCGAGTAAAAAGATAATAAATAATAATAATAATACTCTGTAATAAATAAATAAATAAATACATATATAATATATGTATATATATATATATATATATATATATATATATATATATATATATATATATATATATATATATATATAGTATAGGGTAGTTTTATATTAGATTAGTTCGGGTTATGTAAAGGTTATTTTACGGGTTTTGTAGTCGAAATTCTGTCAGTGTAACACTACGCGATAAATACTCAATGTAAGTTATGTTCTCCTTTTTAAATTAATGTCTCGTACTTAAGTTATTATTATGCTTATTTAATACTGAAGTAATCATGATGTTGGGCTAAAAATATTAAAATTGGGTAATTGGGCTTTGTACCATAATTGGGGTTTGGATAAAAGAACGACACTTGTGGAAATTAGACTATGGGCTATTAATGGGTTTTATATTAACTAAACAATACCTTGTTAATTTAATATACAAACTTATAATTTGACGTATTTATATATAACCACATACGCTTGACTGGGTACGGTGGGTGGGATATCTATAAATACCAATAATTATTCATTTTACCGGACACGGAACTGGATTAATAGTTAATAGACTTGTTGAAACAGGGGTGAATTACATTCAAGGGTAATTGGTGTAATTATTAACAAAGTAGTAAAACCTTGGTTTACACGCAGTCGATAACCTGGTGTATTCATTAAACATAGTATTAAAACCTTGTTACAATTCGAATCCCCAATTAGTTGGAATATTTGACTTCGGGAATAAGAATAATTTGACGAAGGCTTTCGCTCTTTATATTTATGACTGATGGACTATTATGGACAAATCCGTATGGACATATTAAATAATCCAGGACAAAGGACAATTAACCCATGGGCATAAAACTAAAATCAACACGTCAAACATCATGATTATGGAAGTTTAAATAAGCATAATTCCTTTATTTTCATATTTAATTGCACTTCTAATTATTGCACTTTTATTTATTGTTATTGTATTTAATTGCACTTTTAATTATCGTACTTTTTAATTATCGCACTTTTATTTATCGAAATTTCATTATCGTTATTTATTTTACGTTTTAAATTAAGTTATATTTATTTTACATTCGGTTTTAACTGCGACTAAAGTTTTAAAATCGACAAACCGGTCATTAAACGGTAAAAACCCCCTTTTATATATTATTAATATAATATATTTTGTACAAATATAATTGTTTAAAAATACAGTGTGCAATAAGCCCGCTCCCTGTGGAACGAACTGAACTTACTAAAAACTACACTACTGTACGATTAGGTACACTGTCTATAGTGTTGTAGCAAGGTTTAGGTATATCCCATTTGTAAATAAATAATAAATATCTTGTGTGAAATTGTATCGTATTTAATAGTATTTCCTTGTAAAATTTAATAGTATTTTATACCCCTTCGCTTTAACATCAATACATCTGAAGAAAATATATATGTATATATGTTTTCATAAAGATTGTAATTAAAAATTCTCTTGTACAAACTGTTAATGGTGAAAATATTTTAACGGGTAGGTAATACCCGAGGAATATTTAAATTTCACATTAATAAGTTACATTGTACGTTCTTCGAATCTGTTTTAACAGTCATATACTATCCTACTTACATCCACCGATATATAAATCCGTTCACCACAGAATAACCATATTCATCCAATTTCATATTTGGATTTTGATTTATCAGAATCCAACAAGTGGCATAATGAAGAAAACATTTGTCAAAATAAAATTTGTTAGAAACAAACAAATTAACAATGAGAAATTTTGTTAAGAATTCACGCTAACTGTTCCTAGCTAATTGTTCCTAGCTAACTGATTACATTTTATTTATCGCAATTTACATTCTCACAAATTTATTTATCGTCATTTAATTTCTGTTATTTACTTTACGCACTTTATTTATTGTCATTTAAATTTCTGTTATTTATTTTTATGCACTTTAAATATCGGGACACGTATACAAGGGTTTGACATATCATATCGACACATCTATATATATTATTTGGAATCACCATAGACACTTTATATGCAGTAATGATCGAGTTCTCTATACATGGTTGAGGTTGATTCTCAAATAATATATATACTTTGAGTTGTGATCGAGTCTGAGACGTATACGGGTCACGATACGTATTAATTAATTCGAATATTGTATATTAAACTATATATGAATTATTGGACTGTTACTGTGGACTATCGACTGTGGACTATCAAGATTGGACAATTTAAAATAAATTAAAATATTGATTATAACATATGAAACTAAACAACTCTTCAAGTTTGCCACTTGATTTCATCTTAAACCTCATTTGTATCTTGACGATTACAATCCGCGTTCAAACCTTTCATGATTCTTGAAAACACCTCAATCGAGAGGATGAACCAACTGCACATTACCTATGGAAAAAAAGATCGATGCATATTATTATGCACCTGAAAACTCTCGAAAATTGAGTAAACGTTTAACGCGTAGCTGTGCTAATTCCTTTAGCGTTATTATTATCGAAAATAACTTTGCAATCTCTTTTCAAATTATCCAATTTTGTCACAGCTCTAACAAGTCAACTTCGACTTTTCGTTCGAAACAACCTTATTATAACCTTGATATATATATACGTGCTCTTTTATTGTTACCGGGGAACCTTTCATATTTTACCATATTACCAGCAGACGTACCAACAACCTCGTTGCTTCTTGGTTTAAATCTCTCTGATAAATCATTATATTTATTCATTGAAACCCTATCATATACTCATCCGCATCTTGTAACGAATACTGCTATACCAACTACCGGGAATCAACTATCAGTACTTTGAAAACTCACAGCATATCTACATCAACAGTTATATGTATCCATATAACATTTATCTCTTAGAATTATGATCTTTCATTCTGAAATTTTGAAAAAGCACCCAGCTTACGAATCAATACATTGAACTTTGAAAAAGCTGAATGAAGCAGCAGAAACTGTAGGCAACCATAAACGACATTAGTCATCAGAAGTTTGATGATAAAGAATAATATGTTGAAAAATCTCAGAAACGTTGGAACTGGAAAACGGATAGAGTTAACCATGAAGGAGACCAAGGACAAATACAAGGACCATACCCTATATTCAAAGAATCCAGTTAATTCTGGATCCGATGAAATCTTCAACAAATATCTTACTCCGTACTCATATTAAAATCTTGCGGAAAATCTTTCTTCATCAACCATCGAACTTAGAAATTCCAAAATATCATCATCAATATCTTCGATATTTCTGAGGATATTTTTATAAATATTCTCGTCCGAAATTATATACCTCTTCGTGCTTCCTGTGTATCATTATAATGGAAACATTCAATAGAAAATTTAGTACCGAAAAGCAGATTATGCGAAACTATGAAGAAAGCCGTGGACAAATCACAAAGAATAAGTTTGACTTCAAAGAATCCGAATGATTCAATGTCTGCTAAGGTCTTTAGTGAATATCTTGCTCATTACTCTAAACCCTTGCAGACAATAGTTTCTATCATCCTCTAATCTTAGATATTCCGAGATATTATCGTATCTTTCATTATAAATATCCTCCATATTTCTGGAGATATTTTTATAACTATTCTTATCTGGAATCATTAATCTCTTCGTACTATCGGTATTACATCATATAGAAACTGTTAGTTTCTATATTCTGTAAACTTTCGAGCTTAAAATATGAATATTATTGAATTAATGTTGGGAACTGATGCATGAGTTAGTATAATATAATGACATTTGATCAACGTGATTATATTATAATAAGTCATGCTGAGTTTCTAATGGAACGTGATGATTCACAGATCTTAACATCATCATGTGCCATGTTACATAACTCTTTCATTCTGATTAACTTTTGAACATATCAAGAAAATATATTCTTGATAGTTCTATCCCAGTGATTTTGGTAATTTGACAAATCAAATCGTGAAAATTACGTTCTTTCTTGTTTAGAACATGATGTTCAGTCGAAACTCCATATTTATGAATTCTGGATCGTTACTCACTTTACTAGAGGTCGAGAAGATAATAAAAAGGCAAAGTGCTCCAAAATATAAGAGAAAATATAAAGCCCAATAACAATACGGAGATTACAAACCGTAGATATTAATACGGATAGCAATATAAGGACACGGTATAACTAATAATAGTATCACCCCAAGGTAATGGTAGAAGTAAACAGATTTTTCTGGTGGAAGATTGAAAAGAAGGATGACAAAAATGATAATTAGGAAAATACCAAGAATCGGAACTGGATGGAGCATTTCCACAATATTTTAGAAGTATGAATAGAGGAAGAAATTATAGGAATGGTGAAAATAATGGGACGGAAAAATTTAATTTATAATGGAAATGTCAGACATAGTAATCGAGGCAGATCACCGTATTTAATTTTAGAGATCTTAATTTTTCCTTATTCGCCGAAGAATCAAATCCTTTAGATTTCGAAAATTTTCTTTAAATCCCTTGAATTCCGGAATTCAAACAAGACAACGTCAAAAGTTAAGACGCACCTTATTTTCTAAATCCACCGTGACTACGTCAAAAGTTAAATCTCGATCTCAATCTTTTGAGACAGTTTCATTCGTACTCTTCGAATAATCAAATTATTGATATCCATATTACTCGGTAATGATAAAACTCTATTTATCACTCATATTCTCCAGGAAAACATCTTTATTGTTAGCCATGACGACCTCACACAAATTTCAGGACGAAATTTCTTTAACGGGTAGGTACTGTGATGACCCGGGAATTTTCGACCAAATTTAAACTTAATCTTTATATGAAATTCGACATGATAAGCAAAGTTTGTAATGTTGAGTCTTGAAAGTTTGAAAGCTATATTCATGAAGTCAATTACCCTTTGACCATTTCTGACGATTTACGAACAATTGTGTATAATTAAATTAGTAAATTTAAATGAATGTATACATATAATAATAAATAGAAATAATACAATATAATTTAAACATTTAAAATTAAATATGTAAAATGAAATATAAAACAATTAAGTTATAATTAAAATAAAATTATATATAAACATATGAATTCTATATATACTTATATATATATTGTAATACATGTTAAATTGTATAAAGACTTAATACTCAAAATAAATTATTACATAATATATAATTATATTACATAACCAATAATATGTAACATTATTATATTAAATTTAATTATTGAATAGTGTTATTAATATTATTACTTTAAAATATATAATCTATAGATACGAAATTGATATATATATATATATATATATATATATATATATATATATATATATATATATATATATATATATATATATATATATATATATATATATAACTATTGTAGTATTATTATTACTAATATTATAATTATAATTGATATTATTATTAGTAATATTATTGTTACTATTATTATTAATATTATTATCATTTCTATTATGATCTTTATTAACTAAAAATATAAATTCTTTATACATTTATGTTATTATTTGTATTATTATTTTTTATTATCGACTATTATTATTAATATTAATAAGAATTATGATTATTAATATATATATATATATATATATATATATATATATATATATATATATATATATATATATATATATATATATATATATATATATATATATATATATATTATTAATTGGATTAATGTAAACAAATCAATTAAAGGATCAAAAACAGTTCAATATCACGATCGTATTTCTTTCATTTTTGTCTCATATCTCTGACCTTAATAGAAGATCGAATTCAATCACATATTCAGCCAAAAACCGTTGCAAATCAACATCTACTTTTATTTTATTTTTTTATTGTTTCCTGTCTGCTATTATTAAACGTCGCCTTTCAATAATCACAATACAACAACCTCGATTGATTAAGTACCACAATCAACTCATTTAATTACTCACAAAAATTCTCTACTTGCTGCAATTAGAAGAATTAAAAACAAAAAAACAAAAAAAAATTAAGAAAAACCTCTTATCACCATCTCCGAATATTCAACACAAACACAAACAACGTTCGGCAACCACACCTGCAACCCCAACACCACCTTGAACAAAATTTATATTAACTATCTTCAATCCTTTGACTAAACTTAATTCAATCGTGTTAAATAATTCTGATTTTAGTTTCAAACTCAAACACACTCACTTACATTTTGGTTCTTTCTTTCTTTGTCCAATCGACTCAACCAAAGACAACCTTCCATCACCACTTGAAATCATAACCGCCACCCATTTAACAACCTCCATCTAGATATCTTTCTCTATCGTATGCATTCGTAGAAAACTGCTGCCATATCCGTTTTGATTCAGTAGAACACACACCAACACCCTTGACTCCGGCTACCATGTAACTATTATATCTTTTCATCGATCACCACAAACCCATCACCACGATCAAACAGGCCGCTGCTAACCTCTGTTACTTCGATCACTACTGCTACTACAACAACATGCGTTTTCTGTTGCCTTCTTCATCTATTTCGGGTTCTATTAAATAAGGAAGAATCTATTGTATATAAAGGGATAGAAATGTATTTGTGAGTTTAGTAACAAGTGCTATTATTGTGATACATGTGATCATATGCTAGACAAGGAGACAAGATAACACAAAGTAGGTATTGTGGCATACTTTTCGGTTTAAAAAAAAAAGATGGGTGGAGCACTCAATGATAATCTAGAGTATCCAATTCACCATGAATTGTTTTAAAACCATTTTATTAAAAGCTGTAAGAACCGAATCCTTGTTTCCAAACTGGGTCGTGTTACTTCTTCTAAACAAGGATCCAACTTCTTTATTTTGTTGGGCCATAATTTTGCTAGATGGACTTGTATAGAAGTGGGTAGTATAACTCTTGTAGTGTGGGCCGAAATATTAAGACATATACTTATATTCGGGGCATTTAAAATAGAAAAAAAAGATATAGAGGCACGGTTAGGAAGGTTTTCGGGTTTCGAGAGGTCTCAGGTTCGAGCCCGGGCCGGGGCATTCTTTTTGCTGATTTCTTAAAGGTAGTAATTTAATTATTTTCATTATAATTATTATTGAGTATTATTATTATTGTTATGAGTAAAATAAATATGATTATATTTATGATTAGATAAAATATGATAAAAGGAATATAATTGTAGTGTATTGATAAATATAAATATGAACTTAATACACTCATGAATATTTTTATGACATATACAAGAGTAATAAGATTATTATTACGTTTAATGATATGATCAAGATATTAAGTATTAATAACGATATTTGTATTATGAAGTAAACATGATAAAAAGGGTACTATAAATTATAGTCATAAACCTTAATCATTATCATTATTATTAAGTATTATTGTTATTATCATATTTATTATTATTATTTTGAATATAAAAGATGATGATACTTATAATTGAGTAATGACTTAAAAAGAAATATTATTATTATCATTAATATTAGTATTAGTATCAAGTTATTATTATTATCATTATTATTATTATTATTATTATTATTATTATTATTATTATTATTATTATTATTATTATTATTTTTATTATTAATAACATAAGTATCATTATTATAATTGTATCAAAAACTAAGTAGTATCATTATCAGTAACATTATAAATATTATTAAACTTATCATCTTATAAAATTTGCATTATTATTATTATTATTAAATCTAATAGTATTATTACCTATATCTTAATATTTTCATTAAATTAACTAACAAATGATATTCATATAACAATATATTTTATACATAAAAGTAAACTATATTAATATCTTAATTATTAAAATAAATAAAATGAATATAATGAAACATATAAGTTATTGATATTAAAACTTATATTACTAATAATTTACATAGTAGTTCGATTACAAGTATATGTATTAATATATATATATATATGAATGATATAGGTTCGTGAATCCGAGGCCAACCATATACTTGTTCAATGTCGTTCTATGTATTTTTACTACAAAATACATTAGGTGAGTTCCATTACTCCCTTTTTAAAAGCTTTTGCAATATATATTTTTGGGACTGAGAATACATGCGCTGTTTTTATAACTGTTTTACAAAATAGACACAAGTAATTGAAACTACATTATATGACTGAATGATCGAAATCGAATATGCCCTTTTTATTAAGTCTGGTAATCTAAGAATTAGGAAATAGACACCCTAATTGACGCGAACTCTAAAGATAGATCTATCGGGCCCAACAAGCCCCATCCAAAGTACCGGATGCTTTAGTACTTCGAAATTTATATCATGTCCGAAGGAGGATCCCGGAATGATGGGGATATTCTTATATGCATATTGTGAATGTCGGTTACCAGGTGTTCAATCCATATGAATGATATTTTTGTCTCTATGTATGTGACGTATATTTATGAGAAATGAAAATCTTGTGGTCTATTAAAATGATGGAAATGATTATTTATGTTAAACTAATGAACTCACCAACCTTTTGGTTAACACTTGAAAGCATGTTTATTCTAAGGTAAGAAACAAATCTTTCGCTGTGCATTTGCTCATTTTAGAGATATTACTTGGAGTCATTCATGACATATTTCAAAAGACGTTGCATTCAAGTCGTTGAGTTCATCAAGATTATTATTAAGTCAGTTATAGATAGATATATTATGAAATGGTATGCATGCCGTCAACTTTCGATGAAATGAAAGATTGTCTTTTTAAAAATGAATGCAATGTTTGTAAAATGTATCATATAGAGGTCAAGTACCTCGCAATGTAATCAACTGTTGTGAATCGTTTATAATCGATATGGACTTCGTCCGGATGGATTAGGACAGATCTTGACAGTTTAGGTCAAGACTAGCATTGTCCTTTGCAGACGTTACCTTGTGAAGTACTTTTCATACGTGCACTCAAGGTGAGATCATAGTCCCATCTTTCAAACAACTTTTATGCTTTAAACTATGGGATGAGAAACATATACGTATCATGCTTTTACACTTTGAACACAAGTACGAAAACGAACATTCCACGTACGGGTTTGAACAAAAAGCCTCAATTCAATTATCATTAGTTACACTTGCAGGGTGTAAACGTGAACTTATATTATGTGATCAAATGGGCTTGACGAGCCTCATTCGGACGGTTCGCTACCGTTAGCGGATGAAATATATTTTCAGGTCTAGTGTATGTTCTAACACTACACAAAGGGTGCAAAACAGTTAAGTTTGATAATTGGGTGCCCACGATACAAACAACAACTTTGGAATGCAAATGATTTTGATAATCATATTATATTAAATCTTGTGGTTCAAATGCAATGTTTACTAAAACACCTATGATTTCACCAACATTTTCGTTGACAGTTTTCTATATGTTTTCTCAGGTCCTTGAACGCTACTTGATACATGCTTCCGCACTCTTTTTGATACTTGCTTAGATGTCGAGTATACATGCATAGTTGGAGCGTCTTTTGACAACTTTTAAATTGTGTGGCATAGGTTTCATTCGTACGTTAAACTTTGTAATGTAACTAGTCTTTGAACTACTTTTGTAAACTTGAAACATCCTTTTACTTATGAAATGAATGCGACATATTTTGGTCAAACGTCATGTTAAAGACATATGACCACGTAACGGGACCTAAGTAGTCGGCGCCGTCAAACATGATTTGGTCGGGTCGCTACAGGTGATCTACGATAACTTGTTTTAGATGAGGCTCATAAGTCTAGGTACTCTATTCATCCTGGTCTAGGAAAGATGTATCATGATCTTAAGGAGCTGTATTGGTGGCCTAATTTGAAAGCTGATGTGGCTACGTATGTGGCTAAGTGTTTGACCTGCGCTAAGGTTAAAGCTGAACATCAGGAATTGTCTGGACTTTTGGTGCAACCTGAGATTCCCGAGTGGAAGTGGGAAGGTATTACGATGGACTTTATTACGAAGTTACCGAGAGTTGGGGTGGTTATGACACCATTTGGGTGATTGTTGACTGACTCACTAAGTCAACTCATTTCCTGCCAATTAAGGAAACAGATTCAATGAAGAAGCTTACTCGTTTGTATTTGAAGGAGATTGTTTCGAGACATGGTGTTCTCGTATCGATTATTTCGGACCGAGACAGTCGAATTACATCGAGGTTTTGGCAGTCCTTACAAGATGCTTTGAGAACTAAATTGGATATGAGCACCGCTTATCATCCACAGTCGGATGGTCAGAATGAAAGAACCATCCAAACATTGGAAGGCATGTTGAGGGCATGCGTAATTGATTTTGGTAATGGTTGGGATAGATACTTGCCGTTGGCTAAATTTTCTTATAACAACAAGTTATCATGCAAGTATTAAAGCCGCACCGTTTGAAGCTCTGTATGGTAGAAAGTGTTAGTCTCCTGTCTGTTGGAATGAGGTTGGGGATGCTCAACTCACAGGTCCAGAAATTATTCATGAGACTATCGAGAAGATCGTACAGATTAAGGAAAGATTGAGAACCGCCAGAAGTCGGCGAAAGAGTTATGCCAATTAGAGAAGGAACAATATTGAATTTCAGGTCGGTGATCGTGTTATGTTAAAGGTACCACCTTGGAAGGGCATGATACGTTTTGGTAAAAAGGGGAAAGTTGAATCCTCGTTTTGTTGGACCGTTTGAGATTATTGAGAGAGTTGGACCCGTGGCTTTTCATTTGAAATTGCCACAAGAACTCAGTGCTGTTCATGACGTTTTTTTTTCATGTGTCGAATTTAAATAAGTGTTTGGTCGAGGTCGATAAGACAATTCCTCTGGAGGAACTTCATGTTGATAAGCAACTTCATTTTATTGAGGAACCTATTGAAATTATGGACCGAGAGGTTAAGACTCTGAAGCATAGTAGAATTCCTATTGTCGGGGTTAGATGGAACGTCAGGCGCGGTCCCGAGTTCACTTGGGAGCATGAAGATCTGATGAAGCAGAAGTACCCGCATTTGTTCCCAGATGCCGAGTCAACCCCTGCACCTGCTTAAATTTCGGGACAAAATTTCCGTAACGGGAAGGTACTGTAACGACCCTACTTTTTCCGTTATCTTTTACCGTTAATTATTTAACGACCATTAATTATTATTCGTGCCACGTCATTTATATGACCTATATTATTATTTTTGTAATAATATATTTATTATTATGTTCTATGTGAATATTTGTATTCATATTTTAAATTATACGTTTCTACGTGTCGCGGATTTCTATCCGGCGAATCTTTTCGGTTTTCAAATCAACGGTCGAGTTTTTAGGATATTTAAATCCTAATTATTTTAAATATGATATTTTAAGATCATATTATTATATATAGTATTTATATTTATTCTTTCATCGCGTATTTGTTATCTCTCCGAATTTTAATCGCGTAAGCGTGTTTTCGCGTTTCGGGGTTCGTTCGGACTTTCGGGCCACAAGGAAATAATATTTTAGTAATTTGGGCTAAGTTGTGCCCACCCCACTACAAAATTCGGCCGAAGCCTCATGGGGGAGGGAGTAAACTCCCTTGATTCTTCCATTTAGAAATTTCATTTTTCATTTACACATTATTTCAAAACCTAACTATTTTTGTGCTCTCTCCTCTCTTCTCCCTTTCCACTTGCCATCACCAATACCACCACCATCATCATCATCCTTCATCAAATCATTGCTTGGATCAAGAAACAATTAACACCAACGCGTTCCTCATTCCGTTCTCTACGCGATTATACTTGTTGATTATTGATTAGGGTATAAACCCTAACCCTAGAACTTTTAATTTTTCTTTATTTTTCTGTATTTGATGTCTATTTTAATAGTATGATGATTACTTGTTATTGTAATGGTGTTTGTATGCGTAGAATTACTCAAAAACACATGTTTCCGGTTTGATAACATTGGGACAGCAGCTATTTCGTGTACTTATGATATTGCGAATGATATAAAAGTTAAAATAAAGTAGCTAGATGAGTTCCTCTCATCAAGACATTGATTTTAGACTCTGGATTCATATCGTTTCGATTTCCGGAGCCCTAGATATGATCAAAATGATATTTTGTTAAGATTGAAGTGTGATATTGGTATGAACCAGGTTTGGTCTGACTTTGTAACCATGTTTGATGACTTTAGGATGTGTTAGTGTGTTAGGATCAATGATGGGACGAACTTTCATGTTCGGGTCATCTAAATCCGAGCCACGAATCACCCGTTACGTCTAAAACACGATTTTGATTGAATTAAAGTTTCAAGTGGTGTCATGGCTGATCACCATAACTTGTGGGCTGTTCTTGGTGTGTTCTTGAGTGTACCAAAGTGTTGGATGGTTTGATTAGGCGGAGATAAATGTAAGGCTCGCCGAAAACCGACACCCGAGCCTCAGGATACGACCCGATGAACTTTTGATATAAAACTTATGACTAATTACTAAACTTATGATATAAATAATGAATTTTATTATCAATTAATTACTTATAATATAAAAAGTAATTATTAAAATTTTAATTACTAAGACTTGACCTAAGTTAGTTATTTATATTGACCTGCTTTATTTATAGGTCGGCGTTGTGATCATTCCTGATCACTTTATTTCATTTGCTGTTCGCATATTTGTGTGGTTACTTCGTTGCTATTAAGGTGAGTTATAGTCCCATTTTCTATTTTAAATCTTTTGGGATGAGAATACATGCAATTTATTTTATATTGTGGACAAATGTGGAAGTTGGTTTAAATTATTCATTGTGAGTTGAACCAAAATATTCCCTAGTCTGGTAACTGTAATCACTGGTTTCTACTGGTGAACACGAATCCTATGGATAGATCTATCGGGTTTGACAACCCCATTTCGAGCTAGTCGCGCTAGCAATTTATAATCGGAATGTTTAGTACTTCGTATTTTGTTGTAGATACACTTGTTCGGTGTATATTATTTATTGTGTTTGGCAAGGGTAAATAAATGGTTAAGTGGTTACCAGGTGGCTCACGAAAAATGGAATAATGTTTTTATATGTTTTCTAACATATAATTTAGTGGTCCAAAAAGGAGTTTTTATGTTTTCAAACATAAATTTTTATGGTTTAAATTAGATATTGTGTACAATATTAAACCTATAATTCACTCAACATTTTTGTTGACAGTTACTCGCATGTTTTATTCTCAGGTTCATGATTGATTGCTTTCGCTGTGCTTAGAGAGTCTGCATATTTATGATGGCAGCTTTTGTTAAACATTAACTTGCATTCTATTTTGATACATTTAATAGTGGATGTTGTTGACTTTGTTTTGGTCAACTTTTGGTAAAGTAATAATGTATGGTTTTTCTAAACTTACATATTTTGATAGGTTTCCTTTATAGGAAATCATTTTTAAATAAAGAATGCAAGGTTGTTTATTAAATTCATATAGAGTTATGATCAAGCCGTGGGACCAAGATAACGATGGTCGTCAAGTGTACTTTGACGGGTCGTTAAAGATGTGTGGTTCTAAAATTAACATCATTTCCTGTATCAAAACCCGTAAATATCTGATGAAGGGATATCAAGCCATCTTAGCTCATGTTAAGGAAGTCGAACCGAAAGAGAAATGCATTGAAGATGTACCGGTGGTTAGAGACTTTCTTGAAGAACTCCCTGGTCTCCCTCTCAAACGACAGGTTGAGTTTCAAATTGATTTAACTCCCAGTGCTGCACCTATTGCAAAGGCACCATACCGCTTAGCTTCGTCTGAGATGAAGGAACTATCCAACCAGCTCCAGGAACTTTTAGAAAAAGGTTTCATTCGTTGAGCTCGTCTCCGTGGGGAGCACCCGTTCTATTTGTCAAGAAGAAAGATGGCACGTTGAGGATATGTATTGATTACCGTAAACTTAACAAGTTAACCATCAAGAATAGTTATCCACTCCCGCGTATTGATGACCTATTTGACCAATTGCAAGGGTCAAGTATCTATTCGAAGATTGATCTTAGATCGGGTTATCATCAACTGAGGGTCAAGGAAGCTGATGTTTCTAAGACCACTTTCCGAACTTGTTATGGACACTATGAGTTTCTTGTAATGCCTTTTGGATTAACCAATGCTCCTACTGTATTCATGGATCTTATGAATCGTGTATATAAACCTTATCTTGACTAGTTCGTGATCATTTTCATCGATGATATATAAATCTATTCCAAGAACAAGGAAGAGAATGAACAATATCTGCGATTGATTCTAGAGCTCATAAACAAAGAACAATTGTTTGCCAAGTTTTCCAAGTGTGAATTTTCGCTGCGAACCGTACAATTTCTTAGACATGTAGTTGATAGTGAAGGAATACATGTCGATCCGGCGAAAATCACTGCTATTCAGAACTGGGAAGTGCGTAAGAGTGAAAAGCATATTCGCCAATTTTTGGGACTTACTGGTTATTACCGAAGTTTTATTAAAGACTTTTCTATTCAAGCCAAACCTCTCATCAAGCTAACTCACAAGGGGAAGAAGTTTAAGTGGTTCGAAGAACAGGAATCTGCATTTGAGGTTCTAAAGGATAAATTGACCACAGCCCCGATTCTATCATTACCCGACGGCACTGACAATTTTGTAATCTATTGTGATGCCTCGAACCAACGTTGTGGATGTGTTTTGATGCAACGTAACAATGTTATTGCTTACGCATCTAGAAAACTGAAGAAACATGAGAGAAACTATACTACACATGACCTGGAGTTAGGAGCTATGGTATTCACATTGAAGATGTGGAGACATTACCTCTATGAAATTAAATTCACGGTATTCACCTATCATAAAAGTCTTTAACACATCTTTGTTCAGAAACAATTGAACATGAGACAAAGGCGATGGGTCGAGTTATTGAATGACTACGACTGTGAGCTTAAGTATCATCCCAGTAAGGCAGATGTAGTTGCTGATGCGCTTAGTAGAAAGGATCGCGTCAAACCGATTTGAGTCTGAGATTTAAACATGGTTATTCATATGAATCTTACGTCTCAGATCCGCGAAGCACAACTTGAGGCATTGAAGGAAGAGAATGTCCAACTCGAGGGACTTAAAGGTCTCGAAAAGCAACTTGAATTTAAGGGAAACAGGACACGGTATTTCAATAACTGAATCTGGGTCCCGATTTTCGAAAATCTTCGAGAACTATGTGACGACCCGAAAATTTCTGACCAAATTTAAACTTAATCTTTATATAATTTCGACACGATAAGCAAAGTCTGTAATGTTATGTCTCAAAAACTTTTGAACTGTGTTCATGTAATCATTTGACCTTCGACTAGTCCCGACGATTCACGAACAATTGTTGTTAATAAATATGTATATACATACATACATATATACATACATACATACATATATATATATATATATATATATATATATATATATATATATATATATATATATATATATATATGTAAATAATAATTTGAAATAATAAAATACAAATTAATTAGTAGAACTAAAGTTCATAATATTCAAATGATTTAATTTCAAATGTGCGGAAAACGCTTTTCGATTCAATCGAATTTGTTCATTAAAATGTTTTGTTTAAATAACATAATTTAAATATATACAATAGGATGTTAATTACTAGAATTAAATATATAAATAACTCACAATGTGTAATTAAAAACGTGTTTATATATATTTATAATTATTTAATAAATAATATTAGTATACGATTAGTGACTCAATTGATATTTAAATAAGTTAATTTGAATATTTGAGAAGTCAGAGTAAACGCTAGTACATAAATAATTCATAACAAATTATTTTATATAGTATAATTAATAACTATTACAAAATTAACAATATGTAATATTAATAGATTAAATGTAATTACAATTTGAGAAAATAGTTGTTATGGTAATATTATTAAAAATGAACATATATATTAATATGAATAAAATTTTTTTTTTATGAATTGTTGATGATTATATATATATATATATATATATATATATATATATATATATATATATATAGAATGTATAAATAATAAATATTCAATAAAAGTTGTTATGTTACATATAATTTCAAGATAAAGTATAAATGATATATTAATAATATGACCATTACTTTCTGTTTTATTATTAATAGTAACATTAATATTTGTATTATTAATAATATTATATCTAATATATATATATATATATATATATATAACTTGATTTATATAAGTGATGATATTATTAATATTAATATTATTATAACAAATAAGATTATTATTATCATTGATATTATTATTACTAGTAATTAAAATTATTAAAATTATCATATGATTAGTTATCATTTATTATTATTAGTCTTTATCAATAATATTATTATTGGAATTATTAGTATTGATAGTATTAGTATTAGTTAATTATCAAAAATATGAAATGTGATATATATGTACACAGATATATTTAACTAAATTATAAAATACAGATATATATATATATATATATATATATATATATATATATATATATATATATATATATATATATATATATATATATATATATATAAATATTGAATTATATAGATATATACATATGTATACGGATTTATATATAAATGAATAAAATTTCATACGTATTTCTGTTCTCTATCGTTTCCAACTGCATCATAATGTGATTTTTGTCAAATATCCAGTACAAATCGATTCTTTACGTTTCTATAACAAACAAAAATCAGTTGGAGCTGATTAGGAATTTTTTTATTTATTATTATTAGTTCTGACAGATGCTCGAACTACAAAACAAATGCAATTGAGTCACATTATGTAACACCCTAGGAAAATCCCACATCGCCCACGAACATGAGTGATCATGGGATTATAAGGTAATACTCACGCTTAAATGACACAACGCGTTTTGGGATCACAAGCTGAGTAGAAGTGCGAGTACGTTATGGTTAAGCGTGCTCAGGTGAGAGCACTACCAGGATGGGTGACCTCCTGGGAAAGTGCTTCTCGTGTGTGGTCGCCAAGAAAAAGTCGTGCGTCTGCGATCAAAGCGGACAATATTGTGGTCATGTTAAGATGGGGTGTTACAGAATGGTATCAGAGCCACTCATGTGCCGTTGGGGGTGGTGGGGCAAACCTCATCGAGGACGATGAGTCCCTAAGGGGGGTGAATGTAACACCCTAGGCAAATCCCACATCGCCCACGAACATGAGTGATCATGAGATTATAAGGTAATACTCACGCTTAAATGACACAACGCGTTTTGGGATCACAAGCTGAGTAGAAGTGCGAGTACGTTGTGGTTAAGCGTGCTCAAACGAGAGCACTACCAGGATGGGTGACCTCCTGGGAAAGTGCTTCTAGTGTGTGGTCGCCAAGAAAAAGCCGTGCGCCTGCGGGCAAAGCGGACAATATTGTGGTCATGTTAAGCTGGGGTGTTACACATTAGCTGTAATTATGCCTTATAACCTCTACATAATTCTCTAGTAATGCAATTGGAGTTAAAACAGAAAAATTAAATTGAATTTTAAAAAGAAATATGCACGATACCCTGTTCTTGAACTCAACACACCATATCACAGATTCTAATTCAATTTCAAAAACTATTAAAGCCATCTTTTTAGGATTGATCTATTCCAACTATCTGCAAAGTTTCACGACCCAATTCCTCTTATCGATTGGGAATTTCCAAGTCAAAGTTCGTATTCAAAAAAGTCAAACTATGTTCATCATTGAAATTCAAACTGGTTTTGAGGTTTCCAATCAAATTGAGATTTCAGAAAGTTTTTAGAAATCATTTACTACCTTTTTCATTCAGTGATCGAGGTCTAAAACACTCTATAATTCAAAATTGAATGTTGAGTTCATATACGAGTTTTCATGAACTGCTGCTTCTATTTAATTTTTTTTTCTTTCGTTTGCTGTTAATTACAAACACTTCAAATGATTTGTTTCGGTTTAGTTTATGAATTCAAGACCAAATCCATTTGGCTATTGTTATGATTAAATTGGTTCCAGTCGACTGGGATTTTCTTAGAAAAGGAAAAGGGAAACAGAAAACAAGTGTTAAATATAATTAGGATGGAAAAACAACAGATTAAACGAAACAGATCATTGGTCAAGAGTGTTAACGGGTTAGCGGGAGGTCGCAGGTTCGAGACTGGTTTGGAACAATTTCTTTTGGAAAAGCCTTTTTAAAAACCTTTAAGGTAGTACCTTACTTATTACTATGATTATTATTATTATGATTATAAATACAATTATGATTATTAATATTAATATTGCTAATATTATTATTACCATCCTTAAAAATATGATTTCTATCATTTATAAAAGTATGATTATTAGTATCATGATTATCATTTATATTATTATCATAAGTGTTATTATTGTAATTAGCATCATCATTAATATTAGTATTAAGATTATTATTACTATTATTATTATAAGTATTATTATTTGTGTTATTGTGACGACCCGAAAATTTCTGACCAAATTTAAACTTAATCTTTATATGTTTCCGACATGATAAGCAAAGTCTGTAATGTTGAGTCTCAAAAATTCTGAATTTGTTTCATATATTCAATTATCTTTCGACTATTCTCGACGATTCACGAACCACTATTTGTAAATAGATATATATATATATATATATATATATATATATATATATATATATATATATATATATATATATTATTATAAATTAAAATATTATATGAGTTAATTAATTATGTAAATAAAATAATATGTGATATTATTATAAATCTATATATATGTATATGTAAGGTATATTGAATGTATATTTATATGGTTTCGAATTTATTTAGTAAACGGTAATAGCACTCGTTTGTCAGTCAATCGATATTATGTAAGTTAAATTCAAACTTATATAATTTTAAGATAAACGGTGATCCGAAAATGAGTTATATGAATCATAGGCCTATTAAAAATATATTTAGAAGCTAAATAATAAATTTTAACACTTTTTTTATTTTACCCAGAATTGAGAGGGACAGTTGATGTAAAATTTTATTTACCAAATTAAGGATCGAATTTTATACCATAATGACCAAAATAAATAAATATAGTTAATTTAAAATTATGGTTTTTTTTCTGAAGACTTTTTATTCGCCACTGAGTGAACAACGGGGCACAAAATAATAACTATGCTAATAGTGTCGGCAGGCTAACAGTTAAACATCTCGTGATTTAAATTATTAGAGTAAATTACTATTTGTTACTGTTTACTTTATGAATTCAATTCCTAATCACTGTATTCCTTTTGATTTCAATCATCAATCATCTTATATATATATATATATATATATATATATATATATATATATATATATATATATATATATATATATATATATATATATATATATATATATATATATATATATATATATATATATAATACATAGAGATATGCATACATAGAACCCGATCACTTCAATCTTCTTATTTCTTCCTTCTCCATCGATAATCTGCCCGACCACCACAGACTCGCCATTTCTTTCTTTTCTTTCTGTTGTCCCTTCGTGAACACTCAAACCAACGAAACCATCACCTTTCTTCTTTCTTTCGTTCTTCTCTTTTGTTTTCTGACTGCAGCTATACTATCTGTATCATGTTTTGGTCATAAACTATCAGCACCAATCACACAACGGCCTTTGTGATCAATACCTTAGTTATTGTTGCTACTCCATGACTGTTTTCGTTTACATTCGATGACCAAAACAGCCACCTGCAGCCCAGCTTAATTGCTGCAATACTTATGTTATTGTTCGCTGTTCACAGACCCACAAACCAACCATTCTTCTGAAATGTCCCGTTCATATTGATTATAAACGTTCCATACTAATTGATTTCGTTGCAAGGTTTTGACCTCTATATGAGACGTTTTTTAAAGACTGCATTCATTTTTAAAACAACCATAACCTTTATTTTATCAATAAAGGTTTCAAAAGTATTACGTAGATTATCAAATAATGATAATCTAAAATATACAGTTTACACACGACCATTATATAATGGTTTACAATAGAAATATATTACATCGACATATGTTTCTTGAATGCAGTTTTTACACAATATCATACAAACATGGACTCCAAATCTTGTCCTTATTTTAGTATGCAACAGCGGAAGCTCTTAGTATTCACCTGAGAATAAACATGCTTTAAACGTCAACAAAAATGTTGGTGAGTTATAGCTTTAACCTATATATATATATATATATCAAATCGTAACAATAGACCACAAGATTTCATATTTCAATACGCATCCCATACATAGAGATAAAAATCATTCATATGGTGAACACCTGGTAACCGACATTAACAAGATGCATATATAAGAATATCCCCATCATTCCGGGACACCCTTCGGATATGATATAAATTTCGAAGTACTAAAGCATCCGGTACTTTGGATGGGGTTTGTTAGGCCCGATAGATCTATCTTTAGGATTCGCGTCAATTAGGGTGTCTGTTCCCTAATTCTTAGATTACCAGACTTAATAAAAAGGGGCATATACGATTTCGATAATTCAACCATAGAATGTAGTTTCACGTACTTGTGTCTATTTTGTAAATCATTTATAAAACCTGCATGTATTCTCATCCCAAAAATATTACATTTTAAAAGTGGGACTATAACTCACTTTCACAGATTTTTACTTTGTCGGGAAGTAAGACTTGGTCACTGGTCGATTCACGAACCTATAACAAATATGTACATATGTATCAAAGTATATTCAAAATATATTTACAACACTTTTAATACATTTTGATGTTTTAAGTTTATTAAGTCAGCTGTCCTCGTTAGTAACCTACAACTAGTTGTCCAACGTTAGATGTACAGAAAAAAATTGATATATATTATCTTGAATCAATCCACGACCCAGTGTATGCACGTCTCAGGCTAGATCACAACTCAAAGTATATATATTTTTGGAATCAACCTCAACCCTGTATAGCTAACTCCCTCATTACTGCATATAGAGTGTCTATGGTTGTTCCAAATAATATATACACATGGGTCGATATGATATGTCAAAACATTTGCATACGTGTCTATGGTATCCCAAGATTACATAATATATTAGAATACATGTATAATACAATATAAGTTAGCTAGGATATAATTAATATAGATTTGTTACCAATTTTCACGTTGCTACAACAAGAAAAACTATCCAATCTTGTTTTACCCATAACTTCTTCATTTTAAATCCGTTTTGAGTGAATCAAATTGGTATGGTTTCATATTGAACTCTATTTTATGAATCTAAAAAGAAAAGTATAGGTTTATTGTCAAAAATATAAGTTACAAGTCATTTTTGTAAAGGTAGTCATTTCAGTCGAAAGAACTACGTCTAGATGACCATTTTAGAAAACATACTTCCACTTTGAGTTTAACCATGATTTTTGGATATAGTTTCATGTTCATAAGAAAAATCATTTTCCCAGAAGAACAACTTTTAAATCAAAGTTTATCATAGTTTTTAATTAACTAACCCAAAACAGCCCGCGGTGTTACTACGACGGCATATGTCCGGTTTTACAGTGTTCTTCGTGTTTTCAGGTTTTAAATCATTAAGTTAGCATATAATATAGATATAGAACATGTGTTTAGTTGATTTTAAAAGTCAAGTTAGAAGGATTAACTTTTGTTTGCGAACAAGTTTAGAATTAACTAAACTATGTTGTAGTGATTACAAGTTTAAACCTTCGAATAAGATAGCTTTATATGTATGAATCGAATGATGTTATGAACATCATTACTACCTCAAGTTTTCTGGATAAAGCTACTGGAAATGAGAAAAATGGATCTAGCTTTAAAGGATCCTTAGATGGCTTGAAAGTTCTTGAAGCAGAATCATGACACGAAAAACAAGTTCAAGTAAGATTTCCACTCGAAATAAGATTGTTATAGTTCTAGAAATTGAATCAAAGTTTGAATATGAGTATTACCTTGTATTAGAAAGATATCTTACTGTAAATAAGAAAGATTTCTTGAGATTGGATGATCACTCTACAAGATTGGAAGTAAGCTAGCAAACTTGGAAGTATTCTTGATTTTATGAAACTAGAACTTGTAGAATTTATGAAGAAAACTTAGAACTTGAAGATAGAACTTGAGAGAGATCAATTAGATGAATAAAATTGAAGAATGAAAGTGTTTGTAGGTGTTTTTGGTCATTGGTGTATGGATTAGATATAAAGGATATGTAATTTTGTTTTCATGTAAATAAGTCATGAATGATTACTCATATTTTTGTAATTTTATGAGATATTTCATGCTAGTTGCCAAATGATGGTTCCCACATGTGTTAGGTGACTCACATGGTCTGCTAAGAGCTGATCATTGGAGTGTATATACCAATAGTACATACATCTAAAAGCTGTGTATTGTACGAGTACGAATACGGGTGTATACGAGTAGAATTGTTGATGAAACTGAACGAGGATGTAATTGTAAGCATTTTTGTTAAGTAAAAGTATTTTTATAAGTGTCTTGAAGTCTTTCAAAAGTTTATGATTACATATTAAAACACTACATGTATATACATTTTAACTGAGTCGTTAAGTCATCGTTAGTCGTTACATGTAAGTGTTGTTTTGAAACCTTTAGGTTAACGATCTTGTTAAATGTTGTTAACCCAATGTTTATAATATCAAATGAGATTTTAAATTATTATATTATCATGATAATATGATGTATGAATATCTCTTAATATGATATATATACATTAAATGTCGTTACAACGATAATCGTTACATATATGTCTCGTTTCAAAATCATTAAGTTAGTAGTCTTGCTTTTACATATGTAGTTCATTGTTAATATACTTAATGATATGTTTACTTATCATAATATCATGTTAACTATATATATATCCATATATATGTCATCATATAGTTTTTACAAGTTTTAACGTTCGTGAATCACCGGTCAACTTGGGTGGTCAATTGTCTATATGAAACCTATTTTAATTAATCAAGTCTTAACAAGTTTGATTGCTTAACATGTTGAAAACATTTAATCATGTAAATATCAATTTCATTTAATATATAAAAACATGGAAAAGTTCGGGTCACTACAGTACCTACCCGTTAAATAAATTTCGTCCCGAAATTTTAAGCTGTTGAAAGTGTTGATGAATCGTCTGGAAATAGATGCGGGTATTTCTTCTTCATCTGATCTTCATGCTCCTAGGTGAACTCGGGTCCTCTACGAGCATTCCATCGAACCTTAACAATCGGTATCTTGTTTTGTTTAAGTCTCTTAACCTCACGATCCATTATTTCGACGGGTTCTTCAATGAATTGAAGTTTTTCATTGATTTGGATTTCGTCCAACGGAATAGTGAGATCTTCTTTAGTAAAACATTTCTTCAAATTCGAGACGTGGAAAGTGTTATGTACATTCGCAAGTTGTTGAGGAAACACAAGTCGGTAAGCTACTGGTCCGACACGATTAATAATCTTGAATGGTCCAATATACCTTGGATTTAATTTCCCTCGTTTACCAAATTGAACAACACCTTTCCAAGGTGCAACCTTAAGCATGACCATCTCTCCAATTTCAAATTCTATGTCTTTTCTTTTAATGTCGACGTAGCTCTTTTGTCGACTTTGGGCGGTTTTCAACCGTTGTTGAATTTGGATGATCTTCTCGGTAGTTTCTTGTATTATCTCCAGACCCGTAATCTGTCTATCCCCCACTTCACTCCAACAAATCGGAGACCTGCACTTTCTACCATAAAGTGCTTTAAATGGCACCATCTCAATGCTTGAATGATAGCTGTTGTTGTAGGATAATTCTGCTAACGGTAGATGTCGATCCCAACTGTTTCTGAAATCAATAACACATGCTCGTAGCATGTCTTCAAGCGTTTATATCGTCCTTTCGCTCTGCCCATCAGTTTGTGGATGATAGGCAGTACTCATGTCTAGACGAGTTCCTAATGCTTGCTGTAATGTCTGCCAGAATCTTGAAATAAATCTGCCATCCCTATCAGAGATAATAGAGATTGGTATTCCATGTCTGGAGACGACTTCCTTCAAATACAGTCGTGCTAACTTCTCCATCTTGTCATCTTCTCTTATTGGCGGAAAGTGTGCTGACTTGGTGAGACGATCAACTATTACCCAAATAGTATCATAACCACTTGCAGTCCTTGGCAATTTAGTAATGAAATCCATGGTAATGTTTTCCCATTTCCATTCCGGGATTTCAGGTTATTGTAGTAGACTTGATGGTTTCTGATGTTCAGCTTTGACCTTAGAACACGTCAAACATTCTCCTACATATTTAGCAATATCGGCTTTCATACCTGACCACCAAAAATGTTTCTTAAGATCCTTGTACATCTTCCCCGTTCCAGGATGTATTGAGTATCTGGTTTTATGAGCTTCTCTAAGTACCATTTCTCTCATATCTCCAAATTTTGGTACCCAAATTCTTTCAGCCCTATACCGGGTTCCGTCTTCTAGAATATTAAGATGCTTCTCCGATCCTTTGGGTATTTCATCCTTTAAATTTCCCTCTTTTAAAACTCCTTGTTGCGCCTCCTTTATTTGAGTAGTAAGGTTAGTGTGAATCATTATATTCATAGATTTTACTCGAATGGGTTCTCTGTCCTTTCTGCTCAAGGCGTCGGCTACCACATTTGTCTTCCCCGGGTGGTAACGAATCTCAAAGTCGTAATCATTCAACAATTCAATCCACCTACGCTGCCTCATATTCAGTTGTTTCTGATTAAATATGTGTTGAAGACTTTTGTGGTCGGTATATATAATACTTTTGACCCCATATAAGTAGTGCCTCCAAGTCTTTAATGCAAAAACAACCGCACCTTATTCCAAATCATGCGTCGTATAATTTTGCTCGTGAATCTTCAATTGTCTAGACGCATAAGCAATCACCTTCGTTCGTTGCATTAATACACAACCGAGACCTTGCTTTGATGCGTCACAATAAATCACAAAATCATCATTCCCTTCAGGCAATGACAATATAGGTGCCGTAGTTAGCTTTTTCTTCAATAATTGAAACGCCTTCTCTTGTTCATCCTTCCATTCAAATTTCTTCCCTTTATGTGTTAATCAGTCAAGGGTTTTGCTATTTTAGGGAAATCTTGGATGAATCTTTTGTAGTAACCAACCAATCCTAAAAATTGACGTATATGCTTCGGAGTTTTTGGGGTTTCCCACTTTTCAACGGTTTCAATCTTTGCCGGGTCCACCTGGATACCTTCTTTGTTCACTATGTGACCGAGGAATTGAACTTCTTCTAACCAAAATGCACACTTTGAAAATTTAGCGTACAGTTTTTCTTTCCTCAATACTTCTAGCACTTTTCTCAAATGTTCTTCGTGCTCTTGATCATTCTTTGAGTAAATAAGTATGTCATCGATGAAAACAATGACAAACTTGTCAAGATATGGCCCACACACTCGGTTCATAAGGTCCATGAACACAGCTGGTGCGTTAGTCAATCCAAACGGCATATAACGCGTCCTAAAAGCAGTTTTTGGAATATCATCCTCCTTTACTCGCATTTGATGATATCCAGAACGTAAATCGATCTTCGAATAAACTGACGAGCCTTGTAGTTGATCAAATAAGTCGTCAATTCTCGGTAGTGGATAACGGTTTTTGATGGTAAGTTTGTTCAACTCTCTGTAGTCAATACACAACCTAAATGTACCATCCTTCTTCTTGACAAACAAAATAGGAGCTCCCCATGGTGATGTGCTTGGTCGAATGAAAACACGTTCTAATAGTTCTTGCAGTTGGCTTTGCAGTTCTTTCATCTCGCTGGGTGAGAGTCTATAAGGAGCACGAGCTATTGGTGCAGCTCCTGGTACAAGATCTATTTAAAATTCAACAGATCGATGTGGAGGTATTCCCGATAATTCTTTCAGAAATACATCGGGAAATTCTTTTACGACGGGAACATCATTGATGCTCTTTTCTTCAGTTTGTACTTTCTCGACGTGTGCTAGAACAGCATAGCAACCTTTTCTTATTAGTTTTTGTGCCTTCAAATTACTAATAAGATGTAGCTTCGTGTTTCCCTTTTCTCTATACACCATTAAGGGTTCTCCTTCTTCTCGTACAATGCGAATTGCATTTTTATAACATACGATTTCTGATTTCACCTTCTTCAGCCAGTCCATGCCAACTACTACATCAAAACTCCCTAACTCTACTGGTATCAAATCAATCTTAAATATTTCGCTACCCAGTTTAATTTCTCGATTCCGGCATATATAATCTGCTGAAATTAATTTACCGTTTGCTAATTCGAGAAAAAATTTACTATCCAACGGCATCAATGGACAACTTAATTTAGCACAAAAATCTCTACTCATATAGCTTCTATCCGCACCCGAATCAAATAAAACGTAAGCAGATTTATTGTCAATAAGAAACGTACCCGTAACAAGCTCTGGGTCTTCCTATGCCTCTACCGCATTAATATTGAAAACTCTTTCGCGGCCTTGTCCATTCGTGTTCTCCTGGTTCGGGCAATTTCTAATAATGTGGCCCGGTTTTCCACATTTATAACAAACTACATTGGCATAACTTGCTCCGACACTACTTGCTCTGTCATTACTCGTTCCGACACCATTTGTTCCTTTCGTTCTGTTAACCCCTGGTCCATAGACCTCACACTTCGCCGCGTTATGACCATTTATTTTACACTTGTTGCAAAATTTGGTGCAGAACCCCGAGTGATACTTTTCACACCTTTGGCATAGCTGCTTCTGATTGTTGTTATTGTTGCGGTTGTTATTATTGTTGGGACAATTGTTGTAGTTGCTGTTGTTGTTGTTTTTGTTGTTGTTGGGCCATTTGTTGTAGTTGCGATTGATGTTGCGATTGTTGGGATAGTTGTTGCGATTATTGTTGTAATTGCTGTTGTTGTTGTATTGGTGATTCTTATCACCGTTTTCCTCCCACTTTCTTTTGACTTGCTTCACATTGGCCTCTTCAGCCGCCTGTTCTTTAATTCTTTCCTCAATCTGTTTGTGAGCCATTCTACATGCCTGTTGTATGGAGGCGGGCTCGTGTGAACTTATATCTTCTTGGATTCTTTCCGGTAATCCTTTCACAAACACGTCGATCTTCTCTTCCTCATCTTCGAACGCTCTCGGACACAATAGGCACAATTCTGTGAATCGTCTTTCGTACATGGTAATATCAAATCCTTGGGTTCATAACCCTATAAGTTCTGTCTTGAGCTTATTGACCTCGGTTCTGGGACGGTACTTCTCGTTTAGCAAGTGCTTGATTTCTGACCACGGTAGTGCGTAAGCATCATCTTGTCCCACTTGCTCTAGATAGGTATTCCACCATGTTAACGCTGTACCTGTAAAGGTATGCGTAGCGTACTTCACTTTGTCCTCTTCAGTACACTTACTTATAGCAAACACCGATTCGACCTTCTCGGTCCACCGTTTCAATCCGATCGGTCCTTCAGTTCCATCAAATTCCAAAGGTTTGCAGGCAGTGAATTCTTTGTAGGTGCATCCTACACGATTTCTTGCGCCGTTAGCTGCATTGCTAGATTCGGAGTTATTGTTGGTATGTAGCGCAGCCTGTACTGCGGCTATGTTTGCAGCAAGAAAGGTACGAAATTCCTCTTCGCTCATATTCATGGTTTGTCGAGTAGTCAGTGCCATTTCCTTCAAATAGTCAAATGAAACAAGTTAATCATACAGAATATTAAGAGTAGTCAATAGTATCTCGTAGCATAATATGAACTCATTTATAAAAGCTTTTTCTTCATATTAGCATTTTATAAGTTTAAATTCGGGTAGTACCTACCCGTTAAGTTCATGCTTAGTAGCTAATATACAATTGAACTACTACAATTCTATATGAAAAACTGATTATAATAATATTTCGCGTTCAAACTTTTTCACAACGCTTATTTTACATATAACATGAAATATAGCACACAATAACTTTGATACAAGATAGTTGTGAAGATAATTCTAGCTAGTACACAAGTCGTTCAGCAAAGGCAATAAAGACACGTAATTCATACGTCCAGAAACAAGTCATGCATTCTAGTTTTACTAGGACTACTTCCCATCCTTGGTCTTGTGGAACATAACCGTTATGGCCGTTGATAAGACAGCGTGTTGTAATGTCGTCAAAGGGACGAGGGTTACATAATGTCCAACAGTCCTGTAACAATCTAAAAACCTTGTTTCTCACCCCAACTACTGAGTCCGTCACTTGTGGGAACGTTTTGTTTAATAGTTGTAGCCCGATGTTCTTGTTCTCACTATGGTGAGAAGCGAACATTACTAACCCGTAAGCATAACATGCTTCTTTATGTTGCATGTTAGCCGCTTTTTCTAAATCACGAAGTCCTATATTCGGATATATTGAGTCAAAATAATTTCTTAACCCGTTGCGTAAAATAGCATTTGGGTTCCCCGCAATATATGCGTCAAAGTAAACACATCGTAACTTATGGATATCCCAATGTGATATCCCCCATCTTTCGAACGAAAGCCTTTTATAAACCAAGGCATTCTTGGAACGTTCTTCGAATGTCTTACAAACTGATCTCGCCTTAAATAGTTGTGCCGAGGAATTCTGACCGACTCTAGACAAGATTTCATCAATCATGTCTCCGGGTAGGTCTCTTAAAATATTGGGTTGTCTATACATTTTGTGTTTTTATACTGTAAAATAGACAAGAGTTAGATTCATAAAAAAAATACTTATTAATACAAGCAATTTTTACATATATCATAAAGCATAAGCACACTATATTACATATATTACACCACACGAATACAACTATCTTATTCCGACTCGCTCGTTTCTTCTTCTTCGGTTTTGGTTCGTTTTGCCAAGTTTCTAGGGATATATGATGTTCCCCTAATACGAGCCGTCGTTTTCTACATTGGTTTAGAAAAACCTGGTGGTTTAGAGGTTCCCAGGTTATTGTCACAAATTAAGAAATACGGGTGTTGACGATACATATAAAGTTCAACGGGTTTGGAATCAAATTTCTCTATTTTTATGCCCTTTCCCTTATTGTTCTCTTTTGCCTTATTAAATTGTGTTGGGGTAATTTCTATAACATCATCGGAATCCTTGTCGGGATCCGATTCATCAGAGAATTGGTAATCCTCCCAATACTTTGCTTCCTTGGCAAAAACACCATTGACCATAATTAACTTTGGTCGGTTGGTTGAGGATTTTCTTATACTTAACCGTTTTATTATTTCTCCCACTTGTTCTATTTCTTCTTCCGGTTCCGATTCTTCTTCCGGTTCCGATTCTTTTTCCGATTCCGACTCTTCTTCCGGTTCCTCTTCGGGAACTTGTGAATCAGTCCACGAATCATTCCGATTTATATTTGACTCTTCATTATTATTAGGTGAGTCAATGGGACTTGTTCTAGAGTTAGACATCTATCACATAATATCAAACACGTTAAGAGATTAATATATCACATAATATTCACATGTTAAAAATATATAGTTTCCAACAAAATTTGTTAAGCAATCATTTTTCAAGTAAACACAGTCGAAGTTCAGACTCACTAATGCATCCTAACAAACTCGATAAGACACACTAAAGCAAAATTCTGGTTCTCTAAGACCAACGCTCGGATACCAACTGAAATGTCCCGTTCATATTGATTATAAACGTTCCATATTAATTGATTTCGTTGCGAGGTTTTGACCTCTATATGAGACGTTTTTCAAAGACTGCATTCATTTTTAAAACAACCATAAAATTTATTTTATCAATAAAGGTTTCAAAAGTATTATGTAGATTATCAAATAATGATAATCTAAAATATACTGTTTACACACGACCATTACATAATAGTTTACAACAGAAATATATTACATCGATTATGTTTCTTGAATGCAGTTTTTACAGAATATCATACAAACATGGACTCTAAATCTTGTCCTTATTTTAGTATGCAACAGCGGAAGCTCTTAGTATTCACCTGAGAATAAACATGCTTTAAACGTCAACAAAAATGTTGGTGAGTTATAGGTTTAACCTATATATATATATATATATATCAAATCGTAACAATAGACCACAAGATTTCATATTTCAATACGCATCCCATACATAGAGATAAAAATTATTCATATGGTGAACACCTGGTAACCGACATTAACAAGATGCATATATAAGAATATCCCCATCATTTCGGGACACCCTTCGGATATGATATAAATTTCGAAGTACTAAAGCATCCGGTACTTTGGATGGGGTTTGTTAGGCCCAATAGATCTATCTTTAGGATTCACGTCAATTAGGGTGTCTGTTCCCTAATTCTTAGATTACCAGACTTAATAAAAAGGGGCATATTCGATTTCGATAATTCAACCATAGAATGTAGTTTCACGTACTTGTGTCTATTTTGTAAATCATTTATAAAAGCTGCATGTATTCTCATCCCAAAAATATTACATTTTAAAAGTGGGACTATAACTCACTTTCACAGATTTTTACTTTTTCGGGAAGTAAGACTTGGCCACTGGTCGATTCACGAACCTATAACAAATATGTACATATATATCAAAGTATATTCAAAATATATTTACAACACTTTTAATACATTTTGATGTTTTAAGTTTATTAAGTCAGCTGTCCTCGTTAGTAACCTACAACTAGTTGTCCAACGTTAGATGTACAGAAAAAAATTGACATATATTATCTTGAATCAATCCACGACCCAGTGTATACACGTCTCGAGCTAGATCACAACTCAAAGTATATATATATTTGGAATCAACCTCAACCCTGTATAGTTAACTCCCTCATTACTGCATATAGAGTGTCTATGGTTGTTCCAAATAATATATACACATGGGTCGATATGATATGTCAAAACATTTGCATACGTGTCTATGGTATCCTAAGATTACATAATATATTAGAATACATGTATAATACAATATAAGTTAGCTAGGATATGATTAATATAGATTTGTTACCAATTTTCACGTTGCTACAACAAGAAAAACTATCCAATCTTGTTTTACCCATAACTTCTTCATTTTAAATCCGTTTTGAGTGAATCAAATTGGTATGGTTTCATATTGAACTCTATTTTATGAATCTAAACATAAAAGTATAGGTTTATAGTCAGAAATATAAGTTACAAGTCGTTTTTGTAAAGGTGGTCATTTCAGTCGAAAGAACGACGTCTAGATGACCATTTTAGAAAACATACTTCCACTTTGTGTTTAACCATGATTTTTGGATATAGTTTCATGTTCATAAGAAAAATCATTTTCCCAGAAGAACAACTTTTAAATCAAAGTTTATCATAGTTTTTAATTAACTAACCCAAAACAGCCCGCGGTGTTACTACGACGGCGTATGTCCGGTTTTACAGTGTTCTTCGTGTTTTCAGGTTTTAAATCATTAAGTTAGCATATCATATAGATATAGAACATGTGTTTAGTTGATTTTAAAAGTCAAGTTAGAAGGATTAACTTTTGTTTGCGAACAAGTTTAGAATTAACTAAACTATATTCTAGTGATTACAGTATGAATCGAATCATGTTATGAACATCATTACTACCTCAAGTTTTTTGGATAAAGCTACTGGAAATGAGAAAAATGGATCTAGATTCAAAGGATCCTTGGATGGCTTGAAAGTTCTTGAAGCAGAATCATGACACGAAAAACAAGTTCAAGTAAGATTTCCACTCGAAATAAGATTGTTATAGTTATAGAAATTGAATCAAAGTTTAAATATGAGTATTACCTTGTATTAAAAAGATATCTTACTGTAAATAAGAAAGATTTCTTGAGGTTGGATGATCACTCTACAAGATTGGAAGTAAGCTATCAAACTTGGAAGTATTCTTGATTTTATGAAACTAGAACTTGTAAAATTTATGAAGAAAACTTAGAACTTGAGAGAGATCAATTAGATGAAGAAAATTGAAGAATGAAAGTGTTTGTAGGTGTTTTTGGTCATTGGTGTATGGATTAGATATAAAGGATATGTAATTTTGTTTTCATGTAAATAAGTCATGAATGATTACTCATATTTTTGTAATTTTATGAGATATTTCATGCTAGTTGCCAAATGATGGTTCCCACATGTGTTAGGTGACTCACATGGGCTGCTAAGAGCTGATCATTGGAGTGTATATACCAATAGTACATACATCTAAAAGCTGTGTATTGTACGAGTACGAATACGGGTGCATACGAGTAGAATTGTTGATGAAACTGAACGAGGATGTAATTTTAAGAATTTTTGTTAAGTAGAAGTATTTTGATAAGTGTCTTGAAGTCTTTAAAAATTTTATGAATACATATTAAAACACTACATGTATATACATTTTAACTGAGTCGTTAAGTCATCGTTAGTCGTTACATGTAAGTGTTGTTTTGAAACCTTTAGGTTAACGATCTTGTTAAATGTTGTTAACCCAATGTTTATAATATCAAATGAGATTTTAAATTATTATATTATCATGATAATATGATGTATGAATATCTCATAATATGATATATATACATTAAATGTCGTTACAACGATAATCGTTACATATATGTCTCGTTTCAAAATCATTAAGTTAGTAGTCTTGCTTTTACATATGTAGTTTATTGTTAATATACTTAATGATATGTTTACTTATCATAATATCATGTTAACTATATATATATATATATATATATATATATATATATATATATATATATATATATATATATATATATATAATATATATCCATATATATGTCATCATATAGTTTTTTCAAGTTTTAACGTTCGTGAATCACCGGTCAAGTTGGGTGGTCAATTGTCTATATGAAACCTATTTCAATTAATCAAGTCTTAACAAGTTTGATTGCTTAACATGTTGGAAATATTTAATCATGTAAATATCAATTTCATTTAATATATAAAAACATGGAAAAGTTCGGGTCACTACATCTTCTTTCTTGTTGCTTGCTTCGTAAACCCAAAACCACCCAATATTCAATTAGAACCCAAGAATTAGGATGACCCATATTAATATGAATTCTGTCACGAGCTCGATACCCCCATAACTTTGTTACTTCTTTTACAGTCGTACATTCCTCATCATCCGGTTAATAAACTTCAAGATCAAAAACCTTGTTCCTCTCCCTCTTCTCTCTCTCTCTTTCCTCTCCTTTGCAATTCACGAATTTCTTTTACTACTGCGATATTAACCCTGTTTTTGCTGCAAATCAGCTTCGTTGTAGCTGTTAGTTCGTTCTATAATGATACAACAGGCTGTGTTGTTTTTCCTTCCTCTCAAACCTTAAACCGCTGTACAACTTAAAAAAATAAAAAAATATATATATATAATGGAAGACAACAGCTGTTTGATTGATCCCATACCTTTTTGTTTTAAAGTGTCAGCTGTGGTTACTTTATAAAATTTCTGGATGAACCGAGATATTTTATAAAAAGTTTGGATCCCATGCAACTTGGGCCATCTCTTACTACTTGGGCTTGTGATGCAAATTGGGCCACAAATTGCAAAGCTGTCGATTATGTCTTCTGGTTCCTTCACGACGACAACACAAACACACACATCCTTTAAGTTGCTAATGATTAACAACGATGCAAGAAAAGGACGATGGTGGTGACCATGATGAACGAAATGAATGATGATGAAGAAAAACGATGAAGATTGGAAATGAAACGATCCTGTGATGATCATGAATTTTGTTATGATGATCGTATAAATGAGAATGATAATTATTAATGTTGGTGACTGTAGGACGACATGATAATAAGGGTTAGGATGATGATGGTGATTTTATGTATGATGATGACGATATGATGAGATAATGATGATTGGTGTTACGGTTTTAAGATTGATGATGATGATTTTTTCGTTGATTGAGTAGATTAGGATGATAGATGGTGATATAGATGATGATATAGAACGATGATGATGATAAATAGTTGCATGATGATGGTGCGAATGTTATATGTTGACATGAATTGTTGAAGAAGAAGTAGAAAACGAAATAAGGGTTATATAGACTGCAGTTGTTAATTAAAACAGAAAAACGAAACAGCTTAGATGGTTAAGGGGTTTGTCTAGTGAACGAGGGGTCTCGGGTTCGAGTCCCGTATGCAGCATTCTTTTTACTCAAAGATTTTAAGAGGGTATACACTCTTATTTATTTCTCATTATTATTATTATTATTATTATTATTATTATTATTATTATTATTATTATTATTATTATTATTATTATTATTATTATTATTATTATTATTATTATTAATATTATTATGGTATTATTAGTTATTATCAATATTATTATTACTAACATGATTAGTATCCTTAATGTAATTTATATTTTTTTCATTACAAGTATTATAATTAAGTAGTAGTATTTTTAGTATTATCATTAATATTATTATAAATATTACTAATATCATTATTATTATTATTAATTTTACCATTTTAGTATTACTATCATTATTATGATTATTATTATGAAGATAATATAATTTATTATTATCTTCACAAATATTAATATTAGTAACATTCTATGATTATTAGTATTAGTATTATCAATATGTATTATTATTACTATTATCATTATTAACGATGTTATAAGATCATTATAAGTACTATTAATATTATCATGAGAATCATTATTATTATATAAGTATCGAAATCAGTATCATAACTATCATTAATAGTAAAATTAATATCTTTACAAGTATTATTATTAATATCATTGTTATTATCACTAATAGAGTTATTATTAACATAAGTATATTATTAAAGTTATTATTATTATGTTTACTAATATTAACTTAGTATAATTAGAACTACTGTTTTGATAAACAAATGAAATACGTATATATATATATATATATATATATATATATATATATATATATATATATTTAACACATATAACATAGCAAAATTTAATATTTTTATATACAAAATAAACATATAAAACATATATATTATTAACATAAAAATGATATAACTAATACATTTATATATATATATATATATATATATATATATATATATATATATATATATATATATATATATATATATATATATATATATTTAACACATATAACATAGCAAAATTTAATATTTTTATATACAAAATAAACATATAAAACATATATATTATTAACATAAAAATGATATAACTAATACATTTATATATATATATATATATATATATATATATATATATATATATATATATATATATATATATATATATATATATATATATATATATATATATATATATATATATATATGTATATATATATGTGTGTGTGTTCAATTACAACCATGAATATTAATAAATATTCAAATGATATAGGTTCGTGAATCTGAAGCCAACCTTGCATTGTTCAATATCATCATATGTATTTTTACTACAAAATACAGAATTGTGAGTTTCATTATTCCCTTTTTATATATATTTTTAGGACTGAGAATACATGCGCTGATTTTATTAATGTTTTACGAAATAGACACAAGTGATCAAAAACTACATTCTATGGATAGAATCCTATGGATAGATCTATCGGGTTTGACAACCCCATTTCGAGCTAGTCGCGCTAGCAATTTATAATCGGAATGTTTAGTACTTCGTATTTTGTAAGTTAAACCAACATATTCCCTAGTCTGGTAACTGTAATCACTGGTTTCTACTGGTGAACACGAATCCTATGGATAGATCTATCGGGTTTGACAACCCCATTTCGAGCTAGTCGCGCTAGCAATTTATAATCGGAATGTTTAGTACTTCGTATTTTGTTGTAGATACACTTGTTCGGTGTATATTATTTATTGTGTTTGGCAAGGGTAAATAAATGGTTAAGTGGTTACCAGGTGGCTCACGAAAAATGGAACAATGTTTTTATATGTTTTCTAACATATAATTTAGTGATCCAAAAAGGAGTTTTTATGTTTTCAAACATAAATTTTTATGGTTTAAATTAGATATTGTTTACAATATTAAACCTATAATTCACTCAACATTTTTGTTGACAGTTACTCGCATGTTTTATTCTCAGGTTCATGATTGATTGCTTTCGCTGTGCTTAGAGAGTCTGCATATTTATGATGGCAGCTTTTGTTAAACATTAACTTGCATTCTATTTTGATACATTTAATAGTGGATGTTGTTGACTTTGTTTTGGTCAACTTTTGGTAAAGTAATAATGTATGGTTTTTCTAAACTTACATATTTTGATAGGTTTCCTTTATAGGAAATCATTTTCAAATAAAGAATGCAAGGTTGTTTATTAAATTCATATAGAGTTATGATCAAGCCGTGGGACCAAGATAACGATGGTCGTCAAGTGTACTTTGACGGGTCGTTAAAGATGTGTGGTTCTAAAATTAACATCATTTCCTGTATCAAAACCCGTAAATATCTGATGAAGGGATATCAAGCCATCTTAGCTCATGTTAAGGAAGTCGAACCGAAAGAGAAACGCATTGAAGATGTACCGGTGGTTAGAGACTTTCTTGAAGAACTCCCTGGTCTCCCTCTCAAACGACAGGTTGAGTTTCAAATTGATTTAGCTCCCAGTGCTGCACCTATTGCAAAGGCACCATACCGCTTAGCTTCGTCTGAGATGAAGGAACTATCCAACCAGCTCCAGGAACTTTTAGAAAAAGGTTTCATTCGTTGAGCTCGTCTCCGTGGGGAGCACCCGTTCTATTTGTCAAGAAGAAAGATGGCACGTTGAGGATATGTATTGATTACCGTAAACTTAACAAGTTAACCATCAAGAATAGTTATCCACTCCCGCGTATTGATGACCTATTTGACCAATTGCAAGGGTCAAGTATCTATTCGAAGATTGATCTTAGATCGGGTTATCATCAACTGAGGGTCAAGGAAGCTGATGTTTCTAAGACCACTTTCCGAACTTATTATGGACACTATGAGTTTCTTGTAATGCCTTTTGGATTAACCAATGCTCCTACTGTATTCATGGATCTTATGAATCGTGTATATAAACCTTATCTTGACTAATTCGTGATCATTTTCATCGATGATATATAAATCTATTCCAAAAACAAGGAAGAGAATGAACAATATCTGCGATTGATTCTAGAGCTCATAAACAAAGAACAATTGTTTGCCAAGTTTTCCAAGTGTGAATTTTCACTGCGAACCGTACAATTTCTTAGACATGTAGTTGATAGTGAAGGAATACATGTCGATCCGGCGAAAATCACTGCTATTCAGAACTGGGAAGTGCGTAAGAGTGAAAAGCATATTCGCCAATTTTTGGGACTTGCTGGTTATTACAGAAGTTTTATTAAAGACTTTTCTATTCAAGCCAAACCTCTCATCAAGCTAACTCACAAGGGGAAGAAGTTTAAGTGGTTCGAAGAACAGGAATCTGCATTTGAGGTTCTAAAGGATAAATTGACCACAGCCCCGATTCTATCATTACCCGACGGCACTGACAATTTTGTAATCTATTGTGATGCCTCGAACCAAGGTTGTGGATGTGTTTTGATGCAACATAACAATGTTATTGCTTACGCATCTAGAAAACTGAAGAAACATGAGAGAAACTATACTACACATGACCTGGAGTTAGGAGCTATGGTATTCGCATTGAAGATGTGGAGACATTACCTCTATGAAATTAAATTCACGGTATTCACCGATCATAAAAGTCTTTAACACATCTTTGTTCAGAAACAATTGAACATGAGACAAAGGCGATGGGTCGAGTTATTGAATGACTACGACTGTGAACTTAAGTATCATCCCAGTAAGGCAGATGTAGTTGCTGATGCGCTTAGTAGAAAGGATCGCGTCAAACCGATTTGAGTCTGAGATTTAAACATGGTTATTCATATGAATCTTACGTCTCAGATCCGCGAAGCACAACTTGAGGCATTGAAGGAAGAGAATGTCCAACTCGAGGGACTTAAAGGTCTCGAAAAGCAACTTGAATTTAAGGGAAACAGGACACGGTATTTCAATAACTGAATCTGGGTCCCGATCTTCGAAAATCTTCGAGAACTATGTGACGACCCGAAAATTTCTGACCAAATTTAAACTTAATCTTTATATATATATGTAAATAATAATTTGAAATAATAAAATACAAATTAATTAGTAGAACTAAAGTTCATAATATTCAAATGATTTAATTTCAAATGTGCGGAAAACGCTTTTCGATTCAATCGAATTTGTTCATTAAAATGTTTTGTTTAAATAACATAATTTAAATATATACAATAGGATGTTAATTACTAGAATTAAATATATAAATAACTCGCAATGTGTAATTAAAAACGTGTTTATATATATTTATAATTATTTAATAAATAATATTAGTATACGATTAGTGACTCAATTGATATTTAAATAAGTTAATTAGAATATTTGAGAAGTCAGAGTAAACGCTAGTACATAAATAATTCATAACAAATTATTTTATATAGTATAATTAATAACTATTACAAAATTAACAATATGTAATATTAATAGATTAAATGTAATTACAATTTGAGAATATAGTTGTTATGGTAATATTATTAAAAATGAACATATATATTAATATGAATAAGATTTTTTTTTATGAATTGTTGATGATTATATATATATATATATATATATATATATATATATATATATATATATATATATATATATATATATATTGTAGTATATATAGAATGTATAAATAATAAATATTCAATAAAAGTTGTTATGTTACATATAATTTCAAGATAAAGTATAAATGATATATTAATAATATGACCATTACTTTCTTTTTTATTATTAATAGTAACATTAATATTTGTATTATTAATAATATTATATCTAATATATATATATATATATATATATATATATATATATATATATATATATATATATATATATATATATATAGATATATATATATATATAACTTGATTTATATAAGTGATGATATTATTAATATTAATATTATTATAACAAATAAGATTATTATTATCATTGATATTATTATTACTAGTAATTAAAATTATTAAAATTATCATATGATTAGTTATCATTTATTATTATTAGTCTTTATCAATAATATTATTATTAATAATATTATTATTGGAATTATTAGTATTGATAGTGTTAGTATTAGTTAATTATCAAAAATATGAAATGTGATATATATGTACACCGATATATTTAACTAAATTATAAAATACAGATATATATATATATATATATATATATATATATATATATATATATATATATATATATATATATATATATATATATATATATATATATATATATATATATATATAAAATATTGAATTATATAAATATATACATATGTATACGGATTTATATATAAATGAATAAAATTTCATACGTATTTCTGTTCTCTATCGTTTCCAACTGCATCATAATGTGATTTTTGTCAAACATCCAGTACAAATCAATTCTTTACGTTTCTATAACAAACAAAAATCAGTTGGAGCTGATTAGGAATTTTTTTATTTATTATTATTAGTTCTGACAGATTTTGGTTGTGTCGAGCAAATTGAACTACAAAACAAATGCAATTGAGTCACATTATGTAACACCCTAGGAAAATCCCACATCGCCCACGAACATGAGTGATCATGGGATTATAAGGTAATACTCACGCTTAAATGACACAACGCATTTTGGGATCACAAGCTGAGTAGAAGTGCGAGTACGTTATGGTTAAGCGTGCTCGGGCGAGAGCACTACCAGGATGGGTGACCTCCTGGGAAAGTGCTTCTCGTGTGTGGTCGCCAAGAAAAAGTCGTGCGTCTGCGATCAAAGCGGACAATATTGTGGTCATGTTAAGATGGGGTGTTACAGAATGGTATCAGAGCCACTCATGTGCCGTTGGGGGTGGTGGGGCAAACCTCATCGAGGACGATGAGTCCCTAAGGGGGGTGAATGTAACACCCTAGGCAAATCCCACATCGCCCACGAACATGAGTGATCATGGGATTATAAGGTAATACTCACGCTTAAATGACACAACGCGTTTTGGGATCACAAGCTGAGTAGAAGTGCGAGTACGTTGTGGTTAAGCGTGCTTAAACGAGAGCACTACCAGGATGGGTGACCTCCTGGGAAAGTGCTTTTAGTGTGTGGTCGCCAAGAAAAAGTCGTACGCCTGCGGGCAAAGCGGACAATATTGTGGTCATGTTAAGCTGGGGTGTTACACATTAGCTGTAATTATGCCTTATAACCTCTACATAATTCTCTAGTAATGCAATTGGAGTTAAAACAGAAAAATCAAATTGAATTTTAAAAAGAAATATGCACGATACCCTGTTCTTGAACTCAACACACCATATCACAGATTCTAATTCAATTTCAAAAACTATTAAAGCCATCTTTTTAGGATTGATCTATTCCAACTATCTGCAAAGTTTCACGACCCAATTCCTCTTATCGATTGGGAATTTCCAAGTCAAAGTTCGTATTCAAAAAAGTCAAACTATGTTCATCATTGAAATTCAAACTGGTTTTGAGGTTTCCAATCAAATTGAGATTTCAGAAAGTTTTTAGAAATCATTTACTACCTTTTTCATTCAGTGATCGAGGTCTAAAACACTCTATAATTCAAAATTGAATGTTGAGTTCATATACGAGTTTTCATGAACTGCTGCTTCTATTTAATTTTTTTTTCTTTCGTTTGCTGTTAATTACAAACACTTCAAATGATTTGTTTCGGTTTAGTTTATGAATTCAAGACCAAATCCATTTGGCTATTGTTATGATTAAATTGGTTCCAGTCGACTGGGATTTTCTTAGAAAAGGAAAAGGGAAACAGAAAACAAGTGTTAAATATAATTAGGATGGAAAAACAACAGATTAAACGAAACAGATCATTGGTCAAGAGTGTTAACGGGTTAGCGGGAGGTCGCAGGTTCGAGACTGGTTTGGAGCAATTTCTTTTGGAAAAGCCTTTTTAAAAACCTTTAAGGTAGTACCTTACTTATTACTATGATTATTATTATTATTATGATTATAAATACAATTATGATTATTAATATTAATATTGCTAATATTATTATTACCATCCTTAAAAATATGATTTCTATCATTTATAAAAGTATGATTATTAGTATCATGATTATCATTTATATTATTATCATAAGTGTTATTATTGTAATTAGCATCATCATTAATATTAGTATTAAGATTATTATTACTATTATTATTATAAGTATTATTATTAGTGTTATTGTGACGACCCAAAAATTTCTGACCAAATTTAAACTTAATCTTTATATGTTTCCGACACGATAAGCAAAGTCTGTAATGTTGAGTCTCAAAAATTCTGAATTTGTTTCATATATTCAATTACCTTTCGACTATTCCCGACGATTCACGAACCACTATTTGTAAATAGATATATATATATATATATATATATATATATATATATATATATATATATATATATATATATATATATATATATATATATATATATATATATATATATATTAATTATTATAAATTAAAATATTATATGAGTTAATTAATTATGTAAATAAAATAATATGTGATATTATTATAAATCAATATATATGTATATGTAAGGTATATTGAATGTATATTTATATGGTTTCAAATTTATTTAGTAAACGGTAATAGCACTCGTTTGTCAGTCAATCGATATTATGTAAGTTAAATTCAAACTTATATAATTTTAAGATAAACGGTGATCCGAAAATGAGTTATATGAATCATAGGCCTATTAAAAATATATTTAGAAGCTAAATAATAAATTTTAACACTTTTTTTATTTTACCCAGAATTGAGAGGGACAGTTGATGTAAAATTTTATTTACCAAATTAAGGATCGAATTTTATACCATAATGACCAAAATAAATAAATATAGTTAATTTAAAATTATGGTTTTTTTTCTGAAGACTTTTTATTCGCCACTGAGTGAACAACGGGGCACAAAATAATAACTATGCTAATAGTGTCGGCAGGCTAACAGTTAAACATCTCGTGATTTAAATTATTAGAGTAAATTACTATTTGTTACTGTTTACTTTATGAATTCAATTCCTAATCACTGTATTCCTTTTGATTTCAATCATCAATCATCTCTTTTATATATATATATATATATATATATATATATATATATATATATATATATATATATATATATATATATATATATATATATATATATATATATATATAATACATAGAGATATGCATACATAGAACCCGATCACTTCAATCTTCTTATTTCTTCCTTCTCCATCGATAATCTGCCCGACCACCACAGACTCGCCATTTCTTTCTTTTCTTTCTGTTGTCCCTTCGTGAACACTCAAACCAACGAAACCATCACCTTTCTTCTTTCTTCCCTTCTTCTCTTTTGTTTTCTGACTGCAGCTATACTATCTGTATCATGTTTTGGTCATAAACTATCAGCACCAATCACACAACGGCCTTTGTGATCAATACCTTAGTTATTGTTGCTACTCCATGACTGTTTTCGTTTACATTCGATGACCAAAACAGCCACCTGCAGCCCAGCTTAATTGCTGCAATACTTATGTTATTGTTCGCTGTTCACAGACCCACAAACCAACCATTCTTCTGAAATGTCCCGTTCATATTGATTATAAACGTTCCATATTAATTGATTTCGTTGCAAGGTTTTGACCTCTATATGAGACGTTTTTCAAAGACTGCATTCATTTTTAAAACAACCATAACCTTTATTTTATCAATAAAGGTTTCAAAAGTATTACGTAGATTATCAAATAATGATAATCTAAAATATACTGTTTACACACGACCATTACATAATGGTTTACAATAGAAATATATTACATCGACATATGTTTCTTGAATGCAGTTTTTACACAATATCATACAAACATGGACTCCAAATCTTGTCCTTATTTTAGTATGCAACAGCGGAAGCTCTTAGTATTCACCTGAGAATAAACATGCTTTAAACGTCAACAAAAATGTTGGTGAGTTATAGCTTTAACCTATATATATATATATCAAATCGTAACAATAGACCACAAGATTTCATATTTCAATACGCATCCCATACATAGAGATAAAAATCATTCATATGGTGAACACCTGGTAACCGACATTAACAAGATGCATATATAAGAATATCCCCATCATTCCGGGACACCCTTCGGATATGATATAAATTTCGAAGTACTAAAGCATCCGGTACTTTGGATGGGGTTTGTTAGGCCCGATAGATCTATCTTTAGGATTCGCGTCAATTAGGGTGTCTGTTCCCTAATTCTTAGATTACCAGACTTAATAAAAAGGGGCATATTCGATTTCGATAATTCAACCATAGAATGTAGTTTCACGTACTTGTGTCTATTTTGTAAATCATTTATAAAACCTGCATGTATTCTCATCCCAAAAATATTACATTTTAAAAGTGGGACTATAACTCACTTTCACAGATTTTTACTTTGTCGGGAAGTAAGACTTGGCCACTGGTCGATTCACGAACCTATAACAAATATGTACATATGTATCAAAGTATATTCAAAATATATTTACAACACTTTTAATACATTTTGATGTTTTAAGTTTATTAAGTCAGCTGTCCTCGTTAGTAACCTACAACTAGTTGTCCAACGTTAGATGTACAGAAAAAAATTGATATATATTATCTTGAATCAATCCACGACCCAGTGTATGCACGTCTCAGGCTAGATCACAACTCAAAGTATATATATTTTTGGAATCAACCTCAACCCTGTATAGCTAACTCCCTCATTACTGCATATAGAGTGTCTATGGTTGTTCCAAATAATATATACACATGGGTCGATATGATATGTCAAAACATTTGCATACGTGTCTATGGTATCCCAAGATTACATATTACATAATATATTAGAATACATGTATAATACAATATAAGTTAGCTAGGATATAATTAATATAGATTTGTTACCAATTTTCACGTTGCTACAACAAGAAAAACTATCCAATCTTGTTTTACCCATAACTTCTTCATTTTAAATCCGTTTTGAGTGAATCAAATTGGTATGGTTTCATATTGAACTCTATTTTATGAATCTAAAAAGAAAAGTATAGGTTTATTGTCAAAAATATAAGTTACAAGTCATTTTTGTAAAGGTAGTCATTTCAGTCGAAAGAACGACGTCTAGATGACCATTTTAGAAAACATACTTCCACTTTGAGTTTAACCATGATTTTTGGATATAGTTTCATGTTCATAAGAAAAATCATTTTCCCAGAAGAACAACTTTTAAATTAAAGTTTATCATAGTTTTTAATTAACTAACCCAAAACAGCCCGCGGTGTTTCTACGACGGCATATGTCCGGTTTTACAGTGTTCTTCGTGTTTTCAGGTTTTAAATCATTAAGTTAGCATATAATATAGATATAGAACATGTGTTTAGTTGATTTTAAAAGTCAAGTTAGAAGGATTAACTTTTGTTTGCGAACAAGTTTAGAATTAACTAAACTATGTTGTAGTGATTACAAGTTTAAACCTTCGAATAAGATAGCTTTATATGTATGAATCGAATGATGTTATGAACATCATTACTACCTCAAGTTTTCTGGATAATGCTACTGGAAATGAGAAAAATGGATCTAGCTTTAAAGGATCCTTGGATGGCTTGAAAGTTCTTGAAGCAGAATCATGACACGAAAAACAAGTTCAAATAAGATTTCCATTCGAAATAAGATTGTTATAGTTATAGAAATTGAATCAAAGTTTGAATATGATTATTACCTTGTATTAGAAAGATATCTTACTGTAAATAAGAAAGATTTCTTGAGATTGGATGATCACTCTACAAGATTGGAAGTAAGCTAGCAAACTTGGAAGTATTCTTGATTTTATGAAACTAGAACTTGTAGAATTTATGAAGAAAACTTAGAACTTGAAGATAGAACTTGAGAGAGATCAATTAGATGAATAAAATTGAAGAATGAAAGTGTTTGTAGGTGTTTTTGGTCATTGGTGTATGGATTAGATATAAAGGATATGTAATTTTGTTTTCATGTAAATAAGTCATGAATGATTACTCATATTTTTGTAATTTTATGAGATATTTCATGCTAGTTGCCAAATGATGGTTCCCACATGTGTTAGGTGACTCACATGGGCTACTAAGAGCTGATCATTGGAGTGTATATACCAATAGTACATACATCTAAAAGATGTGTATTGTACGAGTACGAATACGGGTGTATACGAGTAGAATTGTTGATGAAACTGAACGAGGATGTAATTGTAAGCATTTTTGTTAAGTAAAAGTATTTTTATAAGTGTCTTGAAGTCTTTCAAAAGTTTATGATTACATATTAAAACACTACATGTATATACATTTTAACTGAGTCGTTAAGTCATCGTTAGTCGTTACATGTAAGTGTTGTTTTGAAACCTTTAGGTTAACGATCTTGTTAAATGTTGTTAACCCAATGTTTATAATATCAAATGAGATTTTAAATTATTATATTATCATGATAATATGATGTATGAATATCTCTTAATATGATATATATACATTAAATGTCTTTACAACGATAATCGTTACATATATGTCTCGTTTCAAAATCATTAAGTTAGTAGTCTTGCTTTTACATATGTAGTTCATTGTTAATATACTTAATGATATGTTTACTTATCATAATATCATGTTAACTATATATATATATATATCCATATATATGTCATCATATAGTTTTTACAAGTTTTAACGTTCGTGAATCACCGGTCAACTTGGGTGGTCAATTGTCTATATGAAACCTATTTTAATTAATCAAATCTTAACAAGTTTGATTGCTTAACATGTTGAAAACATTTAATCATGTAAATATCAATTTCATTTAATATATAAAAACATGGAAAAGTTCGGGTCACTACAGTACCTACCCGTTAAATAAATTTCGTCCCGAAATTTTAAGCTGTTGAAAGTGTTGATGAATCTTCTGGAAATAGATGCGGGTATTTCTTCTTCATCTGATCTTCACGCTCCCAGGTGAACTTGGGTCCTCTACGAGCATTCCATCGAACCTTAACAATCGGTATCTTGTTTTGTTTAAGTCTCTTAACCTCACGATCCATTATTTCGACGGGTTCTTCAATGAATTGAAGTTTTTCATTGATTTGGATTTCGTCCAACGGAATAGTGAGATCTTCTTTAGCAAAACATTTCTTCAAATTCGAGACGTGGAAAGTGTTATGTACATTCGCAAGTTGTTGAGGTAACACAAGTCGGTAAGCTACTGGTCCGACACGATTAATAATCTTGAATGGTCCAATATACCTTGGATTTAATTTCCCTCATTTACCAAATTGAACAACACCTTTCCAAGGTGCAACCTTAAGCATGACCATCTCTCCAATTTCAAATTCTATGTCTTTTCTTTTAATGTCGACGTAGCTCTTTTGTCGACTTTGGGCGGTTTTCAACCGTTGTTGAATTTGGATGATCTTCTCGGTAGTTTCTTGTATTATCTCCAGACCCGTAATCTGTCTATCCCCCACTTCACTCCAACAAATCGGAGACCTGCACTTTCTACCATAAAGTGCTTCAAATGGCACCATCTCAATGCTTGAATGATAGCTGTTGTTGTAGGATAATTCTGCTAACGGTAGATGTCGATCCCAACTGTTTCTGAAATCAATAACACATGCTCGTAGCATGTCTTCAAGCGTTTATATCGTCCTTTCGCTCTGCCCATCAGTTTGTGGATGATAGGCAGTACTCATGTCTAGACGAGTTCCTAATGCTTGCTGTAATGTCTGCCAGAATCTTGAAATAAATCTGCCATCCCTATCAGAGATAATAGAGATTGGTATTCCATGTCTGGAGACGACTTCCTTCAAATACAGTCGTGCTAACTTCTCCATCTTGTCATCTTCTCTTATTGGCAGAAAGTGTGCTGACTTGGTGAGACGATCAACTATTACCCAAATAGTATCATAACCACTTGCAGTCCTTGGCAATTTAGTAATGAAATCCATGGTAATGTTTTCCCATTTCCATTCCGGGATTTCAGGTTATTGTAGTAGACTTGATGGTTTCTGATGTTCAGCTTTGACCTTAGAACACGTCAAACATTCTCCTACATATTTAGCAATATCGGCTTTCATACCTGACCACCAAAAATGTTTCTTAAGATCCTTGTACATCTTCCCCGTTCCAGGATGTATTGAGTATCTGGTTTTATGAGCTTCTCTAAGTACCATTTCTCTCATATCTCCAAATTTTGGTACCCAAATTCTTTCAGCCCTATACCGGGTTCCGTCTTCCAGAATATTAAGATGTTTCTCTGATCCTTTGGGTATTTCATCCTTTAAATTTCCCTCTTTTAAAACTCCTTGTTGCGCCTCCTTTATTTGAGTAGTAAGGTTAGTGTGAATCATTATATTCATAGATTTTACTCGAATGGGTTCTCTGTCCTTTCTGCTTAAGGCGTCAGCTACCACATTTGTCTTCCCCGGGTGGTAACGAATCTCAAAGTCGTAATCATTCAACAATTCAATCCACCTACGCTGCCTCATATTCAGTTGTTTCTGATTAAATATGTGTTGAAGACTTTTGTGGTCGGTATATATAATACTTTTGACCCCATATAAGTAGTGCCTCCAAGTCTTTAATGCAAAAACAACCGCGCCTTATTCCAAATCATGCGTCATATAATTTTGCTCATGAATCTTCAATTGTCTAGACGCATAAGCAATCACCTTCGTTCGTTGCATTAATACACAACCAAGACCTTGCTTTGATGCGTCACAATAAATCACAAAATCATCATTCCCTTCAGGCAATGACAATATAGGTGCCGTAGTTAGCTTTTTCTTCAATAATTGAAACGCCTTCTCTTGTTCATCCTTCCATTCAAATTTCTTCCCTTTATGTGTTAATCAGTCAAGGGTTTTGCTATTTTAGGGAAATCTTGGATGAATCTTCTGTAGTAACCAGCCAATCCTAAAAATTGACGTATATGCTTCGGAGTTTTTGGGGTTTCCCACTTTTCAACGGTTTCAATCTTTGCCGGGTCCACCTAGATACCTTCTTTGTTCACTATGTGATCGAGGAATTGAACTTCTTCCAACCAAAATGCACACTTTGAAAATTTAGCGTACAGTTTTTCTTTCCTTAATACTTCTAGCACTTTTCTCAAATGTTCTTCGTGCTCTTGATCATTCTTTGAGTAAATAAGTATGTCATCGATGAAAACAATGACAAACTTGTCAAGATATGGCCCACACACTCGGTTCATAAGGTCCATGAACACAGCTGGTGCGTTAGTCAATCCAAACGGCATAACCATAAACTCGTAATGACCATAACGCGTCCTAAAAGCAGTTTTTGGAATATCATCCTCCTTTACTCGCATTTGATGATATCCAGAACGTAAATCGATCTTCGAACAAACTGACGAGCCTTGTAGTTGATCAAATAAGTCGTCAATTCTCGGTAGTGGTTAACGGTTTTTGATGGTAAGTTTGTTCAACTCTTTGTAGTCAATACACAACCTAAATGTACCATCCTTCTTCTTGACAAACAAAATAGGAGCTCCCCATGGTGATGTGCTTGGTCGAATGAAAACACGTTCTAATAGTTCTTGCAGTTAGCTTTGCAGTTCTTTCATCTCGCTGGGTGCGAGTCTATAAGGAGCACGAGCTATTGGTGCAGCTCCTGGTACAAGATCTATTTAAAATTCAACAGATCGATGTGGAGGTATTCCCGGTAATTCTTTCAGAAATACATCGGGAAATTCTTTTACGACGGGAACATCATTGATGCTCTTTTCTTCAGTTTGTACTTTCTCGACGTGTGCTAGAACAGTATAGCAACCTTTTCTTATTAGTTTTTGTGCCTTCAAATTACTAATAAGATGTAGCTTCGTGTTTCCCTTTTCTCTATACACCATTAAGGGTTCTCCTTCTTCTCGTATAATGCGAATTGCATTTTTATAACATACGATTTCTGCTTTCACCTTCTTCAGCCAGTCCATGCCAACTACTACATCAAAACTCCCTAACTCTACTGGTATCAAATCAATCTTAAATATTTCGCTACCCAGTTTAATTTCTCGATTCCGGCATATATAATCTGCTGAAATTAATTTACCGTTTGCTAATTCGAGAAAAAATTTACTATCCAACGGCATCAATGGACAACTTAATTTAGCACAAAAATCTCTACTCATATAGCTTCTATCCGCACCCGAATCAAATATAATGTAAGCAGATTTATTGTCAATAAGAAACGTACCTGTAACAAGCTCTGGGTCTTCCTATGCCTCTGCCGCATTAATATTGAAAACTCTTCCGTGGCCTTGTCCAATCGTGTTCTCCTGGTTCGGGCAATTTCTAATAATGTGGCCCGGTTTTCCACATTTATAACAAACTACATTGGCATAACTTGCTCCGACACTACTTGCTCCGCCATTACTCGTTCCGACACCATTTGTTCCTTTCGTTCTGTTAACCCCTGGTCCGTAGACCTCACACTTCGCCGCGCTATGACCATTTATTTTACACTTGTTGCAAAATTTGGTGCAGAACCCCGAGTGATACTTTTCACACCTTTGGCATAGCTGCTTCTGATTGTTGTTATTGTTGCGGTTGTTATAATTGTTGGGACGATTGTTGTAGTTGCTGTTGTTGTTGTTTTTGTTGTTGTTGGTCCGTTTGTTGTAGTTGCGATTGATGTTGCGATTGTTGGGATAGTTGTTGCGATTATTGTTGTAATTGCTGTTGTTGTTGTATTGGTGATTCTTATCACCGTTTTCCTCCTACTTTCTTTTGACTTGCTTCACATTGGCCTCTTCAGCCACCTGTTCTTTAATTCTTTCCTCAATCTGGTTCACTAGTTTGTGAGCCATTCTACATGCCTGTTGTATGGAGGCGGGCTCGTGTGAACTTATATCTTCTTGAATTCTTTCCGGTAATCCTTTCACAAACACGTCGATCTTCTCTTCCTCATCTTCGAACGCTCTCGGACACAATAGGCACAATTCTGTGAATCGTCTTTCGTACATGGTAATATCAAATCCTTGGGTTCGTAACCCTCTAAGTTCTGTCTTGAGCTTATTGACCTCGGTTCTGGGACGGTACTTCTCGTTTAGCAAGTGCTTGATTTCTGACCACGGTAGTGCGTAAGCATCATCTTGTCCCACTTGCTCTAGATAGGTATTCCACCATGTTAACGCTGTACCTGTAAAGGTATGCGTAGCGTACTTCACTTTGTCCTCTTCAGTACACTTACTTATGGCAAACACCGATTCGACCTTCTCGGTCCACCGTTTCAATCCGATCGGTCCTTCAGTTCCATCAAATTCCAAAGGTTTGCAGGCAGTGAATTCTTTGTAGGTGCATCCTACACGATTTCTTGCGCCGTTAGCTGCATTGCTAGATTCGGAGTTATTGTTGGTATGTAGCGCAGCCTGTACTGCGGCTATGTTTGCAGCAAGAAAGGTACGAAATTCCTCTTCGCTCATATTCATGGTTTGTCGAGTAGTCAGTGCCATTTCCTTCAAATAGTCAAATGAAACAAGTTAATCATACAGAATATTAAGAGTAGTCAATAGTATCTCGTAGCATAATATGAACTCATTTATAAAAGCTTTTTCTTCATATTAGCGTTTTATAAGTTTAAATTCGGGTAGTACCTACCCGTTAAGTTCATGCTTAGTAGCTAATATATAATTGAACTACTACAATTCTATATGAAAAACTGATTATAATAATATTTCGCGTTCAAACTTTTTCACAATATTTTACAAACTTACAATACCGCTTATTTTACATATAACATGAAATATAGCACACAATAACTTTGATACAAGATAGTTGTGAAGATAATTCTAGCTAGTACGCAAGTCATTCAGCAAAGGCAATAAAGACACGTAATTCATACGTCCAGAAACAAGTCATGCATTCTAGTTTTACTAGGACTACTTCCCATCCTTGGTCTTGTGGAACATAACCGTTATGGCCGTTGATAAGACAGCGTGTTGTAATGTCGTCAAAGGGACGAGGGTTACGTAATGTCCAACAGTCCTGTAACAATCTAAAAACCTTGTTTCTCACCCCAACTACTGAGTCCGTCACTTGTGGGAACGTTTTGTTTAATAGTTGTAGCCCGATGTTCTTGTTCTCACTATGGTGAGAAGCGAACATTACTAACCCGTAAGCATAACATGCTTCTTTATGTTGCATGTTAGCCGCTTTTTCTAAATCACGAAGTCCTATATTCGGATATATTGAGTCAAAATAATTTCTTAACCCGTTGCGTAAAATAGCATTTGGGTTCCCCGCAATATATGCGTCAAAGTAAACACATCGTAACTTATGGATTTCCCAATGTGATATCCCCCATCTTTCGAACGAAAGCCTTTTATAAACCAAGGCATTCTTGGAACGTTCTTCGAATGTCTTACAAACTGATCTCGCCTTAAATAGTTGTGCCGAGGAATTCTGACCGACTCTAGACAAGATTTAATCAATCATGTCTCCGGGTAGGTCTCTTAAAATATTGGGTTGTCTATATATTTTGTGTTTTTATACTGTAAAATAGACAAGAGTTAGATTCATAAAAAAAAATACTTATTAATACAAGCAATTTTTACATATATCATAAAGCATAAGCACACTATATTACATATATTACACCACACGAATACAACTATCTTATTCCGACTCGCTCGTTTCTTCTTCTTCGGTTTTGGTTCGTTTTGCCAAGTTTCTAGGGATATATGATGTTCCCCTAATACGAGCCGTCGTTTTCTACATTGGTTTAGAAAAACCTGGTGGTTTAGAGGTTCCCAGCTTATTGTCACAAATTAAGAAATACGGGTGTTGACGATACATATAAAGTTCAACGGGTTTGGAATCAAATTTCTCTATTTTTATGCCCTTTCCCTTATTGTTCTCTTTTGCCTTATTAAATTGTGTTGGGGTAATTTCTATAACATCATCGGAATCCTTGTCGGGATCCGATTCATCAGAGAATTGGTAATCCTCCCAATACTTTGCTTCCTTGGCGAAAACACCATTGACCATAATTAACTTTGGTCGGTTGGTTGAGGATTTTCTTCTACTTAACCGTTTTATTATTTCTCCCACTGGTTCTATTTCTTCTTCCGGTTTTGATTCTTCTTCCGGTTCCGATTCTTTTTCCGATTCCGACTCTTCTTCCGGTTCCTCTTCGGGAACTTGTGAATCAGTCCACGAATCATTCCGATTTACATTTGACTCTTCATTATTATTAGGTGAGTCAATGGGACTTGTTCTAGAGTTAGACATCTATCACATAATATCAAACACGTTAAGAGATTAATATATCACATAATATTCACATGTTAAAACTATATAGTTTCCAACAAAATTTGTTAAGCAATCATTTTTCAAGTAAACACAGTCGAAGTCCAGACTCACTAATGCATCCTAACAAACTCGATAAGACACACTAAAGCAAAATTCTGGTTCTCTAAGACCAACGCTCAGATACCAACTGAAATGTCCCGTTCATATTGATTATAAACGTTCCATATTAATTGATTTCGTTGCGAGGTTTTGACCTCTATATGAGACGTTTTTCAAAGACTACATTCATTTTTAAAACAACCATAACCTTTATTTTATCAATAAAGGTTTCAATAGTATTATGTAGATTATCAAATAATGATAATCTAAAATATACTGTTTGCACACGACCATTACATAATAGTTTACAACAGAAATATATTACATCGATTATGTTTCTTGAATGCAGTTTTTACATAATATCATACAAACATGGACTCCAAATCTTGTCCTTATTTTAGTATGCAACAACGGAAGCTCTTAGTATTCACCTGAGAATAAACATGCTTTAAACGTCAACAAAAATGTTGGTGAGTTATAGGTTTAACCTATATATATATATATATATATATCAAATCGTAACAATAGACCACAAGATTTCATATTTCAATACGCATCCCATACATAGAGATAAAAATTATTCATATGGTGAACACCTGGTAACCGACATTAACAAGATGCATATATAAGAATATCCCCATCATTTCGGGACACCCTTCGGATATGATATAAATTTCGAAGTACTAAAGCATCCGGTACTTTGAATGGGGTTTGTTAGGCCCAATAGATCTATCTTTAGGATTCGCGTCAATTAGGGTGTCTGTTCCCTAATTCTTAGATTACCAGACTTAATAAAAAGGGGCATATTCGATTTCGATAATTCAATCATAGAATGTAGTTTCACGTACTTGTGTCTATTTTGTAAATCATTTATAAAACCTGCATGTATTCTCATCCCAAAAATATTACATTTTAAAAGTGGGACTATAACTCACTTTCACAGATTTTTACTTTGTCGGGAAGTAAGACTTGGCCACTGGTCGATTCACGAACCTATAACAAATATGTACATATATATCAAAGTATATTCAAAATATATTTACAACACTTTTAATACATTTTGATGTTTTAAGTTTATTAAGTCAGCTGTCCTCGTTAGTAACCTACAACTAGTTGTCCAACGTTAGATGTACAGAAAAAAATTGATATATATTATCTTGAATCAATCCACGACCCAGTGTATACACGTCTCGGGCTAGATCACAACTCAAAGTATATATATTTTTGGAATCAACCTCAACCCTGTATAGCTAACTCCCTCATTACTGCATATAGAGTGTCTATGGTTGTTCCAAATAATATATACACATGGGTCGATATGATATGTCAAAACATTTGCATACGTGTCTATGGTATCCCAAGATTACATAATATATTAGAATACATGTATAATACAATATAAGTTAGCTAGGATATGATTAATATAGATTTGTTACCAATTTTCACGTTGCTACAACAAGAAAAACTATCCAATCTTGTTTTACCCATAACTTCTTCATTTTAAATCCGTTTTGAGTGAATCAAATTGGTATGGTTTCATATTAAACTCTATTTTATGAATCTAAACATAAAAGTATAGGTTTATAGTCAGAAATATAAGTTACAAGTCGTTTTTGTAAAGGTAGTCATTTCAGTCGAAAGAACGACGTCTAGATGACCATTTTAGAAAACATACTTCCACTTTGTGTTTAACCATGATTTTTGGATATAGTTTCATGTTCATAAGAAAAATCATTTTCCCAGAAGAACAACTTTTAAATCAAAGTTTATCATAGTTTTTAATTAACTAACCCAAAACAGCCCGCGGTGTTACTACGACGGCGTATGTCCGGTTTTACAGTGTTCTTCGTGTTTTCAGGTTTTAAATCATTAAGTTAGCATATCATATAGATATAGAACATGTGTTTAGTTGATTTTAAAAGTCAAGTTAGAAGGATTAACTTTTGTTTGCGAACAAGTTTAGAATTAACTAAACTATATTCTAGTGATTACAGTATGAATCGAATCATGTTATGAACATCATTACTACCTCAAGTTTTTTGGATAAAGCTACTGGAAATGAGAAAAATGGATCTAGATTCCAAGGATCCTTGGATGGCTTGAAAGTTCTTGAAGCAGAATCATGACACGAAAAACAAGTTCAAGCAAGATTTCCACTCGAAATAAGATTGTTATAGTTATAGAAATTGAATCAAAGTTTAAATATGAGTATTATCTTGTATTAAAAAGATATCTTACTGTAAATAAGAAAGATTTCTTGAGGTTGGATGATCACTCTACAAGATTGGAAGTAAGCTAGCAAACTTGGAAGTATTCTTGATTTTATGAAACTAGAACTTGTAGAATTTATGAAGAAAACTTAGAACTTGAAGATAGAACTTGAGAGAGATCAATTAGATGAAGAAAATTGAAGAATAAAAGTGTTTGTAGGTGTTTTTGGTCATTGGTGTATGGATTAGATATAAAGGATATGTAATTTTGTTTTCATGTAAATAAGTCATGAATGACTACTCATATTTTTGTAATTTTATGAGATATTTCATGCTAGTTGCCAAATGATGGTTCCCACATGTGTTAGGTGACTCACATGGGCTGCTAAGAGCTGATCATTGGAGTGTATATACCAATAGTACATACATCTAAAAGCTGTGTATTGTACGAGTACGAATACGGGTGCATACGAGTAGAATTGTTGATGAAACTGAACGAGGATGTAATTTTAAGAATTTTTGTTAAGTAGAAGTATTTTGATAAGTGTCTTGAAGTATTTAAAAATTTTATGAATACATATTAAAACACTACATGTATATACATTTTAACTGAGTCGTTAAGTCATCGTTAGTCGTTACATGTAAGTGTTGTTTTGAAATCTTTAGGTTAACGATCTTGTTAAATGTTGTTAACCCAATGTTTATAATATCAAATGAGATTTTAAATTATTATATTATCATGATAATATGATGTATGAATATCTCATAATATGATATATATACATTAAATGTCGTTACAACGATAATCGTTACATATATGTCTCGTTTCAAAATCATTAAGTTAGTAGTCTTGCTTTTACATATGTAGTTCATTGTTAATATACTTAATGATATGTTTACTTATCATAATATCATGTTAACTATATATATATATATATATATATATATATATATATATATATATATATATATATATATATATATATATATATATATATATATATATATATATATCCATATATATGTCATCATATAGTTTTTTCAAGTTTTAACGTTCGTGAATCACCAGTCAAGTTGGGTGGTCAATTGTCTATATGAAACCTATTTCAATTAATCAAGTCTTAACAAGTTTGATTGCTTAACATGTTGGAAATATTTAATCATGTAAATATCAATTTCATTTAATATATAAAAACATGGAAAAGTTCGGGTCACTACATCTTCTTTCTTGTTGCTTGCTTCGTAAACCCAAAACCACCCAATATTCAATTAGAACCCAAGAATTAGGATGACCCATATTAATATGAATTCTGTCACGAGCTCGATACCCCCATAACTTTGTTACTTCTTTTACAGTCGTACATTCCTCATCATCCGGTTAATAAACTTCAAGATCAAGAACCTTGTTCCTCTCCCTCTTCTCTCTCTCTCTTTCCTCTCCTTTGCAATTCATGAATTTCTTTTACTACTGCGATATTAACCCTGTTTTTGCTGCAAATCAGCTTCGTTGTAGCTGTTAGTTCGTTCTATAATGATACAACAGGCTGTGTTGTTTTTCCTTCCTCTCAAACCTTAAACCGCTGTACAACTTAAAAAAATAAAAAAATATATATATATATAATGGAAGACAACAGCTGTTTGATTGATCCCATACCTTTTTGTTTTAAAGTGTCAGCTGTGGTTACTTTATAAAACGTCTGGATGAACCGAGATATTTTGTAAAAAGTTTGGATCCCATACAACTTGGGCCATCTCTTACTACTTGGGCTTGTGATGCAAATTGGGCCACAAATTGCAAAGCTGTCGATTATGTCTTCTGGTTCCTTCACGACGACAACACAAACACACACATCCTTTAAGTTGCTAATGATTAACAACGATGCAAGAAAAGGACGATGGTGGTGACCATGATGAACGAAATGAATGATGATAAAGAAAAACGATGAAGATTGGAAATGAAACGATCCTGTGATGATCATGAATTTTGTTATGATGATCGTATAAATGAGAATGATAATTATTAATGTTGGTGACTGTGGGACGACATGATAATAAGGGTTAGGATGATGATGGTGATTTTATGTATGATGATGACGATATGATGAGATAATGATGATTGGTGTTACGGTTTTAAGATTGATGATGATGATGATTTTTTCGTTGATTGAGTAGATTAGGATGATAGATGGTGATATAGATGATGATATAGAACGATGATGATGATAAATAGTTGCATGATGATGGTGCGAATGTTATATGTTGACATGAATTGTTGAAGAAGAAGTAGAAAACGAAATAAGGGTTATATAGACTGCAGTTGTTAATTAAAACAGAAAAACGAAACAGCTTAGATGGTTAAGGGGTTTGTCTAGTGAACGAGGGGTCTCGGGTTCGAGTCCCGTATGCAGCATTCTTTTTACTCAAAGATTTTAAGAGGGTATACACTCTTATTTATTTCTCATTATTATTATCATTATTATTATTATTATTATTATTATTATTATTATTATTATTATTATTATTATTATTATTATTATTATTATTATTATTATTATTATTATTATTATTATTATTATGGTATTATTAGTTATTATCAATATTATTATTACTAACATGATTAGTATCCTTAATGTAATTTATATTTTTTTATTACAAGTATTATAATTAAGTAGTAGTATTTTTAGTATTATCATTAATATTATTATAAATATTACTAATATCATTATTATTATTAATTTTACCATTTTACTATTACTATCATTATTATGATTATTATTATGAAGATAATATAATTTATTATTATGTTCACAAATATTAATATTAGTAACATTCTATGATTATTAGTATTAGTATTATCAATATGTATTATTATTACTATTATCATTATTAACGATGTTATAAGATCATTATAAGTACTATTAACATTATCATGAGAATCATTATTATTATATAAGTATCGAAATCAGTATCATAACTATCATTAATAGTAAAATTAATATCTTTACAAGTATTATTATTAATATCATTGTTATTATCACTAATAGAGTTATTATTAACATAAGTATATTATTAAAGTTATTATTATTATGTTTACTAATATTAACTTAGTATAATTAGAACTACTGTTTTGATAAACAAATGAAATACGTATATATATATATATATATATATATATATATATATATATATATATATATATATATATATATATATATATATATATATATATATATATATATATTTAACACATATAACATAGCAAAATTTAATATTTTTATATACAAAATAAACATATAAAACATATATATTATTAACATAAAAATGATATAACTAATACATTTATATATATATATATATATATATATATATATATATATATATATATATATATATATATATGTATATATATATGTGTCTGTGTTCAATTACAACCATGAATATTAATAAATATTCAAATGATATAGGTTCGTGAATCTGAAGCCAACCCTGCATTGTTCAATATCATCATATGTATTTTTACTACAAAATACAGAATTGTGAGTTTCATTATTCCCTTTTTATATATATTTTTGGGACTGAGAATACATGCGCTGATTTTATTAATGTTTTACGAAATAGACACAAGTGATCAAAAACTACATTCTATGGCTGGATTATGAACATTGAATATCACCCCTTTTTAGCTTGGTAACCTAATAATTAGGAAACGGGTATGGCCCATAATTGACGTGAATCCTAAAGATAGATCTATGGACCTCGACAAGTCCCATCCGGGGTACGGATGCTTTAGTACTTTGAGATTATTATTATTATACAGACGAGAGGTTCTGTTTGGGGATATTCTATGCATTAAAGTTAAGTCGGTTATCAAGCATTCAACATATGAATGATTTTTAATTCGCCGGTTACGCGTGTTATTATGTACTCGGGTTACGTGTACAATTGAATATCTGAAATCTTGTGGTCTATTAAAATGATGGAAATGAATGTTTATGATAAACTAATGAACTCATCAACCTTTTGGTTGACACTTGAAAGCATGTTTATTCGCAGGTATGAAAGAAATCTTCCGCTGTGCATTTGCTCATTTTGGAGATATTACTTGGAGTCATTCATGGCATATTTCAAAAGACGTTGCATTTGAGTCGTTGAGTTCATCAAGATTATTATTAAGTCAATTATAGTTGGATATATTATGAAATGGTATGCATGCTGTCAACTTTCGATGAAATGAAAGTTTGTCTTTTAAAAACGAATGCAATGTTTGTAAAATGTATCATATAGAGGTCAAGTACCTCGCGATGTAATCAACTATTCTGAATCGTTTATAATCGATATGAACGGGTCCTTTTAGTTGGTATCAGAGATGGTTTAAGCTGTGTCGTTGGTTTAATCGTAGAGGGGGTTCTCACAGTGTTACATGTGACGAAGCATTGGCTCTTACTCCTCGCGGTCCGAACATGGTTAGCTTTGCCAAGAGGCATGGCCGTAAAATCAGTGTCTGAGGTACGCTCAGTGGTCACCAGGCGGTTAGCTGGGAAGGCAATGAGTGAGATGCGTCTCCAACTTTCAGTTGGTATCAGAGCGGTGGTCTTAGTGAACCAGATCTTGTATTAGTGTGTCTAACTAGTAGTTGTTAGGATGCATTAATGAGTCTGGACTTCGACCTTGTCTGCATGTCAAAAGTTTTGCTTATCATTTCTAGTCGAAAATCATCTGCTTATCATCCTTAGGAAATTACCTGCATATCATTCTTAGTCTAGACACGTTTTACTGCATTGACTGCATGAATAATGTATAGACAAAATTCATATCTTAGCACATCTGTTCCTCTAGACTTGCCTGACATATGCTGTAAATTCCTCCGTAGTCTACGAAATCTTTAGTACTATATATATAGATATTCTATGTAGTTAGAATATCATCCAATATTCAAAAATCATTTCATATCGAAAAATCCTTTATTCACTCATATGAAATGGAACTCGCCACTAGTTCAAGTTCCTCAGATTCTGACAGCTATTCCGATATGGATTTCCACTCGAGCTCCGAAAGCAGTGTAAATGAAATGGATCCACTAACTAGTCGTCTTCAATTCTGGATGAATTGGGGATGGGTTCGTAGTTGACTTAAACGATGGAGACGAGAAGAAGGCGATCCTTTCCACCCACCAACCTCCACTCTTGGTGAAGAACCTGAAGCACTCACTGGCGAACCAATTCGAAACACTATTTTCGCCCTCATTACCCGAATATCTCGCCATGATTATATACTATCTCAAATTCAAAACCTTATTCATTCTCTCGTTTTGACCGACAATCATCCCGGAATAATGGAAGAAGTCAACGAGCTTTGCGCTCGAGTAATCAATCTGGAAAATGTGGTGCAAAACCTACCAGCTTCAGTAACATCACCAGTACCAAGAGTACCATCAACATCAATACCAGTACCACCAACAACAACAACATCCGCATTACACGCCTCAACATCACAATCTATACCTCAAACATAATCATCGTTCTACATGACATTTTACATTAATTATCTTCGTTCTTCATGGCGATTATGTAATCTCTAATGTTTTAGAGATTATGTATTCAAGTTCTAATGGTAAATCAAATGAGATTAATATCATATTGACTCATTAAATCTATGATTACATCTGAAGAAAATATATATGTAAGTATATTTTCATAAAGATTGTAATTAAAAATTCTTTTGTACAAACTGTTAATGGTAAACATATTTTAACGGGTAGGTAATACCCGAGGAATATTTAGATTTCACATTAATAAGTTACACTGTACATTCTTTCAATTTCGATTCAACAGTCATTTATTATCCTACCTACATCCACAGATATACGTATCCGTTCACCACAAAAAAACCAGTTTCATTCAATTTCATATTTAGATTTTGACTTATCAGAATCCAACAAGTGGCATAATGAAGAAAACATTGGACAAAATAAAATTTGTTAGAAACAAACAAATTAACTATGAGAAAATTTTGTTAAGAAACCACTCTAACAAAATCCTAGCTAACTGTTAATTCCTTATTACATTTATTTATCGCAATTTATATTCTCGCAATTTTATTTATCGTCATTTAATTTCTGTTATTTATGTTACGCACTTTAAATATCGGGACACATATACAAGGTTTTGACATATCATATCGACGCATCTATATATATTATTTGGAATAACTATAGACACTCTATATACAGTAATGCTTGAGTTAGCTATACAGGGTTGAGGTTGATTCTATAATAATATATATACATTGAGTTGTGATCGAGTCTGAGACAAGTATACAATGGGTCACGAATACGTATTAATTAATTCGAATATTATACATTAAACTATATATGAATTGTTGAATTACTAACTGTGGACTACCAACTGTGGACTACCAACATTGAACAATTAAAACGAATTAAAATATTGATTATAACATATGAAACTAAACATCTCTTCAAGTTTGCCACTTGATTTCATCTTAAACCTCATTTGTATCTTGACGATTACAATATGCGTTCAAACCTTTCATTATTCTTGAAAACAACTCAATCGAGAGGATAAACCAACCGCACTTCATCTACGGAAGAAAAGATTGATGCATTAATTATGCACCTGAAAACACTCGGAACCTGAATCATTTAAACACGTATCTATGCTAGCTCCTTTGGAGTTGTTATTACCGAATATAACTTTACAATTCCTTTCCAAATTAGCCAATTTTGTCACAGCTCCAAAAAATCAACATCGATCTTTCATTCTAATAAGTCTTAATATAACTGTGGTATATATGTTTGCCCTTCATCATCGTTACCGGAGAACCGTTTATATTCCACCATATTATCAGTAAACTTACCAGCAACTTCATTACTCATTGGTTTAAGTCTCTCCGAAGAACCATTATAATTATAATTGTTTGTTAAAACCCTATCATATACTCATCCGCACCTTGTAACGAGAATTGCCATACCAATTACCGGGAATTAGCAATCAATATTTTGAAATCTCGCAGCATGTCAACATCAACAGTTATATGTATACATATAACATTTATCTCTTAGAATTATGATCTTCCATTCTGAAACTCTGAATAACACCCAATATACGAATCAATACTCGTAATGTTAAAAAAGCTGAATGAAGCAGCAAAAACTGTAAACGACCTTAATAGCCTAAAGTTTGATGATAAAGAATAGTATGTTGGCAAAGCTCAGAAATGTTGGAACTGGAATACAGATTGAGAAAATCATGAAGGAGGCTGTGGACAAATCACAAAGACTAAACCTGCCTTCAAAGAATCCAAATGATTCAGTGTCTGCTGAAGCCATTAACAAATACCTTACTCTTGACTCTAAACCTTTACAGACAAATCTTCATCATCATCCTTCTATATTAGAAATTCTAAGATATCATAGTATCTTTCTTTATAAATATCCGCGATATTTATGAAGATATTTTCATAAATATTCTTAGTTGAAATCATTTACCTCTTCGCGCTATCTGTATTACATCATAAAAGAAACTATTTTAGTTTCTAAATTCTGAAACCTTCGAGTTTAAAATAAGAATGTTTTTGAAGTAGTGTTGGGAATTGAAGCATGAGTTAGTATAATATAATGACACTTGATCAACGTGATTATATTACAGTAAGTCATGCTGAGTTTCTAATGGAAGGTGATGAATCACAGATCACAACGTCATCATGTGCCATGTTACATAACTCTTTCATTCTGCTTAACTTCTGAACATATCAAGAAAGTATATTCTTGATAGTTCTATTCTCAGTGATTCAGGTAATTTGACAAACCAAATCGTGCTAATATGTTCTTTCTTGGTTAGAACATGATGTTCATTCGAAACTCCATACTTACGAATTCTGGACCATTACTCGCTTTACTAGAGGTCGAGAAGATAATAAAAAGGCAAAGAGCTCGAAAAAATAAGAGAAAATATAAAGCCCAATAATAACACGGAGGTTACAAACCGTGGATATTAATACGAATAGAAATATAAAGACACGGTAGAATTAAGAATAGTATCCCCCCAAGATAATAGTAGAAGTAAACAGATTTTTCTAGTGGAAGATTGAAAAGAAGGATGACAGAAATGATAATTAGGAAAATATCAAGGATTAAAACTAGATTAAGCATTTTCACAATCTTTTGAATGTATGAACTAAGAAAAAAAGTATAGGAATTGTGAGAATAATGGAACAGAAGAGTTTAATTTATAAAGGAAAAATCAGACGTAACAATCGAGACAGAAGACCGCATTTAATTAAAGAGATCCTCATTCCCTTAAATCCCGAAGAATCGGGTCTTATAGATTTCGAAGATTTTCTTCAATACCTTGAATTCCGGAATTCAACCAAGACAACGTCAGAAGTTAAGGCGCACCTTAATTTCTAAATTCAAATGTGACTATGTCAAAAGCCAAGGCAAATCTCTATTTCTTCATTTCAAATCTTTTGTGATAGCTTCACTCGTACGCTTCGAGTAATCAAATCGTTTTATCTATATTACTCAATGATGATAAAACTCTAAATTCCAACTTAGATGAGTCATGAAAACATACTTATTTTCAACCATGATGATCCCAATCAAATTTCAGGACGAAATTTCTTTAATGGGTAGGTACTGTGACGACCTGGAAATTTCCGACCAAATTTAAACTTAATCTTTATATGTTTCCGACACAATAAGCAAAGTCTGTAATGTTGAGTCTCAAGAATTCTGAATTTGTTTCATATATTCAATTACCTTTCGACTATTCCCGACGATTCACGAACCACTATTTGTAAATAGATACATATATTTATATATATATATATATATATATATATATATATATATATATATATATATATATATATTATAAATTAAAATATTATATGAGTTAATTAATTATGTAAATAAAATAATATGTGATATTATTATAAATCTATATATATATATATATATATATATATATATATATATATATATATATATATATATATATATATATATATATATATATGTATGTAAGGTATATTGAATGTATATTTATATGGTTTCAAATTTATTTAGTAAACAGTAATAGCACTCGTTTGTCAGTCAATCGATATTAAGTAAGTTAAATTCAAACTTATATAATTTTAAGATAAACGGTGATCCGAAACTGAGTTATATGAATCATAGGCCTATTAAAAAATATATTTAGAAGCTAAATAATAAATTTTAACACTTTTTTTGTTTTACCCAGAATTGAGAGGGACAGTTGATGTAAAATTTTATTTAACAAATTAAGGATCGAATTTTATACCCTAAAGACCAAAATAAATAAATATAGTTAATTTAAAATTATGGTTTTTTTCTGAAGACTTTTTATTCACCACTGAGTGAACAACGGGGCACGAAATAATAACTATGCTAATAGTGTCGGCAGGCTAACAGTTAAACATCTCCTGATTTAAATTATTAGAGTAAATTACTATTTGTTACTGTTTACTTTATGAATTCAATTCCTAATCACTGTACTCCTTTTGATTTCAATCATCAATCATCTCTTATATATACATATATATATATATATATATATATATATATATATATATATATATATATATATATATATATATATATATATATATATATATATATATATATATATATATATATATATATGCATATATAGAACCCGATCACTTCAATCTTCTTATTTCTTCCTTCTCCATCGATAATCTGCCCGACCACCATAGACTCGCCATTTCTTTCTTTTCCTTATATTGTCCCTTCGTGAACACTCAAACCAACGAAACCATCAACTTTCTTCTTTATTTCCTTCTTCTCTTTTGTTTTCTGACTGCAGCTATACTATCTATATCATGTTTTGGTCATAAACTTTCAGCACCAATCATACAACAGACTTTGTGATCAATACCTTAGTTATTGTTGCTACTCCATGACTGTTTCCGTTTACATTCGATGACCAAAACAGCCACCTGCAGCCCAGCTTAATTGCTGCAATACTTCTGTTATTGTTCGCTATTCACAGACCCACAAACCAACCATTCTTCTTTCTTGTTGTTTGCTTCGTAAACCCAAAACCACCCAATATTCAATTAGAACCCAAGAATTAGGACGACCAATATTAATATGAATTTTATCACGAGCTCGATACCCCCATAACTTTGTTACTTCTTTTACAGTCGTACATTCCTCATCATTCGGTTAATAAACTTCAAGATCAAGAACCTTGTTCCTCTCCCTCTTCTCTCTCTCTCTCTCTCTCTCTCTCTCTCTTTCCTCTCCTCTGCAATTCACGAATTTCTTTTACTACTGCGGTATCAATCTTATTTTTGCTGCAAATCAGTTGCGTTGCAGCTGTTAGTTCGTTCTATAATGATACAACAAGTTGTGTTGTTTTTCCTTCCTGTCAAACCTCAAACCGCTGTTCAACTTAAAAAAAATTAAAAATAAATATATATAATGGAAGACAACAGCTGTTTGATTGATCCCATACCTTTTTGTTTTAAAGTGTCTTCTGTGGTTACTTTATAAAGTGTCTGGATGAACCGAGATATTTTATAAAAAGTTTGGATCCCATACAACTTGGGCCATCTCTTACTACTTGGGCTTGTGATGTAAATTGGGCCACAAATTGCAAAGCTGTCGATTATGTCTTCTGGTTCCTTCACGACGACAACACAAACACACACATCCTTTAAGTTGCTGATGATTAACAATGATGATGACGATGCAAGAAAAGGACGATGGTGGTGACCATGATGAACGTAATGAATGATGATGAAGAAAAACGATGAAGATTGGCAACGAAACGATCCTGTGATGATCACGAATTTGGTTATGATGATCGTATAAATGAGAATGATAATTATTAGTGTTGGTGACTGTGGGACGACATGATAATAAGGGTTAGGATGATGATGGTGATTTTATGTATGATGATGACGATAGGATGAGATAATGATGATTGGTGTTACGGTATTAAGATTGATGATGATGATGATGATTTTTTCGTTGATTGAGTAGATTAGGATGATAGATGGTGATATAGATGATGATATAGAACGATGATGATGATAAATAGTTGCATGATGATGGTGCGAATGTTATATGTTGACATGAATTGTTGAAGAAGAAGTAGAAAACGAAATAAGGGTTATATAGATTGCAGTTGTTAATTAAAATAGAAAAATGAAATAGCTTAGATGGTTAAGGGGTGTGTCTAGTGAATGAGGGGTCTCGGGTTCGAGTCCCGTATGCAGCATTCTTTTTACTCAAAGATTTTAAGAGGGTATACACTCTTATTTATTTCTCATTATTATCATCATCATCATCATCATCATCATTATTATTATTATTATTATTATTATTATTATTATTATTATTATTATTATTATTATTATTATTATTATTATTATTATTATTATTATTATTAGTATTATTATTATTATTATGGTATTATTAGTTATTATCAATATTATTATTACTAACATGATTAGTATCCTTAATGTAATTTATATTATTTTCATTACAAGTATTATAATTAAGTAGTATTATTTTTAATATTATCATTAATATTATTATAAATATTACTAATATCATTATTATTATTAATTTTACCATTTTAGTATTACTATCATTATTATGATTATTATTATGAAGATAATATAATTTAATAATATGTTCATAAATATTAATATTAGTAACATTCTATGATTATTAGTATTAGTATTATCAATATGTATTATTATTACTATTATCATTATTAAAGATGTTATAAGATCATTATAAGTTCTATTAATATTATCATGAGAATCATTATTATTATATAAGTATCGAAATCAGTATCATAACTTCATAACTATCATTAATAGTAAAATTAATATCTTTACAAGTATTATTATTAATATCATTGTTATTATCACTAATAGAGTTATTATTAACATAAGTATATTATTAAAGTTATTATTATTATGTTTACTAATATTAACTTAGTATAATTAGAACTACTATTTTGATAAACAAATGAAATATGTATATATATATATATATATATATATATATATATATATATATATATATACATATAACATAACAAAATTTAATATTTTTATATACAAAATAAACATATAAAACATATATATTATTAACATAAAAATGATATAACTAATACATTTATATATATATATATATATATATATATATATATATATATGTGTGTGTGTGTGTGTGTGTATGTGTGTGTGTGTGTTCAATTACAACCATGAATATTAATAAATATACAAATGATATAGGTTCGTGAATCCGAGGCCAACCATGCATTGTTCAATATTGTCATATGTATTTTTACTACAAAATATAGAATTGTGAGTTTCATTATTCCCTTTTTATATATATTTTTGGGACTGAGAATACATGCGCTGATTTTATTAATGTTTTACGAAATAGACACAAGTGATCAAAAACTACATTCTATGGCTAGATTATGAATATTGAATATCTCCCCTTTTTATCTTGGTAACCTAATAATTAGGAAACGGGTATGGCCCCTAATTGACGTGAATCCTAAAGATATATCTATGTACCTCGACAAGTCCCATCCGGGGTACGGATGCTTTAGTACTTCGAGATTATTATTATTATATAGACGAGAGGTTCTGTTTGGAGATATTCTATGCATTAATGTTAAGTCGGTTATCAAGCGTTCACCATATGAATGATTTTTAATTCGTGGGTTACGCGTGTTATTATGTACTCGGGTTACGTATACAATTGAATATCTAAAATCTTGTGGTCTATTAAAATGATGGAAATGAATGTTTATGATAAACTAATGAACTCACCAACCTTTTAGTTGACACTTGAAAGCATGTGTATTCTCAGGTATGAAAGAAATTTTCTGTTGTGCATTTGCTCATTTTAGAGATATTACTTGGAGTCATTCATGGCATATTTCAAAAGACGTTGCATTCGAGTTGTTGAGTTCATCAAGATTATTATTAAGTCAATTATAGTTAGATATATTATGAAATGGTATGCATGTCGTCAACTTTCGATGAAATGAAAGTTTGTCTTTTAAAAACGAATGCAATGTTTGTAAAATGTATCATATAGAGGTCAATTACCTCGCGATGTAATCAACTATTGTAAATCGTTATTAATCAATATGAACGGGTCTTTTCAGTATCAATTAGGTTATTATTAGTAGTATCATTAGGATTAAAACCATTATCATTAATATTAAAAATTATTATTATAGTTATTAGTATTATAATCAAAACTATTAATATCAGTATCATTACTAGATTTAAGTATTTTTAGTATTATTATTATCATAAAAAGATACAAATTTTTATTTATTATTATTGATATTATTTTACCAAATAAATAACTATATAAGAATATATTTAATACATATCACATAACAACATTAATATTTTATAATAAATAATAATTATTTACCTAAAGTATATCAAATAAACATAGCTAATTTAGTTATTAATGAAACATACAGGTTACTAAAATAACAATTACTAATAATACATAAACTTGTTCGATTACGATTATGTATTTTAATATATATATAATTGATATAGGTTCGTGAATCCGAGGCCAACCCTGCATTGTTCAATTCCGTCGTATGCATATTTTTACTACAAAATATCGTATAGTGAGTTTCATTTGCTCCCTTTTTAAATACTTTTGCAATATATATTTTTGGGACTGAGAATACATGCGTTGTTTTTTATAAATGTTTGACGAAATAGACACAAGTAATTGAAACTACATTCTATAGTTGAATGATCGAAGCCGAATATGCCCCTTTTTTCTTGGTAGCCTAAGAATTAGTAAACCGATCTACTAATGGATGCGAATCCTAAAGATATATCTATTGGGCCTAACAAACCCCATCCATGGTTGCGGATGCTTTAGTACTTCGATGTTGTTTTATCATGTCCGATGGATGTCCCGGAATGATAGGGGATATTCTTATATGCATCTTGTTAATGTTGTTTACCAGGTGTTCAATCCATATGAATGATATTTTTGTGTCTATGCATGGGACGTATATTTATGAGAAATGGAAATGAAAATCTTGTGGTCTATTAAAATGATGAAAATGATCGATTATGATAAACTGATGAACTCACCAACCTTTTGGTTGACACTTTAAAGCATGTTTATTCTCAGGATTGAAAGAAATCTTCCGCTGTGCATTTGCTCATTTTAAAAATATTACTTGGAATCATTCATGGCATATTTCAAAAGACGTTGCATTCAAGTTGTTGAGTTTAGTAAAGATTATGATTAAGTAAATGACAGATTAGATCATTTATGGTTGGATATTATGAAATGGTATGCATGCTTGTCAACTTTCAATATAAAGAAAGTTTATCTTTATAAAAATGAATGCAATGTTTGTAAAATGTATCATATAGAGGTCAAGTACCTCGCGATGTAATCATATGTTATTGTATTCATTCTTATAGATTAGGACGGGTCGTCTCATGTGGTATCAGAGCGGTGGTCTTAGCGAACCAGGTCTTGCATTAGTGTGTCTAACTGGTAGTTGTTAAGATGCATTAGTGAGTCTGAACTTCGACTGTGTCTACATGTCAAAAGTTTTGCTTATCATTTCGTGTCAAAAATTACCTGCTTATCATCCTTAGGAAATTACCTGCTTATCATTCTTAGTCTAGACACGTTTTACTTCATTGACTGCATGAATAGTGTATAGACAAAATTCATATCTTAGCGTATCTGCTAATTCATATCTTAGCGTATCTGTTACTGTAAACTTTGCCTAGCATATTCCGTAAATCCCTCCGTAATCTACGAAATCTTTTGCTCTATATATATAGATATTCTATGTAATTAGAATACCATCCGAAAGCCAAAAATCATTCATATCGAAAAATCCTTTACTCAATCTTATGAAATGGAACTCGTCACTAGTTCAAGTTCTTCCGAACCCGACAGCTATTCCGACATGGATGTTCACTCAAGCTCCGAAAGCAGTGTGACTGGAATATATCAACCAATCATCCATCATCTATTCTGGAGGAATTGGGATGGGTTTGTAGCTTACTTAATTATTGGAGACAAGAAGAATGTGATCCCTTCCATCCACCAAATTGCCCTCTTGGCGAAGAACCTGCAGCATTAACCGGCGAACCTATCCGAAACACCATTTTCAGCCTCATTTCCAGAGTAGCTCGACACGATTATATTCTATCCATAATTCTAAACCTTATTCATCCACTCGTTCCTACCGACAATCATTCCGGAGTAATAAGTCCACGAGCTTCGGGCCCGAGTTATAGCCTTGGAAAATATGGTAAAGAACGTACCAGCTTCAGCAACATCACCGGCACCAACAGTACCACCAACATCAACACCAGAACCACCAACAACCCAAGTTTCAACATCACACGCCTCAACATCTCATAATGTACCTCGAGCATAATCATCGTTCTACGAATCGTTCTATATCATTTATCTTCGTCCTACATGACGATTATATAATTTCTAATGTTTTAGAGATTATGTATTCTAGTTCTAACGGTAAATCAAAGGAGATTAATATTATATTAACTCATTTAAATTCATGATTACATCTGAAGAAAATATATATGTATATATGTTTTCATAAAGATTGTAATTAAATATTCTTTCGTACAAACTGTTAATAGTGAAAATATTTTAACGGGTAGGTAATACCCGAGGAATATTTAGATTTCACATTAATAAGTTACACTGTACAATTCTTTGAATCTGATTCAACAGTCATTTACTATCCTACTTACATCCACAGATATACGTATCCGTTCACCACAAAATAACCATTTTCATTCAATTTCATATTTAGATTTTGATCTATCAGAATCCAACAAGTGGCATAATAAAGAAAACATTTGACAAAATAAAATTTGTTAGAAACAAACAATTTAACTATGAGAAGAATTTTGTTAAGAATCCACGCTAACTGTTCCTAGCTAACTATTCCTAGCTAACTTATTACATTTAATTATCGCAATTTATTATCGCAATTTTAATTCTCGCAAGTTTATTTATCGTCATTTAATTTCTATTATTTATTTTACACACTTTAAATATCGAGACACGTATACAAGGTTTTGACATATCATATCAACGCATCTATATATATTATTTGGAATAATCATAGACACTCTATATGCAGTAATGCTTGAGTTAGCTATACAGGGTTGAGGTTTATTCTACAATAATATATATACTATGAGTGGTAATCGAGTCTGAGACATGTATATAATGGGTCACGACACGTATTAATTAATTCGAATATTATATATTAAACTATATATAAATTATTGGACTATTAATTGTGGACTACTAACATTGGACAATTAAAATGAATTAAAATATTGATTATAACATATGAAACTATACAATTCTTCAAGTTTGCCACTTGATTTCATCTTAAACCTCATTTGTATCTTGATGATTACAATCTGCGTTCAAACCTTTCGTAATTCTTGAAAACACCTCGATCGAGAGGATGAACCAACCGCACTTCATCTACGAGAAGGAAGATTTAAGCAATAATCATGCACTTGGAAAACTCTCGGAGACTAAGTAAAAGTTTAACACGAATCCGTATCAGATCCTGTAAGCATTATTATTACCCAAAATAATTTGGTAATCCCTTTCAAATTAGCCAGTTTTGTCACAGCTCCAGCAAGTCAACTTCGACTTTTCGTTCGAAACAACCATTATTATAACCTTGATATATACGATATCTTTTCATCATCGTTACCAGAGAACCTTTTATATTCCACCACATTAGCAGTAAATTTACCAACAAATTCATGGATCATTGATTTTCTAAAAAGTTATTATATTCATTGAAACCCTATCATCTACTCATCCACATCTTATAACGAGAGTTGCCATATCAATTACCAAGAAATAGCAATCAGTATTTTGAATCTCGTAAGTGTCCTACATCAATAGTTGTATGTGTATGATAAGGCTAAAAAGGAACATATATTTCATAGCATTATTCCCCAAGAAAGACAAGATTTTAGTTGCAATTCTTTCATTTTCAAGTGATATCCGTTTATATTAAATAAGTGCGAAGACAAAAGGAGAAAATGACGATTTGAAGACACAAAGGTCCAAAAAGCTAAAAAGTACAAGATACAATTCAAGAGGTTCAAATTATTGATGAGGAACGTCTCAAAATGACAAGAGTACAAGTCACAAAACGCAAAGTACACGATATTAAATTGTACGAAAAGGCGTTCGAAAATCCGGAACCGAGGCATGAACCAACTTTCAACGCTCGACGCAACGGAGCTGAAAGTACAAGTCAACTATGCACAAGAATATAATATAATATTTAAATAATTCATAATAAGAATAATATTATATAATAAAAACTTGTTAATTGAGCATAGTTCAGGGGTCATAAGTGAAAATTCAAATTAATCATTTTCCTATAAAAGGCCATGTAATCGATGAATTTAAGGACACCTTTTCTTTCTTTCTTCCTTCTGTAAAGAAATATATATTTATATTATAATTTTAATTTAAGTTAATTTTAATAATAAAGTTATGGTTTAGTTGGGTTAATGTAAGAAATGTTTTACGGGTTTTAAAGTCGAAACTCTGCCCGTGTAACGCTACGCGATTAATCACCACTGTAAGCTATGTTCTTCCTTTTTAAATTAATGTATCGTAACTAAGTTATTATTATGCTTATTTGAGCCGAAGTAATCGTGATGTTGGGCTAAAATATTAAGAAGGGGTTATTGAACTTTGGACCATAATTAAGGTTTGGGCAAAAGACCGACACTTGTGGAAATTGAACTATTGACTATTAATAGATGGGGGGTATTGTCTAATTGAGTGACAACTCATTGGAGTCTGTCGAACCTATCTTCAAATTAATTAACCTAATAATTAATAATGATTATGGTTGTCCTATTTAGTGATGTTCATATGGAATCTGTTATAATCATTTAATTAATCAATTGGGTTGGGTAATTGATTATTCATTCTGATTAAGTGGATGAATTAATATTCATAAACTAATTAAAACAGGGGTGGATTACATACAGTGATAACTGGTGTAATTGTTGACAGAAGTGATAACTGCGTCACAGTTTAAATCCTTAATCAGTTGGAATATTTGACTTCGGGTATAAGGGTAATTTGACGAGGATACTCGCACTTTATATTTATAACTGATGGACTATTATGGACAAAAACCAGATAGACGTATCAAATAAACCAGGACAAAGGACAATTAACCCATGGTAATAAATTAAAATCAACACGTCAAACATCATGATTACGGAAGTTTAAATAAGCATAATTCTTTTATTATATTTCTCATCGTATCTTTATTTACTGTCATTTTATTACTCGCAATTTTATTTACTGTCATTTTATTTATTGTCATTATTTTACGCACTTTAATTATCGTCATTTATCTTTACGCTTAAAATATAGAATCGACAAACCGGTCATTAAACGGTAAAACCCCCCTTTTATAATAATATTACTACTTATATAATTATATATATTTTGTATAAATATAGTTAAAAATATAGTAAGTATCACCAGCTCCATGTGGAACGAACCGGACTTACTAAAAACTACACTACTCTACGATTAGGTACACTGCCTATAGTGTTGTAGCAAGGTTTAGGTATATCCCATCCGTAAATTAATAAAACTTGTGTAATTTTGTATCGCTTTTCGTAATAAAAATAAGTATATTTCGTACCCCTTCGCTTTAACATCAAGTTTTTGGCGCCGCTGCCGGGGAACGCTAAAACGCTATATTTTTAATTATAATAATAATTTAATAAATATAATAATATAATAATATTGAAATAAAATATAATAATATAATAATATTGAAATAGAATATAATAATATAATAATATTGAAATAGAATATAATAATATAATAATATTTTAGAAACTATTTTGAATCGTAAAAGTTTTAAAAAGTCGTATTTATTAAATACTTCAGGGGTATATTATGTAACTTGTAATTAATAATTTCTATCATGTCGCTTTCATGTGAATAGTAAATTAATTAATTTCTTTTCATTTACTATTCATGAATAGTAAATGAATTAAAAAAAAGTTTTGAAAAAAAATAATAATTATAAAAAAAGTATTAATTTGTAAAAAAAATCGTTTTTTTTTTTTAAAAAAAAAATTGTAAAAAAAAACGTTTTTTTTTTTAAGAAAAAAAATTCGTTTTTAAAAAAAAAAAAATTTTAAAAAAAATTTAAAAAAAAAATTTTTTTTTAAAAATAATAAATAATAATTTTTTTTTAAGTTTTATTACCTTTAGATTTTTAGACTATAGTCGCAACTTTTAGTATTAAGTTTATTTTTGGCGTAGTTATTTTTTTATTTCTAGATTTTTAGGTTTTGCCGTAAAATTCCTTAAGTGTTTATTCCTTAGACTAAGATTTAGGTGCTTTAGAATTTTCCGACGCCATTTTTCGCGCTACTTTCTTATTTTTATTTTTCGACGCCTATTTTTCAACCATTTTATTTTTCGACACTTTTCGACGCACAATCTTTTTCTTTCTTATTTCTCGACGCTCTAGTTATAGGATATAGAATTTTCTTTACTTCTTATCTAATTCTTCAAACGAAAAGAAAAATTATTTAAGTGGTTAAATTGATAGACGTTGACATTTTTCTGGTTCGTAGTAATAGTTGAATTTGTTAGTGGCAAGTTGTGGGCTTCCGATTTAAAGGGTCCTGGCTTCCTGCTGCATCTTTTGGCTATTCGAAACGTGGGCAAAATCAGAAAAGTCTATTAATTGGACAACTTATATAAGTTTTTCTTATTTTTTTTTATAACTAATAGGATATTCAGTGAATGCACCGAGCAAAACGTTCACCACCTTTCATACGTTCACCACCTATAACTCGATCAAGACATCTAGCCAATATTGTCGCCGTTGATTTTTCTTTAGAATCATCATCTAGTCGACCAAGAACTCCAACTCAAATTTCCGATAATCCATCTTTTGAACCCGACCTCACAATTGAGAATCCGGAGAATATTCAGGGACAATTCCAAGATCCAGAACCACTAATCATTCCTCCTGAACCACAAACCATTAAATCAGAATCTTCTAGTGATTCGTATTCAACAAATTCAATTATGGAAAATCTGGAACCTCTAAGTATGGAAGACCGAATGAGAGCCACACGCACGGGCCAAGGTCACGCCATTATTAAGCCAGACATTAATGCGCCAGATTATGAAATCAAAGGACAAATCCTACACATGGTAACTAATCAGTGCCAATATAGTGGTGCGCCGAAGGAAGATCCAAACGAACATCTTCGTACGTTTAATAGGATCTGTACACTATTCAAAATCCGAGAAGTTGAGGATGAACAGATCTATCTCATGTTGTTTCCCTGGACTTTAAAGGGAGAAGCCAAAGATTGGTTAGAATCGTTACCTGAAGGGGCGATTGATACATGGGATGTTTTAGTTGAAAAATTTCTTAAACAATTCTTTCCGGCATCTAAAGCCGTGAGACTTCAAGGAGAAATTGTTACGTTCACACAAAAGCCAAATGAAACATTATATGAGGCGTGGACAAGATTCGGAAGGATGTTGAGAGGATGTCCTCAACACGGTTTAGACACTTATCATATAGTACAAATATTCTATCAAGGTGTCAACGTTGCTACACGAAAAGACATCGACATAACAGCTGGTGGTTCCATTATGAAGAAAACCGCAACTGAAGCTTACAAGATCATTGATAGCACAGCCTCCCACTCACATGAGTGGCATCAAGAAAAAGATATCTTTCGATCATCTAAAGTGGCTAGAGCCGATTCTAGCCATGACTTTGATTCCGTTTCCGCAAAAATAGATGCTTTCGAAAGACGAATGGAAAAGATGAATAAAGATATTCACGCAATACGAATCAGTTGTGAGCAATGCGGTGGACCACACTTATTGAAAGATTGTCACATTGAACCAACGATGGAACAACGAGAGAATGTTTCCTATATGAACTAAAGGACGGGAAGTAATTATCAAAATAATTATCAACCGCCAAGGATAAACTTCAATCGAAATCAAAACATTCTTTACAATCCAAATGGACCCAACAACAACTCGTATAACCAACAAGGTTCGAATAACCAACCAACTCAAAACAACACTCTCAATCCACAAAGACATGGCTTGTATAAACCACCACAACAAACCGAAGAGAAAAAGCCAAATCTAGAAGAAATAATGGCAAAGCTAGTTGAATCTCAAACACAATTTATTACATCTCAAACTCAAACAAACGAAAGGTTTGATCAGTCATTAAGAACTCAACAAGCTTCTATTTTGAATCTAGAAAAACATGTTGGTACTCTTGCTAGCATGATGAGTGAGAGGGAACAAGGAAAGCTACCGAGTAATACTGAAGTAAATCCTCGAAATGAGAATGTTAATATGGTTTCAACAAATTCTGAAAAACCAGCTCCAGAAGATGGGAAGGTTTTAGATGAGAGTAACAATGAAGAATTTACAACACCACCACCACCCGAGTATGTAAAGCCAGTGGTGGAACCATATAAACCACCCATCCCGTTTCCAATAAAAGGAGTTGAGTATGAGCAAGTGATAGGTAATAAAGATTGTGATACCTCTGGAAAGAAGAAGAAGAAAAAGAATAAGGAAGTACAAGAAACAAAAACCGTAGAAGTAAACCCGGTGAATACAGTTCCACCAAAACCTCCACCTAGGGTAGGTGATCCGGGTGAATTTATTATTCCTTGTCTACTTAGTGATTGTGTCATGTATGATGCACTGGCAGATTTAGGTGCAAGTGTGAGTGTTATGCCTCTTTCCTTATATAAGAGATTAGGTGTAGGTAAGTTAAGTCCAACGGATATGAGTGTTCGACTCCTTGATCAAACCATTAAGCACCCAGTTGGAATTGCTAACAACCTACCCATTCAAGTAGGTAATTTAACCTTTCTAGTCGAATTCATTGTCATTGACATAGAAGAGGACCCAAACATTCCTCTAATTTTAGGTCGACCATTCTTAGCGTCCACCGGGGCGTTATTTGATGTAAGAAATGGTAGAATGACACTTAGTAATGATGAAAAATCGATCACCTTTATGATTCGAAAGTCTAAATCTCCACCAACCAAAACTGTTGAACCAGCAAAAACGATTGGTAAGAACCATATTGTTTTACCAACTCCAACGGTAGTGCTTAGCAATAATAAAACGCCTAAGTGTGGGGAAAATGAAGTAACACCTAATGATAACTTGATAACAAGGAACCCCATTGTTGATACGAAATTAAATGACCCCGTTATTAACAGTTCAATGAAGAAACTTTTTAAACGGGTTATTGATGCTAAAAGTAAGGGGAACTTTAAGTTATGTAACCGGTTAGTATCCAATCTGTCGCCTAAAGAAAAGGCGAAGCTAGTTGAATTTTGGGATATTACGGAAGAAGCCGGGCACTGGCTTAAAGAAAAAGTCACAGATATGCAAGTTGATTATGGACCAAAAGAAATTGACAATGAAGACACCACAACTACCTAAGTGTGGGGAGATTCAAGTGTTTTAAAAAGAGAATGCTATCTAGAGTTAGTTGTTCTATTCTCGTGTAGTTCCGAGAATGGAATCTGATTGGTCTTTTCCGCTAGCAGACACTAAAGAACTAGTTTTCTCCCTCCATTCTGAATTTTTTTTGTTTTTTAGGTTTTATATGAAATTAATATGCATTTTAATTTATGTTTTTAAAATCAAAAATTTACTTTATTTCATTAAGTTAAAAATATAATTTTTAAAATTCGTCGTGAGTTGAAGACTAGGTCGTTGAGCCGAAATTGCTTTACCCGAGGGCGGGGCGACAAATTTTGTTATCATTATTTTTAATTTTATTGATATAAAGTATGCCAAAAAAATATTATATTTTATAATTTTTTGAACGTGGGGTTATATACCAAACTTCAAAAATATGTATATATATATATATGTTTGTATTTTATTATATACAAAACAGGGTAAAACATCGCACTTTCAAAGACTGTCATTAAGTTCAGCAAAAGGTACTAATTTTGACAACAAGACGCGAAAGATCAAATGTGAAATAACAACAATATGATTGCGAACTCGGTATTTCTAATCACTTTTCTACACTAATCACCCTCATGAATTTATAATTATAGTCTGATTTCATGCAAATGAGGGCATTGCATGATCTTAAGTGTGGGGAAGGGTTATAAATTCTCTCGGGTTTATACTTGGTTTATTTGCCAAATTTTGTGAAAATTTGAAAAATTTTCAACTAAATGAAGTCAAAATCATGTTTACACATATTTATGAACGATGAAAACTAGGTGTTAATGCCGAAATTATCGTTACCTTGGAAAGGACATAAATTGAGAAACACCCTAAAACGCTTGAATTCATTTAAAATGAAATAAAGGAGAATAAAAAGGCAAAGAAAGAAACTAAGTGTGGGGAGAATGTACCAAGTTATTCAATTAAAAACTATCTATCACATGTTTCTGTAAAGTTATTGCAGGTGTTTTTGTTTTGGACTAAATTAACTGTTTTACCCGATTTATTAAAGAAAGATGGATCTACACGATGAATCAATTTCATCATTAAAAGGAAGTAAAGTCTTCCGAAAAAGACACGCGCTTCTTGATTTAGGTCATGAAGATGTCGTCCAGACCAGCTGTAGGTTGACGAAAAATCTAGAAAAGTCATCTCTAAAATCAGCAGGAAATCCACGGACCTCAGCATCAAACAGGGTCGCCAAGTGGTCAGATTTATCCTAACCATGAGAAGGATTTATCTCGTACAATGGGGGGCACCGTGCAAATTAGCTTGATAAGACTACTGAATCAGATCCCCAGAAAGGATAATCTCCTTAAAAGATCAAAAATCAGCTTTTAAGACTGATATTACTCAATCCTTGAGATTGACCTTAAAGATTGAGAATTCAAACTCATGGAATTCGATGATGTCTAAACTCGAGCTTGAACGAGAAAATATTTTGATCAAAATTAAAACCGATTTGTTTTCTGAAAACCCATTTTCAATGCGTTCATTACCATTGAACGTAAAATCCTAGGAATTCACCTGGAATTCATTAGGTCACCTGAACCAAATCGGGTGTCAACCGTAAGAACGGTGGTTGCATAGCATGGTCGGAGACAGGACCTTGTGCCAGATCGAAAAATTATAGGATGATCTTTACTATTGCTCCTACCAAGGATAGTACTAGCATCTGACACGTTAAAAAGACCATAATCATCTGCATGTCACGGGACATTGCCTTAACAGTTTCTTGTTCATCGCTTTCCTTTACAACCGGACGGTAGTTTACCGAAAGGTAATATACGGAACAAGTAAACTGGATGTGTGCTTTCCGATACAGGGATAGCAGTGGATTACACGAACCTAAAAGTTTTAGCCAAAATATTGATCCACAAATATATTTTGCAACACCGATGGTGGATCAAATCAGAAAACTTGTCTAGGGTAAAATTTAGCTTGAATTTTCAAAAGATCAAAAGTTTTCATAAAGATCCAATTTCCTAACGGATCTAAATTTTCATAAGTCATGTGGGACTGTAAACCGCCTTTCAAATGTGCACTTTGCTTTGGAAACCGAAAGTAAATCGGCTATTTGATTGCAAGTGTCGTTGACCTAAACCCGAGGCAACTGTGGATGACACACCCACCTTTAACCATGGTTCTATTGTTACTATCATTGTTTATACCGCCATATCAAAATCACTGATGTACAAAGTGTGAAGAATAAAGAAGTGATTCGTGTGATGTATTATATTATTTCAAGACTGTATTGCTTGAGGACAAGCAACGCTCAAGTGTGGGGATATTGATAAGGCTAAAAAGGAACATATATTTCATAGCATTATTCCCCAAGAAAGACAAGATTTTAGTTGCAATTGTTCCATTTTCAAGTGATATCCGTTTATATTAAATAAGTGCGAAGACAAAAGGCGAAAATGACGATTTGAAGACACAAAGGTCCAAAAAGCTAAAAAGTACAAGATACAATTCAAGAGGTTCAAATTATTGATGAGGAACGTCTCAAAATGACAAGAGTACAAGTCACAAAACGCAAAGTACACGATATTAAATTGTACGAAAAGGCGTTCGAAAATCCGGAACCGAGGCATGAACCAACTTTCAACGCTCGACGCAACGGAGCTGAAAGTACAAGTCAACTATGCACAAGAATATAATATAATATTTAAATAATTCATAATAAGAATAATATTATATAATAAAAACTTGTTAATTGAGCATAGTTCAGGGGTCATAAGTGAAAATTCAAATTAATCATTTGCCTATAAAAGGCCATGTAATCGATGAATTTAAGGACACCTTTTCTTTCTTTCTTCCTTCTGTAAAGAAATATATATTTATATTATAATTTTAATTTAAGTTAATTTTAATAATAAAGTTATGGTTTAGTTGGGTTAATGTAAGAAATGTTTTACGGGTTTTAAAGTCGAAACTCTGCCCGTGTAACGCTGCGCGATTAATCACCACTGTAAGCTATGTTCTTCCTTTTTAATTTAATGTATCGTAACTAAGTTATTATTATGCTTATTTGAGCCGAAGTAATCGTGATGTTAGGCTAAAATATTAAGAAGGGGTTATTGAACTTTGGACCATAATTAAGGTTTGGGCAAAAGACCGACACTTGTGGAAATTGAACTATTGACTATTAATAGATGGGGGGTATTGTCTAATTGAGTGACAACTCATTGGAGTCTGTCGAACCTATCTTCAAATTAATTAACCTAATAATTAATAATGATTATGGTTGTCCTATTTAGTGATGTTCATATGGAATCTGTTATAATCATTTAATTAATCAATTGGGTTGGGTAATTGATTATTCATTCTGATCAAGTGGATGAATTAATATTCATAAACTAATTAAAACAGGGGTGGATTACATACAGTGATAACTGGTGTAATTGTTGACAGAAGTGATAACTGCGTCACAGTTTAAATCCTTAATCAGTTGGAATATTTGACTTCGGGTATAAGGGTAATTTGACGAGGATACTCGCACTTTATATTTATAACCGATGGACTATTATGGACAAAAACCAGATAGACGTATCAAATAAACCAGGATAAAGGACAATTAACCCATGGTAATAAATTAAAATCAACACGTCAAACATCATGATTACGGAAGTTTAAATAAGCATAATTCTTTTATTATATTTCTCATCGTATCTTTATTTACTGTCATTTTATTACTCGCAATTTTATTTACTATCATTTTATTTATTCTCATTATTTTACGCACTTTAATTATCGTCATTTATCTTTACACTTAAAATATAGAATCGACAAACCGGTCATTAAACGGTAAAACCCCCCTTTTATAATAATATTACTACTTATATAATTATATATATTTTGTATAAATATAGTTAAAAATATAGTAAGTATCACCAGCTCCCTGTGGAACGAACCGGACTTACTAAAAACTACACTACTCTACGATTAGGTACACTGCCTATAGTGTTGTAGCAAGGTTTAGTTATATCCCATCCGTAAATTAATAAAACTTGTGTAATTTTGTATCGCTTTTCGTAATAAAAATAAGTATATTTCGTACCCCTTCGCTTTAACATCAGTGTACATATAACATTTATCTCTTAGAATTATGAGCTTCCATTCTGAAATTCTGATAAGCACCCAGTCTACGAATCAATACTCTGAATTTTGAAAAGTTGAAATGAAGCAACAAAAACTGTAAACGACTCTAACAGTCAGAAGTCAACGATAAAGAATAGTATGTTGGCAAAGCTCAGAAATGTTGGAACTGAAAAGTGAATTATGCGAAACCATGAAGGAGACTCTGAAAAAATCATAAGGACTAAACTTGTACATAAAGAATCCTGATGATTCTGTTTCTGATGAAATCTTTAGCGAATACCTTGCTCCAGACTATAATCTTTACGGACAAATCTTCTTTAAAATCCTTCGATATTAGAAATTCTAAGATATCATCATACCTTTCATTATAAATATATTCGATATTTCTGAAGATATTTTCATAGCTATTATTATCTGAAATCATTTATCTCTTCATGTTATCTGTATTACATCATAAAGGAAACTGTTTTAGTTTCTAAATTCTGAAAAATTCGAATTTAAAATAGGAATGATATTGAAGTAGTGTTGGGAACTGAAGCATGAGTTAGTATAATATAATGACACTTGATCAACGTGATTATATTACAGTAAGTCATGCTGAGCTTCTAATGGAACTTGATGATTCACAGACCATAACGTCATCAGGTGCCATGTTACACGACTCTCACATTCTACTAAATCCCTAAACTAAATCAAGAACATATTCTCTTGATAATTCCATCTTTTCCAGTAACTTCTGAAAATTTGGCCAATGTTTTGGAAATATGAATTGAAGTATAAAAGATGAGAGTTGTGGAAATAATGGGATGAAAGAAGTTCATTTATAAGTGAAATATCAGACAGAGCAGTCAAGACAGATTATCGTATTTAACCAAAGAAAATTCTAATTTCCTTAATTACTGAAGAACCAAATCTTATTACGAAGATTTCCTCTAAATTTCTTGATTTTCGGAAATCAACCATGACTACGTCACCGGTTAAGACAAACCTGCAATTATTCATTTCATTATTTTATGATAGCTTCATTCGTAACCCTCACATAAACAGATTGTTTTATTCATATTACTAACTGATGATAAAACTTTAATTTCAGCTCGTATGCATCATGAAAACATATTTATTGTCAGCCATGACCATCCTAATCAAATTTCGGGACGAAATTTCTTTAACGAGTAGGTACTGTGACTACCAGAAAATTTCCGACCAAATTTAAACTTAATCTTTGTATGATTTTGACACGATAAGCAAAGTCTGTAATGTTATGTCTCAAAAACTTTTGAACTATGTTCATGTAATCATTTGACCTTCGACTAGTCCCGATGATTATATATATATATATATATATATATATATATATATATATATATATATATATATATATATATATTCATAAAAAATCTTATTCATATAAATATATATGTTCATTTTTAATAATATTACCATAACAACTATATTCTTAAATTGTAATTACATTTAATCTATTAATATTACATATTGTTAATTTTGTAATAGTTATTAATTATACTATATAACATAAATATTGTAGTATATATAGAATGTATAAATAATAAATATTCAATAAAAGTTGTTATGTTACATGTAATTTCAAGATAAAGTATAAATGATATATTAATAATATGACCATTACTTTCTGTGATATTATTAATAGTAACATTAATATTTGTATTATTAATAATATTATATCTAATATATATATATATATATATATATATATATATATATATATAAAACTTGATTTATATAAGTGATGATATTATTAATATTAATATTGTTATAACCAATAAGATTATTATTATCATTGATATTATTATTACTAGTAATTAAAATTATTAAAATTATCATATGATTAGTTATCATTTATTATTATTAGTCTTTATCAATAATATTATTATTAATAATATTATTATTGGAATTATTAGTATTGATAGTATTAATATTAGTTAATTATCAAAAATATGAAATGTGATATATATGTACAGAGATATATTTAACCAAATTATAAAATACAGATATATATATATATATATATATATATATATATATATATATATATATATATATATATATATATATATATATATATATATATATATATATATATATATATATATATATAAATACAATTACATTTATAAAATACTGAATTATATAAATATATACATATATATACGGATTTATATATAAATGAATAAAATTTCATACGTATTTCTGTTCTCTATCATTTTCCAACTGCATCATAATGTGATTTTTTTCAAACATCCAGTACAAATCGATTCTTTATGTTTCTATAACAAACAAAAATCAGTTGGAGCTGATTGGGAATTTTTTTTATTTTTTATTATTAGTTCTGACAGAAATTGGTTGTGTCTTGCAACTTGAACTACAAAACAAATTCAATTGAGTCACATTAGCTGTAATTATGCCTTATAACCTCTGCATAATTCGCTAGTAATGCAATTCTAGTTAAAATAGAAAAATCAAATTGAATTTTAAAAAGAAATATGCACGATACCTTGTTCTTGAACTCAACACACCATATCACAGATTCTAATTCAATTTCAAAAGCTATTAAAGCCATCTTGTTAGGATTGATCTATTCCAACTATCTGCAAAGTTTCACGACCCAATTCCTCTTATCGATTGGGAATTTCCAAGTCAAAGTTCGTATTCAAAAAAAGTCAAACTCTGTTCATCATTGAAATTCAAACTGGTTTTGAGGTTTCCAATCAAATTAAGATTTCAGAAAGTTTTTAGAAATCATTTACTACCTTTTTCATTCAGTAATCGAGGTCTAAAACACTCTATAATTCGAAATTGAATGTTGAGTTCATATACGAGTTTTCATGAACTGCTGCTTCTATTTAATTTTTTTTCTTTCGTTTGCTGTTAATTACAAACACTTCAAATGATTTGTTTCGGTTTAGTTTATGAATTCAAGACCAAATCCATTTGGCTATTGTTATGGTTAAATTGGTTCCAATCGACTGGGATTTTCTTAGAAAAGGAAAAGGGAAATAGAAAACAAGTGTTAAATATAATTAGGATGGAAAAACAACAGATTAAATGAAACAGATCATTGGTCAAGAGTGTTAATGGGGTAGCGGGAGGTCGAGGGTTCGAGACTGGTTTGGAGCAATTTTTTTTGGAAAAGACTTTTTAAAAACCTTTAAGGTAGTACCTTACTTATTACTATGATTATTATTATTATGATTATAAATAAAATTATGATTTTTAATATTAATATTGCTAATATTATTATTACCATCCTTAAAAATATGATTTCTATCATTTATAAAAGTATGATTATTAGTATCATGATTATCATTTATATTATTATCATAAGTGTTATTATTGTAATTAGCATCATCATTAATATTAGTATTAAGATTATTATTAATATTACTATTATTATTATAAGTATTATTATTATTGTTATCAATTAGGTTATTATTAGTAGTATTGATAATGCTAAAAACGAACATATATTTCATAGCATTATTCCTCAAGAAAGACAAGCTTTTAGTTGCAATTGTCCTATTTACAAATGATATTCGTTTAAATAATAAAAGGTGAAGACAAAAGACAGATTCAACGAATTGAAGACGCAAACGACCAAAAAGCTCAAAAGTACAAAATACAATCAATGAGGTTCCAATTATTGATAAGAAACGTCTCAAAATTACAAGAGTACAAGATTCAAAACGCAAAGTACAAGATATTAAATTGTACGCAAGGACGTTCAAAAATCCAGAACCGGGACCAGAGTCAACTCTCAACGCTCGACGCAACGGACTAAAAATTACAAGTCAACTATGCACATGAATATAATATAATATAATTAATTCTTAAAATTAATATATATATTATATTATATTATATTATAAAACTGTCGGCAGAAGAAAACAACCAAATGTGAGCCTCCCCAGCTGGCCATGCGATCGCATGGCCTTGAAGAGCAAAGCTCATGCGATCGCATGAGCTCCTTTTTCAGTTCACAGGCCTATAAATTCGCAGTTTGGTGAACTTAATATCCATCATATAATCAATCTCTCTACCTATATATGTAGTATATATTTATATTTATATTTTAATTTTAATTTTAATTTTAATTCTAATAATAAGGGTATGTTAGCGAATGTTGTAAGGGTGTAAGTCGAAATTCTGTCCGTGTAACGCTACGCTATTTTTAATCATTGTAAGTTATGTTCAACCTTTTTAATTTAATGTCTCGTAGCTAAGTTATTATTATGCTTATTTAATCCAAAGTAATCATGATGTTGGGCTAAAAATATTAAAATTGGGTAATTGGGCTTTGTACCATAATTGAGGTTTGGACAAAAGAACGACACTTGTGGAAATTAGACTATGGGATATTAATGGGCTTTATATTTGTTTAACTAAATGATAGTTTGTTAATGTTAATATAAAGATTTACAATTGGACGTCCCTATAAATAACCATATACACTCAATCGGACACGATGGGCGCGATATTTATATGTACGAATAATCGTTCATTTAACCGGACACGAGAATGGATTAATAGCCACTAGAATTATTAAAACACGGGTGAAATTATGTACAAGGACACTTGGCATAATTGATAACAAAGTATTAAAACCTTGGGTTACATTCAGTCGATATCCTGGTGTAATTATTAAACAAAGTAATAAAACCTTATTACAGTTTAAGTCCCCAATTAGTTGGAATATTTTACTTCGGGTATAAGGATAATTTGACGAGGACACTCGCACTTTATATTTATGACTGATGGACTGTTATGGACAAAAACCAGACGGATATATTAAATAATCCAGGACAAAGGACAATTAACCCATGGGCATAAAACTAAAATCAACACGTCAAACATCATGATTACGGAAGTTTAAATAAGCATAATTCTTTTATTTCATATTTAATTTCCTTTATTTTATATTTAATTGCACTTCTAATTATCGCATTTTTATTTATTGTTATTGTATTTAATTGCACTTTTAATTATCGTACTTTTTAATTATCGCAAGTTTATTTTATCGCACTTTTATTATTCGCAATTTCATTATCGTTATTTATTTTACGCTTTAAATTAAGTCTGTTATTTATTTAATATTTTACATTTGGTTTTAACTGCGACTAAAGTTTTAAAATCGACAAACCGGTCATTAAACGGTAAAAACCCCCCTTTATAATAATAATATTACTTATATATATATTTGTATTTTTATAAATTTAAACTAATATAGCGTTAAGCTTTGTGAAAAAGATTCCCTGTGGAACGAGCCGGACTTACTAAAAACTACACTACTGTACGATTAGGTACACTGCCTATAAGTATTGTAGCAAGGTTTAAGTATATCCATTCAATAAATAAATAAATATCTTGTGTAAAATTGTATCGTATTTAATAGTATTTCCTTGTAAAATTTAATAGTATTTTATACCCCTTAGCTTTAACTATCAAGTATTTTTGGCGCCGCTGCCGGGGAACTTAAAATTTTAGCTTAAAAGCCGGAAGCGCAACGCTATATAAAAAAAAGATTTTTATTTTTAGTTTTCTTTTATAAAAATACGTTTTTGTAAAAATACGTTTTAAAAATTCAAAAATATAAAAAGAAAAACAAAAATTTATATATTTTTAAGAGTTTGTTAAATATATAAGTTTTATAAAGTTTCTTTATGTAGCGACCCCGACAAATCGTCAAATGACGGCGTCATCTACGTATGGTCCCATTACATGGTCGTAAGTCTTTATAACAAAGTTTGACCGAAAAGTATGTCGCATTCATTTCATAAATAAGGGTGTTTCAAAGTTTACAAAAGTAGTTTCCATAACAAGTACATAACAATGTTTAAATTTTGTATGAAACACGTGCGACACGATGAAAAGTAGTCAAAAAGACGTTCCACGTAAGCAAGTATACTCGACATCCAATGCAAGTATCAAATAGTATGAGCGGAAGCATGTATCACCTAAGTTCAAGGACCTGAGAAAAACATAGAGAATCTGTCAACGAAAACGTTGGTGAAATCATAGGTTTAAATAAGTAAATGAGTAATAGTAAGTTGAACCACAAGATTTGCAACATCGATAAAGCCATAGTACATTCTAAAAGTTAATATTAATGAGCACCCAATTATCAAAGCTTAACGTTCCGTCCGTTGAATACCCCATCAATTAGTGCTAGAACAACACTGTTCCCGAAAATATATTTCATTCGTAAACGGTAGCGAACCGTTTGAATGAGGGTTTGTCAAACCCATATGGCCATATAACATAAGTTCTCGCTTACACCATCTGATGTAACTAATGATAATCGGATTGAGGATTTTCGTTCTAAACTCGTATGTAGAATGTTTGTTTTCCCGTTCTTGTGTTCACTTAGTTCAAAAGAATCGTTTATGTTTTCTCATCCCAAAAGTAAGTTTAAAAGAGTAAAAGTGGGACTATGATCTCACCTTGTATGCACGAACCAAAAAGTACTTCGACAAGTAACGTGTGCAAAGAACAATGCTAGTCTTGACCTAAACAAATAGGTTGTATCAATAACGATAGTCACGAAGGGTCAAAGATGTTCAATTAGTCCTATGGCTCAATACGACTCGATTAATATAGCATGTGAAGCAAATTGTCAAGTTTCATGCAAGACACAAGTATAAAAGCATGTTAGAACGATTGTAATAAAGTTTGAGTTGACATTTCAAAACCTTACCATTAGAAAGGAAATCTTATTACGTTTCCAACGATATTTGATTCATCGAAAACGGAGTTACGGTCAAAAAGTTATGGCCAAAACAAGTTTGCTGAAGTTCGGATGAAACAGGCAATTGTCACGGCGCGACAAATTGCTCCGCGGCGCGACAAATGCCTATGTTGAAGGTCAGAAAGCTTGAAAAACATGTTCTAAAATCACCCTTTGGGCCACGGCGCGACAAACTGCTCCGCGGCGCGACAATGGCCGTGGCCTGGTCCCTGGCCTGTTTCACTTGTTCAAGGCTTGGTAAAATTTCAAACAAACGCAAAACTCAAACCGTAAACAATTAGAAAACGTATCTTATACCGTTGGAAAGCTCTTTTGACAAGGAACACAACTAAACATGTTTCATCAAACAAAAACAACATTTTCCATAACCGATTTCTCGTCAAGTGATCGTTTAAAAGTCCATTTTCAAAGTTTCAAGTTCATCAATTGCATTTTAAGTTTCGGGAATCCAATTTACACATACAATATGCCGTTTCGAAGGTAATTAAGCATACATTACAAATAATCACTAAAAATTAACATTCCATGGCATTCAAGCATCAAAAGTTCATGTCAAGAACTATCAAACCCTAGTCAAACATCACAAAATCAATATTCATGTTTTTGAAGTTTTCTTAATCAACCTACGCATCAAAACGAAGCTAGTGATACTAGTAACACAATTAAAACATGCACTTTAACAATCTAACAACATTAACTCATCCGAAATCAAGGATTAAGCAAACCCATTTCAAGTTCATGCTAGTTACTCCAAAAACAACAAATCGAGCAAACCAAACATATATTCATGTTAGACTTGAGCCATAGACACTAATTAACACTTTTATAAGTTAAAAACATCAAGAACACAAAATCTAGTGATTTTAGAAAGTTACCCAAATGAGATGAAGTTGGTATGGAATCGAAGAGGAGATCACGAGGAGTTCAAATATGTAATTTGTTTGGCAAGATGACCGCTAGCTCGATTTTGGATGATGAATCTTTGTATGGAAGTTGAGAGAAAAGTTGAAGTAGTAAGAGTGAAAGAGATGAGATTGAATGGATGAGAATGAGGGTTGACTCTTTGACCTAGTCAAAAGTTTCAACCCTTGGCAAGTTTGGTCCCTCAACTTTAAACCGGGTGCGGGAATTACCTAAACGAGATAATTCAACGCATATTAACGGGATGTGTTATAAACATATAACGGAACTTAACTAGTTAAACGGAAAAGTAAACGGAAAAAGGCGGGATGTTACATTACCTACACCTTAAAAGAAATTTCGTCCCGAAATTTAAGTAGGCGTAGTAGTCGTTGTTTCTTCCTCGAGATCTTGCGTTTCCGAATTCACGAATAGATGAGGATACTTCCTTTGCATTTGATCTTGTCTTTCCCAAGTAAACTCGGGTCCTCTTTTGGCATTCCAACGAACCTTGACAATCGGGATTCGGCTTTGCTTCAATGTCTTGACGGAGGTGTCCACAATTTCAACCGGTTCCTCCACAAAATGAAGTTTGTCATCAATAGTAAGTTCTTCGAGAGGGATGACGATATCGGGTTCGGCAAGACACTTTTTCAAGTTAGATACATGGAAGGTAGGATGAACGGAGTTCAATTGAGGCGGAAGATCTAAACGATAAGCAACGGTTCCAATACGCTCCAAGATTTCGAAAGGACCAATATACCGCGGATTTAGCTTCCCGCGTTTCCCAAAACGGATTACACCCTTCCAAGGTGCGACTTTTAACATTACTCGGTCACCGACTTGAAATTCAAGATCGTTGCGTCGTTTGTCGGTATAGCTCTTTTGACGACTTCGGGCCGTCCTAAGCCTATCTCGGATTTGAACGATTTTCTCGGTGGTTTCGTGAATGAGTTCGGGTCCGGTGATTTGCACGTCGCCTACCTCGACCCAACAAAGAGGTGAACGACATTTGCGGCCATATAGCGCTTCAAAAGGTGCGGCTTTAATACTCGCGTGATAACTATTGTTGTAAGAGAACTCGGCGAGAGGTAAGTGCTTGTCCCAAGCTTTTCCGAAATCAACCACGCAAGCTCGTAACATGTCCTCTAAGGTTTGAATTGTACGTTCGCTTTGTCCATCGGTTTGAGGATGATATGCGGTGCTCATGTCTAAACGCGTTCCCAACGCTTCTTGCAATGTACGCCAAAATCTAGAAACGAAACGGCCATCTCGGTCGGAGATAATCGATAAAGGTACACCGTGTCGGGCTACGATCTCCTTAATGTAAAGTTGTGCAAGTTTCTCCATTTTGTCCGTTTCTTTCATGGCAAGGAAGTGTGCGGATTTGGTGAGACGGTCAACAATAACCCAAATGGTATCATAACCGCCCGTCGTTTTTGGTAGCTTGGTGATAAAATCCATCGTTATCCTTTCCCACTTCCATTGCGGGATTTCGGGTTGTTGAAGTAGTCCGGACGGTCTTTGGTGTTCGGCTTTGACTTTGGAACATGTCAAACACTTGGAAACATAAGTAGCTACGTCCCTTTTGATGTTCGGCCACCAATATAGTTGTTTAAGGTCGTGGTACATCTTATTGGCACCGGGGTGAATCGAGTATCGTGACTTATGGGCTTCATCTAAAATAAGGCTTCGTAGGTCCCCATAACTAGGCACCCAAATCCTTCCGGCGTAATATCGGAGTCCGGTCTCCCTAATTTCGAATCGAGAGACGAGAATGTTCAAGAGTTCGTGTGAAAGGTTTTCATCCTTGAGAGCCTCATCTTGGGCTACCCGAATTTGGCTATTAAGGTTTGTGTGGATGGTGATGTTTAAGGCTCGGACACGAAGAGGCACCGCTCTTTCTTTTCGACTTAAAGCATCGGCTACTACATTTGCCTTCCCGGGATGGTAACGAAGCTCGCAATCGTAATCGTTTAAGGTTTCAATCCACCTTCGTTGTCTCATGTTTAGTTGCTTTTGATCGAAAATGTGTTGGAGGCTTTTGTGGTCGGTAAAGATAGTACTCTTGGTTCCATAAAGATAGTGTCTCCACATTTTAAGTGCAAAGACAACGGCTCCGAGTTCGAGATCATGTGTCGTATAGTTTCGTTCATGAATTTTGAGTTGTCGAGAAGCATAAGCAATGACTTTCGTTCGTTGCATCAATACACACCCAAAACCATGTTTCGAGGCATCACAATATACAACAAAGTCATCATTGCCTTCGGGAAGTGACAAGATAGGAGCGGTGGTTAGCTTCGTTTTCAAGATTTGGAATGCGGATTCATGTTCGGTCGCCCAAATGAATTTCTTTCCCTTGTGAGTCAATGCGGTTAGAGGACGTGCAACCAAAGAGAAGTTTTCGATGAATCTACGATAGTACCCGGCGAGACCCAAAAATTGACGAATGTGAGTAGGAGTAGTAGGAGTCTCCCATTTGCTAATGGCTTCGATTTTCGTTGGATCGACTTTAATACCTTGGTCACTTACAACATGACCAAGAAATTGAACTTCCTTTAACCAAAATTCACACTTGGAGAATTTGGCATAGAGTTGTTCTTGTCTTAAAAGTTCAAGCACAAGTCGGAGATGTTGTTCGTGCTCTTCTTCATTTTTAGAATAGATCAATATGTCATCAATGAACACAATAACGAATTTATCGAGATACGGTTTGCACACGCGGTTCATAAGATCCATGAACACCGCCGGTGCGTTAGTGAGACCGAAAGGCATGACAAGGAATTCATAACTACCATAACGAGTCCGGAAAGCGGTTTTGGAGACATCTTCCCCTTTAACCCTTAGTTGATGATAACCCGAGCGGAGATCGATTTTCGAATATACACAAGACCCTTGTAGTTGATCAAAGAGGTCATCGATGCGAGGAAGAGGATATCGGTTCTTAACCGTCAATTTATTTAGTTCACGATAATCAATGCACATTCGTAGGGATCCGTCTTTCTTTTTAACAAACAAAATCGGAGCGCCCCAAGGTGAATGGCTAGGTTGGATGAAACCACGATCAAGTAGTTCTTGGATTTGACTTTGCAATTCTTGCATTTCAGATGGAGCGAGTCTATATGGTGCACGCGCTACGGGTGCGGCTCCCGGAATAAGATCGATTTGGAATTCAACCGGTCGATGAGGCGGAAGACCCGGCAATTCGTCGGGAAATACATCGGAATAGTCACTAACAATTGGCACATCATCGATGTGCTTCTCATCGGACTCGACTTTCTTAACATGAGCAAGGATCGCAAAACAACCCTTACGGAGTAGTTTTCTAACTTTAATACTCGAAACGAGGTTGAGTCCGGTGCAACTCTTATCGCCATAGACGATCAAAGGTTCACCATTCTCGATAGGAATTCGGATTGCGTTAAGATCACAAAGAATGTGAGATTTCGTTTTGACTAACCAATTCATACCGATTATTACATCAAAACTTCCTAGTTCCATGGGTATCAAGTCAATTTCAAATTCCTTACCCAAAATTTTCAAAGTACACCCCCGGTAGTATGTGTCGGCACTTAAGAGTTTTCCGTCGGCCACTTCGATGGAATAAGTAGTATCTAAAGGGTGTGGTGGAGTGCAAAGGGTAGGAGCTAAAGTCTTGGACACAAAACATTTATCGGCACCCGAATCGAATAAGCAAGTAACATAAGAGTTGTTGAGAAGAAACGTACCCGTGACTAGTTCGTTGTCATCTCGGGCTTCCTCGGTGTTGATGTTAAAGGCTCGGCCTCGGTTGTTGGGGTTGGTTTTCTTTTTCGGGCATTCGTTCTTATAATGGCCCGTTTGGCCACATTCGTAACAAGTGACCGTTTTTGGAGGATTGGGCCCCTTTCGAGCGACGGGGGCGGTGCTTGTGCAATTGTTGGCCCTATGACCAACTCCTTGGCAACGGTGACAAATTAGCTTGTTACATTCGCCGTAATGATGTTTGTGGCACTTGTTGCACAAAGGTAAGTTTCCGACATAACCCTTCTTGCCGTCGTTGTTGAAGGGCTTTTTGGTGAAGGTGTTGTTGTTGTAGTTAGTTGATGGAGTGGCTTCCCATTTCCTTTTGTTGCCACCCGACTTGTCCTCGGCCTTAGGAGCCGGTACTACGATTTCGTCAACCGTTTCAATTAATTGGCGAGCCATGTTCATAGCGGCTTGATGAGTAGTGGGTTTGGATGACATCACCCCTTGTTTGATGCTTTTTGGAAGACCGAGCATGTAGAGCTCAATCCTTTGAGATTCGGGGTTAACAAGATTAGGACACATCAAGGATAGTTCGGCGAAGCGTTGATTATAAGCCTTAAGATCGTTTCCGACCGCTTTCAAAGCTCTTAGTTCTTCCTCGAGCTTTCGGGTTTCTTCGCGCGGAAAATATTCGACAATCATCTTTTCCTTCAAATCGGCCCAAGAGAGGGCATGAGCTTCATCGGTACCCACCGATTGAACATAGGTGTTCCACCAAGTGAGAGCAACACCGGAGAACGTGTGGGTGGAGTATTTGACCTTGTATTGATCCCGACAACCGCTTATGCTAAAGACGGCCTCGGTTTGTTCAAACCAACGAGTAAGCACAACCGGTCCACCGGTTCCATCATAAGTGTGAGGTTTGCACCCCATGAAAGCTTTGTAGGAGCATCCCTCGTTTGAGTTACCGGCCCCATTGTTGTTGTTGTTGTTGTTGTGGTTGTTGTTATTGTTATTGTTGTTGGAAGAGTGACCGGCCATGGCCGCATCTACGGCGGTAGCTATCATCCGTTCGAGAGCTTGTTCGGGAGTTTCATTGCGGCGTACACGACGAGGAGCCATTGTTCCTTCAAAACAAAATAATACCGTTGGTTAGTATTCTAAATAATACTAACCGTGATATGGGATAAAGATAGAGAGAAAATTATCCTTGACCCGCCTTAAATTCTTTATGTCATAATGTCGGTATGTTCATATGAGTCACCGTAATATAATTTCCGGGAATTATATTACCCTAATTCATATGTGCATTCGACATTACATCATATAGTCAAGGTGGCGTGTCAATTAAATTATATAACGCAAGATTTAGATAGAATTAGAGTAGATATGAGTAGAAGAGTTAGAGTATAAATGCACAATTTGTCAAGTAATTCCTATGTCAAGTCTATATGCCGGTTGTAGTCTAGACTCACCAATGTACCCTAAGACTCGGGGTTGACACCAATGAACTCTAAATCCCTACAACCAAAGCTCTGATACCACTTGTAGCGACCCCAACAAATCGTCAAATGACGGCGTCATCTACGTATGGTCCCATTACATGGTCGTAAGTCTTTATAACAAAGTTTGACCGAAAAGTATGTCGCATTCATTTCATAAATAAGGGTGTTTCAAAGTTTACAAAAGTAGTTTCCATAACAAGTACATAACAATGTTTAAAGTTTGTATGAAACACGTGCGACACGATGAAAAGTAGTCAAAAAGACGTTCCACGTAAGCAAGTATACTCGACATCCAATGCAAGTATCAAATAGTATGAGCGGAAGCATGTATCACCTAAGTTCAAGGACCTGAGAAAAACATAGAGAATCTGTCAACGAAAACGTTGGTGAAATCATAGGTTTAAATAAGTAAATGAGTAATAGTAAGTTGAACCACAAGATTTGCAACATTGATAAAGCCATAGTACATTCTAAAAGTTAATATTCACGAGCACCCAATTATCAAAGCTTAACGTTCCGTCCGTTGAATACCCCATCAATTAGTGCTAGAACAACACTGTTCCCGAAAATATATTTCATTCGTAAACGGTAGCGAACCGTTTGAATGAGGGTTTGTCAAACCCATATGGCCATATAACATAAGTTCTCGCTTACACCATCTGATGTAACTAATGATAATCGGATTGAGGATTTTCGTTCTAAACTCGTATGTAGAATGTTTGTTTTCCTGTTCTTGTGTTCACTTAGTTCAAAAGAATCGTTTATGTTTTCTCATCCCAAAAGTAAGTTTAAAAGAGTAAAAGTGGGACTATGATCTCACCTTGTATGCACGAACCAAAAAGTACTTCGACAAGTAACGTGTGCAAAGAACAATGCTAGTCTTGACCTAAACAAATAGGTTGTATCAATAACGATAGTCACGAAGGGTCAAAGATGTTCAATTAGTCCTATGGCTCAATACGACTCGATTAATATAGCATGTGAAGCAAATTGTCAAGTTTCATGCAAGACACAAGTATAAAAGCATGTTAGAACGATTGTAATAAAGTTTGAGTTGACATTTCAAAACCTTACCATTAGAAAGGAAATCTTATTACGTTTCCAACGATATTTGATTCATCGAAAACGGAGTTACGGTCAAAAAGTTATGGCCAAAACAAGTTTGCTGAAGTTCGGATGAAACAGGCAATTGTCACGGCGCGACAAATTGCTCCGCGGCGCGACAAATGCCTATGTTGAAGGTCAGAAAGCTTGAAAAACATGTTCTAAAATCACCCTTTGGGCCACGGCGCGACAAACTGCTCCGCGGCGCGACAATGGCCGTGGCCTGGTCCCTGGCCTGTTTCACTTGTTCAAGGCTTGGTAAAATTTCAAACAAACGCAAAACTCAAACCGTAAACAATTAGAAAACGTATCTTATACCGTTGGAAAGCTCTTTTGACAAGGAACACAACTAAACATGTTTCATCAAACAAAAACAACATTTTCCATAACCGATTTCTCGCCAAGTGATCGTTTAAAAGTCCATTTTCAAAGTTTCAAGTTCATCAATTGCATTTTAAGTTTCGGGAATCCAATTTACACATACGATATGCTGTTTCGAAGGTAATTAAGCATACATTACAACTAATCACTAACAATTAACATTCCATGGCATTCAAGCATCAAAAGTTCATGTCAAGAACTATCAAACCCTAGTCAAACATCACAAAATCAATATTCATGTTTTTGAAGTTTTCTTAATCAACCTACGCATCAAAACGAAGCTAGTGATACTAGTAACACAATTAAAACATGCACTTTAACAATCTAACAACATTAACTCATCCGAAATCAAGGATTAAGCAAACCCATTTCAAGTTCATGCTAGTTACTCCAAAAACAACAAATCGAGCAAACCAAACATATATTCATGTTAGACTTGAGCCATAGACACTAATTAACACTTTTATAAGTTAAAAACATCAAGAACACAAAATCTAGTGATTTTAGAAAGTTACCCAAATGAGATGAAGTTGGTATGGAATCGAAGAGGAGATCACGAGGAGTTCAAATATGTAATTTGTTTGGCAAGATGACCGCTAGCTCGATTTTGGATGATGAATCTTTGTATGGAAGTTGAGAGAAAAGTTGAAGTAGTAAGAGTGAAAGAGATGAGATTGAATGGATGAGAATGAGGGTTGACTCTTTGACCTAGTCAAAAGTTTCAACCCTTGGCAAGTTTGGTCCCTCAACTTTAAACCGGGTGCGGGAATTACCTAAACGAGATAATTCAACGCATATTAACGGGATGTGTTATAAACATATAACGGAACTTAACTAGTTAAACGGAAAAGTAAACGGAAAAAGGCGGGATGTTACACTTTATTTTTATTTTTAGTATTTAAAAATATAAATTTTATTTAAATATTGTGTTTTTTTTATAAAACATCAAAACAGCAAAACAAAAATATATATATATAAAAGTTTACGGGCTACACTGTAGCAGCCCAACCCATCTGGCCCGATTTTCTACGTCATGCGATCGCATGAATATATAGCATACACTCCATGCGATCGTATGGAGTGATTTGACTCGTCTGAAACATAAGCTGTACGAAATTAGGGTTTATAATAATAATTATTATTAATTAATAACCCTAATTAGGTTATAATTATTTTATTATTTAGTTTAGTTTATTTATAATTTGTATTTTAAGTCTAAATTAGTTTTAATAATTTATAAAATTAATAGTTTTATAAAATAAATAATATAAAAATAATATTTTTATAAAAATTGTAATTTTTACAACTTTTTATATATTTTTATATTTTGTCCCTTTTTAATTGTTTTAGCGTAATATTTGTGTTTTTCGTTCATATTTAGTTTTAAACATAGTTTTTGCCATATTTATTTTTACTTCTAGATTTTTAGGGTTTGCCGTAAAATCCCTTAAGTGCTTTTTCTTTAGACTAAGATTTAGGTGCTTTAGAATTTTGCGACGCCTTTTTAAGTTTTAGTTTCTTTTTAAGTTATTGCCATTTGGGATATAGTTTTACTTGTAAGCTTTAATATTTTTAGAAGCAACTTTTAATTTTTAGTTTTTAGTGCCTTTTTAAGTTTCAACGCGCTACTTTCTTATTTTTATTTTTCGACGCCTTTTACCTATATATCAATTATCACTCCAATTAGTAATCTCAATTTGCGATTATAATTTTAAGTTAGTGATAGTAATAAGGTTGGGTTAGTCGAGTGTTTTTAAGTTCTATAAGTCATTTCTTTTTCTTTCTTATTTTTCGACGCCTTTTATTTTTCAACCCTTCTCCTTTTCTTTTTCTTTTTCGACGCGCTCTTTTTCTTTCTTATTTCTCGCTATTCTAGTTTTTAGGACATAGATTTTTATTCTACTTCTTATCTAAATTTCTTAAAATTACGAAAATTTATTTTAAGTGGTTAAATTGATAGACATCAAAATTTTCTGGTTCGTAGTAATAGTTGGATTTGTACGTGGACCGGGTTATTGGAGCCAAACAGTCCTCAATTATATTGAGACCAAATGAATCCTGCCCCTCTGCTGCATCTTTTGGCTATTCGAAATGTGGGCAAAATCAGGAAAGTCTATTAATTGGATAACTTATATAATTTTTCTTTCCTTTTAAAAACTAATAGGATATTCAGTGAATGCACCGAGCAAGACGTTCACCACCTTTTGTACGTTCACCACCTGTATCTAGATCAAGACATTTAGCTAATATTACCACCGTTGATTTTCCTTTAGAATCATCATCCAGTCGACCAAGTACTCCAATTCAAATTTCCGATAATCCATTTTTTGAACCCGACCTCACAATTGAGAATCCGGAGAATATTCAGGGACAATTCATAGATCCTGAACCATTAAATTTTCCTCTGGAACCACCAATCATTCAAACAGAGATTGTTGAGGAACGAACCATTAAATCAGAATCCTCTAGTGATTCCAATTCAACAAATTCAATTATGGAGAATCTAGAACCTTTAAGTATGGAAGACCGAATGAGAACTAAACACACTGGCCAAGGTCACGCAATTACTCATCCAGACATTAATGGGCCAGATTATGAAATCAAAGGACAAATTCTACACATGGTGACTAATCAATGCCAATTTAGTGGTGCGCCGAAGGAAGATCCAAATGAACATCTTCGTACCTTTAATAGGATCTGCACACTATTTAAAATAAGAGAAGTTGAGGATGAACAGATATATCTCATGTTATTTCCCTGGACTTTAAAGGGAGAAGCCAAAGATTGGTTGGAATCGTTACCTGAAGGGGCGATTGATACATGGGACGTTTTAGTTGAAAAATTTATTAAACAATTCTTTCCGGCATCTAAAGCCGTAAGACTTCAAGGAGAAATTGTTACGTTCACACAGAAGCCAAATGAAACTCTATATGAGGCGTGGACAAGATTTGAAAAGTTATTAAGAGGATGTCCGCAACATGGTTTAGATACCTGTCAAATAGTACAAATATTCTACCAAGGATGCGACATCACTACAAGGAAAGACATAGATATAGCAGCTGGTGGTTCCATTATGAAGAAAACTGAAACTGATGCTTACAAAATTATTGATAACACTGCTTCCCACTCACATGAGTGGCAACAAGAAAAAGATATCGTTAGATCATCTAAAGCAGCTAGAGGCGATTCTAGCCATGACTTAGATTCCATTTCCGCAAAGATAGATGCTGTCGAGAGACGAATGGAAAAGATGACTAAAGATATCCACTCAATACGAATTAGTTGTGAGCAGTGTGGAGGACCACATTTGACAAAAGATTGTCTCAGTATTGAATTAACAATGGAACAAAGAGAGAATGTTTCATATCTAAACCAAAGGCCTGGAAATAATTATCAGAATAATAATCAACCGCCAAGACCGATTTACAATCATAATCAGAATTATAACTGAAATATTCCATACAACAACCAACAAGGTCCTAGTAATCAACAAGTATCTAACAATACTTACAACCAGCAAAGACCTAATTTTCAAAACAAACCACCACAACCCGATGATAAAAAGCCGAATTTAGAAGATATGATGACGAAGCTAGTTGAAACTCAAACGCAGTTTTTCACATCTCAAAAACAAACTAATGAACAAAATGCTCAAGCATTTAGAAATCAACAAGCTTCTATTCAAAACTTAGAACAAGAAGTAAGTAACCTAGCAAGGTTAATAGGTGAAAGAAAACCGGGAAGTTTACCTAGTGATACAAATGCTAACCCCCGGAATGAAACAGCTAAAGCCATTACCACAAGAAGTGGTACAACACTTAAACCACCTAAAATACCTGTAACTTCTGATGAAGCTATTCCTACTCCACAAGAACCACAACCTGAACAAGATAAGGAAAAAGAACCGGTAGTTGAAAAGGTTAATGAAGATAACACAGTTAAGTATAAACCTTATGTTAAACCATACCAACCACCACTTCCTTACCCGAGTAAAATGAAAAAAGAGAAACTTGAAGCCGAGCAATCCAAATTCTTGGATATGTTTAAACAGATAAATGTAAATCTTCCTTTCATTGATGTGATTTCAGGAATGCCTAGATATGCTAAATTCTTGAAAGATCTAATCTCAAATAGAAAGAAAATGGAAGAACTCTCGGATGTTACTATGAATGATAATTGTTCAGCAGTGCTGTTGAATAAGATACTAGAAAAACTATTTGATCCAGGAAGTTTCACAATTCCATGTTTTCTGGGTAGTCTTAGTTCAATAGAAGCATTGGCAGACTTAGGTGCTAGTATAAATTTAATGCCGTATTCACTATACGCTAAACTAGACCTTGGAGAATTGAAACCAACAAGAATAAGCATACAACTAGCCGATAAATCAATAAAATATCCTAGAGGGATAATGGAGAACATGCTAGTTAAAGTTGGTACTTTAGTATTTCCAGTAGATTTTGTTGTTCTGGACATGGAAGAAGATTCTCAAGTTCCTCTCATATTAGGAAGACCATTCTTAAACACGGCTAAAGCAATGATAGACGTGTTTGGTAAGAAATTGACCCTAAGTATAGAGGACGAGAGTGTTACCTTTTCAGTTGATAGAGCAATGCAACAATCGCAATCTGCAGATGATACATGTTATTATATTCAAACTATAGATTCACATGCAGAATTGTTAGAAGAATTTCCAGAATTACAAGGAACAGGAGAATGTTCTTTAGGAGAAGGTAATGAACCAATTGATGAAGCTGAAATGTTAGCTACACTAATAGCTAATGGATATGAACCAACAACAGAAGAAATTCAAATGCTAAAAGAAGAAGACAGATATCGATATAAATCATCGATAGAAGAACCACCGAAATTAGAGTTAAAGCCACTTTGAAACCATTTGGAATACGCTTATTTACATGGTGAATCTGAATTACCTGTAATAATATCGTCTTCTCTTACTGAAAATGAGAAATCACAACTCATTTCTGTGTTGAAAGCTCATAAACCAGCCATTGCATGGAAGATTCAAGATATTAAAGGAATAAGTCCTTCGTATTGCACACATAAAATCCTTATGGAAGAAGGTCATAAAACGTATGTGCAACGCCAACGAAGACTAAATCCGAATATGCAAGATGTTGTTAAAAAAGAAATAATTAAACTGCTAGATGCAGGTTTAATTTATCCAATTTCTGATAGTCCATGGGTAAGCCCAGTTCAATGCATGCCTAAGAAGGGTGGCATGACTGTCATTACAAATGAAAAAAATGAGCTTATTCCTACTAGGACTGTAACAGGATGGCGTGTATGTATTGATTATAGAAAATTAAATGACGCCACCAGAAAAGATCACTTTCCCTTACCTTTTATTGATCAAATGTTGGAAAGATTAGCCAGAAATAGTTACTATTGTTTTCTTGATGGATTTTCCGGATATTTTCAAATTCCAATAGCACCTGAAAATCAAGAAAAAACCATATTCACGTGCCCTTATGGTACTTTTGCATATAAACGCATGCCATTTGGACTTTGCAACGCCCCTGCAACCTTTCAAAGGTGTATGATGGCGATTTTTCACGACATGATAGAAGAATGCATGGAAGTTTTCATGGATGACTTTTCAGTCTTCAGTGATACATTTGAATCATGTCTAGTTAATCTGGAACGAATGCTTATTAGATACGAACAATCAAATCTAGTTCTTAATTGGGAGAAATGCCATTTCATGGTTAAAGAAGGCATCGTTCTTGGACATAAAATCTCAAAGGAAGGAATTGAAGTAGATAGAGCTAAAGTAGATGTAATTGCTAAACTTCTACATCCCACCAATGTTAGAGGAGTTAGGAGTTTTCTAGGGCATGCCGGTTTTTACCGACGTTTCATAAAAGATTTTTCTAAAATTGCCACTCCTATGAATAAACTCCTAGAAAAGGATGCTCCATTCATCTTTTCAGATGAATGTATCAAATCTTTTAATATTCTTAAAGAGAAACTTACTAATGCGCCGATCATGATAACACCAAATTGGAATCTACCGTTTGAATTAATGTGCGCTGCAAGTGATTTTGCAATGGGAGCCGTTTTAGGACAAAGGATTGAAAAATGATTTCACCCTATATATTATGCTAGTAAGACGTTACAAGGAGCACAAACGAATTACACAACTACTGAAAAAGAACTCCTTGCTATTGTCTTTGCTTTTGACAAATTTCGTTCATATCTCGTTCTAGCAAAAACGGTGGTCTATACCGATCATTCTGCTCTTAGATACCTATTTTCGAAACAAGATGCCAAACCAAGATTAATCCATTGGATCTTACTCTTACAAGAGTTCGATATTGAAATCCGAGATAAAAGAGGAGCAGAAAATCTCGCCGCTGATCATCTTTCTCGTCTTGAAAATCCTGAATTAGTTCTAAATGAATCGACCATACAAGACAACTTTCCTGATGAATATCTATTGAAGATAGATTATAATGAAATTCCATGGTTTGCAGACTATGCAAACTATTTAGTATGTGGATTCCTTGAAAAAGGATTATCGTACCAAAAACAAAAGAAATTCTTCAGTGATATAAAACAATATTTCTGGAAAGATCCACGTCTATTTAAAAGTTGTCCAGATGGAATAATACGCCGATGTGTATTCGGAGATGAAGCTAGTAAAATTTTAAACCATTGTCACACAGGACCAACAGGAGGGCATTATGGGCCTCAACTAACAGCAAGAAAAGTTTATGATGCTGGATTCTATTGGCCTACAATTTACAAAGACACACACCTTTTTTGCAAATCCTGTGATGCTTGTCAAAGGGCCGGAAAAATAAGTCAACGTGATGAAATGCCACAAAATGTCATTCAATTATGCGAAGTATTTGACATTTGGGGTATTGACTTTATGGGTCCATTTCCAAAATCTCATAATAATCTCTATATTCTCGTAGCCATTGATTATGTATCTAAATGGGCGGAAGCACAAGCTCTCCCAACTAACGATGCACGAGTTGTAGTCAACTTTTTAAAACGTCTTTTTGCAAGGTTTGGAACACCGAAAGCTTTAATAAGTGATCGGGGTATTCATTTCTGTAATAATCAACTTGAGAAAGTTCTCAAAAGATATGGAGTAACTCATAAAATCTCCACCGCATATCATCCACAAACAAGTGGACAAGTTGAAAATACCAACCGAGCTTTAAAACGTATTCTAGAGAAAACCGTAGGATTAAATCCGAAGGAATGGTCCATTAAATTGGAGGATGCACTCTGGGCTTTTAGAACAGCCTACAAAACTCCAATTGGAACCACACCTTTTAAACTCGTCTACGGAAAAGCATGTCATCTTCCAGTAGAAATTGAACACAAAGCATTTTGGGCTTTGAAGACATGTAATCTTGATTTACATGAAGCTGGACGTCTACGATTAAGTCAACTAAACGAATAAGAAGAATTAAGACATGAAGCATACGAAAATTCATTAATCTATAAAGAAAGAACGAAGAAATGGCATGATAAAAGAATCAGAAGTTCAAAAGAATTTAAAGAAGGAGACAGAGTTCTTCTTTTCAATTCACGATTCAAGCTATTTCCTGGAAAATTGAAATCAAGATGGTCTGGACCATTCATAGTCAAAAGAGTTTTCCCATACGGAACAGTAGAATTAATAAATTCAAATGGGATTGAATTTAAGGTTAATGGTCACAGAGTTAAACATTACATAGATAGTCCAATGGAAGTTGACAACGAAGTTAATCACAATTTCGATACCACAGCTAACTAAGTGTGGGGAGAATCAAGTCTTTAAAGGATAATATGTATTTCTGTTAGAGTTAGATTGTCTGTTTTCGTGTAGTTCTCGAAAATGAAACCCGAATGGTCTTTTCCTAGCAGACCCTAAAGAACTAGTCTTCTCCCCCCATTCTGAATTTTTATTTTTTTTAGGAAATGAAGACTGCCTGTGAACTAAACCATGGTCTAATGCTACACGCTTTGATCACTAAACGTAATAATGACACACTTCCGAGTGAAATAGTATCAGTAATCAGAGAAAGATTGGACGGAGTAAGAAAAGAATCCAGATGCGAAGATAATAAGTTACAATTTGGTAAAGGAAAATCAAAATCCGCAGCGAAAAGAAGAGCACGACACCTTGAAAGATGTCACAAATGCGGAAAATGGTCACATGGAGGTAAATGTTTAAATAATCAAACCTATTCAAATACCGAATTTGTTACTTTATGCAGAGACGGACCGTTCATATGTTTAGAAGAAAAACACTGAATGCTCGAGGTTACGCCTATGTAGCTATGGAAAACCAATTAAACCGACTATCTTATGAATGTGATAGATCATATAACTAAGAATACTATCTCACAGGTAAGTCTGTACAGTTTTTATTTTTTTTATTTTTATTTTTAACCTTTTGATAATAAACGCTAATTTGTTCGCTATAAAGTATTAAATTGGTATTGAATAAAATTAGGTTTGGCGACCGAAATTATTGATATCATACAAAAATTTATTACATCACTGCGAAATTTAACGTTTATTCTTAAGGTATAAATATCTTTAATCAATCAACCCAAAATATTTCAAAAATTCGTCATGAGTTAAATTAGGTCATGGAACCGAAATTACTTTACTGAAAAGAGGGACGCATATTTTTGATAATATTTGATTGATTAAAGTGGGATAAAAGCCAAAAAGATTTTTAATTTTATTTTTTTACCATGTTTTTAAAATTAATATATAAATCTTAAATTAATATTGTAAACTTTTTAAATTAATATATTTAAAATTGTAAATATTTGAACAATTGATATTTTTAATTTTGTATGTATAAAAACAAAAATATAATATAAGTTTGGTGTGAATTTATAATATGAATTTTTATTTAAGTTTGGTGTGAATTTTTAATTTTATGCATATTTTAAATTTAAGTTTGGTGTGAATTTAAAAACAAAAATTTACTTTATTTCGCTAAGTTAAAAATATTATTTTTAAAATTCGTCGTGAGTTGAAGACTAGGTCTTTGAACCGAAATTGCTTTACCCGAAGGAGGGACGAGAACTTTTATTATCATTATTTTTAATCTTATTGAATTAAAGTATGCCAAAAACATTAAAAAATCCAAAAATCTTTATTTTTAAAACCGCGCTTTGATTTGACAAATTTTAAAAATTTTGTCGAGGGACAGACTAGGACATCGATCCGAAAAGCCCTCATCCTAAAAAGAAACAAATTTTTAAAATTTTATTAATTATTTAGTCTAAGTTAATATAAAAAAAAAAAAGGGCCAAATCACTGTAGCCGGATACCCATGCGATCGCATGGGTATTGCACTCCAACTCCATGCGATCGCATGGAGCTGGAAAACAGACCTGATACAAAACTCTCAGCGGTTCTGTCTCAACACAAACACACACATACATTCACGAAACTCTCTCAAATCTTCACCAAATTTTGCCAATTTTTCACCGTAATTCGTCATTTTTCTTGCTCTAATCATGCCTAGATTCTCATTCTTCAGCAAAATGGTAAAAATTACACCCCTAAACTCTATAAATTCCTAGTTTTTGTGATAATTACCAATTTTTTACCTAATGCAATTTTGTTAATTTCTAGTGTAATTAGTGTTAAATTGTTAGTATTTTACGCATGTATAACCTAGATTGATGCTATTTAACATGATTTGAAGCCAAAAACTTCAAAATTTTTAGAAATCTAGGGTTTGTGTTCTTGAGCAATTTGGGGCTTTTTGATATAAACAGGTTATGGCCGATTTTTGTCATGAATTATTGCTAAATTGAGTAGTGTAACATGTTTAGATAGTTAAATGATCCAAACATTGATCCTAAACATGATTTTTAGAGATTAAAGTGGACTTTTTAAGTCCAAAATTCATGAACTTGATTAATTTGATATATTTGCCATTTGAGACTTGTTTAATTATTAGTAATGACTATTTTGACATGTTATTTGAGTTAAATGCTTATGAATTTTGTATACATTTTCATATGTGCTTATTTGAAAAGTGTAGAATTGTGAAAAATTGTGAAAATGTGTATAAGTTTAATTTTGATTTAACATATTATAGTGATTGTTTTAAGTTGTTATTTTGCTAACACTAATGCATATTTGGATGCACAAATTTTGTGTTTAATGTGTTTTGTAGAAAGCCGATACTAGGGGTTCAGGAGCATCATCATCTAGACGACCAGCACCAGAACCAGAACCAGAAATGAAACACGAACAAGAACCAAAACAGGAACAACAACAACAGCCTGATCAGCACGTACCTTATTATGATCCGGTACAGTTTGTTGATGAATTAATAGTATTCCCAATGAGGCCGCCAGTAGAATTCCCAACGATTCCTGAGCACACACTCCATCCTAATCTGAGATTTGATAGGAGATGGAGAGATTACGAGACATATCAAAGGAACAAATTCAAATTGGTAACAAAAAATGTAGAGGTGCCAAGGGTAATCGATTGGGCCCCTTTGGAAATGGTCCATCTAGCTGAATGTGTTAGACAGCTTTTAGTTCAAAGGTATGGCAGTTCTTCTTTTACAGATTGGGAACGTCTTTTCACCATTCGTAGACCTGTATATAAGGAATGGTGTGTTGAGTTGATGAGTACTGTATCACTTGATACAAATATAGTTAGAATAGATGATAGAAGATTTCTTAGGTTTATCCTTGGCGGTAGGATGTACAGAATGTCCATGCTGGACATGGCCAGGGCCTTACAGATATATACTCCTGGTGAGTTGCTATTACCCGATTGTACAAATTTGATTCATTATGGTGAAAGGGTAGATAGTAACTTTGACGCTGATGCCATTTGGAAGCGTATGTCACATTTTGATGTTTTTACACGAGCAGGAGGACACTCCTATACACATATTGACAGAGCCGAGCTTCGTATTATTCATAGATTTTTGGCTAACTCGATTACACAGAGAGGTCATAATAAAGAAAAAATTACCTTACATGATTTATTCTACCTAAAGTGTATTCGGGATCCTAGAAGCTTTGTCAATATCCCTTACTGTGTTGCTTTTTATTTATCTAAAATGGTAGAGGGAATATAATAGGAGGAGGTATTTTTGTTACTCTCATTGGAGAGTATTTAGGTGTTGATAGGAACCAAGGGGGTCCATTACAGCTTTGTAGAGAACAGGTTGAGCCCTTAGGATTGAAAGTTTATGTGGGTGCTAAGGTATTGAAAAGTAGACGTAGCCTCTCTCTCATCCTCAGGTAGATAGAGGCTCAGACGAGGAAATGGAGGAGGCGGAAGACATTAGGGATGTCTTTCGAGATGCTATTCTTGACGTCCACGTTCGTATAGATGAGGAAGCAATGACGAACGCGGCCAGACATAGTATGTATGAGCAGTGGAACTCCGAGCGAGTATACGAGGATTATAGGCGACGCCAACACAATAGCTGGTTAGTTCATCAGCACCAAATCATGAGCCAGCTATCATATCAGGTACCAAATAACTATGTACCTACTCGACCTGCTCATTTTCCGCCACACAGCTCCGATATCCGACCACCCTTTAACCGGTATGACTATAACCAAGCCTATCAAAACACCTATAACCAATAATGGAACCCACCTGATGAGATGAACTGGAACCCATATCCAGACTGATTTAGTTCCATTTGGTTATTTATATGATTTATATGTTTTTATCTTTTTACTTATTCATGTTTAAACTTATGTTATTGAATATACTTATGTAATCTTTATCATTTTTATTATTATTGTGTACTAATATTTCACATTTAGGATTTGAAAGTGGGATATTAAGTCCCATTTCAAATTGCCATGCATGTTTATATTTGTATGTATGTATATGGTAAATTGTACAAAACAGGGTAAAACAGCGCATTTTCAAAGACTTGCATTAAGTTCAGCAAAAGCTACTAATTTTGACGACAAGATAAATGTGATGTAACAACAGACGGAATGGACAAATGATATGTACCATTTATCATTCAGCAAACAAACGCCAATATATTTGGAAACTTTGGTAAAATTTAATCATTTCTACGCTAATCACCCTCAATAATTTAAATTGTTACTGATTTCTTGCAAATGAGGGCATTGCAAGATCTTAAGTGTGGGAAGGGGTTAAATTCTTTCGGATTTTTTTTAAATTTTTTACTTTAAACACTTGGTTACCATTAGAAATACTAGTAAAGTAGTAGTTGTATTAGAATCTAGTGCTCTCTGATAATAAAGAACAGCCCTAGTCTTATATACTGACTACCCAATTCTAGTAAAAATTTTCAAAATTTTCAATTAAATGAACTCAAAATCATGTTTATACATATTTATGAACGATAAAACTAGGTGTTAACACCGAAATTATTATTACCTCGGAAAGGACATAAATTGAGAAACAAACCAAAATGTTAAAATTCATTTAAAATGGAATAGAGGACAATAAAAAGGAAAATAAAAGCCAAGTGTGGACTAAACTAAACTGTTTTACCCGATGAAAGAAAAGAAGAGATGGATCTACACGATGAATCAATTCCATCATTAAAAGGAAGTAAAGTCTTTCGAAAAAGAAACGCGCTTCTTGATTTAGGTCAGGAAGTTGTCGTCCAGACCAGCTGTAGGTTGAGGAAAAATCTAGAAAAGTCATCTCTAAAATCAGCAGGAAATCCACGGACCTCAGCATAAAACAGGGTCGCCAAGTGGTCAGATTTATCCTAACCATGAGAAGGATTTATCTCGTACAATGGGGGGCACTGTGCAAATTAGCTTAATAAGACTAATAAATCAGATCCCCAGAAAGGATAATCTCCTTTAAAGATCAAAAATTAGCTTTTAAGACTGATATTACTCAATCCTAGAGATTGACCTTAAAGATTGAGAATTACAAACTCATGAAATTCAATGATATCTAAACTCGAGCTTGAACGAGACAATATTTTGATCAAATTATAAACCGATTTATTTTCTGAAAACCCATTTTCAATGCGTTCATTACCATTGAACGTAAAATCCTAGGAATTCACTTGGAATTCATTAGGTCATCTGAATCAAATCGGGTGTCAACCGTAAGATCGGTGGTTGCATAGCATGGTTAAAGACAGGACCTTGTGCCAGACCGGAAAATTATAAGGGTGAGCTTTACTATTGCTCCTACAAAGGATAGTAATTGCGTCCGACATGTTATAGACCATAATTAAAAGCATGTCAGGGGACATTGCCTTAACAGTTGCTTGTTCAATGCTTTCCTTTACAACCGGACGGTAGTTTACCAAAAGGTAATATACGGAGCAAGTATACTGGACGTGTTGCTTTCCTAATACAAGGTTAGCAAGTGGGTGACACAAAACCACAAGTTTTGAGCTAAAATTTTCAAATCTGAAACCCACCAAAACCACAAAAATATTTTGCAAACACCGGTGAAGGGTTATTCCGAAAAACTTATCTAGGGTAAAAAATAGATTTAATTTTCAAAAGATCAAATTTTTTCATAAAGATCCAATTTCCTTAAAGGATCTAAATTTTATAGTCATGTGGGACTGTAAACCACATCGTTACTACCATTGTTTATACCGCCGTAAAGAAATCACTGATGTACAAAGTGTGAAGAATAAAGAAGTGATTCTAGTATTTCAAGACTATATTGCTTGAGGACAAGCAACGCTCAAGTGTGGGAATATTTGATAATGCTAAAAACTAACATATATTTCATAGCATTATTCCTCAAGAAAGACAAGCTTTTAGTTGCAATTGTCCTATTTACAAGTGATATTCGTTTAAATAATAAAAGGTGAAGACAAAAGACAGATTCAACGAATTGAAGACGTAAACGACCAAAAAGCTCAAAAGTACAAAATACAATCAATGAGGTTCCAATTATTGATAAGAAACGTCTCAAAATTACAAGAGTACAAGATTCAAAACGCAAAGTATAAGATATTAAATTGTACGCAAGGACGTTCAAAAATCCGGAACCGGGACCAGAGTCAACTCTCAACGCTCGACGCAACGGACTAAAAATTACAAGTCAACTATGCACATGAATATAATATAATATATAATTAATTCTTAAAATTAATATATATTATATTATATTATAAAACCATCGGCAGAAGAAAACAACCAAATGTGAGCCTCCCCAGCTGGCCATGCGATCGCATGGCCTTGAAGAGCAAAGCACATGCGATCGCATGAGCTCCTTTTTCAGTTCACAGGCCTATAAATTCGCAGTTTGGTGAACGTAATATCCATCATATAATCAATCTCTCTATCTATATATGTAGTATATATTTATATTTATATTTTAATTTTAATTTTAATTTTAATTCTAATAATAAGGGTATGTTAGCGAATGTTGTAAGGGTGTAAGTCGAAATTCTGTCCGTGTAACGCTACGCTATTTTTAATCATTGTAAGTTATGTTCAAACTTTTTAATTTAATGTCTCATAGCTAAGTTATTATTATGCTTATTTAATCCGAAGTAATCATGATGTTGGGCTAAAAATATTAAAATTGGGTAATTGGACTTTGTACCATAATTGAGGTTTGGACAAAAGAACGACACTTGTGGAAATTAGACTATGGCCTATTAATGGGCTTTATATTTGTTCAACTAAATGATAGTTTGTTAATGTTAATATAAAGATTTACAATTGGACGTCCCTATAAATAACCATATACACTCAATCGGACACGATGGGCGGGATATTTATATGTACGAATAATCGTTCATTTAACCGGACACGGGAATGGATTAATAGCCACTAGAATTATTAAAACAGGGGTGAAATTATGTACAAGGACACTTGGCATAATTGATAACAAAGTATTAAAACCTTGGGTTACATTCAGTCGACATCCTGGTGTAATTATTAAACAAAGTAATAAAACCTTGTTACAGTTTAAGTCCCCAATTAGTTGGAATATTTAACTTCGAGTATAAGGATAATTTGACGAGGACACTCTCACTTTATATTTATGACTGATGGACTGTTATGGACAAAAACCATACGGACATATTAAATAATCCAGGACAAAGGACAATTAACCCATGGGCATAAAACTAAAATCAACACGTCAAACATCATGATTACGGAAGTTTAAATAAGCATAATTATTTTATTTCATATTTAATTTCCTTTATTTTATATTTAATTGCACTTCTAATTATCGCATTTTTATTTATTGTTATTGTATTTAATTGCACTTTTAATTATCGTACTTTTTAATTATCGCAAGTTTATTTTATCGCACTTCTATTATTTGCAATTTCATTATCGTTATTTACTTTACGCTTTAAATTAAGTCTGTTATTTATTTAATATTTTACATTTGGTTTTAACTGCGATTAAAGTTTTAAAATCGACAAACCGGTCATTAAACGGTAAAAACCCCCCTTTATAATAATAATATTACTTATATATATATTTGTATTTTTATAAATTTAAACTAATATAGCGTTAAGCTTTGTGAAAAAGATTCCCTGTGGAACGAACCGGACTTACTAAAAACTACACTACTGTAGAATTAGGTACACTGCCTAGAAGTGTTGTAGCAAGGTTTAAGTATATCCATTTAATAAATAAATAAATATCTTGTGTAAAATTGTATCGTATTTAATAGTATTTCCTTGTAAAATTTAATAGTATTTTATACCCCTTAGCTTTAACTATCAAGTATCATTAGGATTAAAACCATTATCATTAATATTAAAAATTATTATTAAAGTTATTAGTATTATTATCAAAACTATTAATATCAGTATCATTACTAGATTTAAGTATTTTTAGTATTATTATTATCATAAAAAGATATAAATTTTTATTTATTATTATTAATATTATTTTACCAAATAAATAACTATATAAGAATATATCTAATACATATCGCATAACAACATTAATATTTTATAATAAATAATAGTTATTTACCTAAAGTGTATCAAATAAACATAGCTAATTTAGTTATTAATGAAACATACAGGTTACTAAAATAACAATTACTAATAATACATAAACTTGTTCGATTACGATTATGTGTTTTAATATATATATAATTGATATAGGTTCGTGAATCCGAGGCCAACCCTGCATTGTTCAATTCCTTCGTATGCATATTTTTACTACAAAATATAGTATAGTGAGTTTCATTTGCTCCCTTTTTAAATGCTTTTGCAATATATATTTTTGGGACTGAGAATACATGCGCTATTTTTTATAAATGTTTGACGAAATAGACACAAGTAATTGAAACTACATTCTATGGTTGAATGATCGAAGCCGAATATGCACCTTTTTGCTTGGTAGCCTAAGAATTAGTAAACCGATCTACTAATTGACGCGAATCCTAAAGATAGATCTATTGGGCCTAACAAACCCCACCCATGGTTGGGGATGCTTTAGTACTTCGATGTTGTTTTATCATGTCCGATGGATGTCCCGGAATGATAGGGGATATTCTTATATGCATCTTGTTATTGTTGGTAACCAGGTGTTCAATCCATATGAATGATATTTTTGTCTCTATGCATGGGACGTATATTTATGAGAAATGGAAATGAAAATATTGTGGTCTATTAAAACGATGAAAATGATCGATTATGATAAACTAATGAACTCACCAATCTTTTGGTTGACACTTTAAAGCATGTTTATTCTAAGGATTGAAAGAAATCTTCCGCTGTGCATTTGCTCATTTTAAAGATATTACTTGGAATCATTCATGGCATATTTCAAAAGACGTTGCATTCAAGTTGTTGAGTTTAGTTAAGATTATGATTAAGTAAATGACAGATTAGATCATTTATGGATGGATATTATGAAATGGTATGCATGCCTGTCAACTTTTGATGTAAAGAAAGTTTGTCTTTATGCAATGTTTGTAAAATGTATCATATAGAGGTCAAGCATCTGACGATGTAATCATATGTTATTGTATTCGTTCTTATGGATTAGGACGGGTCGTCTCAAACTAGTCTTGGATGAAGCATATAAGACTAGATATTTTATTCACCCAGGCTCTAGTAAAATGTATCACGATGTGAAAGAGTTTAATTGGTGGCCTAATCTGAAATCTGATATTGCTGAGTATGTGAGCAAGTGCCTTACTTGTTTGATATTTAAGGCCGAGAATCAAAAGCTGTATGGTTTACTTCAACAGCCGAATATTTCGCAGTGGAAGTGGGAATGTATCGCTATGGACTTTATTACTAAATTTCCCAAGACTTCTAGTGGCAATGATACTATTTGGGTCATAGTGGATTGTCTTACTAAATCTGCACATTTCTTACCGATAAAGGAAACCGACTGATAGGTCAGATCATAGTGAGAATTGAAGATGTGATAAGATTGAGTGAGACTCGGTAAGGTAAGAACAGACTCGGTATTAGAGAGAATCGGTAAATTTACCTTCCACAGCTTCTTAAACTAGTTTACAATGCAATGGTTATCTAATTAGGACTACTAAGGTTCCTTATATAGCCCTCTTTTAAGGAACCATCATTTAAGCTTGTTTCACATTAACACTATATACATTTTGGGGTCCTAACAATCTCCCCCTTAGTGTTAAATGTGAAAATTACAATGTAATCCTATAAGAATCATCTAAAGGAACTTTGTTCCTCTGAAATGAACCTTTGATTTGAATCCTCTGAGTCTCTCATATCTTCTTATATTCACCCTCGTTTTGAGAGGACTCTTCAATCTTGTGAGAATGTATTAGACAATCTCATTATCTTCTGTTGAGTAACATTTGTTGATCATTCTCTGTGACGACCCGACAATTTTCGACCAAATTTAAACTTAATCTTTATATGATTCTGATACGATAAGTAAAGTCTATAATGTTGAGTCTCAAAAATTCTTGAATTGGTTACATGAATTCAGTTAACCTTTGACCACGCCCGATGATTCACGAACAATTGTGTGAAAATAAATATGTAAATAAAATATAAGTGTGTATAATAATGAATATCATACCATTTAATCATTTGAATTAAATGTGTAAAGTAATATAAAAAATAAATAAGATTTTATTAAATAAATATATATATATATATATATATATATATATATATATATATATATATATATATATATATATATATATATAAATCTTGTACTCAATTAATATTACATGTATGTTCTAATATATATATGATATATATAAACATATTAAATATGTTATCATATAATAATAAGTATTATAAAATTAAAAATATGTAATATTATTATGTTAAATTTAATTGCAAGTTAGAATATAGTTATTATATTACTTTTATTATTATTATTGAATTATTAATATTATCCATACAATACATATATATATATATATATATATATATATACATGAGATTTGATAAGCATAATTAGTTATATCAACCTCATTATTATTATTAATAGTAATATTATTATGATAGATATAAAAATTTAAAACATGTGAGTTTGTTATATCTTTATTATTATTAGTATTATTATTAGATATTATTACTACCATTTATCATTAAGGATCATTATTATTAAAATTTATTATTATTATTATTATTAAGATACAAGTTATTATCATTATCATTATCATTAATATTATTATTAGTATTATTTTGATATTTTAATTATTTATATTATTATTAATATAATTATTAATATAATTATTGATTATTAATATTAATTAAATATAATATAAATAAAATAAAGAGACATAAATTACGCATAATCAATTAGCCGATCCATTTTTTTTTTCTCTGCACTTCTATTCTACTCGTGATCTTGCCTTTATCTATCACCAACCCTACATGAAGACTTTGATCAATTAATTTTGGAATTTAACATACAAACCGCACCTCATAATCCTCCTCAGCTAATTAATCATTCGGATTCTTTATTTTTTTTATTTCTTTTCTGTTCTTCATTCTGCCATATACCGAAACCATTTAATCATAAAATTGATTCGAAACAAATTGAAGAAAAGTGGAATTGCAGAAACATTCTAATTCATTGCTTGAAACTTTTTTCAAAGTTACAAAAGCTAATTCGAAGAAACAATCAAGAATTTCGAGGTCAAAGTTTTAAAACTTAAAAGTCAACTCTGGATCTTCAGCAAAATTTGAAAATTCTGTTTCAATTTGAGTTAAATTTATGATTCAAGAAGTTTTCATGAACGATTTATAATCTATTCCATGTTATAACTTTTGGATAAAACATTCCACAAATCGATTTCATATTTTTTTTTGTTTTACAGCAGCGAAGAAACTGCTGTTTCTGTTCCTTTTATTAATTTTTTTTCTTCTTTTTTCGTATGTATGTTGAATTAATTCTCAAAATATAGGTTGTTTTTAAGTAAATTTCAATCTTTTTAAATCTTGTTTGAAAAATTCGTTGATGATTATAATACCTCTGGTCGAATTTATTTAAAGAAGAAGGAGAAGAAGAGGGTGGAAACAGAAATGGGTTAATTTAATTCGGGTCTGGAAATAAAATAGAAAACATGGATAGCGGGTTGGTTAGAGTGTTGGGTTGAGGAACGAGAGGTCTCGGGTTCGATTCTTATTTGGGGCATTTCTTTTTAGAAAAACTTTCAATGGGTATACACTCTTACTTTTAATTCCATTATCATTATTATTATTAATGTTATTATTCTTATTATTATTAATATTATATTAATATTATTGTTATTATTTTTTAATGTATTTATTATTATAAATTTTGGCATCAAAGTATTTGTTATGATTATTTGTATTATTATTACCATTATATTTATTAACGACTAATATAAGTATTATTATGATTAGGATTATTATTATTATTATTATTATTATTATTATTGTTGTTGTTGATATGAAAATAATTCAAACTATTATAATTATCATTAATTTTAGTATTAGTAACATTTAGAATTTTTATTATTAACAAAAGTATTATTATTAAGATTATCACTAGTAATAAGATTGTTATAATAACAATAATAATAATAATAATAATAATAATAATTATTATTATTATTATTATTATTATTATTATTATTATTATTAAAATTATTATTTTCATTACCATTACTATTAAATTATTCACTTTATTAAAAACTAATGTTATTATCATTATTATTAAGATTAGTATTAACGCTAAGCATTAATTGTATTATTTTTATATGAAGATATTAGAATATTAGGAAGAGTATTATGAAATAAAAATAATATAATTAAGTTATGAATTAAGCATGATATAATTAAAATTAAGTAAAAATCATGATTTAAAAAGTATTGTTATAAACATTAATTCCAAACTTCGAATATGAAAAATATATTTTTGCTATAAATAATATTAAGTGATATGTATGAAATTATGGATTTAAAATTATGGATACGATCATGATTTAAGTAAGTTATTAATTATTATTATCATTATCATCAATATTAATACCAACACTAGCATTAATAAAAATTAGTATTATCATTATTATTATTATCATTTTAATTATTACAAGTATCAGTATTATTATTAAAATAACTATTAAATTATATAAAATCATATCTAATACATATAACCTAACTCTATTATTATATTAATAGTTATTCAAGGTATATAAAATAAATATATTTAAGTTATTAATGGAACACAAAATTTATTAAAATAACAATTATATCACTAAAAATAATATATATATTTGTTCGATTACAAGTATATGTTTTAATATATACAAATGATATAGGTTCGTGAATCCGAGGCCAACCCTGCATTGTTCAATTCCGTCGTATGAATATTTTTACTACAAAATACAGTATGGTGAGTTTCATTTGCTCCCTTTTTCAATGCTTTTGCAATATATATTTTTGGGACTGAGAATACATGCGCTGCTTTTATAAATGTTTTACGAAATAGACACAAGTAATCTAAATTACATTCTATGGTTGGATTATCGAACCGAATATGCCCTTTTTTAGCTTGGTAGCCTAAGAATTGGTGTTTATGATAATTGCCACCATTTGACGCGAATCTTAAAGATAGATATATGGGTACTAACCTGCCCCAGTCAGAGAATTTGAAATGCTTTAGTACTTCGATTTATCATGTCCGATGTGAGTCCCGAAATGATGGGGATATTCTATATGCATCCTGTTAAGGTCGGTTACCAGGTGTTCAATCCATATGAATGATTTTTATGCATGATGTTTATGAGAAATGGAAATATGAAATCTTGTGGTCTATTAAAATTATGGAAATGATTGATTACGATAAACTAATGAACTCACCAACCTTTTGGTTGACACTTTAAAGCATGTTTATTCTCAGGTATTAAGGAAATCTTTCGATGTGCATTAGCTCGTTTTAAGGATATTACTTGGAGTCATTCATGGCATATTTTGAAAGATGTTGCATTCGAGTCGTTGAGTTCATCAAGATTATTATTAAGTCAATTATAGTTGGATGTATTATGAAATGGTATGCATGCCGTCAATTTTTGATGTAAAGAAAGTTTGTCTTTTAAAAACGAATGCAATGTTTGTAAAATGTATCATATAGAGGTCAAATACCTCGTGATGAAATCAACTATTGTGAATCGTTTATAATGTATATGAACGGGTCCTTTCATTCTCCATCTTAAATACTTAAAAGCATACATCAACATTCCGTCTGAGTATCTCCTGAAATCTGAAACTATGATGAAGACCTTTGTGTAGTGAGAGTTGAAAAATACAAACCTATATGGACAGTCACTTACTTCAAGTAAGGACATATATCATAATCCATCAATTATTTGATTAGGTTGTTTGATTCCAATCTTTTTGTGTCCGGATTCCAACCCCATTTGAAACTCATGAACTGACATCCATATCATAGAATCAAGAATAAATCTGTAGACCGCCTTTATTACAGTAGCATGATAAATTGTTGAAGATTCATCCAGATTAGTTAAGTAATTATAGATGAAGATAATGTCGTCCATCTTTAGATTATCGAAATCCTCTTCTGATGGAGGTTGGGTAACAACCTGAGTTATCACCGGCGAAGACTCTTTCGGGTCGGTCACCTCCATGACTTTAGTCTCATGGGACTGACAAAGTAACAGAACTACCCGTCGTTTTAGTTCTCGTGGAGATTTCATCCCTGACTCCTGAAGTCATCAATGTACCATGAGGTGGCACATCTCTTTCAGTTACAGACTTAACATTCAGATTTCAATATTCTAGATCCGAGTGAGAGGTGATTTGAACCAATGGATCAATTTCTTAAACCAAAGGAACAGTCTACTGGAAGTCTGATAAATTTCCCGAAGGAATGTCATGTTGACTCGTTTCCATGGGACGCGGCAGATCTCCCTCATCAAGATAAGCTGGACCTCCAGGCTCTGTTGGATGTTGAGGCAATACAATATCACTTGAATGAAGTATGTCAAGAGGATTTCTGGTCGATAAGCAGGGAGCTGTTTTAAGGTTTTTTTACTCCCCTTCGGCTGTTCTGGACTTCAATGATTGAGTTTCCTCAATCGATTGATTCAACACAGACTTTACTTCAGAGGAAGACTTTACTTCCTTTTGAGATGCTGAAGCACCTTTGCCGGTAGGATTTATTATTAAATCCTGGTTAGAGTGGATGAGCTTAGTGGACTTTTTACCATCCTTGCTTTCAACTCTCTTGCCTACCGAAGCTTGCGCTTCATTTAGTGTAGGGCTTATTATTATTATTGGATGTGATACGGAGATAGGTGAAGGTAACCTAGTTGGCTCTAAGTAATGTTCCGTATCACTAATGGTTGGAGTAACCGTTTGGTGGACGATAAGAGTCGAAGTCCTAGATCTTGTTACTCGTTGGGTTGGCGAAGTCCGAATTATCTCATCAGGGATATATTGTGTCCTCTTTTTCATTAATTCGGGAGATGACTCAGTAGCTGAAGAATCAGTGTCACTCCCTTCAGGTGAACTGGATATGGTAGGTTCAATCCTAAGTGGACTAGGTTCTCTAATCCTCATAGGTCGAGAAGGTCGGATAACCCTAGGGCATTTTAGGTTAACCGTAAGTGAGGTGGAAGCTGGTCCGGGTTGAGCTACAGGTTCTTCTACAACCTCTGGGGCTTGAACCTCAGCTGGTTCAACTGGTTCTTGTTGCGCTAGGTTCGGAAGAGGTATCCTTACCACCTCATAGTACATATGGATTTTGGCATCTAAGGGATTAGCTAACCTCACCAACCAATCTGGTATTGGTGCCATGAATTGATTATCAGAAATCACCGGGGTGTTCATCTTCACCTCCCCAAAATGTACCATCTGCATACCCTGTGTACCTGGAACAGGAATATTGGTAGTTCTGCATGTATTTAAAACATCATGAATGAAAATACAGAAAAACCTTTCACATGGAATATATGCACTCCTTGTTTTGTCAACTTGTGCCTGGAACCAGATCCAATAAGAACTTAGCATAGTCTGGGTTTTCTTCCCTTGTGAAAGAGTAGAACAGCTTTAGCATCGGGACCAACAAGCTATCAGATCCACTCCTTGTCATCAGAAAACACGTGATCACATACCACCTGAAGTGTAGATACTTCTTCTGAAACTAAGCAGGTGTAACATTAATGTCTCCACTATATCCCAGCTGGAAGATAGAGTTCATCATCTATTGAGTGGATGGAAATGCAGGAGCATTGTTCACAAGAGTGTGACGACCCGGGGATTTTCGACCAAATTTAAACTTAATCTTTATATGATTTTGACACGATAAGAAAAGTCCGTTGGGTTGAGTTTCAAGAATTTTGAACTGTTTCATATATGCATTTGACTTTCGACCAGTTCCGACGATTCACGAACATTGTGTGTAAATAGAAATGTAAATAAATATATATAAATATTAAATATACAATAAATGTTATATTATAATAATACAAAATTATAAGACTTACTAAATGTAATTACATGTAAAAATATAGTTGTTATAATTATTTTCAACATTAATATCAATACCAGTGTTATTAATATTATTTAAATGTACAATCTATAGATACAAATTTGATATATATAATTTGATATAGTAATATTATTATTAGTATCATTGTTATTATTAATAATAAATAGTACTATTATAATCAGTATTATTGTTGTTCATAATATTATCGTTATACCTTTTATAATAATTATTATCATTATCATTAGTAATAAGATTATTATTACTATTATATTATTATTAATAAGGTTAATTATAATCCATAAATATAAATAATGTAAATAAAAGAATATACAAATAAAGATATAATTATAATTAGATATATGCAGATATATATATTCAAAATCAGTATTTATATTATAAATAATTATTATTAGTATTCTTAGGTATTATTAATAACAAATAACAGATAATTGTATAAATCATTTTCTATCACCATCAGCTTAATTTTTTTTCTTCTTTCTGTGTTGTCTGTTTACTCGTGATTTCTTTTGGTCGACACACAACAGCTGTATATATCAAATAATCATCCTTTATTATCTGCTATTATAATCCAATTTCCCACTAACAATTATTAATTTCAAACTGCTACTGCTTCGATGCTCTGCTCGTGACAGGTTGGAATCCATAACCCAATTTCAACTCTTTTATTAAAAACTATAATTTCCATTGTGTTAGGAATCATCTAATTGAACTAACTGCAAATTTTGAGTCTCTAATTTCTCAAACTGATTCTTAATTTATGAAGTCAAACCTAATTTCTAAAAAGTCAAACATTTCGTTAATCTAATAATTTGAATTCGTTTTGATGTTGTATGTTAAATTGATGGTTCAGATAGTTTCAAGGAGTGATTTGAAGGATAGTTGGTGTTGAAATCTTTGGTCAAAACGAGCTCGAAATCAAAATCATATATATAATTTTTTTCTATAACGACGAGCACAGCATCATATACATATTATTTTTTTTATTTTATTTTTGTTTTGTTTTAATTTAGTTAAACACTCAAGTAAATCTTTCCGTTTGTTAATGAATCTGAAAACGTACTTGGGGTATTCATCTGTCATGATTAAACAGGTTTTGGGTTCTGTCGATTGAATCAAAGAAGAAGAAAGGATAAGGGAAAACAGAAAGGACGGTTTAAATGAAATTAAAATGGGTTTTAATCAGATAAATTAAATTGGTTCAATGGTTTGGTGTGTTGTCTGGTATGGGAGTGATCCTGGTTCGATTCTAGCATCTGCCAACATTTTTTTTGTGATAAGCTTTATGAGGTAGTTACTATTTCCATTATTATTATTATTATTATTATTATTATTATTATTATTATTATTATTATTATTATTATTATTATTATTATTATTATTATTATTATTATTATTGTTGTTGTTGTTGTTGTTGTTGTTGTTGTTGTTATCATGATTATTATTATTATTGTTATTATTACATTTATCATTAGTGTTATTTTTATTACTATCATTAGGTAGTAGAATTATTATTATTATTATTAATATTATTATTATTAAGTATTATAAATATTAGTTATTACCATTATTATTACTAAAATAAGTATTAGATACCATTTATTATTATTATTATTATTATCATAACCCTAGTTACAATTATGATTATGATTATTAATAATGATATTACTAATATTATTGTCATTACTAATATTATTATTAAGTAGTATTATTATTATCAATATTATCATTAGTACTATTATAAGTATTATAACCATTAATGTATTCATTAATATTAGTATCAGTATCATTTTAGACGTATTATTATTATTAACAAAAGTATTACTACTAAGAATATCATTCGTAAAAAGATTGTTATAATTATTATTATTAATAGGCATTAAGTATTAACATCAAAATTATTATCATCATTGTCATTATCAAATTATTCATTACTGATATTATCATTTTTAAAATAATTATTATTATTACTATGACTATATTTTTTTACCAAAACTATTATTTTGCTAAAACTATCATTATTATTATTATCAGTATTATCTATATCAATATTACTAAAAATAATTACGTTTATGAAAATAAAAGTTTTAAAGATATTATTAAGGTTGTAAGTATGTTTTTAATCAAATTAACAAAGTTTCCATAGATATTCATATATAACATGTTAAGTATTTTTATTAAAATACTAATCAAATATATATCAATATAACTATATAAATATTAAACATTCTGAATATAAACACAAACAAGATAAGTATAATATATAATTTAAGATATAGTATATAAACTTGTTCGATTACGATTATATATTTTAATATATATACAAATTATATAGGTTCGTGAACCCGAGGTCAACACTACATTTGTTCAATGTCGTCATATGTATTTTTACTACAAAATACAGTATGGTGAGTTCATTTGATTCTCTTTTATTCTTTACATTTTTGGGACTGAGAATACATGCGCTACTTTTACAACTGCTTTATTAAATGCTTTTGAAATACATTTTGAACTGCGAATACATGAAATGCTTTTATAAATGTTTGACGAGATAGACACAAGTAAAACATTCCTCGAATGAATTATGTGGACGTGATAATTGCCACCATTGAATTATGTGGACGTGATAATTGCCACAATTGATATGAATATTTTTCCCCTGATTATTATTGCTTGGTAACCTAAGAATTAGGGAACATCACTAATTTTTAGAATTAGTGCACGCCTAATTGACGCGAATCCTAAAGGTAGCGACCGGGTTTAACACCACCACCCAGAATGTTCACTAGACGGAAGAGCTAGTGGGCGTGGTGTTTAGTACTTCGAAGTTTATATGATCATTATACAGACGAGATGTTTCTGTTTTGGAGATATTACTATGCTAATTATATGTTAAGGTCGGTTACCAAGCCAAGCTATGAAAGCAATGAAAAGTGAATGTTATGTATCAAGAGAATGATTTTATACACATGTTATGTGTATGTTATTTTTGTGCACAAGATATGTGTACAGTTACTAAGATTTATGAAAGATGATTTCGTACACGAGAAAGGTATAATGTATTTAAAAGATATCGCATGTGCATTACAGGTGGGTATAGAATTCGGGCCCATTTGTACCATGCAGCATTTAAATCTTGTGGTCTATCAAAATGATGAATTTTATTATTTTATGATAAACTTATGAACTCACCAACCTTTTGGTTGACACTTTAAAGCATGTTTATTCTCAGGTATGAAAGAAATCTTTCGCTGTGCATTTGCTCATTTTAAAGATATTACTTGGAGTCATTCATGAAAATTTTCAAAAGACGTTGCATTCAAGTCGTTGAGTTCATCATGATTATTATTAAGTCAATTATAGTTGGATATATTATGAAATGGTATGCATGCCGTCAACTTTCAATGTAATGAAAGTTTGTCTTTTAAAAACGAATGCAATGTTTGTAAAATGTATCATATAGAGGTCAAGTACCTCGCGATGTAACCATTTGTAATGTATTCGTCCAGATGGATTAGGACGGGTCGTTATAAAGAGGAAGCTGAAAGATCCTCCTGAAATTAGCTTTAGTAATCCTCCTTAATCCATTAACACCTCTGAGTTCAAACTCAAATCTAGCCAGTTCTCCCTGTGGATTAATAGCAGTAGGTTGTGTAGCTTCTACAAATTTGATAGTTCTATTTAGAAGTCTCAAATCTGCCTCAAGTACATTGGCAGTATTGCTCAATGCACCCCATAAGGTATGCCTTTCCAGAATAGTCAGTCAGTAGTTGCCGGGTATGTTGGTTTCAGAGTTGATGAAGTGATTTTTCGCCATTTAGCTGTTTTAATAAGAAATAGAAGACCATAATATTTTATCGTATAACACATATCTCTATCCTTATTTCCTTTGAAGTCCTTTAAATTTTTCAATAATATCATTTTTTATGGATTTTTCTAAGTTGTAAAAATCATTTATTCAAATTATTTACAAATATTTGACAATCACGACAGCAAATTTAAGCAATCAAGCAATTAAAACAAGTATCATGATTATTCAAGCCATAACACCAAAAATCTAATCAACACTTAGTCATTTTTTAAATTGAAGAGCAGATTCAGTAACCATGAAATATTGGAGACTCGGTAACCAAATATGCTTTTCTTTTCACTTTGATGAACTAGATTAAGCATGCAAGCTTTTCAAAATCAAATCATGAATTATTTTAAACTACCTAAAATCAGACTTGGTATCCAGACCAGATCTCAGATTCGGTATTTTCAAATTTCATATTGAAGGTATTTCGTATGCCCGAGAGACATATTAAATTAATGTGGCTAATATGTTTTGATCCAAGTCGGGTCATACCCAATAACAAGCTTACCGACACCTTATTCGTATTTGATCTTAGCGATTGGATCGTTGATTAAAATACGCAACACTTGAATTTTAGAAAAATGGTTTTCTAAAATAATATTACTGGATGTATATATAAATTATGGAATAATTTATATGATATGGATTTAATTATTTATAGGTTAAATAATTAATTAATTATGTTACATTTTTTAAAATTGGTTTTATAAAATAAAGTATACGTAACAAATAAAATGAAATTTTATAAAATTGGTTTTATAAATAATATACACAATTTATAAAATAGAAATTTATAAAATATTTTTTATAAAATCTAATTTTATAAAACTATTTTATAAGATGGAAGTTTATATATTATGTTTTATAAAATCTAATGTTATAAAATCTATTTTATAAAATAATATGGGAGTGGCATTGGAGTTGCAAGTAAGCATGCTAATAAACATTATTTTAGTGTGGTTACTTCCCATGTGCATGTGCATAAGGACCAAGACTGAAATGTCCCGTTCATATTGATTATAAACGTTCCATATTAATTGATTTCGTCGCGAGGTTTTGACCTCTATATGAGACGTTTTTCAAAGACTGCATTCATTTTTATAACAACCATAACCTTTATTTTATCGATAAATGTTTAAAAAGCATTACGTAGATTATCAGATAATGATAATCTAAAATATACCATTTACACACGACCATTACATAATGGTTTACAATAAAAATATATTACATCAAAGTAAGTTTCTTGAATGCAGTTTTTACACAATATCATACAAGCATGGACTCCAAATCTTGTCCTTATTTTAGTATGCAACAGCGGAAGCTCTTAATAATCACCTGAGAATAAACATGCTTAAAACGTCAACAAAAATGTTGGTGAGTTATAGGTTTAACCTATATATTATCAAATCATAATAATAGACCACAAGATTTCTCATTTTTTCATAAATATCATTACACTCGCAAGTGCATAAAAATCATTCATATGTTGAACACCTGGTAACCGACGTTAACATAATGCATAGAATATCCCCAAAACAGAACCACTCGTCTGTATAATAATCTCAAAATACTAAACCATCCATAACCTGAATGGGGGTTGTTAAGCCTAATAGATCTATCTTTAGGATTCGCGTCAATTAGGGGCCATTTCCCTAATTCTTAGGCTACCAGACATGAAGGGCGATATTCGGTTTAATAATCCAACCATAGAATGTAGTTTCGCATACTTGTGTCTATTTTGTAAAACATTTATAAAACTGCATGTATGCCAAAAATATTAGATTTTAAAAATGGGACTATAACTCACTTTCACAGATTTTTACTTTGCCGGAAATAAGACTTGGACACTGGTCGATTCACGAACCTATAACAAATATATACATATATAGCAAAGTATGTTCAAAATATATTTACAACATTTTTAATACATTTTACTGCTTTAAGTTTATTAAGTCAGCTGTCCTCATTATTAACCTACAACTAGTTGTCCACAGTTAGATGTACAGAAATAAATCGATGTATATTATCTTGAATCAATCCACCACCCAGTGTATACACGTCTCAGGCTAGATCACAACTCAAAGTATATATATTTTTGGAATCAACCTCAACCATGTATAACTAACTCCAACATTACTGCATATAGAGTGTCTATGGTTGTTCCAAATAATATATATACATGGGTCGATATGATTTGTCAAAACATTTGCATACGTGTCTATGGTATCCCAAGATTACATAATATATTAGAATACATGTATAATACAATATGAGTTAGCTAGGATATGATTAATATATATTTGTTACAATATTTCCCGTAGCTACAACAATCAAAAAATATCCAATCTTGTTTTACCCATAACTTCTTCGTTTTAAATCCGTTTTGAGTGAATCAAATTGCTATGGTTTCATATTGAACTCTATTTTATGAATCTAAATAGAAAAAGTATAGATTTATAGTTGAAAATATAAGTTACAAGTCGTTTTTGTAAGAGGTAGTCATTTCAGTCGAAAGAACGACGTCTTGATGACCATTTTGAAAAACATACTTCCACTTTAAGTTTAACCATGATTTTTGGATATAGTTTCATGTTCATAAGAAAAATCATTTTCCCAGAAGAACAACTTTTAAATCAAAGTTTTTCATAGTTTTTAATTAACTAACCCAAAACAGCCCGCGGTGTTACTACGACGGCGTATGTCCGGTTTTACGGTGTTCATCGTGTTTCAAGGTTTTAAATCATTAAGTTAGCATATCATATAGATATAGAACATGTGTTTAGTTGATTTTAAAAGTCAAGTTAGAAGGATTAACTTCTGTTTGCGAACAAGTTTAGAATTAACTAAACTATGTTCTAGTGATTACAAGTTTAAACCTTCGAATAAGATAGCTTTGTATGTATGAATCGAATGATGTTATGAACATCATTACTACCTCAAGTTTTGTGGATAAACCTACTGGAACAGAGAAAAATAGATCTAGCTTTAAAGGATCCTTGGATGGCTTGAAAGTTCTTGAAGCAGAATCATGACACAAAAATAAGTTCAAGTAAGGTTTCCACTCGAAATAAGATTGTTATAGTTATAGAAATTAAATCAAAGTTTGAATATGAGTATTACCTTGAATTAAAAAGATATCTTACTGTAAATAAGAAAGATTTCTTGAGATTGGATGATCACTTGAAATGGATTTGCAAGATTGGAAGTAAGCTAGCAAGATTTCTTGAATTGTTCTTGAATGGTTGTTTTTATGATGATTAAAGCTTGTAATTGAAGCTAAAAGATGGTGAAAATACTTGGAGATGATCAAGTATGATGTTAGGAGTATTTTGAGAGAGAATTTGGAGTGTAAGTATGAGAAAATGGAATGGAAAAATGGGGTGAAATCATAAAAACGAAATTACTTGTTATAAAGAAAAAAAATTCCTTAAGTTTGTTTTTATCTCATTAGTCATACAAGTTGTTAAATAAAGGTTCCACATGTTTTTGACTCTAAGATGGCTGCTAAGAATGAATGATTAAAGGTGTATATACCAATAGTAAATACATCTAGAAGCTGTGTATTGTACGAGTACAAATACGGAAGTACACGAGTAGAATTGTTGATGGAAACGAATGAGAATGTAATTTTGAGCATTTTTGCTAAGTAGAAATACTTTGATATACGTCTTGAAGTCTTTCAAAAGTATATTAATATATCGTAATACACTACATGTATATACATTTTAACTGAGTCGTTAAGTCACCGTTAGTCATTACATATAAGTGTTGTTTTAAGACCTTTAAGTTAACGATCTTGTTAAATGTAATTAATCCATTGTTATTATACTTAAATGAGATGTTAAATTATTACATTATCATGATATTATAATGTATGAATATATCTTAATATGATATATATACATTAAAATGTCGTTACAACGATAATCGTTACATATATGCCTCGTTTTGAAATTCTTAAGTTAGTAGTCTTGTTTTACATCTGTAGTTCATTGTTAACTGTGACGACCCGAAAATTTCCGATCAAATTTAAACCTAATCTTTATATAATTTTGACACGATAAGCAAATTCTGCAATGTTGAGTCTCGAAAACTTTGGAACTATGTTCATATATTCAATTGACCGTTTGACTATTCCCGATGATTCACGAATATTGTGTGATAATAAATATGTAAATATATATATAAATATATATGAATTCAGTATACAATTAATATTATATATATGTTGCAAAATATTCAATATAGATAAATATTAAATGTTCAAATGTGTTATTATAAGTGCTACTTAATTAATAAAATGTAAAATCATTATCTTAAATTTAATTACGAGTTAAAATATAATTAATATATTACTTTCATTATTAATATGGATACCAGTATTATTAATAGTATTAATTTAATATATATATATATATATATATATATATATATATATATATATATATATATATATATATAATTTATTGATTTTGTCATTAATAACACTCTTATTAACAATTATTGTTATCATAATTATTATTAATATTAATCGTATTATTATTTCATATATCATTTTGTTTATAGATTATACTAAGATTATTATTAGTATTTAAATTATTAATAATATATATTTATAAATAAATACGTATAAATATATATCAGATTAATAAATATATATCAGATAAACAATTAAACACAGATATATTGCATACAGATTTACATATGATCCTGCTATAGCTCGTAAAATTTAACTATCACAATCACTTTAGTTTAATTGTTGCTCCTGATTGGTACTACACCTGCTAATTATTCGAAATCCATTCAGCTAACAAACAAATTCTGTTAGATGTTGCAATCCACTTTTTAATTATTTATATTTTTTTTTTCTTTTACATGAACAATCTGTACTTCCTGTCGACCAACCCAATTGAAATAAATCAATACATTCAAGCACTAAACGAATTACTAACTTTTCCATAATCCATTTACCACTTACAACAACTCAACATTTTCACACATATGTGCTACTGCCACGGCTACATTCTGATTCTGTTTCTATTCTTCAAAACACCAAGAACACCCTAAATCACCATCAACAAACCTCACGTACCACCTTGATAATCTTTTAAAAACCACTTCATCATATTGTAAGATCCTGTTTTCTTTTTTTGGGTTTGGACACCGTCCAAAAATTTGGGACGCCGTCCCAGTTCGAAGACCTGGACGCCGTCCAACATTTTGGGACGCCGTCCAGAATGGCTGGCAGGCATGTCTTTTTGCTATTAATTATTTTAGATGGGTATTTTGGTAATTTCACTTCTTGGACGAATTTTAAAGCCCTAGATCAGTTTTGGGAGTCTCATTACTCCATTCACAACCACCAAACATCATCCACTTTAATTCTAGAGAGAGAGTGCTCTTAAGTGTGAGAAAGCTCAAATAGGAGAGGAAGAAGCTTGTTTCGGGTTCTAGCTCGAGCATTGAAGTTGTTCATCTCCTCGTTAGCTTCGTTTTGATTATGGTGGTAAGCCCTAAAATTGATTTCTCTGGTTAATATGTTTAAGGGTTAGGGTTTGGGTTAAAGTTGTACATAAAACCCATGTATGAGTGATTTTGGGGTTTTGGGTAAGTTTGGGTCATGAAGACCCAAATGGTGACTAACTTAGGGTTTTGAAATGTTGAAATGTGTAAATGGGTCTCAAAGGCCTAATAGATCACTAGTATACCTATAGTTAGTATTAGTGGGAGTCATTTGGGTTGTGGGTGACCCAAATGGGTATGTTGACTTTGAAATGGGTCAAATGGGTCTTTGATGACCTAGGTTGTCTTGCATACATGAAAATGAGTCAACTTGATGTTTAAATGTGTGTTAAGACCTTAAATGACTAGAATTAGGATTTTTGGTGAAGTTAACCCATTATTAGGGTTAAAGGTGCAAAATGGGTCGGGATTGCACTTAGGGTCAAAAGACTCTAGATTGTTAAGTAAGTTGCTTGAACGACTTGAGTTGTGAATTGATTATGTGCTAAAATGTAATAGGTACGTTACATTGACGTTGCAAGTTCGGTTATCTTACACGAAGACTTTGTGGTGAGTGGAATAATTATATGCGTATGTATATAATGTATCTATTTGTTATAGCGTGAAAGGTGTAGTGTCGAGGTGTTAAGACACCACGTTTCACGTGAAGAGTGTAGCATCGAGGTGTTAAGATGCCACTCGGGTGTAGCATCGAGGTGTTAAGATGCCACCTAGGAGTGTAGTGTCGAGGTGTTAAGACACCACTCCGTAAAATAATGAGTGAAGCATCGAGGTGTTAAGATGCCACTCGGGGTGAAGTGCCGAGGTGTTAAGGTGCCACCCTAGGGGTTAGTGGTGCGAGGTGTTAAGTGCCCTAATGGATGTTGTGAACACCGATGGCGTTTTCGCGAGCGCCGTTCCCTTGTACTATTGGTTAACCATGGTTATTTGTGTTGTAAGAATATTGTATTATTTGAGTTATATTTATATGCGGTTGTTATGCTAGCTTGGGGGTATTGGTGAATTATAGCTTGTTATTGCGACGATAAGTTAATGTTGTTTGCTAGCATGTTTGTGGTTGTGTAAGTGTATGCAAGTAGGTATAATTATATATGTATTCGTATAATTATTGCATTCACTAAGCTTTGCTTACCCTCTCGTTGTTTACTCTTTTTATAGGCTCGGGCTTTGACAAGGGTAAGAGCGTTCAATTGGATTAGTGATCTCCCGCTTGTTTTGTTAGGGGATGCTTTTGGGTGTTAGCTTTTGGAGTTCGACCGAGATTGGGTAGTTTAACCCCAAACACCATGCTCTAATGTCGTTTGGAACCTAAACTTATATTTGGTCGAAACTTTTATTTTTGAACGAAACTCGTAAAATGGACGATGTGGGCCCGATGATGTAAAACTTGATTTGATGATGAAAATCTCTTAGTTTCACTTATATTGACTTGTGGTAAAAAGGTTTTCGTTTAAAAGTGTCGGGAAGCGGGTTTTCCGCTCGTGTGAGTTGGACCCGTGATCAGTAGCTGGAAGACCATTGGGACGCCGTCCCAATTGCTTGGACGCCGTCCCAGTTGTTTAAGCTGGACGCCGTCCCAAACGTTGGATGCCGTCCCACCTTTCTGAGCTGGACGCCGTCCAGGATTCTGGACGCCGTCCAGATGCACTGACTTAAAATTTTTTTTTTTTGGTACGCGTTTTTGGGTTTATGAAGTCGGGTTGTTACAAGTGGTATCAGAGCATGGTCTAAGGGATTTCGGTGACTTGAGATAGGCGCCTAGACTTAGACTTTTTGTGTGCGCGTTTATGCGGGACTTGTAGGACCTTGGGTCGGATCGGGATGGTTAGTGCATAGGTTTATGTAAACTAATCATGCGCTATTTGTTGAGTGTGTTTAGCAATCATCAAGCGAGATGGACGTTGTACTAGCGAGTTAACGCGACGTGCTCGCGTAGTAATGACTAGCTACCATCACTACGAGTGCAAATCGTGTTGAACAAGTAATGTACGACGATTGTTGAGCGAGATGGAGTAGTGTGGCGTATATGTATGTATATATGTAATCTGTCCTTCCATTTTGTGGTTTAACCTAATTCGTTTTATAGAATGAAGACGAGAAACGGTCCCGATCATGATAACGGAAGTACAAGCGAGGACGCCGAGTTCTCAACCAAGGTCGAGGCCGTCTTTAAGAAGTTAAAAGCGGATTTTCTTGCTGACGTTCGAAAGGTCTTTCAAGATTCGGTTGATGAGCAAATAACCGATCTAATTAATGAACGAATGAAGGCCACTATCGAAGAGGCCCTTGATGCTAGGAATATCTATCCTCGCGGTGAAGGAAGCGAAGGAAGGCGGGACTTCCACTACAAGAACTTCAAGGATGCTCAACCCCCGATGTTTAATGGGGTGCGGGATCCTTTAAAAAGTACATGTTGGATCTCCGATATTGAGGGAGATTTCCGTACCACGGAATGTCCTCCCGAAAAGAATACAAGGTATGGTTCTAGCATGTTACGCGAAGAAGCTAAGTTGTGGTGGGACGATAAAATCAACTTGTATGGTGAAGAACAATGTATGGGCTTGACATGGGAGGAGTTCAAGAAAGAATTTTTCAAGGAATACCGAACTTCTTCCGATCTCGATAGAATCCGGGACGAGTTGCACCATTTGCAACAAGGCTCAATGGACTTAGTTACTCTTAAGTCTACATTCTTGGCAAAGACTCGTTTTTGCCCGGAATATGTTGGTGATGATCATAAGCTCATGAAGGATTTCTACCGTACTTTGAATGATGAGTACAAGGGGAAGATTAGTCGGGGTATGGCTAAGTCTTTTGATGAATTATTCGAGTTGGCTCGGGGTTTTGAGCCGGAGGTTCCAAGAAAGAGTGATTTCATGTTTTCCAAAAGAAAATTTAAAGGTTTTAGTTACTCTAACGCCTCAAGCAAGAAGAGCAAGAGCAAGAGGGGGGCCGAAAGTGTCAATAGTGCAAAGAAGGGCACTATCTGCGGGTTTTCTTATACGTGCTACAATTGTGGGCAATCGGGTCATATGGCTCGTGAGTGTCCGAAACCACGTTCCGGAAACAAAGTCACTTGTTTTAATTGCGGCAAAGAAGGGCATAAGAAGTTGGAGTGTCCCGACTTGCGAAACGACAATGTGAAACGGTTAGAGAAGGCGGCGGGTACAGCTAGGGGTCGCAACTACTTGATGACAAATGATGAAGCCAAACAATCGCACGAAGTTGTCTCAGGTACTTACATGGTTAATTCTAATCCGGCAAGGATTCTTTTCGATAGCGGTGCAAATTTGTCGTTTGTGTCTCCTAAATTTGTGCCTAAACTTAATAGACCGTTAGCTAAGTTAAGTCGTCCGATAGAAGTCAAAATAGCGGACGGCAAGACGGTGCTAGTGGTTGATGTGTGTGAAAATTGTGATGTTGTTTTTGGTGCCGAAACCTTTAAAATTGATCTTATTCCAATGACCTTGGGTGACTTTGATATTGTCGTTGGTATGGATTGGCTCGATCGTTATAGAGCCGATATTGCATGCCATGATAAGTTTATTCATGTGAAGACCCCAAGTGGGGGAGAGTTAATTATTCATGGTGATAAGCGAAGGAGACAGTGCCGATATGCACTTTTGCACGGGCACATCGTTTTGTTGTTACCGGTGGCATGGCTTTCCTTGCTCATGTTGTTGATACTCGTAATGAGCCACCACCCATTCGTGAAATTCCGGTTGTTAGTGAATTCTAAGACGTTTTTCTGGACGAATTACCGGGTGTTCCGGCGGAAAGACAAGTTGAATTTCGCATCGAGTTGGTTCCGGGGGCTACCCCCATTGCTAAAACTCCTTATCGTTTAGCGCCAACGGAGATGCAAGAGTTGTTAAATCAAATTCAAGAATTGCTCGAGAAGGGTTTTATTCGACCGAGTGCTTCGCCATGGGGCGCTCCGGTGTTATTTGTGAAGAAGAAATATGGTAGTATGCGTATGTGCATTGATTACCGTGAGTTGAATAAAGTGACGATCAAGAATCGTTATCCATTACCTAGGATTTACGATTTATTTGATCAACTTCAAGGTGCAACGTATTTCTCTAAGATCGACCTACGGTCCGGCTATCACCAAATGCGGGTCCGTGAAGAAGACATAGAGAAAACGGCTTTTCGAACGCGTTACGGGCATTATGAGTTTGTAGTTATACCCTTTGGTCTTACGAATGCACCGGCGGCATTCATGGATCTTATGAACCGAGTGTGCCAACCTATGTTGGATAAGTCGGTAATAGTGTTCATTGACGACATACTAGTCTACTCGAAAAGTATGAACGAACATGAACATCATTTGCGTGAAGTATTGAAGACGCTACGAAAGGAGGAGTTGTATGCAAAGTTCTCCAAATGTGAATTTTGGCTAAGGGAAGTTCAATTCCTTGGTCATATTGTGAACGAAAACGGTATTCAAGTAGATCCGGGGAAGATCGAAACGGTGAAGAGTTGGGGACGACCGACTACGCCTACGGAAATCCGAAGTTTTCTCGGATTGGCCGGTTATTATCGTCGGTTTATCCAAGATTTTTCTAAGATCGCTTCTTCGTTGACGAAATTGACAAGGAAGAATGCGAGGTTTGGTTGGGAGAACGAGCAAGAAATTGCTTTTCAATTGTTAAAAGAGAAGTTTTGTCAAGCTCCGGTGTTAGTGTTACCGTAAGGTGTTGAAGACATGGTGGTTTATTGTGATGCTTCCTTAAATGGTCTCGGGTGTGTTCTAATGCAAAGAGGTAAAGTCATCGCTTATGCCTCTCGACAATTAAAGGAACATGAAACGAGGTATCCGACTCATGATCTTGAGTTGGCGGCGGTAGTGCATGCGTTGAAAATTTGGCGCCATTACTTGTATGGTGTCAAGTGTACGATTTATTCGGATCATAAGAGTTTGAAACATCTCTTTAATCAACGAGATTTGAATTATCGCCAACGTAGGTGGATGGATGTGGTGAAAGACTACGATTGTGAAATACTTTATCATCCGGGTAAGGCGAATGTGGTCGCGGATGCGTTGAGTCGAAAGAGTCAACATCCGGCGATAAAAGTGGGGTCGTTACGTTTGATTATTACCAACGATTTTCTTGAAAAGCTTGGTGAGATTCAAATAGAGGCTTATGTTCACAACAAGCATGCGGAGAGAATCGTGGGCCAATCGGAGTTTATTACTATGGGTCCGCGTGGTTTGTTGTCTTTCCAAGGAAGGGTGTGGGTGCCTAAGATGGGTGATTACCGACGAGTGCTACTTGATGAAGCACATAAGTCAAAATACTCCATTCATCCGGGCGCGACGAAAATGTATCTTGACTTGAAGAAAGATTATTGGTGGCCGGGCATGAAACGTGATGTTGTGAAGTATGTTGAGCAATGTGTCACATGTTTACAAGTAAAAGCCGAACACCAAAAGCCGTATGGTAAGTTGCAACCGTTAGAAATCCCGAAATGGAAATGGGAGCACATTACCATGGATTTCATTACAAAGTTACCTAAAACGGAGAGAACCCAATTCGATTCGATTTGGGTTATAGTTGACCGATTGACAAAAAGCGCTTTGTTTCTTCCCATTAAAGAAGCGATATCGTCGGAGACTTTGGCTAAGTTGTTTATCAAGGAAGTGGTCTCGCGACATGGGGTTCCTATATCTATTATTTCGGATCGAGATACCCGTTTTACATCTCGGTTTTGGGAAAAGTTTCATGAAGATATGGGTACGCAATTGAAGTTGAGCATGGCGTATCATCCTCAAACGGACTGTCAAACCGAACGTACGAATCAAACTTTGGAAGACATGCTACGAGCGTGCATCATTGACTTTGGTGGTAGTTGGGATGAGCATTTGCCTTTGGTGGAATTCTCGTACAATAATAGTTATCATACTAGTATCGGGATGCCACCTTACGAAATGCTTTATGGGCGTAGGTGTCGAACACCCGTTTGTTGGGGAGAAGTGGGTCAAAGAGAGATCGGGAGTACCGATTTGGTTTTAGAGACAAATAGCAAGATCGATTTGATTCGGGAACATTTGAAGAAGGCTCAAGATAGGCAAAAGTCGTATGCCGATAGACGTAGGTGATTGATTGAGTTCCAAGAAGGCGATATGGTGATGCTTAAGGTTTCGCCATGGAAGGGTATTATTCGATTTCGAAAACGGGGAAAGTTAGCTCCTCGGTTTATTGGGCCGTTCAAGGTTTTAGCTCGTGTTGGTGAAGTTGCATATCGATTGGAATTACCCGAAGAGCTTGCGGGGATCCATAATACATTTCATGTTTCCCACCTCCGTAAGTGTCTTGCGGATGATTCCTCATGGATGCCTTTAGACGAGATCGAGCTAAACAACAAGTTAGAATATGTCGAGGAACAGATTGCTATCCTTGACGAGAAGGTGAAAATGTTGAGGAATAAAGAGGTGAGAACTTTCAAGGTTCAATAGAGGCGAAGTAAAGGTTCCGAGTTCACTTGGGAGCCCGAAGAGTTCGTGTTAGTTTATCTTCCCTCGTGTCATGCGGCTTGGATTGCGAGGTCGCAATCCGGTTCAAGTGGGGGAGAGTTGTAAGATCCTGTTTTCTTTTTTTGGGTTTGGACGCCGTCCAAAAATTTGGGACGCCGTCCCAGTTCGAAGACCTGGACGCCTTCCAACATTTTGGGACGCCGTCCAGAATGGCTGGCAGGCATGTCTTTTTGCTATTAATTATTTTAGATGGGTATTTTGGTAATTTCACTTCTTGGACGAATTTTAAAGCCCTAGATCAGTTTTGGGAGTCTCATTACTCCATTCACAACCACCAAACATCATCCACTTTAATTCTAGAGAGAGAGTGCTCTTAAGTGTGAGAAAGCTCAAATAGGAGAGGAAGAAGCTTGTTTCGGGTTCTAGCTCGAGCATTGAAGTTGTTCATCTCCTCGTTAGCTTCGTTTTGATTGTGGTGGTAAGCCCTAAAATTGATTTCTCTAGTTAATATGTTTAAGGGTTAGGGTTTGGGTTAAAGTTGTACATAAAACACATGTATGAGTGATTTTGGGGTTTTGGGTAAGTTTGGGTCATGAAGACCCAAATGGTGACTAACTTAGGGTTTTGAAATGTTGAAATGTGTAAATGGGTCTCAAAGGCCTAATAGATCACTAGTACACCTATAGTGAAATGTCCCGTTCTTATTGATTAAAAACGTTCCATATTAATTGATTTCGTTGCGAGGTTTTGACCTCTATATAAGAAATTTTTCAAAGACTGCATTCATTTTAAAACAAACCATAACCTTTATTTCATAAATAAAGGTTTAAAAAGCTTTACGTAGATTATCAAATAATGATAATCTAAAATATCTTGTTTACACACGACCATTACATAATGGTTTACAATACAAATATGTTACATCGAAATCAGTTTCTTGAATGCAGTTTTTACACAATATCATACAAACATGGACTCCAAATCTTGTCCTTATTTTAGTATGCAACAGCAGAAGCTCTTAGTATTCACCTGAGAATAAACATACTTTAAACGTCAACAAAAATGTTGGTGAGTTATAGGTTTAACCTATATATATCAAATCGTAACAATAGACCACAAGATTTCATATTTCAATACACATCCCATACATAGAGATAAAAATCATTCATATGGTGAACACCTGGTAACCGACATTAACAAGATGCATATATAAGAATATCCCCATCATTCCGGGATCCTCCTTCGGACATGATATAAATTTCGAAGTACTAAAGCATCTGGTACTTTGGATGGGGTTTGTTAGGCCCAATAGATCTATCTTTAGGATTCGCGTCAATTAGGGTGTCTGTTCCCTAATTCTTAGATTACCAGACTTAATAAAAAGGGACATATTCGATTTCGATAATTCAACCATAGAATGTAGTTTCACGTACTTGTGTCTATTTTGTAAATCATTTATAAAACCTGCATGTATTCTCATCCCAAAAATATTAGATTTTAAAAGTGGGACTATAACTCACTTTCACAGATTTTTACTTCGTCGGGAAGTAAGACTTGGCCACTGGTTGATTCACGAACCTATAACAATATATACATATATATCAAAGTATGTTCAAAATATATTTACAACACTTTTAATATATTTTGATGTTTTAAGTTTATTAAGTCAGCTGTCCTCGTTAGTAACCTACAACTAGTTGTCCACAGTTAGATGTACAGAAATAAATCAATAAATATTATCTTGAATCAATCCACGACCCAGTGTATACGTATCTCAGTATTGATCACAACTCAAACTATATATATTTTGGAATCAACCTCAAACCTGTATAGCTAACTCCAACATTCACATATAGAGTGTCTATGGTTGTTCCGAAATATATATAGATGTGTCGATATGATAGGTCGAAACATTGTATACGTGTCTATGGTATCTCAAGATTACATAATATACAATACAAGTTGATTAAGTTATGGTTGGAATATATTTGTTACCAATTTTCACGTAGCTAAAATGAGAAAAATTATCCAATCTTGTTTTACCCATAACTTCTTCATTTTAAATCCGTTTTGAGTTAATCAAATTGCTATGGTTTCATATTGAACTCTATTTTATGAATCTAAACAGAAAAAGTATAGGTTTATAGTCGGAAAAATAAGTTACAAGTCGTTTTTGTAAAGGTAGTCATTTCAGTCGAAAGAACGACGTCTAGATGACCATTTTAGAAAACATACTTCCACTTTGAGTTTAACCATAATTTTTGGATATAGTTTCATGTTCATAATAAAAATCATTTTCTCAGAATAACAACTTTTAAATCAAAGTTTATCATAGTTTTTAATTAACTAACCCAAAACAGCCCGCGGTGTTACTACGACGGCGTAAATCCGGTTTTACGGTGTTTTTCTTGTTTTCAGGTTTTAAATCATTAAATTAGCATATCATATAGATATAGAACATGTGTTTAGTTGATTTTAAAAGTCAAGTTAGAAGGATTAACTTTTGTTTGCGAACAAGTTTAGAATTAACTAAACTATGTTCTAGTGATTACAAGTTTAAACCTTCGAATAAGATAGCTTTATATATGTGAATCGAATGATGTTATGAACATCATTTCTACCTTAAGTTCCTTGGATAAATCTACTGTAAAAGAGAAAAATGGATCTAGCTTCAACGGATCCGTGGATGGCTCGAAGTTCTTGAAGCAGAATCATGACACGAAAACAAGTTCAAGTAAGATCATCACTTGAAATAAGATTGTTATAGTTATAGAAATTGAACCAAAGTTTGAATATGATTATTACCTTGTATTAGAATGATAACCTACTGTAAGAAACAAAGATTTCTTGAGGTTGTATGATCACCTTACAAGATTGGAAGTGAGCTAGCAAACTTGAAAGTATTCTTGATTTTATGTAACTAGAACTTGTAGAATATATGAAGAACACTTAGAACTTGAAGATAGAACTTGAGAGAGATCAATTAGATGAAGAAAATTGAAGAATGAAAGTGTTTATAGGTGTTTTTGGTCGTTGGTGTATGGATTAGATATAAAGGATATGTAATTTTGTTTTCATGTAAATAAGTCATGAATGATTACTCATATTTTTGTAATTTTATGAGATATTTCATGCTAGTTGCCAAATGATGGTTCCCACATGTGTTAGGTGACTCACATGGGCTGATAAGAGCTGATCATTGGAGTGTATATACCAATAGTACATACATCTAAAAGCTATGCATTGTACGAGTACGAATACGGGTGCATACGAGTAGAATTGTTGATGAAACTGAACGAGGATGTAATTGTAAGCATTTTTGTTAAGTAGAAGTATTTTGATAAGTGTATTTAAGTCTTTCAAAAGTGTATAAATACATATTAAAACACTACATGTATATACATTTTAACTGAGTAGTTAAGTCATCGTTAGTCGTTACATGTAAGTGTTGTTTTGAAACCTTTAGGTTAACGATCTTCTTAAATGTTGTTAACCCAATGTTTATAATATCAAATGAGATTTTAAATTATTATATTATCATGATATTATCATGTATGAATATCTCTTAATATGATATATATACATTAAATGTCTTTACAACGATAATCGTTACATATATGTCTCGTTTAAAAATCATTAAGTTAGTAGTCTTGTTTTTACATATGTAGTTCATTGTTAATATACTTAATGATATGTTTACTTATCATAGTATCATGTTAACTATATATATATCCATATATATGTCATCATATATTTTTTACAAGTTTTAACGTTCGTGAATCACCGGTCAACTTGGGTGGTCAATTGTCTATATGAAACATATTTCAATTAATCAAGTCTTAACAAGTTTGATTGCTTAACATGTTGAAAACACTTAATCGTGTAAATAACAATTTCATTTAATATATATATAAACATGGAAAAGTTCGGGTCACTACAGTACCTACCCGTTAAATAAATTTCGTCCCGAAATTTTAAGCAATTGAAGGTGTTGACGTATCTTCTGGAAATAAATGTGGGTATTTCTTCTTCATCTGATCTTCTCGTTCCCAGGTGAACTCGGGTCCTCTACGAGCATTCCATCGAACCTTAACAATTGGTATCTTGTTTTGCTTAAGTCTTTTAACCTCACGATCCATTATTTCGACGGGTTCTTCGATGAATTGAAGTTTATCGTTGATTTGGATTTCATCTAATGGAATAGTGAGATCTTCTTTAGCAAAACATTTCTTCAAATTTGAGACGTGGAAAGAGTTATGTACAACCACGAGTTGTTGAGGTAATTCAAGTCGGTAAGCTACTGGTCCGACACGATCAATAATCTTGAATGGTCCAATATACCTTGGATTTAATTTCCCTCATTTACCAAATCGAACAACGCCTTTCCAAGGTGCAACTTTAAGCATGACCATCTCTCCAATTTCAAATTCTATATCTTTTCTTTTAATGTCAGCGTAGCTCTTTTGTCGACTTTGGGCGGTTTTCAACCGTTGTTGAATTTGGATGATCTTCTTGGTAGTTTCTTGTATTATCTCCGGACCCGTAATCTGTCTATCCCCCACTTCACTCCAACAAATAGAAGACCTGCACTTTCTACCATAAAGTGCTTCAAACGGCGCCATCTCAATGCTTGAATGGTAGTTGTTGTTGTAGGAAAATTCTGCTAACGGTAGATGTCGATCCCAACTGTTTTCAAAATCAATAACACATGCTCGTAGCATGTCTTCAAGCGTTTGTATCGTCCTTTCGTTCTGCCCATCAGGTTGTGGATGATAGGCAGTACTCATGTCTAGACGAGTTCCTAATGCTTGCTGTAATGTCTACCATAATCTTGAAATAAATCTGCCATCCCTATCAGAGATAATAGAGATTGGTATTCCATGTCTGGAAACGACTTCCTTCAAATACAGTCGTGCTAACTTCTCCATCTTGTCATCTTCTCTTATTGGCAGGAAGTGTGCTGATTTGGTGAGACGATCAACTATTACCCAAATAGTATCAAAACCACTTGCAGTCCTTGGCAATTTAGTGATGAAATCCATGGTAATGTTTTCCCATTTCCATTCCGGGATTTTGGGTTGTTGAAGCAGACCTGATGGTTTCTGATGCTCAGCTTTGACCTTAGAACACGTCAAACATTCTCCTACGTATTTAGCAACATCGGCTTTCATACCCGGCCACCAAAAATGTTTCTTGAGATCCTTGTACATCTTCCCCGTTCCAGGATGTATTGAGTATCTGGTTTTATGAGCTTCTCTAAGTACCATTTCTCTCATATCTCCAAATTTTGGAACCCAAATCCTTTCAGCCCTATACCGGGTTCCGTCTTCCTGAATATTAAGATGCTTCTCTGATCCTTTGGGTATTTCATCCTTTAAATTTCCCTCTTTTAAAACTCCTTGTTGCGCCTCCTTTATTTGAGTAGTAAGGTTATTGTGAATCATTATATTCATAGATTTTACTCGAATGGGTTCTCTGTCCTTCCTGCTCAAGGCGTCGGCTACCACATTTGCCTTCCCCGGGTAGTAACGAATCTCAAAGTCGTAATCATTCAACAATTCAATCCACCTACGCTGCCTCATATTCAGTTGTTTCTGATTAAATATGTGTTGAAGACTTTTGTGGTCGGTATATATAATATTTTTGACCCCATATAAGTAGTGCCTCCAAGTCTTTAATGCAAAAACAACCGCGCCTAATTCCAAATCATGCGTCGTATAATTTTGTTCATGAATCTTCAATTGTCTAGACGCATAAGCAATCACCTTCGTTCGTTGCATTAATACACAACCGAGACCTTGCTTTGATGCGTCACAATAAATCACAAAATCATCATTCCCTTCAGGCAATGACAATATAGGTGCCATAGTTAGCTTTTTCTTCAATAACTGGAACGCTTTCTCTTGTTCATCCTTCCATACAAATTTCTTCCCTTTATGCATTAATGCAGTCAAGGGTTTTGCTATTCTGGAAAAGTCTTGGATGAACTTTCTGTAGTAACCAGCTAGTCCTAAAAACTGGCGTATGTGTTTCGGAGTTTTTGGGGTTTCCCACTTTTCAACAGTTTCTATCTTTGCTGGATCCACCTTAATACCTTCTTTGTTCACTATGTGACCGAGGAATTGAACTTCTTCCAACCAAAATGCACACTTTGAAAACTTAGCGTACAATTCTTCCTTCCTCAATACTTCTAACACTTTTCTCAAATGTTCACCGTGTTCTTGGTCATTCTTTGAGTAAATAAGTATGTCATCAATGAAAACAATGACAAACTTGTCAAGGTTTGGTCCACACACTCGGTTCATAAGGTCCATAAACACAGCTGGTGCATTAGTTAAACCAAACGGCATGACCATAAACTCGTAATGACCGTAACGTGTTCTGAAAGCAGTCTTTGGAATATCATCTTCTTTCACCCCCATTTGATGATGCCCGGAACGTAAGTCAATCTTCGAATAAACAGACGAGCCTTGTAGTTGATCAAATAAGTCGTCAATTCTCGGTAGTGGGTAGCGGTTCTTGATGGTAAGTTTGTTCAACTCTCGGTAGTCGATACACAACCTGAATGTACCATATTTCTTCTTGACAAACAAAACAGGAGCTCCCCACGGTGATGTGCTTGGTCGAATGAAACCACGCTCTAAAAGTTCTTGTAATTAGCTTTGCAGTTCTTTCATCTCGCTGGGTGCAAGTCTGTAAGGAACACGAGCTATTGGTGCAGCTCCTGGTACAAGATCTATTTGAAATTCAACGGATCGATGTGGGGGTAATCCCGGTAATTCTTTTGGAAATACATCGGGAAATTCTTTTGCAATGGGAACATCATTGATGCTCTTTTCTTCAGTTTGTACTTTCTCGACATGTGCTAGAACAGCATAGCAACCTTTTCTTATTAGTTTTTGTGCCTTGAAATTACTAATAAGATGTAGCTTCGTGTTGCCCTTTTCTCCGTACATCATTAAGGGTTTTCCTTTTTCTCATATAATGCGAATTGCATTTTTGTAACAAACGATCTCTGCTTTCACTTCTTTCAACCAGTCCATACCGATTATCACATCAAAACTCCCTAACTCTACTGGTATCAAATCAATCTTAAATGTTTCGCTAACCAGTTTAATTTCTCAATTCCGACATATATTATCTGCTGAAATTAATTTACCATTTGCTAATTCAAGTAAAAATTTACTATCCAAAGGCGTCAATGGACAACTTAATTTAGCACAAAAATCTCTACTCATATAGCTTCTATCCGCACCCGAATCAAATAAAACGTAAGCAGATTTATTGTCAATAAGAAACGTACCCGTAACAAGCTCCGGTTCTTCCTGTGCCTCTGCCGCATTAATATTGAAAACTCTTCCGCTGCCTTCTCCATTCGTGTTCTCCTGGTTCGGGCAATTTCTAATAATGTGGCTCGATTTTTCACATTTATAACAAACTACATTGGCATAACTTGCTCCGACACTACTTGCTCCGCCATTACTCGTTCTGACACCATTTGTTCCTTTCGTTCTATTAACCCCTGGTCCGTAGACCTCACACTTCGCCGCGCTATGACCATTTCTTTTACACTTGTTGCAAAATTTGGTGCAGAACCCCGAGTGATACTTTTCACACCTTTGGCATAGCTGCTTCTGATTGTTGTTGTTGTTGTTGCGGTTATTATTGTTGTTGGGATGATTGTTGCAGTTACTGTTGTTGTTGTTGTTGTTGTTGTTGTTGTTGGGCCATTTGTTGTAGTTGCGATTGATGTTGCGATTGTTGGGATAATTGTTGCGATTATTGTTGTAATTGCTGTTGTTGTTGTATTGGTGATTCTTATCACCGTTTTCCTCCCACTTTCTTTTGACTTGCTTCACATTGGCCTCTTCAGCAGTGTGTTCTTTAATTCTTTCTTCAATCTGGTTCACTAGTTTGTGAGCCATTCTACATGCCTGTTGTATGGAGGCGGGCTCGTGTGAACTTATATCTTCTTGGATTCTTTCCGGTAATCCGTTCACAAACGCGTCGATCTTCTCTTCCTCATCGTCGAATGCTCCCGGACACAATAGGCACAATTCTGTGAATCGACTTTCGTACGTGGTAATATCAAATCCTTGGGTTCGTAACCTTCTAAGTTCTGTCTTGAGCTTATTGACCTCAGTTCTGGGACGGTACTTCTCGTTCATCAAGTGCTTGAATGCTGACCACGGTAGTGCGTACGCATCGTCTTATCCCACTTGCTCTAGATAGGTATTCCACCATGTTAACGCAGAACCTGTGAAGGTATGCGTAGCGTACTTCACTTTGTCCTCTTCAGTACACTTACTTATGGCAAACACCGATTCGACCTTCTCGGTCCACCGTTTCAATCCAATCGGTCCTTCGGTTCCATCAAATTCCATAGGTTTGCAGGCAGTGAATTCTTTGTAGGTGCATCCTACACGATTTCCTGTACTGCTAGATCCAAGGTTATTGTTGGTATGTAGCGCAGCCTGTACTGCGGCTATGTTTGAAGCTAGAAAAGTACGGAATTCCTCTTCATTCATATTCACGGTGTGTCGAGTAGTCGGTGCCATTTCCTTCAAAATAGTCAAATGGAACAAGTTAATCATACAGAATATTAAGAGTAGTTAATAGTATTTCGTAGCATAATATGAACTCATTTATAAAAGCTTTTTCTTCATATTAGCGTTTTATAAGTTTAAATTCGGGTAGTACCTACCCGTTAAGTTCATACTTAGTAGCTAATATACAATTCAACTACTACAATTCTATATGAAAAACTGATTATAATAATATTTCGCGTTCAAACTTTTACACAATATTTTACAAACTTACAATACCGCTTATTTTACATATAGCATGAAATATAGCACACAATAAATTTGATACAAGATGGTTGTGAAGATAATTCTAGCTAGTACACAAGTCATTCAGCAAAGGCAATAAAGACACGTAATTCATACGTCCAGAAACAAGTCATGCATTCTGGTTTTACTAGTATTACTTCCCATCCTTGGTCTTGTGGAACATAACCGTTATGGCCGTTGATAAGACAGCGTGTTGTAACGTCGTCAAAGGGACGAGGGTTACGTAATGTCCAACATGTAGCGACCCCGACAAATCGTCAAGTGACGGCGTCGACTACGTAGGTCCCATTACATGGTCATAAGTCTTTAAGACAACGTTTGACCAAAATATGTCGCATTCATTTCAATGTAAAAGGGTGTTTCAAGTTTACAAAAGAAGTTCGACGGCTAGTTACATTACAATGTTAAACGTACAATTGAAACCTATGCGACACAATTTAAAAGTAGTCAAAAAGATGCTCCAAATATGCATGTATACTCGACATCCAAGCAAGTATCAAAAGAGTGCGAAAGCATGTATCACTTAAGCATTCAAAACCTGAGAAAAACATAGAAGAATCTGTCAACGAAAACGTTGGTGAAATCATAGGTTTAGTAAGTAAATTGTATTGAACCACAAGGTTCTTTATGAATTGCTTAACCAAAATCGTTCACATTCCATAATAGTATTTGTATCACGAGCACCCAATTATCAAGGCTTAACCGAATCTTCCCTCTGAATTTTGAATTTAGTGTTAGAACTTACACTATACATTGTTGAAATTATATTTCATTCACTAACGGTAGCGAACCGTCTGAATGAGGGTTTGTTAAACCCGTATGGCCACACAACATAATTACACGCTTACACTTACACCCTGCAAGTGGAACTAATGATAATTGGATTGAGGACTTTTGTTCAAACTCGTATGCATCTTTGTATTCGTATTTGTTCACAATGTAAAAGCATGAAAAGTAAATAAGTATGAAATGTATGTGTTTCTCAGCCCACGATGTAAAGAACAAAAGTGATTAAAAAAGTGGGACTATGATCTCACCTTGAGTGCAAGAGTTAATAAAGTACTTCAACAAGTAGACGCGTGCAAAGACAAAGCTAGTCTTGACCTAAACAAATAGGTTGTATCAATAACGATAGTCACGAAGGGTCAAAGATGTTCAATTAGTCCTATGGCTCGTTACGACTCGATTAATATAGCACGTGGATCAATTTGTCAAGTTTCATGCACGACACAAGTAGTTAAGCATGTTAGAACGATTGTATAATCGTTTGGTAAAGTTTGACTAAAAGTCAAACTTGGTCAAAGTCAAAGTCAACGGGGTCGGGTCGGGTATCCGACAATTTTCCCAAGACGAGAAGTCATATAAGAGCCTAATAGTCAAGTTTCATGTTAAACGGAGTTTTAGTTAAGCGAAAACATTTTTGTGACATTTAAAAACAAAAGAGAGTGGCCTGGGGCTTTTGCGCGGCGCGCACTGGGTTGCGCGGCGCGCACCCAAGTGCAATTTCTGGTCAGAACTCAACCAAGAAGGCAAACATATGGGATCTCTGATTCTGCGCGGCGCGCGGGTAAATGCGCGGCGCGCAATACCTGGGAATCATGCAGTTTGCAGAAAAATGGTCCAAGTCACGAACCAAAATACAATATAACACATTTCATGCACCGAAAACACTTAAAACGCATAACCTATATCATTAGAAAGGTAATTTGACAAGGAAAACAACTAAGCACATTTCATCAAGCAATTCATCACTAACAACAACCAAAAACCGCATTAAACGTTCATAATCAAAGTTTCAAGTTCTAAAAACGCATTTCATGATTCGGGCAACCAATTTACATGTATGATATGCCGTTTCGAAGGTAATCAAACACACATTGCAACTAAACACTTATCAACAACAATTCATAGCATTTGATGCACCAAAAGTTCATATAAAGCTTATCAAACCCTAATCCAAAATCACCAAAATCACTAATCAAGTTTATGAAGTTTTACAAATCAACCTACACATCAAATTGAAGCTAGTGACACTAGGAACACATCTAATACTTGCACTTTAACATATTAACAACATTTAAGCATCCAAATCATAAATCAAACACACCAAACTTTCAAGTTCATGCTAGTTATCAAAAATAACGAAATCGAACATATAAATCATATATTCATGTTAGACTTGAGCCATAGACACTAATTAACAACTTTATAAGTTAAAAACATCAAGAACACAAAAATCTAGTGATTTTAGAAAGTTACCCAAACGAGATGAGGTTGGTATGAAATCGAAGAGGAAGATGCAAGGATTCCAAATATGTAATTTGTTTGGATTGAAGCTTGATCGATTTAAAATGGATGATGATTTCTTGTTTGAAGATTTGAGAGAATTCTTGAAAGTGTTAAAAGAAAATGAAAATGAAAATGGAAAGGAATGGGGAGGTGGGTGTTGACTAGTCAAAAGCTAGTCACATCTTTGCTCCCTTGGCGAAACTAGTCCCTCGAGTTTGTTGTCGGGTGCGGGAATTAACCAAACGAAATATTTTAAAACGTTAGAGTAAACGAGTGATGTTATAATTAAATAACGAGAATATTATGAACGTTAGTTAACGAAAGATGCCAAATTAAATGACGAAAGATATTATTTTAAAAAAAAAAAAAAGACGGTGTTAAAATAAATTTAACGGAAAAACGCGGGATGTTACATTATCCACACCTCAAAAGAAATTTCGTCCCGAAATTTAGTTGGAAGTAATAGTCGATGTCTCTTACTCGAGACCTAGTGTAGTAACTCTACGAATGATTGAAGGTACTTTCCTGGACATTCCACGAATCCGGATAGTCGGGGTGTTACGTTGTATTAGGGCTTGGTTTTACGATCCACAAGTTCAGCCGGTTTTTCCTATGAGGAGGAGTTTGTCATCAATAGTTGGTGCATCTAGAAGGATTGCACGTTCCTGTTCCGCAGGACACGTTTCTAAATTTGTTACACGAAATGTAGGGTAAACGGAAACTTAATTGAGTCGGAAGTTCTAAACGGTAGGAAGCGGTTCCAATACGCCCCAAGGTTTCAAAAGGTTCGATATTGTGGATATAGCCTTTCTCGATTTCCCAAAATGGATTACACCTTTCCAAGGTGCGGTTTCTCAATATTATGCAGTTACACACTGGGATTTGTGAGGTTTTCATCTAAGTTTGGTATAACTCTTCTGGCGACTACGGGTCATCTCGAGCCCTTCTCGGACTTGAACGATCTCAATTGTTGTTTCTTGATGGAGTTCAGATTCGGTGATTTGCTTGCCACATGCTTTGGTTAAATGAATCGGGGTATGACATTAGCGGTCCTATAGGGTTTCAGAAAGTGCGTGTGAACACACGAGTGGTGACTACTGTTGTAAGAGGGATCTACTAAAAGCGACCATGCAAGTTTGAAACATGTCTTTCGAAGACGTAAATCGTTCGTTTGTTCGGTTCGTCTGTTTGTGGGAGATACACGGTACATGTGTCTAAGCGGGTTCCCAAGGTCTCTTGTAACGCTAGAAGTGAAACGAGTATTTCGATACAGGATAAATGACGAAGATACACCGTGTTGGAATAGAATCTCTTAAGATATGTTTGAACAAGTCAGTTAGGGTTCGAAAAATGTTCGTTAGGACTATTCACCCTCGTGGCGAATACTAATGTAATATGAGGAGTTTATCTATCCATGGAGAAATGTTACAAGGAGTTTCCTTAAACGGAAATGCGAGCGATGAGGATAGGAGTGAAATGAGGACTTTGAATAGGATGAGCTTACATCTCGAGGTTGCCATAACGTGCCTCTAGTTGTCAAAAGTTGAAGTCTGAAAGAGAAACGAGATAGTACACGTAGTTGTATAGTTCGGGGTTGAATAATAGTTGGCCGATTATCAGAAACACAAGGGCGTTAAGTCAAAGAAGAGTGAAGTATCGTTGGATTGTGTGTTATCTTAAATTCCAGTAATATCAGACGGTAACGGTGAAATATCAGAGGTATGTAGTGTGGTACGTGATGACGAGAAAATTGATCGGATCCACAATTTAGTATTCGACTTCTTCGTGCAAAATAACGAATTTAACTAGAAATGTTGGTGTGAAGAATCACGCTCAAGGCTCGAACACTGAGAGGTTTATAGTTTTTCCTTAGTGAGTTAACGAGTTTAAAAGTCGTGTAACACGAGAAAAGTCAGAAATGAATCTTCGGTAATAACAGACGAGATCTAAGATTTTACGAATACAAGTCTGAGTGGGGAGAGTTTCCTGATTACATGTGGCTTGATTTCGAGATTGATTGTAATGCCTTGACCATTAACATTATGGTCTAGAAAATTGGACTTCGTTCAACAGAAATTCTCACTTGGAGAATTTGGTATAGAGTTGCTCTTTTCTCAAAAGTTCGAGCGTAAGATGGTGATGTTGTTCGTTTTCCTTCTTTACTTGAATAAGTTAAGATGTCATCTATAAATACGATAACAGATTTGTCTAGATAAGTTTGCATACGTGGTTTAGGAGGTTTATGGATACGGACGAGCCTTGGATAAATCGAATGGTACTAAGAGAGATTTACAACTAACGTTGCGAGTTCGGAAAAGACTCAGGAGACATCGTCTCCCTTAACCCCCAATTGATGATAACCGGAACGGAGGTCGTTTTGGAATACACACGGGATTCATGCAAGAAATCATGAGGTCATGGATGCGAGGGAGAGGGTATCGGTTTCCAACCGAAAATTACTCAGTTCACAATAATCTATACAAGATGATGGGGAAACATTTTTTATTTTTTTTTTTTTTTTTTTTTTTACGAATAGGTTCCGAGCTCCCTAGTTCTATAGGTGTCAAGTCAAAAGTCTTAACGTATATCCTCCAATAAAATTTATAGGCACACAATATTTTCCGTTGGTCACTTAAATTGTCTAAGTAGTGTCTAGGGGAAAAAGGTGAAGTGCAAAGAGTATGAGTCAGAGCCTTGTTTATAAAACGTCTAACGGTAACCGAATCGAATAAACATGAAACGTGAGAATTTCGAGAAGAAACATACCCGTGACTAGTCCATCGTCGTCTCGGGCATCCTAGGCGTTGATGTTGAAAGTTTAACGGCGTGCGTTGGGGTTGATTTTCTTATTTGGGCACGCACTCCTAAAATGACCCGGTTGGCCACATTCAAAACAAACACCCGTCTTGGGTGCATTGGGCTCCTTTTGAGCGACGGGAGCGGTATTCCTACAATCGTGGGCTACATGGCCACTTCTTTGACACTTCAAGCAAAATGATTTGCCACATTCGCCTAAATGATGTTTGTAGCACTCGTTACAATACGGTAGGTGTCCGGTATAACCTTTCTTGCCGTTGGGGATGAAGGGCTTCTTGGCGAGGTTGTTGTAATTGCTTGATTGGGGGGCTTCCCATTTTCTTTTGTTGTCACCCGACTTATCCTTGGCTTTAGGTGCCGGCACTTCAATCTCGTCCACTGTTTCAATCAATTGGCGGGCCATATTCAAAGCCTCTTGGTGGTTAGCGGGTTTGGATGACATTACTCCTTGTTTGATGCTCTTGGGGAGACCATCCATGTAAAGTTCAACCCTTAAAGATTCGGGGTTCACAAGATTTGGGCACATCAAAGCAAGTTCGGAGAATCGTTGATTATAGGCCTTAAGGTCATTCCCGACCGCTTTCAGAGCTCTTAGTTCTTGTTCGAGCCTTCGGGTTTCTTCGCGAGGAAAATATTCGGTGATCATCTTTCCTCTTAAGTCGGCCCAAGAGAGAGCGTGGGCTTCGTGGATACCCACCGATTGTACATACGAATTCCACCATGTGAGAGCGATACCGGCGAAGGTGTGAGTGGAATATCTAACCTTGTCTTGGTCTCGACAACCGCTTATGCTAAAGACGGCTTCCGTTTGCTCAAACCATCGGGTGAGCACAACCGGTCCCCCGGTTCCATCGAAAGTGTGAGGTTTGCACCCCATGAAATTCTTATAGGAGCATCCTTCGTTGGAATTTCCGGCTCCATTGTTGTTGTTGTTGTGATGATTGTTGTTATTGTTGTTGTTGGAGGAGTGACCGGCCATGGCCGCATCCACGGCAGTGGCTATCATACGTTGGAGGGCTTGTTCGGGAGTTTCGGGAGGAGCGCGTCAACGAGCCATTGTTCCTTCATGACACAAGAATATCGTTGGTTAGTATTTTCAACAATACTAACCGGAGTATGGAATAAGGATAGAGAGAAAATTTTCCTTGACTCGCCCTAAATTCTTTATGTCATAATGTCGGAACGTCCATGTGAATCACCGTAATATAATCCCGGAAATTATATTACCCTGATTCTCATGTGCATTTAACATTACTTCATAAAGTCAAGGTGGCGCATCAACAAAATTTATCAACGTAAGATCAAGATCGAATACGAGTTAGATATGATAGAAGAGTTCGAGTATAAATGCACAAATAGTCAAGTAATTCCTACTTCAGTCTATATGCCGGTTGTAGTCTAGATTCACCTATGTACCTTATGACTCGGGGTGGACACAAATGAACTCTAAATCCCTACAACCAAGGCTCTGATACCATCTGTAACATCCCAGGTAACACGTTCCCCGTAGCATGATATTGTCCGCTTTGCCCGTAGGCGCACGGCTTTTTCTTGGCAACCACACATGACGAGCACTTTCCCAGGAGGTCACCCATCCTAGTAGTGTCATCGCATGAGCACGCTTAACTGCAGAGTTCTCATGGGATCTACTGCGCTTGTGGTCCCAAAACGCGTCATGCTAGGAAAGGTCTCCACACCCTTATAAGGCATGCTTCGTTCCCCTCTCCAGCCGATGTGGGACGGATGTAACACGGATGTTACAATCCTCCCCCTAATGGGACACAGCGTCCTCGCTGTGCACGTTTGGTCCGGGGCCTGGCTCTGATACCACTTGTAGCGACCCCGACAAATCGTCAAGTGACGGCGTCGACTACGTAGGTCCCATTACATGGTCATAAGTCTTTAAGACAACGTTTGACCAAAATATGTCGCATTCATTTCAATGTAAAAGGGTGTTTCAAGTTTACAAAAGAAGTTCGACGGCTAGTTACATTACAATGTTAAACGTACAATTGAAACCTATGCGACACAATTTAAAAGTAGTCAAAAAGATGCTCCAAATATGCATGTATACTCGACATCCAAGCAAGTATCAAAAGAGTGCGGAAGCATGTATCACTTAAGCATTCAAAACCTGAGAAAAACATAGAAGAATCTGTCAACGAAAACGTTGGTGAAATCATAGGTTTAGTAAGTAAATTGTATTGAACCACAAGGTTCTTTATGAATTGCTTAACCAAAATCGTTCACATTCCAAAATAGTATTTGTATCACGAGCACCCAATTATCAAGGCTTAACCGAATCTTCCCTCTGAATTTTGAATTTAGTGTTAGAACTTACACTATACATTGTTGAAATTATATTTCATTCACTAACGGTAGCGAACCGTCTGAATGAGGGTTTGTTAAACCCGTATGGCCACACAACATAATTACACGCTTACACTTACACCCTGCAAGTGGAACTAATGATAATTGGATTGAGGACTTTTGTTCAAACTCGTATGCATCTTTGTATTCGTATTTGTTCACAATGTAAAAGCATGAAAAGTAAATAAGTATGAAATGTATGTGTTTCTCAGCCCACGATGTAAAGAACAAAAGTGATTAAAAAAGTGGGACTATGATCTCACCTTGAGTGCAAGAGTTAATAAAGTACTTCAACAAGTAGACGCGTGCAAAGACAAAGCTAGTCTTGACCTAAACAAATAGGTTGTATCAATAACGATAGTCACGAAGGGTCAAAGATGTTCAATTAGTCCTATGGCTCGTTACGACTTGATTAATATAGCACGTGGATCAATTTGTCAAGTTTCATGCACGACACAAGTAGTTAAGCATGTTAGAACGATTGTATAATCGTTTGGTAAAGTTTGACTAAAAGTCAAACTTGGTCAAAGTCAAAGTCAACGGGGTCGGGTCGGGTATCCGACAATTTTCCCAAGACGAGAAGTCATATAAGAGCCTAATAGTCAAGTTTCATGTTAAACGGAGTTTTAGTTAAGCGGAAACATTTTTGTGACATTTAAAAACAAAAGAGAGTGGCCTGGGGCTTTTGCGCGGCGCGCACTGGTTGCGCGGCGCGCACCCAAGTGCAATTTCTGGTCAGAACTCAACCAAGAAGGCAAACATCTGGGATCTCTGATTCTGCGCGGCGCGCGGGTAAATGCGCGGCGCGCAATACCTGGGAATCATGCAGTTTGCAGAAAAATGGTCCAAGTCACGAACCAAAATACAATATAACACATTTCATGCACCGAAAACACTTAAAACGCATAACCTATATCATTAGAAAGGTAATTTGACAAGGAAAACAACTAAGCACATTTCATCAAGCAATTCATCAATAACAACAACCAAAAACCGCATTAAACGTTCATAATCAAAGTTTCAAGTTCTAAAAACGCATTTCATGATTCGGGCAACCAATTTACATGTATGATATGCCGTTTCGAAGGTAATCAAACACACATTGCAACTAAACACTTATCAACAACAATTCATAGCATTTGATGCACCAAAAGTTCATATAAAGCTTATCAAACCCTAATCCAAAATCACCAAAATCACTAATCAAGTTTATGAAGTTTTACAAATCAACCTACACATCAAATTGAAGCTAGTGACACTAGGAACACATCTAATACTTGCACTTTAACATATTAACAACATTTAAGCATCCAAATCATAAATCAAACACACCAAACTTTCAAGTTCATGCTAGTTATCAAAAATAACGAAATCGAACATATAAATCATATATTCATGTTAGACTTGAGCCATAGACACTAATTAACAACTTTATAAGTTAAAAACATCAAGAACACAAAAATCTAGTGATTTTAGAAAGTTACCCAAACGAGATGAGGTTGGTATGAAATCGAAGAGGAAGATGCAAGGATTCCAAATATGTAATTTGTTTGGATTGAAGCTTGATCGATTTAAAATGGATGATGATTTCTTGTTTGAAGATTTGAGAGAATTCTTGAAAGTGTTAAAAGAAAATGAAAATGAAAATGGAAAGGAATGGGGAGGTGGGTGTTGACTAGTCAAAAGCTAGTCACATCTTTGCTCCCTTGGCGAAACTAGTCCCTCGAGTTTGTTGTCGGGTGCAGGAATTAACCAAACGAAATATTTTAAAACGTTAGAGTAAACGAGTGATGTTATAATTAAATAACGAGAATATTATGAACGTTAGTTAACGAAAGATGCCAAATTAAATGACGAAAGATATTATTTTAAAAAAAAAAAAAGACGGTGTTAAAATAAATTTAACGGAAAAACGCGGGATGTTACATTAACAGTCCCGTAACAATCTAAAAACCTCATTTCTTACCCCAATTACCGACTCCGTCACTTGTGAGAACGTTTTGTTTAATAGTTGTAGCCCGATGTTCTTGTTCTCACTTTGGTGAGAAGCGAACATTACTAATCCGTAAGCATAACATGCTTCTTTATGTTGCATGTTAGCCGCTTTTTCTAAATCACGAAGTCCAATATTCGGATATATTGAGTCAAAATAATTTCTTAACCCATTGCGTAAAATAGCATTTGGGTTCCCCGCAATATATGCGTCAAAGTAAACACATCGTAACTTATGGATTTCCCAATGTGATATCCCCCATCTTTCGAACGAAAGCCTTTTATAAACCAAGGCATTCTTGGAACGTTCTTCGAATGTCTTACAAACTGATCTCACCTTAAATAGTTGTGCCGAAGAATTCTGACCGACTCTAGACAAGATTTCATCAATCATGTCTCCGGGTAGGTCTCTTAAAATATTGGGTTGTCTATCCATTTTGTGTTTTTATACTGTAAAATAGACAAGAGTTAGATTCATAAAAAAAATACTTATTAATACAAGCAATTTTTACATATATCATAAAGCATAAGCACACTATATTACATATATTACACCACACGAATACAACTATCTTATTCCGACTCGCTTGTTTCTTCTTCTTCGGTTTTGGTTCGCTTTGTCAAGTTTCTAGGGATATATGATGTTCCCCTAATACGAGCCGTCGTTTTCCACATTGGTTTAGAAAAACCTGGTGGTTTAGAGGTTCCCGGGTCATTGTTACAACTTAAGGACTTCGGGGATTGACGATACATATAAAGTTCATCGGGGTTAGAATTAGATTTCTCTATTTTTATGCCCTTTCCCTTATTATTTTCTTTTTCCTTTTTAAATTCAGTTGGGGTAATTTCTATAACATCATCGGAATTCTCGTCGGAATCTGATTCATCGGAGAATTGGTAATCCTCCCAATATTTTGCTTCCTTGGCGGAAACACCATTGACCATAATTAACCTTGGCCAGTTGGTTGAGGATTTTCTTTTACTTAATCGTTTTATTATTTCCCCCACCGGTTCTATTTCCTCCTCCGGTTCCTCCTCTTCAGGTTCTGATTCTTCTTCCGGTTCTGATTCTTCTTCCGGTTCTTCTTCGGGAACTTGTGAATCAGTCCAATATATATTCGACTCTTCGTTATTATTAGGTGAGTCAATGGGATTTGTGCTAGAGGTAGACATCTATCACACAATATCAAACATGTTAAGAGATTAATATATCACATAATATATACATGTTAATAATATATAGTTTCCAACAAAAATGTTAAGCAATCATTTTTAAAGAAAACACGGTCGAAGTCCAGACTCACTAATGCATCCTAACAAACTCGATAAGACACACTAATGCAAATTTTCTGGTTCTCTAAGACCAACGCTCGGATACCAACTGAAATGTCCCGTTCTTATTGATTAAAAACGTTCCATATTAATTGATTTCGTTGTGAGGTTTTGACCTCTATATGAGAAGTTTTTCAAAGACTGCATTCATTTTAAAACAAACCATAACCTTTATTTCATAAATAAAGGTTTAAAAAGCTTTACGTAGATTATCAAATAATGATAATCTAAAATATCTTGTTTACACACGACCATTACATAATGGTTTACAATACAAATATGTTACATCGAAATCAGTTTCTTGAATGCAGTTTTTACACAATATCATACAAACATGGACTCCAAATCTTGTCCTTATTTTAGTATGCAACGGCGGAAGCTCCTAGTATTCACCTGAGAATAAACATGCTTTAAACGTCAACAAAAATGTTGGTGAGTTATAGGTTTAACCTATATATATCAAATCGTAACAATAGACCACAAGATTTCATATTTCAATACACATCACATACATAGAGATAAAAATCATTCATATGGTGAACACCCGGTAACCGACATTAACAAGATGCATATATAAGAATATCCCCATCATTCCGGGATCCTCCTTCGGACATGATATAAATTTCGAAGTACTAAAGCATCCGGTACTTTGGATGGGGTTTGTTAGGCCCAATAGATCTATCTTTAGGATTCGCGTCAATTAGGGTGTCTGTTCCCTAATTCTTAGATTACCAAACTTAATTAAAATGGGCATATTCAATTTCGATAATTCAACCATAGAATGTAGTTTCACGTACTTGTGTCTATTTTGTAAATCATTTATAAAACCTGCATGTATTCTCATCCCAAAAATATTAGATTTTAAAAGTGGGACTATAACTCACTTTCACAGATTTTTACTCCGTCGGGAAGTAAGACTTGGCCACTGGTTGATTCACGAACCTATAACAATATATACATATATATCAAAGTATGTTCAAAATATATTTACAACACTTTTAATATATTTTTATGTTTTAAGTTTATTAAGTCAGCTGTCCTCGTTAGTAACCTACAACTAGTTGTCCACAGTTAGATGTACAGAAATAAATCGATAAATATTATCTTGAATCAATCCACGACCCAGTGTATACGTATCTCAGTATTGATCATAACTCAAACTATATATATTTTGGAATCAACCTCAAACCTGTATAGCTAACTCCAACATTCACATATAGAGTGTCTATGGTTGTTCCGAAATATATATAGATGTGTCGACATGATAGGTCGAAACATTGTATACGTTTCTATGGTATCTCAAGATTACATAATATACAATACAAGTTGATTAAGTTATGGTTGAAATAGATTTGTTACCAATTTTCACGTAGCTAAAATGAGAAAAATTATCCAATCTTGTTTTACCCATAACTTCTTCATTTTAAATCCGTTTTGAGTGAATGAAATTGCTATGATTTCATATTGAACTCTATTTTATGAATCTAAACACAAAAAGTATAGGTTTATAGTCGGAAAAATAAGTTACAAGTCGTTTTTGTAAAGGTAGTCATTTCAGTCGAAAGAACGACGTCTAGATGACCATTTTAGAAAACATACTTCCACTTTGAGTTTAACCATAATTTTTGGATATAGTTTCATGTTCATAATAAAAATCATTTTCTCAGAATAACAACTTTTAAATCAAAGTTTATCAAAGTTTTTAATTAACTAACCCAAAACAGCCCGCGGTGTTACTACGACGGCGTAAATCCGGTTTTACGGTGTTTTTCGTGTTTTCAGGTTTTAAATCATTAAGTTAGCATATCATATAGATATAGAACATGTGTTTAGTTGATTTTAAAAGTCAATTTAGAAGGATTAACTTTTGTTTGCGAACAAGTTTAGAATTAACTAAACTATGTTCTAGTGATTACAAGTTTAAACCTTCGAATAAGATAGCTTTATATATATGAATCGAATGATGTTATGAACATCATTACTACTTTAAGTTCCTTGGATAAACCTACTGGAAAAGAGAAAAATGGATCTAGCTTCAACAGATCCTTGGATGGCTCGAAGTTCTTGAAGCAGAATCATGACACGAAAACAAGTTCAAGTAAGATCATCACTTGAAATAAGATTGTTATAGTTATAGAAATTGAACCAAAGTTTGAATATGATTATTACCTTGTATTAGAATGATAACCTACTGTAAGAAACAAATATTTCTTGAGGTTGGATGATCACCTTACAAGATTGGAAGTGAGCTAGCAAACTTGAAAGTATTCTTGATTTGATGTAACTAGAACTTGTAGAATATATGAAGAACACTTAGAACTTGAAGATATAACTTGAGAGAGATCAATTAGATGAAGAAAATTGAAGAATGAAAGTGTTTGTAGGTGTTTTTGGTCGTTGGTGTATGGATTAGATATAAAGGATATGTAATTTTGTTTTCATGTAAATAAGTCATGAATGATTACTCATATTTTTGTAATTTTATGAGATATTTCATGCTAGTTGCCAAATGATGGTTCTCACATGTGTTAGGTGACTCACATGGGCTGTTAAGAGCTGATCATTGGAGTGTATATACCAATAGTACATACATCTAAAAGCTGTGTATTGTACGAGTACGAATACGGGTGCATACGAGTAGAATTGTTGATGAAACTGAACGAGGATGTAATTGTAAGCATTTTTGTTAAGTAGAAGTATTTTGATAAGTGTATTGAAGTCTTTCAAAAGTGTATAAATACATATTAAAACACTACATGTATATACATTTTAACTGAGTAGTTAAGTCATCGTTAGTCGTTACATGTAAGTGTTGTTTTGAAACCTTTAGGTTAACTATCTTCTTAAATGTTGTTAACCCAATGTTTATAATATCAAATGAGATTTTAAATTATTATATTATCATGATATTATCATGTATGAATATCTCTTAATATGATATATATATATACATTAAATGTCTTTACAACGATAATCGTTACATATATGTCTCGTTTAAAAATCATTAAGTTAGTAGTCTTGTTTTTACATATGTAGTTCATTGTTAATATACTTAATGATATGTTTACTTATCATAGTATCATGTTAACTATATATATATCCATATATATGTCATCATATAGTTTTTACAAGTTTTAACGTTCGTGAATCACCGGTCAACTTGGGTGGTCAATTGTCTATATGAAACATATTTCAATTAATCAAGTCTTAACAAGTTTGATTGCTTAACATGTTGGAAACACTTAATCATGTAAATAACAATTTCATTTAATATATATATAAACATGGAAAAGTTCGGGTCACTACATATAGTTTGTGTTAGTGGGAGTCATTTGGGTTGTGGGTGACCCAAATGGGTATGTTGACTTTGAAATGGGTCAAATGGGTCTTTGATGACCTAGGTTGTCTTGCATGCGTGAAAATGAGTCAACTTGATGTTTAAATGTGTGTTAAGACCTTAAATGGCTAGAATTAGGGTTTTTGGTGAAGTTAACCCATTATTAGGGTTAAAGGTGCAAAATGGGTCGGGATTGCACTTATGGTCAAAAGACTCTAGATTGTTAAGTGAGTTGCTTGACCGACTTAAGCTGTAAATTGATTATGTGCTAAAATGTAATAGGTACGTTACATTGACGTTGCAAGTTCGGTTATCTTACACGAAGACTTTGAGGTGAGTGGAATAATTATATGCGTATGTATATAATGTATCTATTTGTTGTAGCGTGAAAGGTGTAGTGTCGAGGTGTTAAGACACCACGTTTAACGTGAAGAGTGTAGCATCGAGGTGTTAAGATGCCACTCGGGTGTAGCATCGAGGTGTTAAGATGCCACCTAGGAGTGTAGTGTCGAGGTGTTAAGACACCACTCCGTAAAATAATGAGTGAAGCATCGAGGTGTTAAGATGCCACTTGGGGTGAAGTGCCGAGGTGTTAAGGTGCCACCCTAGGGGTTAGTGGTGCGAAGTGTTAAGTGCCCTAATGGATGTTGTGAACACCGATGGCGTTTTCGCGAGCGCCGTTCCCTTGTACTATTGGTTAACCATGGTTATTTGTGTTGTAAGCATATTGTATTATTCGAGTTATATTTATATGCGGTTGTTATGCTAGCTTGGGGTTATTGGTGAATTATAGCTTGTTATTGCGACGATAAGCTAATGTTGTTTGCTAGCATGTTTGCGGTTGTGTAAGTGTATGCAAGTAGGTATAATTATATATGTATTCGTATAATTATTGCATTCACTAAGCTTTGCTTACCCTCTCGTTGTTTACTCTTTTTATAGGCTCGGGCGTTGACAAGGGTAAGAGCGTTCAATTGGATTAGTGATCTCCCACTTGTTTTGTTAGGGGATGCTTTTGGGTGTTAGCTTTTGGAGTTCGACCGAGATTGGGTAGTTTAACCCCAAACACCATGCTCTAATGTCGTTTGGAACCTAAACTTATATTTGGTCGAAACTTTTATTTTTGAACGAAACTCGTAAAATGGGCGATGTGGGCCCGATGATGTAAAACTTGATTTGATGATGAAAATCTCTTAGTTTCACTTATATTGACTTGTGGTAAAAAGGTTTTCATTTGAAAGTGTCGGGAAGCGGGTTTTCCGCTCGTGTGAGTTGGACCCGTGATCAGTAGCTGGAAGACCATTGGGACGCTGTCCCAATTGCTTGGACGCCGTCCCAGTTGTTTGAGATGGACGCCGTCCCAAACGTTGGACGCCGTCCCAAACGTTGGACGCCGTCCCACCTTTCTGAGCTGGACGCCGTCCAGGATTCTGGACGCCGTCCAGATGCACTGACTTAAATTTTTTTTTTTTTGGTACGCGTTTTTGGGTTTATGAAGTCGGGTTGTTACACATATCACCACCATCTTTCTTTCTGTTTTCGTACCAAGACCAAAACTCTATCTTCTTTGTGAACAAACCAACAAAACCACCTCTACAACTTCTGTTGCTCGTTGCTACTGCTATATACCTACTATTTTTCTGTTGTTTTGAATCTAGAAGCTGCAGCTATCGTTGTTGCCATCCACACCTCTTCTTTTCTTTTTAAGCATGCCAAAATCAGGAACCATCTCAATATCTTTCTTCTCTCTCTATATCCCCATATATCTATTTCTTTATGTTTTGGAATTAGAAACGGATCACCACCAATGAAGAACAAATCCAAACGAAACCATTTCATGTTTTCTTTTTCTTTCCTGTTTTTTGCTGCTTGTCAAATATCACAACGTTTGATCACCCAAACCATCTTCATCACCTCACTCCCACTCACTCTCTCTAAACCACTTTAACCGTAGAAGACCCCCATTTCATACATCACCGTGAACCTGCTGTGCTATTACATATTTTAGTTCTTCTGAATCCTTGCTGCGAATGCTTTTCTCTGATGGACAATTCAAATACACGAATATAGGGGTAATTGTGCACCTTTTAAAGTTGCCAACTTGATTGCTTATGATATTAAATATAAGAGTTTTGTTAATAAGCAAGTGGAGTTAGTGAAACCTGGTGGCCGACAAACATCACCCATATCACCCCACTTGATTGTATAAAAGGTATAAATTGATGATTAAATCAGAATGATGGATGTACGTTTTATATTCGTAATTTAACCTTCTTATTAGTTGGTCCATTTACTTCATCTCTTTGTCTTGTGGGCCGTGAACTAGTCATGTAATTGGGCCGAAACCCTAGCCTGCTAGTCGTGACCCAGCTTCTCTTGTTACTTCCTGTTTGAATAAACGCCGACAAGAGGAGATTTGATGATGAGCCGTTACTGAATTATGATGATGACTTGATGATAAGTAAACAACGTATAATGATATTGATGATCTCACGACCATAATAATAAGGTTAGACGAATATGAGTAACGTGAATTTTGATGATTTTGATGTTAACTAGTTAATGATAATGACGATTAAGATGTGATTTTATGTGATTATAAAGTGATTATGATAATAATAAGATGATTAAGATGATGATGATAAGTCACGAAAATGTTAATGAGAGTTAAGAATATTACACATGATTTTATGAAAGTTAAATGGATGATGATTAGATGAATTTAAGGAGATGAAGAAAAGAATGAAAAGAAACAGATAGTTGGGATAAAAGAATTAGTTTAGGCAATAGAACAGAAAAGGAGAATTAGAGGAATGGTCTTGGGTGTTTGTGTCTAAACAAGAGGTCCCGAGTTCTATTCTAAGCGACTGCAGTTTATTTTTTATTTTTTTTTGAAGCTGTTGTGATGATTGGGCCGATTTATATAATTGGGCTTATGAAACTACTTGGGCTGTAATGAAACAAAAGTGGGTTAAATACAAATGGATTAAGAGATAGAATAGAAAAGTGGCGACAGAGCCATGGTCTTGGGTGTTGTCGAAAAACAAGAGGTCGCGGGTTCAAGCCCGGGCACGGACATTTATTTTTAGAAAAAGCTTTAAAGGTAGTTTTCAATATTATTATTATTATTATTATTATTATTATTATTATTATTATTATTATTATTATTATTATTATTATTATTATTACTATTACTATTATTATTATGAACATAAGAATTATTATTATTAAAAATTATTATCATTATTATTATCATCATTATTTTTATTACTAGTATTATCATTATTATTATTTTTACAACAAATAAATATTATGTATATAAAAAATTATACTTACAATAATATTACATATTATAAACATATTTTTTTATATAAATATTCATATATAACAAATGATATATTTTTAATATAATATTAATCATATATAAATATTAATATAACTATGTAAACATTAGTCATTTTTAAAGATACATACAAATTAAATATATATATAATATATAATTTAAGATATAATAAATTTGTTCGATTACAAATATATGTGTTAATATATATAAATGATATAGGTTCGTGAATCCAAGGCCAACCCTACATTTGTTCAATGACGTCATATGTATTTTTACTACAAAATACAGTATGGTGAGTTCATTTGCTCCCTTTTACTCTGTACATTTTTGGGACTAAGAATACATGCGCTGTTTTTACAACTGCTTTATTAAATGCTTTTGAAAAAATATTTTTGAATTACGAATACATGAAATGCTTTTATAAATGTTTGATGAGATAGACACAAGCAAAACATTCCTCGAATGAATTATTATGCAGACAGAAGTTCTGTGGATTATTATTGAATTATGTGGACATGATAATTGCCACCAATTGATGAATATATTTTCCCCTGATTATTATTGCTTGGTAACCTAAGAATTAGAATCGGGTATGGCCCTAATTCACGCGAATCCTAAAGGTAGCTATCGGGTTTAACACCCCCACCCAGAATGTTCACTAGACGGAAGAGCTAGTAGGTATGGTGTTTAGTACTTCGAAGTTTATATGATTATTATACAGACGAGATGTTTTATTTTGGGGATATTATTATGCGCATTATATGTTAAGGTCGGTTACCAAGCCAAGCCATGAAAGAAATGAAAAGTGAATGTTATGTATCGAGAGAATGATTTTATACACAGGTTATGTATATATGTTATTTTTTGTGCACTAGATATGTGTACGGTTACTATGATTTATGAAAGATGATTTCGTACACGAGAAAGGTGTACTGTATTTAAAAAATATCGCATGTACATTACAGGTGGGTATATGATTCGGGCCCATTTGTACCATGCAGGATTTAAATCTTGTGGTCTATCAAAATGATGAATTTTGTTGTTTTATGATAAACCTATGAACTCACCAACCTTTTGGTTGACACTTGAAAGCATGTTTATTCTCAGGTATGAAAGAAATCTTCCACTGTGCATTTGCTCAATTAGAGATATTACTTGGAGTCATTCATGACATATTTCAAAAGACGTTGCATTCGAGTCATCGAGTTCATCAAGATCATTATTAAGTCAATTATAGTTGGATGTATTATGAAATGGTATGCATGTTGTCAACTTTCAATGAAATGAAAGTTTGTCTTTTAAAACGAATAAAATATTTGTAAAATGTTTGTATTATGAAATGGTATGCATGTCGTCAAATTTCAATGAAATGAAAGTTTGTCTTTTAAAACAAATACAATGTTTGTAAAATGTATCATTTAGAGGTCAAGTACCTCGCGATGTAACCAACTATTTTGAATCATTTATAATCGAGATGGACTTCGTCCGGATGGATTAGGACGGGTCATTTCAGTTGGTATCAGAGCGGTGGTCTTAGCGAATCAGGTCTTGCATTAGTGTGTCTAACTGATAGTTGTTTAGATGCATTAGTGAGTCTGGACTTCGACCGTATCTGCATGTCAAAAGTTTTGCTTATCATTTAGTGTCAAAAATTATTTGCTTATCATTCTTAAAGTCTAGATACGTCTTACTACCTCTATTGTATAGACAGTGTATAGATAAATTCATATCTTAGCGTATCTGTTACTATTACCTTTGCCTGACAGCTTCCGTAGATTTCTCCGTAACTTATGGGATTTTAGTATTATATATGCATATGTAAATTATGTATTGCAGGGTACTAATCTACATCTTATAATCTATTTCTTATCAAAAATCTTTCATCTGATCGTACGAGATGAATCCCTTAATCAATTTGAATTTCCTTGGATTCCGACAGCTATTCCAATATGGAGTTTCACCTAAGCTTCGAAAGCAGTGTCACCAGAATGAATTAACCAATCATCCATCCCCAATTCATCTGATGGGTTTGTAGTCAACTTAATCAATGGAGACGCGAAGAAGGCGATCTTTTCCACCAACCAAATTGCCCTCTTGAAGAATAACCCGAAGCACTTACCGGTGAATCAATTCGAAACACCATTTTCACCATCAATTCCAGAGTAGCTCGACATGATTATATTCTATCCACAATTCTAAACCTTATACATCCACTCGTTCTGACCGACAATCATCCCGGAATAATAGAAGAAGTCAACGAACTTCGCGCTCGAGTAATCAGTTTGGAGAATATGGTGCAAAATTTACCAGCTTCAGCAACATCACTGGCATCAATAGTACCATCAGTAACAGCATCAGTACAATCAACATCACACACCTCAACATCACATTATGTATCTCGAGCATAGTCATCGTTCTACGTATCGTTCAATCTACTTTATCTTCGTTCTACATATCGTTCTACATCGATTATCTTCGCTCGACATGGCGATTATGTAATTTCTAAATTTTAGAGATTATGTAATCTAGTTCTAACAATAAATCAAATGATTTTAATATCTTATTGACTCATTAAATCCAAGATTACATCTGAAGAAAATATATATGTAAGTATATTTTCATAAAGATTGTAAATAAAAATTCTTTCGTACAAACTGTTAATAGTGAAAATATTTAACGGGTAGGTAATACTCGAGGAATATTTAGATTTCACATTAATAAGTTACATTGTATATTCTTCGAAACTGATTCAACAATCACTTACTATCTTACTTACATCCACAAATATACGAATCCGTTCACCACAGAATAACCATTTTCATTCAAATTTCATATTTGGATTTTAACCTATCAGAATCTAACAAGTGGCATAATGAAGAAAACATTGGACAAAATAAAATTTGTTAGAAACAAACAAATTAACTATGAGAAATTTTGTTAAGAATCCACGTTAACGAAATCCTAGCTAACTGTTCCTAGCTAACTGTTATTTCCGTATTACCTTTTATTTATCGCAATTTATTTATCGCAATTTATTTATCGCATTTTATTTATCGCAATTTTAATTCTCGCAATTTTATTTATCGTCATTTAAATACTGTTATTTACACATTTTAAATATCGGGACATGTATACAAGGTTTTGATATATCATATCGACGCATTTATATATATTATTTGGAATAACCATAGACACTCTATATGCAGTAATGATAGAGTTAGCTATACAGGGTTGAGGTTGATTCTCAAATAATATATATAATTTGAGTTGTGATCGAGTCTGAGACATGTACACGGGTCACGATACGTATTAATTAATTCGAATATTGTATAATAAACTATATATGAATTATTGGACTGTCAACTGTGGACTATCGATTGTGGACTAATAACATTGGACAATTAAAATGAATTAAAATATTGATTATAACATATGAAACTAAACAATTCTTCAAGTTTGCCACTTGATTTCATCTTAAACCTCATTTGTATCTTGACGATTACAATCCGCATTCAAACCTTTCATGATTCTTGAAAACACCCCAATCGAGAGGATGAACCAACAGCACTTCATCTACGGAAGAAAAAAATCGACGCATATAGTTATGCACCTGAAAATACTCGAAAACTGAGTAAACATTTAAAAAGTATCTGTGCTAGCTCCTTTGGCATTGTTATTACTGAAAATAACTTTGCAATCCCTTTCCAAATTAGCCAATTTTGTCACAGTTCCAGCAAATCAACTTCGACTTCCATTCGGATTAACCTTACTATAACATTAATATATATGATACCCTTTTTGTCGCCGTTACCGGAGAACAGTTTATATCTCACCACTTTAGCAGTAAACTTACCAGCAACTCCATTGATCTTTGACTTTCCAAAAAATCATTATATTCATTGAAACCCTATCATATACTCATTCGCATCTTGTAACAAAAAAAAATTGCCTTACCAATTACCGGGAATCAGCAAATCTGTATTGTGAGTCTCGCAACGTTTCCACATCAACAGTTATATGTATCCATATAACATTTATCTCTTAGAACTATGATCTTCCATTCTGAAATTCTGAAAAGCACCCAGTCTGTGAATTAATACTCTGAATTTTAAAAATTTGAATGAAGCAACAAAAACTGTAAACCACCTTAATCATCGGAAGTTTGATGATAAAGATTAGTATGATGGAAAAGCTCAAAAAAGTCGAAACTGGAAAATGGATTGAGCTAACCACGAAGGAGACCAAGGACAAATACAAGGACCATACCATATATTCAAAGAATCCAAGTAATTCTGGATCCGATGAAACCTTCAACGAATATCTTACTCCATACCCATGTTAAAATTTTGCGGAAAATCTTTCTTCATCAACCATCGAACTTAGAAATTCCAAAATATCATCATAAATATCCTCGATATTTCTGAAGATATTTTCATAAATATTCTCGTCCGAAATTATTTATCTCTTCGTGCTATCTATATTACATCATAAAGGAAACTACTTTAGTTTCTAAATTTCTTCAAAATTCGAGTTTGAATTATGAATGATTTTGAAGTAGTGTTGGAAATTGATGCATGAGTTAGTATAATATAATGACACTTGATCAACGTGATTATATTACATTAAGTCATGCTGAGTTTCTAATGGGACGTGATGATTCACAGATTTTAACGTCATCATGTGTCATGTTACATAAGTCTTTCATTCTGCTTAACTTCTGAACATATCAAGAAAATATATTCTTGATAGTTCGATTCTCAGTGATTTTGGTAATTTGACAAATCAAATCGTGCGACTACGTTCTTTCTTGTTTAGAACATTAAGATCATTCGAAACTCCATACTTACAAATTCTGGACCATTACTCGCTTTACTAGAGGTCGAGAGGAGAATAAAAAGGCAAAGAGTTCCAAAATATAAGAGAAGATATAAAACCCAACAACAACACAAAAATTACAAACCGTGGATATTAATACGAATAACAATATAAAGACACGGTATAATTAAGAATAGTATCACCCCAAGGTAATAGTAGAAGTAAACAGATTTTTCTGGTGAAAGATTGAAAGGAAGGATGACATGTAGTGACCCGAACTTTTTCATGTTTATATATATTAATTGAGATTGATATTTACAAGACTAAATATTTCTAACGTGTTAAGCAATCACACTTGTTAAGACTTTATTAAATGAAATAAGTTTCATATAGACAATTGATCACCCAAGTTGACCGGCGATTCACGAACGTTACAAATTTGTAAAAACTACATGTTGTGGTATATATAGACATATATATATGGTTGACATGAGATTATGATGAGTAAGTATCTCACTAAGTATATTAACAATGTGTGATATACATAAGAAATGAGATTACTAAGTTAAGAAACTCGAAATGATATATATAACGATTATCGTTATGATAACGTCTACTAAATACATATGTATCATATTAAGATATTGATACACTATATTTAACATGATAAAATGATATTTAAATATATCATTAAGTGTGTTAACAATGAACTACATATGTAAAAACAAGACTACTAACTCAAGAATTACGAAACGAGACTTATATGTAACGATTATCGTTGTAACGATATTTTAATGTATATATCATATTAAGAGATATTCATACATCATAATATCATAATAACATAATAATTTAACATCTTATTTGATATAACAAACATTGGGTTAACAACATTAATTGAGATCGTTAACTTAAAGGTTTTAAAACAACACTTACATGTAACGACTAACGAAGACTTAACGACTCCATTAGAATGTATATACATGTTGTGTTTTGATATGTATTCTTACACTTTTGAAAGACTTCAAGATACATATCAAAGTACTTCTACTTAACAAAAATGCTTACAATTACATCCTCGTTCAGTTTCATCAACAATTCTACTCGTATGCACCCGTATTCGTACTCGTACAATACACAGCTTTTAGATGTATGTACTATTGGTATATACACTCCAATGATCAGCTCTTAGCAGCCCATGTGAGTCACCTAACATATGTGAGAACCATCATTTGGAAACTAGCATGAAATATCTCATAAAATTACAAAAATATTAGTAATCATTCATGACTTATTTACATGAAAACAAAATTACATATTCTTTATATCTAATCCATATACCAACGACCAAAAACACCTACAAACACTTTCATTCTTCAATTTTCTTCATCTAATTGATCTCTCTCAAGTTCCATCTTCAAGTTCTAAGTGTTCTTCATAAATTCCATAAGTATAGTTTCATAAAAATCAAGAATACTTCCAAGTTTGCAAGTCTACTTTCAAGCTTTCTAATCCATTCCAAGTAATCATCTAAGATCAAGGAACCTTTGTTATTTACAGTAGGTTATATTTCTAATTCAAGGTATTATTCATATTCAAACTTTGATTCAATTTCTACAACTATAACAATCTTATTTCGAGTGAAAATCTTACTTGAACTGTTTTCGTGTCATGATTCTGCTTTAAGAACATTCAAGCCATCCAAGGATCCTTTGAAGCTAGATCCATTTTTCTCATTTCCAGTAGTTTTATCCAGAAAACTTGAGGTAGTAATAATGTTCATAACATCATTCGATTCATACATATAAAGCTATCTTATTCGAAGGTTTAAACTTGTAATCACTAGAACATAGTTTAGTTAATTCTAAACTTGTTCGCAAACAAAAGTTAATCCTTCTAACTTGACTTTTAAAATCAACTAAACACATGTTCTATATCTATATGATATGCCAACTTAATGATTTAAAACCTGGAAACACGATGAACACCATAAAATCGGATATACGCCGTCGTAGTGAAACCGAGGGTTGTTTTGGTTTGGATAATTAAAAACTATGATAAACTTTGATTTAAAAGTTGTTCTTCTGGAAAAATTATTTTTCATATGAACATGAAACTATATCCAAAAATCTTGGTTAAACTCAAAGTGAAAGTATGTTTTTCAAAATGGTCATCAAGATGTCGTTCTTTCGACGGAAATGACTAACTCTTTAGTAATTGACATGTAACTTAAATTTCCAACTATAAAACTATACTTTTTCTATTTGGATTCTTAAATTAGAGTTCAATATAAAACCATAGCAATTTGATTCACTCAAAACGGATTTAAAATGAAGAAGTTATGGGTAAAACAAGATTGGATATTTTTGATCTTTTTAGCTACGGGAAATGTTTAACAAATCTATACAAATCATATCCTAGCTAACTTATATTGTATTATACATTTATTCTAATATATTATGTAATCTTGGGATACCATAGACACGTATGCAAATGTTTTGACATATCATATCGACCCATGTATATATATTATTTGGAACAACCATAGACACTCTATATGCAGTAATGTTGGAGTTAGCTATACAGGGTTGAGGTTTATTCTAAAAATATATATACTTTGAGTTGTAATTTAGCCAGAGACGTGTATACACTGGGTCGTGGATTAATTCAAGATAATATATATCGATTTATTTCTATACATCTAACTGTGGACAACTAGTTGTAGGTTACTAACGAGGACAGCTGACTTAATACACTCAAATCTTTAAAACATAATAAAAATGGTTGTAATTATATTTTGATCATACTTTGATATATATGTACATATTTGTATAGGTTCGTGAATCGATCCGTGGCCAAGTCTTATTTCCGAGGAAGGAAATATCTGTGAAAGTGAGTTATAGTCCCACTTTTAAAATCTAATATTTTTGGGATGAGAATACATGCAGGTTTTATAAATGATTTACAAAATAGACACAAGTACGTGAAACTACATTCTATGGTTGAATTATCGAAATCGAATATGCCCTTTTTATTAAGTCTGGTAATCTAAGAATTAGGGAACAGACACCCTAATTGACGCGAATCCTAAAGATAGATCTATTGGGCCTAACAAACCCCATCCAAAGTACCGGATGCTTTAGTACTTCGAAATTTATATCATATCCGAAGGGTGTCAGGAATTATGGGGATATTCTTATATATGCATCTTGTTAATGTCGGTTACCAGGTGTTCACCATATGAATGATTTTTATCTCTATGTATGGGATATGTATTTAAATATGAAATCTTGTGGTCTATTGTTACGATTTGATATATATAGGTTAAACCTATAACTTACCAACATTTTTGTTGACGTTTAAAGCATGTTTATTCTCAGGTGAATACTAAGAGCTTCCACTGTTGCATACTAAAATAAGGACAAGATTTGGAGTCCATGTTTGTATGATATTGTGTAAAAACTGCATTCAAGAAACATATGTCGATGTAATATATTTCTATTGTAAACCATTATGTAATGGTCGTGTGTAAACAGTATATTTTAGATTATCATTATTTGATAATCTACGTAATGTTTTTAAAACCTTTATTGATAAAATAAAGGTTATGGTTGTTTTAAAAATGAATGCAGTCTTTGAAAAACGTCTCATATAGACGTCACAACCTCGCAACGGAATCAATTAATATGGAAAGTTTATAATCAATATGAACGGGACATTTCATGACAGAAATGATAATTAGGAAAATATCAAGGATTAGAACGGGATTAAGCATTTTCACAATCTTTTGGGATGTATGAACTAAGAAAGAAAGTATAGAAATGGTGAGAATAATGGAACGGAAGAGCTTAATTTATAATGGAAATATCAGACAGAGTAATCGAGGCAGATCACCCTATTTAATTATAGAGATCTTAATTTCCTTACTCGCCGAAGAATCAAATCTTCGATTTCAAAGATTTTCTTTAAATCCCTTGAATTCCGGAATTCAACCAAGACAACGTCAAAAGTTAAGACGCACCTTATTTTCTAAATTCAATCGTGACTACGTCAAAAGTTATGACAAACCTCTATTTCTTCATTTCAATTTTTTTTTTGTGACAGCTTCACTCGTACGCTTCACATAATTGAATTGTTTTATCCATATTATTCAATGATGATAAAACTCTACTTATCAACTCATATTCGTCATGAAAACATTTTTATTGTTAGCCATGACCACCTCACTCAAATTTCGGGACGAAATTTCTTTAACGGGTAGGTACTGTGACGACCCGGAAATTTCCGATCAAATTTAAACCTAATCTTTATATAATTTCGACACGATAAGCAAAGTCTGTAATGTTGAGTCTCGAAAACTTTGGAACTATGTTCATATATTCAATTGACCCTTTGACTATTCCCGACGATTCACGAATATTGTGTGATAATAAATATGTAAATATATATATAAATATATATGAATTCAGTATATAATTAATATTATATATATGTTGCAAAATATTCGATATAGATAAATATTAAATGTTCAAATGTGTTATTATAAGTGCTACTTAATTAATAAAATGTAATATCATTATATTAAATTTAATTACGAGTTAAAATATAATTAATATATTACTTTCATTATTAATATGGATACCAGTATTATTAATAGTATTAATTTAATATATATATATATATATATATATATATATATATATATATATTATATATATATATATATATATATATATATATATATATATATATATATATATATATATATATATATATATATATATATATATATAATTTATTGATTTTGTCATTAATAACACTCTTATTAACAATTATTGTTATCATAATTATTATTAATATTAATCGTATTATTATTTCATATATCATTTTGTTTATAGATTATACTAAGATTATTATTAGTATTTAAATTATTAATAATATATATTTATAAATAAATACGTATAAATATATATCAGATAAACAATTAAACACAGATATATTGCATTCAGATTTACATATGATCCTGCTACAGCTCGTAAAAGTTAACTATCACAATCACTTTAGTTTAATTGCTGCTCCTGATTGGTACTACACCTGCTAATTATTTGATATCCATTCAGCTAACAAACAAATTCTGTTAGATGTTGCAATCCACTTTTTAATTATTTATATTTTTTTTTCTTTTACATGAACAATCTTTACTTCTTGTCGACCAACTCAATTGAAATAAATCAATACATTCAAGCACTAAACGAATTACTAACTTTTCCATAATCCATTTACCACTTACAACAACTCAACATCTTCACACATATGTGCTACTGCCATGGCTACATTCTGATTCTGTTTCTATTCTTCAAAACACCAAGAACACCCTAAATCACCATCAACAAACCTCACGTACCACCTTGATAATCTTTTAAAACCACTTCATCATATCACCACCATCTTTCTTTCTGTTTTCGTACCAAGACCAAAACTCTATCTTCTTTGTGAACAAACCAACAAAACCACCTCTACAACTTCTATTGCTCATTGCTACTGCTATATACCTACTATTTTTCTGTTGTTTTGAATCGAGAAGCTGCAGCTATCGTTGTTGCAATCCACACCTCTTCTTTTCGTTTTAAGCATGCCAAAATCAGGAACCATCTCAATATCTTTCTTCTCTCTCTATATCCCCATATATCTATTTCTTTCTATTTTGGAATTAGAAATGGATCACCACCAATGAAGAACAAATCCAAACTGAAACCATTTCATGTTTTCTTTTTCTTTCCTGTTTCTTGCTGCTTGTCGAATATCACAACGTTTGATCACCCAAACCATCTTCATCACCTCACTCCTACTCACTCTCTCTCTCTCTCTAAACCACTTTAACTGTAGACGACCCCCATTTCATACATCACCGTGAACCTGCTGTGCTATTACATATTTTAGTTCTTCTGAATCCTTGCTGCGAATGCTTTTCTCTGATGGACAATTCAAATACACGAATATAGAGGTAATTGTGCACCCTTTAAAGTTGCCAACATGATTGCTTATGATATTAAATATAAGACTTTTGTTAATAAGCAAGTGGAGTTAGTGAAACCTGGTGGCCCACAAACATCACCCATATCACACCACTTGATTGTATAAAAGGTATAAATTGATGATTAAATGAGAATGATGGCTGTACATTTTATATTCATAATTTAACCTTGTTATTAGTTGGGCCATTTACTTCATCTCTTTGTCTTGTGGGCCGTGAACTAGTCATGTAATTGGGCCGAAACCCTAGCCTGCTAGTCGTGACCCAGCTTCTCTTGTTACTTCCTGTTTGAATAAACGTCGACAAGAGGAGATTTGATGATGAGCCGTTACTGAATTATGATGATGACTCGATGATAAGTAAATAACGTATAATGATATTGATGATCTCACGACCATGATAATAAGGTTAGACGAATATGAGTAACGTGAATTTTGATGATTTTGATGTTAACCAGTTAATGATAATGACGATTAAGATGTGACTTTATGTGATGATAAAGTGATTATGATAATAATAAGATGATTAAGATGATGATGATAAGTCACGAAAATGTTAGTGAGAGTTAAGAATATTACACATGATTTTATGAAAGTTAAATGGATGATGATTAGATGAATTTAAGGAGATGAAGAAAAGAATGAAAAGAAACAGATAGTTGGGATAAAAGAATTATTTTAGGCAATAGAACAGAAAAGGAGAAATATAGGAATGGTCTTGGGTGTTTGTGTATACACAAGAGGTCCTGAGTTCGATTCTAAGCGACTGCAGTTTATTTTTTTATTTTTTTGAAGCTGTTGTGATGATTGGGCCGATTTATATAATTGGGCTTATGAAACTACCTGGGCTGTAATGAAACAAAATTGGGTTAAATACAAATGGGTTAAGAGATAGAATAGAAAAGTGGCGACAGAGACATGGTCTTGGGTGTTGTCGAAAAACAAGAGGTCGCGGGTTCAAGCCCGGGCACGGACATTTATTTTTAGAAAAAGCTTTAAAGGTAGTTTTCAGTATTATTATTATTATTATTATTATTACTATTACTATTATTATTATGAACATAAGAATTATTATTATTAAAAATTATTATCATTATTATTATCATCATTATTTTTATTACTAGTATTATTATTATTATTATTATTATTTTTACAACAAATAAATATTATGTATATAAAAACATTATACTTATAATAATATTACATATTATAAACCTATTTTTTTATATAAATATTCATATATAACAAATGATATATTTTTAATATAATATTAAATTAATCGTATATAAATATTAATATAACTATATAAACATTAGTCATTTTTAAAGATACATACAAATTAAATATATATATATAAATATATATATATATATATATATATATATATATATATATATATATATATATATATATATATATATATATATATAATATATAATATATAATTTAAGATATAATAAATTTGTTCGATTACAAATATATGTGTTAATATATATATAAATGATATAGGTTCGTGAATCCAAGGCCAACCCTACATTTGTTCAATGATGTCATATGTATTTTTACTACAAAATACAGTATGGTGAGTTCATTTGCTCCCTTTTACTCTTTACATTTTTGGGACTGAGAATACATGCGCTGTTTTTACAACTGCTTTATTAAATGCTTTTGAAATATATTTTTGAATTGTGAATACATGAAATGCTTTTATAAATATTTGACGAGATAGACAGAAGCAAAACATTCCTCGAATGAATGATTATGCAGACAGAAGTTCTGTAGATTATTATTGAATTATGTGGACATGATAATTGCCACCAATTGATGAATATATTTTCCCCTGATTATTATTGCTTGGTAACCTAAGAATTAGAATCGGGTATGGCCCTAATTCACGCGAATCCTAAAGGTAGCTACCGGGTTAACACCCTCACCCAGAATGTTCACTAGACGGAAGAGCTAGTGGGCGTGGTGTTTAGTACTTCGAAGTTTATATGATTATTATACAGACGAGATGTTCTATTTTGGGGATATTATTATGCGCATTATATGTTAAGGTCGATTACCAAGCCAAGCTATGAAAGAAATGAAAAGTGAATGTTGTGTATCGAGAGAATGATTTTATACACAGGTTATGTGTATGTTATTTTTTGTGCACTAGATATGTGTATGGTTACTAAGATTTATGAAAGATGATTTTGTACACGAGAAAGGTGTACTGTATTTAAAAGATATCGCATGTACATTACAGGTGGGTATAGGATTCGGGCCCATTTGTACCATGCAGGATTTAAATCTTGTGGTCTATCAAAATGATGAATTTTGTTGTTTTATGATAAACCTATGAACTCACCAACCTTTTGGTTGACACTTGAAAGCATGTTTATTCTCAGGTATGAAAGAAATCTTCCGCTATGCATTTGCTCATTTAGAGATATTACTTGGAGTCATTCATGACATATTTCAAAATACGTTGCATTCGAGTCATCGAGTTCATCAAGATCATTATTAAGTCAATTATAGTTGGATGTATTATGAAATGGTATGCATGTCATCAACTTTCAATGAAATGAAAGTTTGTCTTTTAAAACGAATACAATGTTTGTAAAATGTATCATTTAGAGGTCAAGTACCTCGCGATGTAACCAACTATTGTGAATCGTTTATAATCAAGATGGACTTCGTTCGAATGGATTAGGACGTATCATTTCATTAACACACTTAATGATATACTTAATTATCATTTTATCATGTTAAACATAGTGTACCAATATCTTAATATGATTCATATGTATTTAGTAAGACGTTGTTATAACGATAATCGTTATATATATCGTTTCGAGTTTCTTAATTCAATAAACTCATTTTTATGCATATCACTCATTGTTAATATACTTAGTGAGATACTTACTTATCATAATCTCATGTTAACCATATATATATATATATATCATCATGTAGTTTTTACAAAATTTTTAACGTTCGTGAATCGCCGGTCAACTTGGGTGGTCAATTGTCTATATGAAGCACATTTCAAATAATCAAGTCTTAACAAGTTTGATTTCTTAACATGTTGGAAACATTTAATCATACAAATATAGTTTTCATTTAATATATAACATGGAAAAGTTCGGGTCACTACAGTACCTACCCGTTAATTAAATTTCGTCCCGAAATTTTAAGCAGTTGGAGGTGTTGACGCATCTTCTGGATATAGGTGTGGGTATTTCTTCTTCATCTGATCTTCATGCTCCAAGGTAAACTTGGGTCCTCTACGGGCATTCCATCGAACCTTAACAATTGGTATCTTGTTTTGCTTAAGTCTTTTAACCTCACGATCCATTATTTCGACGGGTTCTTCAATAAATTGAAGTTTTTCATTGATTTAGATTTCATCTAATGGAATAGTGAGATCTTCTTTAGAAAAACACTTCTTCAGATTCGAGACATGAAAAGTGTTATGTGCAGCCGCAAGTTGTTGAGGTAACTCCAGTTGGTAAGCTACTGGTCCGACACGATCTCTAATCTTGAATGGTCCAATGTACCTTGGATTTAGTTTCCCCCGTTTACCAAATCGAACAACGCCTTTCTAAGGTGAAACCTTAAGCATGACCATCTCTCCAATCTCAAATTCTATATCTTTTCTTTTACTGTCCGCATAGCTCTTTTGTCGACTCTGTGCGATTTTCAATCGTTGTTGAATTTGGATGATTTTTTCGGTAGTTTCTTGTATTATCTCCGGACCCGTAATCTGTCTATCCTCCACTTCACTCCAACAAATTGGAGACCTGCACTTTCTACCATAAAGTGCCTCAAACGGCGCCATCTCAATACTCGAATGATAACTGTTGTTGTAGGAAAATTCTGCTAGCGGTAGGTGTCGATCCCAACTGTTTCTGAAATCGATAACACATGCTCGTAGCATGTCTTCAAGGGTCTGTATCGTCCTTTCACTCTACCCATCAGTTTGTGAATGATAAGCAGTACTCATGTCTAGACGAGTCCCCAATGCTTGTTGCAGTGTCTGCCAAAACCTTGAAACAAATCTGTCATCCCTATCAGAGATTATAGAGACTGGTATTCCATGTCTGGAGACAACTTCCTTCAAGTATAGACGTGCTAACTTCTCCATTTTGTCATCTTCTCTCATTGGCAGGAAGTGTGCTGACTTGGTGAGACGATCGACTATTACCCAAATAGTATCATAACCACTTGCAGTCCTTGGCAATTTAGTAATGAAATCCTTGGTAATGTTTTCCCATTTCCATTCTGGGATTTCAGGTTGTTGGAGTAGACCTGATGGTTTCTGATGTTCAGCTTTGACCTTTGAACACGTCAAACATTCTCCTACATATTTAGCAATATCGGCTTTCATACCCGGCCACCAAAAGTGCTTCTTGAGAGCTTTGTACATTTTTCCTGCTCCGGGATGTATTGAGTATCTGGTTTTATGTGCTTCCTTAAGTACCATTTCTGTCACATCTCCAAACTTTGGTACCCAAATTCTATCAGCCCTATATCGGGTTCCGTCTTCCTTTATTTTAAGATGTTTCTCCGATCCTTTGGGTATCTCATTCTTCAACTTTCCTTCTTTTACAACCCCCTGTTGCGCCTCCTTTATTTGAGTAGTAAGTGAGACGTCCCGTTCATATCAATTATAAACGTCACGTACTTATTGGTGTCATTGCGAGGTATTGACCTCTATATGTGACATTTTTCAAAATCTGCATACGTTTTTATGATACAAACCATAACCTTTATTATAACCAAATGCTTAAACAACATAATAATGATTATCGTTTAGCGATAATCTTAGTCTTACAAACTTTACATTTGATAATAACAATACGATTTCCAACATATTTCACATTACAAATCTTCCGATATGCAGTTTTATTTTTGACACAAATATGCATACTCCAAATCTTGCTTAAATTCAGCATAATGCAGCTGAAGCTTTTATTTATCACCTGAGAATAAACATGCTTAAAACGTCAACATAAAGTTGGTGAGATATAGGTTTAATGCTAGCAGCGTTATAAATATAGACCACAAGATTTCATATTCATAAACATTTTAATAAAAATATTCTAAGTGGTTGAGCACTTGATAACCATACTTAACATTTAGTCAACGTCGCATATTCCCTTTATTATGAAATCTCACTACACTGTACCAAGTGTAGTCACCGAAATGAAGTACTGTGCAACCGTTGAATACTGGTCGTCCAGTCCGGTTGGGGTTGTCAGGCCCGATAGATCTATCAACAGGATTCGCTTTTACAATACCACATGTAAATAATAATTACCAAGCTACAGGAAAATATGCCAGTGGTACAACTCAACGTAGAATATATTTTTTTATCACTTGTGTCCATAACGTAAATCATAAAATGCATGTATTCTTATCCCGAAATATTTAGAGTTTAAAAGTGGGACTATATACTCACTTTTACCTTGAAGATATATAACATGACCTGGTCTCCGATAGATATCACGAACCTAACCATATATAATATATCAACATGTTTTCTTTTCAATTAATCGTTACATATATACTTATAATACTTTTAATATCTATTAGTCCGTAGTTAGCAGTTTGATGTTAGTGGTCCACAATTAGTTGCTTAATAAAATAAAGACCCCATCGTATTCGTATTGATCAGAATTAATCTTAACCCATGGTACCGTGTTGTCAAATGGCGTATTGTGTACATGGTGTCTTATGATTTAAAATCGTGACCCAAAGTACCGTATTGTCAAATGACGTGTTGTGTACAATCATGAGTTCTTATAATTAATCTTCACGTGTTGTTTACGGGTGGTCCTGAAATATATAAAATCAAATCATGATTAAATATATATAAAATATCATATTAATTAGCAAAGATATGATTAGTTTAGTTTTACTCAAAATATTTTCGTAGCTAAACTAGCTTCGGATACCCGATTTTGTTTTAGCCGTAGTTTCTTCAATACAACTCCGTTTTTGTTGGTTCAACTTGCCACTTCCTTGGATCGAGCCATTATTTATGAATATGAACAGTAAATACCTTGGTTTATATTCGAAATCACAGGTTATAGGTCAAACTTAGGTGAATCTTATGAAAGTGATCCTTTCCGTCATAAAAACAACATCTATATGATTATTTTTAAAAAATACTTACACTTTGAGTTAAACCATGATATTTTTATGTGTTAACATATTCATAAGAAATATCATTTTTCCAGAATATAAACTTCCAATTCAAAGTTTAAGATAGTTTTTAATTATCCAACCCAAAACAGCCCCTGGTTGTACTCCGACGACGTAGATTAAGTTTTTAAGGTGTTCTTTGTAAAATCAAGTTGTATCTTGTTAAGTTAACATATAATTATGATATATTACAAGTCTTGAAGTGTTTTAAAAGTCAAGTTAGAAGGATCTATTTAGTTTGCGAACAAGTTTGAAATCATTCAAACTATGTTCTTGTTGTTATAATTTATCACTCAAAATAAGATAGCTATATAAATATGAATCGAATAAGATTATGAATAAGGTTACTACCTCAAATTACTTGGATAAAGCTACTGGAAAGGAAGTATAACTCTTGATCCTAAAGAGTGATGAAGTTGGATTGAAAGATTGGAAGTAAACTTAGAATATAGACTTGAAATGAAAGTAGTATCTTGTAGTGTTCTTGTTTGATCTTAATATGATGGTTATTAAGGTGATTCTTGAGAGAGTTTTTGCTGGATTTCTTAGAGGTGAATGAAACTTACAAGTAGGTGTTTTTAGCTAGAGAAAATGTGTAGTAAAAATAAAAATGGAATGGACTATAAATGGTGGTGAAATGATGTATAAGTTTGTAATATTGTGCAAAAGTGTTGTAATATGCCAAGTTGATTAATCATGCATGCTAAGATCCAAAATTTGCTGACTCATGGCTGCTAATAAAGTGATTGTGATGTGTATATACCAATAGTAAATACGTATAGAAGCTGGGTATGATACGGTTACATATACCCTTGATATACTTGTAGAAATCTTGAGGAAACGGAACGAGAATTCAAATATAACTATCTTTTGTGAATATACTTATATTGTTTTATGTATTTAAGCCCTTTAAAGGTGATTAAATACGTATTTATACGATACTTGTATAAGCATTATAGGTTATAGGTATATATGTCAAAGAACGTTACATATAATTACCGTTTTGAAAACTTAAGTTAGTAGTCTCAAAGTATACTTATAACTCATTGTTATTAGTACACAATGAGATGTTAAACCATCCTTAGATCATGGTAAATATGTATAAATACGTATATGTACACAATCGTATAATTATCGTATGTTATATAGTTCGTGATATCATCGATCAAATTGGACGGTCAAACGTTGTGTAAAACTCTTTTCAAAAACACAAGACTCAACAATTTGGATTACTTATCATGTTGGTAAAGTTTAATTTATGTAAATATTAATCTTATATGTAAAAAAACGATCGGAAAAATCCGGGTCGTTACAGTAAGGTTAGTACGAATAATTATGTTCATAGCTTTTACCCGTATAGGTTCTCTGTCCTTTCTACTCAAAGCGTCGGCTACCACATTCGCCTTCCCCGGGTGGTAACGAATCTCAAAGTCGTAGTCATTTAACAATTCAATCCACCTACGCTGCCTCATGTTTAGTTGTTTCTGATCAAATATATGCTGGAGACTTTTGTGGTCGGTATATATAATACTTTTGACCCCACATAAGTAATGCCTCCAAGTCTTTAATGCAAAAACAACAGCGCCCAATTCCAAATCGTGAGTCGTATAATTTTGCTCGTGAATCTTCAATTGTCTAGATGCATAAGCAATTACTTTCGTTCGTTACATTAATACACAACCTAGACATTGCTTTGAGGCGTCACAATATATCACAAAATCATCATTCCCTTCAGGCAATGACAATATAGGTGTCGTAGTTAGCTTTTTCTTCAACAATTGGAACGCTTCCTCCTGTTTATCCTTCCATTCAAATTTCTTTCCTTTATGCGTTAATGCAGTCAAGGGTTTTGTTAAATTGGAAAAATCTTGGATGAATCTTCTGTAGTAACCAGCCAATCCTAAAAATTGACGTATATGCTTCGGAGTTTTTGGGGTTTTCCAGTTTACAACGGTTTCAATCTTTGCTGGATCAACTTGAATACCTTCTTTGCTCACAACATGTCCGAGGAATTGAACTTCTTTCAACCAAAATACACACTTTGAAAACTTAGCGTACAGTTTTTCTTTCCTCAACAATTCCAGTACTTTCCTCAAATGTTCTTCATGCTCTTGATCATTCTTTGAGTAAATAAGTATGTCATCGATGAAGACAATGACAAACTTGTCGAGATATGTGAAATGTCCCGTTCTTATTGATTAAAAACGTTCCATATTAATTGATTTCGTTGCGAGGTTTTGACCTCTATATGAGACGTTTTTCAAAGACTGCATTCATTTTTAAAACAAACCATAACCTTTATTTCATAAATAAAGGTTTAAAAAGCTCTACGTAGATTATCAAATAATGAAAATCTAAAATATCCTGTTTACACACGACCATTACATAATGGTTTACAATACAAATATGTTACATCGAAATCAGTTTCTTGAATGCAGTTTTTACACAATATCATACAAACATGGACTCCAAATCTTGTCCTTATTTTAGTATGCAACAGCGAAAGCTCTTAGTATTCACCTGAGAATAAACATGCTTTAAACGTCAACAAAAATATTGGTGAGTTATAGGTTTAACCTATTATAGGTTTAACCTATATATATCAAATCGTAACAATAGACCACAAGATTTCATATTTCAATACACATCCCATACATAGAGATAAAAATCATTCATATGGTGAACACCTGGTAACCGATATTAACAAGATGCATATATAATAATATCCTCATCATTCCGGGACACCCTTCGGATATGATATAAATTTCGAAATACTAAAGCATCCGGTACTTTGGATGGGGTTTGTTAGGCCCAATAGATCTATCTTTAGGATTAGCGTCAATTAGGGTGTCTGTTCCCTAATTCTTAGATTACCAGACTTAATAAAAAGGGGCATATTCGATTTCGATAATTCAACCATAGAATGTAGTTTCACGTACTTGTGTCTATTTTGTAAATCATTTATAAAACCTGCATGTATTCTCATCCCAAAAATATTAGATTTTAAAAGTGGGACTATAACTCACTTTTACAGATTTTTTACTTCGTCGGGAAGTAAGACTTGACCACTGGTTGATTCACAAACCTATAACAATATATACATATATATCAAAGTATGTTCAAAATATATTTACAACACTTTTAATACATGTTGATGTTTTAAGTTTATTAAGTCAGCTGTCCTCGTTAGTAACCTACAACTAGTTGTCCACAGTTAGATGTACAGAAATAAATCGATAAATATTATCTTGAATCAATCCACGACCCAGTGTATACGTATCTCAGTATTGATCACAACTCAAACTATATATATATTTTGGAATCAACCTCAACCCTGTATAGCTAACTCCAACATTCACATATAGAGTGTCTATGGTTGTTCCGCAATATATATATAGATGTGTTGACATGATAGGTCGAAACATTGTATACGTGTCTATGGTATCTCAAGATTACATAATATACAATATAAGTTGATTAGGTTATGGTTGGAATAGATTTATTACTAACTTTCACGTAGGTAAAATGAGTAGTTTTTATCAATCTTGTTTTACTCGCCATTTCTTCGTTTCTAATCCGTTTTGAGTGATTCCAGTGGCCACGGTTTCGTATTGAACTTAAATTTATGAATCTAAATAGAAAAAGTATAAGTTTATAGTCGGAAATACAAATTACAAGTCATTTTTGAAAGAGGTAGTCATTTCCGTCGAAAGAACGACATCTTGATGACCATTTTGAAACACATACTTTCACTTTGAGTTTAACCATGATTTTTTTGGATATAGTTTCATGTTCATAAGAAAAATCATTTTTCCAGAAGTATAGCTTTTAAATCAAAGTTCTTCTTAGCTTTTAATTATCCCAACCAAAACAGCCCCCGGTTTTACTACGACGGCTTATATCCAGTTTTATGGTGTTTATCGTGTTTCTGGGTTTTAAATCATTAAGTTAGCATATCATATAGATATAGAACATGTGTTTAGTTGATTTTAAAAGTCTAGTTAGAAGGATTAACTTTATTTGCGAACAAGTTTAGAATTAACTAAACTATGTTCTAGTGATTACAAGTTTATAACGTTGAATAAGACAGCTTTTTATGTATGAATCGAATGATGTTATGAACATCATTACTACCTCAAGTTCCTTGGATAAACCTACTGGAAATGAGAAAAATAGATCTAGCTTCAAAGGATCCTTGGATGGCTTGAAAGATCTTGAAGCAGAATCATGACACGAAAACAATTTCAAGTAAGATTTTCACTCGAAATAAGATTGTTATAGTTATAGAAATTGAATTAAAGTTTGAATATGATTATTACCTTGTATTAGAAAGATAACCTACTGTAAGTAACAAAGGTTTCTTGATCTTGGATGATTACTTGGAATGGATTTAGAAAACTTGGAAGTAAACTTGCAATCTTGGAAGTATTCTTGATTTTATGAAACTAGAACTTTTGGAATTTATGAAGAACACTTAGAACTTGAAGATAGAACTTGTGAGAGATCAATTAGATGAAGAAAATTGAAGAATGAAAGTGTTTGTAGGTGTTTTTGGTCGTTGGTGTATAGATTAGATATAAAGGATATGTAATTTTGTTTTCATGTAAATAAGTCATTTTATGAGATATTTCATGCTAGTTGCCAAATGATGGTTCTCACATGTGTTAGGTGACTCACATGGGCTGCTAAGAGCTGATCATTGGAGTGTATATACCAATAGTACATACATCTAAAAGCTGTGTATTGTACGAGTACAAATACCGGTGCATACGAGTAGAATTGTTGATGAAACTGAACGAGGATGTAATTGTAAGCATTTTTGTTAAGTAGAAATATTTTGATAAGTATCTTGAAGTCTTTCAAAAGTATATGAATACATATTAAAACACTACATGTATATACATTTTAACTGAGTCGTTAAGTCATCGTTAGTCGTTACATGTAAGTGTTGTTTTGAAACCTTTAGGTTAACGATCTTGTTAAGTGTTGTTAACCCAATGTTTATAATATCAAATGAGATTTTAAATTATTATATTATCATGATATTATGATGTATGAATATCTCTTAATATGATATATATACATTAAATGTCGTTACAACGATAATCGTTACATATATGTCTCGTTTCAAAATCATTAAGTTAGTAGTCTTGTTTTTACATATGTAGTTCATTGTTAATATACTTATTGATATGTTTACTTATCATAATATCATGTTAACTATATATATATCCATATATATGTCATCATATAGTTTTTACAAGTTTTAACGTTCGTGAATCACCGGTCAACTTGGGTGGTCAATTGTCTATATGAAACCTATTTCAATTAATCAAGTCTTAACAAGTTTGATTGCTTAACATGTTGGAAACACTTAATCATGTAAATAACAATTTCATTTAATATATATATAAACATGGAAAAGTTCGGGTCACTACAGTACCTACCCGTTAAATAAATTTCGTCCCGAAATTTTAAGCAGTTGGAGGTGTTGACGTATCTTCTGGAAATAAATGCGGGTATTTCTTCTTCATCTGATCTTCTCGTTCCCAGGTGAACACGGGTCCTCTACGAGCATTCCATCGAAACTTAACAATTGGTATCTTGTTTTGCTTAAGTCTTTTAACCTCACGATCCATTATTTCGACGGGTTCTTCGATAAATTGAAGTTTTTCGTTGATTTGGATTTCATCTAACGGAATAGTGAGATCTTCTTTAGCAAAACATTTCTTCAAATTCGAGACGTGGAAAGTGTTATGTACAGCCGCGAGTTGTTGAAGTAACTCAAGTCGGTAAGCTACTGGTCCGACACGATCAATAATCTTGAATGGTCCAATATACCTTGGATTTAATTTCCCTCGTTTACCAAATCGAACAACGCCTTTCCAAGGTGCAACTTTAAGCATGACCATCTCTCCAATTTCAAATTCTATATCTTTTCTTTTAATGTCAGCGTAGCTCTTTTGTCGACTTTGGGCGGTTTTCAACCGTTGTTGAATTTGGATGATCTTCTCGGTAGTTTCTTGTATTATCTCCGGACCCGTAATCTGTCTATCCCCCACTTCACTCCAACAAATCGGAGACCTGCACTTTCTACCATAAAGTGCTTCAAACGGCGCCATCTCAAAGCTTGAATGGTAGCTGTTGTTGTAGGAAAATTCTGCTAACGGTAGATGTCGATCCCAACTATTTCCGAAATCAATAACACATGCTCGTAGCATGTCTTCAAGCGTTTGTATCGTCCTTTCACTCTGCCCATCAGTTTGTGGATGATAGGCAGTACTCATGTCTAGACGAGTTCCTAATGCTTGCTGTAATGTCTGCCAGAAACTTGAAATAAATCTGTCATCCCTATCAGAGATAATAGAGATTGGTATTCCATGTCTGGAAACGACTTCCTTCAAATACAGTCGTGCTAACTTCTCCATCTTGTCATCTTCTCTTATTGGCAGGAAGTGTGCTGATTTGGTGAGACGATCAACTATTACCCAAATAGTATCAAAACCACTTGCAGTCCTTGGCAATTTAGTGATGAAATCCATGGTAATGTTTTCCCATTTCCATTCCGGGATTTCGGGTTGTTGAAGTAGACCTGATGGTTTCTGATGCTCAGCTTTGACCTTAGAACACGTCAAACATTCTCCTACATATTTAGCAATATCGTCTTTCATACCTGGCCACCAAAAATGTTTCTTAAGATCCTTGTACATCTTTCCCGTTCCAGGATGTATTGAGTATCTGGTTTTATGAGCTTCTCTAAGTACCATTTCTCTCATATCTCCAAATTTTGGTACCCAAATTCTTTCAGCCCTATACCGGGTTCCGTCTTCCCGAATATTAATATGCTTCTCCGATCCTTTGGGTATTTCATCCTTTAAATTTCCCTCTTTTAAAACTCCGTGTTGCGCCTCCTTTATTTGAGTAGTAAGGTTAGTGTGAATCATTATATTCATAGATTTTACTCGAATGGGTTCTATGTCCTTCCTGCTCAAGGCGTCGGCTATCACATTTGCCTTTCCCGGGTGGATTGAATTCAGCAATTCTCAAAGTCTATGTGACGAATCTCAAAGTCGTAATAATTCAACAATTCAATCCACCTACGCTGCCTCATATTCAGTTGTTTCTGATTAAATATGTGTTGAAGACTTTTGTGGTCGGTATATATAATACTTTTGACCCCATATAAGTAGTGCCTCCAAGTCTTTAATGCAAAAACAACCGCGCCTAATTCCAAATCATGCGTCGTATAATTTTGTTCATGAATCTTCAATTGTCTAGACGCATAAGCAATCACCTTCGTTCGTTGCATTAATACACAGCCGAGACCTTGCTTTGATGCGTCACAATAAATCACAAAATCATCATTCCCTTCAGGCAATGACAATATAGGTGCCGTAGTTAGCTTTTTCTTCAATAATTGGAACGCTTTCTCTTGTTCATCCTTCCATTCAAATTTCTTCCCTTTATGCGTTAATGCAGTCAAGGGTTTTGCTATTCTGGAAAAGTCTTAGATGAACCTTCTGTAGTAACCAGCTAGTCCTAAAAACTGGCGTATGTGTTTCGGAGTTTTCGGGGTTTCCCACTTTTCAACAGTTTCTATCTTTGCCGGATCCTCCTTAATACCTTCTTTGTTCACTATGTGACCAAGAAATTGAACTTCTTCCAACCAAAATGCACACTTTGAAAACTTAGCGTACAATTCTTCCTTCCTCAATACTTCTAACACCTTTCTCAAATGTTCACCGTGTTCTTGATCATTCTTTGAGTAAATAAGTATGTCAATAATGAAAACAATGACAAACTTGTCAAGGTATGGTCCACACACTCGGTTCATAAGGTCCATGAACACAGCTGGTGCATTAGTTAAACCAAACGGCATGACCATAAACTCGTAATGACCGTAACGTGTTCTGAAAGCAGTCTTTGGAATATCATCTTCTTTCACCCGCATTTGATGATACCCGGAACGTAAGTCAATCTTTGAATAAACAGACGAGCCTTGTAGTTGATCAAATAAGTCGTCGATTCTCGGTAGTGGGTAGCGGTTCTTAATGGTAAGTTTGTTCAACTCTCGGTAGTCGATACACAACCTGAATGTACCATCTTTCTTCTTGACAAACAAAATAGGAGCTCCCCACGGTGATTTGCTTGGTCGAATGAAACCACGCTCTAAAAGTTCTTGTAATTGGCTTTGCAGTTCTTTCATCTCGCTGGGTGCGAGTCTATAAGGAGCACGAGCTATTGGTGCAGCTCCTGGTACAAGATCTATTTGAAATTCAACGGATCGATGTGGGGGTAATCCCGGTAATTCTTTCGGAAATACATCGGGAAATTCTTTTGCGACGGGAACATCATTGATGCTCTTTTCTTCAGTTTGTACTTTCTCGACGTGTGCTAGAACAGCATAGCAACCTTTTCTTATTAGTTTTTGTGCCTTCAGGTTACTAATAAGATTTAACTTTGCGTTGCTCTTTTCTCCGTACACCATTAAGGGTTTTCCTTTTTTCGTATAATGCGAATTGCATTTTTGTAACAAACGATCTCTGCTTTCACTTCTCTCAACCAGTCTATACCGATTATCACATCAAAACTCCCTAACTCTACTGGTATCAAGTCAAACTTAAATGTTTCGCTAACCAGTTTAATTTCTCGATTCCGACATATATTATCTGCTGAAATTAATTTACCATTTGCTAATTCGAGTAAAAATTTACTATCCAAAGGCGTCAATGGGCAACTTAATTTAGCACAAAAATCTCTACTCATATAGCTTCTATCTGCACTCGAATCAAATAAAAGGTAAGCAGATTTATTGTCAATAAGAAACGTACCCGTAACAAGCTCCGGGTCTTCCTGTGCCTCTACCGCATTAATATTGAAAACTCTTCTGCGGCCTTGTCCATTCGTGTTCTCCTGGTTCGGGCAATTTCTAATAATGTGGCCTGGTTTTCCACATTTATAACAAACTACATTGGCATAACTTGCTCCGACACTACTTGCTCCGCCATTACTCGTTCCGACACCATTTGTTCCTTTCGTTCTGTTAACCCCTGGTCCGTAGACCTCACACTTAGCCGCGCTATGACCATTTCTTTTACACTTGCTGCAAAATTTGGTGCAGAACCCCGAGTGATACTTTTCACACCTTTGGCATAGCTGCTTCTGATTGTTATTGTTGTTGTGGTTATTATTGTTGTTGGGATGATTATTGTAGTTGATGTTGCTGTTGCTGTTGTTGTTGTTGTTGTTGTTGTTGTTGTTGGGCCGTTTGTTGTAGTTGCGATTGATGTTGCGATTGTTGGGATAATTGTTGCGATTATTATTGTAATTGTTGTTGTTGTTGTATTGGTGATTCTTATCACCATTTTCCTCCCACTTTCTTTTGACTTGCTTCACATTGGCCTCTTCAGCCGTCTGTTCTTTAATTCTTTCCTCAATCTAGTTCACTAGTTTGTGAGCCATTCTACATGCCTGTTGTATGGAGGCGGGCTCGTGTGAACTTATATCTTCTTGGATTCTTTCCGGTAATCCTTTCACAAAAGCATCGATCTTCTCTTCCTCATCTTCGAACGCTCCCGGACGCAATAGGCACAATTCTATGAATCGTCTTTCGTACGTGGTAATATCAAATCCTTGGGTTCGTAACCCTCTAAGTTCTGTCTTGAGCTTATTGACCTCGGTTCTAGGACGGTACTTCTCGTTCATCAAGTGCTTGAATGCTGACCACGGTAGTGCGTAAGCATCATCTTGTCCCACTTTCTCTAGATAGGTATTCCACCATGTTAACGCAGAACCTGTGAAGGTATGCGTAGCGTACTTCACTTTGTCCTCTTCAGTACACTTACTTATGGCAAACACCGATTCGACCTTCTCGGTCCACCGTTTCAATCCGATCGGTCCTTCTGTACCATCAAATTCCAAAGGTTTACAGGCAGTGAATTCTTTGTAGGTGCATCCTACACGATTTCCTGTACTGCTAGATCCAAGGTTATTGTTGGTATGTAGCGCGGCCTATACTGCGGCTATGTTTGAAGCTAGAAAGGCACGAAATTCCTCTTCACTCATATTCAAGGTGTGTCAAGTAGTCGGTGCCATTTCCTTCAAAATAGTCAAATGAAACGAGTTAATCATATAGAATATCAAGAGTAGTCAATAGTATTTCGTAGCGTAATATGAACTTATTTATAAAAGCTCTTTCTTCATATTAGCGTTTTATACTCTTTAATTCGGGTAGTACCTACCCGTTAAGTTCATACTTAGTAGCTAACATACCATTTCAACTACTACAATTCTATATGAAAAACTAATCACAAAAAAAATATATATATCATATTCAAACCTTTATACAATAACTTGCAAACTTACAATACTGCTATTTTACATATAGCATGAAATATAGCACATAAAACTTTGATACAAAGTAGTTGCGAAGATAATTCTAGTTAATAAATAAGGTGTTCAGCAAAGGCAACAAAGACACGTAATTCATACGTCCAGAAACAAGTCATGCATTCTGGTTTTACTAATACTACTTCCCATCCTTGGTCTTGTGGAACGTAACCGTTGTGACCGATAGTATGACAACGTGTTGTAACGTCGTCAAAAGGATGAAGGTTACGTAATGTCCAACAGTCCCGTAACAATCTAAAAACCTCATTTCTTACCCTAATTACCGACTCCGTCACTTGTGGGAACGTTTTGTTTAATAGTTGTAGCCCAATGTTCTTGTTCTCACTTTGGTGAGAAGCGAACATTACTAACCCGTAAGCATAACATGCTTCTTTATGTTGCATGTTAGCCGCTTTTTCTAAATCACGAAGTCCTATATTTGGATATATTGAGTCAAAATAATTTCTTAACCCGTTGCGTAAAATAGCATTTGGGTTCCCCGCAATATATGCGTCAAAGTAAACACATCGTAACTTATGGATTTCCCAATGTGATATCCCCCATCTTTCGAACGAAAGCCTTTTATAAACCAAGGAATTCTTGGAACGTTCTTCGAATGTCTTACAAACTGATCTCGCCTTAAATAGTTGTGCCGAGGAATTCTGACCGACTCTAGACAAGATTTCATCAATCATGTCTCCGGGTAGGTCTCTTAAAATATTGGGTTGTCTATCCATTTTGTGTTTTTAAACTGTAAAATAGACAAGAATTAGATTCATAAAAAATACTTATTAATACAAGCAATTTTTACATATATCATAAAGCATAAGCACACTATATTACATATATTACACCACACGAATACAACTATCTTATTCCGACTCGCTCGTTTCTTCTTCTTCGGTTTTGGTTCGTTTTGCCAAGTTTCTAGGGATATATGATGTTCCCCTAATACTAGCTGTCGTTTTCCACAACGGTTTAGAAAAACCTGGTGGTTTAGAGGTTCCCGGGTCATTGTCACAACTTAAGGACTTCGGGGGTTGATGATACATATAAAGTTCATCGGGGTTGGAATTAGATTTCTCTATTTTTATGCCCTTTCCCTTATTATTTTCTTTTGCCTTTTTAAATTCAGTTGGGGTAATTTCTATAACATCATCGGAATTCTCGTCGAAATCCGATTCATCGGAGAATTGGTAATCCTCCCAATATTTTGCTTCCTTGGCGGAAACACCATTGACCATAATTAACCTTGGTCGGTTGGTTGAGGATTTTCATTTACTTAACCGTTTTATTATTTCCCCCACCGGTTCTATTTCCTCCTCCGGTTCCTCCTCTTCCGGTTCTGATTCTTCTTCCGGTTCTGATTCTTCTTCCGGTTCCTCTTCGGGAACTTGTGAATCAGTCCAATATATATTCGACTCTTCATTATTATTAGGTGAGTCAATGGGATTTGTGCTAGAGGTAGACATCTATCACACAATATCAAACATGTTAAGAGATTAATATATCACATAATATATACATGTTAATAATATATAGTTTCCAACAAAAATGTTAAGCAATCATTTTTAAAGAAAACACGGTCGAAGTCCAGACTCACTAATGCATCCTAACAAACTCGATAAGACACACTAATGCAAATTTTCTGGTTCTCTAAGACCAACGCTCGGATACCAACATAAATGTCCCGTTCTTATTGATTAAAAACGTTCCATATTAATTGATTTCGTTGCGAGGTTTTGACCTCTATATGAGACGTTTTTCAAAGACTGCATTCATTTTTAAAACAAACCATAACCTTTATTTCATAAATAAAGGTTTAAAAAGCTCTACGTAGATTATCAAATAATGATAATCTAAAATATCCTGTTTACACACGACCATTACATAATGGTTTACAATACAAATATGTTACATCGAAATCAGTTTCTTGAATGCAGTTTTTACACAATATCATACAAACATGGACTCCAAATCTTGTCCTTATTTTAGTATGCAACAGCGAAAGCTCTTAGTATTCACCTGAGAATAAACATGCTTTAAACGTCAACAAAAATGTTGGTGAGTTATAGGTTTAACCTATTATAGGTTTAACCTATATATATCAAATCGTAACAATAGACCACAAGATTTCATATTTCAATACACATCCCATACATAGAGATAAAAATCATTCATATGGTGAACACCTGGTAACCGATATTAACAAGATGCATATATAAGAATATCCTCATCATTCCGGGACACCCTTCGGATATGATATAAATTTCGAAATACTAAAGCATCCGGTACTTTGGATGGGGTTTGTTAGGCCCAATAGATCTATCTTTAGGATTCGCGTCAATTAGGGTGTCTGTTCCCTAATTCTTAGATTACCAGACTTAATAAAAAGGGGGCATATTCGATTTCGATAATTCAACCATAGAATGTAGTTTCACGTACTTGTGTCTATTTTGTAAATCATTTATAAAACCTGCATGTATTCTCATCCCAAAAATATTAGATTTTAAAAGTGAGACTATAACTCACTTTCACAGATTTTTTACTTCGTCGGGAAGTAAGACTTGACCACTGGTTGATTCACAAACCTATAACAATATATACATATATATCAAAGTATGTTCAAAATATATTTACAAAACTTTTAATACATGTTGATGTTTTAAGTTTATTAAGTCAGCTGTCCTCGTTAGTAACCTACAACTAGTTGTCCACAGTTAGATGTACAGAAATAAATCGATAAATATTATCTTGAATCAATCCACGACCCAGTGTATACGTATCTCAGTATTGATCACAACTCAAACTATATATATATTTTGGAAATAAACCTCAACCCTGTATAGCTAACTCCAACATTCACATATAGAGTGTCTATGGTTGTTCCGCAATATATATATAGATGGGTCGACATGATAGGTCGAAACATTGTATACGTGTCTATGGTATCTCAAGATTACATAATATACAATATAAGTTGATTAGGTTATGGTTGGAATAGATTTATTACTAACTTTCACGTAGGTAAAATGAGTAGTTTTTATCAATCTTGTTTTACTCGCCATTTCTTCGTTTCTAATCCGTTTTGAGTGATTCCAGTGGCCACGGTTTCGTATTGAACTTAAATTTATGAATCTAAACAGAAAAAGTATAAGTTTATAGTTGGAAATACAAGTTACAAGTCGTTTTTGAAAGAGGTAGTCATTTCCGTCGAAAGAACGACATCTTGATGACCATTTTGAAAAACATACTTTCACTTTGAGTTTAACCATGATTTTTTTGGATATAGTTTCATGTTCATAAGAAAAATCATTTTTCCAGAAGTATAGCTTTTAAATCAAAGTTCTTCTTAGCTTTTAATTATCCCAACCAAAACAGCCCCCGGTTTTACTACGACGGCGTATATCCAGTTTTATGGTGTTTATCGTGTTTCCGGGTTTTAAATCATTAAGTTAGCATATCATATAGATATAGAACATGTGTTTAGTTGATTTTAAAAGTCTAGTTAGAAGGATTAACTTTATTTTCGAACAAGTTTAGAATTAACTAAACTATGTTCTAGTGATTACAAGTTTATAACGTTGAATAAGACAGCTTTTTATGTATGAATCGAATGATGTTATGAACATCATTACTACCTCAAGTTCCTTGGATAAACCTACTAAAAATGAGAAAAATAGATCTAGCTTCAAAGGATCCTTGGATTGCTTGAAAGTTCTTGAAGCAGAATCATGACACGAAAACAATTTCAAGTAAGATTTTCACTCGAAATAAGATTGTTATAGTTATAGAAATTGAATTAAAGTTTGAATATGATTATTACCTTGTATTAGAAAGATAACCTACTATAAGTAACAAAGGTTTCTTGATCTTGTATGATTACTTGGAATGGATTTAGAAAACTTGGAAGTAAACTTGCAATCTTGGAAGTATTCTTGATTTTATGAAACTAGAACTTTTGGAATTTATGAAGAACACTTAGAACTTGAAGATAAAACTTGAGAGAGATCAATTAGATGAAGAAAATTGAAGAATGAAAGTGTTTGTAGGTGTTTTTGGTCGTTGGTGTATATATTAGATATAAAGGATATGTAATTTTGTTTTCATGTAAATAAGTCATGAATGATTACTCATATTTTTGTAATTTTATGAGATATTTCATGCTAGTTGCCAAATGATGGTTCCCATATGTGTTAGGTGACTCACATGGGCTGCTAAGAGCTGATCATTGGAGTGTATATACCAATAGTACATACATCTAAAAGCTGTGTACTGTACGAGTACAAATACCGGTGCATACGAGTAGAATTGTTGATGAAACTGAACGAGGATGTAATTGTAAGCATTTTTGTTAAGTAGAAGTATTTTGATAAGTGTCTTGAAGTCTTTCAAAAGTGTATGAATACATATTAAAACACTACATGTATATACATTTTAACTGAGTCGTTAAGTCATCGTTAGTCGTTACATGTAAGTGTTGTTTTGAAACATTTAGGTTAACGATCTTGTTAAGTGTTGTTAACCCAATGTTTATAATATCAGATGAGATTTTAAATTATTATATTATCATGATATTATGATGGATGAATATCTCTTAATATGATATATATATACATTAAATGTCGTTACAACGATAATCGTTACATATATGTCTCGTTTCAAAATCATTAAGTTAGTAGTCTTGTTTTTACATATGTAGTTCATTGTTAATATACTTAATGATATGTTTACTTATCATAATATCATGTTAACTATATATATATCCATATATATGTCATCATATAGTTTTTACAAGTTTTAACGTTCGTGAATCACCGGTCAACTTGGGTGGTCAATTGTCTATATGAAACCTATTTCAATTAATCAAGTCTTAACAAGTTTGATTGCTTAACATGTTGGAAACACTTAATCATGTAAATAACAATTTCATTTAATATATATATATAAACATGGAAAAGTTCGGGTCACTACAATATGGTCCACACACTCTGTTCATGAGGTCCATGAACACAGCTGGTGCGTTAGTCAAACCAAATGGCCTAACCATAAACTCGTAATGACCGTATCGCGTCCTGAAAGTAATCTTCGGAATATCATCCTCCTTTACCCGCATTTGATGATATCCGGAACGTAAATCGATCTTCGAATAAACAGATGAGCCTTGTAGTTGATCAAATAAGTCGTCGATTCTCGGTAGTGGGTAACGGTTCTTGATGGTAAGTTTGTTCAACTCTCGGTAGTCGATACACAACCTGAATGTACCATCCTTCTTTTTGACAAATAAAATAGGAGCTCCCCATGGTGATGTACTTGGTCGTATGAAACCACGCTCTAGAAGTTCTTGTAATTGGCTTTGAAGTTCCTTCATTTCGCTGGGTGCGAGTCTGTATGGAGCGGGAGCTATTGGTGCAGCTCCCGGTACCAGATCTATTTGAAATTCAACGGATCGGTGTGGAGGTAATCCCGGTAATTCTTTCGGAAATACATCGGGAAATTCTTTTGCAACGGGAACATCATTGATGCTCTTTTCTTCAGTTTGTACTTTCTCGACGTGTGCTAGAACAGCATAGCAACCCTTTCTTATTAGCATTTGCGCCTTCAAATTACTAATAAGATTTAGCTTCGCGTTGCTCTTTTCTCCGTACACCATTAAGGGTTTTCCTTCTTCTCGTACAATGCGAATTTCATTTTTGTAACATACGATCTCTGCTTTCACCTCTTTCAACTACTCCATGCCGATTATCACATCAAAACTCCCTAACTCTACTGGTGTCAAATCAATCTTAAACGTTTCATTAAGCAGTTTAATTTCTCGATTCCGACATATATTATCTGCTGCAATTAATTTACCGTTTGCTAATTCTAATATAAACTTATTATCCAAAGGCGTCAATGGACAACTTAATTTAGCACAGAAATCCTTACTCATATAGCTTCTATCCGCACCCGGATCAAATAAAACATAAGCAGATGTATTGTCAATAAGAAACGTACCCGTAACAAGCTCCGGGTCTTCCTGCGCTTCAACCACATTAATGCTGAAGACTCTTCCTCGGCCTTGCCCATTATTATCCCCCTGATTTGGACACATTTTTTTGTAATGGCCCCTCTTCCCGCATCCGAAGCAGGTAATGTCGGCATAACTTGTTCCGGCATTATTTGTTCCCTTAGCCATTGATCCGTAGATTTCGCACTTTGTCGCACCATGGCCCTTTCTATTACACTTAGTACACACTGCTGTACAGAGCCCAGTTGGATGGTATGCTTCACATCTCTGGCAGAATTTCTGCCTCTTGTTGTTATTGTTGGGATTGTTATTGTTGTTGCGGTTGTTATTGTTGTTGAAATGGTTGTTGTAGTTGTTGCTGGGGTGGTTGTTGTTGTTGCGTTTGTTGTTTCGAAAATTGGTGCGATTGTAGTTGTGATTGTTGGGTTGATTATTGAAATTGTGACCCTTGTCACTGGTTTCTTCCCATTTCCTCTTGACTTGTTTCGTATTTAATCCTTTCCTCAATTTGATTTATAAGTTTATGAGCCATTCGACTTGCCTTTTGTATGGAGGCGGGCTCGTGTGAACTTATATCCTCTTGGATCCTTTTCAGTAACCCTTTTACAAATGCGTCGATTTTCTCTTCTTCATCTTCGAATGCTCCCGGACACAATAGGCACAACTCTGTGAATTGTCCTTCGTACGTGGTAATATCAAACCCTTGTGTTCATAACCCTCTAAGCTCTACCTTGAGCTTATTGACCTCATTTCTGGGACGGTACTGCTCGTTCATTAAGTGTTTGAATGCTGACCACGGTAGTGCGTAAGCATCATCTTATCCCACCTGTTCTAGATAAGTGTTCCACCATGTTAACGCAGTACCCGTGAAGGTATGCGTAGCGTACTTTACTTTGTCTTCTTTAGTGCACTTACTTATGGCAAACACCAATTCAACCTTCTCAGTCCACCGTTTTAATCCGATTGGACCCTCGGTTCCATCGAATTCCAAAGGTTTACAGGCAGTGAATTCTTTGTAGGAGCATCCTACACGAGTTCTCGTGGCGTTAGTTCTATTGCTGGATTCAGAGTTATTGTTATTTTGCATCGCAGCCTGTACTGCGGCTATGTTTACTGCAAGGAAAGCACGGAATTCTTCCTCGCTCATATTCAGGGTGTGTCGAGTAGTTGGTGCCATTTCCTTCAAAAATAGCCAAAAGAATTTAGTTAATCATATAGAATATCAAGAGTAGTCAATATTTTTTCGTAGCATAATATGAATTTATTTATAGAAGCTTTTTCTTCATATTAGCGTTTTATATATTTTTTTTTTCCATTCGGATAGTACCTACCCGTTAAGTTCATACTTAGTAGCTACTATACAATTCAACCACTACAATTCTATATGAAAAGCTGATTATAATAATATTTCGCGTTCAAACTATTACACAATATTTTACAAACTTACAATACCGCTATATAGCATAAAATATAGCACACAATATCATTGATACAAAGCAGTTTCGATGACAATCCTAGTTAATACGCAAGTCGTTTAACAAAAGCAATAAAGACACGTAGTTCATAAGTCCAGAAACAAATCATGCATTCTGGTTTTACTAAGACTACTTCCCATCCTTGGTTTTGTGGAACATAACCGTTGTGGCCGTTGATAAGACAGCATGTTGTAACATCGTCAAAGGGACGAGGGTTTCATAATGTCCAACAGCCCCGTAACAATCTAAAAACCTTGTTTCTCACCCCAACTACTGAGTCCGTTACTTGTGGGAATATTTTATTTAATAGTTGTAATCCGATGTTCTTTTTCTCACTTTGGTGAGAAGCGAACATCACTAACCCATAAGCATAACATGCTTCTTTATGTTGCATGTTAGAAGCTCTTTCTAATTCACGAAGACCTATGTTGGGATAAGTTGAGTCAAAATAGGTTCTTAATCCGTAGCGTAAAATTGCACTTGGGTTCCCCGCATTTAATGCTTTAAAGAAAACACGGCTTAGCTTACGGTCTCCCCAATGTGATATACCCCAACTTTCAAAGGAAAGCCTTTTATAAACTAAGGCATTCTTGGAACTTTCATCAAATGTTCTACAAACTAATTTCGCCGTAAATAATTGTGCCGACGAATTCTGACCAACTTTAGACAAGATTTCATCAATCATGTCCCCGGGTAGGTCTTCTAAAATTTTTTGTTCTCTATCCTTAACGTCCATTGTGTTTTTATACCGTAAAACAGACAAAGATTAGATTTGTAAAAGATAATTATCAAATAATACAAGCAAAAAAATTTTTTTTACATACAACATAAAAGTACAAGCACACTTATATTACATATATTACACCGCATGATTACAACTCTTTATTCCGACTCGCTTGTTTCTTCTTCTTCGGGCTTAGTTCGTTTCGCTAATTTTCTAGGGATATATGGTGCTCCCCTAATACGAGCTGTCGTTTTTCACAATGGTTTAGAAAAACCCGGTGGTTTAGAGGTTCCCGGGTTATTGTTACAATTTAGGAAATACGGATGTTGCCGATAGATATAAAGTTCATCAGGGTTGGAATCAAGTTTCTCTATTTTTATACCTTTTCCCTTATTATTTTCTTTTGCCTCTTTAAATTGGGTCGGGGTAATTTCTATAACATCATCGGAATCCTCATCGGGATCCGATTCATCGAAGAATTGGTAATCTTCCCAATATTTTGCTTTCTTAGCGGAAACACCATTGACCATTATTAACTTTGGTCCATTGGTTGAGGATTTTCTTTTATTTGACCGTTTTTCTGTGGTTCCTAATATTTCCCCCTCCGGAACCTCTTCTTCTTCCGGTTCCTCTTCTTCTGGTTCCTCTTCTTCCGGTTCTTCTTCTTCCGGTTCTTCTTCTTCCGATTCCTCGAGAATTTGTGAATCTTCCCAATATATATTCGACTCTTCATTATTATTAGGTGAGTCAATGGGATTCGTGCTAGAGGTAGACATCTACCATACAATATCAAACACGTTAAGAGATTAATATATCACATAATATTTACATGTTAATAATATATAGTTTCCAACAAAAATGTTAAGCAATCATTTTTAAAGAAAACACGGTCGAAGTCCAGACTCACTAATGCATCCTAACAAACTCGATAAAACACACTAATGCAAATTTTTTAGTTCTCTAAGACCAACGCTCGGATACCAACTGAATTGTCCCGTTCATATTGATTATAAACGTTCCATATTAATTGATTTCGTCGCGAGGTTTTGACCTCTATACGAGACGTTTTTTAAAGACTGCATTCATTTTTATAACAACCATAACCTTTATTTTATCGATAAAGGTTTAAAAAGCATCAGATAATGATAATCTAAAATATACCGTTTACACACGACCATTACATAATGGTTTACAATAAAAATATATTACATCAAAGTAAGTTTCTTGAATACAGTTTTTACACAATATCATACAAGCATGGACTCCAAATCTTGTCCTTATTTTAGTATGCAACAGCGAAAGCTCTTAATAATCACCTGAGAATAAACATGCTTAAAACGTCAACAAAAATGTTGGTGAGTCATAGGTTTAACCTATATATTATCAAATCATAATAATAGAACACAAGATTTCTCATTTTTTCATAAATATCATTACGATCGCAAGTGCATAAAAATCATTCATATGTTGAACACCTGGTAACCGACGTTAACATAATGCATAGAATATCCCCAAAACAGAACCTCTCGTCTGTATAATAATCTCGAAGTACTAAACCATCCATAACCTGAATGGGGGTTGTTAAGCTCAATAGATCTATCTTTAGGATTCGCGTCAATTAGGAGCCATTTCCCTAATTCTTAGGCTACCAGACTTGAAGGGCGATATTCGGTTTAATAATCCAACCATAGAATGTAGTTTCGCATACTTGTGTCTATTTTGTAAAACATTTATAAAACTGCATGTATTCTCATCCCAAAAATATTAGATTTTAAAAATGGGACTATAACTCACTTTCACAGATTTTTACTTTGCCGGAAATAAGACTTGGCCACTGGTCGATTCACGAACCTATAACAAATATATACATATTTATCAAAATATGTTCAAAATACATTTACAACATTTTTAATACATTTTACTGTTTTAAGTTTATTAAGTCAGCTGTCCTCGTTAGTAACCTACAACTAGTTGTCCACAGTTAGATGTACAGAAATAAATCGATGTATATTATCTTGAATCAATCCACGACCCAGTGTATACACGTCTCAGGCTAGATCATAACTCAAAGTATATATATTTTTGGAATCAACCTCAACCCTGTATAGCTAACTCCAACATTACTGCATATAGAGTGTCTATGGTTGTTCCAAATAACATATATACATGGGTCGATATGATATGTCAAAACATTTGCATACGTGTCTATGGTATCCCAAGATTACATAATATATTAGAATACATGTATAATACAATATGAGTTAGCTAGGATATGATTAGTATAGATTTGTTACAATATTTCCCGTAGCTACAACAATAAAAAAAATATCCAATCTTGTTTTACCCATAACTTCTTCGTTTTAAATCCGTTTTGAGTGAATCAAATTGCTATGGTTTCATATTGAACTCTATTTTATGAATCTAAACAGAAAAAGTATAGGTTTATAGTCAAAAATATAAGTTACAAGTCATTTTTGTAAGAGGTAGTCATTTCAGTCGAAAGAACGACGTCTTGATGACCATTTTGAAAAACATACTTCCACTTTGAGTTTAACCATGATTTTTGGATATAGTTTCATGTTCATAAGAAAAATTATTTTTCCAGAAGAACAACTTTTAAATCAAAGTTTATCATAGTTTTTAATTAACTAACCCAAAACAGCCCGCGGTGTTACTACGACGGCGTATGTCCGGTTTTACGGTGTTCATCGTGTTTCCAGGTTTTAAATCATTAAGTTAGCATATCATATAGATATATAACATGTGTTTAGTTGATTTTAAAAGTCAAGTTAGAAGGATTAACTTCTGTTTGCGAACAAGTTTAGAATTAACTAAACTATGTTCTAGTGATTACAAGTTTAAACCTTCGAATAAGACAGCTTTATATGTATGAATCGAATGATGTTATGAACATCATTACTACCTCAAGTTTTGTGGATAAACCTACTGGAACAGAGAAAAATGGATCTAGCTTCAAAGGATCCTTGGATGGCTTGAAAGTTCTTGAAGCAGAATCTTGACACAAAAACAAGTTCAAGTAAGGTTTCCACTCGAAATAAGATTGTTATAGTTATAGAAATTGAATCAAAGTTTGAATATGAGTATTACCTTGAATTAGAAAGATATCTTACTGCAAATAAGAAAGATTTCTTGAGATTGGATGATCACTTGAAATGGATTTGCAAGATTGGAAGTAAGCTAGCAAGATTTCTTGAAGTGTTCTTGAATGGTTGTTTTTATGATGATTAAAGCTTGTAATTGAAGCTAAAAGATGGTGAAAATGCTTGGAGATGATCAAGTATGATGTTAGGAGTATTTTGAGAGAGAATTTGGATTGTAAGTATGAGAAAAAGGAATGTAAAAATGGGGTGAAATCATAAAAACGAAATTACTTGTTATAAAGAAAAGAAAAATCCTTAAGTTTGTTTTTATCTCATTAGTCATACAAGTTGTTAAATAATGGTTCCACATGTTTTTGACTCTAAGATGGCTGCTAAGAATGAATGATTAAAGGTGTATATACCAATAGTAAATACATCTAGAAGCTGTATATTGTACGAGTACAAATACGGAAGTACACGAGTAAAATTGTTGATGGAAACGAATGAGAATGTAATTTTGAGCATTTTTGCTAAGTAGAAATACTTTGATATATGTCTTGAAGTCTTTCAAAAGTGTATTAATACATCTTAATACACTACATGTATATACATTTTAACTGAGTCGTTAAGTCACTTTTAGTCATTACATGTAAGTGTTGTTTTAAGACCTTTAAGTTAACGATCTTGTTAAATATAATTAATCCATTGTTATTATACTTAAATGAGATGTTAAATCATTACATTATCATGATATTATAATGTATGAATATATCTTAATATGATATATATACATTAAAATGTCGTTACAACGATAATCGTTACATATATGCCTCGTTTCGAAATTCTTAAGTTAGTAGTCTAGTTTTACATATGTAGTTCATTGTTAACACACTTAATGATATACTTAATTATCATTTTATCATGTTAAACATAGTGTATCAATATCTTAATATGATTCATATGTATTTAGTAAGACGTTGTTATAACGATAATCGTTATATATATCGTTTCGAGTTTCTTAATTCAATAAACTCATTTTTATGTATATCACTCATTGTTAATATACTTAGTGAGATACTTACTTATCATAATCTCTTGTTAACCATATATATATCCATATATATATATATATATATATATATATATATATATATATATATATATATCATGTAGTTTTTACAAATTTTTAACGTTCGTGAATCGCCGGTCAACTTGGGTGGTCAATTGTCTATATGAAACACATTTCAAATAACCAAGTCTTAACAAATTTGATTGCTTAACATGTTGGAAACATTTAATCATACAAATATAGTTTTCATTTAATATATAAAATGGAAAATTTCGGGTCATACAAAGACTTATTGGAGACCAAACACACATGCAAAACACATCAAGTTAGCAAAAATTCTGCACTACTTTTTCTTGTTTGCTGGCCGAAATTTGTAGCTCAAAGAGAAGGGTCTTTGGTCTATTTGCAAGCTCATTTTCAAGTGAAAATAAATCCTAACCAAAAGTACAAGGTGTTGGTGGTTAGCTTGGGGTACAACAACTTGAGGTTTCATTCTTTTGGAGCTCCATTCATCATCATCATTCTCATCATTTACCAACAAGCTTGAAGTAGGTATAAACTCTTTTCTTACTTGTAGTTTGTAAGTATATTTCATAACTTGATCCTAATTGGGATTTAACTTTAAATGGTTAAAGATTAATAATTTTTAAAATGGTAATATATACATGCTTCCGCTTTATTTGATTCTTAAAATGGTTTAAGATTTATGAACTTGTTAAATCCCAACAATGGTATCTAGAGCCGAAGTTGTTGAAATATGCTTCGAGATGGTTATTAAACCCACTATAATTTTGCATTTTATGAACAGGCATGAAAGTAGAATGCAAAAAATTTCGGGTTTAGGTGGGTTTGTATTTTGGCCGAAATATTGGAGACCCAAAATGGGTTTTAGGTTCTTCCATTTTGGTCATATTTGTTGTATGTTAATGTTCACAATCCTAGCCTTGACCTTGTGTTTGGTTGCTTTCATGGTTGATTTATATTTATTCATTTGGTTTGTAAAAATATTTATTCAATTGGTTTTTAATATTAATCATTTGGTTATGTAATTTATTTTATATTTGACATGTAAAATAGGTTATGTTGTATTTTTATTTTCTAGAGAAAAATGTATTAGGATATATTTTGTAAAGAGATGAAGATGCACAAGATGGAGACAAGGAAGATGCAAGATATAGTGGGAGATGTAAAATCTTCTACTTTGTGTTATGACCCATTAACCGGTAGCATTTTGTTTTCGGCTAAATAAAATGCCTACCAAAAGGCTTGATTGTGAACATATCATTTTGCATGCATGGTTGTTTTGTATGATTGTGGATTGTGCATTTTATTACTACAAGTTAATCACACAAGTTAACAACAAGCAAAACGGCATTTAAATGGTTAAATTGAAATGACAAAAGGACGTTAATAGATGGTTATTAAGAACAAAAAAAGGATTACACATATAAAATAGTTTATATCAAAGTAATGAAATTGGCTTTATTACATGACATGAAAAATGGATTTTCACATGAACCACACACTAAATGCATGTTAGTGTATGGTATAAAAGTTTTCTTGAACTAGAATAAAAAAAAACCTTAAAATCCCTTTTACATACTAGGTTAACAAGGCAAACAAGTTAAACGCCATCCTTTTGTATGACACTTAGACATATTAGGGAACTCATAATGGGATAAAGGTCACCTAACTATTATAAGCAAACTAATATGATTAAGGTGAATTTCGCATACTTGTGGGATAAAGGTCACCTAACCACTTGTATGTTAAATTTACACGTTTACACAAGTTGGACGACTTAATTTGGGAATCATGAACTTAGGGTCATCGAAGCATGAGGAACAAATAGGCGTTGATAGGATAAATATGCCATGCAAAAGGATTGCATGATCCTATACCTTAGAAGTTGCAAAGGGATTGCAATTGTCATATAAATGACTACCTAGCTAAATCAAATAACGGGATAAAGGTCACCTAACCGGAATTTGGTTTACCGTTGGATTCTAAAATTTAATATATAATTTAAATTTAAAAGGGTATTGATTGTTAAATTAAAATTAATACTTAAAAAAACTTTGTTAAATTTTGTAGATGGCCGCCAATAACAACAACATTCCAAACGCACCAAATAACTTTAATAACCTATCATTGAGGTCCATCCTCGAAAAGGAAAAACTCAACCATACGAACTTTATGGATTGGTACCGCAATCTTAGGATTGTCCTCAAACTTGAGGATAAAGCGTATGTGCTGGAAGACCCCATTCCCGACCAACCCGAGGAGGATGATGCCGAATGTATGGCATATTGGGAGAAATATTGTGCTGATTCGGTGCAAGTTTCTTGCCTTATGCTTGGGACCATGATCCCTGAACTCCAAAAGGACTTCGAGCATCATGGTGCATATGACATGATCACAAAATTGAAGGAGATGTTCCTTCAACAAGCTCGTGTCGAGCGCTTTGAAACGGTTCGAGCGCTTCATGCATGTCGAATGGACGACTCCTAATCCGTTTCATCTTATGTCCTTAAGATGAAAAGCCTAATTGATAGATTATACCGTCTAAACTGTAACGTGTCTAATGAATTAGCCACGGACCTCATCCTCAACTCTTTGTCAAAAAGGTTTGACACATTCGTGTTGAATTACAACATGAATGGTTGGGATAAAAGCATTGGTGAATTGCATGCCATGCTTAGGACGGTCGAATCAAGCATGGGTAAAAGGGCTTCACCCGTGCTTATGATCAATGAAGGCGTGTCTAAGAACAATTCTACTTCTAAGCCAAAGGTGGCCAAGAAGAAAGGACCTGCCTACCATGGCAAGGGCAAGGGAAAGGGGAAGATGGTTACCCCAACCAACAAAAATAAGAAGCAAAAGGTTGCCGAAAAAGCAAACCCCAAGGAAGATCCGTGCTTTGGTTGAGGTGAAATGGGTCACTGGAAACGCAACTGCCCGATCTACCTAAAGGAGTTGAAAGAAAAGAGGGATGCAGGGCAAACCTCAGGTAATGTATATATAGTATACGTTGAGCTTAGTATTACTTCTTCTAATACATGGGTATTAGATACAGGATGTGGAACTCATATTTGCAATTCTTTGCAGGGGTTCAAAAGAAGTAAATAAGATGCGGGAACAACAAGTCTCTTCATGGGAAATGGTGCAAAGGTGCATGTAGAAGCTCAAGGAGACTTTATTTTGAAGCTACAAACTGGTTTGGAGCTTATTTTGAAAAATGTTTTGTATGCACCTGATTTGACTCGAAACATTATTTATGTATCCCGTTTAAGACAATTTGGTTTTAATCTTAATTTTATTAATGATGATATCCATGTTTCTTTAGATAATGTGTTCTATTTTAAGGCTTCACCTTTGAATGGCATTTATGAATTGGTTCATGATGACACATCACACAATAGCTCAATATTCCATGCAAACGCCAAGAAACTCAAAAGAGATTTGAGTGATTCCTACTTAAGGCATTGTCGCCTTGGTCACATAAAAAAAATAGAATGCATACACTTCAAAAGAATGGTCTTTTGAAATCAAATGAGCTAGACTCGTTTGATGTATGTGAATCTTGTTTACAAGGCAAAATGACTAAAGCACCTTTCAAAGGGACCTATGAAAGGGCTAAAGACTTATTGGGATTAATACATTCGGATGTATGTGGACCCTTTAAGCCCATGACTAGGAATGGTGAAAGATACTTCATTACTTCCATTGATGACTTCAGTCGTTTCGTATATGTCTACTTGTTGAAACACAAGGACGAAACTTTTGAAGCATTCAAAGAATATCAAAACGAAGTAGAAAATCAACTCAACAAAATAATCAAGGTACTTCGTACCGATAGAGAAGGTGAATACCTAACCGATGCTTTCCAGGATCATCTTAAAAGTTGTGGGATTATCTCGCAACTTACTCCACCCGGGACACCCCAGCTTAATGGAGTGTACGAAAGGAGGAACCGAACCCTAATGGATATGGTTCAATCTATGATGGCTAGAAGCTCGTTACCTCTATCATTTTGGGGTTATTATTTGTGCTCCGCGGCTCGTATTCTAAATATGGCCCCAACCAAAAAAGTGGAACGAACACCTCATGAGAAGTGGTTTGGAAAACCTCCATCTCTATCATACTTAAAGATATGGGGATGTGAAGCTTATCCTAATCGCTTCGTTACTAATAAGATGAATGCTCGATCCACGAAGTGTATTTTCATAGGATATCCCAAGAATGATATGGGATATTATTTCTATGATCCATTCAAGTAAAATGTATTTATTGCTCGAAAAGCGGAATTCCTTGAAACTAAGTTCCTAATGGAAGGTAATAGTGAAAGGAAGATAGATCTTGAAGAGGTTCAAGATCAAGAAAATGATACACAATTGATTGACACTAGCACTCAACATCTAAATGTTGAGGATGATCACATGGGTGATCAAAGTATACAAAACGTTCGAAGATCGGGTAGGATTAGTAATCCACATGAGAGATATGGGTTTCTCAAGGATGGTTGCTATGTGGTTAATTTGGATGAACCAACCAACTATCAAGATGCTTTATCACGGATTGATAAAGATAAATGGCAAGAAGCCATGAACGATGAGATTCAATCCATGTATGACAACCAAGTTTGGGAACTTGTTTTACAACCAACTAACTCTACATTAGTTGATTGTAAATGGATTTTCAAAATGAAAACCGACATGCATGGAAACTTGAATACATATAAAGCTAGACTTGTAGCAAAAGGTTTCACTCAAACCCAAGGGATTGACTATGATGAAACTTTTTCACCTGTGGCAATGCTAAAGTCTATCAGGATATTATTTGCCATTGCTGCTCATTATGATTATGAGATATGGCAAATGGATGTCAAGACCGCTTTCCTAAATGGATATCTTGAGGAAGATGTCTATATGGTTCAGCCTGAAGGTTTTGTTGATCCGAAATATCCTAACAAAGTATGTAAGTTAAAGAAGTTAATCTACGGATTGAAACAAGCATCTAGAATATGGAATCATCGTTTTAATGAGGAGGCCAAGAAATTTGGCTTCATTAAAAATGGTGATGAAGGTTGTGTATACAAGAAAGCTAGTGGGAGCACTATCATGTTCCTTGTACTGTATGTGGATGATATTGGAAATGACATTCCAACAATGCAAGGTGTTAAAACTTGGCTAAAAAGCTGCTTCTCCATTAAGGATCTTGAAGAAGCACAATACATTTTAGGGATTAGGATCTACAGAGATAGATCCAAGAAATTGATAGGTTTGAATCAAAGTGCATATATTGAAAAGGTCTTGAAAAGGTTCAAGATGGAGAACTCTAAGAAAGGTTCGGTACCTATTCAAAGAGGAACACTTCTTAGTTCATCTCAGTGCCCTACCATGCAAGATGAACAAGAAAAAATGAAGAATGTCTCATACGCGTCTGCTATTAGGTCAATCATGTATGCAATGATATGCACTAGACCGGATGTGTCATGCGCTCTTAGCCTGACAAGTAGATACCAGAATAACCCAGGAAACAGTCATTGGATTGCAGTTAAAAGTATATTGAAATACCTTAGAAGGACTAAGGATATGTTTCTTATATACGGGTCTGGTGAGGAGGAACTCGCTGTAAAAGGTTACGTAGACGCGAGTTTCCAAGCTGATCGAGATGATTCTCGATCACAATCCAGTTATGTCTTCATGTTAAATGGAGGTGCGGTCTCTTGGAAGAGTTCAAAACAGGATGTTGTTGCATTATCCACTACAGAGTCAGAGTACATTGCCGCCTCATTGGCAGTTCAGGAAGCTACATGGATGAAGAAATTCATCGACGACTTAGGAGTAGTCCCTTCCATTCAGGACCCTCTTGAGATCTTTTGTGACAACGAGGGTGCGATTGCTCAAACCAAGGAACCTCGTGCTCACCAAAAGACTCATCACATTGAGCGAAGATTCAACTATATAAGGGATGAAGTTGAAAAAAGAAAGATATGTATTCGCAAAGTTCACACAGATCTTAATATAGCAGATCCACTCACGAAGCTCTTGCATGGAGCAAAACATGAAGGACATGTTTGTGCACTAGGGCTTCGATATTCTAATGATTGGTCATGATCTGTTTTATGTATTGTAACGGAACGAAGTTGTTCAAACTCATTAATATATTCATGGTGTTAATTTATTAATTTTGAGTCAAGTTCCTATTTTGCATATTTTATCCATGAATAAGCTATTATTCTAAATTCCGTAGTTGATCACATTTGTGGGAACAAGTATGAGGTTTAGACTATTATGAACTTGGATTGGTATACATTCACAGGCTGAATGTGGGGGCAAGGTTGCTACCAAGGTTCATAGATATTTGTGGGATACAAATATTGGAAGACCCGCTCTCAAGATTTACTGAATGGAGCCGTTGTGGTTGATCACATGTAATCTTGAGTAAAGGCGAATGTCATTGTATCATCTGACCTGAGATACATATTGGGTTCAGATATTCACTAAGTATTGTGCCTTGATTCTTTCCTTCGCTATTCTGAAATATGATAGTTCATAAGGAAGAGCTTAGGTATGATACAAAGTATATATCTGGGACGTATGTAGTCAAGATGGAATTTGTCCCTCTTATTCGTTGAGAGTCAGATGTCTAAGGACTGATAAAGTTAAATCTAGAAGAGAGTGATCACTCTGTGTCTCTTGGATTTAACATGACATCTAGGACGAAAGGATAAATGAAAGATTCACCTAATCAAATTCAAGATGGGAACTCGAAAGGGATGATGTTATTGAATGGCACAAAGTCATAAAATATTGGGGGTGATGGACGGTCGTTAGGTGGTATCCATCACTTGCATTAATTTCTTATGTTTCTCGTGCAAGTGGGAGATTGAAGGTATTTCATATGCCCGAGAGACATATTAAATTAACGTGGCTAATATGTTTTGATCCAAGTCGGGTCATACCCAATAACAAGCTTACCGACACCTTATTCGTATTTGATCTTAGCGATTGGATCGTTGATTAAAATACGCAACACTTGAATTTTAGAAAAATGGTTTTCTAAAATAATATTACTTGATGTATATATAAATTATGGAATAATTTATATGATATGGATTTAATTATTTATAGGTTAAATAATTAATTAATTATGTTATATTTTTTAAAATTGGTTTTATAAAATAAAGTATACGTAACAAATAAAATGGAATTTTATAAAATTGATTTTATAAATAATATACATAATTTATAAAATAGAAATTTATAAAATATGTTTTATAAAATCTAATTTTATAAAACTATTTTATAAGATGGAAGTTTATATATTATGTTTTATAAAATATAATGTTATAAAATCTATTTTATAAAATAATATGGGAGTGGCATTGGAGTTGCAAGTAAGCATGCTAATAAACATTATTTTAGTGTGGTTACTTCCCATGTGCATGTGCATAAGGACCAAGACTTGTTGGAGACCAAACACACATGCAAAACACACATCAAGTTAGCAAAAATTCTGCACTCCTTTTTCTTGTTTGCTGGCCGAAATTTTCAGCCCAAAGAGAAGGGTCTTTGGTCTATTTGCAAGCTCATTTCAAGTGAAAATAAATCCTAACCAAAAGTACAAGGTGTTGGTGGTTAGCTTGGGGTACAACAACTTGAGGTTTCATTCTTTTGGAGCTCCATTCATCATCATCATTCTCATCATTTACCAACAAGCTTGGAGTAGGTATAAACTCTTTTCTTGCTTGTAGTTTGTAAGTATATTTCATAACTTGACCCTAATTGGAATTTAACTTTAAATGGTTAAAGATTAATAAGTTTTAAAATGGTAATATATACATGCTTCCGCTTTATTTGATTCTTAAAATGGTCTAAGATTTATGAACTTGTTAAATCCCAACACATATATCATAACCTTAACATGCAATTCTAGTCATATAACATTCAAGATCTCAACCAGAATCAATTTTAAAACTCAAAAGGTCAGATTATCATGTTAACATTTAGAATAGACTCGGTACTGTAGCAAGAACACATTCGGAATGTACTGATCTATTAAAATATCAATTAAACATGCAATCAGACTCGCGTTATTGATAGATCAACATCTCAATCACCGAATAAACTTGACCTCTTAGCATTTAATCACATAATTCTGATTTAATATTAATTTTAAAGTTTATTTCATATTTGGTTTCGTTTAAAGTTTTTACAAATTGAGGATCTAAATCATGTTAGATGAGATCTTTTCTGGTTTATATGCTTTCATTCATCTCAGATCTATAACATGTATATCACAAACTTGATAAAAAGAAAAATTACCAAAGAATTGAAGTCAATATAGAACGGACTCGGTAGATTAGCACAGACTCTAAGATAATCAGATTCGGTATTAGATTAAAAAAACGTAAGAGTCTTTGACTTTGAATCTTCTATTTATAGATACCGAAAATGAGTCAAAATTGGGCCTTACCGAATGGGCCTAAAATACCGAATGCAATCCATTTTCAAATTTTAACCTAATTAACTTCAAACTTTGACAACTCATTATCAGGAAATTCACAAGTTTATAATATTTTCATTAAAATTCATGATTGAGTAAATTTTAAGCATTTTGAGACTTACTGAATCTAGACTTTTTGTTGTCAGACTCGGTATGATGCTAAAAATAGCATTTATTCATGAAATATTCAAATCTTTTTGGATTTTAACTTTTCAAATTTTTATTAAATTTCTAAAATAAAGATTTGTACTTAGAAAATTTTGAATTATGTACAAAGCACAAATCTTCAGTGATACCAATTGTTAAAACGGGTTGCATACTTAGATGTATACAAGCTAAAGTGAATTTTATCAGATTAAAACATAAGATTTTATGAATTCACTTTTGAAAATCAATTTTCTTTTTATTTTCTTCCTTTTTCCCCCTCAAAATGTGATATATAGTCAAGTAACTCACCATTTTGATTATGCCACAAGTAAATTGAATAACTCCCCCTTGAAATATGATATCAATCAGTTACCTCCCCGTAGCGTAACTATTGAAATATAAGCCCAGGAAGTTAACGGGTAAATAAAAGCTCCCCCTTAAATGATAATATCTAAAGCAAAAGATATCAGTTGCTCCCCTTAGAAAGTATTTACTCCCCCTAAACACAAGATCCCAGGTATAAGTCCCAATAATACTAAGGAATTAAGCACTATACTCAACCATGCCAATTTGTTGAATCAACAACTTTAGCCTAACTTCATCTAAAGGTTTAGTGAACATGTCGGCTAATTGTACTTTTATAGGCACGAAGTATAATTCTACATCCTCATTTTCTACACGGTCCTTAATAAAATGATAACGAATATCTATGTGTTTAATCTTAGAATGTTAGAACGGGTTTCTAGTAATTGCAATTACACTCAGTGAATCACAGTATATTGGGGTCTTAATGATCTTAAAGCCATAGTCTAGTAGTTGAATTTGCATCTACAAAACATGTGAACAACAATGAGCACCAACAATGTACTCAGACTCAGCCGTTGACAACGAAACATAGTTTTGTTTCTTGGATGACCAACCAACCAACCTATTCCCTAACATCTGAATTGATCCAGATGTGCTTTTCCTATCAACATGGCAACCTCCATGATCCGCATCAGTATAAGCAGTGAGAGTGAAATCAGATCCATGTGGATACCAGATTCCAAGATTAGGAGTACCATTTAGGTACTGAAAAATCCTAACCACCGCTTTGGAGTGGAATTTTTTAGGGTTGGACTGAAAGCGGGCACAAACAGTTACAACAAGTGTAATGTCTGGTCTACTTGCAATCAAATACATTAAAGAGCCAACCAGGCTTCGATAAAGCGTTATATCAAAGGGTTCCCCATTTTCATCTGCATATAACAAAGTCCTCATTGGGGTTGACATTGTTCTCAAATCAGTCATTTTAAAATGTATTAACATGTCGTTAATGTATTTTGTTTGACTGATAAAAATGCCATTTGGTAATTGTTTGACTTGTAACCCCAAGAAAAAAATTGAGCTGGTCAAGCATGGTCATTTCGAATTTGTTGGCCATAAGGTCACCAAATTCTTTGCATAAGGCCGGGGACGTGGAACCAAAAATAATATCATCAACGTAAATTTGAACCAAGAGAATGTGACCGTGGTTTTTACAGATGAAGAGCGTTGTATCAATCGTTCCACAAGAGAAGCCATTTTCCAGCAAATACTTTGTCAAGGTCTCATACCATGCACGCGGTGCTTGATTTAGACCGTATAAAGCTTTCTCCAAGTAGTAGACGTGGTTCAGATGAATAGGATTGACAAAGCCCTCTGGTTGATCAACATAAACTTCCTCATGAAGATGACCATTTAGAAAAGCAGTTTTGACATCCATTTGAAACACCGTGAACTTCGTATGAGAAGCATAAGCAAGAAATAGACGAATAACCTCAATCCTTGCAACCGGAGAAAATGTTTCATCATAGCCAATACCCTCCTGTTGTCGATATCCCTTGGCCACAAGACGTGCCTTATTTCTAACCATAACCCCATCAGAATCCTTCTTGTTCTTGAAAATCCACTTAACCCCTATTGGTCGTTGACCCGCTGGTCTTGGAACTAATCGCCACACCTTCAAACGTTCAAATTGACCTATCTCATCTTGCATTACTATCACCCAGTTCAGATCAAGTAAAGCTTGAGCAACCGAAGTTGGCTCAATCTTACTAAGAAAGGTCGTATATAAACACATATTCTGAGTAGCCCTTCGAGTTGAAACTGGAGCAGTTGCATCACCAATGATAAGATCAATTGGATGACTTTTAGTCCATCGGTTGTTATGTGGAAGAGGTCCTTCATCTGTGGTATCCATTGAAACATCAACCGTTATTGACGTCGAGCCATGATCCTCTTGTTCAGATGTAACAGTGTCTAATGGGTTAGTTTAAGTTTCTGGAGAAACAACTGGAATTGTATCAATTGATGTATCTTGAATCGGTTCAAGATTATCATCAAGAGGTGGGTGGGAGGATGAAGACGCAACAGGTGAATCAGTTGATGTTGTATCTTCATCATAGAGACTTGGTTGTGTCCCCACAGTAATTTATTATGATGGTGTTTCTGGTACGACATGAATATCTGAGTTTCGTTGAGGAGCGTAAAGACTATCAAACAAGAAATCCAGTTCCTCTGTTGTAACCGTAGGGACACTCTTCTTCAAGAAAGTTGAGTGTTGTGCGAAAGAAGTAGTAGCCAGGTTAGGATCGGGTTTTGAACTGAATTGTTCAAAAGCCATTCCCGATAACTCATCAAATTTAACATTAATACTTTCATTGATCGTCTTGGTCCTTTTGTGATAGACACGATAAGCAACCTTGTTTGACGAGTAACCGAGAAATATGGCCTGATCTCCATGAGGATCAAACTTTCTGAGGCTGTCAAAATCATTAAGCACATAGCATATACAACCAAAAACACGAAAATATTTGACATTCGGACATCTACCATATAGAAACTCATTCGGAGTCTAATCAAAACCTTTATTTATGATACAACGATTTTGGGTATAACATGCAGTTGAAATGGCCTCCCCCTATATTTTCGGAGGTAGTTTGGAGTAGGCAAGCATTGTTAAAGCTGCCTCGCACAACGTCAATTACGTCGTTCGACTACTCCATTCTGTTAGGGGGTTCTTGCAGCAGAGAACTGATGTTCAATGCCTTGGTCTTTCAAATAACTATCAAGCAGGTCATTCTTAAATTCCGTCCCATTATCAGTTCTAATGCACTTAACATGTTTGTTAAAAAAGCGCTGAGTCTTTTTGATGAACTCAATGATAATGGCGGGGGTTTCAGATTTGGTCCTCAAAAGAAAAATCCATGTATATCAAGTATATTCGTCTACAATGACAAGCACATATTTCCGACCACAGAGGCTAGAAACTCTCATGGGTCCACATAAGTCCATATGCAATAATTGCAAAGACGATGAAGTACTAAGGTTTTGCTTAAGCGGATGATTAGTCCATTTTAGCCTACCCATTGCACATGATGAACACACATGATTCTTATCATATTGAAAGTTGGGAATACCGTCAACCAAGTCTTTAGAGACCAGTCGATTGATACCCTTGTAATTCAGGTGTGACATCCAATGATGCCATAACCACGAATTTTCTTTTGTGGAACGAGTAATCAAACACATGTTTCCATGTGATGGTGCATAATTGAGTTCAATAGTGTATAGTAAAGCACAATGTTTACCAACAAGGAGATCATTTCCATCGGTGGATTGCACCGAGCATTGACGACGTTCAAAAAGAACTTCGAGATCTCCATCACTAAATTGACTAAGACTAAACAAACTGCACCCCAAACCCTCAACATACGAGACTCGTTTGATTGTTATAGCATTTTTCACATAATCTCCATATCCCGTTATCGGTGTAATCTCGTCATTTCCAAATGTAACTGTTCCTAGGAGTTTGTCAACGTAATTGACAAGCAATGATTTATCGCCAGTCATGTGCCGAGAACAACCAGAGTCGATATACCAAACACAGACATTGAAACCCTGTAAACGTTAAGTTTCCTAGAGTTTAGGTACCTAAAGTTTCTTGGGTCCTCTATGGTTAGTACCAGCAACAAACTTTGGATCACAAATTAATGTATCACGTAATGCAGCATGCAATTTAGACATTAAATCATCATTTAAAACCACATTACATGAAGCATCATAAGCAATATCAAGGTTTACATGATCGTCAGAAGTCTTTACACACAACTTATTCCAAGTAGATGTTTTGTTGACATAAGAAAATTGACAAACATGTGATGACTTCCTAGGACGACTAGCAGATTTCTTGGTTTGGTTTGCTACTTTTTTAGTCTTTGACTTGGGGAACGCATACAGACTTGTAATTCAAGTTTGGATTATAACTTGTGACACGAAAAACACCTTTGTTAGTGAGACGTCCAAACTTTTTAGTTGACATTTGAGTAGATTGATTTTGCAAAATTTCCATTTTGATTTTACGTTCTTTTGCATCATACTCACTCAAATCAGGTTTTGGACACGTGTATTGTTTTGAAGACTTCATTGGTTTCTTTAAAAGACTTTCCTTTGTATGTTTTGGCATTACACTACAAGAAAAATGCTCCTATAGGACTATTTTTCTGGGACCTAGTAAAATATGGTCCTAAATCCTACTTACATAGGACCAAACAATATTTAGGTCATTTTATGAGCTACGCTTTTAGAGTATGGTCCTATTATGAGGTACTCTTTTAGAGTAGGGTCCTATGATGAAATACGCTTTTAGAGTAGGTCCCATAATCATATATTTTCATAGGACACTTAAAAAGTAGATCCTAATAGAGGATTTTATAAGACATTTATTTGATAGAGTCTCATTATATGTTTATGTAATAGGACACTTAATATGAACGTCATATTAAATATATCTTTATAGGCCAATTATTTTCGAGAGTCTTATTAAATTATATCATGTTAGGACTTTTGGTACTTATGTCCTATAAATTTATGTTATTAAGACACATTATATAACGGTCATGTGAAATGTACCTTTATAGGACGTTTATTTTTGTGAGCCGTGTCATAGTAGAACATAATAGGACTTAATATGACTGATTAATATTTTTCTGGCTTAATGGTCATATGATTTCATAGGACATTTTAAGTGTGAACCATAAGATAGTTCTTTATAAGACATTTATCGACATAGTGTAGTATTACATGTTAATTTAATAAAACCCCTTATATAAAAGTCATATGAAATAAACTTTAATATGACATTTATTTGTCATAGTCGTATTATAACATAAGCTAACATAACATGATATTTATGTTGTATCATTGTAAAATTTTAGAACACGTTAATTATAATTATCATATAATTTCATAGGACACTTTAATTGTGAATCATCAAATGCACTTATAGGACCTTTTTTCTGAGACCTAGTAAAATAGGGTCGTAAAAGCTACTTAGATAGGACCAGACGATATTTAGTGTCCCATTATGATATACGCTTTTTGAGTGGGGTCCTAAAGAGCTCTTTTGTGGGACACGTTATTTTTTTTTATGTCCTATTATCTGATATTTTCATAGGACACTTAAAAAATTGATCCTAATAGAAGAGCTTATAAAACATTTATTCGTTAGTGTCTCATTATGTGTTTATATAATATGACAATTGATATGAACGTCATATGAAATAAATGTTTAGAGGCCATTTATTTCCGAGACTCTTATTATATTGTAGCATATTAGGACATTTGGTACATATATGTCCTATAAATGTAAGTTATTAGGACACTTAAATTGTTAATAGGACAAATGAGTTTTTAGGGCCCTAATTATCATAATAGTTAATATGATATAATAGGACATTTAAATTGTGTATCATATAAAGGGACTTTATAAGACATTTAAATGTGTTTGTCTTATTATTTGGTAATTGTTAACACCTATTTTCTTATGAGGTAAGGCGTAGTATGTCAACAAGATACTAGAAGTAATCTAGCTTTAGGAGGGCGGAGTGTTGCCGATTGATTTTTACCCTCGAGAAATAATCCCTGCAGACCCGGTTCACAAGTATAGAAACTTGTGGGGTGGCTTAATCAATCTGTCATCCGTAGAGCGTAAAAGTGCTAGCCGGATGACTTCTAGTGAGAGAAAGTAGAGAGAAAAAGAGAAGTGAAGTCTCAGCTCTCAAAGTTATCAGAATGTCTGAACTGTGTAAAATGACGACCCAAGGGGTCTATTTATAGTGCCAGATCCACCAGATTGCTTGGGGACACGTGTCAGATGATGATACGTTCTGTTACTTGTGATCCGAAATTTACGCTGAGAGTGGCGTTCTCCGGCCAGGGCTTACGCGCTAGGCGGCCTTCAGGGCTTACGCATGACGGAGCAGCCTGTACAGCGGAGAACGCTGAACGGATAACTCCACAAAACTGTTATTTTCAGCCTTCCTGATGCTACTTTTATGCAACCATTATGCCTTTTATGTGTGTATACGATAGGATACACCATTAAGTCCCCCCAGTTTAATGACTTAAGCATTTGAAGAATGATTAAGTCGTTAAACTTTTGAAAACGCATGCCAAACCAGCCTTTTCATTGCCCACTTGCATCGGGGAAAACATTTTAGGCATTAAATGCAGACGAGTTTTACTGATGCTGTTATGATTAATTTTTTATGGCTGAGATCGTCCACGCGCCTCCAGCTGTAAAAAGTGTTATTTCGTACCCTTCGTTTAAACTCACCCCTACACGTGTCTTAATCGTGGCCATAAATATTGCATCGATGAAATCCTATAAAAACCGGCATAACCCTGTTACCATCACTTTTTTACTTTTGCCAAGATCTAAAAAGCATATTTCTCCCCCAAATCTTCATCGCCTTCTTCAATCTTCAACTTTTTAAGGTTTACCGTCTTCCAAGGTCAGTACACTTCATCTTACTGCTATTTTCTTCTTGTTGATATCTTTTACTGTATTATCATGGCTTCTACACGGAGTACTGGCCAAGAGCACGCTAAGCCTTCTTCGTCAAATACCGCTGACATCCCAGAAGTTAGCACGATGGCTTCATCATTGACAAGTGAATATTTAGATGGCTTAAAGATTGCCTTCCGCCATCTCAATCAATACAACCCTGTTCTTCCCACCAATAGACAAACTGCTGACAACCCTCCTGAGGGGAAAATTACTTTATACGCCTTACAAATTACCCACGGCAACCTCCGTGTTCCCCTTACTAACTTTCTTCTTCGCCTTCTTAGATATTATAAGGCCTGTCTTAGTCAAATACATCCCCACGGCCTTCAAAAAATCATCCTTTTTGAAATGTACTGCAATGCTATTAATATAAAGCCTCGCATTAAAGTTTTTATCTCTTTGTTTAGAATTCGCACAATTAGTGATTGCTGGCTCACTATTGATAGTAAGAAAAATAATCATTTTGTTGGTCCGAATAGAGTTTCAAATTTGAAGGACTGGAAAAGTCCATTTTTCTTTGTTGATGAGACCGTTATTCCGGAAGAGTACTCCGTTGTCCGGGAATGGGGTGCTATTGATGCTGGTATAGGAAAGGGCGTTAAGATTTCTCCCTCAGAGCAGCGGATAGTAAATAGCTTGAAAGAGCTCCGCCTTCCGTCCAGATCATACGAAAGGTATGAGGGAATACTTGTGCTGTGCAAAGTGAGTCAAGAATGGCCAAGAAATTCTGTGCCAGTACTTCGTGAGAAAAACCAGGGTAGGATGTGATATGATCATCCTATTATATATATATATATATATATATATATATATATATATATATATATATATATATATATATATATATATATATATATATATATATATAGATTTGTGTCTATTGTTTGTCATGTTTACTTATATTGATGTTTATGTATAATTTTTGCAGCCAACTCCGTGATGCAGGTTCGCTCTGCTCTTTTATCCGCTGATCTTGATGATGATGTAGAGGTCACTGCTCGAGACAAAACTGCTGAAGAGCTAGAGGCGGAGAGAGTTGCAGCTGAAACTAAAGCTGCTGCTAATGCTGCTACTACTGAAAAGGGGAAAGAAATTGCTGTGAGCAGCTCAGACAGTGAATCCGGGTCTGAACATACAGACACTGAGCGGACAGCGGATGATACCACCACTGCCGATCAACAAACATCAGGGTCGGTTGACATTACGGTTGAAACTAACCCCACTCCTCCTCCAACCCAAAAGACAAGAAAGAAGAGCATAGGCTCTAAAAGGGCGAAGAGTACAGAGGAGGGCAAAAAGCAGAAACGCAGGAGAAGTATGTCCAATCTGTGCTTTCTTGAAAATGCACATGTTTTTGCTTACAACCGTTATGTTTGTTCATAATGCTAATTTGTTCTTGTTAGTGATTTTAGCAGAGTCGGATGATAGCTAAGGGAAGGCCGCGGAGGGCGGTGAACGGAGGACGGAGGAGAATCTTGAAAGTGAAGGAGAGAAGGGCCTGAAAACGCCTAACCCAAACTTTACTCCATTCGATGAGTCTGAATTTCATGAAGATAGGCCAGAAGGCAACTCTGCTTATCATTCTCCTCCTCCTAATATCACTAACCCAGCTATTACATCCTCCAATGTTCAAGAGCCAACTCTTCCTGCTCATGTGAGGGCATTGCAGGCCATCATTGCAAACCCTGCCACTAAGGATAAAGAATTTGCAACTCTTCTTCAGGTATAAATGATAAGATCTTCTGCATGTATATGTTTGTAATTTATTGATGTGAGTTGCCTGAAAATACTCATAAAAATTTTTTCTTGTACAGGGTTGAGTTATCCCTGAGCTGAAACCCCAATTCACTGCTCTCCATTCTGATCAACTCAGGGAATCAACTATGGCAGCTCATGTACTGCTGACCAATCATCTGGACTCTGTTCTGCAACTGCAGAAGCATCAAGAGTCTATTCTTACTATAGCCCGTAAAGACATAACTGAAGGTGCAAATGCTCGTAAAAGAGCTGCTGATGCTGAGCGTGCCTTAAGTGATGCGCAGAAAATAATAAAGGCTAAAGAAGTTGAGCTAAAAAGTGCTCAAGATGCTGCTGTTGCTCTGCAAGGGGAAAGGGATGCTGAGAATAATAGACTTGAAGAGGAGCAGGTGAAAGTGGGTGAGCTGGAGAAGCAGCTGGATGCAGAGAGGGAAAGGTCTGCTGAGCTTCTCCGGAGGGCGGAGAAAGGCGAAGGTAATTTTGCTGAGCTTAAGAAGGGTATACCAGGTCTGATAGCTAAAGTGCTTGGATCCAGTCTTGTAGGGAATCCCTACAATGATTATGTTGATGCTGCCTGCACCCATGCTATTGCTGATGTGACCGGCAAGCTATTTAAACGCCTTGCTCCCAACCAGACCCCTTCTGCTGCTATTGCCAAACTTATGCCTCCTGGTACTCAGGAAAAGGTTGATGAGACTAAAGACAAATTGATAAATTTGAAGATAAACGTTTATGATGAAGTATGCAGCAAAGAAGATTCATCTGCTCAAGATGTGCTTAGCGTGCAGTTTGATTGATTTTTGTAAAAATGTCAAACAATGTTTTGTAATAAATTTCCTTCTGACCTTGACATTATATACATACTGACTTTATTGTGATGACTACATGTGTTTACATGCTTGTTGCAAATATTTTGATGCTTAATGCTTTAAAACCAATCGATTATGCACCTGAGCATAAAATTTCTATACACAATTGTGCAGTGTATAATTGAGCGAATCATTTTGAAAAGTGTATAAGGTAATTCATATGTAGTCGCCTTGCAATATTAAGTTTTGCTAAATGAATATGATGTCTGAATTCTGTTACACGCTTTCCGTCATAAAATTAATGAGGAAGAATTATGAAGTGTTTTAGAAGAATGATTACAAATCAATAGACTCTCCGTCTTACGCCTTCCGTCATAAAGTATATGAGGAAGAATTGCTAATTATTTTGCCTTCATATATAAAATATAGAACTTCGTTCTGTGAAGTAACTTTTTTATAATGTTTGTCATGACAAGTATCTGAGTTTTGTATCATGCCTCGATGCGTTCTAGTAAAACTTAAACGTTTTCTAGCCGATCCCTTGTGCCTTTACTGGCCGGCACAAAAGCTTCCGCCATCGGAGGTATTTTAAAAATACACTCCTTCTGTGGGCAGGTTATAAATGTAATGTTTTACATTTGTCACGGGCAGCACTTTGTTTAAGAAAAATATAAAATTTATTGTTCGGTACTGTGCAGTACATAAACGATTGATGATGAATTTAGGTGGATCAAGCCTAATTAGTACGCCATGAATGTTTAATGCATGCAATTGCTAACATATGCACTGTAAAATAACCACAATGGTTCACAGTAAATTGATAAACGTTGCTCTTCATATAATGCGAAAATATGTTCTTCAAATGCCAAACATGTGTATTTTGGCATGAATACAATGATTGTAAAAGACAATGTCTTCATAAAAATACTAAAAAACTGCTCTGATAACAAACTTTTGTTCTTGATAACATGCTGAGATTTGCTTCTTCACACGCCCAGCGCCCAGCGCTATCCGACCTACACACTTGATTATGGAATGAAAAACTCCTGAACTTCATCATCACTAAACAACCGATCATGCTTTCTCCAGTTTACGTTGCCTTTTGGTAAGTTCACAAATGTGGATCTCTCCCTAGCCGGTGCCACATACTGTGAATGTATGGCGGCTACTCCGTTAGGAGTTGGGAACCTGATCTCTGCATGAGCTGTCGATGTTATTGCTCCAAATTTAGCCAACGCTGCCCTTCCAAAAAGGACGTTAAACCGAGAATTTCCATCTATGATTGTGAAATCAATTGTTTCTGTTCTCAACAATGGGAATGTGCCCATAACAACTTCCAAATGAATCTGCCCCATGGCATTTATCGGTGCTCCCGTTAATCCAGAAACTTTCAACCTCGTTTGTCTAGCTCTGCTCTGCACATGCCTTGTAAAAGTCTTTAAGCAATGCCAGTAAATGATGTCAGCTTCACTTCCTGTATCTGTGTAGATACAGTTGACAAACTTATTTGCTATCTCTGCTGAAATGATCACTGGTTGGACGGACAACGCCCAATTCTGAATTGGCTGAAAGATAATTGGAGCATATCTCCAGCTGTCCAATTTGCTGTTTGATGATTCACCTTCTTCATAATGACTGTCGTTGATCCAAACGATCCTGATTACAACTTCTGGAGTTGTCTCGTGCTCTATGATCCGGTCTCTGTACTGCGGTTGGTTCCGATTATCTCTTCCACCATGCTGCTCTCTTCTGTTCTCTCCACGGCGTCCTCGGTTTCCATCATTCCTTTGCCACGCAAATTTCCTGCGAGGATCATTCATCCTGTACTGTTTGCCAGGCAACAAATGATTCAGTTCTCCTGCCTTGATTTTCGCTATGATTTCTCTCATCAAAGATTTACAATTGTCTGTATCATGGCCCCAAGCCTCATGGAAATCGCACCACAACTGACTCTTTGGACCCTCCCTTTCCTCCATAGGCACTGGAGCATTGAAAGTGGTCCGAATTGGTTCAGTGAAAAGGATTTCCTTCGAAGTTTTGGTAAGCGCCATGATCAACGGGTGCCTTTCTATTGGTCTTCTGTTGTGGTGAAAATCATTAGGGTGATTGTTTCCTCTCCATCCTCCATTTGAATTGTCATTCCTTCTCTGATTTCTGTCAAAATACCGTCCTCCGTTGTGCGGCTTGCTACTACTGCCAGTATCAAACTTGTTCAACCCACGCTCACCAGCTCGAACATGCCTCTGTGCAACCTCCAAATCTTGGTGCAATGTTTTTGGCAAGTCATACCGTAATGCATGAACAAGTGCACTAAACCGTCGTTGGTCCAAACAGAAAATGAAACCAGATACAAGCTGTGATTCTGGACAATCAGGAATCTTCTGTGCTTCAAGTGTATAACGCTTCATAAAATTGCTCAAAGATTCGTTATGATGCATTGTGATCTCGTGTGCATCAAGATGTGTCAGAGTACAGCTCCGTAGATTTTGATATTGCATCACAAATTTTGCTCTCAAATCATGAAAACTGGTAATACTCCTTGGCGGCAAACTAGCAAACCATTTGCGTGCCATTTTCTGCAATACCATAGGAAACATATGGCACGCAGTTTCATCCTCCCAATGCTGCAACCTCATAGCACCTTCAAACATAGTCAGAAAATCTTCCGGATTCGTTGTGCCATCATAAACTCCAATTGTTGGTATAGCAAGATTTCTGGGCAATGGATAATTAGCAATTCGATCAATGAAACACTGTGTAGATTCTGCCATGGCTGGTGGCTTGGTGGCTTGCTCTCCAGTAATGAGGGCAAAGAAATTGTCCACGGCCACAGCACGGACGGCGGGCTGCGCTAAGCGTTGCTTATATTTTGCCGGAGCTGTCTGCTTAAGAATATCATTTAATAGCAACACTGCCTGCTTCTCTGACATGAACTCATCTTTGTCAATTTCATCATCAGAGTCATTATTATCATAGCTCAGGTCGTTATCATCCCCAGAATCATCAATAAGACTACCCAGCTTGTCGAGTAGCCTGGATAACTTGTATTTTGATATAGATTGACTTTTCATTATTTGCTTGTCTCTGCCATCCGCCATCCGCCGAAGAGGTATAAATGATGGACATCGCCGTGGTTGCATCAATGGTCGTCGCTCTGTATTAGTAACAAAATTTGAAAGTCTTTCTGCACTTTTGGCTGTCGTTTCTTCGATTACTGGCCTTTTCTCCGAATTAGTTGCCAAATGTTTAAGCCTTTCTGCAGTTTCAGCAACTGTTTCTTCAATCGTACCATCTAGTGGCTGAACGGGTACATCTTCAACAGTTATCATGTCATCAGTTGATGGTTTGTTGACTGCTTCAAGTACAAATGGAGCTTCAGTTGTTTTTGTTCCTTTTCCGTTTCGTGTGTTCTTTGCATTAGTGGATTGCGCCATTGTTAACACCTATTTCCTTATGAGGTAAGGCTTAGTATGTCAACAAGATACTAGAAGTAATCTAGCTTTAGGAGGGCGGAGTGTTGCCGATTGATTTTTACCCTCGGGAAAATAATCCCTGCAGACCCGGTTCACAAGTATAGAAACTTGTGGGGTGGCTTAATCAATCTGTCGTCCGTAGAGCGTAAAAGTGCTAGCCGGATGACTTCTAGTGAGAGAAAGTAGAGAGAGAAAGAGAAGTGAAGTCTCAGCTCTCATAGTTATCAGAATGTCTGAACTGTGTAAAATGACGACCCAACGGGTCTATTTATAGTATCAGATCCACCTGATTGCTTGGGGACACGTGTCAGATGATGATACGTTCTGTTACTTGTGATCCGAAATTTACGCTGAGAGTTGCGTTCTCTGGCCAGGGCTTACGCGCTAGGCGGCCTTCAGGGCTTACGCATGACGGAGCAGCCTGTACAGCGGAGAACGCTGAACGGATAACTCCACAAAACTGTTGTTTCCAGCCTTCCTGATGCTACTTTTATGCAACCATTATGCCTTTTATGTGTGTATACGATAGGATACACCGTTAGTAATGTAATAGGACACATGATATGACGGTCATATGAAACTTACTCGTTATAAGACATTTATTTCTATGAGTCGTATTATAGTATATACAATAGGACACATAGATTCGTTAATAGGACTGATTAGTTATTTGTGAATAATTATCATAAGATTTCATAGGACACTCACGGAAATTTGATTTTACCATTTTCATGGCGTCTCAATTTTATTTCTAATTTAATTTTTTTTTAGAAAAAATTTCCTACTTATTGGTCGGAGGTCCACTCGGAAGCAATCTCTCTATCCGTCGAATAGAGAGAGGGATGATTTTCTCTACTTTTGAGAGTGTTTTCACTGTGAGTGGAGAAATGACTTGTCTTTATTCTCATATAGGGGAAGGATTGTCTACATCTCATCTCCCCATACACCACTTATCTACCACTTATCTGGTATTGGGTTTTGTTATTGTTGTTGTCGTCGTCATCTAATGTCATCCTTACTTCTTTTATGACTCATTTTTATTTAAGATCCTAGTCGTCTTCACTATATTTTAATAAAACATATATTTTAACTTTGGAATATATAGAACTTACAGGAATGAAGCAAAACAATGCCAGTCCCAAATAAGGTCATAGTTCACCAAATTCTAAGTTCTGATGTAATATTTATTATTTATCACATTACATACATATTACAAATAAGGCTAAAATCAGAAAGAAATAACTCTAAATTAATAATTAGATCATAATTTAAAGGATGTAACGAAAAACCGTACCTCTATTATACCGTCTCTTGGCAAGACTATAACCAAAAGATATATTATTCTGAACATCATACCCACCTCTCCCTAACCTGTAACCATCAAAAGAACTCAGCTCACCACCACCATAAAAGTCTAAAAAAGGTCAGTCATAAAAGTCTAAAAGAATCAACGAATATTATTGAATTTCATCAAATTGAACATAAATATATACTTAGTTGTTCATATATATGTGTAGACTTACTCATATACATACATAAAGTGATGATATTGGTCGTTTCTCTATCACCCGCCTGCCACTTAATCATCAAGATGGTCGGCCTATATCGGTAACTCAGTCATCAAACATCCACTATCGACTCCCACTATCTGTTCTTCTCAATCAACCATTGAACCATCATCTTGGTTTCAACAGTTGGTTATGCATACAGTCTAGTACGCAATAATTAACAAAAACAAACGCATATAATAGTAACAGGTATCTGAGTAAATCGAACAGCCCATGGGCATCATCAAGATTACATTCGCCTGCAACACATCCTAATTCCGAAATGACCAATTTAGAGAATAACTAATCGAAAATACACCGGTATATTTTAAATTGATAGATCGCAAACATATTGAAGGGAGGTGGATCGTTGACCCTGCGATTATTAGAGGTGATTTACACATATAGGTAAAATATTGGTATATCTTGAAACCTTAGGGATCTCTTATGTCAGCCGATTAAATTAAAATGAATGAAGTAATTGAGGTCATATCTTTATTTATGTTTTAAGAACTCAGTAATACCTTACTAGATCGAAACCCTAGATTATAGTATAGTTATTGAGCCCGATCAGACCATAAGAATCAGGTGCGGCATCATCTTGATCTTCATTGACATCATCTTGCTTATAATCACTCACTTCATGCTCTGTCTCATTGTCTGCCTATTAACATATTTAAAATATCAGGCTTCGTTTCAATTCAAGCCATGGGTGAATAAATTGGCAGGAATGTATCGCTATTTTGAAGTTAAGAATTAGGAATTAGGAATAAGGCTGATAAATTGGGAGGAGAGAACTTCAAAAAAACATAAGATTAGGGCGCCATTTTTAAGAACATAAATAAATATAGGGCGCCACTTTTTTCTATCAATTAATTAATTAATAATCATGTTACTTTGTGTACGTAGTGTTTGTTGTTTTTGGACTTCGGTTGGGCTCGGGTATACAGCATGGGCCGGTAGGTTCTTTAGTTTTCTGTTGTTCTAGAGCCTCTTCTTATTTTGCTTCTTGTATATTGTTTTTTTTTCCCCTCTTTTCAAGATAAAGATTTGTTGTATAGTTTTCATTTTTTGCCAAAAAAATATATAACATAATCATAAATTTTTATCTTTAATGTTATACTCTATCTTAAATATATACAAATATAAATCTCATTATTCTCACTATATATTAAAAAAACCCTTCATAAAACAATATTAGATTCGTAGAGTATTTTATAACCATTAGATCAGAAAATTATAATGATAATTAAATTAATACTTAGTTTTATGATATAAAAAAAACTTTATACATGAGTTCAAGTCGGGTAAAGATTTTTATCTGTTGATGGACATGGGTGAGTCATGGACATCCGTTTGAACAACTCGCGGGTATACCCATTAATCCACATATATATATATATATATATATATATATATATATATATATATATATATATATATATATATATATATATATATATATATATATATATATATATATATATATAGTTATTTACAATTTATCATTTATTATACTTATAATTTTTTGCTATTGGCAACTATATATTGCTTTTTCTTGTTATGTTAGCTTTTTGATTAGTTAAATTGTATAGTTTTTAAATTTGTGGGTCATTATCAGTGGGATACAAGCACAAGGAAAAAAATAGTTGTTAACGTGTATTCGGGCTTCGACGTGTGAAGAAAAAGCTATTATAGTAGGTCCTTAATATAAGGTGTAGTGACCCGAACTTTTTCATGTTTATATATATTAAATGAAATTGTTATTTATATGATTAAGTGTTTCCAACATGTTAAGCAATCAAACTTGTTAAGACTTGATTAATTGAAATAGGTTTCATATAGACAATTGACCACCCAAGTTGACCGGTGATTCACGAACGTTAAAACTTGTAAAAACTATATGATGACATATATATGATATATGATTATATATATAGTTAACATGATATTATGATAAGTAAGTATCTCATTAGGTATTTTAACAATGAGTTATATACATAAAATTGAGTTTATTGAATTAAGAAACTCGAAACGATATATATAACGATTATCGTTATAACAACGTCTTACTAAATACATATGAATCATATTAAGATATTTATACACTATGTTTAATCATGATAAATGATAAGTAAACATGTCATTAAGTGTATTAACAATGAACTACATATGTAAAAACAAGACTACTAACTTAATGATTTTGAAACGAGACATATATGTAACGATTATCGTTGTAACAACATTTAACTGTATATATATCATACTAAGATATATTAATATATCATAATATCATGATAATGTAATAATTTAACATCTCTTTAGATATAATAAACAATGGGTTAACAACATTTAACAAGATCGTTAACCTAAAGGTTTCAAAACAACATTTACATGTAACGACTAACGATGACTTAACGACTCAGTTAAAATGTATATACATGTAGTGTTTTAATATGTATTCATACAATTTTGAAAGACTTCAAGACACTTATCAAAATACTTCTACTTAACAAAAATGCTTACAATTACATCCTCGTTCAGCTTCATCAACAATTCTACTCGTATGCACCTGTATTCGTACTCGTACAATACACAACTTTTAGATGTATGTACTATTGGTATATACACTCCAATGATCAGTTCTTAGCAGCTCATGTTGTAGTGACCCAGACTTTTCCATATTTATATATATTAGATGAAATTGATATTTACATGATTAAGTGTTTCCAACATGTTAAGCAATCAAACTTGTTAAGACTTGATTAACTGAAATAGGTTTCATATAGACAATTGACCACCCAAGTTGACCGGCGATTCACGAACGTTAAAACTTGTAAAAATGACATGACGATATATATATGGATATACATATAGTTAACATGAGATTATGATAAGTAAGTATCTCCATAAGTATATTAACAATGAGTTATATACATTAAAACAAGACTACTAACTTAAGGATTTCGAAACGAGGCATATATGTAACGATTATCGTTGTAACGACATTTAAATGTATATATATCATATTAAGATATATTAATATATCATAATATCATGATAATATAATAATTTAACATCTCATTAGATATAATAAACAATGGGTTAACAACATTAAATGAGATCGTTAACTTAAAGGTTTCAAAACAACACTTACATGTAACGACTAACGATGACTTAACGACTCAGTTAAAATGTATATACATGTAGTGTATTTAGATGTATTAATATACTTTTGGAAGACTTCAAGACATATATCAAAACACTCATACTTAACGAAAATGGGTACAGTTACATTCCCATTCTTTTTCCATCAAGAATTCTAGTCGTATTCATACCCGTATTATACACAGCTTCTAGACGTACTTACTGTGGGTATACCAATAGGAACTAGCATGGGATTCCACTCTTGATAATGTCATGTATGACTAATCAATTTTAACTTCTACCATGAACTAGTCAACTAACTAGAACTCCTGTTAACCCCACTCACCACTCACCACTTACCACTCATCATTCACTCCATTTCACTTCCAATTCTCTTTCTAATTCTCTCAACACACACACACACACACACTTATGAACGAATTTTTCCAGTAGATAATCATCATATTCATTAAAAATCACTTCAAGAATCACGCTATAATCATCTTAGGAAGAACACTTCGAAAATACTTTCAAGTTTACTAGTTTACATCTAAGATTTCTAATCCATTCCAAGTAATCATCTAAGATCAAGAAACCTTTGTTATTTATAGTAGGTTATCTTTCTTATTCAAGGTAATATTCATATTCAAACTTTGATTCAATTTCTATAACTATAAACTATCTTAATTCGAGTAAAAATCTTACTTGAACTTGTTTTTGTGTCATGATCCTACTTCAAGAACTTTCAAGCCATCCAAGATCCTTTGAAGCTAGATCATTTCTTGTCACTTCTAGTAGGTTTACCTACTAAACTTGAGGTAGTAATTATGTTCATAACATCATTCGATTCATATATATAAAACTATCTTATTCGAAGGTTTAAACTCGTAATCACTAGAACATAGTTTAGTTAATTCTAAACTTGTTTGCAAACAAAAGTTAATCCTTCTAACTTGACTTTTAAAATCAACTAAACACATGTTCTATATCTATATGATATGCTAACTTAATGATTTAAAACCTGGAAACACGAAAAACACCGTAAAATCGGATATACGCCGTCGTAGTATCATCACGGGCTGTTTTGGGTTTGATAATTAAAAACTATGATAAACTTTGATTTAAAAGTTTTTCTTCTGGGAAAATGATTTTTCTTATGAACATGAAACTATATCCAAAAATCATAGTTAAACTCAAAGTGGAAGTATGTTTTTCAAAATGGTCATCAAGACGTCGTTCTTTCGACTGAAATGACTATCTCTTACAAAAACGACTTGTAACTTATATTTTTGACTATAAACCTATACTCTTTCTTTTTAGATTCACAAAATAGGGTTCAATATGAAACCATAGCAATTTGATTCACTCAAAACGGATTTAAAACGAAGAAGTTATGGGTAAAACAAGATTGGATATTTTTGATTGTTGTAGCTACGGGAAATATTGTAACAATTCTATACAAATCATAACTTAACAAACTTATATTGTATTATTCATGTATTCTAATATATATTATATAATCTTGGGATACCATAGACACGTATGCAATGTTTTGACATATCATATCGACCCATCTATATAATATATTTTGGAACAACCATAGACACTCTATATGCAGTAATGTTGGAGTTAGCTATACAGGGTTGAGGTTGATTCCAAAATAATATTTATTTTGAGTTGTGATCTAGCCTGAGGCTTGTATACACTGGGTCGTGGATTGATCCAAGATAATTTATATTTATTTATTTCTGTACATCTTACTGTGGACAACTAGCTGTAGGTTACTAACGAGGACTGCTGACTTAACAAACTCAAATCATTAAAACGTAATAAAAAATGTTGTAAATATATTTGGAACATACTTTGATATATATGTACATATTTGTTATAGGTTCGTGAATCGACCAGTGGCCAAGTCTTACTTCCCGACGAAGTAAGAATCTGTAAATGTGTGTTATAGTCCCACTTTTAAAATCTAATATTTTGGGATGAGAATACATGCAATTTTATAAATGTTTTACGAAATACACAAAAGTAAATGAAACTACATTCTATAGGTGAATGATCGAAGCCGAATATACCCCTTTTTAGCTTGGTAGCCTAAGAATTTGGGAACAGACCCCCAAATTGACGCGAATCCTAAAGATAGATCTATCGGGCCCAACAAGCCCCATTCTGGAATTTGGAATGTTTTAGTACTTCGAAATTATCATGTCCGAAGGATTTCTCGGAATGATAGGGGATATTCTTATATGCATCTTGTTAATGTCGGTTACCAGGTGTTCACCATATGAATGATTTTTTATCTCTATGTATGGGATGTGTATTGAAATATGAAATCTTGTGATCTATTATTACGATTTGATAAATATATAGGTTAAACCTATAACTCACCAACATTTTTGTTGACTTTTAAAGCATGTTTATTCTCAGGTGATTATTAAGAGCTTCCGCTGTTGCATACTAAAATAAGGACAAAATTTGGAGTCAATGCTTGTATGATATTATGTAAAAACTGCATTCAAGAAACTTATTTTTGGTGTAATATATTCTTATTGTAAACCATTATGTAATGGTCGTGTGTAAACAGTATATTTTAGATTATCATTATTTGATAATCTACGTAATGCTTTTTAAACCTTTATAGATAAAATAAAGGTTATGGTTGTTTTAAAAATGAATGCAGTCTTTGAAAAACGTCTCATATAGAGGTCAAAACCTCGCGACGAAATCAATTAATATGGAACGTTTATAATCAATATGAACGGGATATTTCAGTTGGCATCAGAGCTGGTTTAACACCGTTGGTGCGGGTTAGTCGTAAAGGAGGTTCTCACAGTGTTACCTGTGATGAAGCATTGGCTCTTACTCCTTGCGATCCCTTACGAGGGTTGGCAATTGCCGAGAGGCAGGCCCTAAAATCAGTATCTGAGGTACACTCAGTGGTCACCAGGCGGTTAGCTAGGAAGGCACTGGGTGGGACGGTGGTTGTCCCCAACTGTATTTCAGTTGGTATCCGAGCGATGGTCTTAGAGAACCAGAAATTTTCATTAGTGTGTCTTATTGAGTTTGTTATGATACATTAGTGAGTCTGGAATTCGACCGTGTTTTCTTTAAAAACGATTGCTTAACACTTTTGTTGGAAACTATATATTATTAATATGTAAATATTATGTGATATATTGACCTCTTAATGTGTTTGATATTGTGTGATAGATGTTTACCACTAGTACAAATCCCATCGATTCACCTAATAATAATGAAGAGTCGAATATATTTTGGGAAGATTCACAAATACCAGAAGAGGAACTGGAAGAAGAGGAACCGGAAGAGGAGGAACCGGAAGACGAGGAACCGGAAGAGGAGGAACCAGAAGAAGAAGAGGTTCCGGTGTAAATCGATTAAATAAAAGAAAATCCTCAACCAATGGACCAAAGTTAATAATGGTCAATGGTGTTTCCGCCGAGGAAGCAAAATATTGGGAAGATTACCAATTTTTCGATGAATCGGATCCCGATGAGGATTCCGATGATGTTATAGAAATTACCTCGACCCAATTTAATAATAATGATACCGCAACCCGCATGCGCACCTCATATGTATGCAGGTGCTTAATAGTGTGCGTATGCGTGTGCTTGTGCACGCTATGCGGTATGCAGATTTGTATCTGATGCCTTTGTTCTCGGTACAGCGATTGCTTGGCTAACAAGTAAATATCTTTTCCATAATTACATCCGTGATTCGGGGAGTTTGTTATGGAAAGGATTGCCAAGATCTCGGATGGTTCTAGAATTAGGGTCTGCCTATATATACAAACCCTAACTATCATTCTCGGCATCATCACATTACGTAACTACCATCTGTCACACGTTTTACGTAATTAAGCATCATTCTCCGTCTCTTCAAGGTTAACAGGTTAGTTCTTCATTAAGCTAGCACCTACAACCTTATTTGGGGCCTTCTGATCAGCGACCGCTATCGAAGGTGGACTTAATCACTTGGCCACCCCGCCGACATCATCATGTCGGCCAGGGTCATTCACGGTAGCCGTACCGGAGAGCCTTGTTCTAAGATCCTTAAACCCCACCAACGTATTGTGCAGGCATGTTAAACCCTATGGTGAAAACATGCATGATCAAGTGGTGCTTTCATTGAGAGTCAAATTAGTTCAAGACCGTTTAATTGCTTTTTCTTTTAAAAGGTTTTGAATTATAAGGCTTATTATTCACGAAATTTATTTTTGAATTTTTTCTTTTAACAGTATCATGACTTCCGGGGACTCGTCGGAACGTACTCAAACGGATAATCAAAACACATCATCTGGCAGTCAGCATACGCAGGCTATGACTAGAGGGGCGGGATACGCGCCTTATCTTCCACCTGTATCCGGCGAGCCTTTTCAGAGGTATAAACCGATATATCCATATGGGATTACACCGCCAAGGGCAAACTCTCCAGTTACCACCACGCGGTTGGATTTTTCCGCAGTGGATCCAAGGGTCATCTTGGTAGGCACTAGCGGTAAAATAGTAGGCCTGCACGTAGTATGCTGCGGCCAGGTACCTATTTATTGTACCACGGTTTCAATCCCTCTACAGACACAGAGTGTGCAGCAGAATTCATCGTTTACACCGTTGCAACCTTGGCAACCACCGCGTCCAATTTCACAGTTTTTGACTCCTGCGGATGCGCAGGCATTACTTAATAGTTGGGGGTTCGGTGTCATTCCGGATGCCAATTCTCATTGGACGCCGATAACCGCAGAACAGCAAAGCACTGCGCATACGGTTGGGCTTATAGCGGCATATCCTCAGGTCTCGCAGGCATCTGCGCCACAGGTTTCGGCACCTTTTCAGATACCCGTATACTCTGCGCCTGCAAGCCTGCCTTCTTTTCCAAATCAGCCTTGGCTGTATCTGCAGACGCCAGGGCAGCCATGGCAAAATATTCAGGGGCAGGCGAATCTCGCAGGCCAATTTATGCAGGCGGCACCTCCCGACATGGTTCACCTATTTTCATAAGATCAGGATATGATGAGGCGTTTCTTCGCAGGGCTCAAAGGTGACCCTGTTAAACCACCTTTTGAGCTTCCAACAACTTTTGATAAGTTTCCTCCGCATATAGCTACATATCCGTTTCCATCTGCGCCAAAGATACCTCATACGTTAGGTACTTACAATGGCTTAACTGATCCGGATGACTTCTTACAGCGTTTTGAAGGCGCAATGCGCACTCAAGGTTGGGTGGATCCGGTTGCATGTCAGATATTTCCAATGACACTGCAGGGTATTGCTCATGAATGGTTTAATAAACTGCCGGCGGGTAGTATAGCCGGGTTTATGGATCTGCAGACGAAGTTCTTGCTGCAATATCAGAATCAGAGGCCACGCAAATGCACTCATATTGAATGTCATGATATTGTGCAGAAATCCAAGGAATCTTTGGGTGAATTTCTCACAAGATATACTAATGAGTGTCTGCGCATACCAGATCTCAAGCCAGAGCAACAGATTTCCCGACTCATACATGGTATAAACTCAGAACGTCATCCAACGCTGGTAAGGCGTCTGCGCCATACGGTCCCAACAACTTATGCTGAAGCGCTTAATAAATGCCACGACTATATGCGGATTGGCGAAGATAATGACATCCCAACAGCTAGCTCACGCAACGAGAGGAAGGACGACGATGATCGTTCGCGCGATCAAAATCATGGTAACAACTCTCGCGGAAGGTATCCTAGCGGTGGTCCTATCAGGAATGATAAAGGGAAATCAAGTGGCAATTATCGAAACAATAATCAGTGCGGCATCAATAATCAGAACTATGCACTGCTTAAAAGTTTGTCTAAAATGCCAAAAGAAATTTTGGCAACCGAACCGGTATGCGCAACCTTTGCGGTTCCAACTCCGCTTACAGAATTTGGTAAGCGGGATAAAACAAAGTATTGCGAATTCCATGACGATTACGGGCATGACACTAATCGATGCAAAAACTTGATGGAACGAGTGCTCTAGGCACTACGCGCAGGTAAATTGGATCACTTAAAACCACCTAAGAAGGACAAGGGAAAATCCGTAGAGGAAGGTTCGAAGGCTAAAACTTTCGCATGGCAAAAAGTTGATAAAACAAAAAACGCTGACTTAACCATCAATATGGTTGACGCAGAGAAAGTTTGCCAGCGGAGAAAGTACAATGATCATCATGACTGGGAACTTCTCCCAATCACGTTTCCTCCTGTAATGTCAATAGACACAGTTAACGAGCCCATTATCATCAAGTGTCGTATCCCTACTTGCGGAGTACAAATTAAATGCATGCATGTTGACACCGGGAGTGGCGTTGACATTATGTACGAACATTGCTATCGTTTCTTTCCTGCAGAAGTTAGGAGGCAGCTACACCAGTCTGATGTTACGTTATCTGGGTTCTCCGGAGAAAGCTCATGGCCGATAGGGCGGATAGAGCTGATGGTAGAGCTTGCGGATGACAGGAATCTACAGATGGTCAGACATGAGTTGGTTGCTTTTTATGTGGTCCGATCGACTTCGCTGTATAACGCGCTGCTAGGAAGAAACTTCATACGGCGTTTTAACATTATACCATCAGTGGTGCATGGCTTGATTAAGTTTCCTACAGTGGGAGGCGTTGCCACGATTGCGTCACATCAAACAACTGAGTTGTGTGGCTCAGTTGTGCCTATAAGCACTCCCAGGGTGGGGGAACAACTCGCAAACTGTGCGGTCATAGCGAATTGTTTACATCCGGATAAGCGAATTAAAATCGGCGCAGGTTTGTCAGCTGAAACCAAGGCTAAGCTACATTGAATATTATCCGCAAACGCAGATGTTTTCGCATGGCGCGAATCAGACATGACTGGGGTTCCGCGAGATATTGCGGAACATAAATTGAATGTTAATCCATCACTCACGCCCGTTAGGCAAAAGAAGCGGCATATGGCTCTTGAACGCAGTGATTGGTTGTGCACAGAAGTAGATAACCTAGTCAAAGCATTCTGCGGGAAGTGCGCTATCAGACATGGGTTGCTAATCCTGTGTTGGTGAAAAAGGCTGACGGTAACTGGCGGATGTGTGTTGATTTTAAGGATATTAATAAAGCATGTCCCAAGGATAACTATCCTCTCCCGGAGATAGATTGGAAGGTGGAATCACTGTCAGGTTTTCGGTACAAGTGTTTTCTAGATGCATACAAGGGTTATCACCAAATCTTAATGGCTGCGGAAGATGAGGACAAAACTGCTTTTCATACGCCGCAAGGTATCTACTGTTATAAGAAGATGCCCTTCGGATTAAAAAACGCAGGCGCAACCTATCAGCGCGTAATTGATGCGGCATTCAAACACCAAATTGGCAGGAATCTTGAAGCGTACGTTGACGACTTGGTAATTAAGAGCAACACTGAAGAAGAAATGCTCGCGGACATCCTAGAAACGTTTGCGTCTCTACGCAGAATAAACATGAAGCTCAACCCGCTCAAGTGTAGTTTTGGGGAAGAGGAAGGCAAGTTTCTAGGTCATGTGATGACAGTGCGGGGAATCAAGGCAAATCCCAAAAAGATTGAAGCCATTGATAGTTTGCCATCTCTGAAAACAAAGAAAGACGTGCAGAGTCTAACCGGGAAGCTTGCAGCGATCACGCGGTTTTTGTCGAAGGCCGCAGAGCGACAATTGCCATTCTTCAATACTTTGAAGAATTGCTTAAAGAAAAAAGACTTTGTATGGACTCAGGAGGCAGAATCAGCCTTTCAGGAGATGAAGAAGGTGCTCGCTGAATTACCAACACTCACCGTGCCAGTAACAGGAGAAACGCTTACGCTGTACCTTGTGGCATCAAAAGAAGCAATCAGCTCGGTTCTTATCGCAGATCGCGGAAAGGTAATCCATTCCATTTTACTAGTGAATTATTTATTTTGTATACAATTAATGCTGAGGTTTTCTCAGACGCAAATGCCGGTCTACTTTGTAAGCAAGACGCTGACAGCAAGCGAAGTAAACTATGCACCAATAGAAAAGCTAGTGTATGCGCTAGTCCACACGGCGCGGCGTTTGCGCCGATATTTTCAAGCACACCCAGTTGTGGTTCTAACTGATCAGCTAATCAAGCAGGTTGGTAAAAGCCTAATTTGCGGTAATGACCGGGAATACCACATTGACTAACGCAATCATATTATGTTTCAGGTACTTTATAAACCCGGAATCTCTGGCCGAATGGCTAAATGGGCTGTTGAGTTATGGGAGCATGAAATAAATTTTTCTTCGCGAAGCGCGGTTAAGGGTCAAATACTTGCAGATTACCTCGCAGAGTTACCTGCGGATGTCGAGGCATCAGTAGAACATCAAGATACGCCTGCACCAACTTTGTTACCATGGGAGTTATATACCGATGGTGCTCGCAGCGCAGCTGGCGCGGGTGCGGGTGTAATTTTAACTGGTCCAGACGGTGAAGAGAATACATATGCGCTACGGTTTAATTTTGCTGTTGCGAACAACGAAGCAGAATACGAGGCTCTGTTGGCGGGTATGCGTATTGCGCATAAATTGAATATTAAAATTCTGCACGCTTATGTGGATTCAAAGCTGGTATGTAGTCAAGTCAGCGGGGACTTTGAAGCACACGACATTGCCATGCAGCAATATTTATCGCTTGTTCATAACCTCACTGACCAGTTTGAAGCTTTTCAAATCTCCCACGTAATGCAGGGGCAAAATAAGAAAGCGGATGCACTTAGCAAATTGGCTGCTTTGGCTTTTGATCATCTGGGGAAGAAAGTTCTTATAGAAGAACTGCATGCGAAATCCATTGTTATGATGCCTTTGGTAGCACTTGTTGAGGAATCCAGCTCAACATGGATGACACCTATTAATGCTTTCCTGCGGGACGGCACATCACCTGCGGATTTCGTTGATGCGAAGAAGGTCCACATCAAGGCACCACTGTATGCTCTTGAGGGTGATGTCCTATATCGAAAAAATTATTTAGGGCCGCATTTAAGATGTATTGGTCCGAAAGAGGCAGAGGAGGTTATACGCGAGGTGCATGAGGGTGCATGTGCTCTTCATTCGGGGCACAGGTCTATTGTGTCAAAAATTATGCGGCTAGGTTATTATTGGCCCACAATGTACGCAGATACTGCGCAAATAGTTAAGCAATGTGAATCCTGCCAAATACATGCACCTATCAGCAGGGCACCTGCGCATCCAATGATACCAGTCTCCTCACCATGGCCATTCTGCAAATGGGCAATTGACATAGTCGGACCATTTCCAAAAGGCCGAGGTAATATTATCATTTATTTTATACCATATGCTATTTACGTCAGTATCTTACGCATACTATGCACACGCAGGAAACATCAAATTCTTGATTGTTGCGATCGATTATTTCACGAAGTGGGTTGAATCGAGACCGCTGGCAACAATTTCGGGAAAAAGGGTGCGAAACTTTGTATGGGAAGACATTGTTTGTCGATTCGGCATACCAAACGAAATCATTAGTGATAACGGTACACAGTTTGCGGGGGATCCTTTTCGTAGTTGGTGCGCAGAGCTTAATATTAAGCAGACTTTTACTTCCGTTGCGCATCCGCAGGCGAATGGCCAGTGCGAAGTCACCAACCGGGATATAGTGGCCGGAATCAAAGCTAGATTGGGCCATGGCAGAGTTAGTTGGGTGGATGAACTACCAAAATTTTTGTGGGCACATAGAACAACGCCGAAAGCAAGCACTGGCGAAACTCCGTTCAGTTTGGTTTACGGGTCAGAAGCTGTTGTGCCCGCAGAGATTGGGGTACCAATGTTCCGCATACAGAATTTTGACGAACAAAATAACTCAGAAGCTTTGCGGGAAAATCTTAATCTGCTTGAAGAACGCAGACTCTCTGCGGCGGTAAACGAAGCCAATAACAAGTAGAAAATTGCAAAGTACTACAATCAGCGTGTGCGTTCGCGCTCTTATAAGTGCGGGGACTTTGTTTGGCGTCAGAATGACGCAAGTCATGCGGAGGATACTGGGAAATTGGGCCCCCGCTGGGAAGGTCCGTATAGGGTAGCAAAATCAAGCAACACCGGGGCATACCATCTCGAGACATTAGATGGAAAACCTGTGAAACGCACTTGGCACTCGACATTGTTGAAAAAATGTTATATGTAGCTGGATGGACCTGATCACTCCAATTTATTTTAGCACATTATTTTTTCTATGTATTTTCCGTCCGTTTGGATGTGTCGCGGTTGTAATCATTATTAATGCCAATTGAATATTTACTCGCGCATACTTTTATTGTTTATTTCTTTTTGTATGCGTTTCCTGCCTACTTAAGGGGTGTCCTCTAGCCCCCGTGCGGCAGAAGCCTGTTTGGTTACAAGGCTAGACATTAACGGCAGGCGAAGGGAATTGGTTTTCCCCTAGCCAAGCGCCACGCAGACTAGATGGCTGCCAAGTCGACTTAAAAATACAAGCATTGGTTTGCTTGTGCGTAATTACTCTCGCATTGGTTTGCGTGAGGAACTCTTAAGCATAAAAGCATTGGTTTATTTTTAGTTGCGTTGCTTACCATACAGCTAAAGTGCACCTCTAGCACATGACAAAGCAATAACGCAGTAGCTTTTGAGTCTAAGTTGTTTAAGGTAAAATTGCTAAAATGTTGGTTTATTTTACGCAGTACCTGCGTATGCGCATGAGTTTTGGTTAACTATGCGCATAGGCATGCGGTTCATCTTTTGTTTTGATTCGCGATATATAAACAATTAATAGATAACGCATGCATAACACAATAATGTATAATATAAACTAATGTTATTACAAATAAATCGTTTCAAGTACCTGCCCAACACGGGACTTAGGGCCCAAAAATTGTATTTACAATTGCCTTCCTGAACACAGGACTTGCGGCGCAAACAAATACAAGCTAACACTAATAATCCTCCTTGAGGAACCCGTCAACCGACATAGTCGGGTCCGCAGCAAAAGCATTGATCAGAGGTATTGGGATGGCTGTGATGGCTTCTTCCGCCTCCATTACCACCGCGGCCGTACCCTCCTTTAACTTCTTTTGTACGATGTCAGGGTACGGCGGTGTCAGACCGCAAGCTTGAATCACCTCCAGCACTGCCTTGTTGATTTCGTGGTTCTTCACCGCATCAACGTAGGCATTAAACTTGTCGGATACTGGCCCGGAATCCATCACCTTCTGCGCAATGGTAGGAAGAGCGGTGCGAAGTTTTGTTAAGTCCGCTTCTTCCAATTCACGGCAAGTCACCGCGTCATCCTTCTCCCTGTTCACCCTTTCCATCTCTTCTCGCAGATGCTCCGTATCACCCTTAGCTTGGTCAACCGCACCAACCAGCTCGCGGTTTTTCTTCCTCTCCTCAATCAGGGCAGTTTTTGTTTCTGCCGCAGTCGCCTCCGCCGTTTTGCGCGCCTCCTTTGCGGCATCCCTGTCTTTTTTGACCTGGTTGACGCCCGCTTGCAGTAGTCCTAGCTCTGTTTCTTTATGCATGGCCACTTGATATAAGTTAGTGGACCAGTGGGATTGATCCGCAAACATGCCAAAAAAGACGAGGCCGTTTTGGATAAAAGCGTTGTACGCTTGATTAAAGGGCAGTGCGGCTAGTTGGTTACGGAACTCAGCCGGGAAGATTTGTTGAAGGAAGGCGGATTGCTCTGCGGAATTTTCCGCTGATGACTGGGTGAGCTGTGCCAAGTTTTCCAAACGGAAGCTACCGTGTGGCGGGGTTGGTGTAGACTCGGAGTCAAGGTGTATCGTCTTGTCTTTTGACTCGGCGGTAGCTTCGAGCTCCGGATTGACTCGCGGTGGGGTGTGATGCGTCTCCTCAGTATGCTCTGCAAATTAGTAACTAGTTAGCACGAGGTAAATCGTAAGATGTTGCGCAAGGAAAGAGATGCTTACCGGTGATAGGAGGAAGGAGATCTGCGGATGCCGGGTCAACAGGGACAAAGTTGTCGTTCCGCATGTCCTCCGCCTGTTTGGGAGTAAGCTTCTTCTTTTTCTGCTTGGCTTGGGTAGTGTCTGCAGCTTTGCGTTTGTTGCCCGAGGTGGCAGGTGTAGGCTCCTCATTCTCACCAGTCTTTTCCTGCTCAAGCGGCTCATTGACATTTTGCTTGCGGAATGAAATGGCCGCAATGTCCTCCGCGGTGAGCAGTTTCTTCATCTTCATCTCTGCAAACATGTACGCAATATTAGAACCTGTACGAATGCGCTAGTGGTTTTATATTTATATGCATTTGTACTATTCCTACCCTTGCCATTCGGTGCGACTATGGCCGGACGCAGGTTCTTCCATGGCCAATGCGCGGATATGTTTCCTAACCGCAACATCACATTTCCATACGAACGGTGCACCAGTTGTGCGTTGGCACACTCTGCCAACAGCTTTCTTTCGTCATCATCAAGGGTGGGGGTTTTGTTCACATCCTTTGCCATATTTTCACACCAGATAAGAGTTTGCGAAAAACTGGCCGCAACAACAGTTTGGTCAATGAAAAAGAAAGTTTCTTTCCATTGATCCGCATTCGATTTGGGGGTTTTTGTGAAATTTTGACGGGCAAAGAAGGTAAACCACGAATTGTGGTGGTTGGCTAGATGGTATAAATGGCAGAAGACCTTCACTAAGGGGACCTTGTTAAGTGCAGCGCACCACATTTCAAACAGCACAATCTTTCCTATCGCATACGGGTGTAGTTGCCCTAACCCTACGCCGAAGTGATCTAAAACGCCTAGAAAGAAATCTGACGGGGGCACCCTAAAATTACCATGCTTAAACGCATGCTCGTATATGGCTACCTTCTTTTCTGGTGGTGAATGAGCATGTTGGTTAGGCAACGGTGGCACCGGATTGTACTGTGCTAGCGGTGGGTATTGTTTCACTAACGAATCAATGTGCCTCTGCTCTATAATGAACTCTACACTATCTACATAAGTCTCGCTAGCCTTAGTCATTTTCTATTGAGTGTTTGGAGAATTACTAACCTTCGGGAGTAGGCCGGAGTATTCGAGATTTGATCGGAATTGACAAAGGCAGCGTATTGGAGAAGCAAATGGCAGGAGAGTAGAAATGAAGGTGAAGGGTGTCTATTTATAGTGTGGATTGGAAGTCTTGGGGTAACAAGGTTTCATCCTGGCTGTACACGTGTTACGCGATCAACGGGTGTCATTTTAAGCGCGCGCGTGGATGTCAGTTGGGTATGGTTACCTATGAGCGCGTGGATGACATGCGCCTGCCAACTGCCTCTTTATGTCTTGTCAGCCGAATGGGTTTCTGCGACAGTGACAGTCATTAAATGACCTCGAAACGCACGCGGAACATTGAATGCTTGCGGTTTTCGTGTTTTTTCCTCTTAATAGTTTGATGTCATGTGTCTTGCGTCATATAACATCAAACTGGGGGGACATAATGATACCGCAACCCGCATGTGCACCTCATATGTATGCGGGCGCTTAATAGTGTGCGTATGCGTGTGCTTGTGTGCGCTATGCGGTATGCGGATTTGTATCTGATGCCTTTATTCTCGGTACAGCGATTGCTTGGCTAACAAGTAAATATCTTTTCCATAATTACATCCATGATTCGGGGAGTTTGTTATGGAAAGGATTGCCAAGATTTCGGATGGTTCTAGAATTAGGGTTTGCCTATATATACAAACCCTAACTATCATTCTAGGCATCATCACATTACGTAACTACCATCTGTCACACGTTTTACGTAATTAAGCATCATTCTCCTTCTCTTCAAGGTTAACAGGTTAGTTCTTCATTAAGCTAGCACCTACAACCTTATTTGGGCCTTCTGATCAGCGACCGCTATCGAAGGTGGACTTAATCACTTGGCCACCCCACCGACATCATCATGTCGGCCAGGGTCATTCACGGTAGCCGGACCGGAGAGCCTTGTTCTAAGATCCTTAAACCCCACTAACGTATTGTGCAGGCATGTTAAACCCTATGGTGAAAACATGTATGATCAAATAAAGTGAAAGGAAATAATAAGGAAAAAGGTATAAAAATAGAGAAACCCGATTCCAACCCCGATGAACTTTATATGTATCGGCAACATCTGTTTTTCCTAAAATGTAACAATGGCCCGGGAACCTCTAAACCACCAGGTTTTTCTAAACCATTGTGGAAAACGACGGCTAGTATTAGAGGAACACCATATATTCCTAGAAAATTTGGAAAACGAACCAAGTTCGAAGAAGAAGAAACCAGTGATTTAGATTAGAGGGTTGTAATCATGTTGTGTATTATATGTATTGTAGTGTGCTTGTACTTTTATGTTCTATGTAAAAATTGCTTGTATTGTTTGTTAATTATCTTTTACGAATCTAATCCTTGTCTATTTTACAGTATAAAAACAAAATGAACGTTAAGGGTAGACAGCCAAATATTTTAGAAGATCTACCAGAGGATATGATTGAGGAAATCTTGTCTAGAGTCGGCCAGAATTCATCAGCACAATTAATTATGGCAAAATTAACTTGTCAAACATTTGAAAGACTTTCCAGAAATGCCTTAGTTTATAAAAGGCTTTCCTTTGATAGGTGGGGTATATCACATTGGGGAGACCGTAAGTTACGCCGTGTTTTCTTTAAAACGTTAAATGCGGGGAACCCAAATGCAATTTTACGCTACGGGTTAAGAACCTATTTTGACTCAACATATCCCAACATAGGATTTCATGAATTAGAAAGAGCTTCTAACATGCAACATAAAGAAACATGTTATGCTTACGGGTTAGTGATGTTCGCTTCTTACCAAAATGAGAAAAAGAACATCGGATTGCAACTTTTAAATAAAACCTTCCCACAAGTGACGAATTCAGTAGTTGGGGTGAGAAACAAGGTTTTTAAATTATTACGGGGCTGTTTGACATTACGAAACCCTCGTATTTTTGACGACATTACAACATGCTGCCTAGCCAATGGTCATAACGGTTATTTTTCACAAGACCAAGGATGGGAAGTTGTCTTAGTAAAACCAGAATGCATGACTTGTTTCTGGACTTATGAATTACGTGTCTTTATTTCCTTTGCTGAACAACTTGCGTATTAACTAGATTTATCTTCAAAAATGTCTTGTATCAAAGTGTACTATATTTCATGTTATATGTAATATAGCGATGTTGTAAGTTTGAAGAATATTTGTATGTGATATATTATTATAATCAGTTTTTCATATGAAATTGTAGTAGTTGAATTGTATATTAGCTACTAGGTATGAACTTAACGGGTAGGTAGTACCCGAATTTAAACTTATTGAAATAACCCAACCCGTATTCCATACGATAATATATATTTTTTTTTAATACACATTTATGCGCCAATTAAATATGTAAGCCATTCCATAAGTTCCATTTAAACGTACATCAATTTAAATGTTTACAAAAGGCACGAAAGCCATTAATTAAGTTTAATACAAGTTTGACCCACTACAAGGATAGTTTATAATCCAAACGACACCCGAGCATGGTTTGGGGCTAAACTACCCAAAACGTTAGGCCAACTTCCAAAAGCTAACACCAAAAGCACCCCCCTGTCAACATAACGGGAGACAAGTAATCCAACCATATGCCCTTCCCCTTGTCCAAGTCGGAACCTATAAAATGGTAAACAACGAGAGGGTAAGCAACGCTTAGTGAGTGCAACAATTATACATACATATATATAACCTACTTACTTGCAAACACTTACCAACTCCGCATACATACTAGTTACATAATTAGCATACCCTTCACATGTATAACGCTAAGTACCACGATAACAAGACTAGTATAACAATAGCATATAACACAACAATACTGTAGAGACCCGTCCTAATCCATCCGGACGAAGTCCATATCGATTACAAATGATTCACAACAGTTGATTACATCGCGAGGTAATTGACCTCTATATGATAAATTTTACAAACATTGCATTCGTTTTTAAAAGACAAACTTTCGTTACATCGACAGTTGACAGGCATGTAAAGCATTTCATAATATATCCAAATATAATTGACTTAATAATAATCTTGATGAACTCAACGACTCGAATGCAACATCTTTTGAAATATGTCATGAATGACTCCAAGTAATATCTCTAATATGAGCAAATGCACAGCGGAAGATTTCTTTCGTACCTGAGAATAAACATGCTTTAAAGTGTCAACCAAAAGGTTGGTGAGTTCATTAGTTTATCATAAAGAATCATTTCATAATTTTAATAGACCACAAGATTTCATACTTCCATTTCTCATAATCATACGTCCCATGCATAGAGACAAAAATATCATTCATATGGATTGAACACCTGGTAACCGACATTCACAATATGCATATAAGAATATCCCCATCATTCCGGGATCCTCCTTCAGACATGATATAAATTTCGAAGTACTAAAGCATCCGGTACTTTGGATGGGGCTTGTTGGGCCCGATAGATCTATCTTTAGAGTTCGCGTCAATTAGGGTGTCTGTTCCCTAATTCTTAAATTACCAGACTTAATAAAAAGGGGCATATTCAGTTTCGATTATTCAACCATAGAACGTAATTTCGATTACTTGTGTCTATTTCGTAAAACAGTTATAAAAGTTGCGCATGTATTCTCAGCCCAAAAATATAAAGGGTAAAAAGGTAAATGAAACTCACCATACTGTATTTTGTAGTAAAAATACATATAACATCATTGAACAAGTGTAAGGTTGGCCTTTGATTCACGAACCTAAATATATTTATATATTTATGTATTTGTCAATATTTGTCTAATACATTAAGTTAAGTCATAGTGTACCACAATCCTAATGCTCGAGTCTAATATGCAAAGGTCGACAAAAATTAGTTTGACTCAAAATGATTTCCATTAAAAATGATTATTATATGATTTTAAATATCGTCGTTTTATATTTTTAAAAATATTTTAAAAGAATTAATAGAGTAAATAATATAATTCATTTATTAATAGATCGAATTTTATATTAAAATATACTTTTACATATCTTAAGTAATAAAATTTATAAAGTGCATTTAATATCATAAAAATATTGTGATAGATTCTATTGAGGTAATTATATACTTTGTATTACATTTTTATTTGATAAACTAGTATTGATAATAATAATAAGTAACAGTCGTGTTATTTTGTAATAATAATTATTACTATTTTATTAATAAAAATCAATATTTATATTTACTAAAAATGATATTATGGTAAAATGATAATTGTAATTATGATATCTTTAATATTTACGATACTTTTTAATATTAACTTTAAAGTAATAATTTTCATTTAAAATGATAATAATAATGATATTTTATAATAACATTCTTAATGATAATACTTTTATTGATAGTAATAATAATAATAATAATAATAATAATAATAATAATAATAATAATAATAATAATAATAATAATAATAATAATAATAATAATAATAATAATAATAATAATAATAATGATAATGATAATGATGTTAATAATAATAATTATAATATTAATAATAATATTAACAATTACATAAAAATTAGAACAACGATATTAACGACGATAATAATAATCATTTTTACGAAATTTCAATTGGCTATAACTTCTAATCCGTCCATCAGATCCCTTTGGCACCTAAAGGTAAAGTTATTAATTTTTCACTAGCTTTCCAATGACATGCATATCTTACACCTTATTTCATCCCTAGTATAACAACCTTTAAGATTCAACATAACCTATTTAAGGGCAATATCAAATATACAAGCATGCACAATCCTATATTCTAGAGCACTAGTCAGGGATACACTATTAGTAAATAAAAGTTAAGTTATGAGTGCTCACGTATCAATATTGAGGTTCAATATTGTAGGAAAGGTACGAAGACGCGACGTAGATGACAAACACTAGATTGACCTCACGAACACACCCATGAACCATACCCATCACCTCCATGGCTATAACCCATAATTTCCTTAGCCCTATCCTACTCGCAAAACTTGTCTTGAAATGACCCGCTCATGACCTCGTCGTAATATTTTATGTACATTAATACTAATAATAATACTCCTAACTATAAGATTAATAATAATATTAATCTTAATATTAATAATAATAATAATAATAATAATAATAAATATGTTAATATGTGTGTGTATGCGAGAGAGATAGAAAGTTAAATGAATCAGAAAATAGAACACGCTCGATTTATAAGCTTTGTGACCACCTACCCTCCTTTCCATTCATGGGGTCGCATGACCACAAATTCCAGCACATACGCACTAGTTGAATCATGCCGACACTCTTGTTACATCTAAAAAATGCACGAGTATAATGTTTATATAAATATTATTTAATATATAATATATTTAATTCTTAAGATTAATTAAATATTATATTATATTTATGCTCATGGTAAAAATATAATTTTTACAAAAATGACACGGTCGTGGTCTCACGACTCATGTACCACTTTCGGTTTTTCGGGCGCACTTTCGTACATTTAGAAAACTAGCCTTTTACGTTACGTGACGTGTACCTTTTACAAAATTTAGACTTACTTAACAATAAATTACCTTTATAAAAATATAACTTATAAAATTGAGTGTTGTGGTCATTTCCTTCTATAAATTAAAGTCTCGTTGTTTGTCAAAATATTTTATTTTAAATTAAACATTTTGTGACACGTACCTTTATTAATAACTAGACTTAAATTAATTAAAAACTAACCCACTCAGAGTGTAACTTAATATTTTGAGTGTTTTGGTCATTTACTTTTATAATTCATACCCTCGTTAGTTATCGAAGTATATTTAATAACATTAACTTAAATCAAGACGTCTTTTGACTAAATTAAAATATATTTATAGGTTTGAAATACTTTAATAAAATATTTAGATTTTAATTATATTTCAAAGTATATTTGAAGATCGTTTATAATATTATATCCTATAACGTTTATATTTTTAAAAAATATATAATTTCCTTATGCGTCAACATTTAGTTTGTTTTCCTTAAACTTTCTAAATAATATAACTATATTCCCAAAGTTTCACTTTCACTCTAAATAATAGGAAGGTTAACTAGTTAACGTTTATATAGAAAGTCGAACAGAAAACTCCACTAACATTTGGCTAGTTCCCGTTAATTGACACATTTGTCTTCACTTATAACTCACTTTACCATTTTCCGAATACGGTTAATAATAAGGGTTACCTAATTCAAAGTGGACCTCATAACAGATACCCTTAATCATAATTCAATGTATCTGATAATTCAATCATTTGATATTATCTTTTAATCTCATCGATAAACTTACATCGAACAAATACATTCATGTAAAGTATTATCTATTCAATACCTTGATAGTATTTCCAGGTTCATAAAATAGATCTCATGGCTTATAATCATATCCACTAATCCGTTCGATGTTTTATATAATATATCTCAATTTAATAAACACACATATGTATATGTATATATAATTGTTCGTGAATCGCTAGGCATGGTCAAAGGGTAGTTGATTATATGAATATAGTTTTCAAAACTTTCGAGACTCAACATTACACATTTTTGCTCATCGTGTCGGGAACATATAAAGATTAAAGTTTAATTTTGATCGGAAATTTCCGGGTCATCAAAGTACCTACCCGTTAAAAGAAATTTCGTCCCAAAATTTGATAGAGGTCGTCATGGCTAACAATAAGAATGTTATTATGACGAATGTAAACTGATACATAGAGTTTTATCATCATTGAGTAATATAGATAACCCAATTTGATTATGCGAAGAGTATAAGTGAAGCTATCGCAAAAGAGTGAAAAATGAATAAATGCAGGTTTGACTTAACCGGCGGCGTGTTCAAGATTGCTTTCCGGAATTTAAGGAATTTAGAAGAAATCTTCATAATAAGATTTGATTCTTCGGTAATTAAGGAGATTTAGATCTTCTTTGGTTGAACGCGATAATCTGCTTCGATTGTCCTGTCGGATATTTCCCTATAAATCCGCGTTCTCCATTTCCTTACGACTCACACCCTCTATTCTTTCTTCCTCAATTCATACTTTGAAACATTCGTTAATATGCTCCATCCCATCCTGATCCTTGATATCCTCTTAACGTTCATATCCGTCATTCTTCTTTTTAATCTGCCACCAGAAGAATCTATTTACTTTTACTATACCCTAGGGTTTATAGTGTTTTTAGTTCTCCCGTGTCTTTACGTTGCTATATGCATCGATATATACGGTTTGTAATTTTTCGGGTTTTTGCTAGATTTTTATATCTTCCCTGATATTTCGATGTCCCTGCTTCTGTCTTCTATAATCATCATCATCCATAGTTAATGCTCTCTTCTATTTGCTGCGGTTTATACCCCACATTTCCATTTCGAAGCTTTGTCCTTTCGTTTCTTCTTCTTGCGATTAAATAGCTCTTGTAATGGTCCGGAATTCATATGTATGGATTTAAGAAGGGATATAGTAATTGTTCTAAGAAGGAAAGGGTAATGGTAAATCCTGAATTGTTAAATTACCAGAATACCCTGAAAAAGACCGAATCATCAAGAAATATTTTCTTGATATGTTTAGAGATTAGATAGAATGTCAGAGTCATGTAAATGACACATGATGACGGTATGTTCTGTGAATCATCACGTTCCATTAGAAACTCAACATGAATTACTGCAATATAATGACGTTGATCAAGTGTCATTATATTATACTAACTCATGCATCAATTTCCAACACTACTTCAAAATCATTCATAGTTCAAACTTGAATTTTAAAGAAATTTAGAAACTATAGTAGTTTTCCTTTATGATGTCTTATAGATAGCACGAAGAGATAATTAATTTCGGACGAGAATATTTATGAAAATATCTTCAGAAATATCGAAGATATTTATGATGATATTTTGGAATTTCTAAGTTCGATTGTTGATGAAGAAAGATTTTCTGCAAGATTTTAACATGAGTACGGAGCAAGATATTCATTGAAGGTTTTATCGGATCTAGAATTACCTGGATTCTTTGAATATATGTTATGGTCCTTGTATTTGTCCTTGGTCTCCTTCGTGGTTAGCTCAATCCGTTTTCCAGTTCCAACTTTTCTGAGCTTTTCCAACATACTATTCTTTATCATCAAACTTCCGGCGATTAAGGTCGTTTACGGTTGCCTACAGTTTTCGCTGCTTCATTCAACTTTTTCAAAGTTCAATGTATTGATTCGTAGGCTGGGTGCTTTTCAGAATTTTAGAATGGAAGGTCATAATTCTAAGAGATAAATGTTATATGTTTACATATAACTGTTGATGTAGACATGCTGCGAGATTTCAAAATATTGATTGATGATTCTCGGTGTTTGGTACGGCAATTCTCGTTATCAGATGCAGATGAGTAGATGATAGGATATTTATGAATAAATATAGTGATTTATCGAAGTGACTTACGCCAAAGAGTAGTGAAGTTGCTGGTACGTTTACTGTTAATGTGGTGGGATATAAACAGTTCTCCGGTAACGAAGACGAAAAGACAACGTACGTATCAAGGTTATAATAAAGTTGTTTCGAACGAAAAGTCGAAGTTGACTTGCTGGAGCTGTGACAAAATTTGCTACTTTGAAAGGAATTACCAAGTTATTTTGGGTAATAATAATACTAAAGGAATTAGCACAGATACTTGTTAAACGTTTACTCAAGTTCCGAGTGTTTTCAAGTGCATAACTATATGCATAAACCTTTCCTTTCGTAGATGAAGTGCGGTTGATTCATCCTATCGATTGAGGTGTTTTCAAGAATCATGAAAGGTTTGAACGCAGATTGTAATCGTCAAGATACAGATGAGGTTTAAGATGAGATCAAGTGGCAAACTTGAAGATATGTTTAGTTTCATATGTTATAATCAATATTTTAATTCATTTTAATTATCCAATGTCGACAGTCCATATTTGATAGTCCACAATTAACAGTCCGATAATACATATATAGCTTAATATATAATATCCGAATTAATTAATACGTATCGGGACCCGTGTACATGTCTCAGACTCGATCACAACTCAAAGTATATATATTTTTATAGAATCAACCTCAACCCTGTATAGAGAACTCGATCATTACTGCATATAGAGTGTCTATGGTGATTCCAAATAATATATATAGATGCATCGATATGATATGTCAAAACCTTGTATACGTGTCCCGATATTTAAAGCGCGTAAAATAAATAACAGGAATTAAATAACGATAACTAAAGTGCGTAAAGTAAATAACAGAAATTAGATGACAATAAATAAAATTGCGGGAATGTAAATTGCGATAATTAAATTGCAATAAATAAAATGCGATAAATAGAATGTAATCAGTTAGCTAGGAACAGTTAGCTGGAACAGTTAGCATGGTTTCTTAACAAAATTCCATATTGTTAATTAGTCTGTTTCTAATCAATTTTTATTGTGTCCATTATTTCTTCATTATGCCATTTGTTGGATTCTGGTAAGTAAAAATCCAAATATGAAATTGAATTTGAATAAAAATGGTTATTCTGTGGTGAACGGATTCGTATATCGATAGATGTAGGTAGGATGGTAATCGACCGTTGAATCAGATTCGAAGACTGTACAATGTAACTTATTAATGTGAAATCTTAAATATTTCTCGGGTATTACCTACCCGTTAAAATATTTTTACCATTAACAGTTTGTACGAAAAAAAATTTAATCACAATCTTTATGAACATATATTTACATATATATTTTCTTCAGATGTAATTATGGATTTAATGAGTCAATGTGATATTAAACTCATCAGATTTACGATTAGAACTATGATACATAATCTCTAAAACATTAGAGTTTACATAATCGTCATGTCGAACGAAGATAAATGATGTAGAATGATTTGTGGAACGATAATTATACTCGAGGTACAAAATGAGATGTTGAGGCATGGATTGTTGAAACTTGGGTTGTTGGTGGTACTGGTGCCATTGGTGCTAAGGCTGGTGATGTTACTGGTGTTGGTGATACTGTTGATGATTGCAAATTGTATACCGTGCTCTCTAAAGTTAATACTTGAGCTCGGAGTTCTCTAACTTCTTCTACTAACCCGAGTTGTTTATCAATGTGAGGTAGTGGTCGGATATCTTCTCTAGTTCCATTAATGGTAGTTTCAAGACGAAAAATTCTTGCAAATAGGGTATAAACGGTATTGCGAACGGGTTCGCCGGTGAGCGGGTCAAGTACTCCAAGGTTAGGTGGTAGATTTGATTCATGATATGGAGTACCTTCTTCCTTTCTCCATAGGGTGAGTATGTCGCGAACCCATCCCCATTTTCTCTAGTAATCACGGTAGTTGATTGGTTGGTGTGCTCCTGTCACGCTGTCTTCGGAGTCAGAGGAACTTGGTCGATTCGTAGAGGCCATCTTAAACGATCTCAGGAAAGATTTTTGGTATGAAGAGTTTAGTGGCATCAATTGATAGTTAGATGGTATTCTCAGTGCATAATTTGCATAGATATATATAGTACCAGGATCCCTTAAATTAAGGAGAAATTTACGAGAGATATCAGGCAAGGTCTACAGTAAAAGATACACTAAGATATGAATTGTCAGATACGCTAAGATATGAATTTTGTTTATACACTATTCATGCAGTCAATGCAGTAAAATGTGTCTAGACTAAGAATAATGAGTAGGTAACTTCCTAAGGATGATAAGCAGATGTTTTCCGATAAAAATGATAAGCAAAACTTTTGACATGCAGACACGGTCGAAGTCCAGACTCACTAATGCATCCTAACGACTATCAGTTAGGCACGCTAATGCAAGACCTGGTTCGCTAAGACCACCGCTCTGATACCAACTGTAGAGACCCGTCCTAATCCATCCGGATGAAGTCCATATCGATTACAAATGATTCACAACAGTTGATTACATCGCGAGGTAATTGACCTCTATATGATAAATTTTACAAACATTGCATTCGTTTTTAAAAGACAAACTTTCGTTACATCGACAGTTGACAGGCATGTAAAGCATTTCATAATATATCCAAATATAATTGACTTAATAATAATCTTGATGAACTCAACGACTCGAATGCAACATCTTTTGAAATATGTCATGAATGACTCCAAGTAATATCTCTAATATGAGCAAATGCACAGCGGAAGATTTCTTTCGTACCTGAGAATAAACATGCTTTAAAGTGTCAACCAAAAGGTTGGTGAGTTCATTAGTTTATCATAAAGAATCATTTCATAATTTTAATAGACCACAAGATTTCATACTTCCATTTCTCATAATCATACGTCCCATGCATAGAGACAAAAATATCATTCATATGGATTGAACACCTGGTAACCGACATGCACAATATGCATATAAGAATATCCCCATCATTCCGGGATCCTCCTTTGGACATGATATAAATTTCGAAGTACTAAAGCATCCGGTACTTTGGATGGGGCTTGTTGGGCCCGATAGATCTATCTTTAGAGTTCGCGTCAATTAGGGTGTCTGTTCCCTAATTCTTAAATTACCAGACTTAATAAAAAGGGGCATATTCAGTTTCGATTATTCAACCATAGAACGTAATTTCGATTACTTGTGTCTATTTCGTAAAACAGTTATAAAAGTTGCGCATGTATTCTCAGCCCAAAAATATAAAGGGTAAAAAGGCAAATGAAACTCACCATACTGTATTTTGTAGTAAAAATACATATAACATCATTGAACAAGTGTAAGGTTGGCCTTTGATTCACGAACCTAAATATATTTATATATTTATGTATTTGTCAATATTTGTCTAATACATTAAGTTAAGTCATAGTGTACCACAATCCTAATGCTCGAGTCTAATATGCAAAGGTCGACAAAAATTAGTTTGACTCAAAATGATTTCCATTAAAAATGATTATTATATGATTTTAAATATCGTCGTTTTATATTTTTAAAAATATTTTAAAAGAATTAATAGAGTAAATAATATAATTCATTTATTAATAGATCGAATTTTATATTAAAATATACTTTTACATATCTTAAGTAATAAAATTTATAAAGTGCATTTAATATCATAAAAATATTGTGATAGATTCTATTGAGGTAATTATATACTTTGTATTACATTTTTATTTGATAAACTAGTATTGATAATAATAATAAGTAACAGTCGTGTTATTTTGTAATAATAATTATTACTATTTTATTAATAAAAATCAATATTTATATTTACTAAAAATGATATTATGGTAAAATGATAATTGTAATTATGATATCTTTAATATTTACGATACTTTTTAATATTAACTTTAAAGTAATAATTTTCATTTAAAATGATAATAATAATGATATTTTATAATAACAATTCTTAATGATAATACTTTTATTGATAGTAATAATAATAATAATAATAATAATAATAATAATAATAATAATAATAATAATAAAAATAATAATAATAATAATAATAATAATGATAATGATAATGATGTTAATAATAATAATTATAATATTAATAATAATATTAACAATTAGATAAAAATTAGAACAACGATATTAACGACGATAATAATAATCATTTTTACGAAATTTCAATTGGCTATAACTTCTAATCCGTCCATCAGATCCCTTTGGCACCTAAAGGTAAAGTTATTAATTTTTCACTAGCTTTTCAATGACATGCATATCTTACACCTTATTTCATCCCTAGTATAACAACCTTTAAGATTCAACATAACCTATTTAAGGGCAATATCAAATATACAAGCATGCACAATCCTATATTCTCGAGCACTAGTCAGGGATACACTATTAGTAAATAAAAGTTAAGTTATGAGTGCTCACGTATCAATATTGAGGTTCAATATTGTAGGAAAGGTACGAAGACGCGACGTAGATGACAAACACTAGATTGACCTCACGAACACACCCATGAACCATACCCATCACCTCCATGGCTATAACCCATAATTTCCTTAGCCCTATCCTACTCGCAAAACTTGTCTTGAAATGACCCGCTCATGACCTCGTCGTAATATTTTATGTACATTAATACTAATAATAATACTCCTAACTATAAGATTAATAATAATATTAATCTTAATATTAATAATAATAATAATAATAATAATAATAATAATAATAATAATAATAATAATAATAATAATAATAATAAATATGTTAATATGTGTGTGTATGCGAGAGAGATAGAAAGTTAAATGAATCAGAAAATAGAACACGCTCGATTTATAAGCTTTGTGACCACCTACCCTCCTTTCCATTCATGGGGTCGCATGACCACAAATTCCAGCACATACGCACTAGTTGAATCATGCCGACACTCTTGTTACATCTCAAAAACGCACGAGTATAATGTTTATATAAATATTATTTAATATATAATATATTTAATTCTTAAGATTAATTAAATATTATATTATATTTATGCTCATGGTAAAAATATAATTTTTACAAAAATGACACGGTCGTGGTCTCACGACTCATGTACCACTTTCGGTTTTTCGGGCGCACTTTCGTACGTTTAGAAAACTAGCCTTTTACGTTACGTGACGTGTACCTTTTACAAAATTTAGACTTACTCAACAATAAATTACCTTTATAAAAATATAACTTATAAAATTGAGTGTTGTGGTCATTTCCTTCTATAAATTAAAGTCTCGTTGTTTGTCAAAATATTTTATTTTAAATTAAACATTTTGTGACACGTACCTTTATTAATAACTAGACTTAAATTAATTAAAAACTAACCCACTCAGAGTGTAACTTAATATTTTGAGTGTTTTGGTCATTTACTTTTATAATTCATACCCTCGTTAGTTATCGAAGTATATTTAATAACATTAACTTAAATCAAGACGTCTTTTGACTAAATTAAAATATATTTATAGGTTTGAAATACTTTAATAAAATATTTAGATTTTAATTATATTTCAAAGTATATTTGAAGATCGTTTATAATATTATATCCTATAACGTTTATATTTTAAAAAAATATATAATTTCCTTATGCGTCAACATTTAGTTTGTTTTCCTTAAACTTTCTAAATAATATAACTATATTCCCAAAGTTTCACTTTCACTCTAAATAATAGGAAGGTTAACTAGTTAACGTTTATATAGAAAGTCGAACAGAAAACTCCACTAACATTTGGCTAGTTCCCGTTAATTGACACATTTGTCTTCACTTATAACTCACTTTACCATTTTCCGAATACGGTTAATAATAAGGGTTACCTAATTCAAAGTGGACCTCATAACAGATACCCTTAATCATAATTCAATGTATCTGATAATTCAATCATTTGATATTATCTTTTAATCTCATCGATAAACTTACATCGAACAAATACATTCATGTAAAGTATTATCTATTCAATACCTTGATAGTATTTCCAGGTTCATAAAATAGATCTCATGGCTTATAATCATATCCACTAATCCGTTCGATGTTTTATATAATATATCTCAATTTAATAAACACACATATGTATATGTATATATAATTGTTCGTGAATCGCTAGGCATGGTCAAAGGGTAGTTGATTATATGAATATAGTTTTCAAAACTTTCGAGACTCAACATTACACATTTTTGCTCATCGTGTCGGGAACATATAAAGATTAAAGTTTAAATTTGATCGGAAATTTCCGGGTCATCACAAATACAATATGCTAAACACAAATATAACGATGATGTTCACAACATCCATAGTACTCAAGATCTCAAGGCTAGCACAACGAATGGTATCGTCAACATCAAACTTAAACCCCATTCGCCTACATTAATGTGGTATCGTCAACACCGAACTTTAAACCCACATATGAGGTATCGTCAACATCGAACTTTAAACCCTCATCAACTCACTACAATAGTTGTATGGCATCGTCAACATCGAACTTTAATTCCATACGTGAGGTATCGTCAACAACGAACTTTAAACCCTCATCACAACACAATATACTCTAGTGTATGGTATCGTCAACAACGAACTTTAAACCCACACCCCACAAGTAAATAAATTATATACATACACATATAATTATTTCACTCACCTTGTCACAAGGATGATGATTTAGCACTTTCGAGCTTCAACGCAATGTACCTAAATCATTAAGTGCACATTCAATTTCACAACTAGTGGGATTTACCACAATACTCCCACTTGAGCATTTAATGACCCAATTTGCATTAAATGACTCGACTACACGCAACCTCCCATAAATGGCCAAGACTCGACTTTAATCACTAAGACTAGTGAATTAAAGTCTATTAACTTCAATTAACACAAAACTTAAGGTAATCCATACCCATTTCAACTAATTAGGTCAACTAGTACATTTTGACCCATTTTATAACACTTAAACTCACAATCAAGTCAAACTTGCCCATTAACCCTTCTTTCATAAATCTTAAAGTGCATTAGTGACTAACAACACCATTTGACACTTACAACCTCAAATCACAAGGCCAAAACCCTAGATTATGGCTATTAGGGTTTAATTACAACAACATAACCCAAACTCACCCATTTTACCCTCAAATGGGTCATACAAATCACTAGTACCCAAAACCCTAGTCATTAACCAATAAAAACTCAAACTTAGAGTTAGAACTTACCGAGACTATCAACGCGTAGCTAGAGACACAAGGAACAACTTTAAATCTCGCTCCTAGGTTTGATTCACAAATCTCCAACTTCAAATCTCAAGATCAAGCTAGGTGGGTTTTGTGTTTTGGGAGAGAAATAGGAAAGAAAATGGAAATGAAAATGAAATCAATGGATGTGTGGTGGAGAGTTAATGCTCTCATCAGATTTACATGTCAAATTACCATTTTGTCCCTCAAAGTCATTTAATTTAAGCTAAAACCGGAATCAGAACTGCAGGACTGTCGCAGCGCGACCTTAATCGTCGCGGTGCGACACATAAAGGGAAAATATACCCTTATTAAGCCAACTTCTGATCCCAATTTGCTTGTTATGCCGCGACGCGGACCCAATTGTCGCGGCACGGCCTAAGGCTAGAACTGGACAGCTCGGCCAACTTATACACTTTTCGATTTTATTTACATTGCACAATCCAAACCCGCTTCCTATGTTCACCTAGCCTTCCACAAGAGTCTCACAAGACTTAACGCTAACCAAACCCATGATTAAACTTATACATGCACACATTATCAAGTGCACATATATGTATATATATATATATATATATATATATATATATATATATATATATATATATATATATATATATATATATATATATATATATATATATATTTATACATTTACGCATAAGCTAACGAGTTATAAACGTACAAATGAGTAAGTAGGTACCTTTCGATACGTACGGGAAAAATGGGATGTTACAACTTGAAATGTCCCGTTCTTATTGATTAAAAACGTTCCATATTAATTGATTTTGTTGCGAGGTTTTGACCTCTATATGAGACGTTTTTTAAAGACTGCATTCATTTTTAAAACAAACCATAACCTTTATTTCATAAAAAAAGGTTTAAAAAGCTTTACGTAGATTATCAAATAATGATAGTCTAAAATATCCTGTTTACACACGACCATTACATAATGGTTTACAATACAAATATGTTACATCGAAATCAGTTTCTTGAATGCAGTTTTTACACAATATCATACAAACATGGACTCTAAATCTTGTCCTTATTTTAGTATGCAACAGCGGAAGCTCTTAGTATTCACCTGAGAATAAACATGCCTTAAACGTCAACAAAAATGTTGGTGAGTTATAGGTTTAACCTATATATATCAAATCGTAACAATAGACCACAAGATTTCATATTTCAATACACATCCCATACATAGACATAAAAATCATTCATATGGTGAACACCTGGTAACCGACATTAACAAGATGCATATATAAGAATATCCCCATCATTCCGGGACACCCTTCGGATATGATATAAATTTCGAAGTACTAAAGCATCCGGTACTTTGGATGGGGTTTGTTAGGCCCAATAGATCTATCTTTAGGATTCGCGTCAATTAGGGTGTCTGTTCCCTAATTCTTAGATTACCAGACTTAATAAAAAGGGGCATATTCGATTTCGATAATTCAACCATAGAATGTAGTTTCACGTACTTGTGTCTATTTTGTAAATCATTTATAAAACCTGCATGTATTCTCATCCCAAAAATATTAGATTTTAAAAGTGGGACTATAACTCACTTTCACAGATTTTTACTTCGTCGGGAAGTAAGACTTGGCCACTGGTTGATTCACGAACCTATAACAATATATACATATATATCAAAGTATGTTCAAAATATATTTACAACACTTTTAATATATTTTGATGTTTTAAGTTTATTAAGTCAGCTGTCCTCGTTAGTAACCTACAACTAGTTGTCCACAGTTAGATGTACAGAAATAAATCGATAAATATTATCTTGAATCAATCCACGACCCATTGTATACGTATCTCAGTATTGATCACAACTCAAACTATATATATTTTGGAATCAACCTCAACCCTGTATAGCTAACTCCAACATTCACATATAGAGTGTCTATGGTTGTTCCGAAATATATTTAGATGTGTCGACATGATAGGTCGAAACATGGTATACGTGTCTATGGTATCTCAAGATTACATAATATACAATACAAGTTGATTAAGTTATGGTTGGAATAGATTTGTTACCAATTTTCACGTAGCTAAAATGAGAAAAATTATCCAATCTTGTTTTACCCATAACTTCTTCATTTTAAATCCGTTTTGAGTGAATCAAATTGCTATGGTTTCATATTGAACTCTATTTTATGAATCTAAACAGAAAAAGTATAGGTTTATAGTCGGAAAAATACGTTACAAGTCGTTTTTGTAAAGGTAGTCATTTCAGTCGAAAGAACGACGTCTAGATGACCATTTTAGAAAACATACTTCCACTTTGAGTTTAACCATAATTTTTGGATATAGTTTTATGTTCATAATAAAAATAATTTTCTCAGAATAACAACTTTTAAATCAAAGTTTATCATAGTTTTTAATTAACTAACCCAAAACAGCCCGCGGTGTTACTACGACGGCGTAAATCCGGTTTTACGGTGTTTTTCGTGTTTCCAGGTTTTAAATCATTAAGTTAGCATATCATATAGATATAGAACATGTGTTTAGTTGATTTTAAGATTCAAATTAGAAGGATTAACTTTTGTTTGCGAACAAGTTTAGAATTAACTAAACTATGTTCTAGTGATTACAAGTTTAAACCTTCGAATAAGATAGCTTTATATGTATGAATCGAATGATGTTATGAACATCATTACTACCTTAAGTTCCTTGGATAAACCTACTGGAAAAGAGAAAAATGGATCTAGCTTCAACGGATCCTTGGATGGCTCAAAGTTCTTGAAGCAGAATCATGACACGAAAACAAGTTCAAGTAAGATCATCACTTGAAATAAGATTGTTATAGTTATAGAAATTGAACCAAAGTTTGAATATGATTATTACCTTGTATTATAATGATAACCTACTGTAAGAAACAAAGATTTCTTGAGGTTGGATGATCACCTTACAAGATTGGAAGTGAGCTAGCAAACTTGAAAGTATTCTTGATTTTATGTAACTAGAACTTGTAGAATATATGAAGAACACTTAGAACTTGAAGATAGAACTTGAGAGAGATCAATTAGATGAAGAAAATTGAAGAATGAAAGTGTTTGTAGGTGTTTTTGGTAGTTGGTGTATGGATTAGATATAAAGGATATGTAATTTTGTTTTCATGTAAATAAGTCATGAATGATTACTCATATTTTTGTAATTTTATGAGATATTTCATGCTAGTTGCCAAATGATGGTTCCCACATGTGTTAGGTGACTCACATGGGCTGCTAAGAGCTGATCATTGGAGTGTATATACCAATAGTACATACATCTAAAAGCTGTGTATTGTACGAGTACGAATACGGGTGCATACGAGTAGAATTGTTGATGAAACTGAACGAGGATGTAATTGTAAGCATTTTTGTTAAGTAGAAGTATTTTGATAAGTGTATTGAAGTATTTCAAAAGTGTATAAATACATATTAAAACACTACATGTATATACATTTTAACTGAATCGTTAAGTCATCGTTAGTCGTTACATGTAAGTGTTGTTTTGAAACCTTTAGGTTAACGATCTTGTTAAATGTTGTTAACCCAATGTTTATAATATCAAATGAGATTTTAAATTATTATATTATCATGATATTATCATGTATGAATATCTCTTAATATGATATATATACATTAAATGTCTTTACAACGATAATCGTTACATATATGTCTCGTTTAAAAATCATTAAGTTAGTAGTCATGTTTTTACATATGTAGTTCATTGTTAATATACTTAATGATATGTTTACTTATCATAGTATCATGTTAACTATATATATATATCCATATATATGTCATCATATAGTTTTTATAAGTTTTAACGTTCGTGAATCACCGGTCAACTTGGGTGGTCAATTGTCTATATGAAACATATTTCAATTAATCAAGTCTTAACAAGTTTGATTTCTTAACATGTTGGAAACATTTAATCATGTAAATATCAATCTCAATTAATATATATAAACATCGAAAAGTTCGGGTCACTACAGTACCTACCCGTTAAATAAATTTCGTCCCGAAATTTTAAGCTGTTGAAGGTGTTGATGAATCTTTTGGAAATAGATGCGGGTATTTCTTCTTCATCTGATCTTCACGCTCCCAGGTGAACTCGGGTCCTCTACGAGCATTCCATCGAACCTTAACAATTGGTATCTTGTTTTGCTTAAGTCTTTTAACCTCACGATTCATTATTTCGACGGGTTCTTCGATGAATTGAAGTTTTTCGTTGATTTGGATTTCATCTAACGGAATAGTGAGATCTTCTTTAGCAAAACATTTCTTCAAATTCAAGACGTGGAAAGTGTTATGTACAGCCACGAGTTGTTGAGGTAACTCAAGTCGGTAAGCTACTGGTCCGACACGATCAATAATCTTGAATGGTCCAATATACCTTGGATTTAATTTCTCTCGTTTACCAAATCGAACAACGCCTTTCCAAGGTGCAACTTTAAGCATGACCATCTCTCCAATTTCAAATTCTATATCTTTTCTTTTAATGTCAGCGTAGCTCTTTTGTCGACTTTGGGCGGTTTTCAACCGTTGTTGAATGATAATGCTAAAAACGAACATATATTTCATAGCATTATTCCTCAAGAAAGACAAGCTTTTAGTTGCAATTGTTCTATTTACAAGTGATATTCGTTTAAATAATAAAAGGTGAAGACAAAAGACAGATTCGACGATTTGAAGACGCAAACGACCAGAAAGCTCAAAAGAACAAAAGACAATCAAAAAGGTTCCAATTATTGATAAGAAACGTCTCAAAATCACAAGAGTACAAGATTCAAAACGCAAAGTACAAGATATTAAATTGTACGCGAGGACGTTCGAAAATCCGGAACCGGGACCAGAGTCAATTCTTAACGCTCGACGCAACGGACTAAAAATTACAAGTTAACTATATATATAAATATAATATAATATATAATTAATTATATTAATTATATATATATTATATATATATAATAAAAACCGTCGGCAGCCAGAAACTCCAAGGGTGTGAAATGAAAATACCTCTCCGCGACTCGCGGAGTTTGAAGGCCATTTTGCCGCGAGTCGCGGAGCCCCAAAAATCATTCCTGGCTATAAATCAACCCGAATTCTGATCAAAATCAACATCATTTTTTCTTCTCTTCATACGAAGTAATATATATTTATATTTATAATTTATATTTTAATTTTAATTATAATTCTAATAATAAGGGTATGTTAGCGAATGTTGTAAGGGTGTAAGTCGAAATTCTGTCCGTGTAACGCTACGCTATTTTTAATCATTGTAAGTTATGTTCAACCTTTTTATATTAATGTCTCGTAGCTAAGTTATTATTATGCTTGTTTAAAACGAAGTAATCATGATGTTGGGCTAATTACTAAAATTGGGTAATTGGGCTTTGTACCATAATTAAGGTTTGGGCAAAAGACCGACACTTGTGGAAATTGGACTATTGACTATTAATAGATGGGGGGTATTGTCTAATTGAGTGACAACTCATTGGAGTCTGTCGAACCTATCTTCAAATTAATTAACCTAATAATTAATAATGATTATGGTTGTCCTATTTAGTGATGTTCATATGGAATCTGTTATAATCATTTAATTAATCAATTGGGTTGGGTAATTGATTATTCATTCTGATCAAGTGGATGAATTAATATTCATAAACTAATTAAAACAGGGGTGGATTACATACAGTGATAACTGGTGTAATTGTTGACAGAAGTGATAACTGCGTCACAGTTTAAATCCTTAATCAGTTGGAATATTTGACTTCGGGTATAAGGGTAATTTGACGAGGATACTCGCACTTTATATTTATGACCGATGGACTATTATGGACAAAAACCAGATAGACGTATCAAATAAACCAGGACAAAGGACAATTAACCCATGGTAATAAATTAAAATCAACACGTCAAACATCATGATTACGGAAGTTTAAATAAGCATAATTCTTTTATTATATTTCTCATCGTATCTTTATTTACTGTCATTTTATTACTCGCAATTTTATTATCTGTCATTTTATTTATCGCAATTTATTTTACGCACTTTAATTTTTGTCATTTATTTTTACGCTTAAAATCGACAAACCGGTCATTAAACGGTAAAAACCCCCCTTTATAATAATAATATTACCTATATATATATTTGTATTTTTATAAAAGTAAACTAATATAGCGTTGAGCTTTGCTTAAAGATCTCCCTGTGGAACGAACCGGACTTACTAAAAACTACACTACTGTACGATTAGGTACACTGCCTATAAGTGTTGTAGCAAGGTTTAAGTATATCCATTCTATAAATAAATAAATATCTTGTGCAAAATTGTATCGTATTTAATAGTATTTCCTAGTAAAATAATAACTATTTTATATACCTCTGCTTTGACATCAAGTATTTTTGGCGCCGCTGCCGGGGAGTCATCTTAAAAGCCGGAAGCGCAACGCTAATATAAAAATAAAAAAAAAAAAAGATTTTTTTTTAGTTTAATTTTATTAAAATTCGTTTTTGTAAAAATACGTTTTAATTATTGAAAAATATAAAAAGAAAAACAAAAATATAAGTATTTTTAGGATTTTGTTAAATATTTAAGTTTTATAAGTTTCTTTATCTTTATTTTAATTTATAAAAATATAAATTTTATTAAAAATCGTTTATTTAAATTAAAAACAGAAAACAGAAAATAAAAAAAAAAAAAAAAAAAAAAAATAAAGAAAAACGCGTAAAAAGTAAAACCTGTCAACTGTTTTTCTGAACCCCGCGACTCGCGGGGTTTTCCTCTTTAATTGCCGCGACTCGCGGAGGTCTTCTGACACACGGACAAAACCCTAAAGTTGCATTGATTACGGGGTTTTATTTATTATTATTATTATTTAACTTAATTATTATTATTATTATTATTAATTTTAGTTTTATTTTTACTTTTTACTTTATATATGTATTTTGTTTAATTAGTTTTATTAAAATTGTAAAATTAGTAGTTTTTATTAAATAAATAATATAAAAATAATATTTTTATAAAAATTGTACTTTTTACAACTTTTTATATATTTTTATATTTTGTACCTTTTTAATCGTTGTAGCGTAATATTTGTATTTTTTAGCTCATATTTAATTTTAAACTTAGTTTTAGCTATAGTTATTTTTACTCCTAGATTTTTAGGCTTTGCCGTAGAATTCCTTAAGTGCTTTTTCTTTAGACTAAGATTTAGGTGCTTTAGAATTTTGCAACGCCTTTTTAAGTTTTAGTTTCTTTTTAAGTTATTTCCAATTGGAATTTAGTTTTTCCCTGTAAGCTTTAATATTTTTAGAGACCTTTTACTATGTACCAATTATCATTTCAATTTGCGATTATAATTTTAAGTTAGTTGTAGTAATAAGGTTAAATTAGTTAAGTTTTTTTTTTTTTTTTTAGTTTTGATAAGTTTCTTTTATTTTTCCGTCACCTTTTATTTTTCAACCATTTTTTTTCTTTTTCGACATTTTGCGACGAACTCTTTGTCTTTCTTATTTCTCGCTATTCTAGTTTTAGGACTTAGAATTTTTTTTTCTACTTCTTATCTAAAATTCTTAAAATTACGAAAATTTATTTTAAGTGGTTAAATTGATAGACATCAAAATTTTCTGGTTCGTAGTAATAGTTGGATTTGTACGTGGACCGGGTTATTGGAGCCAAACAGTCCTCAATTATATTGAGACCAAACGAATCCTGCCCCTCTGCTGCATCTTTTGGCTATTCGAAACGTGGGCAAAATCAGAAAAGTCTATTGATTGGATAACTTATTATAATTTTTCTTTCCTTTTAAAAACTAATAGGATATTCTGTGAATGCACCGAGCAAGACGTTCACCACCTTTTGTACGTTCACCACCTGTAACTCGATCAAGACATCGTTTAACAAATATAGCTGCCGTTGATTTTTCTTTAGAATCGTCATCCAGTCGACCAAGTACTTCAGTTCAAATTTCCGATAATCCAGTTTTTGAAACCAATATCACAATTGAGAATCCGGAGAATACTCAGGGACAATTCCGAGACCCTGATCCATTAATTATTCCTCCGGAACCACCAATCATTCAAACAGAGATTGTTGAGGAAGAAACCATTAAATCAGAAACCTCTAGTGATTCAGATACAACACTTCCAATCATGGAAAATCTAGAACCTCTAAGTATGGAAGACCGAATGAGAGCTACACGCACGGGCCAAGGTCATGCCATTATTAAACCAGAAGTTAATGCTCCAGATTATGAAATCAAAGGACAAATTCTACACATGGTAACTAATCAGTGCCAATATAGTGGTACGCCGAATGAAGACCCAAACGAACACCTTCGTACGTTTAAAAGAATTTGTACACTATTCAAAATCCGAGAAGTGGAGGATGAACAGATCTATCTCATGTTGTTTCCCTGGACTTTAAAGGGAGAAGCCAAAGATTGGTTAGAATCGTTACCTGAAGGGGCGATTGACACATGGGATGTTTTAGTTGAGAAATTTCTTAAAAGATTCTTTCCGGCATCTAAAGCCGTGAGACTTCAAGGAGAAATTGTTACGTTCGCGCAAAATCCAAATGAAACATTATATGAGGCGTGGACAAGATTCGGAAGGATGTTGAGAGGATGTCCTCAACACGGATTAGATACTTTTCAAATAGTACAAATCTTCTATAAAGGCGTAGACATCGCCACACGAAAAGACATCGACATAACCGCTGGTGGATCCATTATGAAGAAAACCGCAACTGAAGCTTACAAAATTATTGATAACACAGCCTCCCACTCGCATGAGTGGCACCAAGAAAAAGATATTTTTCGTTCATCTAAAGTGGCTAGAGCCGATTCTAGCCCTGACTTTGATTCCGTTTCCGCAAAAATAGATGCTTTCGAAAGACGAATGGAAAAGATGAATAAAGATATTCACGCAATACGAATCAGTTGTGAGCAATGCGGTGGACCACACTTATTGAAAGATTGTCACATTGAACCAACGATGGAACAACGAGAGAATGTTTCCTATATGAACCAAAGGCCGGGAAATAATTATCAAAATAATTATCAACCGCCAAGGCTAAACTTAAATCGAAATCAAAACATTCTTTACAATCCAAAAGGACCCGAAAATAACTGGTATAACCAACAAGGTCCGAATAACCAACCGACTCAAAACAACACTTTCAATCAACAAAGACCTGGCTTGTATAAACCACCACAACAAACCGAAGAGAAAAAGTCAAATCTGGAAGAAGTGGTATTTAAGCTAGTTGAATCTCAAACACAATTTATTGAAACTCAAACCCAAACGAACGAGAGGTTTGATCAGTCATTAAGAACTCAACAAGCTTCCATTTTGAATCTAGAAAAACACGTAGGTACTCTTGCTAGCATGATGAGTGAGAGGGAACAAGGAAAGCTACCGAGTAATACTGAAGCAAATCCTCGGAATGAGAATGTTAACATGGTTTCAACAAATTCTGAAAAACCAGCTTCGGAAGATGGAAAGGTTTTAGATGAGAGTAAAAATGAAGAAGTTACACCACCACCACCCGAGTATGTAAAGCCAGTGGTGGCACCATACAAACCACCCATCCCGTTTCCAAGAAAAGGAGTTGAGTATGAGCAAGTGATAGGTAATAAAGATTGTGATACCTCTGGAAAGAAGAAGAAGAAAAAGAATAAGAAAGTGCAAGAAACAAAAGCCGTAAATATAAACCCGGTGAAGACAGTTCCACCAAAACCTCCACCTAGGGTAGGTGATCCGGGTGAATTTATTGTTCCTTGTCTACTTAGTGATTGTGTCATGTATGATGCACTAGCAGATTTAGGTGCGAGTGTAAGTGTTATGCCTCTTTCCTTATATAAGAGATTAGGTGTAGGTGAGTTAACTCTAACGGATATGAGTGTTCGACTCTTTGATCAAACCATTAAGCACCCAGTTGGAATTGCTGACAACCTACCCATTCAAGTAGGTAATTTAACCTTTCTAGTCGAATTCATTGTCATTGACATAGAAGAGGACCCAAACATTCCTCTAATTTTAGGTCGACCATTCTTTGCGTCCACCGGGGCGTTATTTGATGTAGGAAATGGAAGAATGACACTTAAAAGTGGTGACAAATCTATCACCTTTATGATTCGAAAGTCTAAATCTCCACCAACCAAAACCGTTGAACCAGAAAAAATGATTGGTAAGAACCATGTTGTTTTACCAACTCCAACGGTAGTGCTTAATAATAAGAAAACGCCTAAGTGTGGGGAAAATGAAGTAACACCTAATGATGACATGATAACAAAGAACCCCGTTATTGATACGAAATTAAATGACCCCGTTATTAACAGTTCAATGAAGAAACTTTTTAAACGGGCTATTGATGCTAGAAGTAAGGGGAACTTTAAGTTATGTAACCGGTTAGTATCCAATCTGTCGCCTAAAGAAAGGGCGAAGCTAGTTGAATTATGGGATATTACGGAAGAAGCCGGACACTGGCTTAAAGAAAAAGTCACAGATAGGCAAGTTGATTATGGACCAAGAGAAATTGACAATGAAGTTAATCACAATTTCAACACCACAGCTACCTAAGTGTGGGGAGATTCGAATGTTCTAAAAAGATAATGCTGTCTAAAGTTATTTGTTCTGTTCTCGTGTAGTTCCAAGAATGGAATCCGATTGGTCTTTTCCGCTAGCAGACACTAAAGAACTAGTTTTCTCCCTCCATTCTGAATTTTTATTTTTTTTAGATTTTATTTGAAATTAATATGCATTTTAATTTATGTTTTATTGTGATTTTAAAAAAACAAAATTTACTTTAATTCATTAAGTTGAAAAAATGATTTCTAAAATTCGTCGTGAGTTGAAGACTAGGTCATTAAGCCGAAATTACTTTACCCGAGGGCGGGGCGATAAATTTTGTTATCATTATTTTTAATTTTATTGATTTAAAGTATGCCAAAAATATTATACTTTATAAATTTTTGAAAAGTGGGGTTATAAACCAAACTTCAAAAATATATATATATATATGTTTGTATTTTATCTTATGTACAAAGCAGGGTAAAACAACGCACTTTCAAAGACTGTCATTAAAGTTCAGCAAAAGGTACTAATTTTGACGACAAGACGCAAAACAACAAATATGATATAACAAATGAAGGAATGAACGATGAGGCGCCATCTATCATTCGACGAGCTTTGTAATTACAAACTCGGTATTTTTAATCACTTTTCTACGCTAATCACCCTCATGAATTTAAATTATAGTCTGATTTCATGCAAATGAGGGCATTGCATGATCTTAAGTGTGGGGAAGGGTTATAAATTCTCTCAGGTTTATACTTGGTTTATTTGCTAAATTTTGTGAAAATTTGAAAAATTTTCAATTAAATGAAGTCAAAATCATGTTTATACATATTTATGAACGGTGAAAACTAGGTGATAATACCGAAATTATCATTACCTCGGAAAGGACATAAATTGAGAAACAACCTAAAATGCTTGAATTCATTTAAAATGGAATAAAGGAGAATAAAAAGGCAAAGAAAGAAACTAAGTGTGGGGAGAATGTACCAAGTTATTCAATTAAAAACTATCTATCACATATCTTTGTACAAGATTATTGCAGGTACTTTTGCTTTGGACGATACTAATCAGTTTTACCCGGTTTACTGTAATATATTTGAAAGAAAGATGGATCTACACGATGAATCAATTCCATCATTAAAAGGAAGTAAAGTCTTCCGAAAAAGACACGCGCTTCTTGATTTAGGTCATGAAGTTGTCATCCAGACCAGCTGTAGGTTGACGAAAAATCTAGAAAAGTCATCACTAAAATCAGCAGGAAATCCACGGACCTCAGCATTAAACAGGGTCGCCAAGTGGTCAGATTTATCCTAACCATGAGAAGGATTTATCTCGTACAATGGGGAGGCACCGTGCAAATTAGCTGGATAAGACTAATGAATCAGATCCCCAGAAAGGATAATCTCCTTAAAAGATCAAAAATCAGCTTTTAAGCCTGATATTACTCAATCCTTGAGATTGACTTTAAAGATTGAGAATTACAAACTCATGGAATTCAATGATATCTAAACTCGAGCTTGAACGAGAAAATATTTTGATCAAAAATACAAACCGATTTGTTTTCTGAAAACCCATTTTCAATGCGTTCATTAGCATTGAACGTAAAATCCTAAGAAATTCACCTGGAATTCATTAGGTCACCTGAACCAAATCGGGTGTCAACCGTAAGAACGGTGGTTGCATAGCATGGTCGGAGACAGGACCTTGTGCCAGACCGAAAAATCATAGGATGATCTTTACTATCGCTCCTACCAAGGATAGTTCTAGCATCCGACACGTTATAGACCATAATCAAAAGCATGTCACGGGACATTGCCTTAAACAGTTGCTTGTTCAACGCTTTCCTTTACAACCGGACGGTAGTTTGCCGAAAGGTAATATACGGAACAAGTAAACTGGACGTGTTGCTTTCCAAATACAAGGTTAGCAAGTGGGTGACACAAAACCGCAAGTTTTGAGCTAAAATTTTCAAATCTGAAACCCACCAAACCCACAAAAATATTTTGCAAACACCGGTAAAGGGTTATTCCGGAAAACTTATCTAGGGTAAAAACTAGATTTAATTTTCAAAAGATCAAATGTTTTCATAAAGATCCAATTTCCTTAATGGATCTAAATTTTTATAGTCATGTGGGACTGTAAACCATATCGTTACTACCATTGTTTATACCGCCGTATAGAAATCACTGATGTACAAAGTGTGAAGAATAAAGAAGTGATTCTAGTATTTCAAGACAATATTGCTTGAGGACAAGCAACGCTCAAGTGTGGGAATATTTGATAATGCTAAAAACGAACATATATTTCATAGCATTATTCCTCAAGAAAGACAAGCTTTTAGTTGCAATTGTTCTATTTACAAGTGATATTCGTTTAAATAATAAAAGGTGAAGACAAAAGACAGATTCGACGATTTGAAGACGCAAACGACCAGAAAGCTCAAAAGAACAAAAGACAATCAAAAAGGTTCCAATTATTGATAAGAAACGTCTCAAAATCACAAGAGTACAAGATTCAAAACGCAAAGTACAAGATATTAAATTGTACGCGAGGACGTTCGAAAATCCGGAACCGGGACCAGAGTCAATTCTTAACGCTCGACGCAACGGACTAAAAATTACAAGTTAACTATATATATAAATATAATATAATATATAATTAATTATATTAATTATATATATATTATATATATATAATAAAAACCGTCGGCAGCCAGAAACTCCAAGGGTGTGAAATGAAAATACCTCTCCGCGACTCGCGGAGTTTGAAGGCCATTTTGCCGCGAGTCGCGGAGCCCCAAAAATCATTCCTGGCTATAAATCAACCCGAATTCTGATCAAAATCAACATCATTTTTTCTTCTCTTCATACGAAGTAATATATATTTATATTTATAATTTATATTTTAATTTTAATTATAATTCTAATAATAAGGGTATGTTAGCGAATGTTGTAAGGGTGTAAGTCGAAATTCTGTCCGTGTAACGCTACGCTATTTTTAATCATTGTAAGTTATGTTCAACCTTTTTATATTAATGTCTCGTAGCTAAGTTATTATTATGCTTGTTTAAAACGAAGTAATCATGATGTTGGGCTAATTACTAAAATTGGGTAATTGGGCTTTGTACCATAATTAAGGTTTGGGCAAAAGACCGACACTTGTGGAAATTGGACTATTGACTATTAATAGATGGGGGGTATTGTCTAATTGAGTGACAACTCATTGGAGTCTGTCGAACCTATCTTCAAATTAATTAACCTAATAATTAATAATGATTATGGTTGTCCTATTTAGTGATGTTCATATGGAATCTGTTATAATCATTTAATTAATCAATTGGGTTGGGTAATTGATTATTCATTCTGATCAAGTGGATGAATTAATATTCATAAACTAATTAAAACAGGGGTGGATTACATACAGTGATAACTGGTGTAATTGTTGACAGAAGTGATAACTGCGTCACAGTTTAAATCCTTAATCAGTTGGAATATTTGACTTCGGGTATAAGGGTAATTTGACGAGGATACTCGCACTTTATATTTATGACCGATGGACTATTATGGACAAAAACCAGATAGACGTATCAAATAAACCAGGACAAAGGACAATTAACCCATGGTAATAAATTAAAATCAACACGTCAAACATCATGATTACGGAAGTTTAAATAAGCATAATTCTTTTATTATATTTCTCATCGTATCTTTATTTACTGTCATTTTATTACTCGCAATTTTATTATCTGTCATTTTATTTATCGCAATTTATTTTACGCACTTTAATTTTTGTCATTTATTTTTACGCTTAAAATCGACAAACCGGTCATTAAACGGTAAAAACCCCCCTTTATAATAATAATATTACCTATATATATATTTGTATTTTTATAAAAGTAAACTAATATAGCGTTGAGCTTTGCTTAAAGATCTCCCTGTGGAACGAACCGGACTTACTAAAAACTACACTACTGTACGATTAGGTACACTGCCTATAAGTGTTGTAGCAAGGTTTAAGTATATCCATTCTATAAATAAATAAATATCTTGTGCAAAATTGTATCGTATTTAATAGTATTTCCTAGTAAAATAATAACTATTTTATATACCTCTGCTTTGACATCATTGAATTTGGATGATCTTCTCGGTAGTTTCTTGTATAATCTCCGGACCCGTAATCTGTCTATCCCCCACTTCACTCCAACAAATCGGAGACCTGCACTTTCTATCATAAAGTGCTTCAAACGACACCATCTCAATGCTTGAATGGTAGCTGTTATTGTAGGAAAATTCTGCTAACGGTAGATGTCGATCCCAACTGTTTCCGAAATCAATAACACATGCTCGTAGCATGTCTTCAAGCGTTTGTATCGTCCTTTCGCTCTGCCCATCAGTTTGTGGATGATAGGCAGTACTCATGTCTAGACGAGTTCCTAATGCTTGCTGTAATATCTGCCAGAATCTTGAAATAAATCTGTCATCCCTATCAGAGATAATAGAGATTGGTATTCCATGTCTGGAGATGACTTGCTTCAAATACAGTCGTGCTAACTTCTCCATCTTGTCATCTTCTCTTATTGGCAGGAAGTGTGCTGACTTGGTGAGACGATCAACTATTACCCAAATAGTATCATAACCACTTGCAGTCCTTGGCAATTTAGTAATGAAATCCATGGTAATGTTTTCCCATTTCCATTCCGGGATTTCAGGTTGTTGTAGTAGACCTGATGGTTTCTGATGTTCAGCTTTGACCTTAGAACACGTCAAACATTCTCCTACATATTTAGCAATATCGGCTTTCATACCTGGCCACCAAAAATGTTTCTTAAGATCCTTGTACATCTTCCCCGTTCCAGGATGTATTGAGTATCTGGTTTTATGAGCTTCTCTAAGTACCATTTCTCTCATATCTCCAAATTTTGGTACCCAAATTCTTTCAGCCCTATACCGGGTTCTGTCTTCCCGAATATTAAGATGCTTCTCCGATCCTTTGGGTATTTCATCCTTTAAATTTCCTTCTTTTAAAACTCCTTGTTGTGCCTCCTTTATTTGAGTAGTAAGGTTAGTGTGAATCATTATATTCATAGATTTTACTCGAATGGGTTCTCTGTCCTTTCTGCTCAAGGCTTCAGCTACCACATTTGCCTTCCCCAGGTGGTAACGAATCTCAAAGTCGTAATCATTCAATAATTCAATCCACCTACGCTGCCTCATATTCAGTTGTTTCTGATTAAATATGTGTTGAAGACTTTTGTGGTCGGTATATATAATACTTTTGACCCCATATAAGTAGTGCCTCCAAGTCTTTAATGCAAAAACAACCGTGCCTAATTCCAAATCATGCGTCGTATAATTTTGCTCGTGAATCTTCAATTGTCTAGATGCATAAGCAATCACCTTCGTTCGTTGCATTAATACACAACCGAGACCTTGCTTTGATGCGTCACAATAAATCACAAAATCATCATTCTCTTCAGGCAATGACAATATAGGTGCCGTAGTTAGCTTTTTTTTCAATAACTGAAACGCTTTCTCTTGTTCATCATTCCATTCAAATTTCTTCCCTTTATGCGTTAATGCAGTCAAGGGTTTTGCTATTCTGGAAAAGTCTTGGATGAACCTTCTGTAGTAACCAGCTAGTCCTAAAAACTGGCGTATGTATTTCGGAGTTTTCCCACTTTTCAACAGTTTCTATCTTTGTCGGATCCACCTTAATACCTTCTTTGTTCACTATGTGACCGAGGAATTGAACTTCTTCCAACCAAAATGCACACTTTGAAAACTTAGCGTACAATTCTTCCTTCCTCAATACTTCTAACACCTTTCTTAAATGTTCACCGTGTTCTTGGTCATTCTTTGAGTAAATAAGTATGTCATCAATGAAAACAATGACAAACTTGTCAAGGTATGGTCCACACACTCGGTTCATAAGGTCCATGAACACAGCTGGTGCATTAGTTAAACCAAACGGCATGACTATAAACTCGTAATGACCGTAACGTGTTCTGAAAGCAGTCTTTGGAATATCATCTTCTTTCACCCGCATTTGATGATACCCGGAACGTAAGTCAATCTTTGAATAAACAGACGAGCCTTGTAGTTGATCAAATAAGTCATCGATTCTCGGTAGTGGGTAGCGGTTCTTGATGGTAAGTTTGTTCAACTCTCGGTAGTCGATACACAACCTGAATGTACCATCTTTCTTCTTGACAAACAAAACAGGAGCTCCCCACGGTGATGTGCTTGGTCGAATGAAACCACGCTCTAAAAGTTCTTGTAATTGGCTTTGCAGTTCTTTCATCTCGCTGGGTGCGAGTCTGTAAGGAGCATGAGCTATTGGTGCAGCTCCTAGTACAAGATCTATTTGAAATTCAACGGATCGATATGGGGGTAATCCTGGTAATTCTTTCGGAAATACATCGGGAAATTCTTTTGCAATGGGAACATCATTGATGCTCTTTTCTTCAGTTTGTACTTTCTCGACGTGTGCTAGAACAGCATAGCAACTTTTTCTTATTAGTTTTTGTGCCTTCAAATTACTAATAAGATGTAGCTTCGTGTTGCCATTTTCTCCGTACACCATTAAGGGTTTTCCTTTTTCTCGTATAATGCGAATTGCATTTTTGTAACAAACGATCTCTGCTTTCACTTCTTTCAACCAGTCCATACCGATTATCACATCAAAACTCCCTAACTCTACTGGTATCAAATCAATCTTAAATGTTTCGCTAACCAGTTTAATTTCTCGATTCCGACATATATTATCTGCTGAAATTAATTTACCATTTGCTAATTCGATTAAAAATTTACTATCCAAAGGCGTCAATGGACAACTTAATTTAGCACAAAAATCTCTACTCATATAGCTTCTATCCGCACCCGAATCAAATAAAACGTAAGCAGATTTATTGTCAATAAGAAACGTACCCGTAACAAGCTCAGGGTCTTCCTGTGCCTCTGCCGCATTAATATTGAAAACTCTTCCGCGGCCTTGTCCATTCGTGTTCTCCTGGTTCGGGCAATTTCTAATAATGTGGCCCGGTTTTTCACATTTATAACAAACTACATTGGCATAACTTGCTCCGACACTACTTGCTCCGCCATTACTCGTTCTGACACCATTTGTTCCTTTCGTTCTATTAACCCCTGGTCCGTAGACCTCACACTTCGCCGCGCTATGACCATTTCTTTTACACTTGTTGCAAAATTTGGTGCAGAACCCCGAGTGATACTTTTCACACCTTTGGCATAGCTGCTTCTGATTGTTGTTGTTGTTGCGGTTATTATTGTTGTTGGGATGATTGTTGTAGTAGTAGTTGTTGTTGTTGTTGTTGTTGGGCCGTTTGTTGTAGTTGCGATTGATTTTGTGATTGTTGGGATAATTGTTGCGATTATTGTTGTAATTGCTGTTGTTGTTGTATTGGTGATTCTTATCACCGTTTTCCTCCCACTTTCTTTTGACTTGCTTCACATTGGCCTCTTCAGCAGTCTGTTCTTTAATTCTTTCTTCAATCTGGTTCACTAGTTTGTGAGCCATTCTACATGCCTGTTGTATGGAGGCGGGCTCGTGTGAACTTATATCTTCTTGGATTCTTTCCGGTAATCCTTTCACAAACGCGTCGATCTTCTCTTCCTCATCTTCGAATGCTCCCGGACACAATAGGCACAATTCTGTGAATCGTCTTTCGTACGTGGTAATATCAAATCCTTGGGTTCGTAACCCTCTAAGTTCTGTCTTGAGCTTATTGACCTCGGTTCTGGGACGGTACTTCTCGTTCATCAAGTGCTTGAATGCTGACCACGGTAGTGCGTACGCATCGTCTTGTCCCACTTGCTCTAGATAGGTATTCCACCATGTTAACGCAGAACCTGTGAAGGTATGCGTAGCGTACTTCACTTTGTCCTCTTCAGTACACTTACTTATGGCAAACACCGATTCGACCTTCTCGGTCCACCTTTTCAATCCGATCGGTCCTTCAGTTCCATCAAATTCCAAAGGTTTACAGGCAGTGAATTCTTTGTAGCTGCATCCTACACGATTTCCTGTACTGCTAGATCCAAGGTTATTGTTGGTATGTAGCGCAGCCTGTACTGCGGCTATGTTTGAAGCTAGAAAAGTACGGAATTCCTCTTCATTCATATTCACGGTGTGTCGAGTAGTCGGTGCCATTTCCTTCAAAATAGTCAAATGGAACAAGTTAATCATACAGAATATTAAGAGTAGTTAATAGTATTTCGTAGCATAATATGAACTCATTTATAAAAGTTTTTTCTTCATATTAGCGTTTTATAAGTTTAAATTCGGGTAGTACCTACCCGTTAAGTTCATACTTAGTAGCTAATATACAATTCAACTACTACAATTCTATATGAAAAACTGATTATAATATTATTTCGCGTTCAAACTTTTACACAAAATTTTACAAACTTACAATACCGCTTATTTTACATATAGCATGAAATATAACACACAATAAATTTGATACAAGATGGTTGTGAAGATAATTCTAGCTAGTACACAAGTCGTTCAGCAAAGGCAATAAAGACACGTAATTCATACGTCCAGAAACAAGTCATGCATTCTGGTTTTACTAGGATTACTTCCTATCCTTGGTCTTGTGGAACATAACCGTTATGGCCGTTGATAAGATAGCGTGTTGTAACTTCGTCAAAGGGACGAGGGTTACGTAATGTCCAACAGTCCTGTAACAATCTAAAAACCTCATTTCTTACCCCAATTACCGACTCCGTCACTTGTGGGAACGTTTTGTTTAATAGTTGTAACCCGATGTTCTTGTTCTCACTTTGGTGAGAAGCGAACATTACTAATCCGTAAGCATAACATGCTTCTTTATGTTGCATGTTAGCCGCTTTTTCTAAATCACGAAGTCCTATATTCGGATATATTGAGTCAAAATAATTTCTTAAACCATTGCGTAAAATAGCATTTGGGTTTCCCGCAATAAATGAGTCAAAGTAAACACATCGTAACTTATGGATTTCCCAATGTGATATCCCCCATCTTTCGAACGAAAGCCTTTTATAAACCAAGGCATTCTTGGAACGTTCTTCGAATGTCTTACAAACTGATCTCGCCTTAAATAGTTGTGCCGACGAATTCTGACCGACTCTAGACAAGATTTCATCAATCATGTCTCCGGGTAGGTCTCTTAAAATATTGGGTTGTCTATCCATTTTGTGTTTTTATACTGTAAAATAGACAAGAGTTAGATTCATAAAAAAAATACTTATTAATACAAGCAATTTTTACATATATCATAAAGCATAAGCACACTATATTACATATATTACACCACACGACTACAACTATCTTATTCCGACTCGCTTGTTTCTTCTTCTTCGGTTTTGGTTCGTTTTGCCAAGTTTCTAGGGATATATGATGTTCCCCTAATACGAGCCGTCGTTTTCCACATTGGTTTAGAAAAACCTGGTGGTTTAGAGGTTCCCGGGTCATTGTTACAACTTAAGGACTTCGGGGGTTGACGATACATATAAAGTTCATCGGGGTTGGAATTAGATTTCTCTATTTTTATGCCCTTTCCCTTATTATTTTCTTTTGCCTTTTTAAATTCAGTTGGGGTAATTTCTATAACATCATCGGAATTCTCATCGGAATCCGATTCATCGGAGAATTGGTAATCCTCCCAATATTTTGCTTCCTTGGCGGAAACACCATTGACCATAATTAACCTTGGTCGGTTGGTTGAGGATTTTCTTTTACTTAACCGTTTTATTATTTCCCCCACCGGTTCTATTTCTTCATCCGGTTCCGATTCTTCTTCCGGTTCCGATTCTTCTTCTGGTTCCGACTCTTCTTCCGGTTCCTCTTCGGGAACTTGTGAATCAGTCCACGAATCATTCCAATTTACATTTGACTCTTCATTATTATTAGGTGAGTCAATGGGACTTGTTCTAGAGGTAGACATCTATCACATAATATCAAACTTGTTAAGAGATTAATATATCACATAATATTCACATGTTAAAAATATATAGTTTCCAACAAAATTTGTTAAGCAATCATTTTTCAAGTAAACACGGTCGAAGTCCAGACTCACTAATGCATCCTAATAAACTCGATAAGACACACTAATGCAAAATTTTGGTTCTCTAAGACCAACGCTCGGATACCAACTGAAATGTCCCGTTCTTATTGATTAAAAACGTTCCATATTAATTGATTTCGTTGCGAGGTTTTGACCTCTATATGAGACGTTTTTCAAAGCCTGCATTCATTTTTAAAACAAACCATAACCTTTATTTCATAAATAAAGGTTTAAAAATCTTTACGTAGATTATCAAATAATGATAGTCTAAAATATCCTGTTTACATACGACCATTACATAATGGTTTACAATACAAATATGTTACATCGAAATCAGTTTCTTGAATGCAGTTTTTACACAATATCATACAAACATGGACTCTAAATCTTGTCCTTATTTTAGTATGCAACAGCAGAAGCTCTTAGTATTCACCTGAGAATAAACATGCCTTAAACGTCAACAAAAATGTTGGTGAGTTATAGGTTTAACCTATATATATCAAATCGTAACAATAGACCACAAGATTTCATATTTCAATACACATCCCATACATAGAGATAAAAATCATTCATATGGTGAACACCTGGTAACCGACATTAACAAGATGCATATATAAGAATATCCCCATCATTCCGGGACACCCTTCGGATATGATATAAATTTTGAAGTACTAAAGCATCCGGTACTTTGGATGGGGTTTGTTAGGCCCAATAGATCTATCTTTAGGATTCGCGTCAATTAGGGTGTCTGTTCCCTAATTCTTAGATTACCAGACTTAATAAAAAGGGGCATATTCGATTTCGATAATTCAACCATAGAATGTAGTTTCACGTACTTGTGTCTATTTTGTAAATCATTTATAAAACCTGCATGTATTCTCATCTCAAAAATATTAGATTTTAAAAGTGGGACTATAACTCACTTTCACAGATTTTTACTTCGTCGGGAAGTAAGACTTGGCCACTGGTTGATTCACGAACCTATAACAATATATACATATATATCAAAGTATGTTCAAAATATATTTACAACACTTTTAATATATTTTGATGTTTTAAGTTTATTAAGTCAGCTGTCCTCGTTAGTAACCTACAACTAGTTGTTCACAGTTAGATGTACAGAAATAAATCGATAAATATTATCTTGAATCAATCCACGACCCAGTGTATACGTATCTCAGTATTGATCACAACTCAAACTATATATATTTTTGAATCAACCTCAACCCTGTATAGCTAACTCCAACATTCACATATAGAGTGTCTATGGTTGTTCCGAAATATATATAGATGTGTCGACATGATAGGTCGAAACATTGTATACGTGTCTATGGTATCTCAATATTACATAATATACGATACAAGTTGATTAAGTTATGGTTGGAATAGATTTGTTACCAATTTTCACGTAGCTAAAATGAGAAAAATTATCCAATCTTGTTTTACCCATAACTTCTTCATTTTAAATCCGTTTTGAGTGAATCAAATTGCTATGGTTTCATATTGAACTCTATTTTATGAATCTAAACAGAAAAAGTATAGGTTTATAGTCGAAAAAATAAGTTACAAGTCATTTTTGTAAAGGTAGTCATTTCAGTCGAAAGAACGACGTCTAGATGACCATTTTAGAAAATATACTTCCACTTTGAGTTTAACCATAATTTTTGGATATAGTTTCATGTTCATAATAAAAATCATTTTCTCAGAATAACAACTTTTAAATCAAAGTTTATCATAGTTTTTAATTAACTAACCCAAAACAGCCCGCGGTGTTACTACGACGGCGTAAATCCGGTTTTACGGTGTTTTTCGTGTTTTCAGGTTTTAAATCATTAAGTTAGCATATCATATAGATATAGAACATGTGTTTAGTTGATTTTAAGAGTCAAGTTAGAAGGATTAACTTTTGTTTGCGAACAAGTTTAGAATTAACTAAACTATGTTCTAGTGATTACAAGTTTAAACCTTCGAATAAGATAACTTTATATGTAATAATCGAATGATGTTATGAACATCATTACTACCTTAAGTTCCTTGGATAAACCTACTGGAAAATAGAAAAATGGATCTAGCTTCAACGGATCCTTGGATGGCTCAAAGTTCTTGAAGCAGAATCATGACACGAAAACAAGTTCGAGTAAGATCATCACTTGAAATAAGATTGTTATAGTTATAGAAATTGAACCAAAGTTTGAATATGATTATTACCTTGTATTAGAATGATAACCTACTGTAAGAAAAAAAGATTTCTTGAGGTTGGATGATCACCTTACAAGATTGGAAGTGAGCTAGCAAACTTGAAAGTATTCTTGATTTTATGTAACTAGAACTTGTAGAATATATGAAGAACACTTAGAACTTGAAGATAGAACTTGAGAGAGATCAATTAGATGAAGAAAATTTAAGAATGAAAGTGTTTGTAGGTGTTTTTGGTCGTTGGTGTATGGATTAGATATAAAGGATATGTAATTTTGTTTTCATGTAAATAAGTCATGAATGATTACTCATATTTTTGTAATTTTATGAGATATTTCATGCTAGTTGCCAAATGATGGTTCTCACATGTGTTAGGTGACTCACATGGGCTGCTAAGAGCTGATCATTGGAGTGTATATACCAATAGTACATACATCTAAAAGCTGTGTATTGTACGAGTACGAATACGGGTGCATACGAGTAGAATTGTTGATGAAACTGAACGAGGATGTAATTGTAAGCATTTTTGTTAAGTAGAAGTATTTTGATAAGTGTATTGAAGTCTTTCAAAAGTGTATAAATACATATTAAAACACTACATGTATATACATTTTAACTGAATCGTTAAGTCATCGTTAGTCGTTACATGTAAGTGTTGTTTTGAAACCTTTAGGTTAACGATCTTGTTAAATGTTGTTAACCCAATGTTTATAATATCAAATGAGATTTTAAATTATTATATTATCATGATATTATCATGTATGAATATCTCTTAATATGATATATATACATTAAATGTCTTTACAACGATAATCGTTACATATATGTCTCGTTTAAAAATCATTAAGTTAGTAGTCTTGTTTTTACATATGTAGTTCATTGTTAATATACTTAATGATATGTTTACTTATCATAGTATCATGTTAACTATATATATATATCCATATATATGTCATCATATAGTTTTTACAAGTTTTAACGTTCGTGAATCACCGGTCAACTTGGGTGGTCAATTGTCTATATGAAACATATTTCAATTAATCAAGTCTTAACAAGTTTGATTGCTTAACATGTTGGAAACATTTAATCATGTAAATATCAATCTCAATTAATATATATAAACATCGAAAAGTTCGGGTCACTACACAACTCTCCCCCACTTGAATCGGAGCGCGTCCTCGTGATCCAAGCCGCATGACAAGAAGGGAGATAAACCAACACAAAATCTTCGGGCTCCCAAGTAAACTCGGAACCCTTACTACGGTGCCATTGAACTTTAAAAGTCCTAACCTCTTTATGTCTCAAACTTTTGACCTTCTCATCAAGTATGGCAATCGGTTCCTCGATATACTCTAACTTATTATTTAGCTCAATCTCGTCTAATGGCACCCAAGACGAATCATCCGCAAGACACTTACGGAGATGAGAAACATGAAATGTATTATGGATCCCCGCAAGCTCTTCGGGTAATTCCAAACGATACGCGACTTCACCAACACGAGCTAAAACCTTGAATGGTCCAATAAACCGAGGAGCTAACTTTCCTCGTTTCCGGAATCGAATAATACCTTTCCATGGCGAAACCTTAAACATCACCATGTCGCCTTCTTGAAATTCGATCGTTAGTCTACGTTTGTCGGTATACGACTTTTGCCTATCTTGAGCCTTTTTCAAATGTCCTCGAATCACATCAATCTTACTATTCGTCTATAAAACCAAATCGGTACCCCCGATTTCCTTTTGTCCCACTTCACCCCAACAAATCGGGGTTCGACATCTACGCCCATAAAGCATCTCATAAGGTGGCATCCCGATACTAGTATGATAACTATTATTGTACGAGAATTCCACCAAAGGTAAGTGCTCGTCTCAACTACCACCAAAATCAATAATACACACCCGTAACATATCCTCCAAAGTTTGGTTCGTACTTTCGGTTTGACCGTCCGTTTGAGGATGATACGCCGTGCTCAATTTCAATTGCATACCCATATCTTCACGAAACTTTTCCCAAAACCGAGATGTAAAACGGGTATCTCGATCCGAAATAATAGATATAGGAACACCGTGTCGTGAGATGACTTCCTTGATAAACAATTTAGCCAAGGTCTCCGACGATATCGCTTCCTTAATGGGAAGAAACAAAGCACTTTTCGTCAATCGATCAACTATCACCCAAATCGAATCAAATTGAGTTCTCACCGTTTTAGGTAACTTTGTGATGAAATCCATGGTAATGTGCTCCCATTTCCATTTCGGGATTTCTAACGGTTGTAACTTACCATACGGATTTTGGTACTCGGCCTTAACTTGCAAACACGTGACGCATAACTCAACAGACTTCACAACATCACATTTCATGCCCGGCCACCAATAATCTTTCCTTAAATCAAGATACATTTTCGTTGCGCCCGGATGAATGGAATACTTTGACTTATGTGCTTCATCAAGTAGCACTTGTCGATAATCCCCCATCTTAGGCACCCACACTCTGCCTTGAAAAGACAACAGACCCCGCGAGCCTATAGTAATGAACTCTGATTGTCCCACAATTCGCTCCGCATGCTTGTTGTGAACGTAAGCCTCTATTTGAATCATACCAAGTTTCTCAAGAAAATCGTTAGTATTAATCATACGTAACAATCCCAATCGTAACACCGGGTGATGACTCTTTCGATTAACGCATCCGCGACCACATTCGCCTTGCCCGGATGATAAAGTATCTCACAATCGTAGTCTTTTACCACATCCATCCACCTACGTTGACGATAATTCAAATCTCGTTGATTAAAGAGATGTTTCAAACTCTTATGATCCGAATAAATCGTACACTTGACACCATACAAGTAATGGCGCCAAATTTTCAACGCATGCACAACCGCCGCCAACTCAAGATCATGAGTCGGATATCTCGTCTCGTGTTCCTTTAATTGTCGAGAGGCATAAGCGATGACTTTACCTCTTTGTATTAGAACACACCCGAGTCCATTTAACGAGGCATCACAATAAACCGTCATGTCTTCCACCCCTTCCGGCAAAACCAACACCGGAGCTTGACATAACTTCTCTTTTAACAATTGAAAAGCAATTTCTTGCTCGTTCTCCCAAACAAACCTCACGTTCTTCCTCGTCAATTTCGTCAATGAAGAAGCGACCTTAGAAAAGTCTTAGATAAACCGACGATAATAACCCGCCAATCCGAGAAAACTTCGGATTTCCGTAGGCATAGTCGGTCGTCCCCAACTCTTCACCGTCTCGATCTTCCCCGGATCTACTTGAATACCGTTTTCATTCACAATATGACCAAGGAATTGAACTTCCCTTAGCCAAAATTCACATTTGGAGAACTTAGCATACAACTTCTCCTTTCGTAATGTCTTCAATACTTCACGCAAATGACGTTCATGTTCATTCATACTCTTTGAATAAACAAGTATGTCGTCAATGAACACAATTACCGACTTGTCCAACATAGGTTGGCACACTCGGTTCATAAGATCCATGAATGCCGCCGGTGCATTCGTAAGACCAAAAGGCATAACTACAAACTCGAAATGCCCATAACGCGTTCGAAAAGCCGTTTTCTCAATATATTCCTTACGGACCCGCATTTGGTGATAGCCGGACCGTAGGTCGATCTTAGAGAAATATGTCGCACCTTGGAGTTGATCAAACAAATCGTCAATCCTAGGCAATGGATAACGATTCTTGATCGTCACCTTATTCAACTCCCGATAATCGATGCACATTCGCATGCTACCATCCTTCTTCTTCACAAATAAAACCGGAGCGCCCCATGGCGAAGCACTCGGTCGAATAAAACCCTTTTCAAGCAACTCTTGGGTTTGATTTAACAACTCTTGCATTTCCGTTGGTGCTAAACGATAAGGAGTTTTAGCAATGGGAGTAGCTCCCGGAACCAACTCAATACGAAATTCAACTTGTCTTTCCGCCGGAACACCCGGTAACTCATCCGGAAAAACGTCTTCGAATTCACTAACCACCGGAATTTCACAAATAGGTGGTGGCTGTAGTGACCCGAACTTTTCCATGTTTATATATATTAATTGAGATTGATATTTACATGATTAAATGTTTCCAACATGTTAAGCAATCAAACTTTTTAAGACTTGATTAATTGAAATATGTTTCATATAGACAATTGACCACCCAAGTTGACCGGTGATTCACGAACGTTAAAACTTGTAAAAACTATATGATGACATATATATGGATATATATATAGTTAACATGATACTATGATAAGTAAACATATCATTGAGTATATTAACAATGAACTACATATGTAAAAACAAGACTACTAACTTAATGATTTTTAAACGAGACATATATGTAACGATTATCGTTGTAAAGACATTTAATGTATATATATCATATTAAGAGATATTCATACATGATAATATCATGATAATATAATAATTTAAAATCTCATTTGATATTATAAACATTGGGTTAACAACATTTAATAAGATCGTTAACCTAAAGGTTTCAAAACAACACTTACATGTAACGACTAACGATGACTTAACGACTCAGTTAAAATGTATATACATGTAGTGTTTTAATATGTATTTATACACTTTTGAAAGAATTCAATACACTTATCAAAATACTTCTACTTAACAAAAATGCTTACAATTACATCCTCGTTCAGTTTCATCAACAATTCTACTCGTATGCACCCGTATTCGTACTCGTACAATACACAGCTTTTAGATGTATGTACTATTGGTATATACACTCCAATGATCAGCTCTTAGCAGCCCATGTGAGTCACCTAACACATGTGGGAACCATCATTTGGAAACTAGCATGAAATATCTCATAAAATTACAAAAATATGAGTAATCATTCATGACTTATTTACATGAAAACAAAATTATATATCCTTTATATCTAATCCATACACCAACGACCAAAAACACCTACAAACACTTTCATTCTTCAATTTTCTTCATCTAATTGATCTCTCTCAAGTTCTATCTTCAAGTTCTAAGTGTTCTTCATATATTCTACAAGTTCTAGTTACATAAAATCAAGAATACTTTCAAGTTTGCTAGCTCACTTCCAATCTTGTAAGGTGATCATCCAACCTCAAGAAATCTTTGTTTCTTACAGTAGGTTATCATTCTAATACAAGGTAATAATCATATTCAAATTTTGGTTCAATTTCTATAACTATAACAATCTTATTTCAAGTGATGATCTTACTTGAACTTGTTTTCGTGTCATGATTCTGCTTCAAGAACTTCGAGCCATCCAAGGATCCGTTGAAGCTAGATAGATTTTTCCCTTTTCCATTAGGTTTATCCAAGGAACTTAAGGTAGTAATGATGTTCATAACATCATTCGATTCATACATATAAAGCTATCTTATTCGAAGGTTTAAACTTGTAATCACTAGAACATAGTTTAGTTAATTCTAAACTTGTTCGCAAACAAAAGTTAATCCTTCTAACTTGACTCTTAAAATCAACTAAACACATGTTCTATATCTATATGATATGCTAACTTAATGATTTAAAACCTGGAAACACGAAAAACACCGTAAAACCGGATTTACGCCGTCGTAGTAACACCGCGGGCTGTTTTGGGTTAGTTAATTAAAAACTATGATAAACTTTGATTTAAAAGTTGTTATTCTGAGAAAATGATTTTTATTATGAACATGAAACTATATCCAAAAATTATGGTTAAACTCAAAGTGGAAGTATGTTTTCTAAAATGGTCATCTAGACGTCGTTCTTTCGACTGAAATGACTACCTTTACAAAAAAGACTTGTAACTTATTTTTCCGACTATAAACCTATAATTTTTCTGTTTAGATTCATAAAATAGAGTTCAATATGAAACCATAGCAATTTGATTCACTCAAAACGGATTTAAAATGAAGAAGTTATGGGTAAAAGAAGATTGGATAATTTTTCTCATTTTAGCTACGTGAAAATTGGTAACAAATCTATTCCAACCATAACTTAATCAACTTGTATTGTATATTATGTAATCTTGAGATACCATAGACACGTATATAATGTTTCGACCTATCATGTCGACACATCTATATATATTTCAGAACAACCATAGACACTCTATATGTGAATGTTGGAGTTAGCTATACAGGGTTGAGGTTGATTCCAAAATATATATAGTTTGAGTTGTGATCAATACTGAGATACGTATACACTGGGTCGTGGATTGATTCAAGATAATATTTATCGATTTATTTCTGTACATCTAACTGTGGACAACTAGTTGTAGGTTACTAACGAGGACAGCTGACTTAATAAACTTAAAACATCAAAATATATTAAAAGTGTTGTAAATATATTTTGAACATACTTTGATATATATGTATATATTGTTATAGGTTCGTGAATCAACCAGTGGCCAAGTCTTACTTCCCAACGAAGTAAAAATATGTGAAAGTGAGTTATAGTCCCACTTTTAAAATCTAATATTTTTGGGATGAGAATACATGCAGGTTTTATAAATAATTTACAAAATAGACACAAGTACGTGAAACTACATTCTATGGTTGAATTATGGAAATCGAATATGCCCCTTTTTATTAAGTCTGGTAATCTAAGAATTAGGGAACAGACACCCTAATTGACGCGAATTCTAAAGATAGATCTATTGGGCCTAACAAACCCCATCCAAAGTACCAGATGCTTTAGTACTTCGAAATTTATATCATATCCGAAGGGTGTCCCGGAATGATGGGGATATTCTTATATATGCATCTTGTTAATGTCGGTTACCAGGTGTTCACCATATGAATGATTTTTATCTCTATGTATGGGATGTGTATTGAAATATGAAATCTTGTGGTCTATTGTTACGATTTGATATATATAGGTTAAACCTATAACTCACTAACATTTTTGTTGACGTTTAAAGCATGTTTATTCTCAGGTGAATACTAAGAGCTTCCGTTGTTGCATACTAAAATAAGGACAAGATTTGGAGTCCATGTTTGTATGATATTGTGTAAAAACTGCATTCAAGAAACTGATTTCGATGTAACATATTTGTATTGTAAACCATTATGTAATGGTCGTGTGTAAACAGGATATTTTAGATTATCATTATTTGATAATCTACGTAAAGATTTTTAAACCTTTATTTATGAAATAAAGGTTATGGTTTGTTTTAAAAATGAATGCAGTCTTTGAAAAACGTCTCATATAGAGGTCAAAACCTCGCAACGAAATCAATTAATATGGAACATTTTTAATCAATAAGAACGGGACATTTCAGTTGGTATCAGAGCGTTGGTCTTAGAGAACCAGAATTTTGCATTAGTGTGTCTTATCGAGTTTGTTAGGATGCATTAGTGAGTCTGGACTTCGACCGTGTTTACTTAAAAAATGATTGCTTAACAAATTTTGTTGGAAACTATATATTTTTAACATGTGAATATTATGTGATATATTAATCTCTTAACGCGTTTGATATTATGTGATAGATGTCTACCTCTAGAACAAGTCCCATTGACTCACCTAATAATAATGAAGAGTCAAATGTAAATTGGAATGATTCGTGGACTGATTCACAAGTTCCCAAAGAGGAACCGGAAGAAGAGTCGGAACCGGAAGAAGAATCGGAACCGGAAGAAGAATCGGAACCGGATGAAGAAATAGAACCGGTGGGGGAAATAATAAAACGGTTAAGTAAAAGAAAATCCTCAACCAACCGACCAAGGTTAATTATGGTCAATGGTGTTCCGCCAAGGAAGCAAAATATTGGGAGGATTACCAATTCTCCGATGAATCGGATTCCGACGAGAATTTCGATGATGTTATAGAAATTACCCCAACTGAATTTAAAAAGGCAAAAGAAAATAATAAGGGAAAGGGCATAAAAATAGAGAAATCTAATTCTAACCCCGATGAACTTTATATGTATCGTCAACCCCCGAAGCCCTTAAGTTGTAACGATGACCCGGGAACCTCTAAACCACCAGGTTTTTCTAAACCGTTGTGGAAAACGACAGCTCGTATTAGGGGAACATCATATATCCCTAGAAACTTGGCAAAATGAACCAAAACCGAAGAAGAAGAAACAAGCGAGTCGGAATAAGATAGTTGTATTCGTGTGGTGTAATATATGTAATATAGTGTGCTTAAGCTTTATGATATATGTAAAAATTGCTTGTATTAATAAGTATTTTTTTTATGAATCTAACTCTTGTCTATTTTACAGTATAAAAACACAAAATGGATAGACAACCCAATATTTTAAGAGACTGTAAGACATTCGAAGAATGTTCCAAGAATGTCTTGGTTTATAAGAGACTTTTGTTTGAAAGATGGGGGATATCACATTGGGAAACCCATAAGTTACGATGTGTTTACTTTGACGCATATATTGCGGGGAACCCAAATGCTATTTTACGCAACGGGTTAAGAAATTATTTTGACTCAATGTATCCGAATATAGGACTTCATGATTTTAAAAAAGCGGCTAACATGCAACATAAAGAAGCATGCTATACTTACGGGTTAGTAATGTTCGCTTCTCACCAAAGTGAGAAAAAGAACATCGGGCTACAACTATTAAGCAAAATGTTTCCACAAGTGACGGAGTCGGTGATTGGGGTAAGAAATGAGGTTTTTAGATTGTTACGGGACTGTTGGACATTACGTAACCCTCGTCCCTTTGACGACATTACAACACGCTGTCTTATCAACGGCCATAATGGTTATGTTCCACAAGACCAAGGATGGGAAGTAATCCTAGTAAAACCAGAATGCATGACTTGTTTCTGGACGTATGAATTACGTGCCTTTATTGCCTTTGCTGAACGACTTGTGTACTAGCTAGAATTATCTTCACAACCATCTTGTATCAAATTTATTGTGTGCTATATTTCATGCTATATGTAAAATAAGCGGTATTGTAAGTTTGTAAAATATTGTGTAAAAGTTTGAACGCGAAATATTATTATAATCAGTTTTTCATATAGAATTGTAGTAGTTGAATTGTATATTAGCTACTAAGTATGAACTTAACGGGTAGGTACTACCCGAATTTAAACTTATAAAACGCTAATATGAAGAAAAATCTTTTATAAATGAGTTCAAATTATGCTACGAAATACTATTAACTACTCCTAATATTCTGTATGATTAACTTGTTCCATTTGACTATTTTGAAGGAAATGGCACCGACTACTCGACACACCGTGAATATGAATGACGAGGAATTCCGTACTTTTCTAGCTTCAAACATAGCCGCAGTACAGGCTGCGCTACATACCAACAATAACCTTGGATCTAGCAGTACAGGAAATCGTGTAGGATGCACCTACAAAGAATTCACTGCCTGCAAACCTTTGGAATTTGATGGAACCGAAGGACCGATCGGATTGAAACGGTGGACCAAGAAGGTCGAATCGGTGTTTGCCATAAGTAAGTGTACTGAAGAGGACAAAGTGAAGTACGCTACGCATACCTTCACAGGTTCTGCGTTATCCTGGTGGAATACCTATCTAGAGCAAGTGGGACAAGACGATGCGTACGCACTACCGTGGTCAGCATTCAAGCACTTGATGAACGAGAAGTACCGTCCCAGAACCGAGGTCAATAAGCTCAAGACAGAACTTAGAGGGTTACGAACCCAAGGATTTGATATTACCACGTACGAAAGACGATTCACAGAATTGTGCCTATTGTGTCCGGGAGCATTTGAAGATGAGGAAGAGAAGATCAACGCATTTGTGAAAGGATTACCGGAAAGAATCCAAGAAGATATAAGTTCACACGAGCCCGCCTCCATACAACAGGCATGTAGAATGGCTCACAAACTAGTGAACCAGATTGAAGAAAGAATTAAAGAACAGACTGCTGAAGAGGCCAATGTGAAGAAAGTCAAAAGAAAGTGGGAGGAAAACGGTGATAAGAATCACCAATACAACAACAACAGCAATTACAACAATAATCGCAACAATTATCCCAACAATCGCAACATCAATCGCAACAACAACAAACGGCCCAACAACAACAACAACAACAACAACAACAACAACAACAACAACAACAACAACAACAACAGCAACTACAACAATCATCCCAACAACAATAATAACCGCAACAAAAACAAAAATCAGAAGCAGCTATGCCAAAGGTGTGAAAAGTATCACTCGGGGTTCTGCACCAAATTTTGCAACAAGTGTAAAAGAAATGGTCATAGCGCGGCGAAGTGTGAGGTCTACGGACCAGGGGTTAATAGAACGAAAGGAACAAATGGTGTCGGAACGAGTAATGGCGGAGCAAGTAGTGTCGGAGCAAGTTATGCCAATGTAGTTTGTTATAAATGTGGAAAACCGGGCCACATTATTAGAAATTGCCCTAACCAGGAGAACACGAATGGACAAGACCGCGGAAGAGTTTTCAATATTAATGCGGCAGAGGCACAGGAAGACCCGGAGCTTGTTACGGGTACGTTTCTTATTGACAATAAATCTGCTTACGTTTTATTTGATTCGGGTGCGGATAGAAGCTACATGAGTAGAGATTTTTGTGCAAAATTAAGTTGTCCATTGATGCCTTTGGATAGTAAATTTTTACTCGAATTAGCAAATGGTAAATTAATTTCAGCAGATAATATATGTCGGAATCGAGAAATTAAACTGGTTAGCGAAACATTTAAGATTGATTTGATACCAGTAGAGTTAGGGAGTTTTGATGTGATAATCTGTATGGACTGGTTGAAAGAAGTGAAAGCAGAGATCGTTTGTTACAAAAATGAAATTCGCATTATACGAGAAAAAGGAAAACCCTTAATGGTGTACGGAGAAAAGGGCAACACGAAGCTACATCTTATTAGTAATTTGAAGGCACAAAAACTAATAAGAAAAGGTTGCTATGCTGTTCTAGCACACGTCGAGAAAGTACAAACTGAAGAAAAGAGCATCAATGATGTTCCCATTGCAAAAGAATTTCCCGATGTATTTCCGAAAGAATTACCGGGATTACCCCCACATCGATCCGTTGAATTTCAAATAGATCTTGTACCAGGAGCTGCACCAATAGCTCGTGCTCCTTACAGACTCGCACCCAGTGAGATGAAAGAACTGCAAAGCCAATTACAAGAACTTTTAGAGCGTGGTTTCATTCTTCCAAGCACATCACCGTGGGGAGCTCCTGTTTTGTTTGTTAAGAAAAAAGATGGTACATTCAGGTTGTGTATCGACTACCGAGAGTTGAACAAACTTACCATCAAGAACCGCTACTCACTACCGAGAATCGACGACTTATTTGATCAACTACAAGGCTCGTCTGTTTATTCAAAGATTGACTTACGTTCCGGGTATCATCAAATGCGGGTGAAAGAAGATGATATTCCAAAGACTGCTTTCAGAACACGTTACGGTCATTACGAGTTTATGGTCATGCCGTTTGGTTTAACTAATGCACCAGCTGTGTTCATGGACCTTATGAACCGAGTGTGTGGACCATACCTTGACAAGTTTGTCATTGTTTTCATTGATGACATACTTATTTACTCAAAGAATGACCAAGAACACGGTGAACATTTGAGAAAGGTGTTAGAAGTATTGAGGAAGGAAGAATTGTACGCTAAGTTTTCAAAGTGTGCATTTTGGTTGGAAGAAGTTCAATTCCTCGGTCACATAGTGAACAAAGAAGGTATTAAGGTGGATCCGACAAAGATAGAAACTGTTGAAAAGTGGGAAACCCCGAAAACTCCGAAACACATACGCCAGTTTTTAGGACTAGCTGGTTACTACAGAAGGTTCATCCAAGACTTTTCCAGAATAGCAAAACCCTTGACTGCATTAACGCATAAAGGGAAGAAATTTGAATGGAATGATGAAGAAGAGAAAGCATTTCAGTTATTGAAGAAAAAGCTAACTATGGCACCTATATTGTCATTGCCTGAAGGGAATGATGATTTTGTGATTTATTGTGACGCATCAAAGCAAGGTTTCGGTTGTGTATTAATGCAACGAACGAAGGTGATTGCTTATGCATCTAGACAATTGAAGATTCACGAACAAAATTATACGACACATGATTTGGAATTAGGCGCGATTGTTTTTGCATTAAAGACTTGGAGGCACTACTTATATGGGGTCAAAAGTATTATATATACCGACCACAAAAGTCTTCAACACATATTTAATCAGAAACAACTGAATATGAGGCAGCGTAGGTGGATTGAATTATTGAATGATTACGACTTTGAGATTCGTTACCACCCGGGAAAGGCAAATGTGGTAACCGATGCCTTGAGCAGAAAGGACAGAGAACCCATTCGAGTAAAATCTATGAATATAATGATTCATAATAACCTTACTACTCAAATAAAGGAGGCACAACAAGGAGTTTTAAAAAAGGGAAATTTAAAGGATGAAATACCCAAAGGATCGGAGAAGCATCTTAATATTTGGGAAGACGGAACCCGGTATAGGGCTGAAAGGATTTGGGTACCAAAATTTAGAGATATGAGAGAAATGGTACTTAGAGAAGCTCATAAAACCAGATACTCAATACATCCTGGAACGGGGAAGATGTACAAGGATCTCAAGAAACATTTTTTGGTGGTCGGGTATGAAAGCCGATGTTGCTAAATACGTAGGAGAATGTTTGACATATTCTAAGGTCAAAGCTGAGCATCAGAAACCATCAGGTCTACTTCAACAACCCGAAATCCCAGAATGGAAATGGGAAAACATTACCATGGATTTCATCACTAAATTGCCAAGGACTGCAAGTGGTTTTGATACTATTTGGGTAATAGTTGATCGTCTCACCAAATCAGCACACTTCCTGCCAATAAGAGAAGATGACAAGATGGAGAAGTTAGCACGACTGTATTTGAAGGAAGTCGTCTCCAGACATGGAATACCAATCTCTATTATCTCTGATAGGGATGGCAGATTTATTTCAAGATTATGGCAGACATTACAGCAAGCATTAGGAACTTGTCTAGACATGAGTACTGCCTATCTCCCACAAACTGATGGGCAGAGCGAAAGCACGATACAAACGCTTGAAGACATGCTACGAGCTTGTGTTATTGATTTCGGAAACAGTTGGGATCGACATCTACCGTTAGCAGAATTTTCCTACAACAACAGCTACCATTCAAGCATTGAGATAGCGCCGTTTGAAGCACTTTATGGTAGAAAGTGCAGGTCTCCGATTTGTTGGAGTGAAGTGGGGGATAGACAGATTACGGGTCCGAAGATTATACAAGAAACTACCGAGAAGATCATCCAAATTCAACAACGGTTGAAAACCGCCCAAAGTCGACAAAAGAGCTACGCTGACATTAAAAGAAAATATATAGAATTTGAAATTGGAGAGATGGTCATGCTTAAAGTTGCACCTTGGAAAGGCGTTGTTCGATTTGGTAAACGAGGGAAATTAAATCCAAGGTATATTGGACCATTCAAGATTATTGATCGTGTCGGACCAGTAGCTTACCGACTTGAGTTACCTCAACAACTCGCGGCTGTACATAACACTTTCCACGTCTCTAATTTGAAGAAATGTTTTGCTAAAGAAGATCTTACTATTCCGTTAGATGAAATCCAAATCAACGAAAAACTTCAATTCATCGAAGAACCCGTCAAAATAATGGATCGTGAGGTTAAAAGACTTAAGCAAAACAAGATACCAATTGTTAATGTTCGATGGAATGCTCGTAGAGGACCCGAGTTCACCTGGGAGCGTGAAGATCAGATGAAGAAGAAATACCCGCATCTATTTCCAGAAGATTCGTCAACACCTTCAACAGCTTAAAATTTCGGGACGAAATTTATTTAACGGGTAGGTACTGTAGTGACCCGAACTTTTCCATGTTTATATATTTTAATTGAGATTGATATTTACATGATTAAATGTTTCCAACATGTTAAGCAATCAAACTTGTTAAGACTTGATTAATTGAAATATGTTTCATATAGACAATTGACCACCCAAGTTGACCGGTGATTCACGAACGTTAAAACTTGTAAAAACTATATGATGACATATATATGGATATATATATAGTTAACATGATACTATGATAAGTAAACATATCATTAAGTATATTAACAATGAACTACATATGTAAAAACAAGACTACTAACTTAATGATTTTTAAACGAGACATATATGTAACGATTATCGTTGTAAAGACATTTAATGTATATATATCATATTAAGAGATATTCATACATGATAATATCATGATAATATAATAATTTAAAATCTCATTTGATATTATAAACATTGGGTTAACAACATTTAATAAGATCGTTAACCTAAAGGTTTCAAAACAACACTTACATGTAACGACTAACGATGACTTAACGACTCAGTTAAAATGTATATACATGTAGTGTTTTAATATGTATTTATACACTTTTTAAAGACTTCAATACACTTATCAAAATACTTCTACTTAACAAAAATGCTTACAATTACATCCTCGTTCAGTTTCATCAACAATTCTACTCGTATGCACCCGTATTCGTACTCGTACAATACACAGCTTTTAGATGTATGTACTATTGGTATATACACTCCAATGATCAGCTCTTAGCAGCCCATGTGAGTCACCTAACACATGTGGGAACCATCATTTGGAAACTAGCATGAAATATCTCATAAAATTACAAAAATATGAGTAATCATTCATGACTTATTTACATGAAAACAAAATTACATATCCTTTATATCTAATCCATACACCAACAACCAAAAATACCTACAAACACTTTCATTCTTCAATTTTCTTCATCTAATTGATCTCTCTCAAGTTCTATCTTCAAGTTCTAAGTGTTCTTCATATATTCTACAAATTCTAGTTACATAAAATCAAGAATACTTTCAAGTTTGCTAGCTCACTTCCAATCTTGTAAGGTGATCATCAAACCTCAAGAAATCTTTGTTTCTTACAGTAGGTTATCATTCTAATACAAGGTAATAATCATATTCAAACTTTGGTTCAATTTCTATAACTATAACAATCTTATTTCAAGTGATGATCTAACTTGAACTTGTTTTCGTGTCATGATTCTGCTTCAAGAACTTCGAGCCATCCAAGGATCCGTTGAAGCTAGATCCATTTTTCTCTTTTCCAGTAGTTTTATCCAAGGAACTTAAGGTAGTAATGATGTTCATAACATCATTCGATTCATACATATAAAGCTATCTTATTCGAAGGTTTAAACTTGTAATCACTAGAACATAGTTTAGTTAATTCTAAACTTTTTCGCAAACAAAAGTTAATCCTTCTAACTTGACTTTTAAAATCAACTAAACACATGTTATTTATCTATATGATATGCTAACTTAATGATTTAAAACCTGGAAACACGAAAAACAGCGTAAAACCGGATTTACGCCGTCGTAGTAACACTGCGGGCTGTTTTGGGTTAGTTAATTAAAAACTATGATAAACTTTGATTTAAAAGTTGTTATTCTGAGAAAATGATTTTTATTATGAACATGAAACTATATCCAAAAATTATGGTTAACTCAAAGTGGAAGTATGTTTTCTAAAATGGTTATCTAGACATCGTTCTTTCGACTGAAATGACTACCTTTATAAAAATGACCTGTAACTTGTTTTTCCGACTATAAACCTATACTTTTTCTGTTTAGATTCATAAAATAGAGTTCAATATGAAACCATAGCAATTTGATTCACTCAAAACGGATTTAAAATGAAGAAGTTATGGGTAAAACAAGATTGGATAATTTTTCTCATTTTAGCTACGTGAAAATTAGTAACAAATCTATTCCAACCATAACTTAATCAACTTGTATTGTATATTATGTAATCTTGAGATACCATATGTAGTGACCCGAACTTTTCCATGTTTATATATATTAATTGAGATTGATATTTACATGACTAAATGTTTCCAACATGTTAAGCAATCAAACTTGTTAAGACTTGATTAATTGAAATATGTTTCATATAGACAATTGACCACCCAAGTTGACCGGTGATTCACGAACGTTAAAACTTGTAAAAACGACATGACGATATATATATGGATATACATATGGTTAACATGAGATTATGATAAGTAAGTATCTCCATAAGTATATTAACAATGAGTTATATACATATAAACAAGACTACTAACTTAAGGATTTCGAAACGAGACATATATGTAACGATTATCGTTGTAACAACATTTAACTGTATATATATCATACTAAGATATATTATATATCATAATATCATGATAATATAAAAATTTAACGTCTCATTTGTTATAATAAATAATGGGTTAACAACATTCAACAAGATCGTTAACCTAAAGGTTTCAAAACAACATTTACATGTAACGACTAACGATGACTTAACGACTCAGTTAAAATGTATATACATGTAGTGTTTTAATATGTATTCATACACTTTTGAAAGACTTCAAGACACTTATCAAAATACTTCTACTTAACAAAAATGCTTACAATTACATCCTCGTTCAGTTTCATCAACAATTCTACTCGTATGCACCCGTATTCGTACTCGTACAATACACAGCTTTTAGATGTATGTACTATTGGTATATACACTCCAATGATCAGCTCTTAGCAGCCCATGTGAGTCACCTAACACATGTGGGAACCATCATTTGGCAACTAGCATGAAATATCTCATAAAATTACAAAAATATGAGTAATCATTCATGACTTATTTACATGAAAACAAAGTTACATATCCTTTATATCTAATCCATACACCAACGACCAAAAACACTTACAAACACTTTCATTCTTCAATTTTCTTCATCTAATTGATCTCTCTCAAATTCTATCTTCAAGTTCTAAGTGTTCTTCATAAATTCCAAAAGTTCTAGTTTCATAAAATCAAGAATACTTCCAAGATTGCAAGTTTACTTCCAAGTTTTCTAAATCCATTCCAAGTAATCATCCAAGATCAAGAAACCTTTGTTACTTACAGTAGGTTATCTTTCTAATACAAGGTAATAATCATATTCAAACTTTAATTCAATTTCTATAACTATAACAATCTTATTTCGAGTGGAAATCTTACTTGAAATTATTTTCGTGTCATGATTCTGCTTCAAGAACTTTCAAGCCATCCAAGGATCCTTTGAAGCTAGATCCATTTTTCTCATTTCCAGTAGATTTATCCAAGGAACTTGAGGTAGTAATGATGTTCATAACATCATTCGATTCATACATATAAAGCTATCTTATTCGAAGGTTTAAACTTGTAATCACTAGAACATAGTTTAGTTAATTCTAAACTTGTTCGCAAATAAAAGTTAATCCTTCTAACTTGACTTTTAAAATCAACTAAACACATGTTCTATATCTATATGATATGCTAACTTAATGATTTAAAACCTGAAAACACGAAAAACACCGTAAAACCGGATTTACGCCGTCGTAGTAACACCGCGGGCTGTTTTGGGTTAGTTAATTAAAAACTATGATAAACTTTGATTTAAAAGTTGTTATTCTGAGAAAATGATTTTTATTATGAACATGAAACTATATCCAAAAATTATGGTTAAACTCAAAGTGGAAGTATGTTTTCTAAAATGGTCATCTATACGTCGTTCTTTCGACTAAAATGACTACCTTTACAAAAATGACTTGTAACTTATTTTTCCGACTATAAACCTATACTTTTTCTGTTTAGATTCATAAAATAGAGTTCAATATGAAACCATAGCAATTTGATTCACTCAAAACGGATTTAAAATGAAGAAGTTATGGGTAAAACAAGATTGGATAATTTTTCTCATTTTAGCTACGTGAAAATTGGTAACAAATCTATTCTAACCATAACTTAATCAACTTGTATTGTATATTATGTAATCTTGAGATACCATAGACACGTATACAATGTTTCGACCTATCATGTCGACACATCTATATATATTTCGGAACAACCATAGACACTCTATATGTGAATGTTGGAGTTAGCTATACAGGGTTGAGGTTGATTCCAAAATATATATAGTTTGAGTTGTGATCAATACTGAGATACGTATACACTGGGTCGTGGATTGATTCAAGATAATATTTATCGATTTATTTCTGTACATCTAACTGTGGACAACTAGTTGTAGGTTATTAACGAGGACAGCTGACTTAATAAACTTAAAACATCAAAATATATTAAAAGTGTTGTAAATATATTTTGAACATACTTTGATATATATGTATATATTGTTATAGGTTCGTGAATCAACCAGTGGCCAAGTCTTACTTCCCGATGAAGTAAAAATCTGTGAAAGTGAGTTATAGTCCCACTTTTAAAATCTAATATTTTTGGGATGAGAATGCATGCAGGTTTTATAAATGATTTACAAAATAGACACAAGTACGTGAAACTACATTCTATGGTTAAATTATCGAAATCGAATATGCCCCTTTTTATTAAGTCTGGTAATCTAAGACTTAGGGAACAGACACCCTAATTGACGCGAATCCTAAAGATAGATCTATTGGGCCTAACAAACCCCATCCAAAGTACCGGATGCTTTAGTACTTCGAAATTTATATCATATCCGAAGGGTGTCCCGGAATGATGGGGATATTCTTATATATGCATCTTCTTAATGTCGATTACCAGGTGTTCACCATATGAATGATTTTTATCTCTATGTATGGGATGTGTATTGAAATATGAAATCTTGTGGTCTATTGTTACGATTTGATATATATAGGTTAAACCTATAACTCACCAACATTTTTGTTGACGTTTAAAGCATGTTTATTCTCAGGTGAATACTAATAGCTTCCGCTGTTGCATACTAAAATAAGGACAAGATTTGGAGTCCATGTTTGTATGATATTGTGTAAAAACTGCATTCAAGAAACTGATTTCGATGTAACATATTTGTATTGTAAACCATTATGTAATGGTCGTGTGTAAACAGGATATTTTAGATTATCATTATTTGATAATCTACGTAAAGCTTTTTAAACCTTTATTTATGAAATAAAGGTTATGGTTTGTTTTAAAAATGAATGCAGTCTTTGAAAAACGTCTCATATAGAGGTCAAAACCTCGCAACGAAATCAATTAATATGGAACGTTTTTAATCAATAAGAACGGGACATTTCAGTTGGTATCCGAGCGTTGGTCTTAGAGAATCAGAATTTTACATTAGTGTGTCTTATCGAGTTTGTTAGGATGCATTAGTGAGTCTGGACTTCGACCGTGTTTACTTGAAAAATGATTGCTTAACAAATTTTGTTGGAAACTATATATTATTAACATGTATATATTATGTGATATATTAATCTCTTAACATGTTTGATATTGTGTGATAGATGTCTACCCCTAGCACAAATCCCATTGACTCACCTAATAATAACGAAGAGTCGAATATATATTGGACTGATTCACAAGTTCCCGAAGAAGAACCGAAAGAAGAATCAGAACCGAAAGAAGAATCAGAACCGGAAGAGGAGGAACCGGAGGAGGAAATAGAACCGGTGGGGGAAATAATAAAACGGTTAAGTAAAAGAAAATCCTCAACCAACTGACCAAGGTTAATTATGGTCAATGGTGTTTCCGCCAAGGAAGCAAAATATTGTGAGGATTACCAATTCTCCGATGAATCGGATTCCGACGAGAATTCTGATGATGTTATAGAAATTACCCCAACTGAATTTAAAAAAGCAAAAGAAAATAATAAGGGAAAGGGCATAAAAATAGAGAAATCTAATTTCAACCCCGATGAATTTTATATGTATCGTCAACCCCCGAAGTCCTTAAGTTGTAACAATGACCCGGGAACCTCTAAACCACCAGGTTTTTCTAAACCGTTGTGGAAAATGACAGCTAGTATTAAGGGAACATCATATATCCCTAGAAACTTGGCAAAACGAACCAAAACCGAAGAAGAAGAAACGAGCGAGTCAGAATAAGATAGTTGTATTCGTGTGGTGTAATATATGTAATATAGTGTGCTTATGCTTTATGATATATGTAAAAATTGCTTGTATTAATAAGTATTTTTTTATGAATCTAACTCTTGTCTATTTTACAGTTTAAAAACACAAAATGGATAGACAACCCAATATTTTAAGAGACCTACCCGGAGACATGATTGATGAAATCTTGTCTAGAGTCAGTCAGAATTCTTCGGCACAACTATTTACGGCGAAATCAGTTTGTAAGACATTCGAAGAACGTTCCAAGAATGTCTTGGTTTTAAAGAGACTTTCGTTTGAAAGATGGGGGATATCACATTGGGAAACCCATAAGTTACGATGTGTTTACTTTGACGCATATATTGCGGGGAACCCAAATGCTATTTTACGCAACGGGTTAAGAAATTATTTCGACTCAATGTATCCGAATATAGGACTTCATGATTTAGAAAAAGCGGCTAACATGCAACATAAAGAAGCATGCTATGCTTACGGGTTAGTAATGTTCGCTTCTCACCAAAGTGATAAAAAGAACATCGGGCTACAACTATTAAACAAAACGTTCCCACAAGTGACGAAGTCGGTAATTGGGGTAAGAAATGAGGTTTTTAGGTTATTACGAGACTGTTGGTCATTACGTAACCCTCGTCCCTTTGACGATGTTACAACACGCTGTCTTATCAACGGCCATAACGGTTATGTTCCACAAGACCAAGGATGGGAAGTAGTCCTAGTAAAACCAGAATGTATGACTTGTTTCTGGACGTATGAATTACGTTTCTTTATTGCCTTTGCTGAATGACTTGTGTACTAGCTAGAATTATCTTCACAACTATCTTGTATCAAAGTTATTGTGTGCTATATTTCATGCTTTATGTAAAATAAGCGGTATTGTAAGTTTGTAAAATATTGTATAAAAGTTTGAACGTGAAATATTATTATAATCAGTTTTTCATATAGAATTATAGTAGTTGAATTGTATATTAGCTACTAAGTATGAACTTAACGGGTAGGTACTACCCGAATTTAAACTTATAAAACGCTAATATGAAGAAAAAGCTTTTATAAATGAGTTCATATTATGCTACGAAATACTATTAACTACTCTTAATATTCTGTATGATTAACTTGTTCCATTTGACTATTTTGAAGGAAATGGCACCGACTACTCGACACACCGTGAATATGAATGAAGAGGAATTCCGTGCTTTTCTAGCTTCAAACATAGCCGCAGTACAGGCTGCGCTACATACCAACAATAACCTTGGATCTAGCAGTACAGAAAATCGTGTAGGATGCACCTACAAAGAATTCACTGCCTGCAAACCTTTGGAATTTGATGGAACCGAAGGACCGATCGAATTGAAACGGTGGACCGAGAAGGTCGAATCGGTGTTTGCCATAAGTAAGTGTACTGAAGAGGACAAAGTGAAGTACGCTACGCATACCTTTACAGGTTCTACGTTAACATGGTGGAATACCTATCTAGAGCAAGTGGGACAAGACGATGCGTACGCACTACCGTGGTCAGCATTCAAGCACTTGATGAACGAGAAGTACCGTCCCAGAACCGAGGTCAATAAGCTCAAGACAGAACTTAGAGGGTTACGAACCTAAGGATTTGATATTACCACGTACGAAAGACGATTCACAGAATTGTGCCTATTGTCTCCGGGAGCATTCGAAGATGAGGAAGAGAAGATCGACGCGTTTGTGAAAGGATTACCGGAAAGAATCCAAGAAGATATAAGTTCACACGAGCCCGCCTCCATACAACAGGCATGTAGAATGGCTCACAAACTAGTGAACCAGATTGAAGAAAGAATTAAAGAACAGACTGCTGAAGAGGCCAATGTGAAGCAAGTCAAAAGAAAGTGGGAGGAAAACGGTGATAACAATCACCAATACAACAACAACAGCAATTACAACAATAATCGCAACAACTATCCCAACAATCGCAACATCAATCGCAACTACAATAAACGGCCCAACAACAACAACAACAACAGCAACTACAACAATCATCCCAACAACAATAATAACCGCAACAACAACAACAATCAGAAGCAGCTATGCCAAAGGTGTGAAAAGTATCACTCGGTGTTTTGCACCAAATTTTGCAACAAGTGTAAAAGAAATGGTCATAGCGTGGTGAAGTGTGAGGTCTACGGACCATGGGTTAACAGAACGAAAGGAACAAATGGTGTTGGAATGAGTAATGGTGGAGCAAGTAGTGTCGGAGCAAGTTTTGCCAATGTAGTTTGTTATAAATGTGGAAAACCGGGCCATATTATTAGAAATTGCCCGAACCAGGAGAACACGAATGGACAAGGCCGCGGAAGAATTTTCAATATTCATGCGGCAGAGGCACATGAAGACCCGGAGCTTGTTACGGGTACGTTTCTTATTGACAATAAATCTGCTTACGTTTTATTTGATTCGGGTGCGGATAGAAGCTATATGAGTAGAGATTTTTGTGCTAAATTAAGTTGTCCATTGACACCTTTGGATAGTAAATTTTTACTCGAATTAGCAAATGGTAAATTAATTTCAGCAGATAATATATGTCAGAATCGAGAAATTAAACTGGTTAGCGAAACATTTAAGATTGACTTGATACCAGTAGAGTTAGGGAGTTTTGATGTAATAGTTGGCATGGACTGGCTGAAGAAGGTGAAAGCAGAGATCGTATGTTATAAAAATGTAATTCGCATTGTACGAGAAGAAGGAGAACCCTTAATGGTGTACGGAGAAAAGGGCAACATGAAGCTACATCTTATTAGTAATTTGAAGGCACAAAAAGTAATAAGAAAAGGTTGCTATGCTGTTCTAGCACACGTCGAGAAAGTACAAACTGAAGAAAAGAGCATCAATGATGTTCCCGTTGCAAAAGAATTTCCCGATGTATTTCCGAAAGAATTACCGGGACTACCTCCACATCGATCTGTTGAATTTCAAATAGATCTTGTACCAGGAGCTGCACCAATAGCTCGTGCTCCTTATAGACTCGCACCCAGCGAGATGAAAGAACTGCAAAGCCAACTGCAAGAACTATTAGAAAGTGGTTTCATTCGACCAAGCACATCACCGTGGGGAGCTCCTGTTTTGTTTGTCAAGAAGAAAGATGGTACATTCAGGTTGTGTATCGACTACCGAGAGTTGAACAAACTTACCATCAAGAACCGCTACCCACTACCGAGAATCGACAACTTATTTGATCAACTACAAGGCTCGTCTGTTTATTCAAAGATTGACTTACGTTCCGGGTATCATCAAATGCGGGTGAAAGAGGATGATATTCCAAAGACTGCTTTCAGAACGCGTTACGGTCATTACGAATTTATGGTCATGCCGTTTGGTTTAACTAATGCACCAGCTGTGTTCATGGACCTTATGAATCGAGTGTGTGGACCATACCTTGACAAGTTTGTCATTGTTTTCATTGATGACATACTTATTTACTCAAAGAATGACCAAGAACACGGTGAACATTTGAGAAAGGTGTTAGAAGTATTGAGGAAGGAAGAATTGTACGCTAAGTTTTCAAAGTGTGCATTTTGGTTGGAAGAAGTTCAATTCCTCGGTCACATAGTGAACAAAGAAGGTATTAAGGTGGATCCGGCAAAGATAGAAACTGTTGATAAGTGGGAAACCCCGAAAACTCCGAAACACATACGCCAGTTTTTAGGACTAGCTGGTTACTACAGAAGGTTCATCCAAGACTTTTCCAGAATAGCAAAACCCTTGACTGCATTAACGCATAAAGGGAAGAAATTTGAATGGAATGATGAACAAGAGAAAGCGTTTCAGTTATTGAAGAAAAAGCTAACTACGGCACCTATATTGTCATTGCCTGAAGGGAATGATGATTTTGTGATTTATTGTGATGCATCAAAGCAAGGTCTCGGTTGTGTATTAATGCAACGAACGAAGGTGATTGCTTATGCGTCTAGACAATTGAAGATTCACGAACAAAATTATACGACGCATGATTTGGAATTAGGCGCGGTTGTTTTTGCATTAAAGACTTGGAGGCACTACTTATATGGGGTCAAAAGTATTATATATACCGACCACAAAAGTCTTCAACACATATTTAATCAGAAACAACTGAATATGAGGCAGCGTAGGTGGATTGAATTATTGAATGATTACGACTTTGAGATTCGTTACCACCCAGGAAAGGCAAATGTGGTAGCCGATGCCTTGAGCAGGAATGACAGAGAACCCATTCGAGTAAAATCTATGAATATAATGATTCATAATAACCTTACTACTCAAATAAAGGAGGCGCAACAAGGAGTTTTAAAAGAGGGAAATTTAAAGGATGAAATACCCAAAGGATCGGAGAAGCATCTTAATATTCGGGAAGACGGAACCCGGTATAGGGCTGAAAGGATTTGGGTACCAAAATTTGGAGATATGAGAGAAATGGTACTTAGAGAAGCTCATAAAACCAGATACTCAATACATCCTGGAACGGGGAAGATGTACAAGGATCTCAAGAAACATTTTTGGTGGCCGGGTATGAAAGCCGATGTTGCTAAATACGTAGGAGAATGTTTGACGTGTTCTAAGGTCAAAGCTGAGCATCAGAAACCATCAGGTCTACTTCAACAACCTGAAATCCAGGAATGGAAATGGGAAAACATTACCATGGATTTCATCACTAAATTGCCAAGGACTGCAAGTGGTTTTGATACTATTTGGGTAATAGTTGATCGTCTCACCAAATCAGCACACTTCCTGCCAATAAGAGAAGATGACAAGATGGAGAAGTTAGCACAACTGTATTTGAAGGAAGTCGTCTCCAGACATGGAATACCAATCTCTATTATCTCTGATAGGGATGGCAGATTTATTTCAAATTCTGGCAGACATTACAGCAAGCATTGGGAACTCGTCTAGACATGAGTACTGCCTATCATCCACAAACTGATGGGCAGAGCGAAAGGACGATACAAACACTTGAAGACATGCTACGAGCATGTGTTATTGATTTCGGAAACAGTTGGGATCGACATCTACCATTAGCAGAATTTTCCTGCAACAACAGCTACCATTCAAGCATTGAGATGGCGCCGTTTGAAGCACTTTATGGTAGAAAGTGCAGGTCTCCGATTTGTTGGAGTGAAGTGGGGGATAGACAGATTACGGGTCCGGAGATTATACAAGAAACTACCGAGAAGATCATCCAAATTCAACAACGGTTGAAAACCGCCCAAAGTCGACAAAAGAGCTACGCTGACATTAAAAGAAAAGATATAGAATTTAAAATTGGAGAGATGGTCTTGCTTAAAGTTGCAACTTGGAAAGGCGTTGTTTGATTTGGTAAACAAGGGAAATTAAATCCAAGGTATATTGGACCATTCAAGATTATTGATCGTGTCGGACCAGTAGCTTACCGACTTGAGTTACCTCAACAACTCGCGGTTGTACATAACACTTTCCACGTCTCGAATTTGAAGAAATGTTTTGCTAAAGAAGATCTCACTATTCTGTTAGATGAAATCCAAATCAACGAAAAACTTCAATTCATCGAAGAACCCGTCGAAATAATGGATCGTGAGGTTAAAAGACTTAAGCAAAACAAGATACCAATTGTTAAGGTGCGATGGAATGCTCGTAGAGGACCCAAGTTCACCTGGGAGCGTGAAGATCAGATGAAGAGGAAATACCCGCATCTATTTCAAGAAGATTCGTCAACACCTTCAACAGCTTAAAATTTCGGGACGAAATTTATTTAACGGGTAGGTACTGTAGTGACCCGAACTTTTTCATGTTTATATATATTAATTGAGATTGATATTTACATGACTAAATGTTTCCAACATGTTAAGCAATCAAACTTGTTAAGACTTGATTAATTGAAATATGTTTCATATAGACAATTGACCACCCAAGTAGACCGGCGATTCACGAACGGTAAAACTTGTAAAAACGACATGACGATATATATATGGATATACATATGGTTAACATGAGATTATGATAAGTAAGTATCTCCATAAGTATATTAACAATGAGTTATATACATATAAACAAGACTACTAACTTAAGGATTTCGAAACGAGACATATATGTAACGATTATCGTTGTAACGACATTTAACTGTATATATATCATACTAAGATATATTATATATCATAATATCATGATAATATAAAAATTTAACATCTCATTTGTTATAATAAATAATGGGTTAACAACATTCAACAAGATCGTTAACCTAAAGGTTTCAAAACAACATTTACATGTAACGACTAACGATGACTTAACGACTCAGTTAAAATGTATATACATGTAGTGTTTTAATATGTATTCATACACTTTTGAAAGACTTCAAGACACTTATCAAAATACTTCTACTTAACAAAAATGCTTACAATTACATCCTCGTTCAGTTTCATCAACAATTCTACTCGTATGCACCCGTATTCGTACTCGTACAATACACAGCTTTTAGATGTATGTACTATTGGTATATACACTACAATGATCAGCTCTTAGCAGCCCATGTGAGTCACCTAACACATGTGGGAACCATCATTTGGCAACTAGCATGAAATATCTCATAAAATTACAAAAATATGAGTAATCATTCATGACTTATTTACATGAAAACAAAATTACATATCCTTTATATCTAATCCATACACCAACGACCAAAAACACCTACAAACACTTTCATTCTTCAATTTTCTTCATTTAATTGATCTCTCTCAAGTTCTATCTTCAAGTTCTAAGTGTTCTTCATAAATTCCAAAAGTTCTAGTTTCATAAAATCAAGAATACTTCCAAGATTGCAAGTTTACTTCCAAGTTTTCTAAATCCATTCCAAGTAATCATCCAAGATCAAGAAACCTTTGTTACTTACAGTAGGTTATCTTTCTAATAAAAGGTAATAATCATATTCAAACTTTAATTCAATTTCTATAACTATAACAATCTTATTTCGAGTGGAAATCTTACTTGAAATTGTTTTCGTGTCATGATTCTGCTTCAAGAACTTTCAAGCCATCCAAGGATCCTTTGAAGCTACATCCATTTTTCTCATTTCCAGTAGATTTATCCAAGGAACTTGAGGTAGTAATGATGTTCATAACATCATTCGATTCATACATATAAAGCTATCTTATTCGAAGGTTTAAACTTGTAATCACTAGAACATAGTTTAGTTAATTCTAAACTTGTTCGCAAATAAAGGTTAATCCTTCTAAATTGACTTTTAAAATCAACTAAAAACATGTTCTATATCTATATGATATGCTAACTTAATGATTTAAAACCTGGAAACACGAAAAACACCGTAAAACCGGATTTACGCCGTCGTAGTAACACCGCGGGCTGTTTTGGGTTAGTTAATTAAAAACTATGATAAACTTTGATTTAAAAGTTGTTATTCTGAGAAAATGATTTTTATTATGAACATGAAACTATATCCAAAAATTATGGTTAAACTCAAAGTGGAAGTATGTTTTCTAAAATGGTCATCTAGACGTCGTTCTTTCGACTGAAATGACTACCTTTACAAAAATGACTTGTAACTTATTTTTCTGACTATAAACCTATACTTTTTCTGTTTAGATTCATAAAATAGAGTTCAATATGAAACCATAGCAATTTGATTCACTCAAAACGGATTTAAAATGAAGAAGTTATGGGTAAAACAAGATTGGATAATTTTTCTCATTTTAGCTACGTGAAAATTGGTAACAAATCTATTCTAACCATAACTTAATCAACTTGTATTGTATATTATGTAATCTTGAGATACCATAGACACGTATACAATGTTTCGACCTATCATGTCGACACATCTATATATATTTCGAAACAACCATAGACACTCTATATGTGAATGTTGGAGTTAGCTATACAGGGTTGAGGTTGATTCCAAAATATATATAGTTTGAGTTGTGATCAATACTGAGATACGTATACACTGGGTCGTGGATTGATTCAAGATAATATTTATCGATTTATTTCTGTACATCTAACTGTGGACAACTAGTTGTAGGTTATTAACGAGGACAGCTGACTTAATAAACTTAAAACATCAAAATATATTAAGTGTTGTAAATATATTTTGAACATACTTTGATATATATGTATATATTGTTATAGGTTCGTGAATCAACCAGTGACCAAGTCTTACTTCCCGACGAAGTAAAAATCTGTGAAAGTGAGTTATAGTCCCACTTTTAAAATCTAATATTTTTGGGATGAGAATGCATGCAGGTTTTATAAATGATTTACAAAATAGACACAAGTACGTGAAACTACATTCTATGGTTGAATTATCGAAATCGAATATGCCCCTTTTTATTAAGTCTGGTAATCTAAGAATTAGGGAACAGACACCCTAATTGACGCGAATCCTAAAGATAGATCTATTGGGCCTAACAAACCCCATCCAAAGTACCGGATGCTTTAGTACTTCGAAATTTATATCATATCCGAAGGGTGTCCCGGAATGATGGGGATATTCTTATATATGCATCTTGTTAATGTCGGTTACCAGGTGTTCACCATATGAATGATTTTTATCTCTATGTATGGGATGTGTATTGAAATATGAAATGTTGTGGTCTATTGTTATGATTTGATATATATAGGTTAAACCTATAACTCACCAACATTTTTTTTGACGTTTAAAGCATGTTTATTCTCAGGTGAATACTAAGAGCTTCCGCTGTTGCATACTAAAATAAGGACAAGATTTGGAGTCCATGTTTGTATGATATTGTGTAAAAACTGCATTCAAGAAACTGATTTCGATGTAACATATTTGTATTGTAAACCATTATGTAATGGTCGTGTGTAAACAGGATATTTTAGATTATCATTATTTGATAATCTACGTAAAGCTTTTTAAACCTTTATTTATGAAATAAAGGTTATGGTTTGTTTTAAAAATGAATGCAGTCTTTGAAAAACGTCTCATATAGAGGTCAAAACCTCGCAACGAAATCAATTAATATGGAACGTTTTTAATCAATAAGAACGGGACATTTCACCATAGACACGTATACAATGTTTCGACCTATCATGTCGACACATCTATATATATTACGGAACAACCATAGACACTCTATATGTGAATGTTGGAGTTAGCTATACAGGGTTGAGGTTGATTCCAAAATATATATAGTTTGAGTTGTGATCAATATTGAGATACGTATACACTGGGTCGTGGATTGATTCAAGATAATATTTATCGATTTATTTCTGTACATCTAACTGCAGACAACTAGTTGTAGGTTATTAACGAGGACAGCTGACTTAATAAACTTAAAACATCAAAATATATTAAAAGTGTTGTAAATATATTTTGAACATACTTTGATATATATGTATATATTGTTATAGGTTCGTGAATCAACCAGTGGCCAAGTCTTACTTCCCGACGAAGTAAAAATCTATGAAAGTGAGTTATAGTCCCACTTTTAAAATCTAATATTTTTGGGATGAGAATGCATGCAGGTTTTATAAATGATTTACAAAATAGACACAAGTACGTGAAACTACATTCTATGGTTGAATTATTGAAATCGAATATGCCCCTTTTTATTAAGTCTGGTAATCTAAGAATTAGGGAACAGACACCCTAATTGACGCGAATCCTAAAGATAGATCTATTGGGCCTAACAAACCCCATCCAAAGTACCGGATGCTTTAGTACTTCGAAATTTATATCATATCCGAAGGGTGTCCCGGAATGATGGGGATATTCTTATATATGCATCTTGTTAATGTCGGTTACCAGGTGTTCACCATATGAATGATTTTTATCTCTATGTATGGGATGTGTATTGAAATATGAAATCTTGTGGTCTATTGTTACGATTTGATATATATAGGTTAAACCTATAACTCACCAACATTTTTGTTGACGTTTAAAGAATGTTTATCCTCAGGTGTATACTAAGAGCTTCCGCTATTGCATACTAAAATAAGGACAAGATTTGGAGTCCATGTTTGTATGATATTGTGTAAAAACTGCATTCAAGAAACTGATTTCGATGTAACATATTTGTATTGTAAACCATTATGTAATGGTCGTGTGTAAACAGGATATTTTAGATTATCATTATTTGATAATCTACGTAAAGATTTTTAAACCTTTATTTATGAAATAAAGGTTATGGTTTGTTTTAAAAATGAATGCAGTCTTTGAAAAACGTCTCATATAGAGGTCAAAACCTCGCAACAAAATCAATTAATATGAAACGTTTTTAATCAATAAGAATGGGACATTTAAGTGGCTCGTCACGAGCATCTACAACATGGGCAAGAAAAGCCATGCCACCACTAACAAGAAAACGATGTGCCCGTGCAAAAGAACATATCGGCACAAGTCTTCTTCGCTTATCGCCGTGAATAACTAGCTCTCCCCCACTTGGGGTCTTCACAAGGATAAACTTTTCATGGCATGCAATATTGGCTCTATTTCGATCGAGCCAATCCATACCAACAACGATATCAAAATCGCCCAAAGTCATAGGGATGAGATCAATTTTAAAGTTTTCGGCACCAAACACAACATCACAATGTTTGCACACATCGACCACTAGCACCGTCTTGCCGTCCGCTATTTCGACTTCTACCGGACGACTTAACTTAGCTAACGGTCTATTAAGTTTAGGCACAAATTTTGGAGACACAAACGACAAATTTGCACCGCTATCAAAAAGAATCCTTGCCGGATTAGAATTAACCAAGAAGGTACCTGAGACAACTTCGTTGGATTGCTTGGCTTCGTCGTTAGTCATCAAATAGTTTCGAACCCTAGCCGTACCCGCCGCCTTCTCTAGCCTTTTAACATTATCGTTGTTCAAATCGGGACACTCTGACTTTCAGTGTCCTTCTTTGTTGCAATTAAAACAAGTGAGCTTGTTTGTTGAATTTGGCTTTGGACAATCTCGAGCCATATGTCCACTGTGACAACCCGGAAATTTCCGACCAAATTTAAACTTTAATCTTTATATTATTCCGACACGATAAGCAAAGTTTGTTAAGTTAAATCTCAAGAATTTTAAACTGTGTTCATACATTCATTATAACCTCGACCAAATTCCGACGATTCACGAACCGTTATATATAAATAGATATGTATATGTATATATATATTATAACTTGAGAATATTAATAAAGTATTAAACGTATAATACTTTATACGAACATATTTGTTTCAATATGATTTTCGGCGAAATTAAAAATATATATATTAAATGATTGAATTATCAGAAACATTGAATTATGATTACAAGTCTCTGTTGAGAGGTCCACTATGATTTGAGAAAATCTATTCCTCTTAACGATATTCAGAATAATTTGTAAATCTATTTATAAATAAAAACAAAAAGTGTCATTTACGAAAGTTAGACAAAAGTTAGTGGAGAATTGGTTTCCATAATATTCTATTAATCTATTTTCAAACGTACAAAGACGTTTTCAGTTTAAAAAGAACTTTATTATTAAAACGTATATAACTTTTATAAATATCTAGAATCACTTTTGACAACTCATTACTTAACCAGTATAATAAATATAACGATATTTATATTTTATTTCATTAAATATATATAACGATTTAAATTAATATTATATATATTTATACGCGTATTATACATACATAGTTTTTATACTTTTACTATACTTTAACTTTACCTTTACTTTACTTTTACTTTACATTAACTTTAATAATTCATACTTTAATAATTCACTTTAATAATTCATACTTTAATAATTCACTTAAATAATTCATACTTTAATAATTCACTTTAATAATTCACTTTAATAATTCATACTTTAATAATTCACTTTAATAATTCAAACTTTAATAATTCACTTTAATAATTCATACTTTAATAATTTACTTAATAATTCATACTTTAATAATTCACTTTAATAATTCAAAAATCTATTATAAATAGAATTCAATAGGTTTCATTATTTCATAGAAACTTGAAAATATATTTCTCTAAACTCTCTCAATCGATTTATATATATATATATATATGTATATATATATATATGTATATATATATATGTATATATATATATGTATATATATATATATATATTTGCTCTGTATTATTTCAAGATATTATTAGTATACATAAAATATTACGACGGAGTGGTGTCCGAGTGATTTCAAAATAGTTTTTTTGAATGAGTCGAAGCTAAGGAAATTATGGGTTATAGATATGGAGGTGATGAGTATGGTTCATGGGTATGCTCGTGAGGTCAATCTAGTATTTATCATCTCCGTTGCGTCTACGTACTTTCCTGCAATATTGAATCTAAATATTGATACGTTCGTGAATTCTAGGCCAACCTTGCACTTGTTAAATGATGTTATATGTATTTTTACTACGAAATACAGTATTGTGAGTTTCATTTGCTCCCTTTTTAATTGCTTTTGCAATATATATTTTTGGGCTGAGAATACATGCGCTATTTTATAAATGTTTTACGAAGTAGGCATAAGTACTAAAACTAATTCTATGTGGGTTTAAACCAGAAATATACCCTTAGCTTGGTAACATTAAACTACTTGTCTATGTACGGTAGGCGCGAATCCTAAAGATAGATCTATTGGGCCTGACAAACCCCATCCTGACTATGGGATGCTTTAGTACTTCGAGGTTATTTTAAACACACCTGATCTGGTGTACTTCAGAGGGTAAAACATGAACGTTAAGGCTTGTTACCGGGTGCCTACAACTTATAGAATACTTTTATACACGTGCGAGTGTACATATATTTATAAACAGAAATCTTGTGGTCTATTAATATATTGAAATGATTGTTATGATAAACCTATGAACTCACCAACCTTTTGGCTGACACTTTAAAGCATGTTTATTCTCATGTATTAAAGAAATCTTCCGCTGTGCATTAGCTCATTTTAAGGATATTGCTTGGAGTCATTCATGGCATATTTTGAAAGACGTTGCATTCGAGTCATTGAGTTCATCAAGATTATTATTAAGCCAATTATAGTTGGATGTATTATGAAATGGTGTGCATGCCGTCAACTTTCGTTGTAAAGAAAGTTTATCTTTTAAAAACGAATGCAATGTTTGTAAAATGTATCATATAGAGGTCAAATACCTCGCGATGTAATCAACTATTGTGAATCGTTTATAATGTATATGAACGGGTCCTTTCAGTTGGTATCAGAGCGGTGGTCTTAGCGAACCAGGTCTGCATTAGTGTGTCTAACTGATAGTCGTTAGGATGCATTAGTGAGCCTGGACTTCGACCGTGTCTGCATGTCAAAAGTTTTGCTTATCATTTTTGTCGAAAATTGTCTGCTTATCATTCTTAGTCTAGACACGTCTTACTGCATTGATTGCATGAATAGTGTATAGACAAAATTCATATCTTAGCGTATCTGCTAATTCATATCTTAGCATATCTGTTACTGTAAACTTTGCCTGACATATCCCGTAAATTCCTCCGTAATCTACGAAATCTTTTGCGCTATATATATAGATATTCTATGTAATTAGAATACCACCTGATAGCTGAAAAATCATTTCATATCAAAAAATCCTTTATTCAATCGAACAAAATGGAATTCATCATTAGTTCAAGTCCCTCGAATTCCGATATGGAATCCCACTCAAGCTCCGAAAGCAGTGTGACCGGAATGGATCAACCAATTAGCCATCATCTATTCTGGATGAATTGGGGATAGGTTCGTAGCCTCCTCAATAATTGGAGACAAGAAGAAGGTGATCCCTTCCATCCACCACATTGCCCTCTTGGCGATGAACCTTAAGCACTTACCGGCGAACCGGTCCGGAACACCATTTTCTCTCTCATTTCCAGAGTTTCTCGTCATGATTATATACTACATCAAATTCTAGATTTTATTTATCCGCTCGTCCGAACCGACAATCACCCCGGTGTAATAGAAGAAGTCAACGCGCTTCGCGCTCGAGTAGTGGCTTTAGAGAATATGGTGCAAGGGTTACAAACACCAACAAATAACGAAGTATTAATTCATAATTTCAATTTTATTGAATAAATACTCCGTAAAAGTTATGTAATTTCTAAAGTCTTTAGGGATTATTCAGTTCTAGTTTCAACCGTAAATCAAATGAGTTTAATTTAATATTAACTCATTAAATCTATGTTACATCTGAAGAAAATATGCACATATATATTTTCATAAAGACTGTAATAAAATTCTGTTGTACAAAATATTAATTGTGAAATTTTTTTGAACGGGTAGGTAATACCCGAGAGATATATAAATTCACAATTAATATATTATATTTTTCGAAACTGATTCAGCAATCATCAACTATACTCCCTACTTTCACAACAATATCCATTCTTTCATATAAATCAAAACAATCATACTCATTCAAATTCAATTACATATTCTGATTTTGAAATCGCATAATTCAATTCGAAATATAACCAGTATCATCACTCTTAGATTCCTATATCTTTCAAAGCTATACTTTGACTTCAAAACTGTGTTAGAACATCATATGTATTAACGATTACAATATGTGCTCAAACCCTTCGAAATTCCTGAAGACACTTCAACTAAGGAACAATCGAGATGATAATCCAACCACATGTTACCCACAGTTATACACCTGAAAAACTCTCAAAACCCAAGTCATAGTTCGACACCTATCCGTGTTAGACCCTTTGGCATTTACTAGCTAACATAACTTTTCAATTCCGTTTAAAAATAGACAGTTTTGTCACAGCTCCAGCAAGTCAACTTCGACTTCTCAATCAAAAAAAGTCTTATTATAACCTCAATAGATACGTTGCCCTTTCGCCAACGTTACCGGGGAATCGTTTACATTCACCACATTAGCAATAAACTTACCAACAACTTCACTGATCTTTGACTTTCCAAAAAAAAAAAAAACATTGTAATTATCGAAACCCTATCATATACTCATTCGTACCTTATAACAAGAATTGCCATACCAATTATTGAGAATCAGCAATCAGTATTTTGAAACCCCGCAGCATGTCTACATCAACAATTACATATACACACAACGTCTACCTCCAAGACTTACATTCTTTGAATGAGAAATTTCTGAAAAACACCCTAAACTGCGAACCAGTTTTCGAAATTTTGAAAAATGCTGATGAAGCAGCAAAAACTGTAAACGACCTTAACAGTAAAAAGTTGGATGATAAAGGATAGTATATTGGCAAAGCTCAGAAAAAGAGAAGATTTAGAACTGGAAAACGGATTGAGCAAAGTATGAAGGAGGCTGTGGACAAATCACAAAGGCTGAACCTGCCTTCAAAGAATCCAAATGATTCAGTACTTGCTGAAGTCATTAACGAATACCTTGCTCCTGACTCTAAACCCCCGCGGACAATATCCTTCATCATCCTCTGATACACACAACGTCTACCTCCAAGACTTACATTCTTTGAATGAGAAATTTCTAAAAAACACCCTAAACTGCGAACCAGTTTTCGAAATTTTGAAAAATGCTGATGAAGCAGCAAAAACTGTAAACGACCTTAACAGTAAAAAGTTGGATGATAAAGGATAGTATATTGGCAAAGCTCAGAAAAAGAGAAGATTTGGAACTGGAAAACGGATTGAGCAAAGTATGAAGGAGGTTGTGGACAAATCACAAAGGCTGAACTTGCCTTCAAAGAATCCAAATGATTCAGTACTTGCTGAAGTCATTAACGAATACCTTGCTCCTGACTCTAAACCCCTGCGGACAATATCCTTCATCATCCTCTGATATTAGACATTCTAAGATATCATCGTATCTTTCATTATAAATATCATCCATACTTCTGAAGATATTTTTATAATTATTCTTATCTGAAATCATTTACCTCTTCGCGCTATCTGTATTATATCATAAAAGAAACTATTTTAGTTTCTAAATTCTGAAACATTCGAGTTTAAAATAGGAATATTCTTGAAGAAGTGTTGGGAGCTGAAGCATGAGTTAGTATAATATAATGACACTTGATCAACGTGATTATATTACAGTAATTCATGCTGAGTTTCTAAATGGAACATGATGATTCACAGATCATAACGTCATCATGTGCTATGTTACACGACTCTTGTATTCTCTTTGATCTCTAAATATCAAGAAAATATTTCTTGATGATTCGGCCTTTTCTGAGGTATTCTGGTAATTTGACAAGTCAAGATCGTGTCATTACAATTTCCTTCCTAGAACATTAACAATGTTCATTCCAAAATTTATATCTGCGAATTCTGGACCATTACAAGCGGTGCTTAATCGCAAGAAGAAGAAACGAAAGGACAAAGCTCCGAACTAGAAATGGGAGTATAAATCATAGCAAATAGAAGAGAGCATTAACTGTGGATGACAATGATTATAGAAGAAGCAAGGACTTTGAAATATAAGGGAAGATATAAAACCCAACAACAACCCAGAAATCACAAACCGTATATATTAATGCATATAGCAATATACAGACACGGGAGAACTAAAAACACTATAAAACTAAGAGTATAGTAGAAGTAAATAGATTCTTCCGGAGGCAGATGAAAAAGAAGAGCGACAGATATGAAAGTGAGGAGTATATCAAGAATCAGCACTGGATGAAGCATATTGACAAATACTTTAAAATATGAGTTGAGAAGGTGTGAGTTGTAAGAAAACAAATGAGGTGGATTTATAGTGAAATATCCGACGAAGAAATCAAAATGGATTATCGCATTAATTTGAAGAGGATCATAATTTCCTTAATCGCCAAATAATCAAATCCAATATAGATTACAAAGATTTTCTTTTCGGAGATCAATCGTGATGACGTCAAAAGATACGACGAATCACTATTATCTTATTTCATTCATTTACGATAACTTCACTCACACGCTTTGAGTAATCAAATTATTTTATCCATTCTTCTTGAACATGATAAAACTCTATAATTGTTATAATAACATTCTCATTGTTAGTCATGACGACCTCTATCAAATTTCGGGGACGAAATTTCTTTAACGGGTAGGTACTGTGACGACCCGGAAATTTCTGACCAAATTTAAACTTTAATCTTTATATTATTCTGACACGATAAGCAAAGTTTGTTAAGTTAAATCTCAAGAATTTTAAACTGTGTTCATACATTCATTATAACCTCGACCAAATTCCGACGATTCACGAACCGTTATATATAAATAGATATGTATATGTATATATATATTATAACTTGAGAATATTAATAAAGTATTAAACGTATAATACTTTATACGATCGTATTTGTTTCAATATGATTTTCGGCGAAATTAAAAAAAATATATATTAAATGATTGAATTATCAGAAACATTGAATTATGATTACAAGTCTCTGTTGAGAGGTCCACTATGATTTGAGAAAATCTATTCCTCTTAACGATATTCAGAATAATTTGTAAAGCTATTTATAAATAAAAACAAAAAGTGTCATTTACGAAAGTTAGACAAAAGTTAGCGGAGAATTGGTTTCCATAATATTCTATTAATCTATTTTCAAACTTACAAAGACGTTTTCAGTTTAAAAAGAACTTTATTATTAAAACGTATATAACTTTTATAAATATCTAGAATCACTTTTGACAACTCATTACTTAACCAGTATAATAAATATAACGATATTTATATTTTATTTCATTAAATATATATAACGATTTAAATTAATATTATATATATTTATACGCGTATTATACATACATAGTTTTTATACTTTTACTATACTTTAACTTTACCTTTACTTTACTTTTACTTTACTTTAACTTTAATAATTTATACTTTAATAATTCAGTTTAATAATTCATACTTTAATAATTCACTTTAATAATTCATACTTTAATAATTCACTTTAATAATTCACTTTAATAATTCATACTTTAATAATTCACTTTAATAATTGATACTTTAATAATTTACTTTAATAATTCATACTTTAATAATTCACTTTAATAATTCATACTTTAATAATTCACTTTAATAATTCATACTTTAATAATTCACTTTAATAATTCACTTTAATAATTCAAAAATCTATTATAAATAGAATTAAATAGGTTTCATTATTTCATAGAAACTTGAAAATATATTTCTCTAAACTCTCTCAATCGATATATATATATATATATATATATATATATATATATATATATATATATATATATATATATATATATATATATATATATATTTGCTCTGTATTATTTCAAGATATTATTAGTATACATAAAATATTACGACGGAGTGGTGTCCGAGTGATTTCAAAATAGTTTTTTTGAATGAGTCGAAGCTAAGGAAATTATGGGTTATAGCTATGGAGGTGATGAGTATGGTTCATGGGTATGCTCGTGAGGTCAATCTAGTGTTTATCATCTCCGTTGCGTCTACGTACTTTCCTGCAATATTGAATCTAAATATTGATACGTTCGTGAATCTGAGGCCAACCTTGCACTTGTTAAATGATGTTATATGTATTTTTACTACGAAATACAGTATTGTGAGTTTCATTTGCTCCCTTTTTAATTGCTTTTGCAATATATATTTTTGGGCTGAGAATACATGCGCTGTTTTATAAATGTTTTACGAAGTAGGCACAAGTACTAAAACTAATTCTATGTGGGTTTAAACCAGAAATATACCCTTAGCTTGGTAACATTAAACTACTTGTCTATGTACGGTATGCGCGAATCCTAAAGATAGATCTATTGGGCCTGACAAACCCCATCCTGACTATTGGATGCTTTAGTACTTCGAGGTTATTTTAAACACACCTGATCTGGTGTACTTCAGAGGGTAAAACATGAACGTTAAGGCTTGTTACCGGGTGCCTACAACTTATAGAATACTTTTATACACGTGCGAGTGTACATATATTTATAAACAGAAATCTTGTGGTCTATTAATATATTGAAATGATTGTTATGATAAACCTATGAACTCACCAACCTTTTGGTTGACACTTTAAAGCATGTTTATTCTCAGGTATTAAAGAAATCTTCCGCTGTGCATTGGCTCATTTTAAGGATATTACTTGGAGTCATTCATGGCATATTTTGAAAGACGTTGCATACGAGTCATTGAGTTCATCAAGATTATTATTAAGCCAATTATAGTTGGATGTATTATGAAATGGTGTGCATGCCGTCAACTTTCGTTGTAAAGAAAGTTTATCTTTTAAAAAGGAATGCAATGTTTGTAAAATGTATCATATAGAGGTCAAATACCTCGCGATGTAATCAACTATTGTGAATCGTTTATAATGTATATGAACGGGCCCTTTCATCCACGTACCCCACAATTGTAGCAAGTAGGGACAAAGTTCCCAAAACCACCAGTAGCGCCCTTCTTCACACTATTGACACTTTCGGAACCCTTTTTGTTCTTGTTCTTTTTATTTGAAAAATTTGAATAACTCGAACCTTCAAACTTTCTTTTTGAAAAAGTGAAATCGCTTTTTCTTGGAACCTCCGGCTCAAAACCCCGAGCCAACTCGTATAGCTCTTCAAAAGTCTTAGCCATTCCCCGACTAATCTTACCCTTGAACTCGTCGTTCAAAGTACGGTAGAAATCTTTTATTAGCTTGTGATCGTCACCAACATATTTTGGGCAAAAGCGAGTCTTTGCCAAAAAGGTAGACTTGAGAGTAACCAAGTCCATCGAACCTTGTTGCAAATGATGCAACTCGTCCCGGATTCTATCAAGGTCGGAAGAAGTTCGGTATTCTTGGAAGAATTCCTTCTTAAACTCCTCCCATGTCAAGTTCATACATTGCTCTTCACCGTACAAATTGATTTTATCGTCCCACCACAACTTGCCTTCTTCACGTAACATGCTAGACCCATATCTCGTCTTTTTTTCGGGAGGACATTCCGCGGTACGGAAAGCTCCCTCGATATCGGAAATCCAACAAGTGCTTTTCAATGGATCCCTCACCCCATTAAACATTGGAGGTTGAGTATCCTTGAAATTTTTGTAGTGAAAATCCCGCCTTCCACCCCCACCATTACCTTCACCCCCTTCGCCTCGAGGGTAAATGTTTCTAGCCTCTAAAGCCTCCTCTATTGCCGCTTTCATTCGATCACTGATCATTTCGGTCACTTGTCCATCGACCGACTCTTGGAAGACCTTTCGGACATCGTCAAGAAAATCCTTCTTTAACTTTTTAAAGATGGCCTCAACCTTGGCCGTGAGTTCAACATCCTCACTCGTACCACCGTTATCATTATCGTGTCCGTTTCTCGTCTTCATTCTATAAAACGAAAAGGATTAAATAAAGAACGAAAAGACATAACATGTAAGTATATACATGTACACCACACTACTCCATCTTGCTCGACAATCGTCGTACATTACTTGTTTGACACGATTTTCACCCGTAGCAACGGTAGCTAATCGTTGCTACGCGAGCACGTCGCATTAACTCGCTAGTACAATGTCCGTCTTGCTTGATGATCGCTAATCACAACATAAAACAATTAGCACAAGGTTAGTTCACATAAACCAACGCACTAACAATTCCCGATTAGACCCAAAGTCCTACAAGTCCCGCATAACGCGCTCACACAATAAAGTCCAAGTCTAGGCACCTATCTCAAGTCGCCTAAATCCCTTAGACCATGCTCTGATACCACTTGAAACAACCCAACCCATATTCCATACGATAATAATTTTTTTTTTTAATACACATTTATGCGCCAATTAAATATGTAAGCCATTCCATAAGTTCTATTTAAACGTACATCAATTTAAATGTTTACAAAAGGCACGAAAGCCATTAATTAAGTTTAATACAAGTTTGACCCACTACAAGGATAGTTTATAATCCAAACGACACCCGAGCATGGTTTGGGGCTAAACTACCCAAAATGTTAGGCCAACTTCCAAAAGCTAACACCAAAAGCACCCCCTGTCAACATAACGGGAGACAACTAATCCAACCGTATGCCCTTACCCTTGTCCAAGCCAGAACCTATAAAATGGTCAACAATGAGAGGGTAAGCAACGCTTAGTGAGTGCAACAATTATACATACATATATATAACCTACTTACTTGCAAACACTTACCAAGTCCGCATATATACTAGTTATATAATTAGCATACCCTTCACATGTATAACGCTAAGTACCACGATAACAAGACTAGTATAACAATAGCATATAACACAACAATACAATATGCTAAACACAAATATAACGATGATGTTCACAACATCCATAGTACTCAAGATCTCAAGGCTAGCCCAACGAATGGTATCGTCAACATCGAACTTAAACCCCATTCACCTACATTAATGTGGTATCGTCAACACCGAACTTTAAACCCACATATGAGGTATCGTCAACATCGAACTTTAAACCCTCATCAACTCACTACAATAGTCGTATGGCATCGTCAACATCGAACTTTAATTCCATACGTGAGGTATCGTCAACAACGAACTTTAAACCCTCATCACAACACAATATACTCTAGTGTATGGTATCGTCAACAACGAACTTTAAACCCACACCCCACAAGTAAATAAATTATATACCACATATAATTACTCCACTCACCTTGTCACAAGGATGATGATTTAGCACTTCCGAGCTTCAACGCAATGTACCTAAATCATTAAGTGCACATTCAATTTCACAACTAGTGGAATTTACCACAATACTCCCACTTGAGCATTTAATGACCCAATTTGCATTAAATGACTCGACTACACATAGCCTCCCATAAATGGCCAAGACTCGACTTTAATCACTAAGACTAGTGAATTAAAGTCTATTAACTTCAATTAACACAAAACTTAAGGTAATCCATACCCATTTCAACTAATTAGGTCAACTAGTACATTTTGACCCATTTTATAACACTTAAACTCACAATCAAGTCAAACTTGCCCATTAACCCTTCTTTCATAAATCTTAAAATGCATTAGTGACTAACAACACCATTTGACACTTACAACCTCAAATCACAAGGCCAAAACCCTAGATTATGGCTATTAGGGTTTAATTACAACAACATAACCCAAACTCACCCATTTTACCCTCAAATGGGTCATACAAATCACTAGTACCCAAAACCCTAGTCATTAACCAATAAAAACTCAAACTTAGAGTTAGAACTTACCGAGACTATCAACGCGTAGCTAGAGACACAAGGAACAACTTTAAATCTCGCTCCTAGGTTTGATTCACAAATCTCCAACTTCAAATCTCAAGATCAAGCTAGGTGGGTTTTGTGTTTTGGGAGAGAAATAGGAAAGAAAATGGAAATGAAAATGAAATCAATGGATGTGTGGTGGAGAGTTAATGCTCTCATCAGATTTACATGTCAAATTACCATTTTGTCCCTCAAAGTCATTTAATTTAAGCTAAAACCGGAATCAGACCTTAATCGTCGCGGCGCGACACATAAAGGGAAAATATACCCTTCTTAAGCCAACTTCTGATCCCTATTTGCTTGTTATGCCACGGCGCGGACCCAATTGTCGCGGCGCGGCCTAAGGCTAGAACTGGACAGCTCGGCCAACTTATACACTTTTCGATTTTATTTACATTGCACAATCCAAACCCGCTTCCTATGTTCACCTAGCCTTCCACAAGAGTCTCACAAGACTTAACGCTAACCAAACCCATGATTAAACTTATACATGCACACATTATCAAGTGCACATATATGTATATATATATATATATATATATATATTCGTACATTTACGCATAAGCTAACGAGTTATAAACGTACAAATCATTAAGTAGGTACCTTTCGATACGTACGGGAAAAACGGGATGTTACACTTATAAAATGCTAATATGAAGAAAAAGCTTTTATAAATGAGTTCATATTATGCTACGAAATACTATTGACTACTCTTAATATTCTGTATGATTAACTCGATTCAGTTGGCTATTTTGAAGGAAATGGCACCGACTACTCGACACACCATGAATATGAGCGAAGAGGAATTTCGTACCTTTCTTGCTGCAAACATAGCCACAGTACAGGCTGGGCTACATACCAACAATAACTCTGAATCTAGCAATGCAGCTAATGGCGCAAGAAGTCGTGTAGGATGCTCCTACAAAGAATTCACTGCCTGCAAACCTTTGGAATTTGATGGAACCGAAGGACCAATTGGATTGAAACGGTGGACCGAGAAAGTCGAATCGGTATTTGCCATAAGTAAGTGTACTGAAGAGGACAAAGTTAAGTACGCTACATGTAACATCCCGTATTTTTCCGTTAAATTATTTTTAACGCCGTCTTTTTTTTTTTATTTTTTTTTATTTTAATAATATTCTTCGTATCTAGATTCGTAACCTCCGTTAGCAAACATTCATAATATTTTCGTTATTAGATTATAACGTCTCCCGTACTCTCGTGTAATTCAAAGTAATTCGTTTGGTTAATTCCCGCACCCGCTTTGAAACTTGAGGGACCGAGGTTGCCAAGTGGGCAAACTAGTTGACTAGGTCAACTAGTCAACCCACCTTATCCACCACTCATTTCCACCTCCACCTCCTCTTTCTCTCTTTCTCTCTTCTTACTTCCATTTTTGAACCATAACACCCAAACACACAAATTCATCATCTAATTTCGGATTTGGAGGCTAACATCAAAACAAATTACATATTTGGAATCCTCTCTTCATCCTCTACAATTTGATACCAATTTCATCTCATTTGGGTAACTTTCTAAAAACACTAGATTTTGTGTTCTTGATGTTTTTGAATTATAAAGTTGTTAATTAGTGTCTATGGCTCAAGTCTAACATGAATATATGACTTGTATGCTCGATTTGTTGTTTTGGAGTAACTAGCATGAACTTGAAAATGGGTTTGCTTAATCTTTGATTTTGGAAGATTAAATGTTGTTAAAATGTTAAAGTTCATGTTTTAATTGTGTTACTAGTATCACTAGCTTCATTTTGATGTGTAGGTTGATTTGTAAAACTTCAAATACATGATTAGTGATTTTGTAAATTTTGATTAGGGTTTGATGAACTTGAAATGAACTTTTGATACTTTGAATGCCATGAAATGTTGTTAGTAAGTGTTTAGTTGTATTGCATGAGTAATTACCTTCGAAACGGCATATCACATGTGTGGATTGGATTCCCGAATCATGTAATGCATTTCAAGAACTTGAAACTTTGAAAATGGACTTTAAATGATCACTTGACGAGAAATCGGTTATTGGAAATGATGTTTTTTGTTTGATGAAACGTGTTTAGTTGTGTTCCTTGTCAAAAGAGCTTTCCAACGATATAAGGTGCGAGTTCTAAGTGTTTGCGGTTTGTGTTTTGTGCATGAAAAGATTTTGGTTTGGACTTAGAAAAACTGAAACTGGCCAGGTACCAGCTCCCGTGTATTGTCGCGGCGCGACAATTGTGGGCCGCGGCGCGGCATAAGCCGTGTCCAGGTTCTGACCTCCTTGGTCAAAATAAGAAAAATGTTTGGCACGCTATGGACCTCCGATTCACATGAGACTTGTTCTAACATGCTTATATATGAATAAAAACCTCATAAAAATAGTTCGGGACCCGACCCGAACGTGTTGACTTTTTCGTTGACTTTGACCGACCAAAGTTTGACTTTTTGTCAAACTTGACCAAATGATTATGCAATCTTTCTAACATGATTCTTTACTTGTATCTTGCATGAAACTTGACAATTTGATTCACATGCTTCATAATCGAGTCGTAACGAGCCATAGGACTAATTGAACATCTTTGACCTATCGTGTTTACCGTTATTGATACAACCTATATGTTTAGGTCAAGACTAGCTTTGTCTTTGCACGCGTTTACTTGTTGAAGTACTTTATTACTCTTGCACTCAAGGTGAGATCATAGTCCCATTTTTACTCTTTTGAACTTACATTTGGGATGAGAAAACATAAACATTTCTTTTTAACTAAGTGAACACAAGTAGAGGAAAACAAACATTCTACATACGAGTTTAGAACAAAATCCTCAATTCGATTATCATTAGTTACTCTTGCAGTGTGTAAGTGTAGGCGTGAACTTATGTTGTATGGCCATATGGGTTTGACAAACCCTCATCTCGGACGGTTCGCTACCGTCTACGGATGAAATATATTTTCGAGAAACAGTGTTGTTCTAGCACTATTAATGGGGTTCAACGGACGGAATGTTAAGCCTTGATAATTGGGTGCTCGTGAATATTAACTTTTAGAATGTATTACTATTTTATCAATGTTGTAAATCTTGTGGTTCGACTTACTTTTACTCACTTACTTACTTAAACCTATGATTTTACCAACATTTTCGTTGACAGATTTCTATGTTTTTCTCAGGTCTTTGAACGCTATGTGAAACATGCTTCCGCTCATTATTTGATACTTGCTTTGGATATCGAGTATACATGCATTTCATGGAGCCTCTTTTGACTTTCTTTAAAACTGTGTCGCATAGGTTTCACATGTAACTATAACCTTGTAACGTAACTTTTGGATGAACAATTCTTGTAAACTTTGAAACAATCTTTATTTTTGAAAGGAATGCGGCATATCTTTGGTCAAACGTCACGTTAAAGACCTATGACCACGCAACGGGACCTAAGTAGTCGACGCCGTTAATTGACGATTTGTCGGGGTCGCTACACTACACATACCTTCACAGGTACTGCGTTAATGTGGTGGAACACCTATCTTGAATAGGTAGGACAAAATGCTGCTTACGCACTACCGTGGTCGGCATTCAAGCAATTAATGAACGAGCAGTACCGTCCTAGAAACGAAGTCAATAAGCTCAAGGTAGAGCTTAGAGAGTTACGAACACAAGGGTTCGACATTACCACGTATGAACGACGATTCACAGAGTTGTGCCTATTGTGTCCGGGAGCGTTCGAAGATGAAGAAGAGAAGATCGACGCATTTGTAAAAGGGTTACCAGTAAGGATTCAAGAAGATGTGAGTTCACACGAGCCCGCTTTTATACAGAAGGCAAGTCGAATGGCTCATAAACTCATAAATCAGATTGAGGGAAGAATTAAAGAGCAGGCGGCCAAAGAAGCCAACACGAAACAACTCAATGGGAAGTGGGAGGAAAACGGTGACAAGAGTCACCAGTACAACAACAATAACAATTACAACCACAATCGCAACAACTATCCCAACAACTTCAACAATAATCGCAACAATAACCGCAATCCTAACAATAACTACAACAAATATCCCAACAACAACAATAACTACAACAATCGTCTCAACAACAATAACAATCCCAACAACAACATTAATAACAATAACGGCAACAAAAACCAAAAACAGCCATGTCATAGGTGTGAAGAAAATCATCAGGGGTTTTGCACGACATTTTGCAACAGGTGTAAAAGAAATGGTCATAGCGCGACAAAGTGTGAGGTCTACGGACCAAAGTTTAACAGAACCAAAGGAACAAATAATGTCGGAACAAGTAATGCCGAAACGAATAGTGTCGGAGCAAGTAATACCAACCCTGTTTGTTATAAATGTGGAAAACTGGGCCACATTATTAGAAATTGCCCGAATCAGGGGAATACTAATGGGCAGGGCCGTGGAAGAGTTTTCAATATTAATGCGGCAGAAGCACAGGAAGACCCGGAGCTTATTACGGGTACGTTTTTTATTGACGATAAATCTTCTTATGTTTTATTTGATTCGGGTGCGGATAGAAGCTATATGAGTAGAGAATTTTGTGCTAAATTAAGTTGCCCATTGACGCCTTTGGATAATAAATTTTTACTCGAATTAGCAAATGGTAAATTAATTTCAGCAGATAATATATGTCGGGATAGAGAAATTAAACTGGGTGATGAAACGTTTAAGATTAATTTAATACCAGTCAAGTTAGGGAGTTTTGATGTAATAATTTCAGCATGGACTGGTTGAAGAAGGTAAGAGCAGAGGTCATTTGTTACAAAAATGCGATTCGCATTATTCGTGAAAAAGGAAAACCTTTAATGGTGTACGGAGAAAAGAACAATGCGAAGTTAAATCTTATTAGTAGTTTGAAGGCGCAAAAACTAATAAGAAAAGGTTGTTACGTCATTCTAGCACACATCGAGGAAGTTAAACCTGAAGAAAAGAACATCAGTGATGTTCCCGGCGCAAAAGAATTTTCCGATGTATTTTCGAAAGAATTATCGGGATTACCCCCACATCGATCCGTTGAATTTCAAATAGACCTTGTACCAGGAGCTGCACCAATAGCTCGTGCTCCATACAGACTCTCACCCAGCGAAATGAAAGAATTACAAAGTCAGTTACAGGAACTTTTAGAGCGTGGTTTCATTCGACCAAGTACATCACCATGGGGAGCTCCTGTTCTGTTTGTCAAGAAGAAAGATGGTACATTCAGGTTGTGTATCGACTACCGAGAGTTGAAGAAACTTACCATCAAGAACCGTTACCCATTACCGAGAATCGACGACTTATTTGATCAACTACAAGGCTCGTCGGTTTATTCGAAGATCGATTTACGTTCTGGATATCACCAAATGCGGGTGAAAGAGGATGACATTCTGAAGACTGCTTTTAGGACGTGTTACGGTCATTACGAGTTTATGGTTATGCTGTTTGGATTGACTAACGCACCAGCTGTGTTCATGGACCTCATAAACCGAGTGTGTGGGCCATATCTTGACAAGTTTGTCATTGTTTTCATCGATGACATACTTATTTACTCGAAGAATTATCAAGAGCACGAAGAACATTTGAGAAAAGTGCTAGAGTTGCTGAGAAAAGAAAAACTATACGCTAAGTTTTTCAAAGTGTGCATTTTGGTTAGAAGAAGTTCAATTCCTCGGTCATATAGTGAACAAAGAAGGTATTCAGGTGGATCCAGCAAAGATTGAAACTGTTGAAAAGTGGGAAACCCCGAAAACTCCGAAACACATACGCTAATTTTTAGGGCTAGCTGGTTATTACAAGAGATTCATCCAAGATTTTTCCAAAATAGCAAAATCCTTGACTGCATTAACGCATAAAGGGAGAAAATTTGAATGGAAAGATGAACAAGAAAAAGCGTTTTAATTATTGAAGAAAAAGTTAACTACGCCACCTATATTGTCATTACCTGAAGGGAATGATGATTTTGTGATATATTGTGACGCCTCAAAGCAAGATCTCGGTTGTGTATTAATGCAACGAACGAAAGTAATTGCTTATGCGTCTAGACAATTGAAGATTCACGAGCAGAATTATACGACTCATGATTTGGAATTAGGCGTGGTTGTTTTTGCATTAAAGACTTGGAGGCACTACTTATATGGGGTCAAAAGTATTATATATACCGACCACAAAAGCCTTCAACACATATTTAATCAGAAACAACTAAACATGAGGCAGCGCAGATAGATTGAATTGTTGAATGATTACGACTTTGAGATTCGTTATCACCCGAGGAAGGCATATGTGGTAGCCGACGCCTTGAGCAGAAAGGACAGAGAACCCATTCGAGTAAAAGCTATGAATATAATGATTCACACTAACCTTACTACTCAAATAAAGGAGGCGCAACAAGGAGTTTTAAAAGAGGGAAATTTAAAGGATGAAATACCCAAAGGATCGGAGAAGCATCTTAATATTCGGGAAGACGGGACCCGGTATAGGGCTGAAAGGATTTGGGTACCAAAATTTGGAGATATGAGAGAAATGGTACTTAGAGAAGCTCATAAAACTAGATACTCAATACATCCTGGAACGGGGAAGATGTACAAGGATCTAAAGAAACATTTTTGGTGGCCGGATATGAAAGGCGATGTTGCTAAATACGTAGGAGAATGTTTGACGTGTTCTAAGGTCAAAGCTGAGCATCAGAAACCATCAGGTCTACTTCAACAACCCGAAATCCCGGAATGGAAATGGGAAAACATTACCATGGATTTCATCACTAAATTGCCAAGGACTGCAAGTGGTTTTGATACTATTTGGGTAATAGTTGATCGTCTCACCAAATCAGCACACTTCCTGCCAATAAGAGAAGATGACAAGATGGAGAAGTTAGCATGACTGTATTTGAAGGAAGTCGTCTCCAAACATGGAATACCAATCTCTATTATCTCTGATAGGGATGGCAGATTTATTTCAAGATTCTGGCAGACATTACAGCAAGCATTAGGAACTCGTCTAGACATGAGTACTGCCTATCATCCACAAACTGATGGGCAGAGTGAAAGGACGATACAAACGCTTGAAGACATGCTACGAGCATGTGTTATTGATTTCGAAAACATTTGGGATCGACATCTATCGTTAGCAGAATTTTCCTACAACAACAGCTACCATTCAAGCATTGAGATGACGTCGTTTTAAGCACTTTATGGTAGAAAGTGCAGGTTTCTGATTTGTTGGAGTGAAGTGGGGGATAGACAGATTACGGGTCCGGAGATAATACAAGAAACTACCTAGAAGATCATCCAAATTCAACAACGGTTGAAAACCGCCCAAAGTCGACAAAAGAGCTACGCTAACATTAAAAGAAAAGATATAGAATTTGAAATTGGAGAGATGGTCATGCTTAAAGTTGCACCTTGGAAAGGCGTTGTTCGATTTGGTAAACGAGGGAAATTAAACCCAAGGTATATTGGACCATTCAAGGTTATTGATCGCGTCGGACCAGTAGCTTACCGACTTGAGTTACCTCAACAACTCGCAGCTGTACATAACACTTTTCACGTCTCAAATTTGAAGAAATGTTTTGCTAAAGAAGATCTCACTATTCTGTTAGACGAAATCCAAATCAGCAAAAAACTTCAATTTATCGAAGAACCCGTCAAAATAATGGATCGTGAGGTTAAAAGACTTAAGCAAAATAAAATACCAATTGTTAAAGTTCGATGGAATGCTCATAGAGGACCCGAGTTCACCTGGGAACGAGGAGATCAGATGAAGAAGAAATACCCGCACTTATTTTCAGAAGATACGACAACACCTCCAACTGCTTAAAATTTCAGGACGAAATTTATTTAACGGGTAGGTACTGTAGTGACCAGAACTTTTCCATGTTTATATATATTAAATGAAATTGTTATTTACATGATTAAGTGTTTCCAACATGTTAAGCAATCAAACTTGTTAATACTTGATTAATTGAAATAGGTTTCATATAGACAATTAACCACCCAAGTTGACCGGTGATTCACGAACATTAAAACTTGTAAAAACTATATGATGACATATATATGATTATATATATAGTTAACATGATATTATGATAAGTGAGTATCTTATTAGGTATTTTAACAATGAGTTATATACATAAAATTGAGTTTATTGAATTAAGAAACTCGAAACGATATATATAACGATTATCGTTATAAGAACGTCTTACTAAATACATATGAATCATATTAAGATATTGATACACTATGTTTAATCATGATAAATGATAAGTAAACATGTCATTACGTGTATTAACAATGAACTACATATGTAAAAACAAGACTACTAACTTAATAATTTTGAAACGAGACATATATGTAACGATTATCGTTGTAACAACATTTAACTGTATATATATCATACTAAGATATATTAATATATCATAATATCATGATAATGTAATAATTTAACATCTCTTTAGATATAATAAACAATGGGTTAACAACATTTAACAAGATCGTTAACCTAAAGGTTTCAAAACAACATTTACATTTAACGACTAACGATGACTTAACGACTCAGTTAAAATGTATATACATGTAGTGTTTTAATATGTATTCATACAATTTTGAAAGACTTCAAGACACTTATCAAAATACTTCTACTTAACAAAAATGCTTACAATTACATCCTCGTTCAGTTTCATCAACAATTCTACTCGTATGCACCCGTATTCGTACTCGTACAATACACAGCTTTTAGATGTATGTACTATTTGTATATACACTCCAATGATTAGCTTTTAGCAGCTCATGTGAGTCACCTAACACATGTAGGAACCATCATTTGGCAACTGGCATGAAATATCTCATAAAATTACAAAAATATTAGTAATCATTCATGACTTATTTACATGTAAATAAAATTACACATTCTTTACATCTAATCCATATACCAACGACCAAAAACACCTACAAACACTTTCATTCTTCAATTTTATTCATCTAATTGATCTCTCTCAAGTTCTATCTTCAAGTTCTAAGTGTTCTTCATAAATTCTATAAGTTCTAGTTTCATAAAATCAATAATACTTCCAAGTTTGCTAGCTTACTTCCAATCTTGTAAAGTGATCATCCAACCTCAAGAAATCTTTATTATTTACAGTAAGATATCTTTATAATATAAGGTAATACTCATATTCAAACTTTGATTCAATTTCTATAACTATAACAATCTTATTTCGAGTGGAAATCTTACTTGAACTTGTTTTCGTGTCATGATTCTGCTTCAAGAACTTTCAAGCCATCCAAGGATCCTTTGAAGCTAGATCTATTTTTTTCATTTCCAGTAGGTTTATCCACAAAACCTGAGGTAGTAATGATGTTCATAACATCATTCGATTCATATATATATAACTACCTTATTCGAAGGTTTAAACTTGAAATCACTCAAACATAGTTTAGTTAATTCTAAACTTGTTCGCAAACAAAAGTTAATCCTTCTAATTTGACTTTTAAAATCAACTAAACACATGTTCTATATCTATATTATATGCTAACTTAATAATTTAAAATCTGGAAACACGAATAACACCGTAAAACCGGACATACGCCGTCGTAATAACACAGCGGGCTGTTTTGGGTTTGATAATTAAAAACTATGATAAACTTTGATTTAAAAGTTGTTCTTCTGGGAAAATTATTTTTCTTATGAACATGAAACTATATCCAAAAATCATGGTTAAACTCAAAGTGGAAGTATGTTTTTCAAAATGGTCATCAAGACGTCGTTCTTTCGACTGAAATGACTACCTTTACAAAAACGACTTGTAACCTGTATTTCTGACTATAAACTTATACTTTTTCTATTTAGATTCATAAACTTAAGTTCAATATGAAACCATAGCAACTTGATTCACTCAACGGATTTAAAACGAAGAAGTTATGGGTAAAACAAGATTGGATAATTTTTCTTGTTGTAGCTACGTGAAAATTGGTAACAAATCTATATTAATCATATCCTAGCTAATTTATATTGTATTATACATGTATTATAATATATTATGTAATCTTGGGATACCATAGACACGTATGCAAATGTTTTGACATATCATATTGACCCATTTATATATATTATTTGAAACAACCATAGACACTCTATATGCAGTAATGTTGGAGTTATCTATACAGGGTTGAGGTTGATTCCAAAAATATATATACTTTGAGTTGTGATCTAGCCTGAGACGTGTATACACTGGGTCGTGGATTGATTCAAGATAATATATATCAATTTATTTCTGTACATCTAACTTTGGACAACTAGTTGTAGGTTACTAACGAGGACAGCTGACTTAATAAACTTAAAACATCAAAATGTATTAAAAGTGTTGTAAATATATTTTGAACATACTTTGATATATATGTACATATTTGTTATAGGTTCGTGAATCGACCAGTGGCCAAGTCTTACCTCCCGACGAAGTAAAAATCTGTGAAAGTGAGTTATAGTCCCACTTTTAAAATCTAATATTTTTGGGATGAGAATACATGCAGCTTTATAAATGTTTTACAAAATAGACACAAGTACATAAAACTACTTTATATGGTTGAATGATCGAATCCGAATATGCCCATTTTTGCTTGGTAGCCTAAGAATTAGGGAACATCACTAATTTTGAGAATTAGTGCACCCCTAATTGACGCGAATCCTAAAGATAGATCTATTTGGCCTAACGAACCCCATCCAAAGTACCGGATGATTTAGTACTTCGAATTCGTTTTTATCATGTCCGAAGGATTTCCCAGAATGATAGGGGATATTCTTATATGCATCTTGTTAATGTCGGTTACCAGGTGTTCACCATATGAATGATTTTTTTATCTCTATGTATGGGATGTGTATTGAAATATGAAATCTTGTGGTCTATTATTACGATTTGATAAATATATAGGTTAAACCTATAACTCACCAACATTTTTGTTGACGTTTAAAGCATGTTTATTCTTAGGCACATAATCAGCTTTTTGCATGTTCTCTTCATGTTCAACAAGTTCTTTCAAGAAATCAGGATCAGGTTTACCCATTTTAGCATTTTTTTCATACATTAAGCTAATTTGATAATATTTCCTAGATGAGCGATTAGCAATAGTATCATCAAAATCAGCATCAGATGAATGAACAAAGTGATATGACAAACCGGCTTGAAAGTAATCTGCGATGACCCGAATATTTCTGAACAAATTTAAACTTAATCTTTGTATGATTAACATTTTCGACACGATAAGCAAAGTCTGTAAAACTGAATCTCAAAATTTTTGAACTATTCAAATACCTTTCGGTTGTTCTCGACGATTCGCGAACAATTATATTTTTATTTTAAACTGATGTAAATGTAATTTTTTTCATTTTTAGTGAGAACTTTGTTCAAAACATTTTTATACCATTTTTAAAGTTAAAAGAGTTATATCGCTACCACATAATAGAACTTGACAATTTTTCTAAATAAAAAGTGAACCATAACTGTTGGGCCAATTGCAGTTATCATTCATGGGTAACCATATATTAATACGCCTGCTTGCTACCTCATTCTTTACTATATCTCTTGTTTGATTTGTTAGACATGTTACGCTCTTGCTATTAACAGGTACGCAGACTTGAAGAATAATATCTTTACCAATTACACGTTCAATTTTGATAAGATGTTGAATGATAAGGTTTGCTCAAGGATGATCCCCATTTTCTATTATCTATATTATTTTATTACGGAGTATAACTCTAAAATAAAACTTGTATCATTATAGAACTCTATGTTGATAATATTACACATTCCTTTTTACCTACTCTCTTTTTCTCTTTAATTTGAAATCCTAATACTAGTTTTGTTTCTTAAATCTTACCTGTCTACTACGTTCTTTTTTATGAATAGGGAAATACTACTGTATATCTCATGTATGCACATGCTCGTATATGTTTCATCATTCGGAAATCTAGTAAAGACATTAGGAGTTGAAGATGGTAAGATTTTTAGTTTTTGAATGAATATTATTTTTATTTTTATTTTTATTTTTATTTTTATTTTTATAGGTGGCTTTGATTTATTTGTTTGGGACAGTTGAAGATGCTAAAGGTACATCTATTGTGTGCCTTCTACATTCACATCGGTATGTCTACCATAAATTTGTGATAATATTAATTTTTATTTATAACATGCACTTTTATGCTTATAAATATATGAATTTTTTATTTGCATGTGGTACCTTTAGATTAATAAAGATACATGTTGATCGAAGATGTTCTTCGTTGCTTTTTATTGTTTTTATTTTCTTTGTCAGATGTTATTCAAAGTCTTGATATGTTGGATTATCTATGAATTTTTAATGTTTAGTGTTTTTCATTTTATAAGAACAATTTATTAAAATATACTAATTATGTTTTATTTTATATTTATTTTTAGTAGAAATTATTAATTGGATGTCCATAATCATATTAAATAAAAACCGGATCCAATAAAATTGCTCAAAATCTGAATTAAATAAAAACCAAACCGAATATAGGGATCCAATAATTCGATCCGGGCCCAAATTATTAAATCAATCTGGATACCTGAATCGTAAAAGAACCCAATACGGATCTGAATATCCGAACTGGATCCGAATATTGATCCGAAACCGATCTAGAATTATTATCACTTGATAGGACCCATTTTGTGGTTTTAATACTATGACTTAATAGGACGCCGTGTAAGTAACGTATCACTATATATTAGGACCTATTTTGTGATTTTAACGTTTCAAATATTTATATTAAGACTTTTTTTAATGGTTCTATCCTTAAAAATCATTGTATTAGGACCCTTTATGTGGTACTAAAGTAAAATATGTGCATATTAGGACCTTTTCCTTTGGTACCAAACTAGTGTATCGTTAGATCAGGACTTTGTTTATTGGTACTAATGTATTATTTTTTTATAATAGGACCATTATTTTGGTCCTTACGAATTATAACTTTTTATTAGGACACTTTTGTTGGTACTTATATCATGTATTTTTACTTTTTGGGACACTTTGTGTATGTCTCATTTTCAAAAAGTGACTCCTAATATGTATTTTAAGGACCTTTCTTTGTGGTTGTTAATTATATTATAGGACCTGATCATTGGTTTCATAATCTTATGACCTTTTAGGACACTTTTTAATTTCAATACTTTATACGACCGCGTTAGATACAACCCACATTAGTAGGTCCTATCAAGCCCAAAGGTCCTATAAAGTGGCTTTATATGACCAAATTGGGGGTCCTATAGGAGCATTTTTCTTGTAGTGTTAACATCAGAGGAAGTGTTTCACTTGAACAAGAACCATCTGGATGATATTCTTTCATAATAATGAATTGTTTTGAAGGAACAACTTTTGAAACACTTTTCTCAAGTTGAGAACGTAAAGGATATTTTAGAATGGTAATGGGTTTAGAAGCATTAGATTGTTGTTTACCCTTAAGCTTCTTATCAATCCCTCCAGTACACTCAGAAACATTATTCACACAAGGCATACTTAGAAGTGAGCCATTCACACAAGTAGATGTCATTTGTGGTGTGTGTGCTTGTGAAGTTATTTGCTTTTGTGTGCTAGCATGTTTTAGTTGAACTATCTTACGATTTAAGCTTTGAATCTCAAGACATAAATCCTCAGCAGAAACTAAAATTTTACCTTCCTTAAAAGCATAAGAACATTCTTTACTAGGAAGTGGAGGAAATTTATCACACAGTTCAAGCATTTGTTTCAAATATTTGCATCTAAGTTTCAATTCTATATTTTCCTTTTAAAGTTTATCAACTAGATGATATAAATCTAACTCATCAGGCTTTTTATCACTAGATTCTACCTTAGGTTCAACTTTTGGTTCTACCTGAGGTTCTACCTTTATATCTAAAGCCTTATGACCCAGTGATACTGACTTAATCAAGAAAGTTAGTTCATGTGCTAGGTCTTCACTGATTTGAGCATCAGAAATAGGACATGCAAGTAAAGCTGGTAACATTGGTTTCTCTTCTATAGCAGGTTGATCAATCACCTCATCTACGGTAATAATGCTATAACTAGGTTTGTTAAACACTTCATTCTCAAGCATTAAAATGTATTTCTCTAGCATGAGTGTGAGAATGTAAACCAATCTACGCTTAGGCACATAATCAGCTTTTTGCATGTTCTCTTCATGTTCAACAAGTTCTTTCAAGAAATCAGGATCAGGTTTACCCATTTTAGCATTTTTTTCATACATTAAGCTAATTTGATAATATTTCCTAGATGAGCGATTAGCAATAGTATCATCAAAATCAGCATCAGATGAATGAACAAAGTGATATGACAAACCGGCTTGAAAGTAATCTGCGATGACCCGAATATTTCTGAACAAATTTAAACTTAATCTTTGTATGATTAACATTTCCGACACGATAAGCAAAGTCTGTAAAACTGAATCTCAAAATTTTTGAACTATTCAAATACCTTTCGGTTGTTCTCGACGATTCGCGAACAATTATATGTATATAGATACATATATATATATATATATATATATATATATATATATATATATATATATATATATATATATATATATATACTATAACTTGAAAACGTAACAATGTATTAATTGTTTAATATCGTACATTAAACTTATTGGTTTAAATATTTATTTGAATATATATGATAAGTTGGAATATTAATTGTATGAATAACTTGCGACGTATATTTAAAACGTGTTTATGAATGTTGAAAATATATATTAACTTGGTCATAAATCGATTTGTTATTATATATATATATATATATATATATATATATATATATATATATATATATATATATATATATATATATATCAACAAATAGCGAGACAATGATTTATAAAAGTAAATGACCAAAACACTCAAAAGTTTAAGATACACTTAGAATGATATAGTTTATTGATAATTTAAGACTATATTTTGACAAAGGTACGAGTCACAAAATGTAAATTGCGAGTTTTCTAAGCGTACGAAAATGCATTCGAGAAACCGGAACCGGGACATAAGTCGAGTGACAACGTACGAGTCATCGGAACGAAAATTACAAGTCAACTATGCACATGAATTTAATATAATATATAATTAATTATTTAAATTATATATATTATATATATTATATTTAATTATGTCGACAAACAAGAAAACAAAAAATATGTGAGCTGGATCTGACGGCCATTCGATCGCATGGGAAATAGGCATAAAACCCATGCGAGTGCATGAGCTCATGCAAGTGCATGAGATTTGCACTAAAATCCCATGCACTCGCATGGGCAGCAGAATCAGGAATTATGGCTATAAATACCAGGTTTCTGCTCGAGTTTTTTTACACTTATATTACTCCCTGAGTATTTATTTATTATAATAATAATAATAATAATTATTATTATTATTATTATTATTATTATTATTATTATATTAAGATTATTATTATTATTAATCTTAATATTTTTAGTAATATTATACATAAAATATTACGACGAGGTCATGAGCGTGTCACTTTCAAAACAAGCTTCAAACGGGATAGAACTAAGAAAATTATGGGTTATAGCTATGGAGGTTATGGGTAATGTTCATGTGTATTGTTCGCAAGTCAAACCTAGTATTTATCATCTCTGTTGCGTCTACGTACTTTCCTGCAATATTGAATCTCAATATTGATATGTGAGCATTCATATCTTATCTTTTATATATTAATAGTGTATACATGTCTAGTGCTCGAGTATATATTTATACATGCTTGTATGCTAAATTTCGTCGTTAAACAGTTTATAATGAATCACGAATTAAATATATATATTACTGGTAAAAGGTATATGATATACATGTTTTCGGAAAGCTGGCGAAAAATCAATAACTTTTCATTTAGAAATCGCGTAATTTCGATGAACGAATCAAAAGATATGGTCAACTGAATTATAATTGACGTTAATTGGAATTGCTTTTGAATCTGCAATTAATATTTAAACAGCCTGTTTATGAGATTGATAAAATACTACTAGCCAAGTAAATGAATCCTTATATAAGGCACATCTCGTTTTATTGAACAATTGTCAAAATTGACTTTTTGAAATGACTTTTGATAACTTTTGTATGTCGATCTCGAGCATTAGGATTGTGATACACTATAACCCAACCTAGTTTATTAGACATGTATTGACCAACATATGTTCTTTAGGTTGAGATCTACGGTTAATCTTGCATTTCGAGTTACGGTCACTTTTTGATGAATGACCTTATGTGCTGCTAAGGTGAGTTTCATATGATCCCTTTTACTCAATACATTTTTGGGCTGAGAATACATGCAAATGTTTTATTAACTGATTTACAATATTTATATGCGTGAGTTTCATTTGCTCCCTTTTTAATTGCTTTTGCAATCTATATTTTTGGGCTGAGAATAAATGCACTTTATTTTAAACGCAATGGATACAAGTACATACTAAATTCTACACCGAGTTTGAACGAAAATCCCTTAGCTTTGGTAACTAGTAACTGTAGTGACCCGAACTTTTCCATGTTTATATATATTAATTGAGATTGATATTTACATGATTAAATGTTTCCAACATGTTAAGCAATCAAACTTGTTAAGACTTGATTAATTGAAATATGTTTCATATAGACAATTGACCACCCAAGTTGACCGGCGATTCACGAACGTTAAAACTTGTAAAAACGACATGACGATATATATATGGATATACATATGGTTAACATGAGATTATGATAAGTAATTATCTCCATAAGTATATTAACAATGAGTTATATACATATAAACAAGACTACTAACTTAAGGATTTCAAAACGAGACATATATGTAACGATTATCGTTGTAACGACATTTAAATGTATATATATCATATTAAGATATATTAATATATCATAATATCATGATAATATAATAATTTAACATCTCATTAGATATAATAAACAATGGGTTAACAACATTAATTGAGATCGTTAACTTAAAGGTTTCAAAACAACACTTACATGTAACGACTAACGATGACTTAACGACTAAGTTAAAATGTATATACATGTAGTGTATTTAGATGTATTAAAATACTTTTGGAAGACTTCAAGACATATATCAAAATACTCATACTTAACGAAAATGGTTACAGTTACTTTCCCATTCTTTTCTTTCATCAAGAATTCTAGTCGTATTCTTACCCGTATTATACACAGCTTCAAAACGTACTTACTATGGGTATATACCAATAGGAACTAGCATGGGATTCCACTCTTGATTATTTCATGTATGACTAATCAATTTTAACTTCTACCATGAGTTAGTCAACTAACTAGAACTCCTTTTAACCCCACTCACCACTCACCAATTACCACTCATCATTCACTCCATTTCACTTCCAATTCTCTTTCTAATTCTCTCTCAACACACACACACTATTATGAACGTATTTTTCCAGTAGTTAATCATCATCTTCATCAAAAATCACTTCAAGCATCAAGCTATAATCATCATAGGAAGAACACTTCAAGAACACTTCAAAAATCCCTTCAAGTTTACTAATTTACTTCCAAGCTTTCTAATCCATTCCAAGTAATCATCTAAGATCAAGAAACCTTTGTTATATACAGTAGGTTATCTTTCTTATTCAAGGTAATATTCATATTCAAACTTTGATTCAATTTCTATAACTATAAACTATCTTAATTCGAGTAAAAATCTTACTTGAACTTGTTTTTGTGTCATGATCCTACTTCAAGAACTTTCAAGCCATCCAAGATCCTTTGAAGCTAGATCATTTCTTGTCACTTCCAGTAGGTTTACCTACTAAACTTGAAGTAGTAATGATGTTCATAACATCATTCGATTCATACATATAAAGCTATCTTATTCGAAGGTTTAATCTTGTAATCACTAGAACATAGTTTAGTTAATTCTAAACTTGTTCGCAAACAAAAGTTAATCCTTCTAACTTGACTTTTAAAATAAACTAAACACATGTTCTATATCTATATGATATGCTAACTTAATGATTTAAAACGTGGAAACACGAAAAACACCGTAAAACCGGATTTACGCCGTCGTAGTAACACCGCGGGCTGTTTTGGGTTAGTTAATTAAAAACTATGATAAACTTTTATTTAAAAGTTGTTATTCTGAGAAAATGATTTTTATTATGAACATGAAACTATATCCAAAAATTATGGTTAAACTCAAAGTGGAAGTATGTTTTCTAAAATGGTCATCTAGACGTCGTTCTTTCGATTGAAATGACTACCTTTACAAAAACGACTTGTAACTTATTTTTCCGACTATAAACCTATAATTTTTATGTTTAGATTCATAAAATAGAGTTCAATATGAAACCATAGCAATTTGATTCACTCAAAACGGATTTAAAATGAAGAAGTTATGGGTAAAACAAGATTGGATAATTTTTCTCATTTTAGCTACGTGAAAATTGGTAACAAATCTATTCCAACCATAACTTAATCAACTTGTATTGTATATTATGTAATCTTGAGATACCATAGACACGTATACAATGTTTCGACCTATCATGTCGACACATCTATATATATTTCGGAACAACCATAGACACTCTATATGTGAATGTTGGAGTTAGCTATACAGGGTTGAGGTTGATTCCAAAATATATATAGTTTGAGTTGTGATCAATAATGAGATATCTATACACTGGGTCGTGGATTGAATCAAGATAATATTTATCGATTTATTTCTGTACATCTAACTGTGGACAACTAGTTGTAGGTTACTAACGAGGACAGCTGACTTAATAAACTTAAAACATCAAAATATATTAAAAGTGTTGTAAATATATTTTGAACATACTTTAATATATATGTATATATTGTTATAGGTTCGTGAATCAACAGTGGCCAAGTCTTACTTCTCGACGAAGTAAAAATCTGTGAACGTGAGTCATAGTCCCACTTTTAAAATCTAATATTTTTGGGATGAGAATACATGCAGGTTTTATAAATGATTTACAAAATAGACACAAGTACGTGAAACTACATTCTATGGTTGAATTATCGAAATCGAATATGCCCCTTTTTATTAAGTCTGGTAATCTAAGAATTAGGGAACAGACACCCTAATTGACGCGAATCCTAAAGATAGATCTATTGGGCCTAACAAACCCCATCCAAAGTACCGGATGCTTTAGTACTTCAAAATTTATATCATATCCGAAGGGTAATGATGGGGATATTCTTATATATGCATCTTGTTAATGTCGGTTACCAGGTGTTCACCATATGAATGATTTTTATCTCTATGCATGGGATGTGTATTGAAATATGAAATCTTGTGGTCTATTATTATGATTTGATATATATATAGGTTAAACCTATAACTCACCAACATTTTTGTTGACGTTTTAAGCATGTTTATTCTCAGGTGATTATTAAGAGCTTCCGCTGTTGCATACTTAAATAAGGACGAGATTTGGAGTCCATGCTTGTATGATATTGTGTAGAAACTGCATTCAAGAAACTTATTTTGTTGTAACATATTTGTATTGTAAACCATTATGTAATGGTCGTGTGTAAAAAGGATATTTTAGATTATCATTATTTGATAATCTACGTAAAGCTTTTTAAACCTTTATTGATGAAATAAAGGTTATGGTTTGTTTTAAAATGAATGCAGTCTTTGAAAAACGTCTCATATAGAGGTCAAAACCTCGCAACGAAATCAATTAATATGGAACGTTATTAATCAATAAGAACGGGACATTTCAGTTGGTATCCGAGCATTGGTCTTAGAGAACCAGAATTTTGCATTAGTGTGTCTTATCGAGTTTGTTAGGATGCATTAGTGAGTCTGGACTTCGACCGTGTTTACTTGAAAAATGATTGCTTAACAAATTTTGTTGGAAACTATATATTTTTAACATGTGAATATTATGTGATATATTAATCTCTTAACGCGTTTGATATTATGTGATAGATGTCTACCTCTAGAACAAGTCCCATTGACTCACCTAATAATAATGAAGAGTCAAATGTAAATTGGAATGATTCGTGGACTGATTCACAAGTTCCCGAAGAGGAACCGGAAGAAGAGTCGGAACCGGAAGAAGAATCGGAACCGAAAGAAGAATCGGAACCGGGTGAAGAAATAGAACCGGTGGGGGAAATAATAAAACGGTTAAGTAAAAGAAAATCCTCAACCAACCGACCAAGATTAATTATGGTCAATGGTGTTTCCGCCAAGGAAACAAAATATTGGGAGGATTACCAATTCTCCGATGAATCGGATTCCGACGAGAATTCCGATGATGTTATAGAAATTACCCCAACTGAATTTAAAAAGGCAAAAGAAAATAATAAGGGAAAGGGCATAAAAATAGAGAAATCTAATTCCAACCCCGATGAACTTTATATGTATCGTCAACCCCCGAAGTCCTTAAGTTGTAATAATGACTCGGGAACCTTTAAACCACCAGGTTTTTCTAAACCAATGTGGATAACGACGGCTCGTATTAGGGGAACATCATATATCCCTAGAAACTTGGCAAAATGAACCAAAACTGAAGAAGAAGAAACAAGCGAGTCGGAATAAGATAGTTGTATTCGTGTGGTGTAATATATGTAATATAGTGTGCTTATGCTTTATGATATATGTAAAAATTGCTTGTATTAATAAGTATTTTTTTATGAATCTAACTCTTGTCTATTTTACAGTATAAAAACACAAAATGGATAGACAACCCAATATTTTAAGAGACCTACCCGGAGACATGATTGATGAAATCTTGTCTAGAGTCGGTCAGAATTCTTCGGCACAACTATTTAAGGCGAGATCAGTTTGTAAGACATTCGAAGAACGTTCCAAGAATGCCTTGGTTTATAAAAGGCTTTCGTTCGAAAGATGGGGGATATCACATTGGAAAATCCATAAGTTACGATGTGTTTACTTTGACGCATATATTGCGGGGAACCCAAATACTATTTTACGCAATGGGTTAAGAAATTATTTTGACTCAATATATCCGAATATTGGACTTCGTGATTTAGAAAAAGCGGCTAACATGCAACATAAAGAAGCATGTTATGCTTACGGATTAGTAATGTTCGCTTCTCATCAAAGTGAGAACAAGAACATCGGGCTACAACTATTAAACAAAACGTTCCCACAAGTGACGGAGTCGGTAATTGGGGTAAGAAATGAGGTTTTTAGATTGTTACGGGACTGTTGGACATTACGTAACCCTCGTCCCTTTGACGACGTTACAACACGCTGTCTTATCAACGGCCATAACGGTTATGTTCCACAAGACCAAGGATGGGAAGTAATCCTAGTAAAACTAGAATGCATGACTTGTTTCTGGACGTATGAATTACGTGTCTTTATTGCCTTTGCTGAACGACTTGTGTACTAGCTAGAATTATCTTCACAACCATCTTGTATCAAATTTATTGTGTGCTATATTTCATACTATATGTAAAATAAGCGGTATTGTAAGTTTGTAAAATATTGTGTAAAATTTTGAACGCGAAATATTATTATAATCAGTTTTTCATATAGAATTGTAGTAGTTGAATTGTATATTAGATACTAAGTATGAACTTAACGGGTAGGTACTACCCGAATTTAAACTTATAAAACGCTAATATGAAGAAAAAGCTTTTATAAATGAGTTCATATTATGCTACGAAATACTATTAACTACTCTTAATATTCTGTATGATTAACTTGTTCCATTTGACTATTTTGAAGGAAATGGCACCGACTACTCGACACACCGTGAATATGAATGAAGAGGAATTCCGTACTTTTCTAGCTTCAAACATAGCCGCAGTACAGGCTGCGCTACATACCAATAATAACCTTGGATCTAGCAGTACAGGAAATCGTGTAGGATGCACCTACAAAGAATTCACTGCCTGCAAACCTTTGGAATTTGATGGAACCGAAGGACCGATCGGATTGAAACGGTGGACCGAGAAGGTCGAATCGGTGTTTGCCATAAGTAAGTGTACTGAAGAGGACAAAGTGAAGTACGCTACGCATACCTTCACAGGTTCTGCGTTAACATGGTGGAATACCTATCTAGAGCAAGTGGGACAAGACGATGCGTACGCACTACCGTGGTCAGCATTCAAGCACTTGATGAACGAGAAGTACCGTCCCAGAACCGAGGTCAATAAGCTCAAGACAGAACTTAGAGGGTTACGAACCCAAGGATTTGATATTACCACGTACGAAAGACGATTCACAGAATTGTGCCTATTGTGTCCGGGAGCATTCGAAGATGAGGAAGAGAAGATCGACGCGTTTGTGAAAGGATTACAGGAAAGAATCCAAGAAGATATAAGTTCACACGAGCCCGCCTCCATACAACAGGCATGTAGAATGGCTCACAAACTAGTGAACCAGATTGAAGAAAGAATTAAAGAACAGACTGCTGAAGAGGCCAATGTGAAGCAAGTCAAAAGAAAGTGGGAGGAAAAAGGTGATAAGAATCACCAATACAACAACAACAGCAATTACAACAATAATCGCAACAATTATCCCAGCAATCGCAACATCAATCGCAACTACAACAAATGGCCCAACAACAACAACAACAACAACAACAACAACAACAACAGCAACTACAACAATCATCCCAACAACAATAATAACCGCAACAACAACAACAACAATCAGAAGCAGCTATGCCAAAGGTGTGAAAAGTATCACTCGGGGTTCTGCACCAAATTTTGCAACAAGTGTAAAAGAAATGGTCATAGCGCGGCGAAGTGTGAGGTCTACGGACCAGGGGTTAATAGAACGAAAGGAACAAATGGTGTCGGAACAAGTAATGGTGGAGCAAGTAGTGTCGGAGCAAGTTATGCCAATGTAGTTTGTTATAAATGTGGAAAACCGGGCCACATTATTAGAAATTGTCCGAACCAGGAGAACACGAATGGACAAGGCCACGGAAGAGTTTTCAATATTAATGCAGCAGAGGCACAGGAAGACCCGGAGCTTGTTACGGGTACGTTTCTTATTGACAATAAATCTGCTTACGTTTTATTTGATTCGGGTGCGGATAGAAGCTATATGAGTAGAGATTTTTGTGCTAAATTAAGTTGTTCATTGACGCCTTTGGATAGTAAATTTTTACTCAAATTAGCAAATGGTAAATTAATTTCAGCAGATAATATATGTCGGAATCGAGAAATTAAACTGGTTAGCGAAGCATTTAAGATTGATTTGATACCAGTAGAGTTAGGGAGTTTTGATGTGATAATCGGTATGGACTGGTTGAAAGAAGTGAAAGCAGAGATCGTTTGTTACAAAAATGCAATTCGCATTATACGAGAAAAAGGAAAACCCTTAATGGTGTACGGAGAAAAGGGCAACACGAAGCTACATCTTATTAGTAATTTGAAGGCACAAAAACTAATAAGAAAAGGTTGCTATGTAGTTCTAGCACACGTCGAGAAAGTAAAAACTGAAGAAAAGAGCATCAATGATGTTCCCATTGCAAAAGAATTTCCCGATGTATTTCCGAAAGAATTACCGGGATTACTCCCACATCGATCCGTTGAATTTCAAATAGATCTTGTACCAGGAGCTGCACCAATAGCTCGTGCTCCTTACAGACTCGCACCCAGCGAGATGAAAGAACTGCAAAGCCAATTACAAGAAATTGTAGAGCATGGTTTCATTCGACCAAGCACATCACCGTGGGGAGCTCCTATTTTGTTTGTCAAGAAGAAAGATGGTACATTCAGGTTGTGTATCGACTACCGAGAGTTGAACAAACTTACCATCAAGAACCGCTACCCACTACCGAGAATCAACGACTTATTTGATCAACTACAAGGCTCGTCTGTTTATTCAAAGATTGACTTACGTTCCGGGTATCATCAAATGCGGGTGAAAGAAGATGATATTCCAAAGACTGCTTTCAGAAAACGTTACGGTCATTACGAGTTTATGGTCATGCCGTTTGGTTTAACTAATGCACCAGCTGTGTTCATGGACCTTATGAACCGAGTGTGTGGACCATACCTTGACAAGTTTGTCATTGTTTTCATTGATGACATACTTATTTACTCAAAGAATGACCAAGAACATGGTGAACATTTGAGAAAAGTGTTAGAAGTATTGAGGAAGAAAGAATTGTACGCTAAGTTTTCAAAGTGTGCATTTTGGTCGGAAGAAGTTCAATTCCTCGGTCACATAGTGAACAAAGAAGGTATTAAGGTGGATCCGACAAAGATAGAAACTGTTGAAAAGTGGGAAACCCCGAAAACTCCGAAACACATACGCCAATTTTTAGGACTAGCTGGTTACTACAGAAGGTTCATCCAAGACTTTTCCAGAATAGCAAAACCCTTGACTGCATTAACGCATAAAGGGAAGAAATTTGAATGGAATGATGAACAAGAGAAAGCGTTTCAGTTATTGAAGAAAAAGCTAACTACGGCACCTATATTGTCATTGCCTGAAGGGAATGATGATTTTGTGATTTATTGTGACGCATCAAAGCAAGGTCTCGATTGTGTATTAATGCAACGAATGAAGGTAATTGCTTATGCGTCTAGACAATTGAAGATTCAGGAACAAAATTATACGACGCATGATTTGGAATTAGGCGCGGTTGTTTTTGCATTAAAGACTTGGAGGCACTACTTATATGGGGTCAAAAGTATTATATATACCGACCACAAAAGTCTTCAACACATATTTAATAAGAAACAACTGAATATGAGGCAGCGTAGGTGGATTGAATTATTGAATGATTACGACTTTGAGATTCGTTACCACCCGGGGAAGGCAAATGTGGTAGCCGATGCCTTGAGCAGGAAGGACAGAGAACCCATTCGAGTAAAATCTATGAATATAATGATTCATAATAACCTTACTACTCAAATAAAGGAGGCGCAACAAGGAGTTTTAAAAGAGGGAAATTTAAAGGATGAAATACCCAAAGGATCGGAGAAGCATCTTAATATTCGGGAAGACGGAACCCAGTATAGGGCTGAAAAGATTTGGGTACCAAAATTTGGAGATATGAGAGAAATGGTACTTAGAGAAGCTCATAAAACCAGATACTCAATACATCCTGGAACGGGGAAGATGTACAAGGATCTCAAGAAACATTTTTGGTGGCCGGGTATGAAAGCCGATGTTGCTAAATATGTAGGAGAATGTTTGACGTGTTCTAAGGTCAAAGCTGAGCATCAGAAACCATCAGGTCTACTTCAACAACCCGAAATCCCGGAATGGAAATGGGAAAACATTACCATGGATTTCATCACTAAATTGCTAAGGACTGCAAGTGGTTTTGATACTATTTGGGTAATAGTTGATCGTCTCACCAAATCAGCACACTTCCTGCCAATAAGAGAAGATGACAAGATGGAGAAGTTAGCACGATTGTATTTGAAGGAAGTCGTCTCCAGACATTGAATACCAATCTCTATTATCTCCGATAGGGATGGCAGATTTATTTCAAGATTCTGGCAGACATTACAGCAAGCATTAGGAACTCGTCTAGACATGAGTACTGCCTATCATCCACAAACTGATGGGCAGAGCGAAAGGACGATACAAACACTTGAAGACATGCTATGAGCATGTGTTATTGATTTCGGAAACAGTTGGGATCGACATCTACCGTTAGCAGAATTTTCCTACAACAACAGCTACCATTCAAGCATTGAGATGGCGCCGTTTGAAGCACTTTATGGTAGAAAGTGCAGGTCTCCGATTTGTTGGAGTGAAGTGAGGGATAGACAGATTACGGGTCCGGAGATTATACAAGAAACTACCGAGAAGATCATCCAAATTCAACAACGGTTGAAAACCGCCCAAAGTCGACAAAAGAGCTACGCTGACATTAAAAGAAAAGATATAGAATTTGAAATTAGAGAGATGGTCATGCTTAAAGTTGCACCTTGGAAAGGCGTTGTTCGATTTGGTAAACGAGGGAAATTAAATCTAAGGTATATTGGACCATTCAAGATTATTGATCGTGTCGGACCAGTAGCTTACCGACTTGAGTTACCTCAACAACTCGCGGCTGTACATAACACTTTCCACGTCTCGAATTTGAAGAAATGTTTTGCTAAAGAAGATCTCACTATTCCGTTAGATGAAATCCAAATCAACGAAAAACTCCAATTCATCGAAGAACCCGTCGAAATAATGGATCGTGAGGTTAAAAGACTTAAGCAAAACAAGATACCAATTGTTAAGGTTCGATGGAATGCTCGTAGAGGACCCAAGTTCACCTGGGAGCGTGAAGATCAGATGAAGAAGAAATACCCGCATCTATTTCCAGAAGATTCGTCAACACCTTCAACAGCTTAAAATTTCGGGACGAAATTTATTTAACGGGTAGGTACTGTAGTGACCCGAACTTTTCCATGTTTATATATATTAATTGAGATTGATATTTACATGATTAAATGTTTCCAACATGTTAAGCAATCAAACTTGTTAAGACTTGATTAATTGAAATATGTTTCATATAGACAATTGACCACCCAAGTTGACCGGCGATTCACGAACGTTAAAACTTGTAAAAACGACATGACGATATATATATGGATATACATATGGTTAACATGAGATTATGATAAGTAAGTATCTCCATAAGTATATTAACAATGAGTTATATACATATAAACAAGACTACTAACTTAAGGATTTCGAAACGAGACATATATGTAACGATTATCGTTGTAACGACATTTAAATGTATATATATCATATTAAGATATATTAATATATCATAATATCATGATAATATAATAATTTAACATCTCATTAGATATAATAAACAATGGGTTAACAACATTAATTGAGATCGTTAACTTAAAGGTTTCAAAACAACACTTACATGTAACGACTAACGATGACTTAACGACTCAGTTAAAATGTATATACATGTAGTGTATTTAGATGTATTAAAATACTTTTGGAAGACTTCAAGACATATATCAAAACACTCATACTTAACGAAAATGGTTACAGTTACTTTCCCATTCCTTTCCTTGCATCAAGAATTCTAGTCGTATTTTTACCCGTAATATACACAGCTTCAAAACGTACTTACTATGAGTATATACCAATAGGAACTAGCATGGGATTCCACTCTTGATTATGTCATGTATGACTAATCAATTTTAACTTCTACCATGAGCTAGTCAACTAACTAGAACTCCTTTTAACCCCACTCACCACTCACCAATTACCACTCATCATTCACTCCATTTCACTTCCAATTCTCTTTCTAATTCTCTCTCAACACACACACACTATTATGAACGTATTTTTCCAGTAGTTAATCATCATCTTCATCAAAAATCACTTCAAGCATCAAGCTATAATCATCATAGGAAGAACACTTCAAGAACACTTCAAAAATCCCTTCAAGTTTACTAATTTACTTCCAAGCTTTCTAATCCATTCCAAGTAATCATCTAAGATCAAGAAACCTTTGTTATATACAGTAGGTTATCTTTCTTATTCAAGGTAATATTCATATTCAAACTTTGATTCAATTTCTATAACTATAAACTATCTTAATTCGAGTAAAAATCTTACTTGAACTTGTTTTTGTGTCATGATCCTACTTCAAGAACTTTCAAGCCATCCAAGATCCTTTGAAGCTAGATCATTTCTTGTAACTTCCAGTAGGTTTACCTACTAAAATTGAGGTAGTAATGATGTTCATAACATCATTCGATTCATACATATAAAGCTATCTTATTCGAAGGTTTAAACTTGTAATCACTAGAACATAGTTTAGTTAATTCTAAACTTGTTCGCAAACAAAAGTTAATCCTTCTAACTTGACTTTTAAAATCAACTAAACACATGTTCTATATCTATATGATATGCTAACTTAATGATTTAAAACCTGGAAACACGAAAAACACCGTAAAACCGGATTTACGCCGTCGTAGTAACACCGCGGGCTGTTTTGGGTTAGTTAATTAAAAACTATGATAAACTTTGATTTAAAAGTTGTTATTCTGAGAAAATGATTTTTATTATGAACGTGAAACTATATCCAAAAATTATGGTTAAACTCAAAGTGGAAGTATGTTTTCTAAAATGGTCATCTAGACGTCGTTCTTTCGACTGAAATGACTACCTTTACAAAAACGACTTGTAACTTATTTTTCCGACTATAAACCTATAATTTTTCTGTTTAGATTCATAAAATAGAGTTCAATATGAAACCATAGCAATTTGATTCACTCAAAACGGATTTAAAATGAAGAAGTTATGGGTAAAACAAGATTGGATAATTTTTCTCATTTTAGCTACGTGAAAATTGGTAACAAATCTATTCCAACCATAACTTAATCAACTTGTATTGTATATTATGTAATCTTGAGATACCATAGACACGTATACAATGTTTCGACCTATCATGTCGACACATCTATATATATTTCGGAACAACCATAGACACTCTATATGTGAATGTTGGAGTTAGCTATACAGGGTTGAGGTTGATTCCAAAATATATATAGTTTGAGTTGTGATCAATACTGAGATACGTATACACTGGGTCGTGGATTGAATCAAGATAATATTTATCGATTTATTTCTGTACATCTAATTTTGGACAACTAGTTGTAGGTTACTAACGAGGACAGCTGACTTAATAAACTTAAAACATCAAAATATATTAAAAGTGTTGTAAATATATTTTGAACATACTTTAATATATATGTATATATTGTTATAGGTTCGTGAATCAACAGTGGCCAATTCTTACTTCTCGACGAAGTAAAAATCTGTGAAAGTGAGTCATAGTCCCACTTTTAAAATCTAATATTTTTGGGATGAGAATACATGCAGGTTTTATAAATGATTTACAAAATAGACACAAGTACGTGAAACTACATTCTATGGTTGAATTATCAAAATCGAATATGCCCCTTTTTATTAAGTCTGGTAATCTAAGAATTAGGGAACAGACACCCTAATTGATGCGAATCCTAAAGATAGATCTATTGAGCCTAACAAACCCCATCCAAAGTACCGGATGCTTTAGTACTTCGAAATTTATATCATATCCGAAGGGTGTCCCGGAATGATGGGGATATTCTTATATATGCATCTTGTTAATGTCGGTTACCAGGTGTTCACTATATGAATGATTTTTATCTCTATGTATGGGATGTGTATTGAAATATGAAATCTTGTGGTCTATTATTATGATTTGATATATATATAGGTTAAACCTATAACTCACCAACATTTTTGTTGACGTTTTAAGCATGTTTATTCTCAGGTGATTATTAAGAGCTTCCGTTGTCGCATACTTAAATAAGGACTAGATTTGGAGTCCATGCTTGTATGATATTGTGTAAAAACTGCATTCAAGAAACTTATTTTGTTGTAACATATTTGTATTGTAAACCATTATGTAATGGTCGTGTGTAAACAGGATATTTTAGATTATCATTATTTGATAATCTACATAAAGCTTTTTAAACCTTTATTGATGAAATAAAGGTTATGGTTTGTTTTAAAATGAATGCAGACTTTGAAAAAGTCTCATATAGAGGTCAAAACCTCGCAACGAAATCAATTAATATGGAACGTTTTTAATCAATAAGAACGGGACATTTCAGTAACTGCCGGTTATAAGAACTGGTGGGCGCGAGTAGTAGTATATGGATCCATAGGGCTTGATATCCCCGTCCGAGCTAGAGCGCTAGCTTTTTAACGGACGTATGCTATTTGAGAAGCGTACACGTTGGTTTGCGTGTATTATTAAGATGATTATACAAAGGGTACAAATTATATATACGTTAAGTTTAGTTACCAGGGTGCTCAATTTCGTAGAATATTTTGATAAACGTTTCTGGATTGAACAACTGAAATCTTGTGATCCACCTTTATATACAGATTATGCGCAACATTAAAACTATGAACTCACCAACCTTTGCGTTGACACTTTTAAGCATGTTTATTCTCAGGTTTCTAGAAGTCTTCCGCTGTTTGCTTATATGTGATACAAGCTATGTGCATGGAGTCATACATGCTTTATTCAAGAAAACTTTGCATTCACAAAATCATCACCGTGTATTTTATTTTGACTTCATTGTCAACGGATGTATTATGGTAAACTATTATTTATGGTGATTGTCTATATGTAGAAATCATCAAACGTTAAAAACCTTAGAAATTGATATTCATTTATTGTGTACCTTTTGAAAAGAATGCAATGTTTACAAAACGTATCATATAGAGGTCAAATACCTCGCAATGAAATCAATGAATGACGTGTTCGTCTATATGGATTTGGAGTAATCATCACAGTTGGTATCAGAGCGTTGGTCCTAGTGAACCAGGTCTTGCATAAGTGTGTCTAACTGATAGTTGTTAGGATGCATTAGTAAGTCTGGACTTCGACTGTGTCTGCATGTCAAAAGTTTTGCTTATCATTTCTTATCAGAAATTACCTGTCTATCATCTTAAGTCTAAACGCATCTTATTGCATTGATTGCATAGATAGTGTATAGACAAAATTCATATCTTGGCATATCTATTACAGTAAACTTTGACTGCCATATTCTGAAAATTTCTCCGTAATTTACGGGATTTTGATATTATATATACATATGTAAATTATGTATTGAAGAGTACCAATCTAAATTCTATAATCTATTTCATATCAAAAATCATCTCTCTAATTATACAAGATGGATCACGTATCTAGTTCAAATTCTTTAAATTCCGACAGCTATTCTGATATGGATATTCACGTGAACTCTGAAGAAAGTGTAACTAGAATGGATCAACCAATCAGCCATCACCTACTCTGGATGAATTGGGGATGGGTTCGTAGCCTACTTAATCATTGGAGACAAGAATAAGGCGATCCCTTCCATCCACCACATTCACCTCTTGGCGAAGAACCCGAAGCACTTACCGGCGAACCTATTCGTAATACTATTTTCTCTCTCATTTCCAGAGTATCTCATCATGATTATATACTATCCCATATTATAAATCTTATTTATCCGATTGTCCGAACCACCGATCATCCCGGTATAATAGAAGAAGTCAACGAGCTTCGTGCTCGGGTAGTGGCTTTGGAAAATATGGTGCAAGGGTTACGAACACCAGCAGCAGCACCCGCAGCATAACCGGTACCACCATCATCCACACCAATAGGATCATTACCACCACCAACAACCACATCCGCATCACACGCCTCAACATCACAATCTGTACCTCGGATATCAACATCATACGCACCATAGGTACCAAGAAGTACCAGCAACGACAAACGATGAAGTATGGATTCATAACTTCATCGGAGAAACATTCTACGGCGATTATGTAATTTCTAAAGTTTAGAGATTATCTATTCTAGCCTTAACCTTAAATCAGATAGAGTAGAAACCCTTATCCGAATGGTGTAAGATACAAGCTAGACTTGTTTTACCAACAACATCAACAGTACCCTTAGCCTCACCAGCATAGTCAGTGCTGTCGACAACATCAGAATCAGCAGCACCTCTAACATCACAAGCTCCATCAGTTCAAGAAAGCACCGTGGACATCATTACGAGTCAACAACGAGAATATTGTATCAATGAGTTATGAAGTAATAACTCTATTCATCTAAAGAATTTATATGTATATCTTATATATATAAATTTTAAAACCATCATGAATCTTTTCGTACTAAGCTATTACGTGTGAATTTTAAGGGGTAGATACTCCTCGGTTAATTCATATTACTAATATGTTATGATGTACATCCTTCGTTAACAACTTAACCATCGTTAACTACAAATATCTATTTCAACTCAATGAATTCCATTTCATAATGAACTTAGTGTATTAATCAATTACATGTTTGATTTTACCCTTTTATCTTCGATGTACTCGAAACTTTCTAGAAAACATCATTTATATCTTATGGAGTTCATAAGAATTCCACGAGCATCAACATCCTTCACCGAGGAATAAGAATAAATAATGAAGTATTGATTTCATTAGTGAAATACTCCGCGAAGATTATATAATCCTTAATGTTTTAGAGATTATTCATTCAATTCAAAAATCAAATGAGCTTAATATGATATTAACTCATCAAATATGTATTACATCTGAAGAAGATATGCATACATATATTTTCATAAAGACGGTAATAATAAAAAAATTCTTTTGTACAAAGTATTAATTGTGAAATCTTTAACGGGTAGGTAATACTCGGGAAATATATAAGTTCACAATTAATATGTTATACTGTACATTCTTCAACTTTGATTCAAAAATTATTAACTATGCTCACAGCGATATACAATCGTTTCCATACAAATTCAATTACATATTCTGATTTTGAAAAATCAGAATTCAAGCCAAGATTTAACAGAAAACATCACTCTTAGATTCTTACATCTTTCAAATGCTATACTTTGACTTCAAAACTGTGCTAGAACATCACTTCTATTCATAAACCCAGAAAAAAAATGTGTATCGTTCAAAATTCTAGAACATCATATGTATCTTGACAATTACAATCTTCATGCAAACCCTTCAAACTTTTGAAAACACCTCGGATTGATAACCAACGATTCGGTTATGATAACTTTGAATGCTGATGAAGCAGCAAAAAATGTAAACGACCTTAACAGCCAAAAGTTTGATGACAAAGAATAGTGTGTTGGCAAAGCTCAGAAAAAGAGAAGGTTTGGAACTGGAAAACGGATTGAGCAAAGTATGAAGGAGGCTGTGGATAAATCACAAAGACTAAACCTGCCTTCAAAGAATCCAAATTATTCAATATCTGCTAAAGCCATTAACGAATACCTTGCTTCCGAATCTAAACCCTTGCGGACAATATTCTTCATCATCCTCTGATATTAGAAATTCTAAGATATCATCGTATCTTTCATTATAAATATCCTCCATATTTCTGGAGATAATTCCATAATCATTCTTATCGGAAATCAATTTTCTCCTTGCGATATCTGTGTAACATCATAAAAGAAACTATTTTAGTTTCTAAATTCTGAAACCTTCGAGTTTAAAATATGAATATTTTTGAAGAGGTGTTGGGAACTGAAGCATGAGTTAGTATAATATAATGACACTTGATCAACGTGATTATATTACAGTAAGTCATGCTGAGTTTCTAATGGAACGTGATAAAGGTTCACAGATCATACCCTCATTATAAACCATGTTATATAACTCTTTCATTCTATTTAACCTCTAAACTATCAAGAAAATATTTTCTTAATGATTCGGTCTTTTTCGAGGCATTCTGGTAATTTGACAAGTCAGATTGTGCTATTACCGTTTCTTTTTTAGAACATTAATTATGTTCATTTCGAAATTCATACCTACGAATTCTGGATCATTATTCGCTTGATTTAAAGTCGAGAAGATAAAACAAAAGCATGAAGCTTCAAAATATCAATGGGAGTATATATAAATCACAGTAAATTTGAGAGAGTATTAACTGCGGATGTCAATGATTATGGAAAGACAGAAGCAGAGACATCGAAATATAAGGGAAGATATAAAACTCAACAACCACCAAGAAATTACAAACCGTATATATCAATGCGTATAGCAATATAAAGACACAGGAGAATGAAAAACACTATAACCCCAAGGTAATGGTAGAAGAAAATAACTTCCTCCGGTGGTAGATGAAAAAGAAGAATGACAGATATGAAAGTTAGGAGTATATCAAGAATCAGAACTGGATGAAGCATTTTTTACAATCTTTTGAAAATAGGAAATGAGGAAGAAGATGTAAGAGTGATGAAAATAATGAAACGGAAGAGGTCAATTTATAGCGAAATATCAAACACAGCAATCGAGGCAAATTACGCATTTAATCAAAAGAGATCTTAATTTCCTTAAATTTCAAAGAATCAAATCTTATTTAGATTATGAAGATTTTCTATTCCTTAAATTACGGAAATCAATCATTAATACGTCAAGAGTTAAGACGAATCTCTATTCTTCATTTCACTCTTTTACGATAACTTCTCTCATACGCTTCGAATAATCGGATTGTTTTATCCATATTATTTAACGGTGATCAAACTCTATTTATCAACACATATACTGCATGAAAACATTTTTATTGTTAGTCATGACGACCTCACTCAAATTTCGAGACGAAATTTCTTTAACGGGTAGGTACTGCGATGACCCGAAAATTTCTGACCAAATTTAAACTTAATCTTTGTATGATTAACATTTCTGACACGATAAGCAAAGTCTGTAAAACTGAATCTCAAAATTTTTAAACTATTCAAATACCTTTCGGTTGTTCTCGACGATTCGCGAACAATTATATGTATATAGATACATATATATATATATATATATATATATATATATATATATATATATATATATATATATATATATATATACTATAACTTGAAAATGTAACAATGTATTAATTGTTTAATACCGTACATTAAACTTATTGGTTTAAATATTTATTTGAATATATATGATAAGTTGGAATATTAATTGTATGAATAACTTGCGACGTATATTAAAAACGTGTTTATGAATGTTGAAAATATATATTAACTTGGTCATAAAATGATTTGTTATTCAACAAATAGCGAGACAATGATTTATAAAAGTAAATGACCAAAACACTCGAAAGTTTAAGATACACTTAGAATGATATAGTTTACTGATAATTTAAGACTATATTTTGACAAAGGTACGAGTCACAAAACGTAAATTGCGAGGTTTTTAAGCGTACAAAAATGCGTTCGAGAAATCGGAACCGGGACATAAGTCGAGTGACAACGTACGAGTCATCGGAACAAAAATTACAAGTCAACTATGCACATGAATTTAATATAATATATAATTAATTATTTAAATTATATATATTATATATATTATATTTAATTATGTCGACAAATAAGAAAACAAAAAATATGTGAGCTGGATCTGACGGCCATGCGATCGCATGGGAAATAGGCATAAAACACATGCGAGTGCATGAGCTCATTCAAGTGCATGAGATTTGCACTAAAATCCCATGCACTCGCATGGGCATCAGAATCAGGAATTATGGCTATAAATACCAGGTTTCTGCTCAAGTTTTTTTACACTTATATTACTCCCTAAGTATTTATTTATTATATTATTAAGATTATTATTATTATTAATCTTAATATTTTTAGTAATATTATACATAAAATATTACGACGAGGTCATGAGCGTGTCACTTTCAAAACAAGCTTCAAACGGGATAGAACTAAGGAAATTATGGGTTATAGCTATGGAGGTTATGGGTAATGTTCATGTGTATTGTTCGCAAGTCAAACCTAGTATTTATCATCTCTGTTGCGTCTACGTACTTTCCTGCAATATTGAATCTCAATATTGATACGTGAGCATTCATATCTTATCTTTTATATATTAATAGTGTATACATGTCTAGTGCTCGAGTATATATTTATACATGCTTGTATGCTAAATTTCGTCGTTAAATAGTTTATAATGAATCACGAGTTAAATACATATATTACTGGTAAAAGGTATATGATATACATGTTTTCGGAAAGCTGGCAAAAAATCAATAACTTTTCATTTAGAAATCGCGTAATTTCGATGAACGAATCAAAAGATATGGTCAACTGAATTATAATTGATGTTAATTGGAATTGCTTTTGAATCTGCAATTAATATTTAAACAGCCTGTTTATGAGATTGATAAAATACTACTAGCCAAGTAAATGAATCCTTATATAAGGCACGTCTCGTTTTATTGAACAATTGTCAAAATTGACTTTTTGAAATGACTTTTGATAACTTTTGTATGTCGATCTCGAGCATTAGGATTGTGATACACTATAACCCAACCTAGTTTATTAGACATGTATTGACCAACATATGTTCTTTAGGTTGAGATCTACAGTTAATCTTGCATTCCGAGTTACGGTCACTTTTTGATGAATGACCTTATGTGCTGCTAAGGTGAGTTTCATATGATCCCTTTTACTCAATACATTTTTGGGCTGAGAATACATGCAAATGCTTTATTAACTGATTTACAATATTTATATGCATGAGTTTCATTTGCTCCCTTTTTAATTGCTTTTGCAATCTATATTTTTGGGCTGAGAATAAATGCACTTTATTTTTAAACGCAATGGATACAAGTACATACTAAATTGTACACCGAGTTTGAATGAAAATCCCTTAGCTTTGGTAACTAGTAACTGCCGATTATAAGAACTGGTGGGCGCGAGTAGTAGTATATGGATCCATAGGGCTTGATATCCCCATCCGAGCTAGAGTGCTAGCCTTTTAACGAACGTATGCTATTTGAGAAGCGTACACGTTGGTTTGCGTGTATTATTAAGATGATTATACAAAGGGTACAAATTATATATACGTTAAGTTTAGTTACCAGGGTGCTCAATTTCGTAGAATATTTTGATAAACGTTTCTGGATTGAACAACTGAAATCTTGTGATCCACCTTTATATACAGATTATGCGCAACATTAAAACTATGAACTCACCAACCTTTGTGTTGACACTTTTAAGCATGTTTATTCTCAGGTTTCTAGAAGTCTTCCGCTGTTTGCTTATATGTGATACAAGCTATGTTCATGGAGTCATACATGCTTTATTCAAGAAAACTTTGCATTTACAAAATCATCACCGTGTATCTTATTTTGACTTCATTGTCAACGGATATATTATGGTAAACTATTATTTATGGTGATTGTCTATATGTAGAAATCATCAAACGTTGAAAACCTTAGAAATTGATATTCATTTATTTTGTACCTTTTGAAAAGAATGCAATGCTTACAAAACGTATCATATAGAGGTCAAATACCTCGCAATGAAATCAATGAATGACGTGTTCGTCCATATGGATTTGGAGTGATCGTTACATAATCAGAATGATATAATTCGGGAATATTTTTAGAAATATCGTCTAACATCTTGGGATCTTCAAAACCCAACCCCCACTTATCACCATAAATCATTTTTGGTCTATTCATAATGATTGTTTGTTTTGAAAGTTCCATACTAATGATAGCTCTTGATTGCTCTTGACGATAAAGTTGTTCTTCATATTGTGCAAGTTGAGCTTTCATTTTTAAAGAATCTTTAGTGAATAGTGAAATTTTAGCTTTCTTCTTAATTATGGTTTCTTCCAATTGAACAATTTTCTTGTTTAGGTTGGTGATATCGGCTAAAAAGTCACGTTTTCACCCCGGTATTAAGGCCCAAAAACAAGAAAGTTTCGAACTTTATTGGCAAAATACCCCCTTTTTTGGTTAGAATTGAAGATCAATTGATTACGAAGACGGTGCAAAAAGAATCAAGAGAATCGGAGCTAAAACGAAGATTCTGGAGAGAAAACTGTGAAAGACAAGAAATCAAGTTAAGATCCAGCGAATCAGCAAGTGAAACGGCTTGACAAACGGGCTGCCAAATGGCTTGCCAGTATGGCAAATGGCTTTCCATATGCCCAAATCAAACGGGCATGGTAAACGGGCTGGCCTGGCAAATGGCCCCTGCAAACGGCTTGCCAAACGGCCTGCCAGCTGTTTGCAGGCAAAAATCAAGATTATTTAAAGGGTCTTTGTCATTCATTCCAACACACACTTCAATTCACTTCTTTCTCTCTCTTGTACAATATTAGTTATACTTTCAAGGTCTTCGAACCCATGCGGGAAATCTAGTACCCGGAGAAGAACGCCGAAGATTGTATTAGGAGCGGTCTGGAGTTTGAAGTTGTCACTTTTGTATTCAGAACTCGTTTAATCTACTGGTACTTCTATCCCTTATCTTTATATAATGTCTTCTATCATTATGATTTGTGATGTTGTTGCCATGATTAGCGGGTAGTAATCTTTAGTGTATGCTATGATATAGTCAGTTATAATGCCGAAATAATATTATGGTATGTATATGTTGTTGAAATGCTTTCCGATTATGCATTAAACCCAATCACTTTTCCAACTAATAGAACGTAGTTATTAGCTCTGTTATTGGGAAGTCGCGAACCCCAATTCGGAGTACACTATCTGTTTCACCCTTTGGTAACAGAAGTCTATCAGATACAACGCAAGATCGACTGAGGCACATCGGTTGTAGTAAGTCTATAAAGCTTTGGATTCCGACTGAGGACACTTTCGTAGTGAAACATCTAACTAGACCCTTAGTACATTGTCGGTCCCACACCATGCTAGTGTAGTCACCAAGAATATAAACTTCGTACGTGCATGCTGAAGCACAACGGTTGTTGTAAGCTGTACCTCTGCGAAGTAAGGCCATGGAACCCATTCAGTGCTGATTAGTACACTTCACCATAACGCGGTCTCAAGCATTGCACCCCGCTTGATGGATTATTATTTAATTAAGGAACTATTTGTTTAAACACATAAAGGATTGGACCGTTAGGATAACTGAACGTGTTCATGGAAGTCAACTTGACTTGGCCATGGTGTCCTTTATGGTTGAACTCTTTTAAGGGCCTAACTTGAAATGACCCGTTCATACCGATTATAAACGATTCATGATAGTTGATTTCATTGCGAGGTTTTTGACCTCTAAATGATACATTTTACAAACATTGCATTCGTTTTTAAAAGACAAACTTTCATCACATTGAAAGTTGATGGCATGCATACATTTTATAATATATCCAATTATAAATGACTTAATAATATTCTTAATGAACTCAACGACTCGAATGCAACGTCTTTTGAAATATGTCATGAATGACTCCCAGTAATATCTCTAAAATGATCAAATGCACAGCGGAAGACTTCTTTCAAACCTGAGAATAAACATGCTTAAAAGTGTCAACCAAAAGGTTGGTGAGTTCATTAGTTTATCATCAATATTCATTTTCATCATTTTTATAGACCACAAGATTTTTATTTCCATTTCTCATAAATATACATCCCATACATAGAGATAAAAATCATTCATATGGATTGAACACCTGGTAATCGACCTTAACAAGATGCATATAGAATATCCTCCATCATTCCGGGACTCCCTTCGGACATGATAAATTCGAAGTACTAAAGCATTCGGTACTTTGGATGGGGCTCGTTGGGCCTAATAGATCTATCTTTAGGATTCGCGTCAATTAGGGGCCAGTTCCCTAATTCTTAGATTACCAGACTAAAAGGGGCATATTCGATTTCGATCATTCAACCATAGAATGTAGTTTCAATTACTTGTGTATATATCGTCAAACATATAAAGACCCGTCCTAATCTATAAGAATGAATACAATAACATATGATTACATTGCGAGGTATTTGACCTCTATATGATACATTTTACAAACATTGCATTCGTTTTAAAAGACAAACTTTCATTACATCGAAAGTTGACAGGCATGCATACCATTTCATAATATCCAACTATAAATGATCTAATCTGTCATTTACTTAATCATAATCTTTACTGAACTCAACGACTTGAATGCAACGTCTTTTGAAATATGCCATGAATGACTCCAAGTAATATCTTTAAATTGAGCAAATGCACAGCGGAAGATTTCTTTCAATCCTGAGAATAAACATGCTTTAAAGTGTCAACCAAAAGGTTGGTGAGTTCATTAGTTTATCATAATCGATCATTTTCATAATTTTAATAGACCACAAGATTTTCATATTTATAAATAGAACCTCTCGTCTGCATAAAGATAAAATCATTCATATGAATTGAACACCAGGTAACCGACATTAACTTTAATGCATAGAATATCCCCAAACAAAACATCTCGTCTGTATAATATTAATCTCGAAGTACTAAAGCCATCCATAACCTGAATGGGGGTTATATATATATATATATATATATATATATATATATATATATATATATATATATATAGGTCCAATAGATCTATCTTTAGGATTCGCGTCAATTAGGAACAGAACCTCTCGTCTGCCTAATTCTTAGGTTACCAAGCTAAAAGGGGTGATATTCGGTTTAATAATCCAACCATAGAATGTAGTTTTGAGTACTTGTGTCTATTTCGTCAAACATTTATAAAAGCAGCGCATGTATTCTCAGTCCCAAAAATATATATAAAAAGGGAGTAATGAAACTCACAATATTGTATTTTGTAGTAAAAATACATATGACGAAACTGAACAATGCATGGTTGGCCTCGGATTCACGAACCTATATCATTCATATATGTATTAAAACATATAACAAGTTAGTATATTAATAATATTAATATACTTGTTATATTTAATGATTCATATGTCATGTTTAATAAATAATTTAGATATATTTATTTTATATAATACTTATTAAAAATATAATAATAGAGTTAGTTTATCTGTTTTAAATATGATTTTATATATATCCAATTGTTATTTTAATAATAATAATGCTACTTGTAATAATAATAAAAATGATAATAATAATAATAATAATGATAATACTAATTATTATAAATGGTAGTATTAGAAATAATATTGATAATAATGATATTAATAATTAATAGCTCCTTTAAATCAGAATTTTTACTTAAGCTTAATTATATTACTTAAATCATAACTTAATTATAATACTTTTATTTCATAACATTCTTCGTAATATCCTAATATCTTAAGATTTTAATGGTTTTATGTCTGTACGTACATATATATAAATATTCTGTTTATAAATTTTCATGACCATAACTATGTTTTTCATATCTTAGTCAATATAAATTTTATAGTTATATACATACCTACTTATTCAATGTCATAAGACTTTAGTTCATAAACTTTTAATACTTAATATTAACGATAATCTTATTTGTAGCTATAGTCATAATAATAATAGTAAATGATCTAAATGATAAAAATTTTAATAATAACAATACCTATAAGGATATTGATAATAGTAATGATATTATTAATGATTATACTTATGTTAATAATAATAATAGTCATAATTATAATAATAATAATATTAATACATGTATTAGTAATAATAATAATGATAAAATTCATAATTCATAGTTTATAATAATAATAATAATAATAATAATAATAATAATAATAATAATAATAATAATAATAATAATAATAATAATAATAATAATAATAATAATAATAATAGAAGAAAAATAAGAATGTATACCCTCGGAGCTTTTCTAAAAAGAATGCCCCAGACGAGGCTCGAACCTCCGACCTCTCGTTACCCGACACCACCCTCTAACCATCCTTCTGTCTTTACTTTTCTGATTAAAACTACAACCCCTAACTATATATCCAATATCTATCTGTCTGTTTATCAGCCTTCTTCCTCAAGAGTTCCATGGATCCAACAACCATCAAAACTAATATAACGACTTTATGAATTCAATTACGACCTGTAAACAAACATGGATTGGATTGGGTGTTAATGATTATCAAAGAAAAACGAAAAAATAAAAAAATTTGCCTCTGCTGCCGTCGATGTTTGAAGAAGAGAAAAAAAAAATGAATTCATTTTTGAGATCGTATTAGACAAAGTTTATAACACGAAATACTTTGTAAATCAATCTTAGAAACTTTTGGATTCGTCAATTGAACTTCAAACATTGATACGAACTCGAATTTGATCATGAACAATTGTTTGAATTTTTCAAATCGAAACTTTGACTCGATAATTAGAACTCGATAGTAAAAATTGGGGTTTCGAACTTTGCAGATAGTTTACATAAAGTAATCCTAACAAAATAGCATTATTACATTTTGTAATTTGATTCGTTTTCGGAATTTGGCAAAATTTATCAAGAACAGAGATAAATGGGTTATTTTTCTAAATTTTGGTTTTCAATTTCGATTTGCAGAAGGTTATAGCTTTATGTAATGATAGATAGATTATAATTGAAGTTTAAAAAAAAAAATTTTGATCAATTTGTCTGCAAGGTACATCGATTATGACTGGTAATGATTTTTGAATCAAACAAATCAATCAGGCAATAAAAAAAATTAAATTGATTACTAATTTCAACTGATTTGTACCTTTGATACAGCTATGTAATGACTTTTAGTAATATAAACAAAATCATATACAGTTGACAAGAATTTGAAACTGAATTAGGATCCTATGATCAATGATACGTATTAATATATGTATATATACTAGTAAATATATATATTTATCTGTATATGTATTTATATATATAAATATAATCGTATATTATATATATGCATATTTTTATATATCTGAATTTATATATCTTGTTTATATATTTGTATTTAAATGTTAAATTTCTAATTCTTATAATTAACTAGTATTATTATATTAATATTATTAATAATACTAATAATAATCTTATTAATAATAATAATAATATTAATAAAGAGACTAGCACTACAAGAAAAATGCTCCTATAGGACCCCCAATTTGGTCATATAAAGCCACTTTATAGGACCTACCAATGGGAGTTGTATCTAACGCGGTCGTATTAAGTATTGAAATTAAAAGGTGTCCTAAAAGGTCATAAGATTATGAAACCAATGATCAGGTCCTATAATATAATTAACAACCACAAAGAAAGGTCCTTAAAATACATATTAGGAGTCACTTTTTGAAAAATGAGACATACACAAGGTGTCTCAAAAAGTAAAAATATATGATATAAGTACCAACAAAAGTGTCCTAATAAAAAGTTATAATTCGTAAGGACCAAAATAATGGTCCTATTGTAAAAAAATAATACATTAGTACCAATAAACAAAGTCATAATCTAACGATACACTAGTTTTGTGATGCCTCGTACTAAATCAATATGTACGGACCATCAACAACAGGATCATTACAAGGTCAAACACTATATGTTGTTTCAAAATAAGTTTGCATTCATGAAAAGAGGTAACGTCAAATTTTTTACAACCAAAAGTATGCTTCTACGAATAGCAAGCAATGATAATAGTATGTGACCCATAGATCGTTACGAATACATCGTTTCAAAGATAAACTAGTTTGAATGCAAAATAAACGTTTCATGCGGTGACATCTCTAATAAGCGCAGCGGGTGTCTACAAAGCATGACTAGTACAGTGGGAGCAAGCAACCCTTAAGCACCTGAGAAAAACATTCTTAAAAACGTCAACACGAATGTTGGTGAGCTATAGTTTAAGTATAACAGTAATGTAATGTAGGCCACGAGATTTCAGTGCTTCAACAGCGTTTCAAAACAGTATGAAAAGTATATGTTTATCCGTGGGCACCCGGTAACTAACTTAACGTAATAATACCCCCTAAAAGTGCACTTGGCGAGTGCGTATGTTTACGAAGTATTAAACACCCGTTAAATGCTAGCGCGACTAGCCCGAGTGGGGATGTCAACCCCTATGGATCCATATCTAAGATTCGCGTTCACCGGTTCAAAGACCGATGACTAAACGTTACCGAGCTAAGGGGAAAGTTTATGCCGTTGTATAACCCACACATATATAAAGTTTAAGTACTCGTGCCTAGTATCTAAAACGTAAAATGCGCAAGTATTCTCAGTCCCAAAATAGTTAAAGTAAAAAGGGATGCTATAACTCACAGTGAAAAGTAGTAGTAAAGTTGATTCGGGAAAGTAAGCAAGTATGTTGTCCAAAAGGTCCTCAACCGAAGTCAAAAGTTACTAAGTCAGTAAATCGTCCCCAAAGGTTTAAAAGTATGTAAATTAGGTCTTAAGTATCATCATCATTCATCATCAAACAAAAAGTACAAAGTAAGTTTCATTAAAGAATAAGGTTTGAAACAAAGGCTGGCTTCGTTCAGTCGCCACGGCCTCTATGCAAACTGAATTGAGGTGAGACCTGTGGCCATGGCTCCGTATATGAGTCCCTTAGTTGTTGTAAAAATTCCAGAACCAAACTCGTCTTCGTTTGACCGTGGCGACGGTTTAATTGCGAGTAGGTCAGAATTTTCAGCACACAACGTTAAAAGGACATAGTGACATTCGGAGGGCCATAAATCCTAAACCGTAACTCGGATTAAGACGAGTCTTAAATGAAAAGTCATCTACATGAACTGATCAAACTGAAAATCAACTTTACAGTAGCCCAGGTGGTCTGATCAGTTCCAAAAAACAGTAAACAATGTGTTCCGGTGGGTTCTTGGTGCTTGATGCTCATCACGGTTCTCATCCTTGATGCTTGTAGCTTCAAGTGTACAACTCGTTGATGGATTTGCATCATCTTTACCAAGTTTTGACCATCATAACACTAGTGTGTGTCTAAGATATGTAGCACAACTCATTTAAGAGTTGTATGTAGTTAGATGAACCAAAGTTACATCAAGATCTTAGATCCGACACATACAAGAGTTCTAATAACAATATAAAGCTATAAACTGGAAAGTAAACTAAATAAACAAGATCTTAAGTTGTAAAACATAGTTCTTAGTTAGATCTTGAAGATCCTAGACCCAAAAGTCTAGATCTAAAGTTCTTAAGTTAGATCCTAAGTTATAAGACTTGGATCTTTACTTTAATGAAACCATAAGTTATGAAACTTAGATTTTCTTCTTGTAAAATGTATATAAGCTTACAAGCTTTTGTTTATAACAAAATTAGAAGACCATAAGCTATAGAAACTTAGATCCAACATAAGTATATGAAGTTATAACTAAAAAGTTAAACTTCCATGTTCTTGAACTTACAAAGTTAACTTTAGTTTCAAGAAGTATGAGATGAAGGTGAACTAGTAACACTTGACCAACAAACCACAAATCACGAAATTAAAACATGTATAAAGGAAGAAATAACTTAAATCTTCAAGTAATAAGTTCATTGTTGTTCATACTTGGAAAGATTCAAGCCAAGGCTTTGATCCTTAAGAAAGTAAACCTTAAGTTTACAAACATGAACACAAGTATGGTTATAACTCATGAACTTTTCTTTTAACAAGTTTTATGGAGAAATCAAACTATAAACTTGATCCTCTTTGGTTCTTGTATGTTCTTGTGTAAACAAGATAATATGAAGAATAAACTAGAAAGTTTGATTCTTACAACTAGTAAGTAAACAACAACAATTACAAGTAAGTAAACAACAAACAAAGAACAAGTAATGATGATGAATGAATTCGGTTTTGAAGAGAAAAAGAAAAGAGAAATAGAGTTTGTAACTTACAAAGTTGAGAGAAAAATGAGAGAAAAGAGAAGTGTGGAATGAAGTGTGTGTAAAAGTGAAGTAATACACTAGTAATTATGTAACAAAAAAAAGAACTCCCTCATACCCCCATGGTGGACGGTTTTTGGGGACCAAAAAAGGAAGGTCAAAAACTTACTTTCAAGCATGGGAGAAAGGTGTAAGCTTAGAATGGTATTAAAGTTAAATGGTATGGGAAAGAGGTGTAAGTATGCATGTAACTAGATTCCTCATGACTAATTAATCCTTGTTCTTAATCTTAATAATTCATTAGCTTAATGATGGGCTAACGAGTCCATTAAGAAAGTAGGGTGGGCTTCCAAGTCCATTAAAATGAGTCCAAGTCCAAGTAACCAACAAATAATTAAAAAGCCCAAGAAATTAACTACTAACCTTAGTTAATTAAAAATGATTAATAATAATTAATCATGAATGTAAATAATATTCGAAAATATTATTCGTGAAGCGTACGTGTGTCACAAAGACAAGTCGGGACATGTAAAGTCCATTACGGTAACAAGTAAGCATTAGTAAACACTAAGCTTAATTAAATAAGCCCTTAAGCCAAGTAATTGATATAATAAATAACAATCAAGTTTACGCAGTCATAATATTCCAATTACGACAAAAGTTTGACGTGTACCAAGTACGTATCTCGTTTAAAACGATAAGCGGCAACAACGGTGGTAAAAGCATTCAGGGATCAAGTTAAGTGATCACACACTTAATAGCATGTAGTAAGACATTAACGAAGGTAATTAATCATGATTAAAGATCCCAGAGCATAAGCTAGCTCAGTACGCACAAATACGCAGTTTCGTGAAAGCACAAAGCACAAAAAGTAAATCGAAAAAGCCGGGTCGTTACATTACCCACCTGTTAAAGAAAATTTCGTCCCGAAATTTTGAGAAGTGACCAACAATGGTACCGTATTCGAATAAGAAGGAGCGTATCAAAGTTCCGTGAGACTCGTAGGCTCAGAAATGAGTTATTTACCTTGAAAGGTACTTCGGCGTATGAAAGTAAGAATAGGTATATGCCATTAATTAAGTCTCTTATCCTAAGAGATCAACAAATTGATTTCGTTTCTGTTTAACAAGAGTATGTCATCTGAATATATGTCCACAAAAGGAAAGATGGTGTTTTTAGCCTTACATGCATCTTCAGTAAGCTGGATGCAGGAAATGCATCATGAATGTTACCAACCCCTTTATTTCGGAATGGGGCCATAGGCATAAAGAATCCGGTATTTAAGAACGTTTCCTTTGAATAATTGAATTGAAATTTTTAGCTGGGAGTGACTAATCGGACTTATATGCAATGCAAGCCGTAACCATTTATAGTGTCTTCAGGACGGTCTGAACGAACAATGAAGGACATCACCTATTTTACCATACTGCAGTGAACTTATCCTTAGATGAAATGAAAGCACAGTTAAGTAATGTAACTTCATCCCTTCAGTTACATGTCGAAGTTAGGGTTAACATTCACTAGGACAACAGATAGTTGCAACCAACGAAGGAAGAAATATATAGAGTATCCACATCAGCTCCGTAAATGTTTTAAGCCGTCCCTTCCCAAAAGGGATAACAAGATTCATAGGTTCTCAAAGTATCTTATATTACATTTCTAAAAGAAAGTCGCACGAAAGGCGTGAGAGTGAACTCTTCGAGTGGTTCGTTCTGAATTTATCCGTGTACTTAGGGGGTGTGCGAATGAGAAGATACGTGAACTCTTGGTCCTAAAGAATGGTTTACTCTAAGTGAAAAGAATCACAAAAATGATTCCTGTATCTCAACATACTGATTCATAGAGATGATGTTTACGAGGGTGTTGCGTTTAGTCGTGAAATATTGAGAGTAGAAACTCATCTAGTGCCTTTCCTACAAGGGGTGACCATTTAGTGTACTCTGAAAAACTGATTTATCGGCCCGCGTTTTCGCCAAGTCTAACCTTAAAAGGAATATTCTATGAGCGCAAAGACTTCCCAACCAACTTCATAAAGTTTCCATCCAAAGCGGTTCAAGAGTTTTTAACAAAGATCTTAATGGTAAGTTTCATCCCTAATGGGGGGCGAGAGAAAGTGTGGTCCATACATGGGGTAGTCTAATACGAAAACCTTTAATAGAATCAACCAAGAAAGTTTTGAAAGACCTTTAAACGTTTGATGTGACAACATAAACGGAACGAAGTTCCTAGTAAATTTAGAAGTAGGTACAACGTGTACCATTTTGCACAAAACTCTTTGACTTAAGTTGAATAACTCGATAAAGGAGTAATTTTTAAATAATTTGAAGATATAACTTAGTATGTACTAACCAAAATAAGTCAAGGTAAATTTATGGACTTAATTATATACATACATATATGATTTTATAAATCGCATAGGTGACAGAAAATTTTATTACTTTCATTTGTCCATAAATCTCGTGAGGACCACACGAATAATCAACGTGTAAAATTTTTGATAAACATAGCTTTTCGTATTTCAGAGGTTGCGATTTGAAGAAAGATTGAGTGGAAAATCTTTAAATTTTTGGGTGACAAGTTACTAAGTAATGAAAACTAATGACATAAATGTAGTTTTGGTAATTATCAGGACACAAGTCTTTGGGCCAAAAATATTCACGTGCGAAGCCGTTGCTAAAAAGTGAGGTACGAAGGATAGAGCACGAGGATGAGAAGTTAATCGCTTCTTGAATTTGCAAAATGCCAAACAGGTCATGACTAATAATAAAGTCGGAATACTGATGGTGTTAATATCACTAAATGAGAGTTTCTTGGAATGAGTCAGGACTTAGAGTTATGTAAGAAATAGCATTGTTCCCACGGGTGTGGTGAAATAAATCCATGGGGTAACGCAATAGTTTTGAATGGTGTAAGTGTTAGTGGATGCCCGAAGGCCTTGCATGACGTGGTAGTCAGTGCCCTTATCACATACACATGAATCTCTCGATTTTGACGGTTATAAAGTCTTCATGATGACTTGGATACAGATAAGCAACGAAAAATTTTATATAATAAGCAACGAAATTTTTATAGAAATTGTTTATGGTGACAATGTAAGAGAAGAAACGAAGTTCTTAGTAAATTAGGGTTATGTACAACACGTACCGTTCAAAGTATAATATCTTTTGAATAAAAGATTTGATTTGTAAAAGTGAAAGTAAAGTTTCATATGTATTTGTCAAAAATAAGTAATCATTTACTTTATTTTATATAACGGGTACGATTTCAAAAATTTGCATGAATGACAGATAAAATAAATTTACTTTTATAAAACTTTGAGATGATCTTTCCGTAAAATAGTGGGTGAAATTTTTTTTTTTTTTTTGGCAAACAAAATTTTCATATTTCAGTGGTTTCAAGTTGGAGAATGATTGATGAGGATCGATTAAAAGATTTTTTGAAAACTTCAGGTGATATTTGAACAACAATGTTACGAGGTAATGAAAATTATTTAAATGTGGTTGATGACTATTAGTAGGGCACAAGTCCTTTGACCAAAAATGCTTAAGTGTGAAGTTGTTGCTTATAAGTGAGATACGAATGGGAGAGTATGAGGATGCGAATTAATCACCCATTGATTTTGGAAAAATTTCGAACTGTTATGACTAATACCGAAGTAAGAAGGATGATGGTGTGGTTATCATCGAATAAGGAATCTCTCGGAATAAGTGAGGGTTTTAAAGTCGCGTAAGAATTTGTATCAAATAAGATTCTTGGGTAGCCATCGCTGAAGTGACGAGATAAAATTTCCTTTATGTATCGTTGTGCAAGTTTGTCCATTGTATCGGTTTCTCTTGTGGGTAGAAAGTGAGCAGATTTGGTGAAGCGGTTAACAATAACCCAGATGGATTTTAACTTGCCATTCTCGCGAGGTATACGAAAAATTTTCTCACTATAAATATCCTTCGCTTTCATCCTTGAAAGTCAGTTCATTCCAACTATTTCATCAAAGCTTCCTAACTTGAAGAGTATTAGGTTAATCTTAAAGTTCATCGCAACTATTGCATCCAATTTCCCAAATTGATGGGTGTTAGGTTAATCTTAAGGTTCATTCCAACCAATCTTATTATACTGCCGTGAATTTTTTTTTTTTTTATCAATCTTCTCAAATAACATATGCATGTGCGTAGGTAACTAATCATTTTCAACTACTACATTAAAACTTCCAAGTTTGGTTAATATGATGTCATCTCCAAAAGACCCACCTGTTAATCTTAAAGTACTACCTTAAATTATTCCTCTAACCATTTGCTTGTCCTATAGAATACTTAGTCCTCATGGTTGTTATGGCTTATTATTCATAACGCTAAGATTCTTAGATATAAGGTTTCTATCGTTCTGGTATTAAACAACTCCGAAACAATAAAACGTTGTGACGAAATTTACCCTAGCTAAAATCAGGATTCCATGCGAGTCTCCATAACGATTGCTTTACCGCAGGTAAGTTTAAAGTTTTTCCTATATGGGAACTTTTTCCTTAAATGCCCAGGGTGTCGATATCTATAACAAATTTTTGGGTTATCAATCCTGCAATCAAGGCCCTTCTTGTACAGTAGTTGGGCTACGTGGTTATTCTTTCCCTACCTTTAACAGGCTACAATGTGTATGCTCAAGTGATTCCTGCCAAAAATTTTCCCTAGATCACCCCATATTCCTCATGTAGTAACATTGGAACTTCTGCATGATTTACTTCAATATAATCACGCTGGCCTGGCGTCATTATATTGTACTAAATCGTGCGTTCATTCCAATATCATTACATATGGTCAATGTAACGTGGTCACTTCCAATTATACTCAATTTCATCTAACGGTGCTTTATCTATGCCATCTCAAAACAGAATCTACATAATTAATCTCACAGTTTCTCGATGCGGGTGCGTAGGTTCCGTAGGTCATGCTCAATGCCTAAGTATAGAAGTGTTGTTAGGTCGTCGAGTAGTGGTAAAGAATGAAAGAGCTAAGTGACGGTCATGAGAACGTACGGGATACAAGTCAACTAGCGGAAACTGAACATCCTTCTAATGTTCATATGATGTACGTGGCTAATTAGGGTGAGCTCGGGGTGTGGTTATTCCGACAAGTCCTCGCATATCTCCTCCTCCGAGGATCAACATTAGTGAGTGTGTAATCCGAGGGGTACTCCTCTCTGGTTGCGTGAAGTAATGTTTCGATCTTTGGACCGGTGAAACAGCAGCAACAACTGGATTACAATACTAATCCTTAGGGTGAGACGAGTGGGAAAGTAGTTCAGAAAAATATCTGAACTGGGAAGGATAAGTCCTCCACGTCGGTACAGCGAATAGTAGACATGTAGCAAGAGCGTAATCAGGCATAACAACTACAGCAGCCTAGATCGTTTACAGCAGCACGTAGCATGGCAATAGTAACAGTATCATACCGAAGTAACATGTTAAAAGTAGATAGTAGCATGCAGTAGCGAGAGTAAGCAAAAGCATACAGCGAGTTTACATAGCAGTAAAAGGAAACGGTAGCATGCAGTAAGTTCATACAGTAGTAGAAGTAAGCAGTAACATGCAGTAATATAATACAGTAGCATGCAGTAGTGAAAACAGGTAGCAGTGTACAACATATATCAGTAAAAGTAAGCAGCAGCATGCAGCAAGTTCCGCATAAACAAGTTAACTAGCAAGTTGTAGATTAGTCCTATTAGTGAATCCTACTCGGGTCGGTCCAGACTCACTAATGCATCCTAATTCCCTACAGCCAATGCTCTGATACCAAATGTGATGCCCCGTACTAAATCAATGTGTACGGGCCATCAACAACAGGATCATTACAAGGTCAAACACTATATGCTGTTTCAAAATAAGTTTGCATTCATGAAAAGAGGTGACGTTATAACCAACGTCAAATGTTTTACAACCAAAAGTATGCTTCTACGAATAGCAAGCAATGATAATAGTACGTGACCCATAGGTCGTTAGGAATACATCGTTTCAAAGATAACCTAGTTTGAATGCAAAATAAACGTTTCATGCGGTGACATCTCTAATAAGCGCAGCGGGTGTCTACAAAGCATGACTAGTACAGCGGGAGCAAGCAAACCTTAAGCACCTGAGAAACACATGCTTAAAAACGTCAACACGAATGTTGGTGAGCTATAGTTTAAGTATAACAGTAATGTAATGTAGGCCACGAGATTTCAGTGCTTCAACAGCGTTTCAAAACAGTATGAAAAGTATATGTTTATCCGTGGGCACCCGGTAACTAACTTAACGTAATAATACCCCCTAAAAGTGCACTTGGTGAGTGCATATGTTTACGAAGTATTAAACACCCATTAAATGCTAGCGCGACTAGCCCGAGTGGGGATGTCAAACCCTATGGATCCATATCTAAGATTCGCGTTCACCGGTTCAAAGACCGATGACTAAACGTTACCGAGCTAAGGGGAAAGTTTATGCCATTGTATAACCCACACATATATAAAGTTTAAGTACTCGTGCCTAGTATGTAAAACGTAAAATGCGCAAGTATTCTCAGTCCCAAAATAGTTAAAGTAAAAAGGGATGCTATAACTCACAGTGAAAAGTAGTAGTAAAGTTAATTCGGGAAAGTAAGCAAGTATGTTGTCCAAAAGGTCCTCAACCTAAGTCAAAAGTTACTAAGTCAGTAAATCGTCCCCAAAGGTTTAAAATTATGTAAATTAGGTCTTAAGTATCATCATCATTCATCATCAAACAAAAAGTACAAAGTAAGTTTCATTCAAGCATAAGGTTTGAAACAAAGGCTGGTTTCGTTCAGTCGCCACGGCCTCTATGCAAACTGAATTGAGGTGAGACCAGTGGCCATGGCTCCGTATATGAGTCCCTTAGTTTTTGTAAAAATTCCAGAACGAAACTCGCCTTCGTTTGACCGTGGCGAGGGTTTAAGTGCGAGTAGGTCAGAATTTTTAGCACAACGTTAAAAGGACATAGTGACATTCGGAGGGCCATAAATCCTAAACCGTAACTCGGATTAAGACGAGTCTTAAATGAAAAGTCATCTACACGAACTGAGCAAACTGAAAATCAACTTTACAGTAGCCCAGGTGGTCTGATCAGTTCCAGAAAACAGTAAACAATGTGTTCCGGTGGGTTCTTGGTGCTTGATGCTCATCACGGTTCTCATCCTTGATGCTTGTAGCTTCAAGTGTACAACTCGTTGATGGGTTTGCATCATCTTTACCAAGTTTTGACCATCATAACACTAGTGTGTGTCTAAGATATGTAGCACAACTCACTTAAGAGTTGTATGTAGTTTGATGAACCAAAGTTACATCAAGATCTTAGATCCGACACATACAAGAGTTCTAATAACAATATAAAGCTATAAACTGGAAAGTAAACTAAATAAACAAGATCTTAAGTTGTAGAACATAGTTCTTAGTTAGATCTTGAAGATCCTAGACCCAAAAGTCTAGATCTAAAGTTCTTAAGTTAGATCTTAAGTTATAAGACTTGGATCTTTACTTTAATGAAACCATAAGTTATGAAACTTAGATTTTCATCTTGTAAAATGTATATAAGCTTACAAGCTTTTGTTTATAACAAAATTAGAAGACCATAAGCTATAGAAACTTAGATCCAACATAAGTATATGAAGTTATAACTAAAAAGTTAAACTTCCATGTTCTTGAACTTACAAAGTTAACTTTAGTTTCAAGAAGTATGAGATCAAGGTTAACTAGTAACACTTGACCAACAAACCACAAATCACGAAATTAAAACATGTATAAAGGAAGAAATAACTTAAATCTTCAAGTAATAAGTTCATGGTTGTTCATACTTGGAAAGATTCAAGCCAAGGCTTTGATCCTTAAGAAAGTAAACCTTAAGTTTACAAACATGAACACAAGTATGATTATAACTCATGAACTTTTCTTTTAACAAGTTTTATGGAGAAATCAAACTATAAACTTGATCCTCTTTGGTTCTTGTATGTTCTTGTGTAAACAAGATAATATGAAGAATAAACTAGAAAATTTGATTCTTACAACTAGTAAGTAAACAACAACAATTACAAGTAAGTAAACAACAAACAAAGAACAAGTAATGATGATGAATGAATTCGGTTTTGAAGAGAAAAAGAAAAGAGAAATAGAGTTTGTAACTTACAAAGTTGAGAGAAAAATGAGAGAAAAGAGAAGTGTGAAATGAAGTGTGTGTAAAAGTGAAGTAATACACTAGTAATTATGTAACAAAAAAAAAAGAACTCCCGCATACCCCCATGGTGGACGGTTTTTGGGGACCAAAAAAGGAAGGTCAAAAACTTACTTTCAAGCATGGGAGAAAGGTGTAAGCTTAGAATGGTATTAAAGTTAAATGGTATGGGAAAGAGGTGTAAGTATGCATGTAACTAGATTCCTCATGACTAATTAATCCTTGTTCTTAATCTTAATAATTCATTAGCTTAATGATGGGCTAACGAGTCCATTAAGAAAGTAGGGTGGACTTCCAAGTCCATTAACATGAGTCCAAGTCCAAGTAACCAACAAATAATTAAAAAGCCCAAGAAATTAACTACTAACCATAGTTAATTAAAAATGATTAATAATAATTAATCATGAATGTAAATAATATTCGAAAATATTATTCGTGAAGCGTACGTGTGTCACAAAGACAAGTCGGGACATGTAAAGTCCATTACGGTAACAAGTAAGCATTAGTAAACACTAAGCTTAATTAAATAAGCCCTTATGCCAAGTAATTGTTATAATAAATAACAATCAAGTTTACGCAGTCATAATATTCCAATTACGACAAAAGTTTGACGTGTACCAAGTACGTATCTCGTTTAAAACGATAAGCGGCAACAACAATCGTAAAAGCATTCAGGGATCAAGTTAAGTGATCACACACTTAATAGCACGTAGTAAGACATTAACGAAGGTAATTAATCATGATTAAAGATCCCAGAGCATAAGCTAGCTCAGTACGCACAAATACGCAGTTTCGTGAAAGCACAGAGCACAAAAAGTAAATCGAAAAAGCCGGGTCGTTACAAGTTTGGTACTAAAGGAAAAAGTCCTAATATGCACATATTTTACTTTAGTACTACATAAAGGGTCCTAATACAATGATTTTTAAGGATAGAACCAATAAAAGAAGTCCTAATATAAATATTTGAAACGTTAAAACCACAAAATAGGTCATAATATATAAAAATATGATACTTTAGTACCACATAAAGAGTCCTAATATAATTATTATTAAGGTTAGTACCACTAAAAAATGTCCTAATAAAAATATTTCACACCTTAAAACTAAAAAATGGGTCTTAATAAATAATAATAATATGATACTTTAGTACCACACAATGTGTCCTAATATAAGGAGTTTTAAAAATAGTACCACTAAAAAATAGCTAATATAAATATCTCAAAAACCTTAAAACCACAAAATTGGTCCTAATATATAAAGATACTAGATTTAAGAGCCCGTGCGTTGCACGACAGCTCTCAAAAATAGAATTTGAAGATGTTAGTGATGAGATTGAGTAGCTGTAGTATACAACTATAAGTAAGAAACTCTTAGGTATTGATAACATTTGTAATGAAAGTAAATGTATTGAAACGATTAGTATTATTGTAAAGTTAAAAATGAATACAATTACAATGTAGCTTTCCATTGTTCATAGTCAATTATATCATCTTCAACATTACCGCACCAAGTTTACCAGAAGTCAGAATGATCCAATTTAACAACACAACTTCTAAGAAATTGAATTCATGAATAACGTGTAAAATTATTTGAGTTTATTAATTATTGTTGTGAGCTGTACATAGAATAGTCAATGTAGTATGATAATGATATGTATGTTACATCATATAAAACTCTTTATACAAAACCCCCATATCAAAGTAGTGGTACAAATACCCCACTAACATTATATTTACCAATTGCATTTTCATGCAATGTTTATAGTTGATACATGGGTGAATAAGTTTATATACTTTCGGTTTTGGGACACTTGTTACAACTTAACACATTTGCTACTTATTGGCCGGACATTTATATATGATTATATCAAGTATAAATGTGTTATCCAGTAAATGATTCATTTTAGTTAACAACAAAAAGCACACTAAAGAAACAAAAGGATTCACATTTTTGGAGGCTCTTAGGAATATCAGTAATGTACCTATATAAGAATAAACACCCTAAAGACGAACATAAGGTGTAAAACTTGCCCGTTTTGACCTGCAGACATACAAATCGATATCAGTAATTAATATGATTTTAACATCATGTAACAGAGAGTTGGCCAAGAAATATCTCAATGTATAAGTATCTAGTATGAGTGCAGGAATAAACGCAACCCAAAACTTGAATTGTCTTAGCTATAAGGGGTGAGCAGATCAACCAATGAAAGTTAGTACACCAAATCTTTTGTCAAAAAACCCTTCGGAACGGGCATGTCTATTACCAAAAATAATACATGTTGACCATTACCTACCTCACATGACCCACCCAGTATGCCATTTGTAATTTGGTTGTGTCGAAGAAGAATGTGCCAAGGGAATCCTAAAGGTAGAACACAAACACACCCCCTATTGCACGAAATGCATAAAAGAGTTGTGTAGGAATCAAAAGGCCACTACACTTTTATTTAAGAAATCTATACTATCTAAAATTAAGAACTCAAATGCTAAAAGTACTTTAATTTAAGAGACAAGTTCTAACTATGCATCAACAAATAGCTGCAGTAGCCTCAAGATTTATGGTTCATTAGCCCCTTGGATTAGTAACCAACAATGTGATAATAACTCCACAAAGCTGAGTAATTCCAACTTACTAAATCGGTTAAGTTTTCAGTCTGGTTTAAGGTATAAAAACATATTTTTAACACTTCCCATAGTGATAACATTTATGATCATCAATATTCAAACTATGCATATTGAAGCCTAGTTAATAGGTAATAATAGAGTACCGTTTATAATATAATCAAGTTGAATATTGAAGTGTTTTCAAAAGAGGAAGAATTTGAATGTACACACTCTGAAACCAATATCCCCTAGTGTCATGTCAATCGGGCACTCTTCGACTCAAAAAGCACCTCGACCATAGTAATACACTCGAGGGTCATAACTCAATAGCAAAAAGTGGAGCGTCGTCACTTTCATAATCCAATCTGCCTTCAACTGGTCCATAAGACCAAAGTTAACATTGTGGAGACCACTCGCATCATAGAACATACCTAATACATACAACAAAGAATATTATTTTCTTCCTATTTGAGTACGTGTAGAAAGACATGTTTGCAAGTAAACCAAATCCAATCTATACAAAATAAGGATTGTTATCGTCACTACGATAATACGAAGACAAGAAGAATAAAACATACATGTATATAGGTACATACATGTACACAGGTACATACCAAAAAACAACACATAATATACATTTAAACAAACCTAATATTATTACCAAAATAAAATAAGATTAATTGTATTCAAGCTTTGAAAAAAGTATTTTAGCTCAATCATATCTAGTCTGACAAGTACCAACAAATTGCAAATTTCGGCCCACACCTAAACCCGCTCAAGTTGACACCTCTAAATGTAAGCAAAAACATGTGAGTTGCTGATAATACAAACATAAAATGTACCTGAATCTCCCTAAGTTTGCCTCTAACAATTCCATAAATTATCTCAGCGATAATGATCATTTAGGTAAGCTTACTTCTTCAATCTTCCCTGTGAAGCATACCAAATGATTTTCAGATAATTACCACAAGATCCAAAACCCTCATACTATAGTTTGAAATACAATACAAGTAAACTATAAAGTAGATACGGTACTGCCAAGTGTGAGTTAATCGTATCACTTCGGTGTCATACGCGTAACCATATAGTACTTGTTTGATATATTTATATAAATGTAAAAAAACCGAGTAGCACAATATACAAATTAGAGGATGAATTAACTTACTCATATTACCAAAATAATTATAACTAAAAAAAAATAGCATACCTTTGACCTTAAACTTATAGATTAATGTACAATTGATGAAAAAGCTTTTCATCTTAAATACAGTTTTGTTAAGTTTTAAATTGGATCAGACAAACTTAATAAAAGGGTATGATACACTTGTTACGCATAAGGTTTAAAAATAATTGTTCATGAACTTAATAAAAGGGTATGATACACTTGGTACCCATAGTTATCGTCCCAATTTTGTGCTAAATTGCTGCATAAGGTTTAAATACAGTTAGATATCAAAATCTGCCCAATATGTTCAGACAAAGCAACGTAATTGTATCATACCCATCTATTAAGTTTGTGTAAATCCTCTTTTTATCAAATATTTGGAGTTGTATACTGCTTTCTCTAATTCCTCTTCTAGTCATGTCCTCTTTCTGAGACTGTAAATGAATTTTACAGATATCAAAACGAAAGGTTATTCTAACTAATCAATAATGTAGTAACATATCCTCAATCTAAAATATAAATATACAACTGAATAAAAAAATGTCTAGCCTATATTGTTATATCGGCGACACGTAGAAGACCCGCAACTTAATTATAATCCATCATGTTTAGCTGAATTATCATAACAGATATTCAGTTTCAGTTTTAGCACAAAATCTGAGTTCGAATATCGTCTTGTGCTTTGAAAAAGAAGAGAACTAATCGTATATCGAAAAGTAATGTACAATGAATTAAATACAAAATATGGTCATAGGACTCTTTTAAAATTTCTCAATCCAAATTGTTTTTCATTAACCATTGTCTAGAGCCAATAAACTAACAATTACATAAATGAAAATACAAATAAAGAGTTGAAACAGTATATAATATGTAAAACGTATAACAATCAATTCAACGACAAATACAGAGGTAATAAGTTGAAGTTGTTCTAAGAAAATTGACAGTAGGGAAACCCAAACAATGAATCAAGGGTTTAACGTCCAAGATTGAAAATTTCAATTATGATGCTTACATGGAATTTCCGCTCACTTTAATTGTGTTCAAACAGGTTGAAAATCATCTTATTCAAACGAACAAAAAACGAAACCCTAACGTACCATTATTAGATAATCGGTGACCTAATCGATGATAAAAAAAATTCAAAACCAAGATTGTAAACTGATAAAAAATTGAAGACGAACATACCTGTTGATGAATTTGAATTTTGAATGATGCAGAGTTCATCCACAATTTTGAATGTAGCAGATGGAGTGGAGATGGGGGCGAGTCGTGAAATTTTTATCTGCGTGAATTTTTCTTCAGCAAATGAGATGGCCAACGTGGATTTGGAGGTGATTAATTAGAGATAATTGTGATTAATTAGTTAATTGTTATAATTCAGTAGGCTTATAACTACCTTTAGTGGTTTGATTCTTGATGTTATAATTCAGTAGGCTTATAACTACCTTTAGTGATTTGATTCTTGATTTAGAATACTAATAATGAAGTGTAAGAACAAAGATGATAATGGAGAGAAAGAAAGAAACACTTTGTAAGTGTGAGAAATGGTGCAAGTTTAATGCTTGCATTCATGAGTATTTATAGCCTAAAATCTCAATATAAAAATACATACTTTGTGTACCAAAATTGACTATATGTATACACCAAAATTGACTATCCATATCTATATTATTATTATTATTATAACACTCCCCCTTGGATAGCAATTTTATTTTGTTGAAGATCAACTATAAATTACTGCCTCGTTAAAAACCTTGCTAAAGAAAACCCAGTGGGAAAAAACTTTAGCTAAGGGAAAAAGAGTGCAGCATGGAGTTGACTCCCCCTCAAGTAGACATCGCTTCAGCTGTTACATCTTTTGAACATGTCTCATGCCAATGTTATGAACGTGTGTTCTGAAAATAGCAGTTGGAAGTGCTTTCGTGAAAAGATCAGCAGAGTTTTTGCTAGATTGCACATATCTCATTTCAATCTGGTTGTCCTTAATGAGATTTTGAGTGTATGAGAAGAATCTAGGTGGTATGTGTTTTGTTCGGTCACTTTTGATATACCCTTCTTTCATCTGTGCTATGCAAGCTGCATTATCTTCATAGATAGTTGTTGGACTTTTATCGCGTTCTAGTCCACAAGAATCAGTAATGAGTTGTGTCATTGATCTCAACCAAAAACATTCTCGAGTAGCTTCATGTAATGCAATCACTTCGGCATGATTTGACGATGTAGCAACAAGTGTTTGTTTTTGAGAACGCCATGATATTGCAGTACCTCCATTTAGGAATACATATCCAGTTTGAGATTTAGCTTTATGTGGATCAGATAAATAACCTGCATCTGCATAACCAACCAAATCTTGTTTTGATTCGTTAGAATAAAATAATCCTAAATCAGTAGTTCCTCGAAGGTATCGAAATATGTGTTTGATCCCATTCCAGTGTCTTTTGGTAGGAGCAGAGCTGAACCTTGCCAACAAATTAACTGCAAAAGAAATGTCAGGTCTTGTACAATTTGTAAGATACATAAGAGCTCCAATTGCACTAAGATATGGTACTTCTGGTCCAAGAATGTCTTCTTGATCTTCACATGGACGAAATGGATCAGCTTCAACATTGAGTGATCTAACAACCATAGGAGTACTTAATGGTTTTGCCTTGTCCATATTGAAACGTTTCAAAATCTTTTCAGTATATGTTGTTTGATGTACAAGTAAACCATTAGGCATATGCTCAATTTGTAAACCAAGGCAATACTTGGTTTTTCCGAGATCTTTCATTTCAAATTCTTTCTTTAGAAGTTGAATGGCTTCATGGATCTCTTTATTTGTACCTATGATGTTAAGATCATCAACATAAACAGCTATGATCACATATCCGGATGTTGTTTTCTTAATGAAAACACAAGGGCAAGTAAGATTATTTGTATACCCTTTGCTTATCAAGTAATCACTTAATCGGTTATACCACATACGTCCCGATTGTTTTAACCCATATAAAGATCTTTGTAATTTAATCGAATACATTTCTTTGGGTTTTGCATTTGATGCTTCTGGTACCTTAAATCCTTCAGGTATCTTCATATATATATCACTATCAAGTGATCCATATAGATAAGCAGTCACAACATCCATGAGATGCATTTCTAAATTTTTAGAAACTGCCAGACTGATTAAGTACCTAAAAGTAATTGCATCCATAACAGGAGAATAAGTTTCTTCATAATCAATTCCCGGTCTTTGAGAAAAACCTTGAGCTACAAGTCTAGCTTTATACCTTGTAACTTCATTTTTCTCATTTCTTTTTCGGACAAAAATCCATCTGTATCCTACAGGTTTCACATCTTTAGGAGTGAGAATGATGGATCCGAAAACTTTTCTTTTATTGAGTGATTCTAATTCAGCTCGTATTGCTTCTTTCCATTGAGCCCAATCATGTCTATTTTGACATTCAACCATAGATGTTGGTTCTGGATCATCATCATTATTCATGATGTCATATGCAACATTAAATGAAAATTTCTCATCAAGATTTTTCATTTCATTTCGGTTCCATAATATTTTTGAATATGCATAATTGATTGCAATTTCTGTATTGACATCATCAATCTCCTCTGCAGTAGGAGTACTGATTTGTGGTTCTTCTTGAACACTTTCTTTTACTTCATTATCAGCTGATTTTCTTTTTCGAGGATTTTTATCCTTTGAACCGATTGGTCTTCCACGTTTCTGACGTGGCAAAGATTCATGAGTGACGTTATTGCCAGCTTTTGGAATTTCAATTCGAGCTGGAGTATTTACTGCTGGTATATATGATTTTGTCACCGTTTTTGTATCTGTAAATGCATCAGGCAATTGATTTGCAAGTTCTTGTATATGCATTATCTTTTGAACTTCTGTCTCGCATTCTTTTGTGCGAGGATCAAGATACTTTAATTGAGGTTCACACCATGAAACATCATTTTCTTTATTTTTCATTTCTCCCCCTAATCTAGGGAACAATGTTTCATTAAAATGACAATCAGCAAAACGTGCTGTAAAAACGTCACCTGTCATAGGTTCAATATACCTTAATATTGAAGATGTTTCATATCCAACATATATTCCCAACCTCCTTTGAGGACCCATTTTTGTACGTTGTGGTGTCGCAATTGGAACATACACTGCACAACCAAATGTTCTAAGATGGGAAATATTTGGCTCTTGACCAAAAGCAAGTTGTAGGGGGGAATATTTATGACTTGCACTTGGTCTGATGCGAATCAATGCAGCAGCATGTAAAATTGCATGACCCCATATAGATACAGGGAGTTTTGTTCTCATTATCAATGGTCTAGCGATTAACTGTAAACGTTTAATCAATGACTCGGCTAAACCATTTTGTGTATGCACATGAGCAACAGAATGTTCAACAACAATTCCTATAGACATGCAATAGTCATTAAATGCTTGAGATGTAAATTCACCAGCATTATCAAGTCTCACCCTTTTAATGGTGTAATCAGGAAAATGAGCTCTCAATTTAATAATTTGGGCAAGAAATTTTGCAAATGCCACATTACGGCTTGATAACAGACAAACATGAGACCATCTGCTAGATGCGTCTATTAGAACCATGAAATATCTAAATGGTCCACATGGTGGATGAATTGGTCCACATATATCACCTTGAATTCTTTCAAGAAACATTGGTGATTCTTTCTCAACCTTAAGTGGTGAGGGTCTAGTTATCAATTTTCCAAGAGAGCAAGATGTACATGGAACCATTGTATCATGATGGATTTTTCTATCCTTTAGTGGATGTCCATGAGTACATTCAATAATCCTTTTCATCATTGTTGATCCTGGATGGCCTAATCTGTTATGCCATAAACTGAATACACCAGGATCAATATATTTTTCGTTAACTACCATATGTATTTCTGGTACATTTATATGTGTATAATGTAATCCAGAACTAAGTCTTGGCAGTTTTTCAACCACATGACTCTTGTCAGTGATACTTAAATATTTCTCATTTTCTGTTGTCACTGACTGATAATCATACCCGTTAAGGTATATGTCGGAGAAACTCAATAAATTTCTGCTTGACTTGGGAGAAAATAAGGCATCATTTATTAAAAATTTTGTACCATTTGGTAGTATGAAATTTGCCTTTCCTATCCCTTTTATCAAGTTAGCAGGTCCTGATATTGTATGTATAGTTCCTTCCGTTGGTTTTAGATCAATAAAATATTTCTCGGATTTAAGTATAGTGTGTGTAGTTCCACTGTCTGCTATACAGAGATCTCCACCACTTGATTGATGTTGTATTCCATCAAAATTCATATTGAACTTCATATATAAGAAATAAATAGTGAGTACATTAATATTACACAATATTTTAAACGCAAATAGATAGTACTGAAACATTTAGCAAACATAATGACAAAGACAGGCGATATTAAATCGTTTATTTTTCAAAAGACACACAACTTAAACATTCAAGAAATCTTCATATAAATCAGATGGTTTCTCAGTGACTGTTGGATCAATATTATCCACAAAATTTACTTCCTTTTCTTTACCTTTCAGCGAATCCTGATACATCTTAACAAGATGTTTAGATGTTCGGCAAGTATTAGCCCAGTGGCCCATTCTACCACATCTGTAGCAAGATTCTTCAGAATTTTTAGAAGAATTTTCTTCAACATCTTGTTTAATGGGCTTGTTTTGTGGTTGATATTTATATTTTCGTGGATTACTATTTCTTTGACCACCACGGCCACGACCACGACCACGTCCACGCCCATTACCATTACCATAAGGATGGTTTCTACCATAGTTATGGCTTTTGGCATGATGATGGTGATGGTTATTATAACCACGACCTTGCCCGCGTCCTTGTCCCTGTTTATAATTATTTGCAGTATTTGCTTCAGGGATTGCAAGTGTACCAGTAGGACGGGATTGCTGATTTTTCATTAATAGCTCATCATTTTGCTCTGCAACTAAGAGATATGAATTAAGTTCAGGATATGTTTTGAACTTTAGCATTCTCAAATTTCTTTGCACTGTGATGTTTGCAGCATTCATTGTGGAGAAAGTTTTCTCCATCATGTCTGCATCACTAATTTCATGTCCACAGAATTTAAGTTGTGAACATGTATTATACAGAGCTGAGCTGTATTCATTTACTTTCTTAAAGTCTTGGAACCTTAATGTTCTCCATTGTTCCATTGCAGCTGGAAGTAAAATTTCTCTTTGATTATTGAATCTGCTTTTGAGACCTTCCCATAAAACATGGGGATCTTCTACAGTCACATAATTATTTTGTAAGCATTCATCAATATGTTGATGAATAAAGCAACATGCCGTAGCTTGTTCTTTTTCAGAACAAGTGTTGTTTTCATTTATGGTTTCAAGAATGCCCATTGATTTAAGATGCATTTTTACTTTTATAACCCATGGCATGTAGTTGTTTCCAGTTGATTCTAAAGGAGTAAATTTAAGCTTTTCCAGATTCGACATTTTCTATTATCAAAAATTAAAACAAACATCATGATAAATTAGAGTCAATTTATATTCATAAGTATATAAACATTAAACATAAATTTAATATAACATAAATGATAAGTAGGTGACAGTGTCGACCATGTGTAAGCAATCATAAATAAATGTTATATAACAAAAATATAAATATTAGTAAACATAAATGAAAATTTGGCGACAGTGTCGACCATATATTTTTTCAGGTGGTATAACCGACCTATATCATTCTGGTGGTATAACCGACCATATATCATTTTGGTGGTATAACCGACCATATATCATTTTGGTGGCAGAGCCAACCATATTTAGTATTAAGATTATCGTGCTGATAACGTGTTATAATTCAGTAGGCTTATAACTACCTTTAGTGGTTTGATTCTTGATGTTATAATTCAGTAGGCTTATAACTACCTTTAGTGGTTTGATTCTTGATGTTATAATTCAGTAGGCTTATAACTACCTTTAGTGATTTGATTCTTGATTTAGAATACTAATAATGAAGTGTAAGAACAAAGATGATAATGGAGAGAAAGAAAGAAACACTTTGTAAGTGTGAGAAATGGTGCAAGTTTAATGCTTGCATTCATGAGTATTTATAGCCTAAAATCTCAATATAAAAATACATACTTTGTGTACCAAAATTGACTATATGTATACACCAAAATTGACTATCCATATCTATATTATTATTATTATTATAACATTAATTACACATGTCAGACTAATTTTTATTATTTATAGTATGCAATAGATAGATAGATAGAATAGATGTTAATTTAATACCACATAAAAGTATCCTAATACAATGATTTTCAAAGTTAGTACTACTAAAAAAAAGTCCTAAAATAACAAATATTATTAAACTTTAAAATCAAGAAATAGGTCATAATATATCAAAATAAGATGTTACTTTAGTACCATAAAAAAAGCCCTAATATAATAATGATATTATATCAAGCTTATTAAGCCATAATAATAGGTTGTCCTATTAAGTTATAGATTCGATTCGGATATTCGGATCCAGTTTGAATATTTAGGTCCGATTCGAATAATCGGACCCATATTCAATATATGGCTCTAGTTCGGTTAAGCTGGTCCAGCTCCAATATTCGAATCAGTTTGGTTTTCAGATTTTAGGTGGTTTTAACGGATCCAATTTTTCTTTAATATAATTATGGACCCACAATTGATAATTGATACTAAAAAACATATATGAAATAAAACATAATTATATTTCAATAAATTATTCTCTTAACACAAAAAACACTAAACATAAAAAATTCATAAATAATCCAACAAATAAAGAGTTTAAATAACATTTGACAAATAAAGTAAAGATAATAAAAAGCAATGCCAGAACGTCGTGGATTAGCATGCATCTTTGTTAATCCAAAGGTACCACCTACAAATAAACCATCCGTATATTTATAACCATAAAAGTGCATGGTATAAAATTTAATATTAACATAAATTTATGGTAGACATACCGATGTGAACGTAGAAGGCCACGAGATAGACATGCCTATAACATCTTCAACTGTAAAAAAAATCATATGGCCTAACCAAATATTTCCATACTACACGAGCTATTCTTAGAAGGCCCACGACCATGTTGTTTTTATCTCTACACAAAGCGCATCATAATCCAAAAGAATAGCTCGTGTAGTAGTTCGTTTATAAGCCGATTCAACGGATTTTCAGGGTCATATTTGTGTTTTGCAACGGTAGTCTTCCAAGCTCATCTTTACAAACCAATCACTTTACGCCTGCCACAAATTAACGAAAAGGAATACATTATAAGTTTATAACATTAAATATATTTCCCTTAGATGTTAATTTTTTAAACATTAATTTACTGAAACTGCATTTTCCAATTATATATGCAATTTGCCAAAACAAATAATACATGCACTCTTTCTAAAAGGTATAAAGTGGAAATACCAACTTATGTCTCGGGGTAAAGCTTCTCTTTCCTTGACGGACCGGCGCCGGTGAACCAAGTAGTTCCACATCTTTCCATTGCTTGCCGTTTCAATGCATTATGATGAAGTACGAAAATATACCATCTCATTACCCCTATATTATTAACCCTATATACTAAATGGCATACTAAATGGCATTGGATTCTTGGTCGTTTTAGTTATATCGCGGTTTCATTTTAAGTTTGCGTTCGCACTACAAAAGCCCCTCAACTTTCGCACAAATTACACATCGCCCCCTCAAATTTACACTTTTTCAGTGGTAAAAAGTGTAAACATATAATTTTTTTAAAATAAAAAAAACTTACTCCACCCGAATTTATAACGGGCTCCATCTTCTCGCTCGGTGCGAGTTAAATTTTTCCGAGGCCACCGTTCAACTCGAAAAAATCTCACGAAACCAACGGGACTAACTATATGCGAAACGGACATCGTTAAAAAAACACTAAATAACGGGCCCTATATTCACGCTCGGTGTGAATTAAATTTTTCCGAGACCACCTTTCAACTCCTAAATGACATGGGATTCTTGGTCGTTTTAGTTATATCGCGATGTCGTTTTGAGTTTGCGTTCACACTATAAAGGCCCCCCAACTTTCGCACAAATTACACATCGCCCCCTCAAATTTACACTTTTTCAGGGGTAAAAAGTATAAATATATAATTTTATTAAAATAAAAAAAACTTACTCCACTCGAATTTATAACGGGCCCCATCTTCTCGCTCGGTGCGAGTTAAATTTTTCCGAGGCCACCGTTCAACTCGAAAAAATCTCACGAACCCAACGAGACTAACTATATGCGAAACGGACATCGTTAAAAAAACACTAAATAACGGGCCCTATATTCAAGCTCGGTGTGAATTAAATTTTTCCGAGACCACCTTTCAACTCGAATTAATTTTACAAACACGACGCGACTAACTATACGCGAAACGGATATCGTTAAAAAATTAAATATTTCGGGCTAAATTACATACATATACATACACGTCCAACAAACAACCCAACCTATTATATATATTAGGTACCAAACAAGGTATATCCAAATTCGACCGCGCACCGAATACAACCGCAGCAACGCGCGGTCGAATTTTTTCTAGTTCAATCTAAACTAGAAAGTGGTCCGGGCCCGCTTTGCTGCGCTTAAAAGCGGAAATGGATTAACTGGTTGCTACGATAACTAGTTTCTCTAACGATAGCTCGATCATTCCATAGACTAAGATCAACAACATTGTCACTAAAAATAAGAAACACCTGTATAATTATAAAATGAAGCATAAAGATTTGTCTTAGAATACACTTGGCGGATTTGTTCAGTAGGTACTTGAACAAATAAAAGCCAGAAAAGAGTAGACCAATTATCCACGAATTTTCTTTATTTACATCAGTCATATTTTCAACTTAACAATAACATCACAATAAAACTTCATTTTATAGTTCAACTTTCATTAAAATCCCACTTCAATTGTTTGCTTACCTTCCATTGCATCACTAAAGGTAAAAGTTAGGGTCAATTTTTTTTTTGAAAGGCAACAAACTTTTCATTACTATTAACAATAGGTACAAGAATACAAGCAGCATGTGAGGCATGCTTAAAAAAGAAATAATGGAATCAGGAAATCGAATATAACGAAACTAAAACAGTTTACAATCCTGTACAAGTCGAGAGTTAAGAAGAAAAATTAGCCATGATCGTCGAAAACGCTTGGGTTTAGGAGCCATTGCCCCCAATCGAGCTTAGCTTTTTTCGATCTTCTAGAGATCCACTCAAAGGCTCTTATTTGGACTTCACATAGAGCCATGGGACCATTGTTTTTCTTTTGACGAAATAGAGTATTGTTTCGGTTGCGCCAAATTACGTATCCACACCCATTCGATAGCCTTCCATATGGATGAATGTTGGTTGATTTGAGATGGGTCATGAACACCACGGAAGAGCTCTTCCAAATTTGAATATGATGGACGAGACGCTTTCCACCATTTGAGTACACGAGCCCAAAGATCCTTCGCAAAATTACAGTGGAGAAAAGTGTGGTCAACCGTTTCTAAGTCATTATTGCAAACTGGGCATCAAACCGAGTCCAAATCGACACCACGATTGTCTAGTTCGACCCGGACCGGGATCCTTCTCTTTTTTACACGCCATATAAGAATTCCGATTTTTTGTGGAAGGATTTGGAGCCTGTCTGTTTCATGTTGTGATGCGAGATGTTGCAGTTGCTTGGAATCAATCATTTTAGACAGTGTGTGTGTCGAAAACTGGCCATTAGACTGCAGTATCCATTCCCACTTATCCATGCTACCGTTCGAAAAAGAGAAACTGTCCAGCAAAGCCAAGAGTTCTTGTAGCTCGGTGAGTGTTCTACCCGATGGATCTCGCAGCCAATTCCATGAGAATACCAATTCATCACCAATTTTTCGAAATCTGTTACTAATCAACACATCTTGCTCGAGCTCAAGCCGAAACAGCCTTCCAAATTTTTCAGCAAGTACCTGATTTCCTAGCCATTTATCTCTTCAAAAGAGAGTGTTATCACCTTTACATACAAGCTTCACGAAAGAGTTAGAGAAAGATATATCAAGGTTATCGATGACCCTGCCCACTTTACAAATATTGTTCCATACCGTCCCCATTCCCGAGCCTTGATAACTAACCCCCAGTCCCCCGTCTTGCCCGTATAAGCTTGAAATAATTTTTACCCAAAGAGCACCCTTTTCATTGTGAAACCGCCACCACCATTTCCCCAATAAAGCCAAGTTTTTGGCCTTTAAGGACCCGATGTTTAACCCCCCGCCCTCATATGGAAGAAGAATATTTTCCCATTTTACCCAAGAGATTTTTGTATTTTTACCCGACCCGCCCCAAAAGAAATTACGACGCAAACCTTCGAGCTTGTTGATGACACATGATGGGGCACGGAATAGGGAGAAGGCATAAAATGGAAGACTACTAAGGACTGATTTTATAAGGGTAAGGCGGCCACCAAATGACATCGCCCTTGCTTTCCAATCCGCTAGCCTAGCATGGCATTTATCTAGGAAGGGTTCCCAATCTCGAAGATTTCTCATTTTTTTCCCGATAGGTAACCCGAGGTATGATAAAGGGTATGTACCGATTTGACATCCAAACTTTCTTGCCATATCATCCACATTATTCTTTTGGACCCCGAGACCACAAAACGAGCTTTTTGAGACGTTTACTTTTAGACCCGAGAAAATTTCGAAGCACTTGAGGACTTTGAATATGTTCGAGATATTTCTCTTGCGCCAGTCACCAAAGATAATTGTGTCATCAGCATATTGTAGGTGCGAGACCATGATTTTGTCTTTCCCGACATCAATCCCTTTGTAAAGACCGACATGGACTGCATGTTTGATTAAAGCATTTAGACCCTCAGCAACAATAATAAACAGATAAGGGGATAGTGGATCTCCCTGGCGAATCCCTCTTTGGAGTGTGAACTCCTCAGTGGGTGAACCGTTAACTAGTACCGAGACCGAGGCTGATGAAATACATGAGCTGATCCACTCCTCCATTTTAGTCCGAAACCCATTCTTTCAAGGATTTTATTTAAGAAATCCTAGTTAATGCTATCGAATGCTTTTTCAAAATCAGCTTTAAAAATTAAGCACTTCTTCTTAAGTCTTTTTACCTCGTCGAGCATCTCGTTTGCAACAAGGATTCCATCCAATATGAATCTACCTTTCATGAAAGCACTTTGCTCCACCCCGATGATTTTGTGGATAACTCTTTGAAGCCTTTTTGAAATTATCTTTACAATGATTTTATAAAAACTTCCTATGAGACTGATGGGGTGAAAGTCACCTAGATTCATGGGAGTTTTCTTCTTTGGAATTAAAGTTAGAAAACTTGCATTGCAGCCTTTCGAGATCGATTCCTTGGACCAGAACCAGTCCACAACCATCTTTAGATCATCTTTTAAGAGCCCATAAAATTTCTTGTAAAAGTTCAAATTCACACCGTCCGGGCCCGGGCCTTTTGATGGCTCGCATTCTTTAATGGTGTTCCAGATATCAGCCTCTGAGAATGGGGCTTCTAACATTTCAGCATCCTCAGAACTGATACGGTTGAAAGGTAGCGAATTCAGCGAGTTAAAGTCTGGGTTATCAGTTTGGTTTTCCTTAAATAGTTTACTGTAGAACTCGATGATTTCTTTTTTAATGGCCGAAGGCTGCTCATCCCATACCCCGTTTATATACAGACCCCGGATGTTTGAGCAATTATTTCTTCTCTTGATTGAAGCATGAAAATAAGCTGTATTATCATCTCCATCTGTATCCCATTTCACTCTAGATTTTTGTTTAAGCATGTCGGATTTTTCTTTTTTCTTTTTGAGCCAAAGGATCCGAGCTTTCAACCAACTTTCTCTATCTTCATCCGATATGGGACCATTATCAGCCTTCGATTCGAACTCTTCAGTTTCTTTTTTCAGTCGCTCAATATCTTTATCAAGGTTTCCGTATTCTGATTTACTCCATGATTTGAGAGCTGCTTTCACGTTCTTGAGCTTGTCTCGGAATATGCAGTCTGCCCTATGGTCATGTACCTGTGAGTTCCAAGCATCAACAATTATCTTTTCAACCTCTTTCGATTCCAACCAAGTGTCGAAAATCTTAAAAGGTTTAGGTCCGAAGTCGTTGTTATTGTCCCTGATGATAATCGGGCAATGATCTGATGTATTGCGATCGAGAGCTATAGCAGTGACATCTCCCCACGAAAATAGGAATTCTTCATTTGCCAAGAAACGATCCAATTTACTGAATTTTTTGCCGTTATCACAAATACGGGTAAACCTTTTCCCCAACAGTGGAATCTCGATTAGGTGATTGTTTTCTATGAAATTGTTGAAAATCTTAGCTCGTCTTTCAATGAAGCGACTGTTTTGCCTTTCCTCTCGACACCTTACTTCGTTAAAATCACCCCCGAGTATCCAGTCCACATCCGGATACGACATCAGATGTTCCAAATCACCCCAAAATTTCATTTTATCCACGTCGTTGTGTGGTCCATAGACATTAACCACAATCGTTTCTTTTTCTTTTCCTAACCACTTACCTTTGATAGCCAGGAAATGTTGACCCTCGACTGTATGGTTGACATTAAAAACGTTCGAATCCCAAATAACAAGCATACCACCCGATTGCCCTACTTTAGGTTTCTGAATAAAGTTGAAATTGGCTGCACCCCAGATCATCTCGATCCAGTTGTCATCTACAACATTACATTTGGATTCCTGGACCAAAACTATATCTGGACGTTCTTTTAACCTCATTGACCTGAACCATCCTATTTTACTCTCCTTTCTATCTTCACTCCCGAACCCACGAATATTCAGAGACATGATCTTCATAATTAACAAATTGGAACGAATCGTGTATCAAAGGAGATGTCTATTGGGGTTTTTCACCCCAATGAACCCCTAATTTGCTCCCAAAATCTTTTAAACCAACACTTTCGGAGGATAGCTGAGAGGTGTTTGTCGGTTTCTTACAGTCTTTTTGCGAGACAGAATTGGATTTTTTCTTCAGACATTTTGGAGTATTTCTTGCAAGATGTTTGAAATGAAGAATACGGGAAGAGGCATTCCATCGCCTCACGCTGTTCCATGAGTTTACCTTAGGATTTATGCATGTTCGTTCTTTGCGAGGGGGAAGGTTAACGTTGGTATTATTGAGAGTGGTAGGTTTAAGACGATTGTTCTCATCTCCAGGATTATGGTGACTTAAAACAGTTTTGTTGGGAAGGATTTTGTCTCGGTGAATTGGATCTATAGGTGGTTGTGAATGGGGTTTGATTTTTGGTTTACAGGTTTTTTGTTTGTGATGAATCGATTTGGTATGATTAGTCGTCTTATCAATTTAGGAGCATGTAGGTGGGGGGTTAGGAGTGGTTTGGGCCAAGGGTTGAAACAGATTGGCTACACGAATTGGACTAATAGGGCTATTGGAAGATTGGTTACCAGGACTAGGTTTGTTGGGCTCATGAGAAAGGTGATTTGCTGGACAGGTGTTTGGAAGGTTGGGCTTGGGTGAATTATGGTTGGTAGACATACTAATTCTAGATGTGCTACTAGGGCTACTAGATTTGTTGGGCTCGTGAGATTGGTAATTTGGTGGGTGAGTGTTTGGAAAGTTGGGCGTGGGTGTAGTATGTTTGTTGGGCTTACTATTCCGATTTGGGTTAAAGGAAGAGTTGACGGGAAAAGAATGGTGATAGGATGGTGATGCGCTGGAAAGGTTTAATGGACTAGGCATAGGGGTGGGGTGATCATGATGGGTGGGGTCAGAGAAGTTATGATTTACCTTGGGAGTGGATGAATCACAGCCGACAGAACCGTTAACATTCTCTGTATTATCTTTATTCGTAGTGCAACCACCAATGTCATTTGGAAGTGGGCCACCGCCTTCATAATTGTCATTATTAAAATTTGCACTTGTCTCCATGCACCTAGACGCATGATCTCCCAACATGTCGTCATTCTCTTTTGTCGGACTGAATGGTTCCGGCACCGATTCCGGTACCGATCCCGGTACCGTTTCATCGTCGGAATTTTCACTGTTATCATAGTCTTCATCAGGATCCCAGTCAGTGCAACTTTCATCATCTCCCATATCCATTTCGATGATATCCCGAATTTCTTCAGATGCTCTAATATATACTATTGATTTGTCAATTTTTGCTCGGATGGCTTCTTGGATAGGATTACAAGATCTTATTTTGACTAGGACTTTTCCTGCGATTAGATTTTGGTTGTTTTTGTTGATATCGCAATTACAGGTATCGATTATCGGTCCCCACCATCCTGCCAATTTCCTGAAGTTAGATTCTTTCCAACAAGAAATTGGCATGCCATACATACTGATCCAGGCCAGCCTACCCGGATGCAAAATTCTTTTCTCCCATTTTCGAAGATTAGGAATCCATCTCTTGAGATTATGATTTTCGTTCGACATTATGTTCTCGACAGTTAATTCTGACTCGAAGATAAGCATGATTTCAAGCCCTCCAGTGTATTTTATCACATAGTTGTTTAACCCTTCTTCTTCACAGATAGAGTGAAAGTGTTCCAGTACCTCCATACTTGTTACTTCACCAATAATAGCACATTTCATCGAGTCCACAAGGTCATTATCTTCCTCAATATTGACCAATCTCTCTTTCTCAAGTGGGGTCTTGTTATCTAGGTTTGAATGGGGAAAGCAGTTGGGTTGGTTTCGATTACAGGGGTCAGGTATATCTTTTGTCTGGTAACGTTGGAAGGGTGGTTGTCTATGGTGTTGATGGTGAGATGTGGACTTGGGATCATGGTAAGATGGAGGGTTCCGTTGTTTTCGGGTCATAGGAGATGAATTTTGGAATGGTGCGTTGTGATTGGGAACGGTAGATTGTTGGTTTGGGGGTGGTTGGTTGGGGTGATGATGGTTTCTGGTAGGATATTGGTTAGGGTGTATATGCAAACTGATAGATATATAAAAAAGGGAACTATAATATTCAAATTACGAAAATATAGATGACAAAAACCTGTCCAAAAATATCCATATAGTATAAGGTGGTATTGTATCCGCATCTGTAAGCTAAACACTTATTAAAATAGCTGCTTCTTGAGTGTTGGGGTTTATTGAAATAGTTAAGCACTTACTGAAGTACCTCAAGCCGCACCTGCAACTACAAACATTACCATATTACGTTAAAGAACGAAAAAGCCAGGTAGGTGTTAATCAGTTCAGACTCCATTTTTTTAAGTCATTTTTCAAACAACATTATCAATGACAAAATTGTAAATTCGATTCTCAACTCCATTTTTCAAACAACATTCCATTTAATGTAATCTCTTACTAACAGTTTGTAGTTCAAATTTTGACCACCATTACTTTGACTCAAAAAAGTCAACAAATAGTAATTATTATTATCAGCTGTATACAATAAACAAACAATCAACGCTCTTTTTAACAAAGAAGCTAAGCTAGATATGCTGATCCAAACTGTAAATCTCAAGCTTATTTTCCACCTAACAAAAAAGCTAAGTCAGATATGCTAATCGAGACAGTACAGCTCAAGCTTATTATATGTTATAATGAACAAATAAGGTAACAAAAAGAAGGTACAAAAATACTCCCTCTAGCCTATGAGTCCAAGTTTTAAACATATATATGTGAGCACTATCTACAGTCATTATGTGCACAAAATTATCATGAAGCATTAATCACCCTAGAAGAAACATAGTACTGTATTTAGTTTACACATCTCCTAGTGCAACAAAATTATTCCAAATATTCAGAATTCATAAGCTATAGCACTTTTATACATAAATCAAACATACAGAATTATCGTCTAACATAATAACTAAGGGCTAAATATTACCAACAACAATAGTAAAAGTTAAAGTGTTAACTATTCTATTATTTATTCAGATAATATGTAACCCAAAGTAGAGTTAGCCAGTCAAAAAAGTTACATTAGAAACAAATAAATCTGCATAAATCACTCCATATATTTCACTTTCCTATTAGCTCCAAAATCTTGTATCGTCTTAACTCACTGTATTGGGGAGAATTCAATGTCTTTTGAACTCTGCATCACATTCATTGCGAAATCAGATCAAATATAAGCAACTTAAAAACAAAAAACATAACAATTTTAAAACGTGCAGTCACTCCATTACCACTTTGGTCTATCATATCTTTCAAACCAAACATAAATTTTTTCACCGAATATGGTGAGTATAACGTTGTGCTAAAATCACCCAACATGAGGCTTTACTATATTTAAGAACATACAAAAAAGTCATCAACATATGTTTTGATAGCTGGGTAGAAATTCACATGAAAAAACATGCCAATACCATGTAAAACTTACGTCTCTCCGTATTTCTTCAAGCACTTCAAGAGATTTTGTACAAAACTTGTCTCCATAGTTTCTCTCTTTCCACTCAGAAACTCCCAGTTTTATCTGCCTACAATAATGCATCATTGATTGATTGAGATAAAATTTTATTCTACAATTCAAATATATAAAAACAAACAAAATTTTTAAATACTACAAAAATCAAATACTGGAAACCTAACCTTTTAATTTCCGATGCATTCTTACAAGAGGGTATGGTCAATAGCCGCTGTGTTTTTTAATATTAGAAATCTAATCGATTGAAGACAGTCGACCACTTTTTATAAAATGTATAAAGAACCAAATTTAAACGTAATCTGAAGAGAATCGATTGAAGATAAAAAAAATAAATCGATTGAAGATAATCATGTTATGAACTTATGAGTAAACTAATGGAAACAATTGGAGAAATTGATTGAATATGAAAAATAAGAAGACTTACCGTTCTTCAATTGATGAGGATTATCAAACCAATCAAGTTAGGTTTTTTTGATTTACACATTGAATTCCGATTGGTAAAAGTATAGAAACTGTTTTTCATAATCATTTATCAATCGTGACATTAACAGATTCAAGAATATCTTCAGATTAGGTTTGTGAAAGGTTTAGGGTTTGTGTGTGATTCGTAGCATCGTGGGAAATATTTTTTGATCCGGTATTGATTTAGGCATGAGTTTAGATAAGTTAGGGATAACATTGTAATTGTAATTGTATTTGAAACGTGACGTATTTTCTGTGGTATGTACGTTCAATTTTTTTCAACGGCTCAGATTCAATAATGTTTTTCCATCAAAGGGTGGATATTTTGACATCTAGGAATATTTAAAAGTGAGTGATGTATTATTAGTTTTGTTATAAGAGATAAAAGAGATATAACACAATATAATAACTAATAAAAACGAGTTAGTACTAGGGATGGTAATGGATGGCTGATCCATCGGATATCCATTTCGATCTGATCCATTTAAATTGATATAAATGATGTAAATAGATGATAAATGGATATGGATATAAATATTGATGATGTAAAAAAATAGTTGATGGGGTATAGATGATAATTTTCATCTATGGATATATCCATTACCACCCGAAATACATATACACATATAAATATATACATATTTACTTAAATATATGTGTTTACATTTACAAACCCTTATATACGTACACTATAGACTATTAAAATGTTATCGAATATATAGATCGTGAGATACAACTACGTACATAGTATTAAATTCATGTATCTTACATATATTACGTATATTTTTTGAAAATTTCATTTCATAATAGAAATACTTTTATAAAACTTAAAATCCAACGAATATCTGTTTACTCGCTTCATCCAACGGATATGGATATGGATGGATGAAGTGTATTTAAGGGTATGGATATAGATATGGATATGGATATGAATTTTAAAAAGTAAATGCATATGGATATGGATATAGGGTCACCCGATCCATATCCAATCCGTTGTCATCCCTAGTCCCTAGTTACTATAAAACATGTAGCCAAAAGTTTTATAATGGAAAAAATATTTAATTACTAAATTATATAATAGATATTAAAACATGAAACCGTAAACTATTTATTGGGACATGTTAGAAGATTAATGGACTTGGACTATTAAATTAAATTGGGACGGTCTAGCTTATTGCTAGGCATGACAATGGATCGGATATGGATCGGGTGACGTCATATCCACATCCATATCCATTTAGTTTTTGTTCATCCATATCCATATCCATATCCATTTAGATTCAGTTCATCCATCCATATCCATATCCAGTGGATTAAGCGGGTTAATGGATATCCATTGGATATTTAAGAAATGTTATAATGTTTTCTAATATCTAATGAAAACAAAAACGTAATAGAACAAAAATAAATTTATCATAACATAAATTAAAATCCTTCCATCAGAATGTGTAATTTTTGTCGAAGATTCAATACAATTTGTTAAATTTACCATCAAACGTGGATTATGCCAAATTATATGTCTAATATTTATGTTCATTAAGTTAGATTTATATATTTTATTGTGATTCCTCATAATGAATCTATTATATGGTTGCAAACAAAATGCATGTGTAATGGTAAGTACATTTGTAATAGTTATTGTATATGCATATATCTATATTTTTATATTTGTATATGCATTTCGGGTGTAAATGGATATATCCATGGATGCAACATTTCATCCATATCCATATCCATATTCACTTTGGTTCATCCATATCCGTATCCATATCCATTTAAGATCATTCATATCCGTTTTAAGCGGATCGGATCGGGTGGATATCCATCGGATCGGATGATCATTGACATCCCTACTTATTGCTAATGCTTATTTATAAAATTCTTCGGCCGTTCCAAAAAAAAAAAAATGAATTGGGACGGAGGGAGTACAAATTGGCGGCAAATTGCGTCCGTTTTCTACCTAAAACGAAATTGTTTTACAGTAAATTCACATTCGTTGTAATCTCATATGATTTTGTTCTTCTAAAAAACCCTAATCTCAACCACCTCTACTCGTCTCTCTTTTTCTCTATTCACTGCTACAAACCACGTCCTTCTCAAGGGGTTATATAGGGTTTAGGCTTAGCACAACTACTAGCTCTATAACCGACGAACCATCATTAGAATAATCCAAACACTCCATTCTTCTTGAACTCCTTATAGTTAGACACCCTAAAGATTCAGTTAGAAACAATACTAATTTAAAAATGGTAAACAAGGCTTGGCGGGTATTGAGAGTGGGGTTGATGATGGTGGTCCTCAAGATTTTGAGGTTTCCGCTAAAGTCGTCGTTGACAATCATTTTGATCATGGAATTCAACATCTGGGGTTAGTGTTGGTGTAACGACCCTGGTTTTTCCAACGTTATTTATTAATAATTATTATTATTAATACGCTTGATTAAACGAATGTATGTTATTACATTTACATTTGCTTTGATTGCCCGTACTTGAACTTTAAATGCCCGAAACGTCTTTGTGACACCCGGAACTTTCACGAATAATATTTTAAGATATTATTTACATTCATGATTAATTTTATTAATCATTTTAATTAACTATGGTGATTAGTTGGTTACTTGGGCTTTAATTGGACTTTTATTGGATTACTTGTTAATTACATACATACTTGGGCTTTATTTTTGTACATGGGCTTAGAAGCCCACCCTACACACTTAATTGGATTAGTTGGCCCATCTTTCATGTAAGTATTACATTATGTAACAACTAGATTAGTTAACTAAGTAAAGAATCAAGTTACATGATACTTGCACCTTATCCCCATGAAAGCACCCTTAATAACCAACTTTTTAAGACAATTACTTGCATGATCTTGTGGACAAACTCCTTCCCCCTCCCCCCTTGAGCAAACCGTCGGCCATATGGCCTTGGGAAGTGATTTTGGCTTTCAAATTTTGTTAACTTATTACTAGTATCCTTCATTCATTTCACACACTTACTTGCTTTCATTTTTCCCTCAAACTTTTCTCTCTTCTTCTCTCATCTTGTAAGTAACTTGAACAAACATTTCTCTTCTCCTTTTTCTTGCAAAAACCGAATTCTATATCCATCATCATCATTCTTTTGTTACTTGCTACTTGTCTTTGATTACTTGTCTTGTTGTTGTTTAGTTATTTACATGTTATTACTTACTTACTTACTTGTCTTTCTTTACATGTTTCAAGAATCAACTTCTTAGTTTGATTCTCCATTTATATCTTGTATTTTACAAGAACATCAAGAACATAAGCTATCTAGTTATGTTCTACATATTTTGTTTCAAAGATTTAAAGTTCATAGTTGTAGAAACTCATTACTTGTAAGTTCTTGAAGTAACTTTAAAGTTACTTCACTTAAAGATCAACTTGGGTTGAATCTTTAAAAGTATGAGCAACTATGAACCATTTTTATTATTTAGTTAGTTTTCTACTTTATTTTGTTTCAAAGATTTAAAGTTATAATCTTTATAATTGTTACTTGTGTTCTTGTTTGATGTATGTTACTAGAATACCACCTTCATGGTTGGTTTAGGCTTATCTTTCATTTTCTTTATTTCTTATTGTTAAGTTGCTTACTAAACATTTGAACAAGGACATGAACCTAACAAGAGCTTACACTTTGGTGCAAGTATCATGGATCCAACACTTGGTTGTGATCTTTCTTAGTGTTCATGAACTTGTTCATAAACTTACATGTAACCTTGGTTCATCAAACACCTACAACACTTGCACTTGAGTTATGATGGACAAACCTTGGTCAAAATGATGTTAACACATCAACGAGTTGTACACTTGAAGCTATACGCATCAAGGATGAGAACCGTGATGAACATCAAGCACCGAGACAACCGGAACTCTTCAAAACTTACTGTTTCTGTCCAAATGTTTCTGACCTACTGCTTCTGGAACAGACCAGTAGACCTGGGCTGTTCTAACCTTGATTTTTAGATAGAACTTTTCGAGTAGATAACTTTTCATATAGGACTCGTCTTAATCCGAGTTACGGTTTAGGATTTATGGCCCTCCGATCGTTACCATGTCCTTTAACGTTGTGCAGAAATTTCTGACCTACTCGCACTTAGACCGTCGCCACGGTCAAACCAAGACGAGTTTGCTTCTGTAAATTTTACCACACTTAAGGGACTCATAGACGGAGCCATGACCACTGGTCTCACCTTAATTCAGTAAGGGTAGAGGCCGTGGTGACTGACCGAAGTCAGCCTTTGTTTTAAACGACTTTCATAAACGAGTCTTACTTGTTACCTTTTGTTTAATGATGATTGATGATGACCCTTATGACCTTAATTACGTACTTGTAAACCTTTTGAGACGACGTATTGACTTAGTGCTATTTTGACTTAGGTTGAGGACGTTTGGACCGTTACTTGCACACCACTTTCCGACTACTACCTTACCATTACTACTAATCATTGTGAGTTATAGCATTCCCTTTTTACTTTAACTTATTTTGGGAACTGAGAATACATGCGGATTTTATGTTTTACATACTAGGCACGAGTACTTAAACTTTATATATGTGTGGGTTATATAACGGCAGAAACATTCCCTTTAGCTCGGTAACGTTTAATCATTGGTTTTTGAACCGTGAACGCGAATCTTAGATATGGATCCATAGGGTTTGACATCCCCACTCGGGCTAGTAGCGCTAGCATTTAACGAGTGTTTAATACTTCGAGGTTATACGCACTTGCCAAGTGCACTTTAAGGGGGTACATTAAACGTTAAGTTAGTTACCGGGTGCCCACGGTTAAGCATATACTTTTACATACGTTTGAAACGCTCGTTGAGCACTGAAATCTCGTGGCCTACTTACATTACTGTTATACTTAAACTATAGCTCACCAACCTTTGTGTTGACCTTTTTAAGCATGTATTTTTCTCAGGTGCTTGAAGTCGCTTCCGCTATCTTACTAGTCGTGCTGTAGAACCCGCTGCCTAGAGTTGTTATCGCATGACTACTTATGTTGCATTCAAACTTTTTACTTAGGAACTTATGTTATGTAACGACCATTATGGTCACGTACACTTATTTAATGCTTCTACTTAGTGAAGCATACTTTTGACTTGTAAAACAATTGACGTATGTTATGACGTCACTTTTATTTATAAATGTAAACTCTGTTTTGATAACGCATATAGTACTTAACCTTGTAATGATCCTGTTGTTGATGGTCCGTACATGATGATTTAGTACGGGGCGTCACATTTGGTATCAGAGCGTTGGTTGTAGGGAATTAGGATGCATTAGTGAGTCTAAGACCGACCCGAGTAGGATTCACTAATAGGGCTAATCTACAACTTGTTAGTTTACTTGTTTCCGCTGAACTTACTGCATGCTGCTGCTCGCTGTTACTGCTATATGCCGTATGCTACTACGTGATTTCACTACTGCATGCTATTACTTGCTTTCGATTGCATGCTAGTTTCGTACGATTACTGATATTGCCATGCTACTTATTGTTATACATGATTTAAACTGTTGGCCTATTATTTGCTTGCTTTATGACATACTGACATGGAAAATTTATTTTTCCTTGTTCAGATGTCGGACGTTCCACCTACTGACATTTAGCGGCTCAGGCCCCGTTGTTCCTCCCACTGCTGCACCTGTTGCTGCTGCTGCTGCTGCTGCCGACATTCCGGCCCCGACACCCACTGGCGACCCCGGCGCCTCTAGTTCTGGAGCTAGCTCTAGTGTGCCTATCCCGGCGTCTTCTTCCAGACCCCTGAGGCAACTGGCTCGCATTGGTGGCATGGAGATCCCCGCGGAGTTCGGGGAAGGACCCTTCCGTAATCACTGGCGCACACCTTGCCGACGCACTGCCGACGGCCGCTTAGCCGTGATTACGCCAGGCCGACACTGATAATGCTAAAAACGAACATATATTTCATAGCATTATTCCTCAAGAAAGACAAGCTTTTAGTTGCAATTGTTCTATTTACAAGAGATATTCGTTTAAATATTAAAAGTGAAGACAAAAGGCAGATTCGACAAATTGTAGACAAAAAGGTCCAAAGAGCTATAAAGTACAAGATACAACTAAAAAGGTTCAAAATATTGATGAGGAACGTCTCAAAATGACAAGAGTACAAGTTGCGGAACGCAAAGTACGCGATTTAAAATAATACGCGAGGACGTCCGAAAATCCGGAACCGGGACCTGAGCCAAGAAGAAACGCCCGACGCAACGGACCAAAAATATCTAGTCTACTATGCACAAGAATATAATATAATATATATATAATTATATATAATTATATATTATATATATTATTATTATTATATTACGTCGGCAAGAAGAAAACAAAAGTAGTTGGCTGAATCCAGGGTGGCCATGCGACTCGCATGGCCAGAGGCACAAAACCATGCGAGTCGCATGGTGTGAGATTGCTGGTCAGGTCCTATAAAAAGCCAGTTTTGTGCCGAGTTTTAAACAATCTTTTTCTCTTCCTCTTCAACGTAAATATATTTATATTTATAATTTATATTTTAATTTTAATTATAATTCTAATAATAAGGGTATGTTAGCGAATGTTGTAAGGGTGTAAGTCGAAATTCTGTCCGTGTAACGCTACGCTATTTTTAATCATTGTAAGTTATGTTCAACCTTTTTATATTAATGTCTCGTAGCTAAGTTATTATTATGCTTATTTAAAACGAAGTAATCATGATGTTGGGCTAATTACTAAAATTGGGTAATTGGGCTTTGTACCATAATTGGGGTTTGGATAAAAGAACGACACTTGTGGAAACTAGGCTATGGGCTATTAATGGGCTTTATATTTGTTTAACTAAATGAAAGTTTGTTAATGTTAATATAAAGATTTACAATTGGGCGTCCCTATAAATTACCATATACACTCGATCGGACACGATGGGCGGGGTATTTATATGTACGAATAATCGTTCATTTAACCAGACACGGGAATGGATTAATAGCCACTAGAATAATTAAAACAGGGGTGAAATTACATTCAAGGGTAATTGGTGTAATTGTTAACAAAGTAGTAAAACCTTGGTTTACACGCAGTCGATAACCTGGTGTATTCATTAAACAAAGTATTAAAACCTTGTTACAATTCGAATCCCCAATTAGTTGGAATATTTATCTTCGGGTATAATAATAATTTGACAAGGACACTTGCAATTTATATTTATGACTGATGGACTGTTATGGACAAAAACCAGACGGACATATTGAATAATCCAGGACAAAGGACAATTAACCCATGGGCATAAAACTAAAATCAACACGTCAAACATCATGATTACGGAAGTTTAAATAAGCATAATTCTTTTATTTCATATTTAAATGCACTTCTAATTATCGCACTTTTATTTATTTTATTTTATCGCACTTTTAATTATCGTACTTTTTAATTATCGCAATTTAATTTTATCGCATTTTTATTATTCGCAATTTCATTATCGTTATTTACTTTACGCTTTAATTTAAAGTCTTGTATTTATTTTATATTTTACATTAGGTTTTAACTGCGACTAAAGTTTTAAAATCGACAAACCGGTCATTAAACGGTAAAAACCCCCCTTTATAATAATAATATTACCTATATATATATTTGTATTTTTATAAAAGTTAACTAATATAGCGTTGAGCTTTGTTTAAAGATTTCCCTGTGGAACGAACCGGACTTACTAAAAACTACACTACTGTACGATTAGGTACACTGCCTATAAGTGTTGTAGCAAGGTTTAAGTATATCCATTCTATAAATAAATAAATATCTTGTGTAAAATTGTATCGTATTTAATAGTATTTCCTGCTAAAAATTAATAGTATTTTATACCCCTCTGCTTTGACATCAAGTATTTTTGGCGCCGCTGCCGGGGACAATTCGCCGAAGCGAAACGCCATATTTTTAATTTTTAAGTTATAATTAGTTTTTGTAAAATTTATATTTTAAAAAAAAAAATATATATATAAAAAAAAAAGAGAGCTTTTAAAATCGAAAAAAAAAAAAAAAAAAAGTATTTTAAATATATTTTTTTAAGTTTTTCTTTTATTTTTACAAAATTATAAAGTATTTTAAGTTTATTTTTAGTTTTAAAAATTAAGTTTTATTTTAATTATATATATATATTTATATTTAAAATATAAAACAGAAAAAAAGAAAATAAATATTAAATATACGTGACCTGTCAAATTGAACCTGTCCAGTTGAACCGGTCCAGTTAGTCATGCGACTCGCATGACCCAACCCCTTAAATCATGCGACTCGCATGAGGGGTCTGACAGGACCACATCTGAACCCTAAAAACGCATTAATTACGAAGTATAATATATTATTATTATATTAAACCCTAATACTATTATTATTATTATAATTAAGTTTAATTTATTTAATTAATTACTTTTAATTAGTTTTATTATATTTAAAACTTAATACTTTAATATAATTAATATAAAAATAATATTTTAATAAAAATTGTATTTTTTTTTTATCACTTTTTATTTCTTTTAATATTTTGTCCCTTCTTAATCGTTGTAGCGTAATATTTATATTTTTCGCTCATATTTAATTTTAAACTTAGTTTTTGCTATAGTCATTTTTACTCCTAGATTTTTAGGCTTTGCCGTAGAATTCCTTAAGTGCTTTTTCTTTATAATAAGATTTAGGTGCTTTAGAATTTTGCGACGCCTTTTTAAGTTTTAGTTTCTTTTTAAGTTATTTCCATTTGGGATTTAGTTTTTCCTGTAAGCTTTAATATTTTTAGACCTTTTACTATGTATCAATTATCATTCCAATTAGTAATATCAATTTGCGATTATAATTTTAAGTTAGTTGTAGTAATAAGGTTAAATTAGTTAAGTATTTTTAAGTTTTTATAAGTTTCTTTTATTTTTCCATCACCTTTTATTTTTTAACCATTTTTCTTTTTCGACCTTTTGCGACGAACTCTTTTTCTCTCTTATTTCTCGCTATTCTAGTTTTTAGGACTTAGAATTTTTTCTACTTCTTATCTAAATTTCTTAAAATTACGAAAATTTATTTTAAGTGGTTAAATTGATAGACATCAAAATTTTCTGGTTCGTAGTAATAGTTGGATTTGTACGTGGACCGGGTTATTGGAGCCAAACAGTCCTCAATTATATTGAGACCAAACGAATCCTGCCCCTCTGCTGCATCTTTTGGCTATTCGAAACGTGGGCAAAATCAGAAAAGTCTATTGATTGGATAACTTATTATAATTTTTCTTTCCTTTTAAAAACTAATAGGATATTCTGTGAATGCACCGAGCAAGACGTTCATCACCTTTTGTACGTTCACCACCTGTAACTCGATCAAGACATCGTTTAACAAATATAACCGCCGTTGATTTTTCTTTAGAATCGTCATCCAGTCGACCAAGTACTTCAGTTCAAATTTCCGATAATCCATTTTTTGAACCTAACCTCACAATTGAGAATCCAGAAAATATTCAGGAACGGTTCATAGATCCTGAACCATTAAACTTTCCTCCGGAACCACCAATCATTCAAACAGAGATTGTTGAGGAACGAACTATTAAATCAGAATCATCTAGTGATACCGATTCAACAAATTCAATTATGGAGAATCTGGAACCTTTAAGTATGGAAGACCGAATGAGAGCTAAACGTACTGGCCAAGGTCACGCAATTACTCATCCAGACATTAATGCGCCAGATTATGAAATCAAAGGACAAATTCTACACATGGTGACTAATCAATGCCAATTTAGTGGTGCACCGAAGGAAGATCCAAATGAACATCTACGTACCTTTAATAGGATCTGCACACTATTTAAAATACGAGAAGTGGAGGATGAACAGATATATCTCATGTTATTTCCCTGGACTTTAAAGGGAGAAGCCAAAGATTGGTTGGAATCGTTACCCGAAGGGGCGATTGATACATGGGACGTTTTAATTGACAAATTTCTTAAACAATTCTTTCCTGCATCTAAAGCCGTAAGACTTCAAGCAGAAATTGTTACGTTCACACAGAAGCCAAATGAAACTCTATATGAGGCGTGGACAAGATATGGAAAGTTGTTAAGAGGATGTCCGCAACATGGTTTAGACACCTGTCAAATAGTACAAATATTCTACCGAGGATGCGACATCACTACAAGAAAAGACATAGATATAGCAGCTGGTGGTTCTATTATGAAGAAAACCGAAACTGATGCTTACAAAATTATTGATAACACTGCTTCCCACTCACATGAGTGGCACCAAGAAAAAGACATCATTAGATCATCTAAAGCAGCTAGAGCCGATTCTAGCCATGACTTAGATTCCATTTCCGCAAAGATAGATGCTTTCGAGAGACGAATGGAAAAGATGACTAAAGATATTCATGCTATACGAATTAGTTGTGAGCAGTGTGGAGGACCACATTTGACAAAAGATTGTCTCAGTATTGAATTAACAATGGAACAAAGAGAGAATATTTCATACATAAACCAAAGGCCTGGAAATAATTATCAGAATAATTATCAACCGCCAAGACCGATTTACAATCAAAACCAGAATTATAACCGAAATATTCCATACAACAACCAACAAGGTCCTAGCAATCCACAATTATCCAATAATACTTACAATCAGCAAAGACCGAATTTTCAAAACAAACCACCACAACAAACCGATGATAAAAAGCCGAATTTAGAAGATATGATGACGAAGCTAGTTGAAACTCAAACGCAGTTTTTCACATCTCAAAAACAAACCAATGAACAAAATGCTCAAGCATTTAGAAATCAACAAGCTTCTATTCAAAATCTGGAACAAGAAGTAAGTAACCTAGCAAGGTTAATAGGTGAAAGAAAACCGGGAAGTTTACCTAGTGATACAAATGCTAACCCCCGGAATGAAACAGCTAAAGCTATTACCACAAGAAGTGGTACAACACTTAAACCACCTGAAATACCTGTAACTTCTGATGAAACTATTCCTACTACACAAGAACCACAACCTGATCAGGATAAGGAAAAAGAACCGGTAGTTGAAAAGGTTAATAAAGATAACACAGTTAAGGATAAACCTTATGTTAAACCATATCAACCACCACTTCCTTATCCGAGTAAAATGAAGAAAGAAAAACTTGAAGCCGAGCAATCCAAATTCTTGGATATGTTTAAACAGATAAATGTAAATCTTCCTTTCATTGATGTGATTTCAGGAATGCCAAGGTATGCTAAATTCTTGAAAGATCTAATCACGAATAGAAGGAAAATGGAAGAACTCTCGGCTGTTACTATGAATGCTAATTGTTCAGCAGTGCTGTTGAATAAGATACCAGAAAAACTATCTGATCCAGGAAGTTTCACAATTCCATGTTTTCTGGGTAGTCTTAGTTCAATAGAAGCATTGGCAGACTTAGGTGCTAGTATAAATCTAATGCCGTATTCACTATACGCTAAACTAGACCTTGGAGAATTGAAACCAACCAGAATAAGCATACAACTAGCCGATAGATCAATAAAATATCCTAGAGGGATAATGGAGAACATGCTAGTTAAAGTTGGTACTTTAGTATTTCCAGTAGATTTTGTTGTTTTGGACATGGAAGAAGATTCTCAAGTTCCTCTCATATTAGGAAGACCATTCTTAAACATGGCTAAAGCAATGATAGACGTGTTCGGTAAGAAACTGACCCTAAGTATAGAGGATGAGAGTGTTACCTTTTCAGTTGATAGAGCAATGCAACAACCACAATCTGCAGATGATACATGTTATTATATTCAAACTATAGATGCACATGCAGAATTATTAGAAGAATTTCCAGAATTACAAGGAACAGGAGAATGTTCTTTAGGAGAAGGAAATGAACCAATTGATGAAGCTGAAATGTTAGCTACACTTATAGCTAATGGATATGAACCAACAACAGAAGAAATTCAAATGCTAAAAGAAGAAGACAGATATCGATACAAATCATCGATAGAAGAACCTCCGAAATTAGAGTTAAAGCCACTTCCAAACCATTTGGAATACGCTTATTTACATGGTGAATCTGAATTACCTGTAATAATATCGTCTTCTCTTACTGAAAATGAGAAATCACAACTCATTTCTGTGTTGAAAGCTCATAAACCAGCCATTGCATGGAAGATTCATGATATTAAAGGAATAAGTCCTTCGTATTGCACACATAAAATCCTTATGGAAGAAGGTCATAAAACGTATGTGCAACGCCAACGAAGACTAAATCCTAATATGCAAGATGTAGTTAAGAAAGAGATTATTAAACTGCTAGATGCAGGTTTAATATATCCAATCTCTGATAGTCCATGGGTAAGCCCAGTTCAATGCGTGCCTAAGAAGGGTGGCATGACTGTCATCACAAATGAGAAAAATGAGCTTATTCCTACTAGGACTGTAACAGGATGGCGTGTATGTATTGATTATAGAAAATTAAATGACGCCACCAGAAAAGATCACTTTCCCTTACCTTTCATAGATCAAATGTTGGAAAGATTAGCCGGAAATAGTTACTATTGTTTTCTAGATGGATTTTCCGGATATTTTCAAATTCCAATAGCACCCGAGGACCAAGAGAAAACCACATTCACGTGCCCTTATGGTACTTTTGCTTACAAACGCATGCCATTTGGACTTTGTAACGCCCCTGCAACCTTTCAAAGGTGTATGATGGCGATTTTTCACGACATGATAGAAGAATGCATGGAAGTATTCATGGATGACTTTTCAGTCTTCGGTGATACATTTAAATCATGTCTAGTTAATCTGGAACGAATGCTAATTAGATGCGAAAAATCAAATCTAGTACTCAATTGGGAGAAATGCCATTTCATGGTTAAAGAAGGCATCGTTCTTGGACATAAAATTTCAAAAGAAGGAATTGAAGTGGATAGAGCTAAAGTAGATGTAATTGCTAAACTTCCACATCCCACCAATGTTAGAGGAGTTAGGAGTTTTCTAGGGCATGCCGGTTTTTACCGACGTTTCATAAAAGATTTTTCTAAAATTGCCACTCCTATGAATAAACTCCTAGAAAAGGATGCGCCATTCATCTTTACAGATGAGTGTATCAAATCTTTTAATATTCTTAAAGAAAAACTCACTAATGCACCGATCATGATAACACCAAATTGGAATCTACCATTCGAACTAATGTGCGATGCAAGTGATTTTGCAATGGGAGCCGTTTTAGGACAAAGGATTGAAAAACGATTTCAACCTATATATTATGCTAGTAAGACATTACAAGGAGCACAAACGAACTATACAACTACTGAAAAAGAACTCCTTGCTATTGTCTTTGCTTTTGACAAATTTCGATCATATCTCGTTCTAGCAAAAACGGTGGTCTATACCGACCATTCTGCTCTTAGATACCTATTTTCAAAACAAGATGCTAAACCAAGATTAATCCGTTGGATCTTACTCTTACAAGAGTTTGATATTGAAATCCGAGATAAAAAAGGAGCAGAAAATCTCGCCGCTGATCATCTTTCTCGTCTTGAAAATCCCGAATTAGAAGTTTTGAATGAATCAGCCATACAAGACAACTTTCCTGATGAATATCTATTGAAGATAGATTATAAAGAAATCCCATGGTTTGCAGACTATGCAAATTACTTAGTTTGTGGATTCCTTGAAAAAGGATTATCGTACCAAAGACGAAAGAAATTCTTCAGTGATATAAAACACTATTTCTGGGAAGATCCACATCTGTTTAAAAGTTGTCCCGATGGAATAATACGCCGATGTGTATTTGGAGATGAAGCTAGTAAAATTTTAAACCATTGTCACACAGGACCAACAGGAGGGCATTATGGGCCTCAACTAACAGCAAGAAAAATTTATGAAGCTGGATTCTATTGGCCTACAATTTACAAAGACGCACACCTTCTTTGCAAATCCTGTGATGCATGTCAAAGGGCCGGAAAAATAAGTCAACGTGATGAAATGCCACAAAATGTCATCCAAGTATGTGAAGTATTTGACATTTGGGGTATTGACTTTATGGGTCCATTTCCAAAATCTCATAATAATATATATATACTCGTAGCCATTGATTATGTATCTAAATGGGCGGAAGCACAAGCTCTCCCAACTAACGATGCACGAGTTGTAGTAAACTTTTTAAAACGTCTTTTTGCAAGGTTTGGAACACCGAAAGCTTTAATAAGTGATCGGGGTACTCATTTCTGTAATAATCAACTTGAGAAAGTTCTTAAAAGATATGGAGTAACTCATAAAATCTCCACCGCATATCATCCACAAACAAGTGGACAAGTTGAAAATACAAACCGAGCTTTAAAACGTATTCTAGAGAAAACCGTAGGATCAAATCCGAAGGAATGGTCCATTAAATTGGAGGATGCACTCTGGGCTTTTAGAACAGCCTACAAAACTCCAATTGGAACCACACCTTTTAGACTTGTGTATGGAAAAGCGTGTCATCTTCCAGTAGAAATTGAACACAAAGCATTTTGGGCTTTGAAGACATGTAATCTTGATTTACATGAAGCCGGACGTCTACGATTAAGTCAACTAAACGAATTAGAAGAATTAAGACATGAAGCATACGAAAATTCGTTAATCTATAAAGAAAGAACGAAGAAATGGCATGATAAAAGAATCAGAAGTTCAAAAGAATTCAAAGAAGGAGACAGAGTTCTTCTTTTCAATTCACGATTCAAGCTATTTCCTGGAAAATTGAAATCAAGATGGTCTGGACCATTCATAGTCAAAAGAGTTTTCCCATACGGAACGATAGAATTAATAAATTCAAATGGGATTGAATTTAAAGTTAATGGTCACAGAGTTAAACATTACATACATGGTCCGATGGAAGTCGACAACGAAGTTAATCACAATTTCGACACCACAGCTAACTAAGTGTGGGGAGAATCAAGTCTTTAAAGGATAATATATATTTCTGTTAGAGTTAGATTGTCTGTTTTCGTATAGTTCTCGAAAATGGAACACGTATGGTCTTTCCCTAGCAGACCCTAAAGAACTAGTCTTCTCCCCCCATTCTGAATTTTTATTTTTTTTAGGTTTTTACGAAATGAAGACTGCCTGTGAACTAAACCATGGTCTAATGCTACATGCTTTGATCACTAAACGTAATAATGATATACTACCGAGTGAAATAGTATCGGTAATCAGAGAAAGAATGGACGGAGTGAGAAAAGGATCCAGATGCGAAGATAATAAGTTACAATTTGGTAAAGGAAAATCAAAATCCGCAGCGAAAAGAAGAGCACGACACCTAGAAAAATGTCACAAATGCGGAAAATGGTCACATGGAGGTAAATGTTCAAATAATCAAACCTATTCAAATACCGAATTTGTTACTTTATGCAGAGACGGACCGTTCATATGTTTAGAAGAAAAGACAATGAATGCTCGAGGTTACGCCTATGCAGCCATGGAAGACCAATTAAACCGGCTATCTTATGAATATAATAGATCATATAACTAAGAAATCTATTTCACAGGTATGTCTGTACAGTTTTTATTTTTTTTATTTTTATTTTTAACCTTTTGATAATAAACGCTAATTTGTTCGCTAAAAAGTATTAAATTGGTATTAAATAAAATTAGGTTTGGCGACCGAAATTATTGATATCGTTCAAAAATTTATTACATCACTGCGAAATTTAACGTTTATTCTTAAGGTATAAATATCTTTAATCAATCAACCCAAAATATTTCAAAAATTCGTCATGAGTTAAATTAGGTCTTGGAACCGAAATTACTTTACCGAAAAGAGGGGCGCATATTTTTGATAATATTTGATTGATTAAAGTGGGATAAAAAGACAAAAAGATTTTTAAATTTATTTTTACCATGTTTTTAAAATTAATATTTAAATCTTAAATTAATATTGTAAACTTTGTAAAAACAATATTTTTAAAATTATAAATATTTGAAAAAATTAATATAAGTTTGGTATGAATTTATAATATGAATTTTTAAATTAAGTTTGGTGTGAATTTTTAAAATATGAAATTTTAATTTTAATTTTATGCATTTTTAAAATTAAGTTTGGTGTGAATTTTTTTTTATTATTAATTTTGAATTTTATATTTAAGTTGTGTGAATTTAAAAACAAAAATTTACTTTATCTCATTAAGTTAAAAATATGATTTTTAAAAAATTCGTCGTAAGTTGAAGACTAGGTCTTTGAACCGAAATTGCTTTACCCGAGGGAGGGACGAGAACTTTTATTATCATTATTTTTAATCTTATTGATTTAAAGTATGACAAAAACATTAAAAAAAAAAAAAAAAAAACCCCAAAAATCTTAGCTTTTAAAACAATCGCTACAAAAAGAGACAAATTTTAAAATTTTGTCGAGGGACGGACTAGGGCATCGTCCCGAAACGACCTCGTCTTAAAAAGAAACAAAATTTTTAAAATTTTATTAAATTTTATGTTTTAAAAGTTTAAGGTTTATAAAAAAAAAAAAAAAAAAAAAAATACCTGGAATTACACCCCATGCGAGTCGCATGGGGATGGGCAGAAGGCCATGCGACTCGCATGGCCATAAAAAGCTGGACAGGATCAAAACTTCCAGCGAGCTGCTCTGTCTCTCACAATAACACACACACACATACACGAAAACTCTCCAAACTCTCTCAATTTTTCACCAATTTTCACCAAATTTCTTGCAAAAATTTCACAATAATCATGCCTAGATTCAGTAGTCTCAACCCCTTCAGGAGAAAGGTAAAGATTTCACCCCTAATCTCTTTAAATTCGAATTTTTGTGTTCTTGAGCTAGAAAATTTATATTTTGATTTTGTTAAATTTAGATGTAATTAGAGCTAAATTGTTGTTATATTATGCATGTATATCCTAGATAGAAGCTATTTAACATGAATTGAAGCTAAAAACTTCAAATTTTTAAGAATCTAGGGTTTGTGTTCTTGAGCAATTTGGGGCTTTTTGTTATAAACAGGTTATGGCCGATTTTTGTCATGAATTGTTGCTAAATTAAGTAGTGTAACATGTTTAGGTAGTTAATTGATCCAAACTTTGAGCCTAAACATGTTTTTGAGAATTAAAGTGGACTTTTTAAGTCCAAAAATTCATGAACTTGGATAATTTGATATAAAGGCTATTTGAAACTTGTTTCATTGCTAGTAGTGATTATTTTGGCATGTTATTTGAGATAAATGCTTATGAACTTGATGTACATTTTTCGTATAGGCTTATTTGACAAAGTGTAGACTTGACAAAAATATGAAAATGAACACTAGTTTGATTTAAATGCCATGTAACAAGTGTTTAATTGCTATAATGATTATTGTTGACATGTTTAAGAGTTTAAATGTGATAAAACATTGTACACATTTTCGTATGTAAAAGTGTAGAATTGTTATTGTTAAGAAAATGTGTATAAAATGTGTTATGAATTGAACAGGTCATCATAATTGTTTCAAGTTATTATTTTGCTAACACTAATGCATATTTGGATGCACAAATTTTGTGTTTAATGTGTTTTGCAGAAAGCCGATACTGGAGGTTCAGGAGCATCATCGTCCAGGCAACCAGAGCCCGAACCGGAAATGTTTCATGAACAGGAACAACATATGCAACAAGAAGAAGAAGAACAGGAGGAGCAACATATTCCTTATCACGATCAAGATCAATTATTCGTGAATCAGTTTCGTCAATTCGCTCCACATCAAAGGATTCTGAGTTTAGACATTAATGAAGATCAGTTACACCCAAATCTGAGATTTGATAGATGTTGGATAGAGTATCCAGATTATCAAAAGAACATGCACATTCTCTACTTTAAGGTTGTTGAAATGCCAAGGGCAATTGACTGGGTACCTTTGGAAACAGTTGACCTTGCCGAACCGATTCGGCAATTATTGGTGCAAAGGTATGGTAATTCTCAGTTTAACGATTGGATGCGCCTATTTTCCATTCGTAGAACCATATATAGGGAATGGTGTATAGAATTACTTAGTACTATTAAGTTAAACAGTGATGTTAGGAGGATAGATGATAGAAGCTTTATTAGGTTTCTGTTAGGTGGACGAATGTACAGAATGTCCATGATAGATTTAGCAAGGGCCTTACAGATTTACACCCCTGCTGAACTTTTGAGCCCCGACTGTAATAGCCTGATTGCCCAAGGAGAAAGGGTAGATAGGGAATTTGATATTAACGCTGTCTGGAGGCGTATGTCCCACTTTAATGAATTTCACGCCAGTGGAAATCATACATACTTAGATATAGACAGAGCTGAACTCCGGGTGATTCATAGATTCTTAGCAAACACAATTACACAAAGGGGTAGGAATAAGGAGAAATTGACCGTAAATGATTTGTTCTACCTCAAGTGTATTAGAGACCCGAGGAGTTTCGTTAACATTCCCTATTGTGTTGGTTATTATCTCGCTAATGTAGTTTCGGGGATGAAATCGGGGAGTATTATAGGTGGTGGTATTTTCATTACTCTCATTGGAGAGTATTTAGGTGTAGATAAGCACCAAGGGGGTCCAATGAACGAAATAGAGGACGGAGGTGAAACTATAAGTTCAAACCTTTATCACGGTGCAAGGGTATTATTGATGAGACGTGGTCGGGTATATCGATACGAGGGACCTCAGCGACAGGTAGAGAGAGGTTCGGATGACGAGATGGAGGAGGCGAACAACATTATAGGAGTTGTTCGGGAGACTGCTCTTGATTTAGGTATTCGTATGGAGGATGAATACATGACGAACTATGATAGGCATATGCAGTACGAGGCATGGCAACGCCGGAATGACTACGAGCATTCCCGGCAACGAGAGCATGGCCGATGGGATTATCATCAGCGCCAAATTATAAGCCAGTTGCAGCCTGGTGAGATGTATTATCCGACCCGACCCGCATACTATCCCGCACATCAGCCAGAGATGAGACCACCCTATGATTCATATGATTATGACGCAGCATACCAGTACACCTATAATCAGCCATGGAACCCGGACGCGAACATGAATTGGGATCCATATCCTAATTTTCCTCCTAACCCACCTCCTGATCAGTAGAGATAAGTTGGTAATTTTTATTTTTTTTATTATTTTAAACACTTAACATTTCTATTACGTTTATGTAATGTTTGATATTTCTATTATTATTGTGTACTAATATTTTTCTTATAGTTTGAAAGTGGGATGCCAAAGTTCCATTTCAAATTTCATGTATGATTATATTTGTATTGTATGTATTCTATTTTATGCACAAAACAGGGTGAAACAACGCGTTTTCAAAGACTGGCATTAAGTTCAGCAAAAGCAAGTAATTTTGACGACAATGATGCAAAATGTATGTGAAATAACAACAAGACGGAATGAACAAATGACGTGCACCATTTATCATTCAGCAAACAAACGCCAATATATTAGGAAACTTTGGTAAAAATTTAATAATTTTCACACAAATCACCCTCAATAATTTAAATTGTTACTGATTTCTTGCAAATGAGGGCATTGCAAGATCTTAAGTGTGGGAAGGGGTTAAATTCTTTCGGATTTTAAAATTTTAATATTAAACACTTGGTTACCATTAAAAATACTAGTAAAGCAGTAGTTGTATTAGAATCTAGTGCTCTCTGATAAAAAAAGAACAGCCCTAGTCTTATATACTGACTACCCAATTCTAGTAAAATTTTTCAAAATTTTCAATTAAATGAATTCAAATCATGTTTATACATATTTATGAACGATAAAACTAGGTTTTAACACCGAAATTATTGTTACCTCGGAAAGGACATAAATTGAGAAACAAACTAAAATGTTAAAATTCATTTAAAAATGGAATAGAGGACGATAAAAAGAAAAATAAAAAGCCAAGTGTGGGAAAATTTACCAAGTTATTTTAAACATATGCCACATATATTTGTAACAAATAACTGAAAATACTTTTGCTTTGGACTAAGCTAAACTGTTTTACCCAATGAAAGAAAAGAAGAGATGGATCTACACGATGAATCAATTCCATCACTAAAAGGAAGTAAAGTCTTCCGAAAAAGACACGCGCTTCTTGATTTAGGTCATGAAGTTGTCGTTCAGACCAGCTGTAGGTTGACGAAAAATCTAGAAAAGTCATCACTAAAATCAGCAGGAAATCCACGGACCTCAGCATCAAACAGGGTCGCCAAGTGGTCAGATTTATCCTAACCATGAGAAGGATTTATCTCGTACAATGGGGGGGCACCATGCAAATTAGCTGGATAAGACTAATGAATCAGATCCCCAGAAAGGATAATCTCCTTAAAGATTAAAAATCAGCTTTTAAGACTGATATTACTCAATCCTAGAGATTGACCGTAAAGATTGAGAATTCAAACTCATGGAATTCAATGATATCTAAAACTCGAGCTGAAACGAGAAAATATTTTGATCAAAAATACAAACCGATTTGTTTTCTGAAAACCCTATTTTCAATGCGTTCGTTACCATTGAACGTAAAATCCTAGGAATTCACCTGGAATTCATTAGGTCACCTGAACTAAATCGGGTGTCAACCGTAAGAACGGTGGTTGCATAACATGGTCAAAGACAGGACCTTGTGCCAGACCGAAAAATTATAAGGGTGAGCTTTACTATTGCTCCTACCAAGGATAGTAATTGCGTCCGACACGTTATAAACCATAATCAAAAGCATGTCACGGGACATTGCCTTAAACAGTTGCTTGTTCAACGCTTTCCTTTACAACCGGACGGTAGTTTGCCGAAAGGTAATATACGGAACAAGTAAACTGGACGTGTTGCTTTCCAAATACAAGGTTAGCAAGTGGGTGACACAAAACCGCAAGTTTTGAGCTAAAATTTTCAAATCTGAAACCCACCAAACCCACAAAAATATTTTGCAAACACCGGTAAAGGGTTATTCCGGAAAACTTATCTAGGGGAAAAACTAGATTTAATTTTCAAAAGATCAAATGTTTTCATAAAGATCCAATTTCCTTAATGGATCTAAATTTTTATAGTCATGTGAGACTGTAAACCATATCGTTACTACCATTGTTTATACCGCCGTATAGAAATCACTGATGTACAAAGTGTGAAGAATAAAGAAGTGATTCTAGTATTTCAAGACAATATTGCTTGAGGACAAGCAACGCTCAAGTGTGGGAATATTTGATAATGCTAAAAACGAACATATATTTCATAGCATTATTCCTCAAGAAAGACAAGCTTTTAGTTGCAATTGTTCTATTTACAAGAGATATTCGTTTAAATATTAAAAGTGAAGACAAAAGGCAGATTCGACAAATTGTAGACAAAAAGGTCCAAAGAGCTATAAAGTACAAGATACAACTAAAAAGGTTCAAAATATTGATGAGGAACGTCTCAAAATGACAAGAGTACAAGTTGCGGAACGCAAAGTACGCGATTTAAAATAATACGCGAGGACGTCCGAAAATCCGGAACCGGGACCTGAGCCAAGAAGAAACGCCCGACGCAACGGACCAAAAATATCTAGTCTACTATGCACAAGAATATAATATAATATATATATAATTATATATAATTATATATTATATATATTATTATTATTATATTACGTCGGCAAGAAGAAAACAAAAGTAGTTGGCTGAATCCAGGGTGGCCATGCGACTCGCATGGCCAGAGGCACAAAACCATGCGAGTCGCATGGTGTGAGATTGCTGGTCAGGTCCTATAAAAAGCCAGTTTTGTGCCGAGTTTTAAACAATCTTTTTCTCTTCCTCTTCAACGTAAATATATTTATATTTATAATTTATATTTTAATTTTAATTATAATTCTAATAATAAGGGTATGTTAGCGAATGTTGTAAGGGTGTAAGTCGAAATTCTGTCCGTGTAACGCTACGCTATTTTTAATCATTGTAAGTTATGTTCAACCTTTTTATATTAATGTCTCGTAGCTAAGTTATTATTATGCTTATTTAAAACGAAGTAATCATGATGTTGGGCTAATTACTAAAATTGGGTAATTGGGCTTTGTACCATAATTGGGGTTTGGATAAAAGAACGACACTTGTGGAAACTAGGCTATGGGCTATTAATGGGCTTTATATTTGTTTAACTAAATGAAAGTTTGTTAATGTTAATATAAAGATTTACAATTGGGCGTCCCTATAAATTACCATATACACTCGATCGGACACGATGGGCGGGGTATTTATATGTACGAATAATCGTTCATTTAACCAGACACGGGAATGGATTAATAGCCACTAGAATAATTAAAACAGGGGTGAAATTACATTCAAGGGTAATTGGTGTAATTGTTAACAAAGTAGTAAAACCTTGGTTTACACGCAGTCGATAACCTGGTGTATTCATTAAACAAAGTATTAAAACCTTGTTACAATTCGAATCCCCAATTAGTTGGAATATTTATCTTCGGGTATAATAATAATTTGACAAGGACACTTGCAATTTATATTTATGACTGATGGACTGTTATGGACAAAAACCAGACGGACATATTGAATAATCCAGGACAAAGGACAATTAACCCATGGGCATAAAACTAAAATCAACACGTCAAACATCATGATTACGGAAGTTTAAATAAGCATAATTCTTTTATTTCATATTTAATTGCACTTCTAATTATCGCACTTTTATTTATTTTATTTTATCGCACTTTTAATTATCGTACTTTTTAATTATCGCAATTTAATTTTATCGCATTTTTATTATTCGCAATTTCATTATCGTTATTTACTTTACGCTTTAATTTAAAGTCTTGTATTTATTTTATATTTTACATTAGGTTTTAACTGCGACTAAAGTTTTAAAATCGACAAACCGGTCATTAAACGGTAAAAACCCCCCTTTATAATAATAATATTACCTATATATATATTTGTATTTTTATAAAAGTTAACTAATATAGCGTTGAGCTTTGTTTAAAGATTTCCCTGTGGAACGAACCGGACTTACTAAAAACTACACTACTGTACGATTAGGTACACTGCCTATAAGTGTTGTAGCAAGGTTTAAGTATATCCATTCTATAAATAAATAAATATCTTGTGTAAAATTGTATCGTATTTAATAGTATTTCCTGCTAAAAATTAATAGTATTTTATACCCCTCTGCTTTGACATCAGACACCGACAGATGTTGGCCGCTTTCGGATATGTTGAGCCACCCGCGCCACCACCGCATGATTCAGACGACGGTTCTTCCGCCGATGCTTCTTCAGACGACACCTCATCTGACGACTCCAGTGATGAGGAGGATCCCGCTGACCGACCGATTCAGGCACCTTCTACCCCGCCGAAGAAGCGGTATCGCTTCGCTGGCATAATTCCTGGTCGTACTGTCACTGACGCTTATGGTCGGCGTCGTAGGATCACTGCACGTAAACGGCTGGTGCCGTACCCCGCCGACCCACTGATATTACCGTCCCCACCCAGAGCCGGACCATCCACTTCAGCACCACCGGCTCCACCTGCACCGCCAGCACCACCTGCCCCACCATCTTCCTCTAATGAGGAAATGAGGCGGGAGATTGAGATTCTCCAGACTCGAGTTACTGAGCTCGAGGAGCAGTTGGCTCATGTTTTGGACATCTTGTACCCACCATCGCCGTAGGACTTTGTACTAGATTCTGTATTGTAATCTCTTTTGTAATTTCATATTTCACTTATGTAATGTACGAACTTATTGTAATGTATGAACTTATTATCATTAATGAATGGAATTTGTGTTGTTACTTCTTGCGCAAGTGTTCTATTTACGTTATCATCTCATGGTTTTATGGTACTTATATCTGCTTGCGTTATTTAATCAACATGTGTTGTGCTGTTTTCATGTTGGTTGTTATATAATGTACTATTATTATTTGCATAATGGATTTTTGACTTGAGTCAAAATGATTGTATAGAACATCATGGCCAACGGGAGATCTATCCCCACCGCGGCACAAATTGAGGAAATGATTAACGAGCGAGTCGCTGCTGCACTAGCCGAAAGACCACCCCAAACTCCACCACTACCGCCTGTCAATCCACCTGTCGTCCGAGATGGGTGTACTTACAAGGAATTTCAAAACTGCAAGCCACACTACTTCAGTGGCACTGAGGGACCCGTCGGTCTCACCAGATGGTTCGAAAAGTTGGAATCGGTATTCAGGGTTAGCAATTGTTCTGAGGCTAACAAAACGAAATTTGCATCTTGCACGCTGTCTGATGGCGTGCTCACATGGTGGAATACCATGGCCCAAGCGAAAGGAATTGATGAAGCGTATGCTACGCCTTGGGAAGAATTTAAATGTGCTATGATCGAGGAATACTGTCCGAGAACCGAGATTCAAAAGATGGAAATCGAATTCATGCAATTGAAAACCGTAGGGAACGACCTTAACAACTACAACCGTAGGTTTTTGGAATTGGCTCTTATGTGTCCAACCATGGTCACCCCCGAATTTAAGCGTTTGGAGAAATACTTCTCAGGACTTCCTAAGTCCATCAAGGGTAATGTCACCTCATCCAAGCCACCAAGTGTTCCCGAAGCAATGCGCATGGCGCATACTCTCTTGAATCAAATCATCCTTGACGAGCCGGAGAAGGCTAAATTTGAAACTGTTAGCGGTGAAAAGAGGAAATGGGACAACAACCACAACAACAACAGGGGTAGGAACTATGATCAAAACCCGGCAAAACGACATGAAGGGTTTAGGCAAAACAACCACATGCACAACAACAACACCAACCCCAACAACAACAACCGCACCAATCCGAACTACAAAGGAACCTTACCACAATGCAATAGGTGCTACAAGCACCACACTGGGTATTGCAATGTTATCTGTGAGAAGTGCCAACGATCTGGACATGTTGGCAAGGATTGCAAGGTTACCACTTTGAATGTGAAGCCAAACCACAACAACAATGGGCCTAAGAAGTGTTATGAATGTGGAAAGACGGGCCATTTCAGAAACGAGTGTCCTAACAAGCGTAAGGATGGCGGACCACCACGTGCTAGAGCCTTCAATGTTAATGCAAGGGACGCTCGCGACAACCCCGACTTGGTGACAGGTATATTCAAGATCAACAATCTTTTAGCTTCTGTCCTATTTGATACTGGTGCCGATAGGAGCTATGTGTGTAGACATTTTTGTGATAAGTTAGATTGGTCGTTAGTTCCTTTGAAGGAAAGTATGCTTGTCGAGGTAGCCAATGGAAAACTTGAAAAGGTTGACCATATTAGTCGTGGAGCTATTATCAACATAGCTGGTGCAGATTTCGAAATTGATTTGATACCCATCAAACTGGGAAGTTTTGACGCAATCGTCGGTATGGATTGGTTGAGCAAGATAAAGGCCGATGTTATCTGTGGAGATAAAGCACTTCGCATACCACAAGGAGATGGTGAACCACTGGTTATCTATGGAGAGAGATGTACCTCGAAGTTGAATCTCATTAGTTGCGTGAAAGCGCAAAAGATTATGAAGAAGGGACGCTTTGCTGTCCTAGCACATGTGAAAGCGGTAGAAACTGAGGTGAAGAACGTGAACGATGTGCGTATTGTGAACGAGTTTTCCGATGTCTTTCCCGAAGAACTGCCTGGATTACCGCCACCGAGGGCAGTAGAGTTTCAGATTGACTTAGTGCCAGGAGCTGCACCTGTAGCTCGCGCACCTTATAGACTCGCACCTTCCGAGATGCAAGAATTACAGAGTCAACTACAAGAGCTATTAGATCGAGGGTTTATCCAACCAAGCTTTTCTCCTTGGGGTGCACCTGTGTTGTTTGTAAAGAAGAAGGATGGATCCTTCCGTATGTGTATCGACTACCGTGAACTCAACAAATTGACTATCAAGAATCGATATCCTCTTCCACGAATTGATGATCTTTTTGATCAACTACAAGGATCGAGCGTTTATTCAAAGATCGATTTGCGATCCGGATATCACCAGCTGAGGGTGAAGGAAAGTGACGTGATGAAAACTGCATTCAGGACCCGTTATGGTCATTATGAGTTCCTCGTGATGCCATTCGGTTTGACAAATGCACCTGCCGTGTTCATGGATCTCATGAATCGTGTCTGCAAGCCTTACTTGGATAAGTTTGTTATCGTCTTCATAGATGATATCCTCATCTACTCTAAGTGCGAAGAAGAACATGAGCAACACCTTCGGCTAGTGCTTGAACTCTTAAGACAAGAGCAACTTTACGCCAAATTCTCCAAGTGCGAATTTTGGTTGAAGGAAGTACAGTTTTTGGGTCATGTTGTGAGCGACCAGGGTATCAAAGTTGATCCCGCCAAGATTGAAGCCATCAGCAAGTGGGAGACCCCCACTACTCCAACGCATATTCGCCAATTTCTAGGTCTCGCCGGTTATTATCGAAGGTTTATCGAAGGATTTTCTCTGATTGCGCGTCCTTTGACCGCACTGACTCACAAGGGCAAGAAGTTCATTTGGGAACCCACACACGAATCAGCATTCCAAACTTTGAAGAAGAAGTTAACCTCCGCACCTATCCTATCACTTCCTGAAGGCAGTGACGACTTTGTTGTTTATTGCGATGCATCGAAGAGTGGCTTTGGTTGTGTACTGATGCAACGATCAAAGGTTATTGCCTATGCCTCCCGCCAATTGAAGATTCACGAGCGGAACTACACTACACATGATCTTGAACTTGGAGCCGTTGTCTTTGCACTCAAATTGTGGAGACATTATTTGTATGGAACTAAGAGCACTATCTTCACCGATCACAAGAGTCTCCAGCACATCTTCGATCAGAAACAATTGAATATGAGACAGCGTCGATGGATCGAGACGCTCAACGACTACGATTGTGAACTCCGTTATCACCCTGGCAAGGCCAATGTTGTAGCTGACGCTTTAAGCCGAAAGGAGAGGACGGCACCTCTCCGTGTTAGGGCTCTGAACATCACCATCCATTCGAACCTCAACAACCAGATCAGAGTAGCCCAAGTTGAGGCTCTCAAGGAGGAGAACATATCTCACGAGCATTTGAACATACTTGTCTCTCGATTCGAGGTTAGAGAGTCTGGACTCCGATGTTATGCCGGAAGAATTTGGGTACCTTACTATGGAGATCTACGAAGCCTGATACTTGATGAAGCACACAAATCGAGATATTCGATTCACCCTGGTGCAGGTAAGATGTACCACGACCTTAAAGAACAGTATTGGTGGCCGAATCTTAAGAAGGACGTTGCGACTTATGTTAGTAAGTGTTTGACTTGCTCGAAGGTTAAAGCCGAGCATCAGAGACCTTCTGGGTTACTTCAACAGCCGGAAATCCCACAATGGAAGTGGGAAAGGATCACTATGGATTTCATTACTAAGCTGCCGAAGACGGTGGGCGGATGCGATACTATTTGGGTTATTGTTGACCGCCTCACCAAATCTGCACACTTCCTAGCGATGAAGGAAACTGATACAATGGAAAGACTTGCTCAGCTGTACATCAAAGAGGTTGTATCTCGTCATGGTGTACCTTTATCAATCATCTCCGATCGCGATCCCCGTTTTGCTTCCAGATTTTGGCGTTCTTTGCAAGAAGCCATGGGAACTCGTCTTGACATGAGTACTGCTTATCATCCTCAGACTGACGGGCAAAGTGAACGAACGATTCAGACCTTGGAGGACATGCTGCGTGCATGTGTCATTGATTTTGGAAAGGCCTGGGAAAGGCATTTGCCACTCGCCGAATTCTCGTACAACAACAGTTATCACTCAAGCATTAATGCTGCACCTTTTGAAGCATTGTATGGTCGTAAGTGCCGATCTCCTATTTGTTGGGCCGAAGTAGGCGAAAAGCAAATCACCGGACCCGAGGTAGTTCACGAAACCACGGAGAAGATTGCTCAGATCCAAGCTAGACTTAAGACTGCCCGTGATCGCCAAAAGAGCTATGCCGATCTTAAACGGAAAGACTTTGAATTTAATGTTGGTGATCGTGTAATGTTGAAGGTTGCACCTTGGAAAGGTGTGATCCGTTTTGGAAAACGTGGAAAGTTGAACCCACGATACATTGGTCCTTTCGAGATCTTGGAACGTGTTGGACCAGTTGCATACCGTTTGGATCTACCAGCACAATTGAGCTCAGTTCATCCTACCTTCCATGTGTCAAACTTGAAGAAGTGTCTTGCTGCACCCGAACTCATCATACCTTTGGAAGAACTTGTTATTGATGACAAACTCCACTTTGTGGAGGAACCTGTTGAGATTATGGATCGTGAGATCAAAACTTTGAAACGCAACAAGATTCCGATTGTACGAGTACGATGGAATGCCAAACGAGGACCTGAGTTTACTTGGGAGCGAGAGGATCAAATGATGCGAAAGTATCCTCACCTTTTCCCGACTCCTCCATCTACTTCAGCTTAAAATTTCGGGACGAAATTTTCTTTAACAGGTGGGTAATGTAACGACCCTGGTTTTTCCAACGTTATTTATTAATAATTATTATTATTAATACGCTTGATTAAACGAATGTATGTTATTACATTTACATTTGCTTTGATTGCCCGTACTTGAACTTTAAATGCCCGAAACGTCTTTGTGACACCCGGAACTTTCACGAATAATATTTTAAGATATTATTTACATTCATGATTAATTTTATTAATCATTTTAATTAACTATGGTGATTAGTTGGTTACTTGGGCTTTAATTGGACTTTTATTGGATTACTTGTTAATTACATACATACTTGGGCTTTATTTTTGTACATGGGCTTAGAAGCCCACCCTACACACTTAATTGGATTAGTTGGCCCATCTTTCATGTAAGTATTACATTATGTAACAACTAGATTAGTTAACTAAGTAAAGAATCAAGTTACATGATACTTGCACCTTATCCCCATGAAAGCACCCTTAATAACCAACTTTTTAAGACAATTACTTGCATGATCTTGTGGACAAACTCCTTCCCCCTCCCCCCTTGAGCAAACCGTCGGCCATATGGCCTTGGGAAGTGATTTTGGCTTTCAAATTTTGTTAACTTATTACTAGTATCCTTCATTCATTTCACACACTTACTTGCTTTCATTTTTCCCTCAAACTTTTCTCTCTTCTTCTCTCATCTTGTAAGTAACTTGAACAAACATTTCTCTTCTCCTTTTTCTTGCAAAAACCGAATTCTATATCCATCATCATCATTCTTTTGTTACTTGCTACTTGTCTTTGATTACTTGTCTTGTTGTTGTTTAGTTATTTACATGTTATTACTTACTTACTTACTTGTCTTTCTTTACATGTTTCAAGAATCAACTTCTTAGTTTGATTCTCCATTTATATCTTGTATTTTACAAGAACATCAAGAACATAAGCTATCTAGTTATGTTCTACATATTTTGTTTCAAAGATTTAAAGTTCATAGTTGTAGAAACTCATTACTTGTAAGTTCTTGAAGTAACTTTAAAGTTACTTCACTTAAAGATCAACTTGGGTTGAATCTTTAAAAGTATGAGCAACTATGAACCATTTTTCTTATTTAGTTAGTTTTCTACTTTATTTTGTTTCAAAGATTTAAAGTTATAATCTTTATAATTGTTACTTGTGTTCTTGTTTGATGTATGTTACTAGAATACCACCTTCATGGTTGGTTTAGGCTTATCTTTCATTTTCTTTATTTCTTATTGTTAAGTTGCTTACTAAACATTTGAACAAGGACATGAACCCAACAAGAGCTTACACTTTGGTGCAAGTATCATGGATCCAACACTTGGTTGTGATCTTTCTTAGTGTTCATGAACTTGTTCATAAACTTACATGTAACCTTGGTTCATCAAACACCTACAACACTTGCACTTGAGTTATGATGGACAAACCTTGGTCAAAATGATGTTAACACATCAACGAGTTGTACACTTGAAGCTATACGCATCAAGGATGAGAACCGTGATGAACATCAAGCACCGAGACAACCGGAACTCTTCAAAACTTACTGTTTCTGTCCAAATGTTTCTGACCTACTGCTTCTGGAACAGACCAGTAGACCTGGGCTGTTCTAACCTTGATTTTTAGATAGAACTTTTCGAGTAGATAACTTTTCATATAGGACTCGTCTTAATCCGAGTTACGGTTTAGGATTTATGGCCCTCCGATCGTTACCATGTCCTTTAACGTTGTGCAGAAATTTCTGACCTACTCGCACTTAGACCGTCGCCACGGTCAAACCAAGACGAGTTTGCTTCTGTAAATTTTACCACACTTAAGGGACTCATAGACGGAGCCATGACCACTGGTCTCACCTTAATTCAGTAAGGGTAGAGGCCGTGGTGACTGACCGAAGTCAGCCTTTGTTTTAAACGACTTTCATAAACGAGTCTTACTTGTTACCTTTTGTTTAATGATGATTGATGATGACCCTTATGACCTTAATTACGTACTTGTAAACCTTTTGAGACGACTTATTGACTTAGTGCTATTTTGACTTAGGTTGAGGACGTTTGGACCGTTACTTGCACACCACTTTCCGACTACTACCTTACCATTACTACTAATCATTGTGAGTTATAGCATTCCCTTTTTACTTTAACTTATTTTGGGAACTGAGAATACATGCGGATTTTATGTTTTACATACTAGGCACGAGTACTTAAACTTTATATATGTGTGGGTTATATAACGGCAGAAACATTCCCTTTAGCTCGGTAACGTTTAATCATTGGTTTTTGAACCGTGAACGCGAATCTTAGATATGGATCCATAGGGTTTGACATCCCCACTCGGGCTAGTAGCGCTAGCATTTAACGAGTGTTTAATACTTCGAGGTTATACGCACTTGCCAAGTGCACTTTAAGGGGGTACATTAAACGTTAAGTTAGTTACCGGGTGCCCACGGTTAAGCATATACTTTTACATACGTTTGAAACGCTCGTTGAGCACTGAAATCTCGTGGCCTACTTACATTACTGTTATACTTAAACTATAGCTCACCAACCTTTGTGTTGACCTTTTTAAGCATGTATTTTTCTCAGGTGCTTGAAGTCGCTTCCGCTATCTTACTAGTCGTGCTGTAGAACCCGCTGCCTAGAGTTGTTATCGCATGACTACTTATGTTGCATTCAAACTTTTTACTTAGGAACTTATGTTATGTAACGACCATTATGGTCACGTACACTTATTTAATGCTTCTACTTAGTGAAGCATACTTTTGACTTGTAAAACAATTGACGTATGTTATGACGTCACTTTTATTTATAAATGTAAACTCTGTTTTGATAACGCATATAGTACTTAACCTTGTAATGATCCTGTTGTTGATGGTCCGTACATGATGATTTAGTACGGGGCGTCACAGTTGGGATCGAACCCGCACACATATCACTTTCGAGATCGACCCCATCACAATAAGAATCACACAACCATGTATAAGTCAATAATTAAACGACAAAATATAAAAGTTATACGAGCACAACATTTTTACGTGGAAAACCTCTCAAGGGAGAGTAAAAACCAAGGGACCAGCGGCCACTTAAATTTCACTATATACGAATAATATTACAAGAATGAACGCTCGTTACAACACTCTTGAATACTATCACGTATCTCTCAACACCTCTCGCAAACGGTGGTAGATTACAATAACGGAATTCGCTCCCATCGTTATTGAATCACCGAGACCACCTCACGGGACGGAGTAAGACGACTCTCATAGACTCTCTATTTTTCTCTCTAACTCCTCCACTTTTCTCTACATACTACTACATATATTTATACTAAAACTCCACAAAGTTTCCCTCCAAAATCCACCCTACAAAACTCCCTCCACAAAACAATTCCCACCAAAACTTCCCACCAAAATATTCCCTCTCAAAAATTACTCCCACCAAATACACTTTTACAATATTTAAACATTTTGAATCAATAAATATAACACATCCTCCCTTGATTCAAATTCTTTAAATCCCGATCTCGAACGTGGATTATTGATCTTCATCTTGTTGCCGCCGACTTTATCTCAACTGGGACACGCCGCCAAACAATCTCATTGTTAGGAAGACTTTCGACACAAGGAACTCTCCATGATCAACTCTCCACCGAGCCTCTTTATCTTGAACCTCTCTTGAAGAACTTCTTCATTTCGTACAATTTCAGTAGCAACTTCAGACACATGTATCTCCCAAAGTACTCTTCTGATCACCACAAAAATCGGTCACAGCATAAATCAAAGTGTTCTGAACCCGATGTCAAAAAATTACGATGATCCAACGGCTAACGAATCTGCAGCACCCGTTTCTTTCCAACTGCGCTGAAATGACAAATTTTTTTCTGCAGCACACTTCAAATAATAATATCTCTCGAACGACAGCTCTAATCAAAGATCCCAACGGTGTGATCGTGTATCTACCTCTTATGAACCTACAGTCCAAATTTCACACCAATCCAACGGTTAACGAACCCGTACCATCAATTCTCTTTTCGCTGCGCAGAATATGACGAACCGTACACTTTTTTCTTCACAAATTGACTTCCTCCCGGTTATGCTTCTTCTCCATGAACCCCGCTCTGATACCAGTTTGTTGGGATCGAACCCGCACACATATCACTTTCGAGATCGACCCATCACAATAAGAATCACACAACCATGTATAAGTCAATAATTAAACGACAAAATATAAAAGTTATACGCGCACAACATTTTTACGTGGAAAACCTCTCAAGGGAGAGTAAAAACCACGGGACCAGCGGCCACTTAAATTTCACTATATACGAATAATATTACAAGAATGAACGCTCGTTACAACACTCTTGAATACTATCACGTATCTCTCAACACCTCTCACAAACGGTAGATTACAATAACGGAATTCGCTCCCATCGTTATTGAATCACCGAGACCACCTCACGGGACGGAGTAAGACGACTCTCATAGACTCTCTATTTTTCTCTCTAACTCCTCCACTTTTCTCTACATACTACTACATATATTTATACTAAAACTCCACAAAGTTTCCCTCCAAAATCCACCCTACAAAACTCCCTCCAAAACAATTCCCACCAAAACTTCCCACCAAAATATTCCCTCTCAAAAATTACTCCCACCAAATACACTTTTACAATATTTAAACATTTTGAATCAATAAATATAACAGTTAGTTTCTGTCACTTAATTCTTTGATTTTTCATATGGGTTTCAAAATATTTGTTGCTTTTTAATAGATTTGTATTTATTTATATGAATTTGGGTTTATTTGGTTTTGAATTTTGATACTTAAAGTCAAACATGTGAATTCATGAAGTCGAAGTTGATGATAAATCTGGTTACCAATTTGGAATTTGATTAAATTTGTAATGCAAAATTGAAGCTATCGTTAAAAATCCATAGAACAATTTTTTAAATTTGATGTTTTATATACATGCCAGGAGTTAATTTGTAGAAGTTTGGATCTGTCTAGATTGAATTTAGATGATTACTTGCATTGAGTTCTGTGGTGAGTTGTGTTTGCTTACTAGTGTGAAATGTGAATCTTATCAAACTATCAATTGCTTTTCCTTAATACTTCTAAGTTTTTAGGCTTAATTAGGTAATTTTGTTGAGATGTCATATATTAATAGTTGTAAAGCAAGGAATTCAGTTAATAAAATGAGTTCAATCTTTGAGTTATTATGAATTAGTATTAGGATCAAACAGAAACTAAATGTGAATGACAAATATGAAAAGCAAACTGATTCTCTATTGTTATAATTTGGTTCATGATTTTGTGAATATCTTGAGATTTTTTCTTAACGGGTATAGGTAGTGAGCATGACTTGTGACTTTTTTGATATGATCGGGTGGGTTTTTTCTTAACGGGTTTTGTCCTACTCTTTCACCAAGTGCATTCTTTTTTTTACACAGATTTTCTAAGTTATTTGCCATTTACTCCGTTTATTGCTACTTGATTTCAATTTCGGATGTGAAATTGGTGCAAATAATTGAAATCTCCGTTTTAGTATTTAATGTACTTAACCGCATGTTTGTCTTCAACCTATTTTCGTCATTACTGTAATGCTAATACTCATTGTCTTGTGTTTCGATTTGCGTTTTCGCTTTATGTTTTCACTTTACTGTTCTTAATATGTAATTTTTTTTCGTTTTTATCAATTATTTGAGCAGTTTGCTAAACATAATTATGTTCTAAAATAGGTCAGTTTTGACGCTTGATATCAACAAATGATTACACGAGGCATCACCACCCTTGTGGACTCCTTTATGTGTGTGTGCATATGATGCCAAGCTTATAGTGGTTGTTATTTACTTAAATCCAAACATTTTTGTAGATCGTTATTCCTCTTGCCAGTTGCATATTCATTTGGCTATGAGAACTCATTGAAAAATGTTGAGCTCATTATGCTATTTTCTGTTCTTTTGAATTTGTTTCAGGTTTAATCTAATTCTCACCACTCTGAGTTGGAAATATGGCAACAATGGAGGGATGCATTCAGAACTTGATTACTAATCCCACAACAAGCACATATACAGTTTAAAAAATTGCACGAAGAAATTGTGACTTTCTTTTTCATATTTTAAAGTTCATTATGTACTATTTAATTAAATAATTCTATCTGCACCCCAAATGAAAATCTTGAACAACCCGAGTGAAAAATTTGAACAACCCGAGTTTGAAGACCATCAGTTTTGACCTTTTTGACTCATTATTGAACTCGCTCCCAAAGAATTACGAAATTTTCCCCCATACCGAAAAACATAAGTTTTGATTCTACTTAAATAACAGATGTTGTTTGATTGATTTTATGTATTACCCTCAAAGCTTGTTTTTTAGTTTTTATATCTTAAGGAAAAAGGTAAATTTGAAACAAGGTAATAATAGTTTTTACCTGTTCAGCAAGATGTCTGCTCACTTGGTTAGGCTCTGGATGGCATGCTTTATAGTTAGTTTCATTATGCATGTCTGTTTTTGTGATACAGTTATAGGTGCTTTACTTGTAGAATACTCCTCTTCAGAAATACTTGGTTTAATTTTTTTGATCACAGGAACCTGAACTTTCACCTGGAAATGATGTCTTACGGACAATTGCGAAGAGGATCACACTAATTTACGTATAGTATTCTTGAAGTGCATAGTGCATTGGTGGTTATAATTGTGAGTGGTTTTTTTAGTTTTTGCAATATCCTTAAAATCTTATGATCATTGATACATTTTCAGAGTTGCAGTAGTTATCCCATTTTAAGAGTTACGGTATTGCCAGAAATTCAAGAGGGTGATGCAAGTTCCGTCACATCTATCCAAACTTAAAAGATACCTTTTGGGGTTCTTTGTCTTGAATGATATTTCACACTTTTTTCTCTTCTACACACTTTGATATGTAATGGTAATATTTAAAATGATGCGACCGTGGCAGGTTTATTATATCAAAGTTGAGTTAAATGAAGAACCAAGAAGTGATCACTACCTATCCACCATCTCATTCCTCACTCTGTTAAATGCTACGATTTCCTTGGAACTGTAAGTGCGAAACCCTATTAAATAAATTTTGTTTCATAATTTGGAATCTGTTAAATTTGTCTTTACTACAGGCTAAGGCTATTTGGGAGGTTAAGGCTATTGGGAATGATCAGACGATAGAGACTTGTTTGTTTTGTGCTGTGAATGGTATTACAAGATGTAACTGATGCAAGGGAGAAGTATAACGCTTACCTGTTCCTGTTTAAAACAGGTCCTCAAACTGATGCAAAGGAGTAGTCACTGAGCCTAATGACAGAGTACAAGCTCAGTCAAAAGATGTAGGCTTCATTATTTGGGGCCAACTCCACTTGACAATCTGGTTGATCAGATTGTTAGTTCACTTGCTGTAACTGACGATCTCTTGTTTATTTAGTAATTAGTTGTCTATATTCTCTTCTCATTTCACGATTATTTATTTCAGATGTTGAAAAAAGAATTAGACGGTGTTCTTGAATTCTGCATCTGATTGGGTAGTTTGTTTTTAGTTTGGTTGATAGTGATAATTTATATTTAATTTTTCGGGTTGATTTTTCTTTTGTTTTTCAACAGGGTTTGTGATTGTGAAACATGGTGAGGAAGAGAAGTAAATCACACCTGATAGATCAACAAAATATGGGTCAGACTCATAATCTGATTCCTGATTCCAATTCTAATGAGTCTTGCTATACAAATTCTGGTGCTTTCTTGAAAACAGATACACAAAACGAATACCCTTTCACTATTCCTGGTCTATTTGTAGGGCTAAACCCTAAGAACTCAGAATTTGATTCAATTAGAAGTCCCACTTCTCCTCTGGATTACAAGTTTTTTTTTTTTTTTTAAAACTGAATTTTGGGATTTTACCAAACAACGATTCCTCAAAACTGAACGAAGCTACTCAAAAGAGTTGGAAATGTAACAAAGTATGATTAATTCGCGTTTTCAATTCACGTTTTCGATTGGTGTTTTCGGTTCACGTTTTTTATTCGCATTTTTGATTGGTGTTTACGATTCGCATTTTTTATTAGTGTTTTCAATTTGCGTTTTCAATTCATGTTTTTGATTCGGTTATCGATTTGTGTTTTCGATTCGCATTTTCGATTCGTGTTTCGATTCGCGTTTTCGCTTAATGTTTTCGATCCGGTTTTCGATTCGCGTTTTCGATTCGCGTTTTTCATGTATGGTTCTAACCATTATTAGAACTGCATACAAAACATAAAAAATAACTCGAAGAACTAAGCTTATATATAATTACTTAAAACTGAATACAAAATGTTATGATTCATGTGTCATCTCTTTAAGTATGACACCGATAAGTAAAGTTACAAATACAAAATCATATTATTCTAGCAATGTCCATAAGATTATCAAATTCAATTCTTATAAGTCCTTTTTATAGTAATTGAGACACAAAAAACTCATTCGTCTTTTGAACAATCAACAACTCCTAAAAACTTAGATTAATATGACCTAAATATAAAGTGTCTTATTATGTTTCGAGCTAATACGATTAGGACAAATGAATGTCATATGATAGTATATTTTAAATAACTTTTATATAAGGTTTCCTATTTAATTAACTATAATGCGACATCAAACGGTTAAATGTCTTATAAAGTTTCCGTTTATGATTATATATTAAAGTGTGATATGAAATTATATGATACTTAGGACTCCAACAACTCATCCGTCACATTAAAAAATCAAAGTGTCCTAAAAATTGACAATGATATGACATAAATATCTCATGTCCTATTTACTTATGATCTAATACGACTATGACAAATAAATGTTCTATGATAGTTTATTTCTTATGACTTTTTTTATAAAGTGTCCTATTCAATAAACACATAACGCGACACTAAACTGTAAAATGTCTTATAAAGTTCTATTTTATGATTCACAATTAAAGTGTCATATGAAATGATATGACAATTAGGACCTCAACAACTCTTCCGTCGCATTAAACAATCAAAGTGTCCTGAAAAATTTACAATGATACGACATAAATATCACATGTCCTATTAGCTTATAATACAATACGACTATGACAAATAAATGTCCTATGATAGTTTACTTTATATGACTTTTATATAAAATGTCCTATTAAATGAACACATAATGCGACACTAAACCGTTAAACGTATTATAAAGTTTCATGTTATGATTCAAAATTAAAGTGTCCTATGAGATCATGAGATAATTAGGACCCCAACAACTCATCCGTCACATTAAAGAATCAAAGTGTCCTAAAAATTTATAATGATACAACATAAATATCAAATGTCCTATTAGTTGATGATATAATACGACTATGACAATTAAATGTCCTATGATATTTTATAATATATGACTATATTAAAAAGTGTCCTATTAAATAAACACATAACGCGACACTAAACCGTTAAATGTTTTATAAAGTTTCATTATATGATTCACAAGTAAAGTGTCTTATGAAATAATATGATATTTGGGACCCCAACAACTCATCCGTCACATTAAAGAATCAAAATGTGTCCTAAAAATTTATAATGATACGACATATATTTCACATGTCCTATTAGCTTATGATATAATACGACTATTAAAAATAAATGTCCAATGATAGTTTATTTCATATGACTTTTTTTATTAAGTTTCCTATTAAATGAACACATAATGCGACACTAAATTGTTATATGTCTTATAAAGTTCCATTTGATGAGTCACCGTTAAAGTGTCCTATGAAATCATGTGATAATTAGGACCTTAAAAACTCCTCCGTAATATTAAATAATTAAAGTGTCCTAAAATTATACAATGATACAACATAAGTATCACATGTCCCGTTAGCTTATGTTATAATATGGCTTTGACAAATAAATGTCCTATGAGAGTTTATTTCATATGACTTTTATATAAAGTGTTCTATTAAATTACATATAATACGACGCTATGCCACTATTTTATGGTTCACAATTAAAGTGTCCTATGAAATCATATGACAATTAGGACATAAAAAAATCAATAGGTCATATTAAGTCATATTATGTTCTACTATCAGACGACTCACAAAAATAAACGTCCTATAAAGGTATATTTCATATGACCATCATATAATGTGTCCTAATAACATAAATTTATAGGACATAAGTACCAAAAGTCCTAACATGTTACAGTTTAATGAGACTCTCGGAAATAATTAGCTTCCAAAGGTATATTTAATATGACGTTCATATTAAATGTCCTATTACATAAACACATAATGAGACTCTAGCAAATAAATGTCTTATAAGATCCTCTATTAGGATCTACTTTTTAAGTGTCCTGTGAAAATATATGATTATGGGACCTACTCTAAAAGCGTATCTCATAATAGGACCCTACTCTAAAAGCGTACCTCATAATAGGACCATACTCTAAAAGCGTAGCTCATAAAAGGACCTGAATATTGTTTGGTCCTATGTAAGTAGCATTTAGGACCATATTTTACTAGATCCCAGAAAAAAGGTCCTATAGGAGCATTTTTCTTGTAGTGTAGTAATAATAAATAATAATATTATTACTTACAATAAAAATAAAAATGACAATAATAGTCTTATTAGTTATAATAATATTAAGATTATAAATGATAATAATAATAATAATATTAATAATATACTAACTTATATATATCAAATTTTGTATATATATATTTTATATAAAAAAATATATTAATATTAATAATACAAATAATAATATTAATATTAACAATAATGATAATATAACAATTATATTCAAACTTGTACTTTAATATAATACAATTGATTAATTATATTATATATCCTATTGTAGTGACCCTAAATTTTCCATGATTATATATTAAATAAAAAACTATATTTGCATGATTAAATGTTTCTAACATGTTAAGCAATCAAACTTGTTAAGACTTGATTAATTGAAATGAGTTTATGTAGACAATTGACCACCCCGTTTGCCTGATGATTCACGAACGTCATACCTTGTGATAATTATATAATCGTTTTATTTTCTTATGATGTAAGTTTTTATTTTATATATATATATATATAAGAAGAAATACAATTAAATCAAAGATGTACAACTAAAATACTATTTACTACAGTAAAATACTATTCGATACAGTAAAATACTATTCGCTACAGTAAAGTACTATTTGCTACAGTAAAACACTATTTGCTACAGTAAACACTATTTACTACAGTAACGCTATATTATTCGTATTCAATCCGTATTCGTATTCGTACAATACACAACTTCTAAATATATATACTATTGGTATATACACTTCAATGACCAGCTCTTAGCAGCCTTAATGAGTCACCTAAACATGTGAGAACTTTCATTTGGCTACTAGCATAAAATATCTAATAAAAATACAAACTAATGGAACCTTATATTCAAGGGTAGGATCACGTTTTTCTTCACCAACCATAAGACTTTTATTTTTCAACTTTCATGCATCAAACTTATCTCTCTCAAGTTCTCTTTTGGTGTTCTAAGTGTTCTTCATCATCTTCAACAAAATCTAGCTCAATCTAGTTCATAAATCCTAACCTAGATCAACTTTCAAAACAACTACTCAAGTAAACTTCAAGAACACTTTCAAGTTTGCAAGTCTACTTTCAAGCTTTCTAATCCATTCTAAGTAATCATCTAAGATCAAGAAACCTCTGTTATTTATAGTAGGTTATCATTCTAATTCAAGGTAATACTCATATTCCAACTTTGATTCAATTTCTATAACTATAACAATCTTAATTCGAGTAGAAATCTTACTTGAATTTGTTTTCGTGTCATGATTCTACTTCAAGAACTTTCAAGCCATCCAAGATCCTTTGAAGCTAAATCATATCTTGTCACTTTCAGTAGGTTTACCTACTAAACTTGAGGTAGTAATGATGTTCATAATATCATTCGATTCACATATATATATATATATAACTATCTTATTCAAAGATTTAAACTTGTAATAACTAGAACATAGTTTAGTTAATTCTAAACTTGTTCGCAAACAAAGTTAATCCTTCTAACTTGACTTTAAAATCAACTAAACACATGTTCTATATCTATATGATATGCTAACTTAATGATTTAAAACCTGGAAACACGAAGAACACCGTAAAACCGGACATACGCCGTCGTAGTAAAACCGGGGGCTGTTTTGGGTTAGATAATTAAAAACTATGATAAACTTTGATTTAAAAGTTGTCCTTTTGGGAAAATGATTTTTCTTATGAACGTGAAACTATATCCAAAAATCATGGTTAAACTCAAAGTGGAAGTATGTTTTTCAAAATGGTCATCAAGACGTCGTTCTTTCGACTGAAATGACTACCTCTTACAAAAATAACTTGTAACCTGTATTTCTGACTATAAACTTATACTTTTTTTGTTTAGTTTCATAAATTTCAGTTCATTATGAAACCATAGCAACTTGAATCACTCAAAACAGATTTAAAACAAAGAAGTTATGGGTAAAACAAAATTGGATATTTTTGCTTGTTGTAGCTACGTGAAATTTGTAACAAATCTATTCTAACCATAATTAACTAACTCATATTGTATTATACATGTACTCTAACATATTATGTAATCTTAATAGACCATAGACACGTATACAATGTTTTGACATATCATATTGACGTCATCTATATATATTATTTGGAACAACCATAGACACTTTATATGCTGTAATGCTAGAGTTCGCTATACAGGGTTGAGGTTGATTCCAAAATATATATACTTTGAGTTGTGATCTAGCCTGAGACTTGTATACACTGGGTCGTGGATTGATTCGAGATAATATATATTGATTTATTTCTGTACTATTAGCTATGGACAATTAGTTGTAGATTACTAACGATGGACTGCTAACTTAACAAACTTAAATCATTAAAACGTAATAAAAATGTTGTGAATATATTTCGATCATACTTTGATATATATGTATATATTTGTTATAGGTTCATGAATCGACCAGTGGCCAAGTCTTATTTCTGTCAAAGTAAAAATCTGTGAAAGTGAGTTATAGTCCCATGTTTTAAAATCTATTATTTCTGGGATGAGAATACATGCAGTTTTATAAATGTTTTACGAAATAGACACAAGTAATCGAAACTACATTCTATGGTTGGATTATCTAAATCGAATATGTCCCTTTTAGCTTGGTAGCCTAAGAATTAGGGAACAGTACCCCTAATTGACGCAAATCCTAAAGATAGATCTATGGGCCTAACAAACCCCATCCGAGGTACGGATGCTTTAGTACTTCGATTTATTATAATACAGACGAGAGGATTCTGTTTTGGGGATATTCTATATGCATCTTATTAATGTCGGTTACCAGGTGTTCACCATATGAATGATTTTTATATCTATGCAGTTTGTGAAATGCCTGATATGAGATGGATGTTTATAAAAAAATGAAATCTTTTGGTCTATTATTACTATTTGATATATATATATATATAGATTAAACCTATAACTCACCAACATTTTGTTGACGTTTTAAGCATGTTTATTCTCAGGTGATTATTAAGAGCTTCTGCTGTTGCATGTTAAATTAAGGACAAGAATTAAAGTCAGCATGCTTATAAAATATTGTTTAAAAACTACATTCGGAGATTTAAATCGATGTGTAATATTATTGTAAACCATTATGTAATAGTCGTGTGTAAAACGTTATATTTTAGATTATCATTACTTGATAATCTACGTTATGCTTTAAAACCTTTATCGATAAAATAAAGGTTATGGTTTGTTTTTAAAATCGAATGCAGTATTTGAAAAACGTCTCATATAGAGGTCAAAACCTCGTAACGAAACCAATAAATATGAAACGTTTATAATCGATATGAACGAGACATTTCAGTTGATATCTGAGTGTTGGTCTTAGAGAACCAGAAATTTGCATTAGTGTGTCTTATCGAGTTCGTTAGGATGCATTAGTGAGTCTGGACTTCGACCATGTTTACTTGAAAAAAGATTGCTTAACATTTTTTGTTGGAAACTATATATTGTTAACATGTAAATATTATGTGATATATTAATCTCTTAACGTGTTTGATATTGTGTGATAGATGTCTACCTCTAATACAAATCCCATCGACTCACCTAATAATAATGAAGAGTTGAATATATATTGGGAAGATTCACAAATTCCCGAAGAGGAACCGAAAGAGGAGGAACCGAAAGAAGAGGAACCGGAAGAGGAGGAACCGGAAGAAGAGGAACCGGAAGAAGAGATTCCGGAGGGGGAAATATTAAGAACCACAGAAAAACAGATAAATAAAAGAAAATCCTCAACCAATGGACCAAAGTTAAAAATGGTCAATGGTGTTTCCGCCAAGGAAGCAAAATATTGGAAAAATTACCAGTTTTCTGATGAATCGGATCCCGTTGAGGATTCCGATAATGTTATAGAAATTACCTCGACCCAATTTGAAAAAGCAAAGGAAAACAATAAGGGAAAATGCATCAAAATAGGAAAACCCGAGCCCAAAACCGATGAACTTTATGTTAACATGAAGTACCCTGATAGGGTGTACCGTAAACACCCGTATTTCTTAAACTTTCACTATAACCCGGGAACATCTAAGCCAACAGGTTTTTATAGACCATTTGAGAAAAGAACGGCTCGTATTAGGGGAGCACCATATATCCCTAGGAAATTAGCGAAACGAACTAAGTCTTATTTTAATTTTTTTTTTATTTTTTTGAAAGGCAAACGAACCAAGTCTTAAGAGGAAGAAACGAGTGAGTCAGAATAAAGAGTTGTAATCATGTTGTGTAATATATGTATTGTAGTGTGCTTATATTTTCATGTTATATGTAAAAATTACTTGTATTGTTTGTTAATCATCTTTTACGAATCTAATTCTCGTCTATTTTACAGTAAAAAAACACACAATGCACGTTAAGGATAGACAACCGAATATTTTAGAAGACTTACCCGGGGACATGATTGATGAAATCTTGTCTAGAGTCGGTCAGAGTTCATCGGCACAATTATTTATGGCGAAATTAGTTTGTCAAACGTTTGAAAGACGTTCCAGGCATGCCTTAGTTTATAAAAGGCTTTCCTTTAATAGATGGGGTATATCACATTGGGGAGACCATAAGTTATGCCGTGTTTTCTTTAAAGCATTGAATGCGGGGAACCCAGATGTAATTTTACGCTACGGGTTGAGAGCCTATTTTGACTCTACCTATCCCAACATAGGACTTCGTTCTTTAGAAAGAGCTTCAAACATGCAACATAAAGAAGCATGTTATGTCTACGGGTTAGTAATGTTCGCTTCTCACCAAATCGAGAAAAAGAACATAAGATTGCAACTACTAAATAAAATATTCCCACAAGTGACGGATTCAGTAGTTGGGGTGAGAAATAAGATTTTTAGATTATTAAGGGGCTGTTGGGCATTACGTAACCCTCGTCCTTTTGAAAATATTATAACATGCTGCCTAGCCAACGGTCGCAACGGTTATTTTCCACAAGACCAAGGATGGAAAATAATACTAGTAAAACTCGAATGCATGACCTGTTTCTGGACTTATGAATTACGTGTCTTTATTGCCTTTGCTGAACGACTTGCGTATTAACTAGAATTGTCTTCACAACTGCCTTGTATCAAAGTTATTGTGTACAATATTTCATGCTATATGTAAAATAGCACTATTGTAAGTTTATAAAATATTGTATAAAAGTTTGAATGCGAAATATTAATGTAATCAGTTTTTCATATAGAATTGTAGTAGTTGAATTGTATGTTAGCTACTAAGTATGAACTTAACGGGTAGGTACTACCCGAATGAAAAATTATAAAACGCTAATATGAAGAAAAAGCTTTTATAAATAAGTTCATATTATGCTACAAAATACTATTGACTACTCTTAAAAATTCTATGTGATTAACTCAATTCTTTTGGCTATTTTTGAAGGAAATGGCACCGACGACTCGTCAGAACTTGAACATGAGCGAGGAAGACTTCCGTGCTTTCTTTGCAGCAAACATAGCTGCAGTACAGGCTGCAATACAAAACAACAAAAATAACTCAGGGTCTAGCAGTGGAGTTAACTCTACAGGAAATCGTGCAGGATGCTCCTACAAGGCTTTCACTGCCTGTAAACCTCTGAAATTCGATGGAACTGAAGGACCAGTCAGACTGAGATGATGGACCGAGAAGGTCGAATCTGTGTTTGCTATAAACAAATGTGTTGAGAAGACAAGGTAAAGTACGCCACGCATACCTTCACAGGTACCGCGTTAACATGGTGGAACACCTATCTCGAACAAGTGGGACAAGATGCTGCTTACGCACTATCGTGGTCATCATTCAAACACTTGATGAATGAGCAGTACCGTCCCATAAAAGAAGTCAATAAGCTCAAGACAGAGCTTAGGGAATTACAAACGCAAGGATTCGATATTACCACGTACGAAAGATGATTCACCGAGTTGTGTTTATTGTGTCCAAGAGTGTTCGAAGATGAAGAAGAGCAGATCGATGCGTTTGTAAAGGGGTTACCAAAGAGAATTCAGGAGGATGTGAGTGCGATCGTGCCACCTCAATGCAAAAGGCAAGCCGAAGCTCACAAACTTATAAACCAGATCGAGGGAAGGATTAAAGAGCAGGCGGCCGAGGAGGCCAAAATAAAACAAGTCAAGAGAAAGTGGGAAGAAAATAATGACAACGGTCACCAAAACAATAACAGTAACTATCGCTTCAACAATCAACACAACAATCACAATTTCAATCGCACCATTTTTCGCAACAACAAACGCAACAACAACCATCATAACAACAACAACGACAACAACCATCCCAACAATAATAACAACCGTAACAACAACAAGAATCAGAAAAAGTCATGCCAAAAGTGTGAAGAGTACCATCCGACTGGGTTCTGCACGACAACTTGCACCAAGTGTAAGAGAACTAGTCATGGTGCGACGAAGTGTGAAGTCTACAGACCATTGACCAACAGAATTAAAGGAACAAATAATGTCGGAATAAATAATGTCGGGACAAAGAATGCCGCCATTATTTGTTATGGATGTGGCAAACCAGGCCACTTCAGGACTAACTGCCGAACCAAGGGAATACTAATGGACAAGGCTACGGAAGAGTTTTCAATATTAATGCGGCAGAAGCACAGGAAGAACCGGAGCTTATTACGGGTACTTTTCTTATTGACGATAAACCTGCTTATGTTTTATTTGATTTGAGTGCGGATAACAGCTATATGAGTAGAGATTTTTGTGCTAAATTAAGTGGTCCATTGACGCATATGAATAATAAATTTTTACTCGAATTAGCAAACAGTAAATTAATTTCAGCAGATAAAATATGCCAGAATCAAGAAATTAAACTGGTTAGCGAAACGTTTAAGATTGATTCGATACCAGTAGAGTTAGGGAGTTTTGATGTGATAATTGGCATGGACTGGTTGAAAAAGGAGAGAGCAGAGATCGTATGTTACAAAAATACAATTCGCATTGTATGAGAAAAAGGAAAACCATTAATGGTGTAAGGAGAAAAGAGTAACGCGAAGCTAAATCTTATTAGTAATTTGAAGGCGCAAAAGCTAATAAGAAAAGGTTTCTATGCTATTCTTGCACATGTCGATAAAGTACATGAAATGTCCCGTTCATATTGATTATAAACGTTCCATATTAATTGATTTCGTCGTGAGGTTTTGACCTCTATATGAGACGTTTTTCCAAGACTGCATTCGTTTTTAAAACAAACCATAACCTTAATTTTATCAACAAAGTTAAAAGGACACCACCTAGATTATCCAGAAATGATAATCCAAAAACATCACACTTACACACTACCAATACATATTGGTTTACAATATTAATATGTTATAACAAAGTAAATCTCGAATGTAGTTTTAAACAATATTATACAAACATGCTGACAACAAATCTTGTCCATATTTTAGCATGCAACAGCGGAAGCTCTTAATAATCACCTGAGAATAAACATGCTTTAAACGTCAACAAATATGTTGGTGAGTTATAGGTTTAACCTATATATTTATCAAATCGCAATAATAGACCACAAGATTTCATATTTCAATATACATCCCATACATAAAGATAAAAATCATTCACATGGTGAACACCTGGTAACCGACCTTAACAAGATGCATATATAATATCCCCTATCATTCCAGGACTCCCTTCGAACATGATGAATTCGAAGTACTAAAGCATCCGGTACTTTGGATGGGGCTCGTTGGGCCCAATAGATCTATCTTTAGGATTCGCGTCAATTAGGGTGTCTGTTCCCTAATTCTTAGATTAACAGACTAAAAAGGGGCATATTCGGTTTAATAATCCAGCCATAGAATGTAGTTTCATTTACTTGTGTCTATTTTGTAAAACATTTATAAAACTGCATGTATTCTCATCCCAAAATATTAGATTTTAAAAGTGAGACTATAACTCACTTTCACAGATTTTTACTTCGTCGGGAAGTAAGAATTGGCCACTGATCGATTCATGAACCTATAACAAATATGTACATATATATCAAAGTATGTTCAAAATATATTTTACAACATTTTTAATGCGTTTTGATGTTTTAAGTTTATTAAGTCAGCTGTCGTTAGTAACCTACAACTAGTTGTTCACAGTTAGATGTACAGAAAATAAAGCAATATGTATTATCTCGAATCAATCCACGACCTCGTGTATACATGCCTCAGGCTAGATCACAACTCAAAGTATATATAATATTTTAGAATCAACCTCAACCCTGTATAGCTAACTCCAACATTACTGCATATAGAGTGTCTATGGTTGTTCCAAAATATATATATAGATGGGTCGATATGATATGTCAAAACAATGTATTCGTGTCTATGGTATCTCAAGATTACATAATATATTAGAATACATGTATAATACAATATGAGTTAGCTAGGATATGATTAATATAGATTTGTTACCAATTTTCACGTAGCTACAACAAGAAAAATTATCCAATCTTGTTTTACCCATAACTTCTTCGTTTTAAATCCGTTTTGAGTGATTCAAGTTGCTATGGTTTCATATTGAACTTAAGTTTATGAATCTAAACAGAAAAAGTATAAGTTTATAGATGGAAATACAAGTTAAAAGTCGTTTTTGTAAAGGTAGTCATTTCAGTCGAAAGAACGACGTCTAGATGACCATTTTGGAAAACATACTTCCACTTTGAGTGTAACCATGATTTTTGGATATAGTTTCATGTTCATAAGAAAAATCATTTTCCCAGAAGAATAACTTTTAAATCAAAGTTTATCATAGTTTTTAATTAACTAACCCAAAACAGCCGCGGTGTTACTACGACGGCGTATATCCAGTTTTACGGTGTTTTTCGTGTTTTCAGGTTTTAAATCATTAAGTTAGCATATAATATAGATATAGAACATGTGTTTAGTTGATTTTAAAGTCAAGTTAGAAGGATTAACTTTTGTTTGCGAACAAATTTAGAATTAACAAAACTATGTTCTAGTGATTACATGTTCAAATCTTCGAATAAGATAGTTATACATATATGAATCGAATGATGTTATGAACATCATTACTACCTCAAGTTTAGTAGGTAAACCTACTGGAAATGATGAAAAAATAACTTGAGCTTCAAAGGATCTTTGATGGCTTGGAAGTTCTTAAAATAGAATCATGACACAAAAACAAGTTCAAGTAAGATTATTACTCGAATTAAGATAGTTATAATTATAGAAATTGAATCAAAGCTTGAATATGAATATTACCTTGATTTAGAAAGATAACCTACTGTAAATAACAAAGGTTTCTTGATCTTAGATGATTGCTTGGAATGGATTAGGAAACTTGGAAGTAAACTTGTAAACTTTGAAGTGTTCTTGATGTGTTCTTGAGTAATTATTTTTATGATGATTATAGGTAATAACCAAAGCTTTTATTTGATGATTTTTGCTGGAAAAATAGTAACTTAGATGTTCATAGAAGAGTGTGTATGTTTTGAGAGAGAATTGGGAAGATAATTGAAAGTGAAATGGAGTAGGTGGTGAGTGGTGAAGGTAAGTGGGGTTAAAAGGAGTTCTTGTTTTTGTTTCCTTGCTCATAAGTCATGCTAGATGTTAAATGATGGTTCCCACATATTTAGGTGACTCACATGGGCTGCTAAGATCTGATCATTGGAGTGTATATACCAATAGTAAATACATTTAGAAGCTGTGTATTGTACAAGTACAAATACGAGTGCATACGAGTAGAATTGTTGATGAAAATGAATGAGAATGTTATCGTAAGCATTTTTGTTAAGTAGAAGTACTTGGATAAGTGTCTTGAAGTCTTTCAACAGTGTATGAATACATATTAAAACACTACATGTATATACATTTTAACTGAGTCGTTAAGTCATCGTTAGTCGTTACATGTAAATGTTGTTTTGAAACCTTTAAGTTAACGATCTTGTTAAATGTTGTTAACACATTGTTTATTATTTCTAATGAGATGTTAAATTATTACATTATCATGATATAATGATGTATTAATATATCTTAATATGATATATATACAGTTAAATGTCGTTACAACGATAATCATTACATATATGTCTCGTTTCGAAATCCTTAAGTTAGTAGTCTTGTTTTTACATATGTAGTTCATTGTTATTATACTTAATTATATGTTTACTTATCATTTAACATGTTTATATATAATGTATTAATATCTTAAAATGATTCATATGTAATTAGTAAGACATTGTTATAACGATAATCGTTATATATACCGTTTTCAAGTTTCTTAATTCAACAGTCTCATTTTTATGTATATAACTCATTGTTAAAATACTTAATGAGGTACATACTTATCATAATATCATGATAACTATATATATATCCATAAGTATTTCATCATATAGTTTTTACAAGTTTTAACGTTCGTTAATCACCGGTCAACTTGGGTGGTCAATTGTCCATATAAAACCTATTTCAATTAATCAAGTCTTAACAAGTTTGATTCCTTAACATATTGGAAACACTTAATCATGTAAATATCAATTTCATTTAATATATATAAACATGTAAAAGTTCGGGTCACTACAGTACCTACCCGTTAAATAAATTTCGTCCCGAAATTTTAAGCAGTTGGAGGTGTTGACGTATCTTCTGGAAATAGGTGCGGGTATTTCTTCTTCATCTGATCTTCTCTTTCCCAGGTGAACTCAGGTCCTCTACAAGCATTCCATCGAATCTTAACAATTGGTATCTTGTTTTGCTTAAGTCTTTTAACCTCACGATCCATTATTTCGACGGGTTCTTCGATGAATTGAAGTTTTTCGTTGATTTGGATTTCGTCTAACGGAATAGTGAGATCTTCTTTAGCAAAATATTTTTTCAAATTTGAGACGTGGAAAGTGTTATGTACAGCCGCGAGTTGTTGAGGTAACTCAAGTCGGTAAGATACTGGTCCGACACGATCAATAATCTTGAATGGTCCAATATACCTTGAATTTAATTTCCCTCATTTACCAAATCGAACACCACCTTTCCAAGGTGCAACTTTAAGCATGACCATCTCTCTAATTTCAAATTCTATATCTTTTCTTTTAATGTCAGCGTACCTCTTTTGTTGATTTTGGGCGGTTTTCAACCGTTGTTGAATTTGGATGATCTTCTCGGTAGTTTCTTGTATTATCTCCGGACCCGTAATCTGTCTATCCCCCACTTCACTCCAACAAATTGGAGACCTGCACTTTCTACCATAGAGTGCTTCAAACGGTGCCATTTCAATGCTTGAATGGTAGCTATTGTTGTAGGAAAATTCTGCTAACGGAAGGTGTCGATCCCAACTGTTTTTGAAATCAATAACACATGCTCGTAGCATGTATTCAAGCATTTGTATCGTCCTTTCGCTCTGCCCATCAGTTTGTGGATGATAGGCAGTACTCATGTCTAGACGAGTTCCTAATGCTTGCTGTAATGTCTGTCAGAATCTTGAAATAAATCTGCCATCCCTATCAGAGATAATAGAGATTGGTATTCCATGTCTGGAGACGACTTCCTTTAAATACAGTCGTGCTAACTTCTCCATCTTGTCATCTTCTCTTATTGGCAGGAAATGTGCTGATTTGGTGAGACGATCAACTACTACCCAAATAGTATCAAAACCACTTGCAGTTCTTAGCAATTTAGTGATGAAATCCATGGTAATGTTTTCCCAATTCCATTCCAGGATTTTGGGTTGTTGAAGTGGATCTGATGGTTTCTGATGCTCATCTTTGACCTCAGAACACGTCAAACATTCTTCTACATATTTAGCAACATCAACTTTCATACCCGGCCACCAAAAACGTTTCTTGAGATCCTTGTACATCTTTCCCGTTCCAGGATGTATTGAGTATCTGGTTTTATGAGCTTCTCTAAGTACCATTTCTCTCATATCTCCAAATTTTGGTACCCAAATTCTTTCAGCCCTATACCGGGTTCTGTCTTCCCGAATATTAAGATGCTTCTCCAATCCTTTGGGTATCTCATCCTTTAAATTTCCTTCTTTTAAAACTCCTTGTTGCGCCTCCTTTATTTGAGTAGTAAGGTTATTGTGAATCATTATATTAATAGCTTTTACTCGAATGGGTTATCTGTCCTTTCTGCTCAAGGTGTCAGCTATCACATTTGCCTTCCCCGGGTGGTAATGAATCTCAAAGTCATAATCATTCAACAATTCAATCCACCTGCGCTGCCTCATGTTCAGTTGTTTCTGATTAAATATGTGTTGAAGACTTTTGTGGTCGGTATATATAATACTTTTGACCCCATATAAGTAGTGTCTCTAAGTCTTTAATGCAAAAACAACCGCGCCTAATTCCAAATCATGCGTCGTATAATTCTGCTCATGAATCTTCAATTGTCTAGACGCATAAGCAATTACCTTCATTCGTTGCATTAATACACAACCGAGACTTTGCTTTGAGGCGTCACAATATATCACAAAATTATCATTCCCTTCAGGTAATGACTATATAGGTGCCGTAGTTAACTTTTTATTTAATAATTGAAATGCTTTCTCTTGTTCATCCTTCCATTCAAATTTCCTCCCTTTATACGTTAATGCAGTCAAGAGTTTTGCTATTTTGGAAAAATCTTGGATGAATCTTCTGTAGTAACCAGTCAATCCTAAAAATTGACGTATATGCTTCGGAGTTTTCGGGGTTTCCCACTTTTCAACGATTTCAATCTTTGCCGGATCCACCTGAATACCTTCTTTGTTCACTATGTGACCGAGGAATTGAACTTCTTCCAACCAAAATGCACACTTTGAAAATTTAGCGTACAGTTTTTCTTTCCTCAACGACTCTAGCACTTTTCTCAAATGTTCTTCATGCTCTTGATCATTCTTTGAGTAAATAAGTATGTCATCGTTGAAAACAATGACAAACCTATCAAGGTATGGTCCACACACTCGGTTCATGAGGTCCATGAACACAGCTGGTGCGTTAGTCAACCCAAATGGCATAACCATAAACTCGTAATGACCGTAACGCGTCCTAAAAGCAGTCTTTGGAATATCATCCTCCTTCACCCGCATTTGATGATACCCAGAACGTAAATCAATCTTCGTATAAACCGATGAGCCTTGTAGTTGATCAAATAAGTCGTCGATTCTTGGTAGTGGGTAGCGGTTCTTTATGGTAAGTTTGTTCAACTCTCGGTAGTGGATACACAACCTAAATGTACCATCCTTCTTCTTGACAAACAAAACAGGAGCTCCCCATGGTGATGTGCTTGGTCGAATAAAACCACGCTCTAAAAGTTCTTGTAACTGACTTTGTAATTCTTTCATTTCGCTGGGTGCGAGTCTGTATGGAGCACGAGCTATTGGTGCAGCTCCTGGTACAAGGTCTATTTGAAATTCAACGGATCGATGTGGAGGTAGTCCTAGTAATTCTTTCGGAAATACATAGAGAAATTCTTTTGCGACGGAAACATCATTGATGTTCTTTTCTTCGGTTTGTACTTTCTCGACATGTGCTAAAACAGCATAGCAACCTTTTCTTATTAGCTTTTGTGCCTTCAAATTACTAATAAGATTTAGCTTTGCGTTGCTCTTTTCTCCGTACACCATTAAGGGTTTTCCTTTTTCCCGTACAATGCGAATTGCATTTTTGTAACATACGATCTCTGCTCTCACCTTTTTCAACCAGTCCATGCCAATTATCATATCAAACTTCCTAACTCTACTGGTATCAAATCAATCTTAAATGTTTCACTACCCAGCTTAATTTCTCGATTCAGACATATATTATCTGCTGTAATTAATTTAACGTTTGCTAATTCGAGTAAAAATTTATTATCCAAATGCGTCACTGGACAACTTAATTTAGCACAAAAATCTCTACTCATATAGCTTCTATCCGCACCCGAATCAAATAAAACATAAGCAGATGTATTGTCAATAAGAAACGTACCTGTAACAAGCTCCGGGTCTTCCTGCGCTTCTGCCGCATGAATATTGAAAACCCTTCCGCGGCCTTGCCCATTAGTATTCCCTTGGTTTGGGCAATTTCGAATAATGTGGCCCGGTTTTCCACATTTATAACAAACTACGTCTGCATTATTTGTTCTGACCTTATTTGTTTCTTTATTTTTGTTGTTCTTTGGTCCGTAAACCTCACATTTTTCCGCGCCATGACCACTTCTCTTACACTTGGTGCAAACTGTTGTGCAAAACGCATTCGGATGGTACTCTGCACACCTGAAGCATGGTTGTTTCTGTTGTTTGTTGTTATTGAGATTGTTGTTGGGATTGCTATTGTTGTTGAAATGGTTGTTGTAGTTGTTGTTGTTGTTGGGACGTTTGTTGTAGTTATTGTTAGAATTACGGTTATTGTTGCGATTGTTATTGCGGTTGTGGTTGTAATTGTTATTGTTGTTGTACTGGTGACTCTTGTCACCGTTTTCCTCCCATTTCCTCTTGAGTTGTTTCGTGTTGGCTTCTTCGGCCGCCTGTTCTTTAATTCTCCCCTCAATCTGATTTATGAGTTTATGAACCATTCGACATGCCTTCTATATGGAAGCGAGCTCGTGTGAACTCACATCTTCTTGAATCCTTACTGGTAACCCTTTTACAAACGCGTCGATCTTCTCTTCTTCATCTTCGAACGCTCCCGGACACAATAGGCACAACTCTGTGAATCATCGTTCATATGTGGTAACGTCGAACCCTTATGTTCGTAACTCTCTAAGTTCTACCTTGAGCTTATTGACTTCGTTTCTAGGATGGTACTGCTCGTTCATCAATTGCTTGAATGCCGACCATGGTAGTGCGTAAGAAACATTTTGTCCTACCTGTTCAAGATAGGTGTTCCACCACGTTAACGCAGTACCTGTGAAGGTATGCGTAGCGTACTTAACTTTGTCCTCTTCAGTACACTTACTTATGGCAAACACCGATTTGACTTTCTCGGTCCACCATTTCAATCCAATTGGTCCTTCGGTTCCATCAAATTCCAAAGGATTGCAGGCAGTGAATTCTTTGTAGGAGCATCCTACACGATTTCTTGTGGAATTTGTTCCACTGCTAGATCCAGAGTTATTATTATTTTGCATCGCAGCCTGTACTACGGCTATGTTTGCTGCAAGGAAAACACGGAAGTCTTCCTCGCTCATGTTCATATTCTGACGAGTCGTCGGTGCCATTTCCTTCAAAAATAGCCCAAAGGAATTAAGTTAATCATATAGAATATTAAGAGTAGTCAATAGTATTTCGTAGCATAATATGAACTCATTTATAAAAGCTTTTTCTTCATATTAGCATTTTATAGTTTTAATTCAGGTAGTACCTACCCGTTAAGTTCATACTTAGCAGCTATTATATAATTCAACTACTACGATTCTATATGAAAAACTTATTATAATAATACTTCGCGTTCAAACTTATACAATATTTTACAAACTTACAATACCGCTATTATACATATAGGATGAAATATAGCACATAATAACATTGCTACTCGGCATCTATAAAGGCAATTCTAGTTAATACGCAAGTTGTTCAGCAAAAGAAATAAAGACACGTAATTCATAAGTCCAGAAACAAGTCATGCATTCTGGTTTTACTAAGACGACTTCCCATCCTTGGTCTTATGGAAAGTAACCGTTATGACCATTGGCTAATTAGCATGTTGTAATGTCGTCAAAAGGACGAGAGTTTCGTAATGTCCAACAGCCCCATAATAATCTAAAAACCTTGTTTCTCACCCCAACTACTGAATCCATCACTTGTGGGAAGGTTTTGTTTAAAAGTTGTAATCCGATATTATTTTTCTCACTTTGGTAAGAAGCGAACATCACTAACCCGTAAGTATAACATGCTTCTTTATGTTGCATGTTAGAAGCTCTTTCTAACTCACGAAATCCTATGTTGGGATATGTTGAGTCAAAATAGGTTCTTAACCATTAGCGTAAAATTGTATTTGGGTTCCCTGCATTTAACGCTTTAAAGAAAACACGGCGTAACTTACGGTCTCCCCAATGTGATATACCCCACCTATCAAAGGAAAGCCTTTTATAAACTAAGGCATTTCTGGAAAGTCTTTCAAATGTTTGACAAGTTAATTTCACTATAACTAAATGTGCTGATGAATTCTGACCAACTCTAGACAAGATTTCCTCAATCATATCCTCTGGTAGGTCTTCTAAAATATTCGGTTGTCTATCCTTAACGTCCATTTTGTTTTTATACTGTAAAATAGACAAGGATTAGATTCTTAAAAGATAATTAACAAACAATACAAGCAATTTTTACATAGAACATAAAAGTACAAGCACACTACAATACATATAATACACAACATGATTACAACCCTCTAATCCGAATCACTGGTTTCATCTTCTTCGGACTTGGTTCGTTTTCCTAATTTTCTAGGGATATATGGTGTTCCTCTAATACGAGCCGTCGTTTTCCATAATGGTTTAGAAAAACCTGGTGGTTTAGAGGTTCCCGGGTTATTGTTACATTTTAGGAAATATGGACGTTGTTGATACATATAAAGTTCATCGGGGTTGGAATCAGGTTTCTCTATTTTATACCTTCTCCCTTATTATTTTCTTTTGCTTTATTAAATTGGGTCGAGGTAATTTCTATAACATCATCGGAATCCTCATCGGGATCCGATTCATCGGAAAATTGGTAATCTTCCCAATATTTTGCTTCCTTGGTGGAAACACCATTGACCATTTTTAACTTTGGTCCGTTGGTTGAGGATTTTCTTTTATTTAATCGATTTACTGTAGGTATCAATATTTCTTCCTTCGGAACCTCTTCTTCTTCCGGTTCCTCCTCTTCCGGTTCCTCCTCTTCCGGTTCCTCTTCTTCCGATTCCTCCTCTTCCGGTTCCTCTTCTTCCGGTTCCTCCTCTTCCGGTTCCTCTTCGGGAATTTGTGAATCTTCCCAAAGTATATTCGACTCTTCATTATTATTAGGTGAGTCAATGGGATTTGTACTAGAGGTAGACATCTATCACACAATATCAAACACGTTAAGAGATTAATATATCACATATCATTTACATGTTAATAATATATAGTTTCCAACAAAAAAATGTTAAGCAATCATTTTTGAAGAAAAACACGGTCGAAGTCCAGACTTACTAATGCATCCTAACAAACTAGGTAAGACACACTAATGCAAAAATTCTGGTTCTCTAAGACCAACGCTCGGATACCAACTGAAATGTCCCGTTCATATTGATTATAAACGTTCCATATTAATTGATTTCGTTGCGAGGTTTTGACCTCTATATGAGACGTTTTTCCAAGACTGCATTCGTTTTTAAAACAAACCATAACCTTAATTTTATCAACAAGGTTAAAAGGACACCACCTAGATTATCCAGAAATGATAATCCAAAAATATCACACTTACACACTACCAATACATATTGGTTTACAATATTAATATGTTACAACAAAGTAAATCTCGAATGCAGTTTTAAACAATATTATACAAACATGCTGACACTAAATCTTGTCCATATTTTAGCATGCAACATCGGAAGCTCTTAATAATCACCTAAGAATAAACATGCTTTAAACGTCAACAAAAATGTTGGTGAGTTATAGGTTTAACCTATATATTTATCAAATCGCAATAATAGACCACAAGATTTCATATTTCAATATACATCCCATACATAGAGATAAAAATCATTCATATGGTGAACGCCTGATAACCGACCTTAACAAGATGCATATAGAATATCCCCTATCATTCTGGGACTCCCTTCGGACATGATGAATTCGAAGTACTAAAGCATCCGGTACTTTGGATGGGGCTCGTTGGGCCCAATAGATCTATCTTTAGGATTCTCGTCAATTAGGGTGTCTATTCCCTAATTCTTAGATTACCAGACTAAAAAGGGGCATATTTGGTTTAATAATCCAGCCATAGAATGTAGTTTCATTTACTTGTGTCTATTTTGTAAAACATTTATAAAACTGCATGTATTCTCATCCCAAAATATTAGATTTTAAAAGTGGGACTATAACTCACTTTCACAGATTTTTACTTCGTCGGGAAGTAAGACTTGGCCACTGGTCGATTCACGAACCTATAACAAATATGTACATATATATCAAAGTATGTTCAAAATATATTTTACAACATTTTTAATACGTTTTGCTGTTTTAAGTTTATTAAGTCAGCTGTCCTCGTTAGTAACCTACAACTAGTTGTCCACAGTTAGATGTACAGAAAATAAAGCAATATATATTATATCGAATTAATCCATGACCTCGTGTATAAAAGCCTCAGGCTAGATCACAACTCAAAGTATATATAATATTTTGGAATCAACCTTAACCCTGTATAGCTAACTCCAACATTACTGCATATAGAGTATCTATGGATGTTCCGAAATACATACATATATATATATATATATATATATATATATATATATATATATATATATATAGATGGGTCGATATGATATGTCAAAACATTGTATTCGTGTCTATGGTATCCCAAGATTACATAATATATTAGAATACATGTATAATACAATATGAGTTAGCTAGGATATGATTAATATAGATTTGTTACCAATTTTCACGTAGCTACAACAAGAAAAATTATCCAATCTTGTTTTACCCATAACTTCTTCGTTTTAAATCCGTTTTGAGTGATTCAAGTTGCTATAGTTTCATATTGAACTTAAGTTTATGAATCTAAACAGAAAAAGTATAAGTTTATAGACAGAAATACAGGTTACAAGTCTTTTTTGTAAAGGTAGTCATTTCAGTCGAAAGAACGACGTCTAGATGACCATTTTGGAAAACATACTTCCACTTTGAGTTTAACAATGATTTTTGGATATAGTTTCATGTTCATAAGAAAAATCATTTTCCCAGAAGAAAAACTTTTAATTCAAACTTTATCATAGTTTTTAATTAACTAACCCAAAACAGCCCGCGGTGTTACTACGACGGCGTATATCCAGTTTTACGGTGTTTTTCGTGTTTTTAGGTTTTAAATCATTAAGTTAGCATATCATATAGATATAGAACATGTGTTTAGTTGATTTTAAAAGTCAAGTTAGAAGGATTAACTTTTGTTTGCGAACAAGTTTAGAATTAACTAAACTATGTTCTAGTGATTACATGTTCAAATCACCGAATAAGATAGTTATACATATATGAATCGAATGATGTTATGAACATCATTACTAACTCAAGTTTAGTAGGTAAACCTACTGAAAATGATGAAAAAATAACTTGAGCTTCATAGGATCTTTGATGGCTTGGAAGTTCTTGAAATAGAATCATGACACAAAAACAAGTTCAAGTAAGATTATTACTTGAATTAAGATAGTTATAGTTATAGAAATTGAATCAAAGATTGAATATGAATATTACCTTGATTTAGAAAGATAACCTACTGTAAATAACAAAGGTTTCTTGATCTTAGATTATTGCTTGGAATGGATTAGGAAACTTCGAAGTAAACTTGTAAACTTGGAAGTGTTCTTGAGTAATTATTTTTATGATGATTATAGGTAATAACCAAAGCTTGTATTTGATGATTTTTGCTGGAAAATAGTAACTTATATGTTCATGGAAGAGTGTGTGTGTTTTGAGAGAGAATTGGGAAGATAATTGGAAGTGAAATGGAGTAGGTGGTGAGTGGTGAAGGTGAGTGGGGTTAAAAGGAGTTCTTGTTTTTGTTTCCTTGCTTATAAGTCATGATTGATGTTAAATGATGGTTCCCACATGGTTAAGTGACTCACATGGGCTGCTAAGAGCTGATCATTGGAGTCTATATACCAATAGTAAATACATTTAGAAGCTGTGTGTTGTACAACTACAAATACGAGTGCATACGAGTAGAATTGTTGATGAAAATGAATGAGGATGTAATCGTAAGAATTTTTGTTAAGTAGAAGTACTTGGATAAGTGTCTTTAAGTCTTTCAATAGTGTATGAATACATATTAAAACACTACATGTATATACATTTTAACTGAGTCGTTAAGTCATCGTTAGTCGTTACATGTAAATGTTGTTTTGAAACCTTTAAGTTAACGATCTTGTTAAATGTTGTTAACACATTGTTTATTATATCTGATGAGATGTTAAATTATTAAATTATCATGATATAATGATGTATTAATATATCTTAATATGATATATATACAGTTAAATGTCGTTACAACGATAATCGTTACATATATGTCTCGTTTCGAAATCCTTAAGTTAGTAGTATTGTTTTTATATATGTAGTTCATTGTTATTATACTTAATGATATGTTTACTTATCATTTAAAATGTTTATATATAATGCATTAATATCTTAAAATGATTCATATGTAATTAGTAAGACATTGTTATAACGATAATCGTTATATATACCGTTTTCAAGTTTTTTAATTCAACAGTCTCTTTTTATGTATATAACTCATTGTTAAAATACTTAATGAGGTACATAATTATCATAATATCATGATAACTATATATATATATATATATATATATATATATATATATATATATATATATATATATATATCCATATGTATGTCATCATATAGTTTTTACAAGTTTTAACATTCGTGAATCGCCGGTCAACTTGGGTGGTCAATTGTCCATATAAAACCTATTTCAATTAATCAAGTCTTAACAAGTTTGATTGATTAACATGTTGGAAACACTTAATCATGTAAATATCAATTTCATTTAATATATATAAACATGGAAAAGTTCGGGTCACTACAGTACAAACCGAAGAAAAGAACATCATTGATGTTCCCGTCGCAAATGAATTTTCTGGTGTATTTCTGAAAGAATTACCGGGACTACCTCCACACCGATCCATTGAATTTCAAATAGATCTTGTACCAGGAGCTACACCAATAGCTCGTGCTCCATACAGACTCGCACCCAGTGAAATGAAGGAACTCCAAAGCCAACTACAAGAACTATTAGAGCGTGGTTTCATACGACCAAGTACATCACCATGGGGAGCTCCTGTTTTGTTTGTCAAAAAGAAGGATGGTACATTCAGGTTGTGTATTGACTACCGAGAGTTGAAAAAATTTTACCATCAAGAACCGTTACCCACTATCGAGAATCGACGACTTATTTGATCAACTACAAGGGTCGTCAGTTTATTCGATGATCGATTTACGTTCTGGGTATCATCAAATGCGGGTGAAGGAGGATGATATTCCAAAGACTGCTTTCAGAACGCGTTACAGTCATTACGAGTTTATGGTTATGCTATTTGGGTTAACTAATGCACCAGCTGTGTTCATGGACCTCATTAACTGAGTGTGTGGACCATACCTTGACAAGTTTGTCATTGTTTTCATCGATGACATACTCATTTACTCAAAGAATGATCAAGAGCACGAAGAACATTTGAGAAAAGTGCTAGAGTTGCTGAGGAAAGAAAAACTATACGCTAAGTTTTCAAAGTGTGCATTTTGGTTGGAAGAAGTTCAATTCCTCGGTCACATAGTGACCAAAGAAGGTATTCAGGTGGATCCGACAAAGATTGAAACCGTTGAAAAGTGGGAAACCCCGAAAACTCCGAAGCAAATACGCCAATTTTTAGGACTGGCTGGTTACTACAGAAGGTTCATCCAAGATTTTTCCAAAATAGCAAAACCCTTGACTGCATTAACGAATAAAGGGAAGAAATTTGAATGGAAAGATCAGCAGGAGAAAGCGTTTCAATTGTTGAAGAAAAAGTTAACTACGACACCTATATTGTCATTGCCTAAAGGGAATGATGATTTTGTGATATATTGTGACGCCTCAAAGCAAGGTCTCAGTTGCGTATTAATGCAACGAACGAAGGTAATTGATTATGCGTCCAGACAATTGAAGATTCATGAGCAAAATTATACAACTCACGATTTGGAATTGGGCGCTGTTGTTTTTGCATTAAAGACTTGGAGGCACTACTTATATGGGGTCAAAAGTATTATATATACCGACCACAAAATTCTCCAACATATATTTAATCAGAAACAACTAAACATGAGGCAGCGTAGGTGGATTGAATTGTTAAATGGTTACGATTTTGAGATTCTTTACCACCCGGGAAAGGTGAATGTGGTAGCCGACACTTTGAGTAGAAAAGACAGAGAACCTATGCGGGTAAAAACTATGAATATAATTATTCGTACTAACCTTATTACTCAAATAAAGGAGGAGCAACAGGGAGTTTTAAAAGAGGGAAATTTGAAGAATGAAATACCCAAAGGATCGGAAAAATATCTTAATATTCGGGAAGACGGGACCCGGTATAAGGCTGAAAGAATCTGGGTACCAAAATTTGAAGATGTGAGAGAAATGGTACTTAAGGAATCACATAAAACCATATATTCGATACATCCCGGAGCGGGAAAGATGTACAAAGATATCAAGAAACACTTTTGGTGGCCGGGTATGAAAGCCGATATTGCTAAATACGTAGGAGAATGTTTGACGTGTTCTAAGGTCAAAGCTGAACATCAGAAACCATCAGGTCTACTTCAACAACCTGAAATCCCAGAATGGAAATGGGAAAACATTACCATGGATTTCATTACTAAATTGCCAAGGACTGCAAGTGGTTCTGATACTATTTGGGTAATAGTCGATCGTCTCACCAAGTCAGCACACTTTCTGCCAATGAGAGAAGATGATAAAATAGAGAAGTTAGCACGACTATACTTGAAGGAAGTTATCTCCAGACATGGAATACCAATCTCTATTATCTCTGATAGGGATGGCAGATTTGCCTCAAGGTTTTGGCAAACGTTACAACAAGCATTGGAGACTCGTCTAGACATGAGGACTACCTATCATTCACAAACTGATGGGCAAAGTGAAAGGATAATACAGATCCTTGAAGACATGCTACGAGCATGTGTTATTGATTTTGGAAACAGTTGGGATCGACATCTACCGTTAGCAGAATTTTCCTACAACAACAGTTACCACTCGAGTATCGAGATGGCACCGTTTGAGGCACTTTATGGTAGAAAGTGCAGGTCTCCGATCTGTTGGAGTGAAGTTGGGGATACACAAATTACAGGTCCAGAAATAATCCAAGAAACTACCGAGAAAATCATTCAAATTCAACAACGATTGAAAACCGCCCAAAGTCGACAAAAGAGCTACGCGAACATTAAAAGAAAAGATATAGAATTTGAAGTTGGAGAGATGGTCATGCTTAAGGTTTCACCTTGGAAAGGCGTTGTTCGATTTGGTAAATGGGGGAAACTAAATCCAAGGTACATTGGACCATTCAAGATTATTGATCGTGTCGGACCAGTAGCTTACCGACTTGAGTTACCACAACAACTCGTGGGTGTACATAACACTTTCCACGTCTCGAATTTGAAAAAATGATTTGCTAAAGAAGATCTCACCATTCCATTAGCTGAGATTACAATTAACGAAAAACTACAATTCATTGAAGAACCCGTCAAAATAATGGATCGTGAGGTTAAAAGACTTAAGCAAAACAAGATACAATTTGTTAAGGTTCGATGGAATGCTTGTAGAGGACCCGAGTTCACCTGGGAGTGTGAAGATCAGATGAAGCTGAAATACCCGAATCTATTTCCAGAAGATGCGTCAACACCTTCAACTGCTTAAAATTTCGGGACGAAATTTATTTAACGGGTAGGTACTGTAGTGACCCTAAATTTTCCATGATTATATATTAAATGAAAACTATATTTGCATGATTAAATGTTTCTAACATGTTAAGCAATCAAGCTTGTTAAGACTTGCTTAATTGAAATGAGTTTATGTAGACAATTGACCACCCCGTTTGCTTGATGATTCACGAACGTCATAACTTGTGATAATTATATAATCGTTTTATTTTTTTATGATGTAAGTTTTTATTTTATATATATAAGAAGAAATACAATTAAATCAAAGATGTACAACTAAAACACTATTTGCTACAGTAAAACACTATTTGCTACAGTAAACATTATTTGCTACAGTGAAACACTATTTGCTACAGTGAATTTTTGCTTTGCTACAGTAAAATACTATTCGCTACAGTAAAATACTATTTGCTACAGTAAAATGACAATAAATTAAAGTGCGATAATTAAAAGTGCAATTAAATATGAAATAAAGGAATTATGCTTATTTAAACTTCCGTAATCATGATGTTGGACGTGTTGATTTTAGTTTATTACCATGGGTTAATTGTCCTTTGTCCTGAATTATTCAATATATCCATCTGGTTTTTGTCCATAATAGTCCATCAGTCATAAATATAAAGTGTGAGTGTCCTCGTCAAATTATCCTTATATCCGAAGTCAAATATTCCAACTAATTGGGGACTTAAACTATAATTACACCAAGTGTCCTTGTATGTAATTCACCCCTGTTTTAATAAGTCCATTAACTATTAATCTATTCTCGTGTCCGGTTAAATGAACGATTATTAGTACTTATAAATATCCCGCCCATCGTGTCCGATCGAGTGTATATGGTTATTTATAGGTACGTCCAATTGTAAATCTTTATATTAAATTAACAAACTATCATTTAATTAAAAAAATATAAAGCCCATTAATAGTCCATAATCTAATTTCCACAAGTGTCGTTCTTTTGTCCAAACTCCAATTATGGTACAAAGCCCAATTACCCCGTCTTTAATATTTTAGCCCAACATCACGATTACTTCGGCTTAAATAAGCATAATAATAACTTAGCTACGAGACATTAATTTAAAAAGGTTGAACATAACTTACAATGATTAATAATAGCATAGCGTTACACGGACAGAATTTCGACTTACACCCTTACAACATTCGATAACATACCCTTATTATTAAAATTAAAATTAAAATTAAAATTAAAATTAAAATTATAATATATATATATATATATATATATATATATATATATATATATATATATATATATATATATATATATACGTTGCAATTTATAGCACTTGGCCTGACTTTTGCAATTTATAGCACTCGGCTGAAAACTTTGCAATTTATAGCACTTGGCCTGACTTTTGGCCCCATGCGATCGCATGGAAATTGTGCTTCCAGGCCATGCGATCGCATGGCCCTCTGATCCAGCTTACATAATTTTGTTTTCTTGTTTGCCGACGGTTTTAATATATAATATAATATATATATATAATTTTAAGAATTAATTATATATTATATTATATTCATGTGCATAGTTGACTTGTAATTTTTAGTCCGTTGCGTCGAGCATTGAGAGTTGACTCTGGTCCCGGTTTCGGATTTTCGAACGTCATTGCGTACAATTTAATATCTTGTACTTTGCGTTTTGCGACTTGTACTCTTGTAATTTCTAGACGTTTCTCATCAATAATTTGAACCACTTGGATTGTACTTTGTATTTTTAAGCTTTTTGGTCGTTTGCGTCTTCAATTCGTCGAATCTGTCTTTTGTCTTCACCTTTTATTATTTAAACGAATATCACTTGTAAATAGAACAATTGCTACTAAAAGCTTGTCTTTCTTGAGGGATAATGCTATGAAATATATGTTCATTTTTAGCATTATCAAATATTCCCACACTTGAGCGTTGCTTGTCCTCAAGCAATATAGTCTTGAAATAAAAATACTAGAATCACTTCTTTATTCTTCACACTTTGTACATCAGTGATTTCTATACGGCAGTATGAACAATGGTAGTAACGATGTGGTTTACAGTCCCACATGACTATAAAAATTTAGATCCTTTAGGAAATTGGATCTTTATGAAAACATTTGATCTTTTGAAAATTAAATCTAGCTTTTACCCTAGATAAGTTTTCTGGAATAACCCTTCACCGGTGTTTGCGAAATTATTTTTGTGGGTTTCAGATTTGAAAATTTTAGCTCAAAACTTATGTTTTTGTGTCACTCACTATCAAAACCCATCCTAAACCATAAGGACAAATATAATAACATATGATTTCATCGCGAGGTATTGACCTCTATATGCGACATTTTTCAAAGAAAACTGCATTCGTTTTTACAATACAAACCATAACTTTTATTAAAATACAAGGTTTAAACAACATAATAATGATTATCGTTTAGCGATAATATTAGCCTTACAAACATTACATATGATGATTACAATACGATTTCCAACATATTTTACATTACAAATCCTCCGATATGCAGTTTTATTTTTGACACAAATATGCATACTCCAGATCTTGCTTAAATTCAACATGATGCAGCGGAAGCTTTTAGTTATCACCTGAGAATAAACATACTTAAAACGTCAACATAAAGTGGGTGAGATATAGGTTTAATGCCGGCAGCGTTATAAATATAGACCACAAGATTTCATATATAAACGTTTTAATAAAAATATTCTAAGTTGTTGAGCACTTGATAACCATACTTAACATTTAATCAACGTCGCATATTCCCTTTATTATGAAATCTTACTACACCGTACCAAGTGTAGTCACCGAAACGAAGTACTGTGCAACCGTTGAATACTGGTCGTCCAGTCCGGTTGGGGTTGTCAGGCCCAATAGATCTATCAACAGGATTTGCGTTTACAATACCGCATGTAAATAGTAGTTACCAAGTTACAGGGAGGTATGCCAGTGGTACAACTCAACGTAGAATATATATTTTTAATCACTTGTGTCCATAACGTAAATCATAAAATGCATGTATTCTCATCCCGAAATATTTAGAGTTTAAAAGTGGGACTATATACTCACTTTTGCTTTGAAGATATTTAACATGACTTGGTCTCCGATAGATATCACGAACCTAACCATATATATATAATATTAACATATTTTCTTTTCAAATAATCGTTACATATATACTTATAATACTTTTAATATCTATTAGTCCGTAGTTAGCAGTCCGATGTTAGTGGTCCACAATTAGTTGCTCAATAAAATAAATAAAGACCCCATCGTATTCGTATTGATCAGAATTAATCTCGACCCATGGTACCATGTTGTCAAATGACGTGTTGCGTACATAAAGTACCGTGTTGTCAAATGACGTGTTGCGTACAATCATGAGGTCTTATGATTAATCTTCTCGTGTTGTTTACGGGTGGTCCTGAAATATATAAAATCAAATCATAAGTAAATATATATAAAATATCATGTTAATTAGCAAAGATATGATTAGTTTAGTTTTACTCCAATTAATTTCGTACCTAAACTAGCTTCGGATACCCAATTTTGTTTTAGCCGTAGTTTCTTCAATATAACTCCGTTTTTGTTGGTTCAACTTGCCACTTCCTTGGATCGAGTCATTATTTATGATTATGAACTGTAAATACCTTAGTTTGCATTCGAAATCACAGGTTATAGGTCAAACTTTGGTGAATCTTATGAAAGTGATCATTTTCCCTCATAAAAACAACATCTAATGATCATTTTTATAAAAATACTTATACTTTGAATTAAACCATGAAATTTTTATGTGTTAACATATTCATAAGAAATATCATTTTTCCAGAACATGAACTTCCAATTCAAAGTTCAAGATGGTTTTTAATTATCCAACCCAAAACAGCCCCCGGTTGCACTCCAACGATGTAGATTCAGATTTAAGGTGTTCTTTGTAAAATCAAGTTGTATCTTGTTAAGTTAGTATATCCTTATAATATATTACAGGTCTTGAAGTGTTTTAAAAGTTAAGTTAGAAGGATCTATTTAGTTTGAGAACAAGTTTGAAATCATTCAAACAATGTTCTTGTTGTTAAAATTTTATATCACAAAATAAGATAGCTATATGAATATGAATTGAATAAGATTATGAACAAGGTTACTACCTCAAGTTACTTGGACAAAGTTACTGCAAAAGATAAGAAATAATCTTGAAATCAAAGAGTGGTGGAGTTAGATCAAAAGGTTGGAAGTAAACTTGTATACTTGGAAGGATTATTGAAGTGTTCTTGAAAGGAATTTCTTATGATGATTAAGGCTTGTTTTTGAAGCTAGATCTTCATGGTGACTTGCTGAATTGATGTAGGTTTCTTATGGCTTTTAAGTAGGTGAGTTAGAGAGTAATTTGGAAGTAAGAATGGTGAACTAAAAATGAGATGGGGGGAGGTCCTTAAAAACGTGATCAAGGGGGGACAAGAACAAAATTTTTCTTTGTTATTTTGTAGAAAAATCTTTGCTAGCTTCCAATCTCTAATTACCTCATATCTAGGGCAGTAATATGGCTGATTTGGATGTTGATTTTATGTGTCTATACCAATAGTAAATACGTATAGACGCTGGGTATGATACGGTTGCATATACCCTAGATATACGTATAAAAATCTTGAGAAAACGGAACGAGGATTCAAATATAGCTATCTTTTGTAAATATACTTATATTGTTTTATGTATAAAAATCCTTTAAAAGTGATTAAATACATATTTATACGATACTTGTATAAGTATTATAAGTTATAAGTATATATGTCAATGAACGTTACATATAGTTATCGTATTGAAAATTTAAATTAGTAGTTTCAAAGTATACTTATAACTCATTGTTATTAGTACACATGAGATGTTAAACCATCCTTAGATCATGTTAAATATATATAAATACATATATATACACAAACGTATAATTATCGTATGTTATATAGTTCGTGATATCATCGGTCAAATTGGAAGGTCAAACGTTGTGTAAAACTCTTTTCAAAAACATAAGTCTCAACAATTTAGAATGCTTATCAAGTTGGTAATTTTTAAATTATGTAAATATTAATCTTATAAGTATAGAACGATCGGAAAAATCCGGGTCATTACAGTACCTACCCGTTAAATAAATTTCGTCCCGAAATTTTAAAGTTGTACCTATTTTGCGTTGTCGGGAAACAAATGTGGATACTTTTGTTTCATCTGATCCTCTCATTCCCAAGTAAACTCAGGACCCCTTTAAGTATTCCAACGAACCTTAACGATTGGTATGTTGCTCTGCTTGAGCCGTTTAACTTCACGGTCCATGATTTCGACTGGTTCTTCTATGAATTGTAGTTTCTCATCGACTTGGATTTCTTCAAGAGGAATAGTGAGGTCTTCCTTTACAAGACACTTCTTAAGGTTTGAGATGTGAGGCGAGCTGTTGTGGTAACTCGAGTCGATAAGCTACCGGTCCGATGCGTTCGATGATCTTGAACGGGCCTACATACCTTGGGTTCAGTTTACCCCTTTTTCCAAAACGTATTACACCTTTTCAAGGTGAAACCTTTAGCATAACCATGTCACTGATCTGAAACTTTAATGGTTTCCTTCGGACATCGGCGTAGCTCTTTGGCGACTACGGGCTGTTTTCAATCTCTCCTTGATTTGTACTATCTTCTCAGTAGTTTCATGTATGATCTCGGGACCAGTTAATCGTCGATCTCCCACTTCATTCCAACAGATAGGGGATCTACACTTCCTTCCATACAGTGCTTCGAATGGTGCAGCTTTAATGCTCGCATGATAACTATTATTATACGAGAATTCTGCTAATGGTAGATATTTATCCCATCCGTTTCCAAAATCGATCACACATGCCCTGAGCATGTATTCAAGAGTCTGAATTGTTCTTTCACTCTGCCCGTCAGTTTGCGGGTGATATGCGGTGCTCATATCCAAACGAGTTCCCAGGGCCTCCTGTAGAGATTGCCAGAACTTTGATGTAAATCTACTATCACGATCGGATATAATGGAAATTGGTATTCCATGCCTTGAAACAATTTCCTTTATATATAATCATAATAGTTTCTCCATTCTATCCGTTTCCTTTATAGGCAAGAAATGTGCAGATTTGGTGAGACGATCAACTATTACCCAAATGGTGTCATAACCCCAGGCAGTCTTAGGTAACTTTGTGATGAAATCTATGGTAATACCATCCCATTTCCATTCTGGGATTTCTGGTTGTTGAAGTAACCCTGACAGCTTCTGGTGTTCTGCTTTGACTTTGGAACAAGTTAAACATTATCCGACATATGTTGCAACGTCTGTCTTTAAATTAGGCCACCAATAATACGTCTTAAGATCTTGATACATCTTTCCAACTCTAGGATGTATTGAGTATCTTGTCTTATGTGCCTCGTTCAATATCAAGTTCCTTAATCCACCCAACTTCGGTACCCAAATACGTTTTGCAAAATATCGAATTCCATCTTCCCGTATAACGAGTTGCTTCTCATACTTTTTCATTATTTCATTTCCTATGTTTTCTTTAGTAAGAGCTTCTCGTTGAGCCTATTTGATTTGTGAGTTGAGATTCATGCGAATTTTTATGTTCATCACTCGTACTCGAATTGGTTCCCGTTCCTTTCTGCTTAGAGTGTCAGCCACTACATTCGCTTTCCCGAGATGATAGCGAATCTCACAATCATAGTCGTTTATCAGCTCGACCCACCTACGTTGCCTCATGTTTAGCTGTTTTTGATCGAAAATATGTTGAAGGCTTTTATGATCGGTAAACACAGTGCATTTAACCCCATATAAGTAGTGTCTCCATATCTTCAATGCAAACACTACCGCTCCCAGTTCTAGATCATGCGTCGTATAATTTCGCTCGTGAATCTTCAATTGTCGGGATGCGTACGCAATAACTTTCTTTCGTTGCATAAGGACGCAACCAAAACCTTGTCGTGAAGCGTTACAATATATCTCAAAATCATCGTTCCCTTCAGGTAACGATAAAATAGGCGCTGTAGTCAATTTCTTCTTCAGTAATTGAAATGCAATCTCCAGCTCAGAAGTCCATTCATACTTCTTCCCTTTTTGAGTTAACGCTGTTAATGGTTTAGCTATTCGGGAAAAATCTTGAATAAACCTTCTATAATAACTGACTAAACCCAAAAATTGGCGTATCTGCGTTGATGTCTTAGGAGTCTCCCATTTTTCAATGGCCTCAATTTTAGCTGGGTCAACCTGAATTCCTTTGCTACTAACAATGTGGCCAAGAAATTGCACTTCTTTCAACCAAAATGCACACTTAGAAAATTTGGCGTATAGCTGTTCTTTTCTTAACAACTATAATATCAACCTTAAATGCTGCTCATGCTCTTGTTCACTCTTGGAATAGATAAGAATATCGTCAATGAAAACGATAACAAACTTATCTAAATACGGACTACAAACTCGATTCATGAGGTCCATGAATATAGCTGGCGCATTTGTCAACCCAAACAGCATGACTAAAAATTCGTAATGACCGTAGCGTGTCCGGAAAGCAGTTTTCGGAATATCTTCTTCTTTGACACGTAGTTGATGATAGCCCGATCTTAAGTCGATTTTTGAGTACACACATGATCCTTGCAGTTGATCAAATAAGTCGTCAATTCTCGGTAGTGGATACCGATTCTTGATAGTTAACTTATTTAATTCACGATAATCTATACACATCCTAAAAGATCCATCTTTCTTTTTAACAAATAAAATTGGAGCTCCCCACGGTGAAGTACTTGGTCGTATGAATCCACGGTCCAGTAATTCTTTTAACTGACTCTGAAGCTCTTTTAACTCGGACGGTGCAAGTCTATATGGAGCACGAGCAACCGGTGCAGCTCCTGGTACAAGATCTATTTGAAATTCTACAGACCTGAAAGGAGGTAGTCCCGGTAATTCTTCCGGAAATACATCGAGAAAGTCTCTTACTACATTTACATCGTTAATATTCTTCTCCTTTTCTTCAACTTTCTTTACATATGCTAGGATGGCATAATATCCATTTTCTAAGCACTTTCGAGCTTTCAAACAGCTAATGAGATTTAGGTTTGGGTTACCTTTATCTCCCATTATCATTGATTTATCCTTTCGAGGAATACGAATTGCCTTTTCAGCACACACCAATTCGACTCCTACTTTGGACATCCAGTCCATGCTGATAATTACGTCAAAACTTCCTAATTCTACGGTATCAAATCAATCTTAAATGTTTCTCCGGCTAAATTTATTTTACAATCACGGCAAATTTTACCAGCTTTAATTAGTTTACCATTAGCTAACTCAATCATGTACTTAGCATCTAGAGGTAATGATGAACAATTCAATTTAGCGTAAAAGTCTCTACACATGTAACTTCTATCATCACCAGTATCAAATATAATAGATGCTTATAAGTTATTAATGATAAACGTACCCGTAACAAGCTCCGGGTCTTCACACGCCTCTCTAGCATTAATAATAAATGCTCTTCCACTTGCAGATCCGTTATTCTTCTCTGGATTTGGGCACTGGATCTTATAATGACCCTGTTTCCCACACCCATAACAAGTAACAGTGGCCAAGGTAGTTCTATTTGCATTGGTGGCAGGAGTCTTGGTGCCATTGGTATTTATAACAGGAATCCTACAATCTTCAGCAAGATGACCCCTTCGATTACAATTATCGCACACTACATTACAATAACCCGAGTGATGTTTGTGGCATCTGTTACATAAAGGATTTCGTCCTTTGTAACCTGAGCTTGAACCACTACCCACACCTTGCGTGGTTTCTTGTTTCTTGTTGGATTGTTGATTACCTTCCCACTTTCTTTTGTTTTCCGATGTCTTGACATCGGTGTTCTTATCCAGAATAATCTGGTCCATCAACTCGTTTGCCATAGTGATGGCTTCATGAATAGTCTTGGGTTTCGATGTTGTAACATTTGCCTTGACATTTTTAGGCAAACCATCTTTGTACAGTTCTATCTTCCGTTCTTCGATTGGTACCAATTCGGGACATAGCTGTGAAGACCCGTCCTTATCCCCCTGGACGAAATCAACAACATCTGGTTCCATTGCGATGATCGACTCCAAGTAAGGTCCTTAACATGAGCAAATGCACAGCGGAAGACTTAATTCGTACCTGAGAATAACATGCTTTAAAAGTCAACATAAAGTTGGTGAGATATATAGGTTTGATGCTAGCAGCGATATAACTATGGACCACAAGATTTTAAGTTTATAAACATAATACACTCGCAAGTGTATGAAAAGAATTCCAAGCAGTGGGCACCCGGTAACTAGCCTTAACAAAAGTGTGTACCCCTGAGTTATAATAATATGTGCACCGAATCAAGTACGTTCCGTTAACCTCGAAGTACTAAACACCCGTTCTTCTAGTTTACTAGAAGAACATCTGGGTGGGGGTGTAAAACCCGATAGATCTATCTTTAGGATTCGCGCCTACCAGTTCATAAACCAATAGTTAAAGTTACCAAGCTAGGGGATTTTTGATTCAAACCCATGTAGAACGTAATTTTAGTCACTTGTGTCCATAACGTAAATCATTTATAAAAAAAATAGCGCATGTATTCTCAGCCCAAAAATATTTAAAGTTTAAAAGGGAACTATATACTCACCATACTGTATTTTGTAGTAAAAATACATACAACACCATTAATCACGTATATGGTTGGCCTCGGATTCACGAACCTATATTATTTATATATTTATTAATAATTGTAGTCAAACAGATATATATATAATTTTACTAGTTATATCCTTTTCTTATATTAATAGTATATATATTCCATATATTCATTTTGTATATAAAAATATTAATTTTTGTTATATTACATATATAAAATTTATCATTTGTATTTTAATTATAATAGTTATAATAATAATAATAATACCAAAATAATATTAACAGTAGTAAAATGATTATAATATTATTAACGTTTAATGATGTTATTTAGAAATAAAATAATAATAATCTTAATATTATTCATAATTGTAATTATATTTATAATAATAACTAACATTTATTTTATCATTAATAATAGTAATTATATTACTTGTAGAAATAATAATATCTAATGTTAATAATACTAGTGACAAAAACAATTATATTTAGTAATAATAGTCATACTGCTAATAATAAGTGTTAATTAATGATACCAATAATTATAATACTTCTAATAATGAAAAATGATCAAATTTATGATAAAATAATTGATATTAATTATAACAAAAATAATAATAGTAATAATAATAAGTGTTAGAAATAAATAAGAAAAATTAAAGAGTATATACCATTTTCTAAAAAGATTTGCACCACACGAGGATCGAACCCGCGACCTCCCGAATACCGGAACACTCCCATAACCAATCGACCATCTCAGTTTTTCTGTGATAATTCCATTCTGTATTTATATATTTACTATCTTTCTGTTTACTTCTTCTTCTTCTCTTTGACAGGATAAATCGACCAGAGGTTCGGATATTCGTATTTATAGATTATCTATTGTATTTGAGTATTGTAACAGAACCAGATACTTACGTTTTAATTAATTGGACAGAAGAAAAAAAAAAAAAAAAAAAAACAAATTTAAAGATACAGCAGCAGTATCTGATGAAAAAAAAAAAAAAAAATATATATAAACGTAAAACTTGATTATGAATTTGAAAGCGTTTTAGTTAAAGACTCCTTCATGAAATAGATTTCAAATCACCCTTACAAACTATCTGTAATCTCAATTGTATCTGTAACATCGATTTGAACCCGAATTTTTATCATGAACACAAATTTGGTTTTTATTGTTTAAAATTTTGAATCCCAAATTAAAACTCCAATTGACGAATTGATGTTTCAAAATTTGCAGAAAGTTCAATCAAGGGATTCCTAATACAACCACAATTAAGGATTTTTAACTTTTATTATGAATTCGATGTGTTTGAAAATTTTTATGCGAAACAGGGAGTATTCGTGTTCATCGACTGTTTTAAATAAAATTCGATTTTTATTGGAGGCTGCCAGTGTTGTTTGTGATTACAAGAGGTGATAATAAGTTAAATAAAGTCTCAGCCGATTGAATTGTTCATTTAAACACAAGGTTGATTCGCAGTTTCATAATCAGACAAGAAAAATAAACAGGAAGTTAATAAAATAAAATAAAAACGAATCCTTTTGTAAATTTGATTTGTACAACCGATTATGACGTTTAATAAAATAAAGAGTTCAAACAAAAATCAGGTATAGTAAAATGCGTGACAGATTCTAATTATCTATATCTGATTTCGAAATTTTTGGATATAATTGATATTGATAAATAGATAAATATAATTATAATAATACCAATATATAATAATAATACTTAATGATAATAATATTTACAACTATAATATTAATATTTATTAATCAAAATTTTAAGAATGTTATGATACAAATAATGAATTAATAATGATAATAATTTTTATAAGAGTGTTAATAATAATATTTTTAATGATAAAATAATGTTTTGTATTACTTATATTTATACTTATAATAATAATTTTAGTGATAATGGTATTTATAGAATAATAATAATATAAATCATTATTTTTACTACTAATTACATTATTAATGTTATTAATAATGATAACAATAATTTTAGTAATAGTATAATAAATCAAATATGACGAGTCTCCTATCTATATATATTATATAGTAATATTGATTTTTAATATTTATTTGATTTTGATAAAAGGAGTGATAATATTAATATAGCAATTATAATTTATCCTGTAAGTAAAATTAATGTGTTGATATTATTATCTGTGTAATATTTATTAACTATTTAATATATAAAAACACATATTATTTAATTTCTATATATTAAACACTGATGATCAAATTGTCTTTTATTATTTCAAATAATTTATAAACTTATATTCATATGTGTATATATACATATTTATTTACAAGCAACTGTTCGTGAACCGTCAAGAATGGTTAAAGATGTAACTGATTACATGAATATAGTTTTCTAAACTTTCTAGACTCAATATTACAGATTTTGCTTATCGTGTCGGAAACATATAAAGATTAGGGTTTAAATTTGGTCGAAAATTTCCGGGTCGTTACAATAGCAAAGCTAATTCCATGAATCGCTGATTGTAGTTGGTGAGTTCAGTACCAACAACTTTCAGGCTTTGTAATTCAGTTTCCAACTTCCTAACCTCGTTCCTTGGACAATACTCGTTGATTAGCATTATTTTGAATTCTTCCCATGGAGTATCATAAGCTACATCTCCTCCTACGGCCTTCACATAGTTTTTCCACCACGTGAGTGCACTATCTTGTAGGGTGCACGATGCATACTTGATCATGTCCTTCTCAATACAACCACTAATTTTAAACACAGACTCAATTTTTTTCGATCCACCGGGTTAAACCGACCGGTCCTTCTGTTCCACTGAATGATGAGGGCTTACAACCTTGAAAAGTTTTGTAGGTGCATCCCACACGAGGATTTGGGTTAACTGCAGCACCTCTTGCAGCCTCGACCCATAACATTCTGTCGTTCACTCGCTGATTGATGAGTTCCTCGATTTCTTGTTCTGTCATTCGGTTCAATCGCACCGTAATCTTCAATAAGAATGAAAAAAAATAATTATTCGCATGGAATATTATAGATGTAGTGTGTATTTACAGTACATCGTAGCTTATTAATAATATGAACCAGTTATTATTATAAAAGCCTTTTCTTCTTATTAGCGTTTTATAATTATATCTAGGGTAGTACCTACCCGTTAAAGTTCATACTTAATAGCTTAGTACGAAAATCAATTACTACCACCCAAATAATACTCAACCATGGAAAATTATTGCATTTCACACTTCACTATTTTACATATGCTTATCTTACATCAAACATTAAGCAAACCACACTAGTAATATTATACAAAATGTTATATGATCTCATGGTTTAAAACAACAACGCATCATTTAACCCAAAACGTTGGTGTTCAAAGAAATCGCTTAAAGGTTATCCTGGCTGTATCCCTGCGTTTTGGCTGAGGGCCTGAAGAACTGGATGCCGGGATAGAACTAATAGGAATAGCGGGAATAGGGGTGGAAGTGTCTGGTGGAGTAGGTGCCACAACATCCTCACTAAACTCGGGATTTGGATTTTCCAATTCAGTAGCCTTTCGTTTCTTTCCTCTTTCGAACTTGTCTTTCGTAATTTCCTGTATTTCTTCCTCCTCAGGATCACTTTCCAGTTCCTCTTCAATTGATTCATCCGGAAATTGTGAGTCTTCCCCAAAGGTGTCGTTTTCATCATCGGACAGGTTAATGACTGGAACACCATCTGAAGATTCTGGTTCGGAGTCGCTGAATGTGATAACAAGTTCTAAGCCAGACATCTATCACATAACAACTAGCACGTTAGTACTACATAATATTTACATATTACTTTTTAACCAACAAGGATAAGCAATAGTTTTCTAAATCAAACACGGTCAAAGTCCAGACTCACTAATGCATCCTAACAAACTCGATAAGACACACTAATGCAAATTTTCTGGTTCTCAAAGACCAACGCTCTGATACCACATGTCAAAACCCGTCCTAAACCATAAGGACAAATATAATAACATATGATTTCATCGCGAGGTATTGACCTCTATATGCGACATTTTTCAAAGAAAACTGCATTCGTTTTTACAATACAAACCATAACTTTTATTAAAATACAAGGTTTAAACAACATAATACTGATTATCGTTTAGCGATAATATTAGCCTTACAAACATTACATATGATGATAACAATACGATTTCCAACATATTTTACATTACAAATCCTCCGATATGCAGTTTTATTTTTGACACAAATATGCATACTCCAGATCTTGCTTAAATTCAACACGATGCAGCGGAAGCTTTTAGTTATCACCTGAGAATAAACATGCTTAAAACGTCAACATAAAGTTGGTGAGATATAGGTTTAATGCCGGCAGCGTTATAAATATAGACCACAAGATTTCATATATAAACGTTTTAATAAAAATATTCTAAGTTGTTGAGCACTTGATAACCATACTTAACATTTAATCAACGTCGCATATTCCCTTTATTATGAAATCTTACTACACCGTACCAAGTGTAGTCACCGAAACAAAGTACTGTGCAACCGTTGAATACTGGTCGTCTAGTCCGGTTGGGGTTGTCAGGCCCGATAGATCTATCAACAGGATTCGCGTTTACAATACCGCATGTAAATAGTAGTTACCAAGTTACAGGGAAGTATGACAGTGGTACAACTCAACGTAGAATATATATTTTTAATCACTTGTGTCCATAACGTAAATCATAAAATGCATGTATTCTCATCCCGAAATATTTAGAGTTTAAAAGTGGACTATATACTCACTTTTGCTTTGAAGATATTTAACATGACTTGGTCTCCGATAGATATCACGAACCTAACCATATATATAATATATTAACATATTTTCTTTTCAAATAATCGTTACATATATACTTATAATACTTTTAATATCTATTAGTCCGTAGTTAGAAGTCCGATGTTAGTGGTCCACAATTAGTTGCTCAATAAAATAAATAAAGACCCCATCGTATTCGTATTGATCAGAATTAATCTCGACCCATGGTACCATGTTGTCAAATGACGTGTTGCGTACATAAAGTACCGTGTTGTCAAATGACGTGTTGCGTACAATCATGAGGTCTTATGATTAATCTTCTCGTGTTGTTTACGGGTGGTCCTGAAATATATAAAATCAAATCATAAGTAAATATATATAAAATATCGTATTAATTTGCAAAGATATGATTAGTTTAGTTTTACTCCAATTAATTTCGTACCTAAACTAGCTTCGGATACCCAATTTTGTTTTAGCCGTAGTTTCTTCAATATAACTCCGTTTTTGTTGGTTCAACTTGCCACTTCCTTGGATCGAGTCATTATTTATGATTACGAACTGTAAATACCTTAGTTTGCATTCAAAATCACAGGTTATAGGTCAAACTTTGGTGAATCTTATGAAAGTGATCATTTTCCCTCATAAAAACAACATCTAATGATCATTTTTATAAAAATACTTATACTTTGAATTAAACCATGAAATTTTTATGTGTTAACATATTCATAAGAAATATCATTTTTCTAGAACATGAACTTCCAATTCAAAGTTGAAGATGGTTTTTAATTATCCAACCCAAAACAGCCCCCGGTTGCACTCCAACGATGTAGATTCAGATTTAAGGTGTTCTTTGTAAAATCAAGTTGTATCTTGTTAAGTTAGCATATCCTTATAATATATTACAGGTCTTGAAGTGTTTGAAAAGTTAAGTTAGAAGGATCTATTTAGTTTGCGAACAAGTTTGAAATCATTCAAACAATGTTCTTGTTGTTAAAATTTTATATCACAAAATAAGATAGCTATATGAATATGAATTGAATAAGATTATGAACAAGGTTACTACCTCAAGTTACTTGGACAAAGTTACTGCAAAAGATAAGAAATAATCTTGGAATCAAAGAGTGGTGGAGTTAGATCAAAAGGTTGGAAGTAAACTTGTATACTTGGAAGGATTATTGAAGTGTTCTTGAAAGGAATTTCTTATGATGATTAAGGCTTGTTTTTGAAGCTAGATCTTCATGGTGACTTGCTGAATTGATGTAGGTTTCTTATGGCTTGTAAGTAGGTGAGTTAGAGAGTAATTTGGAAGTAAGAATGGTGAACTAAAAATGAGATGGGGGGAGGTCCTTAAAAACGTGATCAAGGGGGGACAAGAACAAAATTTTTCTTTGTTATTTTGTAGAAAAATCTTTGCTAGCTTCCAATCTCTAATTACCTCATATCTAGGGCAGTAATATGGCTGATTTGGATGTTGATTTTATGTGTCTATACCAATAGTAAATACGTATAGACGCTGGGTATGATACGGTTGCATATACCCTAGATATACGTATAAAAATCTTGAGAAAACGGAACGAGGATTCAAATATAGCTATATTTTGTAAATATACTTATATTGTTTTATGTATAAAAACCCTTTAAAAGTGATTAAATACATATTTATACGATACTTGTATAAGTATTATAAGTTATAAGTATATATGTCAATGAACGTTACATATAGTTATCGTTTTGAAAATTTAAATTAGTAGTTTCAAAGTATACTTATAACTCATTGTTATTAGTACACAATGAGATGTTAAACCATCCTTAGATCATGTTAAATATATATAAATACATATATATATATACATAAATGTATAATTATCGTATGTTATATAGTTCGTGATATCATCGGTCAAATTGGACGGTCAAACGTTGTGTAAAACTCTTTTCAAAAATATAAGTCTCAACAATTTAGATTACTTATCATGTTGGTAAGGTTTAAATTATGTAAATATTAATCTTATAAGTATAGAACGATCGGAAAAATCTGGGTCATTACAGTACCTACCCGTTAAATAAATTTCGTCCCGAAATTTTAAAGTTGTACCTATTTTGCGTTGTCGGGAAACAAATGTGGATACTTTTGTTTCATTTAATCCTCTCGTTCCCAAGTAAACTCGGGACCCCTTCGAGAATTCCAACGAACCTTAACGATTGGTATGTTGCTCTGCTTGAGCCGTTTAACTTCACGCTCCATGATTTCGACTGGTTCTTCTATGAATTGTAGTTTCTCATCGACTTGGATTTCTTCAAGAGGAATAGTGAGGTCTTCCTTTGCAAGACACTTCTTAAGGTTTGAGATGTGAAACATATTATGTTTAGACTTGGATTCCTTTAAGCTTTAATATGTTTAGACGTAACTTTTAATTCTTAGTTTTTAGACTTTTTAAGTTTCGACGCGCTACGTTCTTTTTATTATTTTTCGACCTTTTATTTTTTTGACGCACTCTTTTTCTTTCTTATTTCTCGACGCTCTAGTTTTTAGGATATAGAATTTTCTATTTCTTCTCTAATATTTCTTTAAACCTCGAAGAAAAATTATTTTAAGCGGTTAAATTGATAGACATCCAAAATTTTCTGGTTCGTAGTAATAGTTGGATTTGTTAGTGGCGAGTTGTGGGCTTCCAATTTAAAGGGTCCTCGCTACCTGCTGCATCTATTGGCTATTCGAAACGTGGGTAAAATCAAAAAAGTCTATTAATTTGATAACTTATATAATTTTTATTTTATTTTTATAACTAATAGAATATTCAGTGAATGCACCGAGTAAAACGTTCACCACCTTTTATACGTTCACCACCTGTAACTCGATCAAGACATCTAGCTAATATTTGAAATGTCCCGTTCTTATTGATTAAAAACGTTCCATATTAATTGATTTCGTTGCGGGGTTTTGACCTCTATATGAGACGTTTTTCAAAGACTGCATTCATTTTAAAACAAACCATAACCTTTATTTCATCAATAAAGGTTTAAAAAGCTTTACGTAGATTATCAAATAATGATAATCTAAAATATCCTGTTTACACACGACCATTACATAATGGTTTACAATACAAATATGTTACAACGAAATAAGTTTCTTGAATGCAGTTTTTACACAATATCATACAAGCATGGACTCCAAATCTCGTCCTTATTTAAGTATGCGACAGCGGAAGCTCTTAATAATCACCTGAGAATAAACATGCTTAAAACGTCAACAAAAATGTTGGTGAGTTATAGGTTTAACCTATATATTATCAAATCATAATAATAGACCACAAGATTTCATATTTCAATACACATCCCATACATAGAGATAAAAATCATTCATATGGTGAACACCTGGTAACCGACATTAACAAGATGCATATATAAGAATATCCCCATCATTCCGGGACACCCTTCGGATATGATATAAATTTCGAAGTACTAAAGCATCCGGTACTTTGGATGAGGTTTGTTAGGACCAATAGATCTATCTTTAGGATTTGCGTCAATTAGGGTGTCTGTTTCCTAATTCTTAGATTACCAGACTTACTAAAAAGGGGCATATTCGATTTCGATAATTCAACCATAGAATGTAGTTTCACGTACTTGTGTCTATTTTGTAAATCATTTATAAAACCTGCATGTATTCTCATCCCAAAAATATTAGATTTTAAAAGTGGGACTATAACTCACTTTCACAGATTTTTACTTCGTCGGGAAGTAACACTTGGCCACTGGTTGATTCACGAACCTATAACAATATATACATATATATCAAAGTATGTTCAAAATATATTTACAACACTTTTAATATATTTTGATGTTTTAAGTTTATTAAGTCAGCTGTCCTCGTTAGTAACCTACAACTAGTTGTCCACAGTAAGATGTACAGAAATAAATCGATAAATATTATCTTGAATCAATCCACGACCCAGTGTATACGTATCTCAGTATTGATCACAACTCAAACTATATATATTTTGGAATCAACCTCAACCCTGTATAGCTAACTCCAACATTCACATATAGAGTGTCTATGGTTGTTCCGAAATATATATAGATGTGTCGACATGATAGGTCGAAACATTGTATACGTGTATATGGTATCTAAATATTACATAATATACAATACAAGTTGATTAAGTTATGGTTGGAATAGATTTGTTACCAATTTTCCCGTAGCTAAAATGAGAAAAATTATCCAATCTTGTTTTACCCATAACTTCTTCATTTTAAATCCGTTTTGAGTGAATCAAATTGCTATGGTTTCATATTGAACTCTATTTTATGAATCTAAACATAAAAAGTATAGGTTTATAGTCAGAAAAATAAGTTACAAGTCGTTTTTATAAAGGTAGTCATTTCAGTCGAAAGAACGACGTCTAGATGACCATTTTAGAAAACATACTTCCACTTTGAGTTTAACCATAATTTTTGGATATAGTTTCATGTTCATAATAAAAATCATTTTCCCAGAATAACAACTTTTAAATCAAAGTTTATCATAGTTTTTAATTAACTAACCCAAAACAGCCTGCGGTGTTACTACGACGGCGTAAATCCGGTTTTACGGTGTTTTTCGTGTTTCCAGGTTTTAAATCATTAAGTTAGTATATCATATAGATATAGAACATGTGTTTAGTTGATTTTAAAATTCAAGTTAAAAGGATTAACTTTTATTTGCGAACAAGTTTAGAATTAACTAAACTATGTTCTAGTGATTACAAGTTTAAACCTTCGAATAAGATAGCTTTATATGTATGAATCGAATGATGTTATGAACATCATTACTACCTCAAGTTCCTTGGATAAACCTACTGGAAATTAGAAAAATAGATCTAGCTTCAAAGAATCCTTGGATGGCTTGAAAGTTCTTGAAGCAGAATCATGACACGAAAACAATTTCAAGTAAGATTTCCACTCGAAATAAGATTGTTATAGTTATAGAAATTGAATTAAAGTTTGAATATGATTATTACCTTGTATTAGAAAGATAACCTAATGTAAGTAACAAAGGTTTCTTGATCTTGGATGATTACTTGGAATGGATTTAGAAAACTTGGAAGTAAACTTGCAATCTTGGAAGTATTCTTGATTTTATGAAACTAGAACTTTTGGAATTTATGAAGAACACTTAGAACTTGAAGATAGAACTTGAGAGAGATCAATTATATGAAGAAAATTGAAGAATAAAAGTGTTTGTAGGTGTTTTTGGTCGTTGGTGTATGGATTAGATATAAAGGATATGTAATTTTGTTTTCATGTAAATAAGTCATGAATGATTACTCATATTTTTGTAATTTTATGAGATATTTCATGCTAGTTGCCAAATTATGGTTCCCACATGTGTTAGGTGACTCACATGGAATTCTAAGAGCTGATCATTGGAGTGTATATACCAATAGTACATACATCTAAAAGCTGTGTATTGTACGAGTACGAATACGGGTGCATACGAGTAGAATTGTTGATGAAACTGAACGAGGATGTAATTTTAAGCATTTTTGTTAATTAGAAGTATTTTGATAAGTGTCTTGAAGTCTTTAAAAAGTGTATGAATACATATTAAAACAATACATGTATATACATTTTAACTGAGTCGTTAAGTCATCGTTAGTCGTTACATGTAAATGTTGTTTTGAAACCTTTAGGTTAACGATCTTGTTGAATGTTGTTAACCCATTGTTTATTATAACAAATGAGATGTTAAATTGTTATATTATCATGATATTATGATATATAATATATCTTAGTATGATATATATACAGTTAAATGTCGTTACAACGATAATCGTTACATATATGTCTCGTTTCGAAATCATTAAGTTAGTAGTCTTATTTTTACATATGTATTTCATTGTTAATACACTTAATAATATATTTACTTATCATTTAACATAATTAACCAAGTGTATCAATATCTTAATGTGATTCATATGTACCTAGTAAGACGCTGTTATAACGATAATCGTTATATATATCGTTTTCGAGTTTCTTAAATTAATAGTCTCATTTTTATGTATATAACTCATTGTTAAAATACCTAATGAGATACATACTTATAATAAAATCATGTTAACTATATATATAACCATATATATGTCATCGTATAGTTTTTACAAGTTTTTAACGTTCGTGAATCACCGGTCAACTTGGGTGGTCAATTGTCTATATGAAACCTATTTCAATTAATCAAGTCTTAACAAGTTTGATTGCTTAACATGTTGGAAACACTTAATCATGTAAATAACAATTTCATTTAATATATATATATATAAACATGGAAAAGTTCGGGTCACTACAGTACCTACCCGTTAAATAAATTTCGTCCCGAAATTTTAAGCAGTTGGAGGTGTTGACGTATCTTCTGGAAATAAATGTGGGTATTTCTTCTTCATCTTATCTTCACGCTCCCAGGTGAACTTGGGTCCTCTACGAGCATTCCATCGAACCTTAACAATCGGTATCTTGTTTTGTTTAAGTCTCTTAACCTCACGATCCATTATTTCGACTGGTTCTTCAATGAATTGAAGTTTTTCATTGATTTGGATTTCGTCCAACGAAATAGTGAGATCTTCTTTAGCAAAACATTTCTTCAAATTTGAGACGTGGAAAGTGTTATGTACAACCGCGACTTGTTGAGGTAGCTCCAGTTGGTAAGCTACTGGTCCGACACGATCTATAATCTTGAATGGTCCAATGTACCTTGGATTTATTTTCCCCCGTTTACCAAATCGAACAACGCCTTTCCAAGGTGAAACCTTAAGCATGACCATTTCTCCAATTTCAAACTCTATATCTTTTCTTTTACTGTCCGTGTAGCTCTTTTGTAGACTCTGGGCGGTTTTCAATCTTTGTTGAATTTGGATGATTTTCTCGGTAGTTTCTTGTATTATCTCTGGACCCGTAATCTGTCTATCCCCCACTTCACTCCAACAAATCGAAGACCTGCACTTTCTACCATAAAGTGCTTCAAACGGCGCCATCTCAATGCTTGAATGGTAGCTGTTGTTGTAGGAAAATTCTGCTAACGGTAGATGTCGATCCCAACTGTTTCCGAAATCAATAACACAAGCTCGTAGCATGTCTTCAAGCGTTTGTATCGTCCTTTCGCTCTGCCCATTAGTTTGTGGATGATAGGCAATACTCGTGTCTAGACAAGTTCCCAATGCTTGCTGTAATGTCTGCCAGAATCTTGAAATAAATCTGCCATCCCTATCAGAGATAATAGAGATTGGTATTCCATGTCTGGAGACGACTTCCTTCAAATACAGTCGTGCTAACTTCTCCATCTTGTCATCTTCTCTTATTGGCAGGAAGTATGCTGACTTGGTGAGACGATCTACTATTACCCAAATAGTATCATAACCACTTGCAGTCCTTGGCAATTTAGTAATGAAATCCATGGTAATGTTTTCCCATTTCCATTCCGGGATTTCAGGTTGTTGTAGAAGACCTGATGGTTTCTGATGTTCAGCTTTAACCTTAGAACACGTCAAACATTCTCCTACATATTTAGCAATATCGGTTTTCATACCTGGCCACCAAAAATGTTTCTTAAGATCCTTGTACATCTTCCCCGTTCAGGATGTATTGAGTATCTGGTTTTATGAGCTTCTCTAAGTACCATTTCTCTCATATCTCCAAATTTTGGTAACCAAATTCTTTCAGCCCTATACCGGGTTCTATCTTCCCGAATATTAAGATGCTTCTCCGATCCTTTGGGTATTTCATCCTTTAAATTTCCTTCTTTTAAAACTCCTTGTTGTGCCTCCTTTATTTGAGTAGTAAGGTTAGTGTGAATCATTATATTCATAGATTTTACTCGAATGGGTTCTCTGTCCTTTCTGCTCAAGGCGTCGGCTACCACATTTGCCTTCCCCGGGTGGTAACGAATCTCAAAGTCGTAATCATTCAACAATTCAATCCACTTACGCTGCCTCATATTCAGTTGTTTTTGATTAAATATGTGTTGAAAACTTTTGTGGTCGGTATATATAATACTTTTGACCCCATATAAGTAGTGCCTCCAAGTCTTTAATGCAAAAACAATCGCGCCTAATTCCAAATCATGCGTCGTATAATTTTGCTCGTAAATCTTCAATTGTCTAGACGCATATGTAATCACCTTCGTCCGTTGCATTAATACACAACCGAGACCTTGCTTTGATGCGTCACAATAAATCACAAACTCATCATTCCCTTCAGGCAATGACAATATAGGTGCCGTAGTTAGCTTTTTCTTCAATAATTGAAACGCCTTCTCTTGTTCATCCTTCCATTCAAATATCTTCCCTTTATGCGTTAATGCAGTCAAGGGTTTTGCTATTTTGGAGAAATCTTGGATGAATCTTCTGTAGTAACCAGCCAATCCTAAAAATTGACGTATATGCTTCGGAGTTTTTAGGGTTTCCCACTTTTCAACGGTTTCGATCTTTGCCAGGTCCACCTGGATACCTTCTTTGTTCACTATGTGACCGAGTAATTGAACTTCTTCCAACCAAAATGCACACTTTGAAAACTTAGCGTACAGTTTTTCTTTCCTCAATACTTCTAGCACTTTTCTCAAATGTTCTTCGTGCTCTTGATCATTCTTTGAGTAAATAAGTATGTCATCGATTAAAACAATGAAAAACTTTTCAAGATATGGCCCACACACTCGGTTCATAAGGTCCATGAACACAGCTGGTGCGTTAGTCAATCCAAACGGCATAACCATAAACTTGTAATGACCATAACGCGTCCTAAAAGTAGTTTTTGGAATATCATCCTCCTTTACTCGCATTTGATGATATCCAGAACATAAATCGATCTTCGAATAAATCGACGAGCCTTGTAGTTGATCAAATAAGTCGTCAATTCTCAGCAGTGGATAACTGTTTTTGATGGTAAGTTTGTTCAACTCTCTGTAGTCAATACACAACCTAAATGTACCATCCTTCTTCTTAACAAACAAAACAGGAGCTCCCCATGGTGATGTGCTTGGTCGAATGAAACCACGTTCTAATAGTTCTTGCAGTTGGCTTTACAGTTCTTTCATCTCGCTGGGTGCGAGTCTATAAGGAGCACGAGCTATTGGTGTAGCTCCTGGTACAAGATCTATTTGAAATTCAACAGATCGATGTGGAGGTAGTCCCGGTAATTCTTTCAGAAATACATCGGGAAATTCTTTTGCGACGGGAACATCATTGATGTTCTTTTCTTCAGTTTGTACTTTCTCGACATGTGCTAGAACAGCATAGCAACCTTTTCTTATTAGTTTTTGTGCCTTCAAATTACTAATAAGATGTAGCTTCATGTTGCCCTTTTCTCCGTACACCATTAAGGGTTCTCCTTCTTCTCGTACAATGCGAATTGCATTTTTATAACATACGATCTCTGCTTTCACCTTCTTCAGCCAGTCCATGCCAACTATTACATCAAAACTCCCTAACTCTACTGGTATCAAATCAATCTTAAATATTTCGCTACCCAGTTTAATTTCTCGATTCCGGCATATATTATCTGCTGAAATTAATTTACCGTTTGCTAATTCGAGTAAAAATTTACTATCCAACGGCGTCAATGGACAACTTAATTTAGCACAAAAATCTCTACTCATATAGCTTCTATCCGCACCCGAATCAAATAAAACGTAAGCATATTTATTGTTAATAAGAAACGTACCTGTAACAAGGTCCGGGTCTTCCTGTGCCTCTGCCGCATTAATATTGAAAACTCTTCCGCGGCCTTGTCCATTCGTGTTCTCCTGGTTTGGGCAATTTCTAATAATGTGGCCCGGTTTTCCACATTTATAACAAACTACATTGGCATAACTTGCTCCGCCATTACTCGTTCCGACACCATTTGTTCCTTTCGTTCTATTAACTCCTGGTCCGTAGACCTCACACTTCGCCGCTCTATGACCATTTCTTTTACACTTGTTGCAAAATTTGGTGCAGAACCCCGAGTGATACTTTTCACACCTTTGGCATAGCTGCTTCTGATTGTTGTTGTTGTTGCGGTTGTTATTGTTGTTGGGATGATTGTTGTAGTAGTTGTTGTTGTTGTTGGGCCATTTGTTGTAGTTGCGATTGATGTTGCGATTGTTGGGATAATTGTTGCGATTATTATTGTAATTACTGTTGTTGTTGTGTTGGTGATTCTTATCACCGTTTTCCTCCCACTTTCTTTTGACTTGCTTCACATTGGCCTCTTCAGCCGTCTGTTCTTTAATTCTTTCCTCAATCTGGTTCACTAGTTTGTGAGCCATTCTACATGCCTGTTGTATGGAGGCGGGCTTGTGTGAACTTATATCTTCTTGGATTCTTTCCGGTAATCCTTTCACAAACGCGTCGATCTTCTCTTCCTCATCTTCGAACGCTCCCGGACACAATAGGCACAATTCTGTGAATCGTCTTTCGTACGTGGTAATATCAAATCCTTGGGTTCGTAACCCTCTAAGTTCTGTCTTGAGCTTATTGACCTCGGTTCTGGGACGGTACTTCTCGTTCATCAAGTGCTTGAATGCTGACCACGGTAGTGCGTACGCATCATCTTGTCCCACTTGCTCTACATAGGTATTCCACCATGTTAACGCAGAACCTGTGAAGGTATGCGTAGCGTACTTCACTTTGTCCTCTTCAGTACACTTACTTATGGCAAACACCAATTCGACCTTCTCGGTCCACCATTTCAATCCGATCGGTCCTTCGGTTCCATCAAATTCCAAAGGTTTGCAAGCAGTGAATTCTTTGTAGGTGCATCCTACACGATTTCATGTACTGCTAGATCCAAGGTTATTGTTGGTATATAGCGCAGCCTGTACTGCGGCTATGTTTGAAGCTAGAAAAGTACGGAATTCCTCTTCATTCATATTCACGGTGTGTCGAGTAGTCGGTGCCATTTCCTTCAAAATAGTCAAATGGAACAAGTTAATCATACAGAATATTAAGAGCAGTTAATAGTATTTCGTAGCATAATATGAACTCATTTATAAAAGCTTTTTCTTCATATTAGCGTTTTATAAGTTTAAATTCGGGTAGTACCTACCCGTTAAGTTCATACTTAGTAGCTAATATACAATTCAACTACTACAATTCTATATGAAAAACTGATTATAATAATATTTCGCGTTCAAACTTTTATACAATATTTTACAAACTTACAATACCGCTTATTTTACATAAAGCATGAAATATAGCACACAATAACTTTGATACAAGATAGTTGTGAAGATAATTCTAGCTAGTACACAAGTCATTCAGCAAAGGCAATAAAGACACGTAATTCATACGTCCAGAAACAAGTCATGCATTCTGGTTTTACTAGGACTACTTCCCATCCTTGGTCTTATGGAACATAACCGTTATGGCCGTTGATAAGACAACGTGTTGTAACGTCGTCAAAGGGACGAGGGTTACATATTGACCAACAGTCTCGTAATAACCTAAAAACCTCATTTCTTACCCCAATTACCGACTCCGTCACTTGTGGGAACGTTTTGTTTAATAGTTGTAGCCCGATGTTATTTTTCTCACTTTGGTGAGAAGCGAACATTACTAACCCGTAAGCATAGCATGATTCTTTATGTTGCATGTTAGCCGCTTTTTCTAAATCATGAAGTCCTATATTCGGATACATTGAGTCAAAATAATTTCTTAACCCGTTATGTAAAATAGCATTTGGGTTCCCCGCAATATATGCGTCAAAGTAAACACATCGTAACTTATGGGTTTCCCAATGTGATATCCCCCATCTTTCAAATGAAAGTCTCTTATAAACCAAGACATTCTTGGAACGTTCTTCGAATGTCTTACAAACTGATTTCGCCGTAAATAGTTGTGCCGAAGAATTCTGACCAACTCTAGACAAGATTTCATCAATCATGTCTCCAGGTAGGTCTCTTAAAATATTGGGTTATCTATCCATTTTGTGTTTTTATACTGTAAAATAGACAAAAGTTAGATTCATAAAAAAAAAATACTTATTAATACAAGCAATTTTTACATATATCATAAAGCATAAGCACACTATATTACATATATTACACCACACGAATACAACTATCTTTTTCCGACTCGCTCGTTTCTTCTTCTTCGGTTTTGGTTCGTTTTGCCAAGTTTCTAGGGATATATGATGTTCCCCTAATACGAGCTGTCGTTTTCCACAACGGTTTAGAAAAACCTGGTGGTTTAGAGGTTCCCGGGTCATTGTTACAACTTAAGGGCTTCGGGGTTTGACGATACATATAAAGTTCATCGGGGTTGGAATTAGATTTCTCTATTTTTATGCCCTTTCTCTTATTATTTTCTTTTGCCTTTTTTAAATTCAGTTGGGGTAATTTCTATAACATCATCGAAATTCTCGTCGAAATCCGATTTATCGGAGAATTGGTAATCCTCCCAATATTTTGCTTCCTTGGCGAAAACACCATTGACCATAATTAACCTTGGTCGGTTGGTTGAGGATTTTATTTTATTTAACCGTTTTATTATTTCCCCCACCGGTTCTATTTCCTCCTCCAGTTCCTCCTCTTCTGGTTCTGATTCTTCTTCCGGTTCTGATTCTTCTTCCGGTTCTTCTTCGGGAACTTGTGAATCAGTCCAATATATATTCGACTCTTCGTTATTATTAGGCGAGTCAATGGGATTTGTGCTAGAGGTAGACATCTATCACACAATATCAAACATGTTAAGAGATTAATATATCATATAATATATACATGTTAATAATATATAGTTTCCAACAAAAGTGTTAAGCAATCATTTTTAAAGAAAACACGGTCGAAGTCCAGACTCACTAATGCATCCTAACAAACTCGATAAGACACACTAATGCAAATTTTCTGGTTCTCTAAGACCAACGCTCGGATACCAACTGAAATGTCCCGTTCTTATTGATTAAAAACGTTCCATATTAATTGATTTCGTTGCGAGGTTTTGACCTCTATATGAGACGTTTTTCAAAGACTGCATTCATTTTTAAAACAAACCATAACCTTTATTTCATAAATAAAGGTTTAAAAAGCTTTACTTAGATTATCAAATAATGATAATCTAAAATATCCTGTTTACACACGACCATTACATAATGGTTTACAATACAAATATGTTACATCGAAATCAGTTTCTTGAATGCAGTTTTTTACAATATCATACAAACATGGACTCCAAATCTTGTCCTTATTTTAGTATGCAACAGCGGAAGCTCTTAGTATTCACCTGAGAATAAACATGCTTTAAACGTCAACAAAAATGTTGGTGAGTTATAGGTTTAACCTATATATATCAAATCGTAACAATAGACCACAAGATTTCATATTTCAATACACATCCCATACATAGAGATAAAAATCATTCATATGGTGAACACCTGGTAACTGACATTAACAAGATGCATATATAAGAATATCCCCATCATTCCGGGACACCCTTCGGATATGATATAAATTTCGAAGTACTAAAGCATCCAGTACTTTGGATGGGGTTTGTTAGGTCCAATAGATCTATCTTTAGGATTCGCGTCAATTAGGGTGTCTGTTCCCTAATTCTTAGATTACCAGACTTAATAAAAAGGGGCATATTCGATTTCGATAATTCAACCATAGAATATAGTTTCACGTACTTGTGTCTATTTTGTAAATCATTTATAAAACCTGCATGTATTCTCATCCCAAAAATATTAGATTTTAAAAGTGGGACTATAACTCACTTTCACAGATTTTTACTTCGTCGGGAAGTAAGACTTGGCCACTGGTTGATTCACGAACCTATAACAATATATACATATATATCAAAGTATGTTCAAAATATATTTACAACACTTTTAATATATTTTGATGTTTTAAGTTTATTAAGTCAGCTGTCCTCGTTAGTAAACTACAACTAGTTGTCCACAGTTAGATGTACAGAAATAAATCGATAAATATTATCTTGAATCAATCCACGACCCAGTGTATACGTATCTCAGTATTGATCACAACTCAAACTATATATATTTTGGAATCAACCTCAACCCTGTATAGCTAACTCCAACATTCACATATAGAGTGTCTATGGTTGTTCCGAAATATATATAGATGTGTCAACATGATAGGTCGAAACATTGTATACGTGTCTATGGTATCTCAAGATTACATAATATACAATACAAGTTGATTAAGTTTTGGTTGGAATAGATTTGTTACCAATTTTCACATAGCTAAAATGAGAAAAATTATCCAATCTTGTTTTACCCATAACTTCTTCATTTTAAATCCGTTTTGAGTGAATCAAATTGCTATGGTTTCATATTGAACTCTATTTTATGAATCTAAACAGAAAAAGTATAGGTTTATAGTCGGAAAAATAAGTTACAAGTCATTTTTGTAAAGGTAGTCATTTCAGTCGAAAGAACGACGTCTAGATGACCATTTTAGAAAACATACTTTCACTTTGAGTTTAACCATAATTTTTGGATATAGTTTCATGTTCATAATAAAAATCATTTTCCCAGAATAACAACTTTTAAATAAAAGTTTATCATAGTTTTTAATTAACTAACCCAAAACAGCCTGCGGTGTTACTACGACGGCGTAAATCCGGTTTTACGGTGTTTTTCGTGTTTCCAGGTTTTAAATCATTAAGTTAGCATATCATATAGATATAGAACATGTGTTTAGTTGATTTTAAAATTCAAGTTAGAAGGATTAACTTTTATTTGCGAACAAGTTTAGAATTAACTAAACTTTGTTCTAGTGATTACAAGTTTAAACCTTCGAATAAGATAGCTTTATATGTATGAATCGAATGATGTTATGAACATTATTACTACCTCAAGTTTCTTGGATAAACCTACTGGAAATGAGAAAAATAGATCTAGCTTCAAAGGATCCTTGGATGGCTTGAAAGTTCTTGAAGCAGAATCATGACACGAAAATAATTTCAAGTAAGATTTCCACTCGAAATAAGATTGTTATAGTTATAGAAATTGAATTAAAGTTTGAATATGATTATTACCTTGTATTAGAAAGATAACCTAATGTAAGTAACAAAGTTTTCTTGATCTTGGATGATTACTTGGAATGGATTTAGAAAACTTGGAAGTAAACTTGCAATCTTGGAAGTATTCTTGATTTTATGAAACTAGAACTTTTGGAATTTATGAAGAACACTTAGAACTTGAAGATAGAACTTGAGAGAGATCAATTAGATGAAGAAAATTGAAGAATTAAAGTGTTTTTAGGTGTTTTTGGTCGTTGGTGTATGGATTAGATATAAAGGATATGTAATTTTGTTTTCATGTAAATAAGTCATGAATGATTACTCATATTTTTGTAATTTTATGAGATATTTCATGCTAGTTGCCAAATTATGGTTCCTACATGTGTTAGGTGACTCACATGGGCTGCTAATAGCTGATCATTGGAGTGTATATACCAATAGTACATACATCTAAAAGCTGTGTATTGTACGAGTACGAATACGGGTGTATACGAGTAGAATTGTTGATGAAACTGAACGAGGATGTAATTGTAAGCATCTTTGTTAAGTAGAAGTATTTTGATAAGTGTATTGAAGTCTTTCAAAAGTGTATGAATACATATTAAAACACTTCATGTATATACATTTTAACTGAGTCGTTAAGTCATCGTTAGTCGTTACATGTAAATGTTGTTTTGAAACCTTTAGGTTAACGATCTTGTTGAATGTTGTTAACCCATTATTTAGTATAACAAATGAGATGTTAAATTGTTATATTATCATGATATTATGATATATAATATATCTTAGTATGATATATATACAGTTAAATGTCGTTACAACGATAATCGTTACATATATGTCTCGTTTCGAAATCATTAAGTTAGTAGTCTTATTTTTACATATGTATTTCATTGTTAATACACTTAATAATATATTTACTTATCATTTAACATAATTAACCAAGTGTATCAATATCTTAATATGATTCATATGTACCTAGTAAGACGTTGTTATAACGATAATCGTTATATATATATCGTTTTCGAGTTTCTTAAATTAATAGTCTCATTTTTATGTATATAACTCATTGTTAAAATACCTAATGAGATACATAATTATAATAAAATCATGTTAACTATATATATAACCATATATATGTCATCGTATAGTTTTTACAAGTTTTTAACGTTCGTGAATCACCGGTCAACTTGGGTGGTCAATTGTCTATATGAAACCTATTTCAATTAATCAAGTCTTAACAAGTTTGATTGCTTAACATGTTGGAAACACTTAATCATGTAAATAACAATTTCATTTAATATATATATAAACATGGAAAAGTTCGGGTCACTACAATATTGTCGCCGTTGATTTTTCTTTAGAATCGTCATCAAGTCGACCAAGTACTCCAACTCAACTTTCCGATAATCCATTTTTTAGAACCCGAATTCAAAATTGAAAACCCGAAGGATATTCAAGGACAATTCCAAGATCCTGAACCACTAATCATTCCTCCTGAACCACAAACCGTTAAATTAGAATCCTCTAGTGATTCATATTCAACAAATTCAATTATGGAAGTAACGGAACCTCTAAGTATGGAAGACCGAATGAGAGCCACACGCACTGGCCAAGGTCACGCCATTATTAAGCCAGCCATTAATGCGCCAGATTATGAAATCAAAGGACAAATCCTACACATGGTAACTAATCAATGACAATATAGTGGTACACCAAAAGAAGATCCAAACGAACATCTTCGAACCTTTAATAGGATTTGTACTCTATTCAAAATCAGAGAAGTTGAGGATGAACAAATCTATCTCATGTTATTTCACTGGAAGGGAGAAGCCAAAGATTGGTTAGAATCGTTACCTGAAGGGGCGATTGATACATGGGACGTGTTAGTTGAAAAATTTCTTAAACAATTCTTTCCGGCATCTAAAGCCGTAAGACTTCAAGGAGAAATTGTTACGTTCACGCAAAAGCCAAACGAAACTCTATATGAAGCATGGACAAGATTTAGAAAGTTGTTAAGAGGATGTCCGCAACACGGTTTAGACACTTATCAAATAGTACAAATATTCTACCAAGGATGCAACATCACTACAAGAAAAGACATCGATATAGCAGCTGGTGGTTCTATTATAAAGAAAACCGCAACTGACGCTTACAAAATTATTGATAACATGTGATAACCCGGAAATTTCCGAGTTAATTTAAACAAAAACTTTATATGATTTCATTAAACTTCGACTGTTCCCGACGATTCACGAATAAATAATTGAAAATAAATATGTACATATACATATAATAATTTGAAATATAAATACAATTTAATTGTTATAATTAAATATGTAAAGTATACAAGATAAATGTTATATTATTACTTTTATTAATATTAATATTAATATTAATATTAATATTAATATTAATATTAATATTAATATTAATATTAGAAACCTTGATATATATAATTTGTTACAATTATTAAACTTAATATTATCATTAAAAATATTATTGTTACTAGTAAATTTAAATGTTAAATATTATTATTATTATTATTATTATTATTATTATTATTATTATTATTATTATTATTATTATTATTATTATTATTATTATTATTATTATTATTATTATTATTATTATTATTATTATTATTATTATTATTATTATTATTATTGTTATACTTGTTATTATTATTATAATTAATTATCATTATTAATAATATTAAAAGTATTATTATTATTATTAATATAATTATTAAATATTAATGCTAAATAAATTAACAGAATACCTAATACCTAAATTAGGTTATTAGATTTATATTATTTTTTTTAGTCGTGACCTGCTTTACCAGTTCTATGCTTGATGAATCGACTCCCATTCTGCTTTACACATTTGATTAGCATAATCATCATCATTTATATATCTGGTATTTGCTGCAAAATTTGAAATCAAAACAAGAAACCATAAAGAAATAAAGGCCGACGGTCTCTGTGTTGATCCATTTTTCAAAAGCTTCAAAACGAATCCCATTTAAAAATCTAGAAATGCAATCTTGTTAGGATTACTTTACTCAATCTATCTGTAAAATTTCAACTCCCAATTCCTGGTATCAAATCCAAATTTTCGAGTCAAAGTTTATAATTTAAAAAGTCAAAGCTGTGTTCTTGGTAAAATTAGGATTAGTTTTGATGTTACAAGTTCAATTAACAATTGAGAAAGTTTATATGAGTGATTTTAAACATAATTCGTGTTATAAGGTTTGTCTAAATCGTTATTAATTTCGAAATCAAATATTAAGTTCTTCATTTTTTTTTTCTTCGACAGAAGCAGGTATATATTTATATATATATTTTTTTCACTTTCTATAAATTCAACAACAAATGATCATTTTCTGTTTCAAGTTAACATCCTAAATCAACTCTTTAACTTACTGTTATGATTATTAAACGATTCTGTTTGATTTAATTTTTGGGGAAGAAGAGTTAAGATAACAGAAATAATAAAGTTTAAATAAAAATGGGTTACGAATTTAAACGGATAAACAGGCTAGCCTAGCTGGTTTGGTGTGGTGTCGGGTTAGCAGGAGGTCTTGAGTTCGAGTCCCGTCTTGGGCATATTCTTTTTAGAAAAACTTCAAAGGTAGTTTTCAACTTTATTTTCATTATTATAATTACTAATTATTATTATTATTATTATTATTATTATTATTATTATTATTATTATTATTATTATTATTATTATTATTATTATTATTATTATTATTATTATTATTATTATTATTATTATCATCATTATTATTATTATTATTACTATTAACATCATTAAAAGCATTATCATTAATATCATTAAAGTTATTATTAGTAATATCAATATGATTAAAATTATTATTATTATCATTATTGTTATTACTAGTATTAATATTATTATTAATAACATGATTTTCAAAACTATTATTATTATCATCATTATTATCATTATCACTATTATTATTGTTATAATTATCATTACCATCAGTATTTTTACTACCCTTATAATCAAATACAACTTTTGATTACCAATATTAATATTATTTTACTAAATAGATATTATGTATGTAAAAACGTATTTATAGTTAATGTTACATATAAGTATGTATTAACCATATTATCAATTTTATATGAATATTCATATATAACAAATTAGATATTTTTAAAACAAACCAAATATATATTAATATAAATATATAAATATTTATCATTTTAAATACATATACACAAATTAAATATATATAATATATAATATAAGTTATAATATGTGAAATTGTTTAATTACGATTACATGTTTTAATATATATGAAACTGATATAGGTTCGTGAATCCGAGTACAACTCCACACTTGTTCAGTACCATCATACACAAATTTACTACAAACTATCGTATCAGTATCGTGAGTTTCATATGATCCCTTTTACTCTTTACATTTTTGGGCTGAGAATACATGCGCAAATTTTATAACTGTTTTACACGTATCAACTATTAAACTGTGATATGTTGGGCTATGACCAGCAAGTCCCCAACCGATAAGTATAAACGATAACTTGTTACGGGGCAAACTTGAAAGTCTAGTCTAAATATAAGTACCAATTATTAAACTGTGATATGTTGGGCTATGACCAGCAAGTCCCCAACCGACAAGTATAAACGATAACTTGTTACGGGGCAAACTTGAAAGTCTAGTCTAAATATCAGTACCAACTGTTAAAACTATGCTATACCCAGCTATGTCCGACTAAGTCCCTACAGTGATATTTTTAATTGTTGCGGCATTTTTAATTATTGGGGATAGGCCTATCGGGAGTAACGTCCCGGATACATTTGACTAAGTCTTTGTATTACTCAATAATGAAATTAAACCGACAAGGACAGAACAACTTGTCACGGGGCAAACTTGAACGTTTAGACTAAATATCACGCACTGGCATAACTTTTGATCATGCGGGAGATCAACTTTTTGGATCTGCGAGATCTACTTTATTAAATCTTGTGGTCTAACACTATTACTGAAATCATTATTTATGACAAACCTATGAACTCACTCAACCTCGTGTTGACTTTTTAAGCATGTTTATTCTCAGGTACTTAAATATTGCTTCCGCTGTATATCTACTGCTTTGATGATGATTGCTTGCTATGCTTGGAGTCTTCATTACACATCATATCAATTAAAGACATATTTATCTTCCGCTGCAAAACTCAACAAAACGTCTCATGTAGAGTCGTTCTCGTTTATACAACTGTGATTTGATATAATTAGACACAAATACCCCAGGCCCTAATCGGGGGTGTCAAAGATTGGTATCAGAGCAGGTTGTTGTAGAGAACTAGGATTGCATTTTATGTGTGCCTTATACAATTAGGTACCTTAGCAATGTAGGACTACAACTTTCCTTGACCATAGTGCCTTTAATTGTTGCCTTTAACTGTTAAATGCTACACTATGCCTTAGAAACTATGCTTATTAAATTCTTTAATATTTCTTAGAATGCCGAGCCAATCCGAGAACTCTGTCTACTCTCCAATTATGCCACCACATTCAAATGCGACACCTATTGATTCTGCTGACTCTGGCTCTAATCACTCACCGGTATATAAACCAACGAGTACTTCTGAATGGGAAGCTATGCAAGCCTTCCTAACTACAATGGTGACTACTCAGGCTACGAGCCTGAAAAAGAGCCTATTGAGGAATCGTCTAAAAACTTATCTCTAAAGAGAAAGCAAACCGAAACCGCTACTGCTGATGAAGCCGGTCCATCAAAAAGGTCTAGCTCACCATCTCGTGAAAACATCGCTCAGATAGAGGCGCGTCTAAATAACCTAGAGAAAGAAAACAAAATCTTGAAAGAGATCATCATAAAATCCTTCAAAATCCAAACCGAAAGGCTAGAAAAACTTGTAACGTATAACACAGAAAAAGTAATGGAGAAGGTGAAGAAAGTGAAGGACGATGAAGAACGCAATACCCGCTGGGGAAAGCAATCTCTTGCCTATTTGAGAGAAGATGTTGACCTTAGATTTAAGATGGAGGAAGACCACATGAATAATCAACTTTCTATGAGGGACTACATGTACCATGTAATCAACAATGATGTTTCCAATCTTTATGATAACCTCGAGTATCTTTATAAGGAACAAAAGGAGAAGAACGAGAAAGTTGAAAAGTTTATGAAAAAGGTTGAGGACGAGAAAAAGAAATATGAAGACTACTTCAATCTTAATATTTCCTAGTTATTTTTTTTTACTATTTTCTATCTATGCAAAGGCTAGGCCTTAAAACTATTTCTATCCCCGAATCGTGTAATAAGAAGGCTTGTTTAAAGCCTCGTTCTTAATAAAATAAAGTGTTTTGTTTATATCATATTCATCTTTATCCCACTTAAATTTTTTTCAAACTTATGACCTATCAGATTTATCAAACTTCTATACACCCTTATGTTATTGAAGATAATGGTTCGTTCACAATCTCCTGCTACTACTCCAAACACTCACGTATCTTATGCCTTTATGCATTGGTTTGCGAACCGGAAAATGTCACTGGGTTATCACAGTATACGAATTGAAATTCTTTAATCAATATCTTGTTACAAACTTATTATTTATAATCTCAACACGTCATACCACCATTATTACATAAATGGAGGACACATCATATCTTATCATATCTATCCCAATAGACCTTGTCTACCACTTTTTCTAAATTTCCTCCGTAAATTACGGAAATCTGTGACGACTCGGAAGTTTCCAACCAAATTTAAACTTAAATCTTATATGGTTTTGACACGATAAGCAAAGTCTATTTAATTAAAGCTCAAAAATTTTAAACTGTTTCATAGGTTCAATTGACCTTCGAATGTTTCTGACGATTCACGAACAATTAATTGTAAATAGATATGTGTATGTATATATATATATATATATATATATATATATATATATATAATAATAATTTAAAATATAATTTGAAGTAGCATATGTTGTTGTTATTAAAAATTAATTATGTAAAAAAATAAAAAAATAGTATATTATAAATTTAGATTGATATTAAGCAAGATAAAATTCAAAATTATATGATTTTGAAATAAACGGTGATCCGAAAACGAGTTATACAAATTATAGGCCTATTAAATATTTATTTAGGAGCTATTTGTTAAATTTTAGAACATATTATAATTTTACCCTGGATCGAACACTAATAATTAATTTAATATTTAGTTAATAATTTTTAATTAATTAATGATCGTTTTTATAACACAAGGATTAGAATAAATGCTTATAATTAAAATTTTGGAATTTTCTGAATAATTTTATCCGCTGCTGATTAACAAACGAAGCACGAAATATTACTCTGTAAGATGACGACTGAATCAAGAGACTCCTTCTTTACTATAAATATGTATGATTGATATTACCTTTCTCTATTTGTCACTTTAAGTTTGTTACATGTCCATTTCATATTGAATGACAAATAAGTGTAAGCTTAATCAAAACTTCAATTAATAATTGAGTTACCGTGTTAGATTGATTAAGCTACTATGTATGATTGATTGGACGATCGTTTGCTTCACTTTATGATTCCTCACCTTATGATTAAGTAATATATTATTATTATTATTATTAGAGTAATATTTACACCTACTATGTAACGACCCTGGAATTTCCAACGTTTATTTATTAATAATTATTATTATTAATACGTGTGATTAAACGAATGTATGTCATTACATTTGCATGTTGCCATGATTGCCCGAACTTGACTTTAATTGCCCGAAACGTCTTTGTGACACCCAGAACTTACACGAATAATATTTTCAAGTATTATTTACTTTCATGATTAATTTTATTAATCATTTTAATTAAATATGGTGATTAGTTAGTTACTTGGGCTTTAATTGGATTTATTTTTTAATTAATTGAACTTGGGCTTTATTAGTGTAATGGACTCTTGATATTGGGCTTATAAGCCCACCCTAGCTTTTAAGTAGACTAACTAGCCCATTTATACTACATGTAAGTATCATTTTAAGAATGAACTAGTTAGTTGTTTCAATTGGAATCTAGTTGGCACTTAATCCCCATGTAGACCATTCTATTAACCAACTTTTAACATCTTTACATGCTAGTAACCATTAAATTTCTCCCCCCCTCTTCCTTTGGCTGCTGACCGTGGGCTTCTCCCATAGGGGAGTGGGTTTTATTTTCAAACTTTGATTTATTTCTTACTTGTAGCCTTCACATGTTCATTACACTTCACACACACTTTACTTTCTTCCAACTTTTCTCTCTTTCTCTCAAGTTCTTGTAAGTATTATGAACTTTCTTCTCTTCTTTTTCTTTGGCCAAAACCGTGGCCTTACACCCCATAATCATCATCATCTTTTGTTACTTGTTGTTTGATTACTTGTTTGCTAATTATTTACTTACTTGTTGTTGTTACCTTGTTACTTTGTTACTTACTTACATATACAAGAATCAAACTCATTAGTTTCATTCTTCATTTATCTTGAAATTTCAAGAACACACAAGAACATAAACTTATTAGTTTATGATTCTACATTTATTGTTTCAAAATATCAATGTTCATGTGTTGAAAGCATACTTGTGATTCATGAAATAAACTTTAAAGTTTACTTTCCTTAAAGATCTAGCTTAGGCTTGAATCTTTAAAGTATGCAACCTATGAACTCATTAACTTGTTTAAATTAGTTTGTTATTTTATTTACTTGCACTTTAAATTTCATGTTTGTTAGTTTAAATGGTCAAGTACTACAAGTTAGTCTTGATCTCATTTCTCTTGAACTAAAATAACTTTACTAGTTCAAGAACATGTAAATGAAACTTTTTAATTATAACTTGGTACACTTATGGTAGATCTAGACTTTTGAGTCTTGGATCTTCAAGATCAAACTAAGAACTATGTCCTACAACTCAAGATCTTGATTTCATAAGTTTACTTCAAGTTTGTAACTTGTTTTTTTTTTTTTTACTTTTAAAGGTTCATGTAAGTGTTAGATCTAAAGACCTTGATGTAACTTTGGTTCATCAACTTCATACAACTCTTAAGTGAGTTGATCTACATGTATTAGACTCACACTTGTGTCATAATTGTCAAAACTTAGTTAGTATTTCTTTTACATTTCATGTATGTGTTAAATCTAAGACTTTGATGTAACTTTGGTTCATCAAAACACTTACAACTCTTAAGTGAAGTTGTGCTACATGTCTTAGACTTGCACAAGGGTTATGATGGTCCAACCTTGGTAAAGATGATGTAAACACATCAATGAGTTGTACACTTGAAGCTATATGCATCAAGGATGAGAACCATGATGAACATCAAGCACCAAACTCACCGGAACCCATTATTTTACTGCTTTCTGTCTTATACCTAATGTTTTTCTGTTTCTGTAACAGACCATAGACCTGGGCTGTTGTGATTATTATTTTCAAATAGCTCTGTTCGAGTAGATAACTTTTCATATAGGATTCGTCTTAATCCGAGTTACGGTTTAGGATTTATGGCCCTCCGATCATCACTATGTCCTTTTAACGTTGTGCAGAAATTTCTAACCTACTCGCACTTAGACCGACACCACGGTCAAACGAAGACTAGTTTGCTTCTGTAAATTTTACCACACTTAAAGGACTCATATGTGGAGCCAAGGCCACTGGTCTCACCTTAATTCAGTAAGGTTAGAGGCCGTGGTGACTGACTGAAATCAGTCTTTGTTTTAAACTACTTTCGTAAACGAAACTTACTTTACGCCTTTTGTTTGATGATGAATGATGATGACCTTTAAGACCTTATTTATGTACTTTTACACCTATTCAGATGATTTACTGACTTAGTACTATTTGACTTAGGTTGAGGACTTTCGGACCGATTACTTGCATACTTTTCCCGACTCGACTTTACCGCTACTTTATCATTGTAAGTTATTGCATTCCCTTTTTACTTTAACTTATTTTGGGAACTGAGAATACATGCAGATTTTATGTTTTACATACTAGGCACGAGTACTTAAACTTATATATGTGTGGGTTATACAACGGCATAAACATTCCCTTTAGCTCGGTAACGTTTAATCATTGGTTTTTGAACCGTGAACGCGAATCTTAGATATGGATCCATAGGGTTTGAAATCCCCACTCGGGCTAGTCGCGCTAGCATTTAACGAGTGTTTAATACTTCGTAGACATACGTACTTTCCAAGTGTACTTTCAGGGGGTATAAACGTTAAGTTAGTTACCAAGTGCCCACGGTTAACATATACTTTATCATACTGTTTTGAAACGCTCTTTGTAGCACTGAAATCTCGTAGCCTACCTTACTTACTGTTATACTTAAACTATAGCTCACCAATCTTTGTGTTGATGTTTTTAAGCATGTTTTTCTTAGGTGCTTGAGGTTAGCTTCCGCTGTGTACTAGTCGTGCTGTAGACACCCGCTGCTTAGAGTTGTCGTCGCATGAACTACTTTACCTTGCATTCAAAATTTAGTACTTTTGAACTATGACTTGTAACGACCATTGTGGTCACATACACTTATTATTTGCTTCTACTTAGTGAAGCATGCTTTTGGATTGTAAAACATTCGATGTTGGTTTAGACATCACTTTATTGATGAATGCAAACTCTTTTGAAAACGCATATAGTAATTAACCTTATAATGATCCTGTTGTTGATGATTCGTACACGATGGTTTTGTATGGGGCATCACATTTGGTATCAGAGCATTGGTTGTAGGGAATTAGGTTGCGTTAGTGAGTCTAAGACCGACCCGAGTAGGATTCACTAATAGGACTAATCTACAACTTGCTAGTTTACGTGTTTCTACTGAACTTACTGCATGCTGCTGCTTACTTTTACTGCTATATGCTGTATGCTATTACATGATTTCACTACTGCATGATATTACTTGCTTTCGATTGCATGCTACTTCTGTACGATTCGTTATTATTGCCATGCTACTTATTGTTATACATGATTTAAACTGTTGGCCTAATACGTGCTTGCTTTATGACTTACTGACATAGAAAATTTATTTTTCCTTGTTCAGATGTTGGATGTACCACCTTCTATCATTTTAGGCAGTTTAGGCTCTTCAGCTGCTCTACCTACCACCGTTGCCGATCCACCGATCCCGATGCGCACGAGTGACCCCGGCGCTTCATCTTCCGGGACTAGCAGCCAGCCGCCTGCACCGGTGGCTACTATTGACGGACACGTGGGCTCTACAGAGATTCCAACTCCGTCTGCTCCCGGACCCTCGGATCCACAGCCCCGCATCGGTGGTGTTGTCATTCCTGCGGAGTTTGGGGAAAGGCCATTCCGTAACCATATGCGCATGCCGTGCCGACGCGCTCCAGATGGACGTTTAGTGCCGATTCTGCCATTCAGATACAAACAGATGATGGCCGCTCATGGACGACCAGTTCAGCCACCTGTGTCACTACCACATGATTCTAATGATCCTTCATCTGATGACTCCTCTACAGATGACTCCAGTGACTCCGACGAAGAGAACCTTGATGACGTACCTATACAGGCACCCTCCACCCTGCCGAAGAAGCGGTACCGTCCTGACGGCACCGTCATTCCAGGGGTGAATGGAGGTCGTGCTTTCACTGACGCTTTTGGTCGGCGTCGGAGGGTTACTGCCCGTAAGCGGCTTGTGCCGTACCCTACCGACCCACAGATACGTAAGGCACCTCGTTACGTGCTGACTATTTCTGGAGCCGGGACATCTGCACCCCGCTTCGTGCGGTCTGCACCACCCGCTCCACCAGCATCACCCGCTCCACCCGCACCATCGGCATCACCAGCACCATCCGCTCCACCGGCCCCACCTGCACCGCCGGCACCACCCGCCCCACCAGTTCCCACTGTCGAAGAATTGACAAGGGAGGTGGAGATTCTCCGAGCTCGGGTTACTAAGCTCGAGGAGCATATGGCTCAGGTTTTGGACATCTTACACCCACCTTCACCGTAGGACTTTTGTATTAGATTTCATGACGTAATCTAGTTGTAGTTTTATGTTTCACTCATTTATTGTACGAACTTATTCAGATGTATGAAACTTATTATTATTAATGAATGGAACTTTACGTTATTTAATTCTTGCACGATGTTCTATTTACATTACTGTACAATGATTCTGTTGTATTTGTACCTAGATGCGTTATTTAATAACATGTGATGCTTTGATTCCATATTGGTTACTATATACTGTATTATTACTACTTGCATACTGGATTTTGACTTGAGTCAAAATTTTTGTTTAGAACATCATGGCTAACGATCGATCCACACCTACTGCTACTCAAATTGAAGAGATGATCCAAGAACGCATAGCCGCAGCCCTAGCAGAAAGAAATCTCCAAGCTCCACCGCCACCACCACCAGTTATCCCACCCGTTCGAAATGGGTGTACTTACAAGGAATTCCAGAGCTACAAACCTCATAACTTCAGTGGAACCGAGGGACCGGTTGGTCTCACCAGATGGTTCGAGAAACTTGAATCAGTATTTCGAGTTAGCAACTGTTCGGAGGACAATAAGACCAAGTTTACTTCGTTCACGCTATCTGACGGTGCGCTAACGTGGTGGAACACGTTAGCTCAAGCGAAAGGCATTGATGAGGCGTATGCTACGCCATTGGAGGAATTCAAAGCAGCTATGATTGATGAGTATTGTCCGAGAACCGAAATCCAGAAGATGGAAATCGAATTCATGCAGTTAAAGGCCGTTGGGAACGACCTTGATGGTTACAACAGGAATTTTTGGAACTATCCCTAATGTGTCCGACAATGGTCACCCCAGAATTCAAGCGAATGGAAAGGTACTTCTGGGGATTCCCTAAGTCCATCAAAGGAAACGTCACATCGTCCAAACCACCGAATGTTCCCAAAGCAATGCGCATGGCACATACCCTCATGAATCAGATTCTTATTGATGAGCCGGAGAAGGCTAGGTTTGAAGCTGGTAGTAGCGAAAAGCGAAAGTGGGATAACAACAACAACAACAACAACAACAACAACAGGGGGAGAAACTAGAATAAAACCCCCGACAAGAGGCACAACAATGGTGGAAACCCTAACCCCAACAACAACAACAACTCCAACCCGAACTACAAGGGAACCTTACCACAATGCAAGAGGTGTTACAAACACCACACTGGGTATTGCAATGTTGTCTGCGAGAAGTGCCAACGGACTGGGCACATCGGGAAAGACTGCAAGGTCACCACTTTGAATGGGAAGCCGAACACCAATGGACCGAAGAAGTGCTATGAATGCGGGCAGACGGGCCATTTCAGAAATGCGTGCCCAAAAAAGCGAAAAGATGGCGGGCCACCCTGTGGTAGAGCTTTCAACGTTAATGCAAGGGATGCACGTGATAACCCCGACTTGGTGACAGGTATATTCAAAATCAACAATCTTTTAGCTTCTGTCTTGTTTGATACTGGTGCGGATAGAAGTTATGTATGTAGACATTTTTGTGATAAGATTAATTGGTCATTAGTCCCGTTAAAAGAGAGTATGCTTGTCGAGGTCGCCAATGGAAAACTTGAAAAGGTTGACCATATTAGTCGTGGAGCTATTATCAACATAGCTGGTGCAGATTTCGAAATTGATTTGATACCTATCAAACTGGGAAGTTTTGACGTGATCGTTGGTATGGATTGGTTGAGTAAGATAAAGGCCGATATTATCTGTGGAGATAAAGCACTTCGCATACCACAAGGAGATGGCGAACCACTGGTTATCTATGGATAGAGATGTACCTTGAAGTTGAACCTCATTAGTTGCGTGAAAGCGCAAAAGATTATGAAGAAGGGACGTTTTGCTGTCCTAGCACATGTGAAAGCGGTAGAAACTGAGGTGAAAAGCGTGAACGACGTTCGAATTGTGAACGAATTTTCCGATGTTGTCCCAGAGGAATTGCCTGGATTACCACCGCCAAGAGCCGTAGAATTTCAGATCGATTTAGTGCCAGGAGCTGCACCTGTAGCTCGCGCACCTTATAGACTCGCACCTTCCGAGATGCAAGAATTACAGAGTCAACTACAAGAGCTACTTGATCGAGGATTTATCCAACCAAGTTTCTCGCCTTGGGGCGCACCGGTTCTGTTTGTGAAGAAGAAGGATGGATCCTTCCGTATGTGTATCGACTACAAACTCAACAAATTGACTATCAAGAATCGGTATCCTCTTCCACGAATTGACGACCTTTTTGACCAACTACAAGGATCGAGCGTTTACTTAAAGATTGATTTGCGATCCGGTTATCACCAGTTGAGGGTGAAGGAAAGTGACGTGATGAAAACTGCATTCAGAACCCGTTATGGTCATTATGAGTTTCTCGTGATGCCATTCGGTTTGACAAATGCACCTGCCGTGTTCATGGGCCTCATGAATCGTGTCTGCAAACCGTACTTGGATAAGTTTGTTATCATCTTCATAGATGATATCCTCATCTACTCTAAGAGCAAAGAAGAACATGAGCAACACCTCCGATTAGTGCTTAAACTCTTAAGACAAGAGCAACTTTACGCCAAATTCTCCAAGTGCGAATTTTGGTTGAAGGAAGTACAATTTCTGGGTCATGTTGTGAGCGACCAGGGTATCAAAGTTGATCCCGCCAAGATTGAAGTCATCAGCAAGTGGGAGACCCCCACTACTCCGACTCATATTCGTCAATTCCTAGGTCTCGCCGGTTACTACCGAAGGTTTATTGAAGGATTTTCTCTGATTGCGCGTCCTTTGACCGCGCTGACCCACAAGGGCAAGAAGTTCATTTGGGAACCCGCACACGAATTAGCATTTCAAACTTTGAAGAAGAAGTTAACCACCGCACCTATCCTATCACTTCCTGAAGGCAGTGACGACTTTGTTGTTTATTGTGATGCATCGAAGAGTGGTTTTGGTTGTGTACTGATGCAACGATCAAAAGTTATTGCCTATGCCTCCCTCCAATTGAAGATTCACGAGCGGAACTACACTACACACGATCTTGAACTTGGAGCCGTGGTCTTTGCGCTTAAATTGTGGAGACACTATTTGTATAGAACTAAGAGCACTATCTTCACCGATCACAAGAGTCTCTAGTACATCTTCGATCAGAAGCAACTGAATATGAGACAGTTTCGATGGATCGAGATGCTCAACGACTACGATTGTGAACTCCGTTATCACCCTGGCAAGGCCAATGTTGTAACTGACGCTTTAAGCCAAAAGGAGAGGACGGTACCTCTTCGTGTTAGGGCTCTGAACATCACCATCCATTCGAACCTCAACAGCCAGATCAGAGTAGCCCAAGATGAGGCTCTCAAGGAGGAGAACATATCTCACGAACATTTGAACATACTTGTCTCTCGATTCGAGGTTAGGGAATCTGGACTTCGATGTTATGCCGGAAGAATTTGGGTACCTTATTATAGAGATCTACGGAACCTGATACTTGATGAAGCACACAAATCAAGATATTCAATTCATCCTGGAGCGGGCAAAATGTACCATGATCTTAAGGAACAGTATTGGTGGCCGAATCTTAAGAAGGATGTTGCGACTTATGTTGGTAAGTGTTTGACTTGCTCGAAGGTTAAAGCTGAGCATCAGAGACCTTCTGGGTTACTTCAGCAACCGGAGATCCCACAATGGAAGTGGGAAAGGATCACAATGGATTTCATTACTAAGCTGCCGAAGACGGTGGGCGGATACGATACCATTTGGGTTATTGTTGACCGCCTTACCAAATCTGCACACTTCCTAGCGATGAAGGAAACTGATACGATGGAGAGACTTGCTCAATTATACATTAAGGAGGTTGTATCTCGTCATGGTGTACCTTTATCGATCATCTCCGATCGCGATCCCCGTTTTGCCTCTAGATTTTGGCGTTCTTTGCAAGAAGCCATGGGAACTCATCTTGACATGAGTACTGCTTATCATCCTCAGACTGACGGGCAAAGTGAACGCACTATTCAGACCTTGGAGGACATGTTGCGTGCATGTGTCATTGATTTCGGAAAAGCCTGGGAAAGGCATTTGCCGTTAGCCGAATTCTCGTACAACAACAGTTATCACTCAAGCATTAATGCCGCACCATTCGAAGCATTGTATGGCTGTAAGTACCGATCTCCTATTTGTTGGGCCGAAGTTGGCGAAAAGCAAATCACCGGACCCGAGGTAGTTCATGAAACGATGGAGAAGATTGCTCAGATTCAAGCTAGACTTAAGACTGCCCGCGATCGCCAAAAGAGTTATACCGATCTTAAATGTAAAGACTTTGAATTCAACGTTGGTGATCGTGTAATGTTGAAGGTTGCACCTTGGAAAGGTGTGATCCGTTTTGGAAAACGTGGAAAGTTAAACCCACGATACATTGGTCCTTTTGAAATCTTGGTACGTATTGGACCCGTTGCATACCGTTTGGATCTACCAGCACAATTGAGCTCAGTTCATCCTACCTTCCACGTGTTAAACTTGAAGAAGTGTCTTGCTGCACCCGAACTTATCATACCACTGGAAGAACTTACAATTGATGACAAACTCCACTTTGTGGAAGAACCTATTGAAATTATGGATCGTGAGATCAAAACTTTGAAACGCAACAAGATTCCGATCGTCCGAGTGCGATGGAATGCCAAACGAGGACCTGAGTTTACTTGGGAGCGAGAGGATCAAATGATGCGGAAGTATCCTCACCTTTTCCCGACTCCTCCATCTACCTCAGCTTAAATTTCGGGATGAAATTTTCTTTAACAGGTGGGTAATGTAACGACCCTGGAATTTCCAACGTTTATTTATTAATAATTATTATTATTAATACGTGTGGTTAAACGAATGTATGTTATTACATTTGCATGTTGCCATGATTGCCCGAACTTGACTTTAATTTCCCGAAACGTCTTTGTGACACCCGGAACTTACACGAATAATATTTTCAAGTATTATTTACTTTCATGATTAATTTTATTAATCATTTTAATTAACTATGGTGATTAGTTAGTTACTTGGGCTTTAATTGGATTTATTTGTTAATTAATTGAACTTGGGCTTTATTAGTGTAATGGACTCTTGATATTGGGCTTATAAGCCCACCCTACCTTTTAAGTAGACTAACTAGCCCATTTATACTACATGTAAGTATCATTTTAAGAATGAACTAGTTAGTTGTTTCAATTAGAATCTAGTTGGCACTTAATCCCCATGTAAACCATTCTATTAACCAACTTTTAACATCTTTACATGCTAGTAACCATTAAATTTCTCCCCCCCTCTTCCTTTGGCTGTTGACCGTGGGCTTCTCCCATGGGGGAGTGGGTTTTATTTTCAAACTTTGATTTATTTCTTACTTGTAGCCTTCACATGTTCATTACACTTCACACACACTTTACTTTCTTCCAACTTTTCTCTCTTTCTCTCAAGTTCTTGTAAGTATTATGAACTTTCTTCTCTTCTTTTTCTTTGGCCAAAACCGTGGCCTTACACCCCATAATCATCATCATCTTTTGTTACTTGTTGTTTGATTACTTGTTTGCTAATTATTTACTTACTTGTTGTTGTTACCTTGTTACTTTGTTACTTACTTACATATACAAGAATCAAACTCATTAGTTTCATTTTTCATTTATCTTGAAATTTCAAGAACACACAAGAACATAAACTTATTAGTTTATGATTCTACATTTATTGTTTCAAAAGATCAAAGTTCATGTGTTGAAAGCATACTTGTGATTCATGAAATAAACTTTAAAGTTTACTTTCCTTAAAGATCAAGCTTAGGCTTGAATCTTTAAAGTATGCAACCTATGAACTCATTAACTTGTTTAAATTAGTTTGTTATTTTATTTACTTGCACTTTAATTTCATGTTTGTTAGGTTAAATGGTCAAGTACTACAAGTTAGTCTTGATCTCATTTCTCTTGAACTAAAATAACTTTACTAGTTCAAGAACATGTAAATGAAACTTTTTAATTATAACTTGGTACACTTATGGTAGATCTAGACTTTTGAGTCTTGGATCTTCAAGATCAAACTAAGAACTATGTTCTACAACTCAAGATCTTGATTTCATAAGTTTACTTCAAGTTTGTAACTTATTTTTTTTTACTTTTAAAGGTTCATGTAAGTGTTAGATCTAAAGACCTTGATGTAACTTTGGTTCATCAACTTCATACAACTCTTAAGTGAGTTGATCTACATGTCTTAGACTCACACTTGTGTCATAATTGTCAAAACTTAGTTAGTATTTCTTTTACATTTCATGTATGTGTTAAATCTAAGACTTTGATGTAACTTTGGTTCATCAAAACACTTACAACTCTTAAGTGAAGTTGTGCTACATGTCTTAGACTTGCACAAGGGTTATGATTGTCCAACCTTGGTAAAGATGATGTAAACACATCAATGAGTTGTACACTTGAAGCTATATGCATCAAGGATGAGAACCATGATGAACATCAAGCACCAAACTCACCGGAACCCATTATTTTACTGCTTTCTGTCTTATACCTACTGTTTTGCTGTTTCTGTAACAGACCATTAGATCTGGGCTGTTGTGATTATGATTTTCAAATAGCTCTGTTCGAGTAGATAACTTTTCATATAGGACTCGTCTTAATCCGAGTTACGGTTTAGGATTTATGGCCCTCCGATCGTCACTATGTCCTTTTAACGTTGTGCAGAAATTTCTGACCTACTCTCACTTAGACCGTCACCACGGTCAAACGAAGATGAGTTTGCTCCTGTAAATTTTACCACACTTAAAGGACTCATATGCGGAGCCATGGCCACTGGTCTCACCTTAATTCAGTAAGGGTAGAGGCCGTGGTGACTGACTGAAGTCAGTCTTTGTTTTAAACTACTTTCGTAAACGAAACTTACTTTACGCCTTTTGTTTGATGATGAATGATGATGACCATTAAGACCTTATTTACATACTTTTACACCTATTCAGACGATTTACTGAATTAGTACTATTTGACTTAGGTTGAGGACTTTCGGACCGATTACTTGCACACTTTTCCCGACTCGACTTTACCGCTACTTTATCATTGTGAGTTATAGCATTCCCTTTTTACTTTAACTTATTTTGGGAACTGAGAATACATGCGGATTTTATGTTTTACATACTAGGCACGAGTACTTAAACTTATATATGTGTGGGTTATACAACGGCATAAACATTCCCTTTAGCTCGGTAACGTTTAATCATTGGTTTTTGAACCGTGAACGCGAATCTTAGATATGGATCCATAGGGTTTGACATCCCCACTCGGGCTAGTCGCGCTAGCATTTAACGAGTGTTTAATACTTCGTAGACATACCCACTTGCCAAGTGTACTTTCAGGGGGTATAAATGTTAAGTTAGTTACCAAGTGCCCACGGTTAACATATACTTTATCATACTGTTTTGAAACGCTCTTTGTAGCACTGAAATCTTGTGGCCTACCTTACTTACTGTTATACTTAAACTATAGCTCACCAACCTTTGTGTTGACATTTTTAAGCATGTTTTTCTCAAGTGCTTGAGGTTAGCTTCAGCTGTGTACTAGTCATGCTGTAGACACCCGCTGCTTAGAGTTGTCGTCGCATGAACTACTTTACCTTGCATTCAAACTTTAGTACTTTTGAACTATGACTTGTAACGACCATTGTGGTCACATACACTTATTATTTGCTTCTACTTAGTGAAGCATGCTTTTGGATTGTAAAACATTCGATGTTGGTTTAGACATCATTTTATTGATGAATGCAAACTCTTTTGAAAACTCATATAGTACTTAACCTTGTAATGATCCTGTTGTTGATGATTCGTACACGATGGTTTTGTACGGGGCATCACATACTACATACAAGTGGACATAATGGAAATCAATGTTCTATTTCTGTTATTCATATCGAACCAAGACACACACACACACACATACAAAAACAACACTTTTATCTATAATCCTCTTTTTCTTTTTTTTTTTCTTTTCCTTGTTGGTACTAACCGAGAACCCAAAGCATCAATGATCAAAGTTCATGGAATTCCACAAATTGATCTTGCATTTTCATTAAAAACCAAACACCATCAACAAGTCACCTTACAATCACCCTTTCACCACCATGAATGACCATCTTCGATCACCATCATCGCCATATTTAGTACAACCCACAAACTATTTCTGTATCTGTGAACTGATCGAACAAGCCCAAACATCACTACTTCATTACTTCTGGATTCTAAGTCTGTTTAAGCAAAACGAAATGAAACAAATATAATACTACTGCTACGACTATACTATTTCTGTTTGCAGTCCTCATCGAATCCTTCTTCTACAACTCCACGTTACTAGTAACCTACAATTTCAGTCGATTTATATCATGAATCAATATCAATCATTGCTTGATATTAAAAGAAAAGAGAAGGGGTCATGATGGGTACATGTCTCTTGGATTCTTTTATTTTCTTTTAAATATTGCAACTGCACTATTCGGTTACTTATTTTTATGTCTTTCACGTTTTAAGTTAAGGAAGATTGGGCTTCCATAATCTAAGAAGGCTTTTGATAAATGGGCCGTAATTATATTTTGTTGGGCTGAAGAAATCATGGGCCAAATTATAGTGTTATTACCCATTTACTGTTGCTGCCATTAACATTTGGATCAAGTTGCTGCAGCTGCAACTTATTTTTTTTTTTGTGCTTAACCGATCAGTCACAGACCGATAGAGGGGAAAGAAAGATGAGATTATGATGTGATGATGATGATATGCCCGATGATTTGATGATACTTTAAGATAATGATAACGATCGGTTTAGATAATGATGCTAGGCATGATGTTAGATAAATTACATAATATAATGATCATGATGAATGAAGATAGGAATGAGTATGATAATGATGATATAGTTAGTAATGGAGGACCCATTGATGATGTGTGTTGTTTTTCCACCTTTAGTTTCACGATTTTTTTTATGGAGCATAATCAATTATGATAGTTGTTAGTGAACCGAAGACTTAAGGGTTACTGATTGGGATCGATAGCTTATAAATCTTGTAATTCGTTTTTGGGATTTTTGGGCCGAGACCCATTTGATTTTGTGGGTTGGATTTTCAAATTATCATGATGCTTATGATGGTGATATCAAAGAAAATAACAATAATGCTTTCTATAAAATGGTAATTGATGATTATGATTATGATCATGATAATTGATAGTAATTATGATGATTAAAAAAAAAAACAAAACAAAAACGGTGGTGTTGGTAATTTGTAAACAAAAATGATGATGGTGACTAAAATGATGATGAGAGATAATAAGATGATGATTATCGATTAGGATAGTATCATGATAATCGTGATTATGATAAATTAAGATTATGATGATGATGTTAAAGATAATCATGATGAGGTACATGATGATGTTGTGATGTTATAATCAGAAAAAAAATCGTGATCATGGGAGTAGTTAAGTATTTTATCGGGTTAGCGGAACGTCGCGGGTTCAAACCCGGGCTTGGGCATTCTTTTATTTTTAAGGCTACTCCTTTGAGGTAGTTATTACTAATACTCTTATTATTATTATTTCATTATTTTTTTTATTTGATATTAGTATTATAATTATTATTTATTATTGATTGTTATTAAGTAATTATTATTATTACCAATATTAGAATTAAGATTATTAGTATAATTAATATTATTATCATCATTATTATTATTATTATTATTATTATTATTAAAATATATAGTATTATTATTAATATGACAATTAAAATTTCTATTAGAATCATTATTTTTATTAAAAGTACCATTATTATTTAAAATATTATTTTTATGAAAACTAACATTTTTATGTTATCATTATTATCTTTTCATTAAAATTATTATTATTACTAACATTATTTTTATTATTAGTATTACTATCAAAACTATTAATAGCAGTATCATTACTAAATCTAATTACTTTTAGTAGTATTATTATTATTATTATTATTATTATCATAAAAAGATACAAATTTTTATTTATTATTATTATTAATATTATGTTACCAAATAAATAGCTATATAAGAATATATTTAAAACCTATCGCATAACAACCTTAATATTTTCATAATAAATACTAATTATTTATCTAAAGTATATAAAATAAATATAGTTAATATAGTTACCAATGAAACATACAAGTTACTGAAATAAAAATTAATAATAATATCTAAACTTGTTCGATTACAAGTATATGTTTTAATAAATATATGAATAATATAGGTTCGTGAATCCGAGACCAACCCTGCACTTGTTCAATGACGTTATATGTATTTTTACTACAAAATACAGTATGGTGAGTTTCATTTGCTCCCTTTTAAAATGTTTTTGCAATATATATTTTTGGGACTGAGAATACATGCGCTGCTTTTATAACTGTTTTACGAAATAGACACAAGTAATTGAAACTACATTATATGGTTAAATGATTGAAATCGAATATGCCCCTTTTAGTCTGGTAATCTAAGAATTAGGGAACAGACACCCTAATTGACGCGAATCCTAAAGATAGATCTATGGGCCCGACAAACCCCATCCAACGTACCAGATGCTTTAGTACTTCGATGTTGTTTTATATCATGTCCGAAGGATTTCCTGGAATGATAGGGGATATTCTTATATGCATCTAGTTAATGTCGGTTACCAGGTGTTCAATCCATATGAATGATTTTTGTCTCTATGCATGGGACCTATGTTTATGAGAAATGAAAAATATGAAATCTTGTGGTCTATTAAAATAATGGAAATGATTGTTATGATAAAGTAATGAACTCACCAAACTTTTGGTTGACACTTTAAAGCATGTTTATTCTCAGGTATGAAAGAAATCTTCCGCTGTGCATTTGCTCAATTAGAAATATTACTTGGAGTCATTCATGACATATTTCAAAAGACGTTGCATTCGAGTCGTTGAGTTCATCAAGATTATTATTAAGTCAATTATAGTTAGATATATTATGAAATGGTATGCATGCCATTAACTTTCGATGTAAATGAAAGATTGTCTTTTCAAAAACGAATGCAATGTTTGTAAAATGTATCATATAGAGGTCAAGTACCTCGCGATGTAATCAACTGTTGTGAATCGTTTATAATCGATATGGACTTCGTCCGGATGGATTAGTACGGGTCTCTACATCTTTTTACTATAAATATGTATTCAAGGAGACGAATATATCATTCATTATTCAATACCCATTTCATATCAAACCCTATTCCAAACACATAATATGAATTTCTCGAACTCCTCGAGCTCCAACGGCAGCGTAACCGGAACAAACGAACCAATCAGCCATCATCTTTTCTGGATGAATTAGGGATGGGTTCGTAGCCGACTCAATCAATGGAGGCAAGAAGAAGGTGATCCCTTCCACCAACCGAATTCACCTCTTGGCGAAGAACCTGAAGCACTTACCGGCGAACCAGTCCGAAACACCATTTTCTCTCTTCTTTCCAGGGTATCCCATCACGAATATATAATATCGAAGATTCTAGATCTTATTCACCCCCTTGTTCCAACCGCCAATCATCCCAGAATAATAGAAGAAGTCAATGAGCTTCACGCTCGAGTAGTGACTCTGGAGAATATGGTGCGAAACCTACGAACACCAGCAGCAGCACCAGCAGCATAACCAGTACCATCAGTACCATCAACATCACCACCAACAACATCAGCTTCACCAACAACAACATCCACATCCCACGCCTCAACATCATACTCGGTACCTCGGATATCAACATCATACGCCCATGGATACCAAGGAATATTAGTAATAATGAGTTAAGATGTATTGACTCATTCTTTGTGAAGAATTATATATGTATACCATATATATATATGATTTGGAACAATAATAAATCTTGTCGTACTAAGCAATTACGTGTGAATCTCAACTGGTATGTACTACTTGGTTAATTCATATCACTAATATGCTATGATGTACACCCTTCGCTAATGACTTAACAATTGTTAATCACTGTTTCAGCACAATAAACTCCATTTCATAATAAATCAAGTGTAATGATGAATGTATTGATTCATAACTTCATTAGCAAAATATTTCGCGACAATTATGAAATCTCTAAGGTTTTGGAGATTATTTACTCTCGTTCCAAACCGTAAATCAGATGAGTTTAATATTAACTCATTAAATCCATGATTACATCCGAAGAATACATATATGAACGTATATCTTTATAAAGATTGTAAATTCTGTTGTACAAACTGTTAATTGTGAAAATATTTTAACGGGTAGGTAAAACTCGAGAAATATTTACATCTCACATTAATACACTGTACATTCTTCAATTTCGATTCATAAATCATCAATTTTACTCACTACCTTCACAATGATACACAATCATCTTCATACAAAATCAATTACACATTCTGAAATTTACATATCGAAATTCAAGTAAAGCTTTAGCAGGTGTTATCTTCCTAAAGATTACTACATTCATGAATTATATTCATTCGTATTCTGCGATGAATTATCACATCAAACCACCGAAATTATCATTCATCACTTTTAAAATCAATAACGCCTATTCGTTAACCATTAGATCCGTTGACGATTACAATCAGCGTTTAATCATCTAAAAATAAAATTTCTTGAAACCATCTCGGATTGATAACCAATGATTTAGATATGGTAGCATTAAATGCAGAGGAAACAGAAGAATTTTCCTTATCATTGGATCTTAGAAAGTCTAAGATATCACCGTATCTTTCGTTATAAATATCCTCTATATTTCTAAAGATATCTTTATAACGATTCTTGTCAGCAATTAATTATCTCTTTGCGATATCTTTATCACATCATAAAGGAAACTGTTTTAGTTTCTATATTCTGTAAAATTCAAGTTTAAATTATGAATGATTTGAAGTAGTGTTGGGAATTGAAGCATGAGTTAGTATAATATAATGACGTCAGGCCAACGTGATTATATTACAGTAAGTCATGCTAAATTTTTAATGGAAGATGATGATTCATATACTTTATAATCATCATTTGCCATGTTACAAGACTCTTACATTCTATTTAAACTCTAGACATATCAATAAAATATTTTTCTTGATGATTCGGTCTTTTTCGGATATTTTGGTAATTTGACAAATCAAATCGTGCTATTTTCTTTCCTTTCTACTTTATATATTATGATCATTTGAAACTTCATACCTATGAATTCTGGACCGTTACTTGCTTTACAAAAGCATGAAGCTTCGACATATAAGGGAAAATATAAAGCCCGATAACGACACAGAAATTACAAACCGTGTATATTAATGCGTATAGCAATATAAAGACACGGGAGAACTAAAAATACAATAAATCCTAGAGCATAATAGAAGTAAATAGACTCCTCTGGTGGGAGTTGGAAAAGAAGGATGATTGTGGCGATAACCAATATAAGGTCAAGAACAAGAACTGGATTGAGCATATTAACAAAACTTTTGGAAGTATGAATTGAGAAAGAAAGTATAGAAGTGGTGAAGATAATAAAACGGAAGAAGCTAATTTATAGCAAAAATTTCAGACACAGCAATCGAGGCAATTCACTGTATTTAATTAAAGAAAATCCTAATTTCCGTAATTACCGGAGAATCAAATCCTATAGACTACGAAGATTTCCTTTAATTCCTTGAATCCCGGAAATCAATCGTGACTACGTCAAAAGTTAAAGCGAACATTTAATTTCCTCATTTCAATCTTTTGCGATAGCTTCATTTATACTCTTTCTATAACTGAATAGTTTTATCCATATTATTTAATGTCGATAAAACTCTAATTTTCAACTCATATTCATCATTATTGTTGTAAACAATGACGATCTCTATCAAATTTCATGATTATGATTTTCATGAACTCCTCTCTATTTTGTCCACCCTAATATTGTGGCATAAACGCTCAAGGCTTAAATAAACTCACTATTATACATAACACATTTCATGAGTATTAAAATGCTTGTATAACATCATTATTTCTTTCTGAGAAAACCTAATCAATGACACTCTTGTTAAATCCTTTAGATAACTTCCGCATTAATAATAAAATGCACTTCGTAAAATTTATGGATTCGTATGATTTAAACTCTTGAAACAAAACAATATTCTATCCGTTGGAATTCACGCAAGGCCCCGAGTATACCTGGGAACGTGAAGACTAAATAAAACGAAAATATCCTCACCTGTTTACAAAAAACGTCGACTGATGGCAACAACTAAATTTCGGGACGAAATTTCTAATAAAAGGGGGATACTGTGACAACCCGGAAATTTCCGAGTTAATTTAAACAAAAACTTTATATGATTTCATTAAACTTCGACTATTCCCGATGATTCACGAATAAATAATTGAAAATAAATATGTACATATACATATAATAATTTGAAATATAAATACGATTTAATTGTTATAATTAAATATGTAAAGTATACAAGATAAATGTTATATTATTACTTTTATTAATATTAATATTAATATTAATATTAATATTAATATTAATATCAGTATTAGAAACCTTGATATATATAATTTGTTACAATTATTAAACTTAATATTATCATTAAAAATATTATTGTTACTATTAAATTTGAATGTTAAATATTATTACTAGTATTATCATTATTATTATTATTATTATTATTATTATTATTATTATTATTATTATTATTATTATTATTATTATTATTATTATTATTATTATTATTATTATTATTATTATTATTATTATTATTATTATTATTATTATTATTGTTATAATTGTTATTATTATTATAATTAATTATCATTATTAATAATATTAAAAGTATTATTATTATTATTAATATAATTATTAAATATTAATGTTAAATAAATTAACAGAATACCTAATACCTAAATTAGGTTATTAGATTTATATTATTTTTTTTAGTCGTGACCTGCTTTACCAGTTCTATGCTTGATGAATCGACTCCCATTCTGCTTTACACATTTGATTAGCATAATCATCATCATTTATATATCTGGTATTTGTTGCAAAATTTGAAATCAAAATAAGAAACCATAAAGAAATAAAGGCTGACGGTCTCTGTGTTGATCCATTTTTCAAAAGCTTCAAAACGAATCCCATTTAAAAATCTAGAAATGAAATCTTGTTAGGATTACTTTACTCAATCTATCTGTAAAATTTCAACTCCCAATTCTTGGTATCAAATCTAAATTTTCGAGTCAAAGTTTATAATTTAAAAAGTCAAAGCTATGTTCTTGGTAAAATTAGGATTAGTTTTGATGTTACAAGTTCAATTAACAATTGAGAAAGTTTATATGAGTGATTTATACATAATTCGTGTTATAAGGTTTGTCTAAATCATTATTAATTTCGAAATCAAATATTAAGTTCTTCATTTTTTTTTCTTCGACAGAAGCAGGTATATATATATATATATATATATATATATATATATATTTTCGCTTTCTGTAAATTCAACAACAAATGATCATTTTCTGTTTCAAGTTAACATCCTAAATCAACTCTTTAACTTACTGTTATGATTATTAAACGATTCTGTTTGATTTAATTTTTGGGGAAGAAGAGTTAAGATAACAGAAATAATAAAGTTTAAATAGAAATGGGTTATGAATTTAAACTGATAAACAGGCTAGCCTAGCTGGTTTGGTGTGGTGTCGGGTTAGCAGGAGGTCTTGAGTTCGAGTCCCGTCTTGGGCATATTCTTTTTAGAAAAACTTCAAAGGTAGTTTTCAACTCTATTTTCATTATTATAATTACTAATTATTATTATTATTATTATTATTATTATTATTATTATTATTATTATTATTATTATTATTATTATTATTATTATTATTATTATTATTATTATTATTATTATTATTATTATATTATTATTATTATTATTATTATTATTATTATTATTATTATTATTATTATTATTATTATTATTATTATTATTATTATTATTATTATTATTATTATTATTACTACTACTATTAACATCATTAAAAGCATTATCATTAATATCATTAAAGTTATTATTAGTAATATCAATATGATTAAAATTATTATTATTATCATTATTGTTATTACTAGTATTAATATTATTATTAATAACATGATTTTCAAAACTATTATTATTATCATCATTATTATCATTATCACTATTATTATTGTTACAATTATCATTACCATCAGTATTTTTACTACCCTTATAATCAAATACAACTTTTGATTTCCAATATTAATATTATTTTACTAAATAGATATTATGTATGTAAAAACGTATTTATAGTTAATGTTACATATAAGTATGTATTAACCATATTATAAATTTTATACGAATATTCATATATAATAAATTAGATATTTTTAAAACAAACCAAATATATATTAATATAAATATATAAATTTTTATCATTTTAAATACATATACACAAATTAAATATATATAATATATAATATAAGTTATAATATGTGAAATTGTTTAATTACGATTACATGTTTTAATATATATGAAATTGATATAGGTTCGTGAATCCGAGGACAACTCCACACTTGTTCAGTACCATCATACACAAATTTACTACAAACTATCGTATCAGTATCGTGAGTTTCATATGATCCCTTTTACTCTTTACATTTTTGGGCTGAGAATACATGCGCAACTTTTATAACTGTTTTACACGTATCAACTATTAAACTATGATATGTTGGGCTATGACCAGCAAGTCCCCAACCGATAAGTATAAACGATAACTTGTTACGGGGAAAACTTGAAAGTTTAGTCTAAATACAAGTACCAACTATTAAACTGTGATATGTTGGGCTATGACCAGCAAGTCCCCAACCGAAAAGTATAAACGATAACTTGTTACGGGGCAAACTTGAAAGTCTAGTCTAAATATCAGTACCAACTATTAAAACTATGCTATACCCGGCTATGTCCGACTAAGTCCCTATAGTGATATTTTTAATTGCTGCGGCATTCTTAATTATTGGGGATAGGCCTATCGGGAGTAACGTCCCCGATACATTTGACTAAGTCTTTGTATTACTCAATAATGAAATTAAACCGACAAGGACAGAACAACTTGTCACGGGGCAAACTTGAACGTTTAGACTAAATATCATACACTGGCATAACTTTTGATCCCGCGGGAGATCTACTTTTTGGATCTGCGAGATCTACTTTATTAAATCTTGTGGTCTAACACTATTACTGAAATCATTATTTATGACAAACCTATGAACTCACTCAACCTCGTGTTGACTTTTTAAGCATGTTTATTCTCAGGTACTTAAATATTACTTCCACTGTATATCTACTGCTTTGATGATGATTGCTTGCTATGCTTGGAGTCTTCATTACATATCATATTAATTAAAGACATATTTATCTTCCGCTGCAAAACTCAACAAAACGTCTCATGTAGAGTCGTTCTCGTTTATACAACTGTGATTTGATATAATTAGACACAAATACCCCAGGCCCTATTGGGGGTGTCAAATAACACTGCTTCCCACTCACATGAGTGGCACCAAGAAAAAGATATCGTTAGATCATCTAAAGCGGCTAGAGCCGATTCTAGCCATGACTTTGATTCCGTTTCCGTAAAAATAGATGCTTTCGAGAGACGAATGGAAAAGATGAATAAAGATATTCACGCAATACGAATCAGTTGTGAGCAATGCGGTGGACCACACTTAATGAAAGATTGTCACATTGAACAAACGATGAAACAATGAGAGAATGTTTCCTACATGAACCAAAGGCCGGGAACTAATTATCAGAATAATTATCAACCGCCAAGGCCAAAGTTCAATCGAAATCAAAACATTCTTTACAATCCAAATGGACCCAACAATAACTTGTACAACCAACAAGGTTAGAATAACCAACCAACTCAAAACAACACTTTCAATCAACAAAAACCTAGTTTATATAAACCACCACAACAAACCGAAGAGAAAAAGTTGACTCTGGAAGAAATGATGGTAAAACTAATGGAATCTCAAACACAATTTATTACATCTCAAACCCAAACAAATGAGAGGTTTGGTCAGTCATTAAGAACTCAACAAGCTTTCATTTTGAATTTAGAAAAACACGTAGGTACTCTTGCTAGCATGATGAGTGAGAGGGAACAAGGAAAGCTACCAAGTAATACTGAAGTAAATCCTCGGAATTAGAATGTTAATATGGTGTCAACGAATTCTGAAAATCCAACACCAGAAGATGGGAAGGTTTTAGATGTGAGTAACAATGAAGAAGTTACAACACCACTAATGTAGTGACCCGAACTTTTCCATGTTTATATATATATTAAATGAAATTGTTATTTTACATGATTAAGTGTTTCCAACATGTTAAGCAATCAAACTTGTTAAGACTTGATTAATTGAAATAGGTTTCATATAGACAATTGACCACCCAAGTTGACCGGTGATTCACGAACGTTAAAACTTGTAAAAACTATATGATGACATATATGTGGTTATATATATAGTTAACATGATATTATGATAATTATACATATCATTAAGTATATTAACAATGAACTACATATGTAAAAACAAGACTACTAACTTAATGATTTTGAAACGAGACATATATGTAACGATTATCGTTGTAACGACATTTAATGTATATATATCATATTAAGAGATATTCGTACATCATAATATCATGATAATATAATAATTTAAAATCTCTTTTGATATTATAAACATTGGGTTAACAACATTTAACAAGATCGTTAACCTAAAGGTTTCAAAACAACACTTACATGTAACGACTAACGATGACTTAACGACTCAGTTAAAATGTATATATATAATGACCCTGGATTTTCCAACATTTATTTATTAATAATTGTTATTATTAATACATGTGATAAATTGAATGTATGTTATTACATTTACATGTTGCCATGACTAAACGTACTTGACTTTAATTGCCCGAAACGTCTTTGTGACACACGAAACTTGCACGAATAATGTTTTCAAGTATTATTTACATTCATGATTAATTTTATTAATCATTTTGATTAACTATGGTTATTAGTTAATTACTTAGGCCTTTAGTAGTGTTAATGGACTTTTAATTGGATTAACTTGTTACTACTTGAAACTTGGGCTTTAATTAATGTTAGTGGACTTAAAGAGCCCACCCTACTTCATTCATGGACTCTTAAGCCCATACTTGCATGTAAGTATCATTTAGGTTACAAACTAGTTAGTTAACTTTGCTTCGAATCTTGTAACTTGTTGTTCCCATGCATATACCCCATAATAACCAACTTTGTAAGACTTTACATGCATGAAACTAGTGGGTAAAGCTCTTCTCCTTCCCCCTTGGCAAAACCGTCGGCATTGGGAAGTAAAAGGGGAGAGTTTTTCATTTTTTTTTACTACTTGTTCAATAGTATCTTTCATTTATTTCTCATTCTCAAAACACACACTTCAAACTCACTTTCAAATTTCTCTCATTTCTCTCTAACACTTGTAAGTAACAATAGCTTTTTCTCCTTCTTCTCCTCTTGTAAAACCGAACCAAAACACCCCTATATCATCATCATCTTTGTTCATTAATGTTGTAAAATTACTTGATACTTGTTAGATGTTGTTGTTACTTTGTTACATGTTATTATTTACTTACTAGTTTTCAAGAATCAAACTCTTTAGTTTCATTCTTCATTTTATCTTGTAGTTACAAGAACACACAAGAACTAAGCTTACTAGTTTATGTTCTACTTATGTTGTTTCAAAGTTTGTAAGTTCATGGTTGTAAAGCATACTTGTAATTCATGAAGTAAACTTTAAAGTTTACTTTCTTAAAGATCAAACTTTGGTTTGAATCTTTAAAGTATGAACAACCATGAACAAATTACTTATTTACTTAGCTTATTTACTTCATTTACTTGCACTTTATTTTCATGTTGTTGGTTATTGTTGGTCAAGTACTACAAGTTAGTCTTGATCTCATACTTTCTTGAAACTTAAAGTTAACTTTAAAAGTTCAAGAACATGTAAGTAAACTTTCTATTATTATAACTTTGTACACTTATGTTAGATCTAGACTTTTGAGTCTTGGATCTTCAAGATCAAACTAAGAACTATGTTCTACAACTTAAGATCTTGATTTCATAAGTTTACTTCAAGTTTGTAACTTGTTTTTACTTTTAAAATTCATGTAAGTGTTAGATCTAAGACCTTGATGTAACTTTGGTTCATCAACTTCATATAACTCTTAAGTGTGTTGATCTACATGTCTTAGACTCACACTTGTGTCATAATTGTCAAAACTTAGTTAGTATTACTTTTACATTTCATGTATGTGCTAAATCTAAGACTTTGATGAAACTTTGGTTCATCAAAACACTTGCAACACTTAATGGAGTTGTGCTTCATGTCTTAGACTTACACTTGGGTTATGATGGTCAAAACTTGGTAAAGATGATGTAAACACATCAATGAGTTGTACACTTGAAGCTATATACATTAAGGATGAGAACCATGATGAACATCAAGCACCAAAACCCACCGGAACCCATTTATCTTTCTGTTTCTGTTTACAGCATAGTGTTCTGCTGTTTCTGTAACAGAACAGTAGACCTGGGCTGTTGTGATTATGATTTTCAAATATCACTGTTTGAGTAGATAACTTTTCATATAGGACTCGTCTTAATCCGAGTTACGGTTTAGGATTTATGGCCCTCCGATCGTCACTATGTCCTTTAATGTTGTGCAGAAATTTCTGACCTACTCGTACTTAGACTGTCACCACGGTCAAACGAAGATGAGTTTGCTTCTGTAAATTTTAGCACACTTAAAGGACTCATATACGGAGCCATGGCCACTGGTTTCACCTTAATTCAGTATGGGTAGAGGCCGTGGTGACTGACTGAAGTCAGCCTTTGTTTTAAACTACTTTCATGAACGAAACTTACTTTACGCCTTTTGTTTGATGATGAATGATGATGACCCTTAAGACCTTATTTACATACTTTTAAACCTATTCAGAAGATTTACTGACTTAGTTCTATTTGACTTAGGTTGAGGACTTTCGGACCGATTACTTGCACACTTTTCCCGACTCGACTTTACGACTACATTATCATTGTGAGTTATAGCATTCCCTTTTTACTTTAACTATTTTGGGAACTGAGAATACATGCGCATTTTACGTTTTACATACTAGGCACGAGTACTTACACTTATATATGTGTGGGTTATATAACGGCAGAAACATTCCCTTTAGCTCGGTAACGTTTAGTCATTGGTTTTTGAACCGGTGAACGCGAATCTTAGATATGGATCCATAGGGTTTGACATCCCCATTCGGGCTAGTAGCGCTAGTATTTAACGAGTGTTTAATACTTCGTAAACATATGCACTTGCCAAGTGTACTTTCAGGGGGTATAAACGTTAAGTTAGTTACCAAGTGCCCACGGTTAACATATACTTTATCATACTATTTTGAAACGCTCTTTGTAGCACTGAAATCTCGTGGCCTACCTTACTTACTGTTATACTTAAACTATAGCTCACCAACCTTTGTGTTGACGTTTTTAAGCATGTTTTTCTCAGGTGCTTGAGGTTAGCTTCCGCTGTGTACTAGTCGTGCTGTAGACACCCGCTGCTTAGAGTTGTCATCGCATGAACTACTTTACCTTGCATTCAAACTTTAGTACTTTTGAACTATGACTTGTAACGACCATTGTGGTCACATACACTTATTATTTGCTTCTACTTAGTGAAGCATGCTTTGGGATTGTAAAACAATCGATGTTGGTTTAGACATCACTTTATTAAGGAATGCAAACTCTTTTGAAAACGCATATAGTACTTAACCTTGTAATGATCCTGTTGTTGATGATTCGTACACGATGGCTTTGTACGGGGTATCACATTTGGTATCAGAGCATTGGTTGTAGGGAATTAGGTTGCATTAGTGAGTCTAAGACCGACCCGAGTAGGATTCACTAATAGGACTAATCTACAACTTGCTAGTTTACTTGTTTCCACTGAACTTACTGCATGATGCTGCTTACTTTTACTGCTATATATCGTATGCTACTACATGATTACACTACTGTATGATATCACTTGTTTTCGATTGCATGCTACTTCTGTACAATTCGTTATTATTGCCATGCTACTTATTGTTATACATGATTTAAATACGTGCTTGCTTTATGACTTACTGATATGGAAAATTTATTTTTCCTTGTTCAGATTTCGGATGTTCCACCTGCTATCGTTTTGGGCAGTTTAGACTCTTCAGCTACTCCACCTACCACCGTTGCCGATCCACCGATCCCGATACACATGAGTGACCCTAGCGCTTCATCTTCCGGGACTAGCAGCCAGCTGCCTGCACCAGTGGCTACTATTGACGGACACGTGGGCTCTACGGAGATTCCAGCTCCGTCTGCTCCCGGACCCTCGGAGCCACAGCCCCGCATCTGTGGTGTTGTGATTCCCGCGGAGTTTGGGGAAGGGCCATTCCGTAACCATATGCGCATGCCGTGCCGACGCGCTCCAGATGGACGTTTAGTGCCGATTCCGCCATTCAGATACAGACAGATGATGGCCGCTCATGGATGACCAGTTTAGCCACCCGTGTCACTACCACATGAGTTTGATGATCCTTCATCCGATGACTCCTCTACAGATGACTCCAGTGACTCCGACGAAGAGAACCTTGATGACGTACCTATTTAGACACCCTCCACCCCTCTGAAGAAGCGGTACCGTCCTGATGGCACCGTCATTCCAGGGGTGAATGGAGGTCGTGCTTTCACTGACGCTTTTGGTCGGCGTCGAAGGGTTACTGCCCGTAAGCGGCTTGTGCCGTACCCTGCCGACCCACAGATACGTAAGGTTCCTCGTTACGTACTGACTATTTCTGGAGCCGGGACATTTGCACCCCGCTTCGTGCGGTCTGCACCATCCGCTCCACCGGCCCCACCTGCACCACCAGCACCGCCCGCCCCACCAGCTCCCACTGTCGAGGAATTGACAAGGGAGGTGGGAATCCTCCGAGCTCGGGTTACTGAGCTCGAGGAGCAGTTGGCTCAGATTTTAGACATCCTACACCCACCTTCACCGTAGGACCTTTTTTATTAGATTTCATGATGTAATCTAGTTGTAGTTTTATGCTTCGCTTATGTATTGTACGAAGTTATTCATGATATATGAAACTTATTATTAATGAATGGAAACTTTGTGATGTTACTTTTTGCACAAGTGTTCTATTTACGTTACTGTATGGTGTTTTGCGGTACTTGTATCAACTTGCGTTACTTAATTAACATGTGTTGTGGTGCTGTTTACATGTTGGTTGTTATATACTATATTATTATATATTGAATGCTGGATTTTGACTTGAGTCAAAATGTTTGTATAGAACACCATGGCTAACGGTCGATCCACACCTACTGCTGCTCAAATTGAAGAGATGATCCAAGAACGTGTAGCCGCAGCCCTAGTAGAAAGAAACCTCCAAGCTCCACCGCCACCACCGGTTATTCAACCCGTTCGAAATGGGTGTACTTACAAGGAATTCCAGAGCTGTAAACCACACAACTTCAGTGGAACCGAGGGACCGGTTGGTCTCACCAGATGGTTCGAGAAACTTGAATCAGTATTCCTAGTTAGCAACTGTTCGAAGGACAACAAAACCAAATTTGCTTCTTGCACGATATCTGACGGCGCGCTCACGTGATGGAACACAATGGCACAGGCATAAGGCATTGATGAGGCGTATGCTATGCCATGGAAAGAATTTAAATGTGCCATGATTGAGGAGTATTGTCCGAGAACCGAAATCCAAAAGATGGAAATGGAATTCATGCAGTTAAAGGCCGTTGGGAACGACCTTCATGGTTACAACAGGAGATTTTTGGAACTAACCCTGATGTGTCCGACAATGGTCACCCCGGAATTCAAGCGAATGGAGAGATACTTCTGGGGACTCCCTAAGAGCATTAAGGGAAACGTCACCTCATCCAAACCACCAAATGTTCCCGAAGTGATGCGCATGGCGCATACTTTGATGAATCAAATAACCATCGATGGAGAAAACTAAGTCTGAAGCGGGTATTAGTGAGAAACGCAAATGGGATAACCACAACAACAACAACAACAACAACAACAACAACAACAACAACAACAGGGGAAGGAACTATGAACAGAACCCGGCGAAACGACATGAGGGTTTCAGAGGAAACAACAACGGTGGAAACCCCAACCCCAACAACAACACCAACTCCAACCCAAACTACAAAGGAACCTTACCCCAATGCAAGAGGTGTTACAAACACCACACTGGGTATTGCAATATTGTCTGTGAGAAGTGCCAACGGTCTGGGCATGTTGGAAAAGACTGCAAGGTCACCACTTTGAATGGGAAGCCAAACACCAACGGGCCGAAGAAGTGTTATGAATGCGGGCAGACGGGCCATTTCATAAATGCGTGTCCAAATAAGCTAAAAGATGGCGGACCACTGCGAGCTAGAGCTTTCAATGTTAATGCAAGGGACGCACGCGCAAACCCCGACTTGGTGACAGGTATATTCAAAATCAACAATCTTTTAGCTTCTGTCTTGTTTGATACTGGTGCGGATAGAAGTTATGTATGTAGACACTTTTGCGATAAGATTAATTGGTCATTAGTCCCGTTAAAAGAGAGTATGCTTGTCGAGGTCGCCAATGGAAAACTTGAAAAAGTTGACCATATTAGTCGAGGAGCTATTATCAACATAGCTGGTGCAGATTTCGAAATTGACTTGATACCTATCAAACTGGGAAGTTTTGACGTGATCGTCGGTATGGATTGGTTGAGCAAGATAAGGGCCGATATTATCTGCGGAGATAAAGCACTTCGCATACCACAAGGAGATGGCGAACCACTAGTTATCTATGGAGAGAGATGTACCTCGAAGTTTAACCTCATTAGTTGCGTGAAAGCGCAAAAGATTATGAAGAAGGGATGTCTTGCTGTCCTAGCACATGTGAAAACAGTAGAAACTGAGGTGAAGAGCGTGAACGACATTTGAATTGTGAACGAATTTTCTGATGTCTTCCCAGAGGAATTGCCCGGATTACCACTGCCGAGAGCCGTAGAGTTTCAGATCGACTTAGTGCCAGGAGCTGCACCTGTAGCTCGTGCACCTTATAGACTCGCACCTTTCGAGATGCAAGAATTACAGAGCCAATTACAAGAACTACTTGACCGAGGATTTATCCAACCAAGTTTCTTGCCTTGGGGCGCACCTGTGCTGTTCGTGAAGAAGAAGGATGGATCCTTCCGTATGTGTATCGACTACCGTAAACTCAATAAATTGACAATCAAGAATCGGTATCCTCTTCCCAGAATTGACGATCTTTTTGACCAACTACAAGGATCAAGTGTTTACTCAAAGATCGATCTGCGATCCAGTTATCACCAGTTTAGGGTGAAAGAAGGCGATGTAATGAAGACTGCATTTAGAACTTGTTATGGTCATTATGAGTTTCTCGTGATGCCATTCGGATTAACCAATACACCTGCCGTGTTCATGGACCTCATGAATCGTGTCTGTAAGCCGTACTTGGATAAGTTTGTTATCGTCTTCATAGATGATATCCTCATCTACTTTAAGAACGAAGAAGAGCATGAGCAACACCTCCGATTAGTACTTGAACTCTTGAGACAAGAGCAACTCTACGTCAAATTCTCCAAGTGTGAATTTTGGTTGAAGGAAGTTCAATTTCTGGGTCATGTTGTGAGCGACCAGGGTATCAAAGTTGACCCCGCCAAGATTGAAGCCATCAGCAAGTGAGAGTCCCACACTAATCCGACACATATTCACCAATTTCTAGGTCTCGCCGGTTACTACCGAAGATTCATTGAAGGATTTTCTCTGATTGCGCGTCCTTTGACCGCGCTGACTCACAAGGGCAATAAGTTCATTTGGGAACCCGCACACGAATCAGCATTTCAAACTTTGAAGAAGAAGTTAACCACCGCACCTATCCTATCACTTCCTGAGGGCAGTGACGACTTTATTGTTTACTGCGATGCTTCGAAAAGTGGTTTTGGTTGCGAACTGATGCAACGCTCAAAAGTTATTGCCTATGCCTCCTGCCAATTGAAGATTCATGAGCGGAACTACACTACTCATGATCTTAAACTTGGAGCCGTTGTCTTTGAACTCAAATTGTGGAGACACTATTTGTATGGGACTAAGAGCACTATCTTCACCGATCACAAGAGTCTCCAGCACATCTTTGATCAGAAGCAACTGAATATGAGACAGCGTCGATGGATCGAGATGCTCAACGACTACGATTGTAAACTCCGTTATCACCCTGGCAAGGCCAATGTTGTAGCTGACGCTTTAAGCCGAAAGGAGAGGACGACACCTCTTCGTGTTAGGGCTCTGAACATCACCATCCATTCGAACCTCAACAGCCAGATCAGAGTAGCCCAAGTTGAGGCTCTCAAGGAGGAGAATTTATCTCACTAACATTTGAATATACTTGTCTCTCGATTTGAGGTTAGGGAGTCTGGACTCCGATATTATGCCGGAAGAATTTGGGTACCTCTTTATGGAGATCTACAGAACCTTATACTTGATGAAGCACACAAATCGAGATATTCGATTCATCCTGGAGCGGGAAAAATGTACCACGACTTTAAAGAACAGTATTGGTGGCCGAATCTTAAGAAGGACGTTGCGACTTATGTTGGTAAATGTTTGACTTGCTCGAAGGTTAAAGCCGAGCATCAGAGACCTTTTGGTTTACTTCAACAACCAGAAATCCCAAAATGGAAGTGGGAACGGATAACAATGGATTTCATTACTAAGCTGCTGAAGACGGTGGGCGGATACGATACTATTTGGGTTATTGTTGACCGCCTTACCAAATCTGCACACTTTCTAGCAATGAAAGAAACAGATACAATGGAGAGACTTGCTCAATTATACATCAAGGAGGTTGTACTCAATTATACATCAAGGAGGTTATATCTCGTCATGGTGTACCTTTATCGATCATCTCAGATCGCGATCCCCATTTTCCTTCTAGATTTTGGCGTTCTTTGCAAGAAGCCATGGGAACTCGTCTTGACATGAGTACTGCTTATCATCCTCAGACTAACGGGCAAAGTGAACGAACGATTCAGACGTTGGAGGACATGTTGTGTGCATGTGTCATTGATTTTGGAAAGGCTTGGGAAAGGCATTTGCCATTAGCCAAATTCTCGTACAACAATAGTTATCACTCAAGCATTAACGCCGCACCTTTTGAAGCGTTGTATGGCCGCAAGTGCCGATCTCCTATTTGTTGGGCCAAAGTAGGCGAAAAGCAAATCACCGGACCCGAGGTAGTCCACGAAACAACGGAGAAGATTGTTCAGATTCAAGCTAGACATAAGACTGCCCGCGATTGCCAAAAGAGTTATGCTGATCTTAAAAGTAAGGACTTTGAATTTAATGTTGGTGATCGTGTAATGTTGAAGGTTGTACCTTGGAAAGGTGTGATCCGTTTTAAAAAACGTGGAAAGTTAAACCCACGATACATTGGTCCTTTTAAAATCTTGAAATGTGTTGGACCCGTTGCTTACCGTTTGGATATACCAGCACAATTGAGCTCAGTTCATCCTACCTTCCATGTATCAAACTTGAAGAAGTGTCTTGCTGCACCTGAACTTATCATACCATTGGAAGAACTTACAATTGATGACAAACTCCACTTTGTGGAGGAACCTGTTGAAATTATGGATCGTGAGATCAAGACTTTGAAACGCAACAAGATTCCGATCATCTGAGTACGATGGAATGCCAAACGAGGACCTGAGTTTACTTGGGAGCGAGAGGATCAAATGATGCGGAAATATCCTCACCTTTTCCCGACTCCTCCATCTACCTCAGCTTAAATTTTGGGACGAAATTTTCTTTAACAGGTGGGTAATGTAACGACCCTGGATTTTCCAATGTTTATTTATTAATAATTGTTATTATTAATACGTGTGATAAAACTAATGTATGTTATTACATTTACATGTTGCCATGACTAAACGTACTTGACTTTAATTGCCCGAAACATCTTTGTGACACACGAAACTTGCACGAATAATATTTTCAAGTATTATTTACATTCATGATTAATTTTATTAATCATTTTGATTAACTATGGTTATTAGTTATTACTTGGGCCTTTAGTAGTGTTAATGGACTTTTAATTGGATTAACTTGTTACTACTTGAAACTTGGGCTTTAATTAATGTTAGTGGACTCAAAGAGCCCACCCTACTTCATTCATGGACTCTTAAGCCCACACTTGCATGTAAGTATCATTTAGGTTACAAACTAGTTAGTTAACTTTGCTTGGAATCTTGTTACTTGTTGTTCCCATGCATATACCCCATAATAACCAACTTTGTAAAACTTTACATTCATGAAACTAGTGGGCAAAGCTCTTCTCCTTCCCCCTTGGCAAAACCGTCAGCATTGGGAAGTAAAAGGGGAGAGTTTTTCATTTTTTTTTACTACTTGTTCACTAGTATCTTTCATTTATTTCTCATTCTCAAAACACACACTTCAAACTCACTTTCAAATTTCTCTCATTTCTCTCTAACACTTGTAAGTAACAATAGCTTTTTCTCCTTCTTCTCTTCTTGTAAAACAGAACCAAAACACCCCTATATCATCATCATCTTTGTTCATTAATGTTGTAAAATTACTTGATACTTGTTAGATGTTGTTGTTACTTTGTTACATGTTATTATTTACTTACTAGTTTTCAAGAATCAAACTCTTTAGTTTCATTCTTCATTTTATCTTGTAATTACAAGAACACACAAGAACTAAGCTTACTAGTTTATGTTCTACTTATGTTGTTTCAAAGTTTGTAAGTTCATGGTTGTAAAGCATACTTGTAATTCATGAAGTAAACTTTAAAGTTTACTTTCTTAAAGATCAAACTTTGGTTTGAATCTTTAAAGTATGAACAACCATGAATAAATTACTTGTTTACTTAGCTTATTTACTTCATTTACTTGCACTTTATTTTCATGTTGTTGGTTATTGTTGGTCAAGTACTACAAGTTAGTCTTGATCTCATACTTTCTTGAAACTTAAAGTTAACTTTAAAAGTTCAAGAACATGCAAGTAAACTTTCTATTATTATAACTTTGTACACTTATGTTAGATCTAGACTTTTGAGTCTTGGATCTTCAAGATCTGACTAAGAACTATGTTCTACAACTTAAGATCTTGATTTCATAAGTTTACTTCAAGTTTGTAACTTGTTTTTACTTTTAAAGTTCATGTAAGTGTTAGATCTAAGACCTTGATGTAACTTTGGTTCATCAACTTCATACAACTCTTAAGTGAGTTGATCTACATGTCTTAGACTCACACTTATGTCATAATTATCAAAACTTAGTTAGTATTACTTTTACATTTCATGTATGTGCTAAATCTAAGACTTTGATGAAACTTTGGTTCATCAAAACACTTGCAACACTTAATGGAGTTGTGCTTCATGTCTTAGACTTACACTTGGGTTATGATGGTCAAAACTTGGTAAAGATGATGTAAACACATCAATGAGTTGTACACTTGAAGCTATATGCATCAAGGATGAGAACCATGATGAACATCAAGCACCAAAACCCACCGGAACCCATTTATCTTTCTGTTTCTGTTTACAGCATAGTGTTCTGCTGTTTCTGTAACAGACCAGTAGACCTGGGCTGTTGTGATTATGATTTTCAAATATCACTGTTTGAGTAGATAACTTTTCATATAGGACTCGTCTTAATCCGAGTTACGGTTTAGGATTTATGGCCCTCCGATCGTCACTATGTCCTTTAACGTTGTGCAGAAATTTCTGACCTACTCGTACTTAGACTGTCACCACGGTCAAACGAAGATGAGTTTGCTTCTGTAAATTTTAGCACACTTAAAGGACTCATATACGGAGCCATGACCACTGGTTTCACCTTAATTCAGTATGGGTAGAGGCCGTGGTGACTGACTGAAGTCAGCCTTTGTTTTAAACTACTTTCATGAACGAAACTTACTTTACGCCTTTTGTTTGATGATGAATGATGATGACCCTTAAGACCTTATTTACATACTTTTAAACCTATTCGGACGATTTACTGACTTAGTACTATTTGACTTAGGTTGAGGAATTTCGAACCGATTACTTGCACACTTTTCCCGACTCGACTTTACGACTATATTATCATTGTGAGTTATAGCATTCCCTTTTTACTTTAACTATTTTGGGAACTGAGAATACATGCACATTTTATGTTTTACATACTAGGCATGAGTACTTACACTTATATATGTGTGGGTTATATAACGGCAGAAACATTCCCTTTAGCTCGGTAACGTTTAGTCATTGGTTTTTGAACCGGTGAACGCGAATCTTAGATATGGATCCATAGGGTTTGACATCCCCACTCGGGCTAGTAGCGCTAGCATTTAACGAGTGTTTAATACTTCGTAAACATACACACTTGCCAAGTGTACTTTCAGGGGGTATAAATGTTAAGTTAGTTACCAAGTGCCCACGGTTAACATATACTTTATCATACTATTTTGAAACGCTCTTTGTAGCACTGAAATCTCGTAGTCTACCTTACTTACTGTTATACTTAAACTATAGCTCACAAACCTTCGTGTTGACGTTTTTAAGCATGTTTTTCTTAGGTGCTTGAGGTTAGCTTCCGCTGTGTACTATTCGTGCTGTAGACACCCGCTGCTTAGAGTTGTCATCGCATGAACTACTTTACCTTGCATTCAAACTTTAGTACTTTTGAACTATGACTTGTAACGACCGTTGTGGTCACATACACTTATTATTTGCTTCTACTTAGTGAAGCATGCTTTGAGATTGTAAAACATTCGATGTTGGTTTAGACATCACTTTATTAAGGAATGCAAACTCTTTTGAAAATGCATATAGTACTTAACCTTGTAATGATCTTGTTGTTGATGATTCGTACATGATGGTTTTGTACGGGGCATCACAATATACATGTGGTGTTTTAATATGTATTCATACACTTTTGAAAGACTTCAAGACACTTATCAAAATACTTCTACTTAACAAAAATGCTTACAATTACATCCTCATTCAGTTTCATCAACAATTCTACTCGTATGCACTCATATTTGTACTCGTACAATACACAGATTTTAGATATATGTACTATTGATATATACACTCCAATGATCAGCTCTTAGCAGCCCATGTGAGTTACCTAACACATGTAGGAACCATCATTTGTATCTAATCCAGACAAAAATATGAGTAATCATTCATGACTTATTTACATGAAAACAAAATTACATATCCTTTATATCTAATCCATACACCAACGACCAAAAACACCTACAAACACTTTCATTCTTCAATTTTCTTCATCTAATTGATATCTCTCAAGTTCTATCTTCAAGTTCTAAGTGTTCTTCATAAATTCCAAAAGTTCTAGTTTCATAAAATCAAGAATACTTCCAAGATTGCAAGTTTACTTCCAAGTTTTTCTAAATCCATTCCAAGTAATCATCCAAGATCAAGAAACCTTTGTGTAACACCCCGTTTTTCCCGTACATATCGAAAGGTACATACTTAATCATTTGTACGTATGTAACTCGTTGTTTATGCGTAATTGTGTAGATATATATATATATATATATATATATATATATATATATATATATATATATATATATATATATATATATATATACTTGTTAATATGTGCGTAAATAAGTCTTAAAGGAGTTTCGGTTAGTGTTAAGTCTTGTTAGACTTAGATATGAGAGTTAGACATGTATTCGAGGCTTGAACGATTTAATGTTGTGTAAAACGATTTTTGTGTTTAAGATGGTCGAGCTAACCAGATCGTGCCTTAAGCCGCGCCGCGACAAATGGGTTCGCGCTGCGGCAAAGCAAGCAAACCAGGACCAGAAGTTGAGTTAAGAGTGGTGGTTTTTCCTTTGTAACGTCGCGCTGCGACTTTTAGCGCCGCGCCGCAGCAATTCTGCAGTTTTGATTCCGGTTTTAGCTTAAATTAAATGACTTTGAGGGACAAAATGGTAATTTGACATGTAAATCTGGTGGGAGCATTAACTCTCCACCACACATCCATTTATTTCATTTTCATTTCCATTTTCTTTCCTATTTCTCTCCCAAAACACAAAACCCACCTAGCTTGATCTTGAGCTTTGAAGTTGGAGATTTGTGAATCAAACCTAGGAGCGAGATTTAAAGTTGTTCCTTGTGTCTCTAGCTACGCGTTGATAGTCTCGGTAAGTTCTAACTCTAAGTTTGAATTTTTATTGGTTAATGACTAGGGTTTTGGGTACTAGTGATTTGTATGACCCATTTGAGGGTAAAATGGGTGAGTTTGGGTTATGTTGTGGTAATTAAACCCTAATAGCCATAATCTAGGGTTTTGGCCTTGTGATTTGAGGTTGTAAGTGTCAATTGGTGTTGTTAGTCACTAATGCACTTAAAGATTTATGAAAGAAGGGTTAATGGGTACGTTTGACTTGATTGTGAGTTTAAGTGAGTTAAAATGGGTCAAAATGTACTAGTTGACCTAATGGGATGAAATGGGTATGGATTACCCTAAGTTTTGTGTTAATTGAAGTTAATAGACTTTAATTCACTAGTCTTAGTGATTAAAGTCGAGTCTTGGCCATTTATGGGTGGTTGTGAGTAGTGGAGTCATTGAATGCAAATTGGGACATTAAATGCTCAAGTGGGAGTATTGTGGTTAATCCCACTAGTTGTGAAATTGAATGTGCACTTAATGATTTAGGTACATTGCGTTGAAGCTCAGAAGTGCTAAATCATCATCCTTGTGACAAGGTGAGTGGAATAATTATATGTGTATGTATATAATTTATTTACTTGTGGGGTGTGGGTTTAAAGTTTGTTGTTGACGATACCATACACTAGAGTATATTGTGTTGTGATGAGGGTTTAAAGTTCGTTGTTGACGATACCTCACGTATGGAATTAAAGTTCGATGTTGATGATGCCATACGACTATTGTAGTGAGTTGATGAGGGTTTAAAGTTCGATGTTGACGATACCTCATATGTGGGTTTAAAGTTCGGTGTTGACGATACCACATTAATATAGGCGAATGGGATTTAAGTTCGATGTTGACGATACCATTCGTTGGGCTAGCCTTGAGATCTTGAGTATTATGGATGTTGTGAACATCATCGTTATACTTGTATTTTAGCATAATGTGTTGTTGTGATATATGCTATTGTTATACTAGCCTTGCTATCATGGTACTTAGCGTTATACTTGTGAAATGTATGCTAAGTATGTAACTAGTATGTATGCGGATTTGGAAAGTGTTTGCAAGTAAGTAGGTTATATATATGTATGTATAATTGTTGCACTCACTAAGCATTGCTTACCCTCTCGTTGTTTACCATTTTATAGGTTCCGGCTTGGACAAGGGTAAGGGCATACGGTTGGATTAGTTTTCTCTCGTTTGTGTTGACAGGGGATGCTTTTGGGATAGCTTTTGAAGTGGCCGAACGTTTTGGGTAGTTTAGCCCCAAACCATGCTCGAGTGTCGTTTGGATTATAAACTATCATTTGTTGTTGGTCAAACTAGTATCACATTCGTTAATGGCCTTGGTGCCTTTTTGTAGACATTAAACTCGTAGTGTGATTTGACGAATCGTGTGGAATGGGTTACATATTTAATTGGCGCGTAAATGTGTATTATAATTAAAAAAAAAATTTATCATACGGAGTACGGGTTGGGTTGTTTCAAGTGGTATCAGAGCACGGTCTAAGGGATTTAGGCGACTTGAGATAGGTGCCCAGACTTGGACTTTATTGTGTGAGCGCTTTATGCGGGACTTGTAGGACTTTGGGTCTAATCGGGAATTGTTAGTGCTTTGGTTTATGTGAGCTAACCTTGTGCTAATTGTTTTGTATTGTGTTTAGCAATCATCAAGCAAGACGGACGTTGTACTAGCGAGTTAATGCGACTTGCTCGCGTAACAACGATTAGATACCGTTGTTACGAGTGCAAATCGTGTCAAACGAGTAATGTACGATGATTATTGAGCAAGATGGGGTAGTGTGGTACGCATGTATATACTCACGTGTTATGCTTTTCGTTCATGGTTTAACCCTTTCCGTTTTATAGAATGAAGATGAGAAACGGACCCGATCATTATAACGGAAGTACAAGTGAGGACGTCGAGTTTTCGGCTAAGGTTGAGGCCGTCATTAAAAAGTTAAAAGCGGATTTTATTACGGAGGTCCGAAAGGTCTTCCAAGATTCGGTCGATGAGCAAGTGACCGATTTGATAAATGAACGAATGAAGGCCACTATCGAAGAGGCCCTTGATGCTAGAAACATTTATCCTCGCGGTGAAGGAGGTGAAGGAAGGCGGGACTTCCACTACAAAAACTTCAAGGATACTCAACCTCCGATGTTTAATGGGGTGAGGGATCCATTGAAAAGCACTTGTTGGATTTCCGATATCGAGGGAGCTTTCCGTACCGCGGAATGTCCTCCCGAGAAGAAGACGAGGTATGGGTCTAGCATGTTACGTGAGGAAGGCAAGTTGTGGTGGGACAATAAAATCAATTTATACGGTGAAGAGCAATGCATGAGCTTGACATGGGAGGAGTTTAAGAAGGAATTCTTCCAAGAATACCGAACTTCTTCCGACCTTGATAGAATCCGGGACGAGTTGCATCATTTGTAACAAGGTTCGATGGACTTGGTTACTCTCAAGTCTACCTTTTTGGCAAAGACTCGCTTTTGCCCGGAATATGTTGGCGACGATCACAAGCTAATGAAAGATTTCTACCGTACTTTGAACGACGAGTTCAAGGGTAAGATTAGTCGGGGAATGGCTAAGACTTTTGAAGAGCTATACGAGTTGGCTCGGGGTTTTAAGCCGGAGGTTCCAAGAAAAAGCGATTTCACTTTTTCAAAAAGAAAGTTTGAAGGTTCGAGTTATTCGAACTTTTCAAATAAAAAGAACAAGAACAAAAAGGGTTCCGAAAGTGTCAATAGTGTGAAGAAGGGCGCTACCGGTGGTTTTGGGAACTTTGTCCCTACTTGCTACAATTGTGGGGTACGTGGACATATGGCTCGAGATTGTCCGAAGCCAAATTCAATAAACAAGCTCACTTGTTTTAATTGCAACAAAGAAGGACACCGAAAGTCAGAGTGTCCCGATTTGAACAACGATAATGTTAAAAGGCTAGAGAAGGCGGCGGGTATGGCTCGAGGTCGAAACTATTTGATGACCAATGATGAAGCCAAACAATCGAACGAAGTTGTCTCAGGTACTTTCTTGGTTAATTCTAATCCGGCAAGGATTCTTTTTGATAGTGGTGCAAATTTGTCATTTGTGTCTCCAAAATTTGTGCCTAAACTTGATAGACCGTTAGCTAAGTTAAGTCGTCCGATAGAAGTCGAAATAGCGGACGGCAAGACGGTGCTAGTGGTTGATGTGTGTAGGAATTGTGATGTCGTTTTTGGTACCGAAAACTTTAAAATTGATCTCATCCCTATGACTTTGAGCGATTTTGATATCGTTGTTGGTATGGATTGGCTCGATCAAAATAGAGCCGATATTGCATGCCATGAAAAGTTTATACGTGTGAAGACCCCAAGTGGGGGAGAGTTGATTATTCATGGCCATAGACGAAGAAGACTTGTGCCGATATGTTCTTTTGCACGGGCACGTCGTTTTCTTGTTAGTGGTGGCATGGCTTTTCTTGCCCATGTTGTTGATACTCGTGATGAGCCACCACATATTCGTGAAATTTCGGTGGTTAGTGAATTCGAAGACGTTTTTCCAGATGAGTTACCGGGTGTTCCGGCGGAAAGACAAGTTGAATTTCGCATTGAGTTGGTTCCGGGAGCTACTCCCATTGCTAAAACTCCTTATCGTTTAGCACCGACGAAAATGCAAGAGTTTTTAAATCAAACCCAAGAGTTGCTTGAGAAGGGTTTTATTCGACCGAGTGCTTCGCCGTGGGGCGCTCCGGTTTTATTCGTGAAAAAGAAGGATGGTAGTATGCGGATGTGCATCGACTACAGGGAGTTGAATAAAGTGACAATCAAGAATCGTTATCCCTTGTCTAGGATATACGATTTGTTTGATCAATTCCAAGGTGCGACGTATTTCTCTAAGATCGACCTACGGTCCGGCTATCACCAAATGCGGGTCCGTGAGGAAGACATAGAGAAAACGGCTTTTCGAACGCGTTATGGGCATTTTGAGTTTGTAGTTATGCCTTTTGGTCTTACGAATGCACCGACGGCATTCATGGATCTTATGAACCGAGTGTGCCAACCCATGTTGGAAAAGTCGGTGATTGTGTTCATTGACGACATACTAGTCTACCCGAAAAGTATGAACGAGCATGAACGTCATTTGCGTGATGTATTGAAGACATTACGAAAGGAGAAGTTGTATGCTAAGTTCTCGAAATGTGAATTTTGGCTAAGGGAGGTTCAATTCCTTGGCCACATTGTGAACAAGGACGGTATTCAAGTGGATCCGGGGAAGATAGAGACGGTGAAGAGTTGGAGATAACCGACTACGCCTACGGAGGTCCGAAGTTTTCTCGGATTGGCCGGTTATTATCGTCGGTTTATCCAAGACTTTTCTAAGATCGCCTCTTCGTTGACGAAATTGACGAGGAAGAACGTGAGGTTTGTTTGGGAGAACGAGCAAGAAATTGCTTTTCAATTGTTAAAAGAGAAGTTATGTCAAGCTCCGGTGTTGGTTTTGCCGGAAGGGGTGGAAGACATGACGGTTTATTGTGATGCCTCGTTAAATGGACTCGGGTGTGTTCTAATGCAAAGAGGTAAAGTCATCGCTTATGCCTCTCGACAATTAAAGGAACACGAGACGAGTTATCCGACTCATGATCTTGAGTTGGCGGCGGTTGTGCATGCGTTGAAAATTTGGCGCCATTACTTGTATAGTGTCAAGTGTACGATTTATTCGGATCATAAGAGTTTGAAACACCTCTTTAATCAACGAGATTTGAATTATCGTCAACGTAGGTGGATGGATGTGGGGAAAGATTATGATTGTGAAATACTTTATCATCCGGGCAAGGAAAATGTGGTCGCGGATGCGTTAAGTCGAAAGAGTCATCACCCGGCGTTACGATTGGGATTGTTACGTATGATTATTACTAACGATTTTCTTGAAAAACTCGGTGTGATTCAAATAGAGGCTTACGTTCACAACAAGCATGCGGAACGAATTGTGGGACAATCGGAGTTCATTACTATGGGCTCGCGGGGTTTGTTGTCTTTCCAAGGAAGAGTGTGGGTGCCTAAGATGGGAGATTATCGACAAGTTTTACTAGATGAAGCACATAAGTCAAAGTATTCCATTCATCCGGGCGCAACGAAAATGTATCTTGATTTAAGGAAAGATTATTGGTGGCCGGGCATGAAACGTGATGTTGTGAAGTATGTTGAGAAATGCGTCACGTGTTTGCAAGTTAAAGCCAAGCACCAAAAGCCGTATGGTAAGTTACAACCGTTAGAAATCCCGAAATGGAAATGGGAGCACATTACCATGGATTTCATCACAAAGTTACCTAAAACGGCGAGAACCCAATTTGATTCGATTTGGGTTATAGTTGATCGATTGACGAAAAGTGCTTTGTTTCTTCCCATTAAGGAAGCGATATCGTCGGAGACCTTGGCTAAGTTGTTTATCAAGGAAGTCATCTCACGACACGGTGTTCCTATATCTATTATTTCGGATCGAGATACCCGTTTTACATCTCGATTTTGGGAAAATTTTCATGAAGATATGGGTACGCAATTGAAATTGAGCACGGCGTATCATCCTCAAACGGACGGTCAAACCGAACGTACGAATCAAACTTTGGAGGATATGTTACGGGCGTGTATTATCGATTTTGGTGGTAGTTGGGACGAGCACTTACCTTTGGTGGAATTCTCTTACAATAATAGTTATCATACTAGTATCGGGATGCCACCTTATGAGATGCTTTATGGGCGTAGATGTCGAACCCTGATTTGTTGGGGTGAAGTGAGACAAAAGGAAATCGGGAGTACCGATTTGGTTTTAGAGACGAATAGCAAGAATGATGTGATTCGAGAGCATTTGAAAAAGGCTCAAGATAGGCAAAAATCTTATGCCGATAAACGTAGACGAACGATCGAATTTCAAGAAGGTGACATGGTGATGCTCAAAGTCTCGCCATGGAAGGGTATTATTCGGTTTCAGAAACGAGGAAAGTTAGCTCCTCGGTTTATTGGACCATTTAAGGTTTTAGCTCGTGTTGGTGAAGTCGCGTATCGTTTGGAATTACCCGAAGAGCTTGCGGGGATCCATAATACATTTCATGTTTCTCATCTCCGTAAGTGTCTTGCGGATGATTCGTCTTGGGTGCCATTAGACGAGATTGAGCTAAATAATAAGTTAGAGTATATCGAGGAACCGATTGCCATACTTGATGAGAAGGTCAAAAGGTTGAGACATAAAGAGGTTAGGACTTTTAAAGTTCAAAGGCGTCGTAGTAAGGGTTCCGAGTTTACTTGGGAGCCCGAAGAGTTTGTGTTGGTTTATCTCCCTTTTTGTCATGCGGCTTGGATCGCGAGGACGCGCTCCGATTCAAGTGGGGGAGAGTTGTAACACCCCGTTTTTCCTGTACATATCGAAAGGTACATACTTAATCATTTGTACGTATGTAACTCGTTGTTTATGCGTAATTGTGTAGATATATATATATATATATATATATATATATATATATATATATATATATATATATATATATATATATATATATATATATATATATATATATATATATATATACTTGTTAATGTGTGCGTAAATAAGTCTTAAAGGAGTTTCAGTTAGTGTTAAGTCTTGTTAGACTTAGATATGAGAGTTAGACGTGTATTGGAGGCTTGAACGATTTAATGTTGTGTAAAACGATTTTTGTGTTTAAGATGGTCGAGCTGACCAGATCGTGCCTTAAGCCGCGCCGCGACAAATGGGTCCGCGCCGCGGCAAAGCAAGCAAACCAGGACCAGAAGTTGAGTTAAGAGTGGTGGTTTTTCCTTTGTAACGTCGCGCCGAGACATTTAGCGCCGCGCCGCGGCAATTTCTCTAGTTTTGATTCCGGTTTTAGCTTAAATTAAATGACTTTGAGGGACAAAATAGTAATTTGACATGTAAATCTAGTGGGAGCATTAACTCTCCACCACACATCCATTTATTTCATTTTCATTTCCATTTTCTTTCCTATTTCTCTCCCAAAACACAAAATCCACCTAGCTTGATCTTGAGATTTGAAGTTGGAGATTTGTGAATCAAACCTAGGAGCGAGATTTAAAGTTGTTCCTTGTGTCTCTAGCTACGCGTTGATAGTCTCGGTAAGTTCTAACTCTAAGTTTGAGTTTTTATTGGTTAATGACTAGGGTTTTGGGTACTAGTGAATTGTATGACCCATTTGAGGGTAAAATGGGTGAGTTTGGGTTATGTTGTTGTAATTAAACCCTAATAGCCATAATCTAGGGTTTTGGCCTTGTGATTTGAGGTTGTAAGTGTCAATTGGTGTTGTTAGTCACTAATGCACTTTAAGATTTATGAAAGAAGGGTTAATGGGTACGTTTGACTTGATTGTGAGTTTAATTGAGTTAAAATGGGTCAAAATGTACTAGTTGACCTAATGGGATGAAATGGGTATGGATTACCCTAAGTTTTGTGTTAATTGAAGTTAATAGACTTTAATTCACTAGTCTTAGTGATTAAAGTCGAGTCTTGGCCATTTATGGGCGGTTGTGAGTAGTGGAGTCATTGAATGCAAATTGGGACATTAAATGCTCAAGTGGGAGTATTGTGGTTAATCCCACTAGTTGTGAAATTGAATGTGCACTTAATGATTTAGGTACATTGCATTGAAGCTCGGAAGTGCTAAATCATCATCCTTGTGACAAGGTGAGTGGAATAATTATATGTGTATGTATATAATTTATTTACTTGTGGGGTGTGGGTTTAAAGTTCGTTGTTGAAGATACCATACACTAGAGTATATTGTGTTGTGATGAGGGTTTAAAGTTCGTTGTTGACGATACCTCACGTATGGAATTAAAGTTCGATGTTGACGATGCCATACGACTATTGTAGTGAGTTGATGAGGATTTAAAGTTCGATGTTGATGATACCTCATATGTGGGTTTAAAGTTCGGTGTTGATGATACCACATTAATATAGGCGAATGGGATTTAAGTTCGATGTTGACGATACCATTCGTTGGGCTAGCCTTGAGATCTTGAGTACTATGGATGTTGTGAACATCATCGTTATACTTGTATTTTAGCATAATGTGTTGTTGTGATATATGCTATTGTTATACTAGCCTTGCTATCGTGGTACTTAGCGTTATACTTGTGAAATGTATGCTAAGTATGTAACTAGTATGTATGCGGATTTGGTAAGTGTTTGCAAGTAAGTAGGTTATATATATGTATGTATAATTGTTGCACTCACTAAGCATTGCTTACCCTCTCGTTGTTTACCATTTTATAGGTTCCGGCTTGGACAAGGGTAAGGGCATACGGTTGGATTAGTTGTCTCTCGTTTGTGTTGACAGGGGATGCTTTTGGGATAGCTTTTGAAGTGTCCGAACGTTTTGGGTAGTTTAGCCCCAAACCATGCTTGAGTGTCATTTGGATTATAAACTATCATTTGTTGTTGGTCAAACTAGTATCACATTCGTTAATGGCCTTTGTGCCTTTTTGTAGACATTAAACTCGTAGTGTGATTTGACGAATCGTGTGAAATGGGTTACATATTTAATTGGCGCGTAAATGTGTATTATATTTAAAAAAAAAATTTATCATACGGAGTACGGGTTGGGTTGTTTCACTTTGTTACTTACAGTAGGTTATCTTTCTAATACAAGGTAATAATCATATTCAAACTTTAATTCAATTTCTATAACTATAACAATCTTATTTCGAGTGGAAATCTTACTTGAAATTGTTTTCGTGTCATGATTCTGCTTCAAGAACTTTCAAGCCATCCAAGGATCCTTTGAAGCTAGATCCATTTTTCTCATTTCCAGTAGGTTTATCCAAGGAACTTGAGGTAGTAATGATGTTCATAACATCATTCGATTCATACATAAAAAGCTGTCTTATTCAACGTTATAAACTTGTAATCACTAGAACATAGTTTAGTTAATTCTAAACTTGTTCGCAAATAAAGTTAATCCTTCTAACTAGACTTTTAAAATCAACTAAACACATGTTCTATATCTATATGATATGCTAACTTAATGATTTAAAACCCGGAAACACGATAAACACCATAAAACAGGATATACGCCGTCGTAGTAAAACCGGGGGCTGTTTTGGTTGGGATAATTAAAAGCTAAGAAGAACTTTGATTTAAAAGCTATACTTCTAGAAAAATAATTTTTCATATGAACATGAAACTATATCCAAAAATCATGGTTAAACTCAAAGTGAAAGTATGTTTTTCAAAATGGTCATCAAGATGTCGTTCTTTCGACGGAAATGACTACCTCTTTCAAAAATGACTTGTAACTTATATTTATGACTATAAACTTATACTTTTTCTGTTTAGATTCATAAAGTTAAGTTCAATACGAAACCGTGGCCACTGGAATCACTCAAAACGGATTAGAAACGAAGAAATGGCGAGTAAAACAAGATTGATAAAAACTACTCATTTTACCTACGTGAAAGTTAGTAATAAATCTATTCCAACCATAACCTAATCAACTTATATTGTATATTATGTAATCTTGAGATACCATAGACACGTATTCAATGTTTTGACCTATCATGTCGACCCATCTATATATATATATTGCGGAACAACCATAGACACTCTATATGTGAATGTTGGAGTTAGCTATACAGGGTTGAGGTTGATTCCAAAATATATATATAGTTTGAGTTGTGATCAATACTGAGATACGTATACACTGGGTCGTGGATTGATTCAAGATAATATTTATCGATTTATTTCTGTACATCTAACTGTGGACAACTAGTTGTAGGTTACTAACGAGGACAGCTGACTTAATAAACTTAAAACATCAAAATGTATTAAAAGTTTTGTAAATATATTTTGAACATACTTTGATATATATGTATATATTGTTATAGGTTTGTGAATCAACCAGTGGCCAAGTCTTACTTCCCGACGAAGTAAAAATCTGTGAAAGTGAGTTATAGACCCACTTTTAAAATCTAATATTTTTGGAATGAGAATACATGTAGGTTTTATAAATGATTTACAAAATAGACACAAGTACGTGAAACTACATTCTATGGTTGAATTATCGAAATCGAATATGCCCCTTTTTATTAACTCTGGTAATCTAAGAATTAGGGAACAGACATCCTAAAGATAGATCTATTGGGCCCAACAAGCCCCATCCAAAGTACCGGATGCTTTAGTACTTCGAAATTTATATCATATACCAAGGGTGTCCCGGAATGATGGGGATATTCTTATATTTGCATCTTGTTAATGTCGGTTACCAGGTGTTCACCATATGAATAATTTTTATCTCTATGTATGGGATGTGTATTGAAATATGAAATCTTGTGGTCTATTGTTACGATTTGATATATATAGGTTAAACCTATAACTCACCAACATTTTTGTTGACGTTTAAAGCATGTTTATTCTCAGGTGAATACTAAGAGCTTCCGCTGTTTCATACTAAAATAAGGACAAGATTTGGAGTCCATGTTTGTATGATATTGTGTAAAAACTGCATTCAAGAAACTGATTTCGATGTAACATATTTGTATTGTAAACCATTATGTAATGGTCGTGTGTAAACAGGATATTTTAGATTATCATTATTTGATAATCTACGTAAAGCTTTTTAAACCTTTATTTATGAAATAAAGGTTATGGTTTGTTTTAAAAATGAGTGCAGTCTTTGAAAAACGTCTCATATAGAGGTCAAAACCTCGCAACGAAATCAATTAATATGGAACGTTTTTAATCAATAAGAACGGGAAATTTCAGTTGGTATCCGAGCGTTGGTCTTAGAGAACCAGAAAAATTTGCATTAGTGTGTCTTATCGAGTTTGTTAGGATGCATTAGTGAGTCTGGACTTCGACCGTGTTTTCTTTAAAAATGATTGCTTAACTTTTTTGTTGGAAACTATATATTATTAACATGTAAATATTATGTGATATATTAATCTTTTAACGTGTTTGATATTATGTGATAGATGTCTACCTCTAGAACAAATCCCATTAACTCACCTAATAATAATGAAGAGTCAAATGTAAATTGGAATAATTCGTGGACTGATTCACAAGTTCCCGAAGAGGAACCGGAAGAAGAGTCAGAACCGGAAGAAGAATCGGAACCGGAAGAAGAATCGGAACAGGAAGAAGAAATAGAACCAGTGGGGGAAATAATAAAACGGTTAAGTAGAAGAAAATCCTCAACCAACCGACCAAAGTTAATTATGGTCAATGGTGTTTCCGCCAAGGAAGCAAAGTATTGGGAGGATTACCAATTCTCCGATGAATCGGATCCCGACGAGGATTCCGATGATGTTATAGAAATTACCCCAACTGAATTTAAAAAGGCAAAAGAGAACAATAAGGGAAAGAGCATAAAAATAGAGAAATCTGATTCCAACCCCGATGAACTTTATATGTATCGTCAACACCCGTATTTCTTAAGTTGTAACAATAACCCGGGAACCTCTAAACCACTAGGTTTTTCTAGACCAATGTGGAAAACGACGGCTCGTATTAGGGGAACATCATATATCCCTAAAAACTTAGCAAAAAGAACCAAGTTCGAAAAAGAAGAAACGAGTGAGTCGGAATAAGATAGTTGTATTTGTGCGGTGTAATATATGTAATATAGTGTGCTTATGCTTTACGATATATGTAAAAATTGCTTGTATTAATAAGTATCTTTTATGAATCTAACTCTTGTCTATTTTACAGTATAAAAACACAAAATGGATAGACAACCCAATATTTTAGAAGACTTACCCGAAGACATGATTGATGAAATCTTGTCTAGAGTCGGTCAGAATTCCTCGGCACAACTATTTATGGCAAAATCAGTTTGTAAGACATTCAAAGAATGTTCCAAGAATGCCTTGGTTTATAAAAGGCTTTCGTTTGAAATATGGGGGATATCACATTGGGAAACGCATAAGTTACGATGTGTTTACTTTGACCCATATATTGCGGGGAACCCAAATGCTATTTTACGCAACGGGTTAAGAAATTATTTTGACTCAATATATCCGAATATAGGACTTCGTGATTTAGAAAAAGCGGCTAACATGCAACATAAAGAAGCATGTTATGCTTACGGCTTAGTAATGTTCGCTTCTCACCAAAGTGAGAACAAGAACATCGGGCTACAACTATTAAACAAAACATTCCCACAAGTGACGGAGTCGGTAATTGGGGTAAGAAATGAGGTTTTTAGATTGTTAAGGGACTGTTGGATATTACGTAACCATCGTCCCTTTGACAACGTTACAACACGCTGTCTTATCAACGGCCATAACGGTTATGTTCCACAAGACCAAGGATGGGAAGTAGTCCTAGTAAAACCATAATGCATCACTTGTTTCTGGACGTATGAATTACGTGTCTTTATTGCCTTTACTGAACGACTTGTGTACTAGCTAGAATTATCTTCACAACTATCTTGTATCAAAGTTATTGTGTGCTATATTTCATGCTATAAGTAAAATAAGCGGTATTGTAAGTTTGTAAAATATTGTGTAAAAGTTTGAACGCGAAATATTATTATAATCAGTTTTTCATATAGAATTGTAGTATTTGAATTATATATTAGCTACTAAGTATGAACTTAACGGGTAGGTACTACCCGAATTTAAACTTATAAAACGCTAATATGAAGAAAAAGATTTTATAAATAAGTTCATATTACGCTACGAAATACTATTGACTACTCTCGATATTCTATATGATTAACTCGTTTCATTTGACTATTTTGAAGGAAATGGCACCGACTACATGACACACCTTGAATATGAGTGAAGAGGAATTTCGTGCCTTTCTTGCTTCAAACATAGCCGCAGTACATGCCACGCTACATACCAACAATAACCTTGGATCTAGCAGTACAGGAAATCGTGTAGGATGCACCTATAAAGAATTCACTGCCAGCAAACCTTTGGAATTTGATGAAATCGAAGGACCGATCGGATTGAAACGGTGGACCGAGAAGGTCGAATTGGTGTTTGCCATAAGTAAGTGTACTGAAGAGGACAAAGTGAAGTACGCTACACATACCTTCACAGGTACTGCGTTAACATGGTGGAATACCTATCTAGAGAAAGTGGGACAAGATGATGCTTACGCACTACCGTGGTCAGCATTCAAGCAATTGATGAACGAGAATTACCGTCCCAGAACCGAGGTCAATAAGCTCAAGATAGAACTTAGAGGGTTACGAACCCAAGGATTTTATATTACCACGTAAGAAATACGATTCACAGAATTGTGCCTATTGTGTCCGGGAACGTTCGAAGATGAGGAAGAGAAGATCGACGCGTTTGTGAAAGGATTACCGAAAAGAATCTAAGAAGATATAAGTTCACACGAGCCCGCCTCCATATAACAGGCATGTAGAATGGCTCAAAAACTAGTGAACCAGATGGAAGAAAGAATTAAAGAACAGACTGCTGAAGAGGCCAATGTGAAGCAAGTCAAAAGAAAGTGGTAGGAAAACGGTGATAAGAATCACCAATACAACAACAACAGCAATTACAACAATAATCGCAACAACTATCCCAACAATCGCAACATCAATCGCAACTACAACAAATGGCCCAACAACAACAACAACAGCAGCAACTACAACAATCATCGAAACAACAATAATAACCACAACAACAACAACAATCAGAAGCAGCAATGCCAAAGGTGTGAAAAGTATCACTTGGGGTTCTGCACCAAATTTTACAACAAGTGTAAAAGAAATGGTCATAGCGTGGCGAAGTGTGAGGTCTATGGACCAGGGGTTAACAGAACGAAAGGAACAAATGGTGTCGGAACGAGTAATGGTGGAGCAAGTAGTGTCGGAGCAAGTTTTGCCAATGTAGTTTGTTATAAATGTGGAAAACCGGGCCACATTATTAGAAATTGCCCGAACCAGGAGAACACGAATGGACAAGGCCATGGAAGAGTTTTCAATATTAATGCGGCAGAGGCACAGGAAGACCCGGAGCTTGTTACGGGTACGTTTCTTATTGATAATAAATCTACTTATGTTTTATTTGATTCGGGTGCGGATAGAAGCTATATGAGTAGAGATTTTTGTGCTAAATTAAGTTGTCCATTGACGCCTTTGGATAGTAAATTTTTACTCGAATTAGCAAATGGTAAATTAATTTCAGCAGATAATATATGTCGGAATCGAGAAATTAAACTGGTTAGCGAAACATTTAAGATTGACTTGATACCAGTAGAGTTAGGGAGTTTTGATGTGATAATCGGTATGGGCTGGTTGAAAGAAGTGAAAGCAGAGATCGTTTGTTACAAAAATGCAATTCGCATTATACGAGAAAAAGGGAAACCCTTAATGGTGTACGGAGAAAAGGGCAACACGAAGCTACATCTTATTAGTAATTTGAAGGCACAAAAACTAATAAGAAAAGGTTGCTATGCTGTTCTAGTACACGTTGAGAAAGTACAAACTGAAGAAAAGAGCATCAATGATGTTCCCGTCGCAAAAGAATTTCCCGATGTATTTTTGAAAGAATTACCGGGACTACCTCCACATCGATCTGTTGAATTTCAAATAGATCTTGTACCAGGAGCTGCACCAATAGCTCGTGCTCCTTATAGACTCGCACCCAGTGAGATAAAAGAACTGCAAAGCCAACTGCAAGAACTATTAGAACGTGGTTTCATTCGACCAAGCACATCACCATGGGGAGCTCCTGTTTTGTTTGTCAAGAAGAAGGATGGTACATATAGGTTGTGTATTGACTACAGAGAGTTGAACAAACTTACCATCAAAAACCGTTATCCACTGCCGAGAATTGACGACTTATTTGATCAACTACAAGGCTCGCTGATTTATTCGAAGATCGATTTACGTTCTGGATATCATCAAATGCGAGTAAAGGAGGATGATATTCCAAAAACTGCTTTTAGGATGCGTTATGGTCATTACGAGTTTATGGTTATGCCGTTCGGATTGACTAACGCACCAGCTGTTTTCATGGACCTTATGAACCGAGTGTGTGGGCCATATCTTGACAAGTTTGTCATTGTTTTCATCGATGACATACTTATTTACTCAAAGAATGATCAAAAGCACGAAGAACATTTGAGAAAAGTACTAGAAGTATTGAGGAAAGAAAAACTGTACGCTAAGTTTTCAAAGTGTGCATTTTGGTTGGAAGAAGTTCAATTCCTCGGTCACATAGTGAACAAAGAAGGTATTAAGGTGGATCCGGCAAAGATAGAAACTGTTGAAAAGTGGGAAACCCCGAAAACTCCGAAACGCATACGTCCGTTTTTAGGACTAGCTGGTTACTACAGAAGGTTCATCCAAGACTTTTCCAGAATAGCAAAACCCTTGACTGCATTAACGCATAAAGGGAAGAAATTTGAATGGAAGGATGAACAAGAGAAAGCGTTCCAGTTATTGAAGAAAAAGCTAACTACGGCACCTATATTGTCATTGCCTGAAGGGAATGATGATTTTGTGATTTATTGTGACACATCAAAGCAAGGTCTCGGTTGTGTATTAATGCAACGAACGAAGGTGATTGCTTATGCGTCTAGACAATTGAAGATTCACGAACAAAATTATACGACGCATGATTTGGAATTAGGCGCGATTATTTTTGCATTAAAGACTTGGAGGCACTACTTATATGGGGTACAAAGTATTATATATACCGACCACAAAAGTCTTCAACACATATTTAATCAGAAACAACTGAATATGAGGCAGCGTAGGTGGATTGAATTGTTGAATGATTACGACTTTGAGATTCGTTACCACCCGGGAAAGGCAAATGTGGTAGCCGACGCCTTGAGCAGGAAGGACAGAGAACCCATTCGAGTAAAATCTATGAATATAATGATTCACAATAACCTTACTACTCAAATAAAGGAGGCGCAACAAGGAGTTTTAAAAGAGGGAAATTTAAAGGATGAAATACCCAAAGGATCGGAGAAGCATCTTAATATTCGGGAAGACGGAACCCGGTATAGGGCTGAAAGGATTTGGGTACCAAAATTTGGAGATATGAGAGAAATGGTACTTAGAGAAGCTCATAAAACCAGATACTCAATACATCCTGGAACGGGGAAGATGTACAAGGATCTCAAGAAACATTTTTGGTGGCCGGGTGTGAAAGCCGATGTTGCTAAATATGTAGGAGAATGTTTGACGTGTTCTAAGGTCAAAGCTGAGCATCAGAAACCATCAGGTCTACTTCAACAACCCAAAATCCCGGAATGAAAATGGGAAAACATTACCATGGATTTCATCACTAAATTGCCAAGGACTGCAAGTGGTTTTGATACTATTTGGGTAATAGCTGATCGTCTCACCAAATCAGCACACTTCCTGCCAATAAGAGAAGATGACAAGATGGAGAAGTTAGCACGACTGTATTTGAAGGAAGTCGTCTCCAGACATGGAATACCAATCGCTATTATCTCTGATAGGGATGGCAGATTTATTTCAAGATTCTGGCAGACATTACAGCAAGCATTAGGAACTCGTCTAGACATGAGTACTGCCTATCATCCACAAACTGATGGGCAGAGTGAAAGGACGATACAAACGCTTGAAGACATGCTACGAGCATGTGTTATTGATTTAGGAAACAGTTGGGATCGACATCTACCGTTAGCAGAATTTTCCTACAACAACAGCTATCATTCAAGTATTGAGATGGCGCCATTTGAAGCACTTTATGGTAGAAAGTGTAGGTCTCTAATTTGTTGGAGTGAAGTGGGGGATAGACAGATTACGGGTCCGTAGATAATACAAGAAACTACCGAGAAGATCATCCAAATTCAACAACGGTTGAAAACCACCCAAAGTCGACAAAAGAGCTACGCTGACATTAAAAGAAAAGATATAGAATTTGAAATTGGAGAGATGGTCATGCTTAAAGTTGCACCTTGGAAAGGCGTTGTTCGATTTGGTAAACGAGGGAAATTAAATCCAAGGTATATTGGACCATTCAAGATTATTGATCGTATCGGACCAGTAGCTTACCGACTTGAGTTACCTCAACAACTCGCGACTATACATAACACTTTCCACGTCTCGAATTTGAAGAAATGTTTTGCTAAAGAAGATCTCACTATTCCGTTAGATGAAATCCAAATCAACAAAAAACTTCAATTTATCGAAGAACCCGTCGAAATAATGGATCGTGAGGTTAAAAGACTTAAGCAAAACAAGATACCAATTGTTAAGGTTCGATGGAATGCTCGTAGAGGACCCGAGTTCACCTAGGAATGAGAAGATTAGATGAAGAATAAATACCCGCATTTATTTCCAGAAGATACGTCAACACCTCCAAATGCTTAAACTTTCGGGACGAAATTTATTTAACGGGTAGGTACTGTAGTGACCCGAACTTTTCAATGTTTATATATATATTAAATGAAATTGTTATTTTACATGATTAAGTGTTTCCAACATGTTAAGCAATCAAACTTGTTAAGACTTGATTAATTGAAATAGGTTTCATATAGACAATTGACCACCCAAGTTGACCGGTGATTCACGAACGTTAAAACTTGTAAAAACTATACAATGACATATATATTGTTATATATATAGTTAACATGATATTATGATAAGTAAACATATCATTAAGTATATTAACAATGAACTACATATGTAAAAACAAGACTACTAACTTAATGATTTTGAAACGAGACATATATGTAACGATTATCGTTGTAACGACATTTAATGTATATATATCATATTAAGAGATATTCGTACATCATAATATCATGATAATATAATAATTTAAAATCTATTTTAATATTATAAACATTGGGTTAACAACATTTAACAAGATCGTTAACCTAAAGGTTTCAAAACAACACTTACATGTAACGACTAACGATGACTTAACGACTCAGTTAAAATGTATATACATGTAGTGTTTTAATATGTATTTATACACTTTTGAAAGACTTTAAGACACTTATCAAAATACTTCTACTTAACAAAAATGCTTACAATTACATCCTCGTTCAGTTTCATCAACAATTCTACTAGTATGCACCCGTATTTGTACTCGTACAATACACAGCTTTTAGATGTATGTACTATTGGTATATACACTCAAATGATCAGCTCTTAGCAGCCCATGTGAGTCACCTAACACATGTGGGAACCATCATTTGGCAACTAGCATGAAATATCTCATAAAATTACAAAAATATGAGTAATCATTCATGACTTATTTACATGAAAACAAAATTACATATCCTTTATATCTAATCCATACACCAACGACCAAAAACACCTAAAAATACTTTAATTCTTCAATTTTCTTCATCTAATTGATCTCTCTCAAGTTCTATCTTCAAGTTCTAAGTGTTCTTCATAAATTCCAAAAGTTCTAGTTTCATAAAATCAAGAATACTTCCAAGATTGCAAGTTTACTTCCAAATTTTTCTAAATCCATTCCAAGTAATCATCCAAGATCAAGAAACCTTTGTTACTTATAGTAGGTTATCTTTCTAATACAGGGTAATAATCATATTCAAACTTTAATTCAATTTCTATAACTATAACAATCTTATTTCGAGTGGAAATCTTACTTGAAATTGTTTTCGTGTCATGATTCTGCTTCAAGAACTTTCAAGCCATCCAAGGATCCTTTGAAGCTAGATCTATTTTTCTCATTTCCAGTAGGTTTATCCAAGGAACTTGAGGTAGTAATGATGTTCATAACATCATTCGATTCATACATAAAAAGCTGTCTTATTCAACGTTATAAACTTGTAATCACTAGAACATAGTTTAGTTAATTCTAAACTTGTTCGCAAATAAAGTTAATCCTTCTAAATAGACTTTTAAAATCAACTAAACACATGTTATATATCTATATGATATGCTAACTTAATGATTTAAAACCCGGAAACACGATAAACACCATAAAACTGGATATACGCCGTCGTAGTAAAACCAGGGGCTGTTTTGGTTGGGATAATTAAAAGCTAAGAAGAACTTTGATTTAAAAGCTATACTTCTGGAAAAATGATTTTTCTTATGAACATGAAACTATATCCAAAAATCATGGTTAAACTCAAAGTAAAAGTATGTTTTTCAAAATGGTCATCAAGATGTCGTTCTTTCGACAGAAATGACTACCTCTTTTAAAAATGACTTGTAACTTGTATTTCAGACTATAAACTTATACTTTTTCTATTTAGATTCATAAAGTTAAGTTCAATACGAAACCGTAGCCACTGGAATCACTCAAAACGGATAAGAAACGAAGAAATGGCGAGTAAAACAAGATTGATAAAAACTACTCATTTTACCTACGTGAAAGTTAGTAATAAATCTATTCCAACCATAACCTAATCAACTTATATTGTATATTATGTAATCTTGAGATACCATAGACACGTATACAAGCCCCATCCAAATTAGGGAACAGACACCCTAATTGACGCGAATCCTAAAGATAGATCTATTGGGCCCAACAAGCCCCATCCAAAGTACCGGATGCTTTAGTACTTCAAAATTTATATCATATCCGAAGGGTGTCCCAGAATGATGGGGATATTCTTATATATGCATCTTGTTAATGTCGGTTACCAGGTGTTCACCATATGAATGATTTTTATCTCTATGTATGGGATGTGTATTGAAATATGAAATCTTGTGGTCTATTGTTACGATTTGATATATATAGGTTAAACCTATAACTCACCAACATTTTTGTTGACGTTTAAAGCTTGTTTATTCTCAGGTGAATACTAAGAGCTTCCGCTGTTGCATTGTAAAATAAGGACAAGATTTCGAGTCTATGTTTGTATGATATTGTGTAAAAACTGCATTCAAGAAACTGATTTCGATGTAACATATTTGTATTGTAAACCATTATGTAATGGTCGTGTGTAAACATGATATTTTAGATTATCATTATTTGATAATCTACGTAAAGCTTTTTAAACCTTTATTTATGAAATAAAGGTTATGGTTTGTTTTAAAAATGAATGCAGTCTTTGAAAACGTCTCATATAGAGGTCAAAACCTCGCAACGAAATCAATTAATATGGAACGTTTTTAATCAATAAGAACAGGACATTTCAACTACCAACCGAGTATGTAAAGCCAGTGGTGGCACCATACAGACCACCCATCCCGTTTCCAAGAAAAGGAGTTGAGTATGAGCAAGCAATAGGTAATAAAGTTTGTGATACCTCTGGAAAGAACAAGAAGAAAAATAAGAAAGTGCAAGAAACAAAAACCATAGAAGTAAACCCGGTGAAGACAGTTCCACCAAAACCTCCACCCAGGGTGGGTGATCCGGGTGAATTTATTATTCCTTGTCTACTTAGTGATTGTGTCATGTATGATGCACTAGCAGATTTAGGTGCAAGTGTGAGTGTTATGCCTCTTTCATTATATAAGAGATTAGGAGTAGGTGAGTTAAGTCCAATAGAAATAAATGTTCGACTCTTTGATCAAACCATTAAGCACCCAGTTGGAATTGCTGACAACCTACCCGTTCAAGTAGGTAATTTAACCTTTCTAGTCGAATTTATTGTCACTGATATAGAAGAGGATTCAAACATTCCTCTAATTTTAGGTCGACCATTCTTAGTGTCCACCGGGGCGTTATTTGATGTAAGAAAAGGTAGAATGACACTTAGTGATGATGAAAAATTGATCACCTTTGTGATTCGAAAGTCTAAATCTCCACCAACCAAAACCGTTGAATCAACAAAAATGATTGGTAAGAATCATGTTGTTTTACCAACTCCAACGGTAGTGCTTAGCAATAATAAAATGCCTAAGTGTGGGGAAAATGAAGTAACACCTAATGATGACTTGATAACAAAGAACCCCGTTGTTGATACAAAGTTAAATGACTCCGTTATTAACAGTTCAATAAAGAAACTTATTAAACAGATTCGCGATGCTAGAACTAAGGGGAACTTTAAGTTATGTAATCGGTTAGTATCCAATCTATCGTCTAAAGAAAAGGCGAAACTAGTTGAATTTGTGGATATTACACATGAATCCGACCAATGGCTTAAAGCAAAAGTCACAGATACGCAAGTTGATTATGGTCCAAAAGAAATTGACGATGAAGTTAATCACAATTTCGACACCACAGCTACCTAAGTATGGGGAGATTCAAATGTTCTAAAAGGAAAACGCTGTCTAGAGTTAGTTGTTCTGTTCTCGTGTAGTTCTGAGAATGGAATCCGGTTGGTCTTTTTCACTAGCAGACACTAAAGAACTAGTTTTCTTCCCCCATTCTGAATTTTTGTTTTATAGGTTTTGTATGAAATTAATACGCTTTTTCAATTTAAGTTTTGTGTGACTTTAAAAACAAAATTTACTTTATTTCATTAAGTTTAAAAAATGATTTCTAAAATTCATCGTAAGTTGAAGACTAGGTCATGGAACCGAAATTGCTTTACCCGAGGGCGGGGCGACAAATTTTGTTATCATTATTTTTAATATTATTGATCTAAAGTATACCAAAAAAAAAAAAAAAAAAAAAAAAACCCAAAAATCTTTTCTTTTAAAACAATCGCTTTAAAAATGACAAATTTTAAATTTTGTCGAGGAACGGACTAGGTAAACATACTGAAACTACCTAAAGTAAAAGGAAACAAAATTTTAAAAATCATTCAATTAAATTGTTTTAATGAATAAAGGTTTTATAAATAAATATATATATATATATATATATATATATATATATATATATATATATATATATATATATATATATATATATATATATATATATATATATATATATATATATATATATATAATATATATATGTTTATATTTTATCCTATGTACAAAACAGGGTAAAACAGCGCATTTTCAAAGACTGACATTAAAGTTCAGCAAAAGCTACTAATTTTGACGACAAGACGCAAAATATCAAAGGTGATATAAAATAATATGTTGCAAACTCGGTATTTTTAATCACTTTTCTACGCTAATCACCCTCATGAATTTATAATTATTGTCTAATTTCATGCAAATGAGGGTATTGCATGATCTCAAGTGTGGGGAAGGGTTATAAATTCTCTCGGGTTTACACTTAGTTTAATTGCCAAATTTTGTGAAAATTGAAAAAATTTTTAACTAAATGAATTCAAAATCATGTTTATACATATTTATGAACGATAAAACTAGGTGTTAATACCGAAATTATTGTTACTTTGGAGAGAACATAAATGGAGAAACAACCCAAAACACTTGAATTCTTTTAAAATGGAATAGAAGAGAATAAAAAGGCAAAGAAAAAAATAAATAAAATCCAAGTGTGGGAAGAATTTACCAAGTTCTTTAAAACACATATCACATATTTTTGTACAAGATTATTGCAGGTACTTTTGCTTGAGACTAAACTAATCAGTTTTACCCGATTTACTGTAATATATTTGAAAGAAAGATGGATCTACACGATGAATCAATTCCATCATTAAAAGGAAGTAAAGTCTTCCGAAAAAGACACGCGCTTCTTGATTTAGGTCAAGAAGTTGTCGTCCAGACCAGCTGTAGGTTGATGAAAAATCTAGAAAAGTCATCTCTAAAATCAGCAGGAAATCCACGGACCTCAGCATCAAACAGGGTCATCATGTGGTCAGACTTATCCTAACCATGAGAGGATCTGTCTCGTAAAATGGGGAGGGCGCCGTGCAAATTAGCTTGATAAGACTAATGAATCAGACCCCCAGAAAGGATAATCTCCTTAAAAATTAAAAAATCAGCATTTAAGCCTGATATTACTCAATCCTTGAGATTGACTTTAAAGATTGAGAATTACAAACTCATGGAATTTGATGATATCTAAACTCGAGCTTGAACGAGAAAATATTTTGATCAAATTAAAACCGATTTGTTTTCTAAAAACCTATTTTCAATGCGTTCATTACCATTGAACGTAAAATCCTAGGAATTCACCCGAAATTCATTAGGTCACATGAACCAAATCGGTGTCAACCGTAAGAACGGTGGTTGCATAGCATGGTCGAAGACAGGACCTTGTGCCAGACCGAAAAATTATAGGGTGATCTTTACTATTGCTCCTACAAAAGATAGTAATTGCATCCGACACGTTGTAGACCATGAACAAAAGCATGTCATTAGACATTGCCTTAACAGTTGCTTGTTCAACGCTTTCCTTTACAACCGGACGGTAGTTTACCGAAAGGTAATATACGGAGTAAGTATACTGGACGTGTTGCTTTCCCAATACAAGGTTAGCAAGTGGGTGACACAAAACCATAAGTTTTGAGCTAAAATTTTAGTATAGTGGTAAGTATTCCCGCCTGTCACGCGGGTGACCCGGGTTCGATCCTCGGCAACGGCGCCAAAAATACTTGATGTGCGTAGAGGTGTGTACAAATTAGTTATATTTTTACAAGGAAATACTATTAAATACGATACAATTTTACACAAGTTATTTATTTATTTATAGAGTGGAAATACCTAAACCTTGCTACAACACTTATAGGTAATGTACCTAATCGTACAGTAGTGTATTTTTTAGTAAGTCCGGTTCGTCCACAGGGAACTCGCCAAGTTTAACGCTATATTTTTAAAACTATATTTGTATAAATATAAATATAAATATAAGTAGTATTATTATTATAAAAGGGAGTTTTTACCATTTAATGACCGGTTTGTCGATTTTAAAACTTAAGTCGCAGTTAAAACCTAATGTAAAATATTAAAAATAAATATAACTTAATTTTAAGCGTAAAGTAAATAACGATAATGAAATTGCGATAAATAAAAGTGCGATAAATAAAATGCCGATAAATAAAATTGCGATAATTAAAAAATACGATAATTAAAATGACAATAAATTAAAGTGCGATAATTAAAAGTGCAATTAAATATGAAATAAAGGAATTATGCTTATTTAAACTTCCGTAATCATGATGTTGGACGTGTTGATTTTAGTTTATTACCATGGGTTAATTGTCCTTTGTCCTGGATTATTCAATATGTCCATCTGGTTTTTGTCCATATCAGTCCATCAGTCATAAATATAAAGTGCGAGTGTCCTCGTCAAATTATTCTTATACCCGAAGTCAAATATTCCAACTAATTGGGGTCTTAAACTATAATTACACCAAGTGTCCTTGTATGTAATTCACCCCTGTTTTAATAAGTCCATTAACTATTAATCCATTCCCGTGTCCGGTTAAATGAACGATTATTAGTACTTATAAATATCCCGCTCATCGTGTCCGATCGAGTGTATATGGTTATTTATAGGTACGTCCAATTGTAAATCTTTATATTAAATTAACAAACTATCATTTAATTAAACAAATATAAAGCCCATTAATAGTCCATCGTCTAATTTCCACAAGTGTCGTTCTTTTGTCCAAACCCCAATTATGGTACAAAGCCCAATTACCCCGTCTTTAATATTTTAGACCAACATCACGATTACTTCGGCTTAAATAAGCATAATAATAACTTAGCTACGAGACATTAATTTAAAAAGGTTGAACATAACTTACAATGATTAATAATAGCGTAGCGTTACACGGACAGAATTTCGACTTACACCCTTACAACATTCGCTAACATACCCTTATTATTAAAATTAAAATTAAAATTAAAATTAAAATTATATATATATATATATATATATATATATATATATATACGTTTGAGAGAAAGGAAAGAAAAAGATGTACCAAACTCGGCTGAAACTTTGCAATTTATAACACTTGGCCTGACTTTTGGCCCCATGCGATCGCATGGCCCTCTGATCCAGCTCACATAATTTTGTTTTCTTGTTTGCCGACGGTTTTAATATATAATATAATATATATATATATAATTTTAAGAATTAATTATATATTATATTATATTCATGTGCATAGTTGACTTGTAATTTTTAGTCCGTTGCGTCGAGCATTGAGAGTTGACTCTGGTCCCGGTTCCGGATTTTCGAACGTCCTTGCGTACAATTTAATATCTTGTACTTTGCGTTTTGCGACTTGTACTCATGTAATATCTAGACGTTTCTCATCAATAATTTGAACCACTTGGATTGTACTTTGTACTTTTAAGCTTTTTGGCCGTTTGCGTCTTCAATTCGTCGAATCTGTCTTTTGTCTTCACCTTTTATTATTTAAATGAATATCACTTGTAAATAGAACAATTGCAACTAAAAGCTTGTCTTTCTTGAGGGATAATGCTATGAAATATATGTTTGTTTTTAGCATTATCAAACACCGTAAAACTGGACATACGCCGTCGTAGTAAAACCGGGGGCTGTTTTGGGTTAGATAATTAAAAACTATGATAAACTTTAATTTAAAAGTTTCCCTTCTGGGAAAATGATTTTTCTTATGAACGTGAAACTATATCCAAAAATCATGGTTAAACTCAAAGTGAAAGTATGTTTTTCAAAATGGTCATCAAGACGTCGTTCTTTCGACTGAAAATGACTACCTCTTACAAAAATAACTTGTAACCTGTATTTCCGACTATAAACTTATACTTTTTCTGTTTATTTTCATAAATTTCAGTTCATTATGAAACCATAGCAACTTGAATCACTCGAAACGGATTTAAAACGAAGAAGTTATGGGTAAAACAAAATTGGATATTTTTGCTTGTTGTAGCTACGTGAAATTTGTAACAAATCTATTCTAACCATAACTTAACTAACTCATATTGTATTATACATGTACTCTAACATATTATGTAATCTTGATAGACCATAGACACGCATACAATGTTTTGACATATCATATCGACGTCATCTATATATATTATTTAGAATAACCATAGATACTCTATATGCGGTAATGCTCGAGTTAACTTTACAGGGTTGAGGTTGATTCCAAAATAATATATATATTTTGAGTTGTGATCGAGTCTGAAACTTGTATACATTGGGTCGTGGATTGATTCGAGATAATATATATATTGATTTATTTCTGTACTACTAACTGTGGACAACTAATTGTGGGCTACTAATGTTGGGCTGTTAACTTAACAAATTTAAATCGTTAAAACGTAATAAAAATATTGTGAATATATTTCGATCATAATTTGATATATATATGTATATGTATATATTTGTTATAGGTTCGTGAATCGACTAGTGGCCAAGTCTTATTTTCGGCAAAGTAAAAATCTGTGAAAGTGAGTTATAGTCACATTTTTTAAAATCTAATATTTCTGGGATGAGAATACATGCAGTTTTATAAATGTTTTACGATATAGACACAAGTAATCGAAACTTCATTCTATGGTTGGATTATCTATATCTAATATACCCCTTTTAGCTTGGTAGCCTAAGAATTAGGGAACAATACCCCTAATTGACGCGAATCCTAAAGATAGATCTATGGGCCTAACAAACCCCATCCAAAGTACGGATGCTTTAGTACTTCGATTAATTATAATACAGACGAGAGGATTGTATTTTGGGGATATTCTATATGCATCTTGTTAATGTCGGTTACCAGGTGTTCACCATATGAATGATTTTTATCTCTATGCAGTTTGCGAAATGCCTGATATGAGATGGATGTTTATGAAAAAAAATGAAATCTTGTGGTCTATTATTACAATTTGATATATATATATATATATATATATATATATATATATATATATATATATATATATATATATATATATATAGATTAAACCTATAACTCACCAATATTTTGTTGACATTTTAAGCATGTTTATTCTCAGGTGATTATTAAGAGCTTCCGCTGTTGCATGCTAAATTAAGGACAAGAATTAAAGTCAGCATGCTTGTAAAATATTGTTTAAAAACTGCATTCGGAGATTTAAATCGATGTGTAATATTATTGTAAACCATTATGTAATGGTCATGTGTAAAACGTTATATTTTAGATTATCATTACTTGATAATCTACATTATGCTTTTAAACCTTTATCGATAAAATAAAGGTTATGGTTTGTTTTTAAAATCGAATGCAATCTTTGAAAAATGTCTCGTATAGAGGTCAAAACCTCGTAACGAAACCAATAAATATGAAACATTTATAATCGATATGAACGGGACATTTCACCAATGACAACATTTATTAGATATTAAATATCTATATATATATATATATTACAATCTAGTACTAATTATTAATAGGAATCATATATATACATATAGTTTCATAATAATATCATATACATGTTTATATATATATATATATATATATATATATATATATATATATATATATATATATATATATACATATATATATATATACATATATATACATATATATATGTACATATATATACATATATATATATATACATATATATACATATATATACATATATATACATATATATATATAATCATTTTAATTGTACTTAATTATTCTATTTATTAATTTTACATTTTTAATCCTAATTAACTAAAGTGTATTTTTATTTATGTAAAGTATTATAAATATATTTATAAATGTATTTATATATTTATTTACAGACAATAGTTCATGAATCATCGAGAGTAGTCAATGGTTAAATGAATCCATGTAAACAGTTCAAAAATTTTGAGACTCGGTTTAATAGACTTTGCTTATCGTGCCGAAATCATTATAAGATTAAGTTTAAATTTGGTCGGAAATTTTCGGGTCGTCACAGTACCTACCCGTTAAAGAAATTTCGTCCTCGAAATTTGATCGAGATCGTCATGGCTAACAATAAGAATGTTTTCCTGATGAATATGAGCTGATAAATAGAGTTTTATTACTGTTGAGTAATATGTATAAGTTAATTTGATTACTCGAAGCGTATGAGTGAAGCTATCATAAAAGACTGAAATGAGATAATAAAGATTTGTCTTAACCTCTGACGTAGTCAAGGCTGATTTCCGGAATTCCAGGGATTTAAAGATAATCTTTGAATCTATATAATATTTGATTCTTCGATAATTCAGGAAATTAGGATCTTTCTAATTAAATGCGGAGATCTGCCTTGGTTTCTTTATAAGATATTTCACTATAAATTAACTTCTTCCGTTCCATTAATTTTACCACTCCTATACTCAATTCCCAAATTCAAAAGATTGTGAAAATGCTTAATCCAGTTCTGGTCTTTGTCCTTATCCTGACTATCGCAACAATCATTCTCCTTTTCCAACTTCCACCGGAGGAATCTGTTTACTTTTACTTGACCCTTGGGGTTATAGTATTTTTAATTCTCCTGTGTCTTTATGTTGTGATAAACATTAATATCCACGGTTTGTAATTTATGTGTTGTTATCGGGCTTTATATTCTCCCTTATATTTCGGAGTTTCATACTTTTGTTTCCTCTTTTCGACTTTAAGTCAAGCGAATAATGGTCCAGAATTCATAGATATGAAATTCAAAATGAACATAGCTAACGTTCTAAGAAAGAAATGGTAATAGCACAATCTGACTTGTCAAATTACCAGAATTCAAGATAAAGATAGAATTATCAGGAAGATATGTTCTCGATATATTTGGAGATTAGGCAGAATGTAAGAGTCGTGTAACATGGCACATGATGTTGTTATGGTATGTGAATCATCACGTTCAATTAGAAACTCAGAATGACTTACTGTAATATAATCACGTTGATCAAGTGTCATTATATTATACTAACTCATGCTTCAGCTCCCAACACTACTTCAAAAATATTCATACTTTAAACTCGAATTTTTCAGAATTTAGAAACTAAAACAGTTTCCATTATGATGTAACACTGATATTGCGAAGAGATAAATGATTTCAGATAAGATTAGTTATGAAATTATTTTCAGAAATATCGAGGATATTTATAATAAAAGATACGATTATATCTTAGAATTTCTAATATCGATGGATGATGATGAATATTTGTCCGTAAAAGTGTGGAATCAGGTGCAAGGTATTCGTTAAAGATTTCATCAGAACAGAATCATTTGGATTCTTTGAAGGCAGGTTTAGTCCGTGTGATTTGTCCACAGCCTCCTTCATGGTTTGCTTAATCCTTTTTTTTAAGTACCAAATCTTCTCTTTTTCTGAGTTTTGCCAACACACTACTCTTTATCATCAAACTTTTTACTGTTAATGTCGTTTATAGTTTTTGCTGCTTCATCAGCATTTCGAGAACTATTCCGCAGTTCGGGGTGTTTTTCAGAAACTTCACATTCGAAGTATGTAAGTCCGTTATATGTACACATATAACTGTTGGCGTAGACATGCTGCGAGATTTCAAAATATTGATTGCTAATTCCCGATGATTCGTATGGAAATTCTCGTTACAAGATGCAAATGAATAAATGATGGGGTTTTGATAAATATAATGATTTTTTGGAAAAATCAAAGATCAGTGGAGTTGTTGGTAAGTTTATTGCTAATGTGGTGGAATATAAACGGTTCCCCGGTAACGATGGCAAAAGGGCAACATATATATCGAGGTTATAATAAGATGTTTCAACTGAAAATTCGAAGTTGACTTGCTGGAGCTGTGACAAAACTGGCTACTTTGAAAACGAATCGCAAAGTTATTTTTGCTAATAAATGCCAAAGAATCTGACGCGGATACGTGTTTAAACTTTTACTTTGGTTTCAAGAGTTTTTCAGGTACATAACTGTGGGTAACATATGGTTGGATCATCATCTCGATTGTTCATTATTTGAAGTGTCTTCAGGAATTTTGAAGGGTTTGAACACAGATTGTAATCGTTAATATACATATAATGTTCTAGGATTTTGAATAATACAAATATTTTCTGGGTTCTATGAATAGAAATGATGTTTTAGCACAGTTTTGAAGTCAAAGTATAGCTTTGAAATGTAAGAATCTAAGAGTGATGTCTTCTGTTAAATCTTGACTTAGATTTTGATTCGTCAAAATCAGAATATGTAATCAATTTTTGATGAGAATGGTTGTTTTGATTTTTATAAAAGAACGTATATTGTTGTGAGAGTAGTGAGTATAGTTGGTGATTATTGAATCAGATTCGAAGAATGTAACATATTAATTGTGAATTTATATATACCTTTCGTGTATTACCTACCCGTTTAAAAAAATTCACAGTTAATATTTTGTGCAAAAATTTTATTACAGTCTTTATGAAAATATATAAGTGTATATTTTCTTCAGATGTAGCATAGATTTAATGAGTTAATATTAAATTAAACTCATTTGATTTACGGTTGAAATTAGAATTGAATAATCCCTAAAACTTTAGAAATTACATAACTTTTACGAAGTATTTCTTCAATGAAATTGAAATTATGAATCAATACTTCGTTGTTGATTTGTAATGATGTCCACGGTGATTCTTGAACTGGCGAAGCTTGTGATATTATAGATGTTGTTGGTACTGACGGTGCTGGTGATATTGACGATACTGTTGATGCTGTTGGTAAAACGAGTCTAGCTTGTAAATCGTGCACCATTTTGGTCAGGGTTTCTACTCTACTGTCCCTGTTCACTCATCTGATTTGTAATCAGAATCAGAATAATCTCTAAGATTTTGGAGATAACATAATCACCGCAAAATCTTTCTTCAATGAAGTTATGAATCAATACTTAATCGTTGATTCTTATTAGTACTCCTTGGTATCTATGTAAAGACCCGTACTAATCCATAAGAACGAATACAATAACATATGATTACATTGCTAGGTATTTGACCTCTATATGATACATTTTACAAACATTGCATTCGTTTTAAAAGACAAACTTTCATTTCATCAAAAGTTGACAGGCATTCATACCCTTTCATAATATATCCAAACTATAAATGACTTAATAGTAATCATGTTGAACTCAACGACTCGAATGCAACGTCTTTTGAAATATGTCATGAATGACTCCAAGTAATATCTCTAAATGAGCAAAGGCAAAGCTGAAGATTTCTTTCAAACCTGAGAATAAACATGCTTTCAAGTGTCAACCAAAAGGTTGGTGAGTTCATTAGTTTATCATAAACATTCATTTTCATCATTTTAATAGACCACAAGATTTCATATATTTAATTGTACACGTAACGCGAGTACAAAATAATACACGTAACCCACGAATTAAAAATCATTCATATAGTGAACGCTTGATAACCGACTTAACTTTAATGCATAGAATATCCCCAAACAGAACCTCTCGTCTGTATAATATTAATAATCTCGAAGTACTAAAGCATCCGTACCCCGGATGAGACTTGTCGAGGTCCATAGATCTATCTTTAGAATTCGCGTCAATTAGGGGCCATACCCGTTTCCTAATTATTAGGTTACCAAGCTAAAAAGGGGTGATATTCGATTTCGATAATCCAACTATAGAATGTAGTTTTGATCACTTGTGTCTATTTCGTAAAACATTAATAAAAACAGCGCATGTATTCTCAATCACAAAAATATATAAAAATGGAGTAATGAAACTCACAATACTGTATTTCGTAGTAAAAATACATATGACGTCATTGAACAAGTGCAAGGTTGGCCTCGGATTCACAAACCTATATTAATTATATATATTTATATTCTGGTCAATATTTATCTAACAATTTAGGTCAAGTCATAGTGTACCACAATCCTAATGCTCGAGGCTACTATGCAAAAGTCAACAAAAGTGAATTTGACTCAAAATGATTTCCAAAATCTATACATGATTATTATATAACTAAAATATAGTCGTCTTATATATATTTAAATATATTTATCAGATTTACTTAACGTAAATAATAAAAGTTATTTTTTTAATAACAATTCATATTAAAATATATATATGATAAAAATATACTTTTATATATCTTAAGTAATAAAATTTATAAAGTTCATTTAATATCATAAAAATATAATGACAGTTATTATAAATGTAACTATATTACATAAAAAAATATCTTTGTATCATATATTTATTTGAAAAAATAATATTGATAGTAAAAGTAATAAGTAAAAGTTATATTATTTTGTAATAATAATTATTATCACTTTACTAAAAAAAATAACAATAATGATATTATGATAAAATGATAATTTTTATTAATAATAATACTAAAATGATAATAATAATGATATTTCATATTAACAATGATATTCCTATTAAAATAATAATTTTTTGTAAAAATGTTAGTTTTAATATTAATAATACTTTTAATAATAATAGTGATAAAAATAATGAAAAACGATAATTTTATCTAAATTAATATCTTACGATATTTTAAATTTCATCATGATACCCATACTCATTATATCCAAATCGATTCGTTTAATAGCTTTTAATCGTCTTTTATATCGCGTTCATATTAATGATAATAATAGTAATCATAATAAATAGGTGTTACTAATATTAGTTTTAATTATAATAATACTAATAATAATAAATATTATGATAATATTAATGATAATACTAATGACTATTTTAATGATAATAATAATAATAATAATAATAATACTAATTATAACTTTAACGATAATAACGATAGTAAAAGTAACAATTTTTAATGCTAATACCTTTTATTGATAATAATAATAATAATAATAATAATAATAATAATAATAATAATAATAATAATAATAATAATAATAATAATAATAATAATAATTAGATAAAAACTATAATGACGATAATAATAATCATTTTTTAATAATAATAATACAAAATTTCAATTGACTATAACTTTTAATCTGTTCATCGAAACCATTCGATATCTAAATGAAAAGTTCTTAATTTTTCGCTAGCTTTCCAACGACATGCATATCTTATGCCTTATCTCAACCGCATATGTAACTAGTTCATAATCTATCGTCAAATATTTAATGACAATATTAAATATACAAGCATGCATAATCCTATATACTCGAGCACTAGTCAGGGTTACACTAATAATATATAAAAGTTAAGTTATGAGTGCTCACGTATCAATATTGAGATTCAATATTGCAGGAAAGTACGTAGACGCAACGGAGACGATAAACACTAGGTTAACCTCATGAGCTACACCCCTGATCCATACCCATAACCTCCATAGCTATAACCCATAATTTTCTTAGCTCTATCCCACTAATAAAAACCATTTTGAAATCGCTCCTACGTACCCTTGTCGTAGTATTTTATGTATAATATTAATAATAATAATAATAATAATAATAATAATAATAATAATAATAATAATAATAATAATAATAATAATAATATTAATAATAATAATAATAATAATAATAATAATAATAATAATAATAATAATAATAATTTAAATAAAAATAGTATACGGAGTATATATCTTTAGATAGGGAGATATAGAGATATATGTGTGTGTTTTATATCCGAAGTTTAAACGCATTTTATAGTGATCTGACCAACCCAGCCATCCCATGCGATCACATGGGATGTGTATGGTTCAAGCATGTGATCGCATGATCATGTAAAACAGCTGGTATCCATTTTCATTTCTTACCGACACTCATTTTTAATTATATAATTATATTTATATATTAAATCTTTATAATTAATTATATATTATATTATATTTATGTGCAAAGTTAACTTGTAATTTTTGTTCCGATGACTCGTACGTTGTCGCTCGACTTATGTGCCGGTTCCGGTTTCTCGAACGCATTTTCGTACGCTTAGAAAACTGGCGTTTTACGTTTCGTGATGTGTACCTTTAATAAAAATATAGACTTAACTTACCAATAACTAAATCATTCGAGGTGTAACTTGTATGTTAGAGTGTTTTGGTCATTAGCTTTTATAAATCAACGCCTTGTTATATATATATATATATATATATATATATATATATATATATATACACACACACATACACACATATATATATATAATTGTATTATTTTAACTCAAAATGTTTTATAACTTAACTTAATATTAAATTTTTATTACATTGAAAAATATACATGGATATATATTCATTTAAAAATATAAATTTGAAATATTTATAATATATAGTTTTTCAGAACTTAATTATATTTCAAGGTTTAAAATCGTTTCGATATTATTATTTAGTAATACTCTTTTCTTTTTGAAATAATAAAAATATATATTTACAATTTGTAATACGAACTTTAATTATATTCTTTAAAATTCATAAACAAGTTGTCCTATCAAGTGTTTTAATAATAGAGTTCTTTTTTTAAACTGTAAACGTTTTTGTACGTTCGAAACTATATCAACTAAATATGAACATTTTGTTTTACAAAACTAAATATATATAAGAATTATCTTAAAAGATAAGTAAAATTATATGTACTGTTAATAAATTTCAAGTTTTTGAATTACCATTTGTTGATGAGATGTGAGATAAAGTCCAAAGGTTAAATGAATGTATGAAATCACTTTAGGATACAATGTCAATTTAATTATACGTCGGTATCCAACATCTAAACTATTCAAACTCCACATTCTTACCTTTACTTTAAGTAAAATTAAAACTAAAATAGTTATCTTATCAAAGTCACGAGGAAAATATTATAAAACCTGATTTGAGATTCAAATAGGAATCTCCACTACCTTTGCCTAGTTCCCGTTAATTGACACATTTGTTTTTACTTGTAAATCACTTTACCATTTTCCGAATATCGTTAAAAAGGAAAGATTTCTTAAATCATAGTGGACCTCTCAACAGAGGCTCGTAATCATAATTCAATGTATCTGATAATTCAATCTTTTGATATTATCTTTTAATTCTGTCAATAATTATTTTAAATATATTTTGAAACGAATACGTTCATGTAAAGTATTATACGTCTAATACTTTGTTACGTTTTCAAGTTATAATATATACACATATACATATATAATCATATCCATTTAATGGTTCGTGAATCGTCGAGAACAGGTGAAGGGTAATTGGTCATATGAACATACTTCAAAGTTTTTTTGAGATTTCAACATTACAGACTTTGCTTATCATGTCGGAAACATATAAATATCAAGTTTAAATTTGTTCAGAAATTACTGGGTCGTCACAGTACCTACCCGTTAAAGAAATTTCGTCCCCGAAATGTGATAGAGGTCGTCATGGCTAACAATTAGAATGTTATTATGACGATTATAGAGTTTTATCATGTTTAAGAAGTATGGATAAAATAATTCGATTACTCGAAGCGTATGAGTGAAGCTATCGTAAAAGAGTAAAATGAGTAGGTGTAAATTCGTCATATCTTTTGACGTAGATAGAATTGATTTCCAAGTTCAAGAGATTTGGAGAATATCTTCGTAATAAGATTTGATTCTTCGGTAATCAAGGAAGTTAAGATCTGTTTTAAATGCGATTATCTGTTTTGATTGTTCTGTTGAATATTTTTCTATAACTCCACCCCCATCGTTTCCTTACAACTCACACCTTCTATTCTTTCTCCCCCAATTCATACTTTAATATGCTCCATCCAGTTCTGATTCTTGATATACTCTTAACCTTCATATCTGTCATTCTTCTTTTTCATTTGCCGTCGGAAGAATCTATTTAATTCTACTATACTCTTGGTTTTATAGTGTTTTTAGTTCTCCCGTATATTTATGTTTCTATATGCATTGATATATACGGGTTGTAATTTCCAAGTTGTTGTTAGGTTTTATATCTTCCCTTATATTTCAAAGTCCCTGCTTCTGTCTTCTATAATCATTGTCATCCACAGTTAATGTTTTCTCTGATTTGCTGCGATTTATACTCCAATTTCTATTTTGGAGCTTCATTCTTTCTTTTCCTCTTCTTGCGATTAAGCACCGCATGTAATGATCCAGAATTTGTAGATATGAATTTTGGAATGAACATAGTTAATGTTCTAAGAAGGAAATCGTAATGGCGCGACGTTGATTTGTTAAATTACCAAAATACCTCGGAAAAGACCGAACCATCAAGAAAATATTTTTCTTGATATTTTTATAGATTAAATAGAATATAAGAGTCGTGTAACATGGCACATAATGACATTATGATCTGTGAATCATCACGTACCATTTAAAAACTCAGCATAACTTACTGTAATATAATAACGTTGATCAAGTGTCATTATATTATACTAACTCATGCTTCAGTTCCCAATACTACTTCAAAACATTCATAATTTAGACTCTACGGTTTCAGAATTTAGAAACTAAAATAGTTTCTTTTATAATGTAACACAGATAGCGCGAATAGGTAAATGATTTTAGATAAGAATAATTATGAAAATATCTTCAGAAATACGGAGGATATTTATAATGAAAGATACGATAATATCTTAGAATTTCTAATATCAGAGGATGATGAAGGATATTGTCCGCAGGGGTTTAGAGTCAGAAGCAAGGTATTCGTTAATGACTTCAGTAGATACTGAATCATTTGGAATCTTTGAAGGCAGGTTTAGTCTTTGTGATTTATCCACAGCCTCTTTCATACTTTGCTCAATCCATTTTCCAGTTCCAAAGCTTCTCTTTTTCTGAGCTTTGCTAAAACACTATTCTTTATCATCAAACTTTTTACTGTTAAGATCGTTTACAGTTTTTGCTGCTTCATTTTTCCAATTTCGAAGAACAAGTTCTTAGTCTGGGGTGTTTTTCAGAAACTTCACATTCGAGGTATGTAACTCTTGGAGGTAGACGTTATATGTATATATGATGTGTGCGAGGTGAGGTATGAAATAGTTATTATTTTTACTGCGAAATACTATTAAATACGATACAATTTTACACAAGTTATTTATTTATTTATAGAGTGGATATACCTAAACCTTGCTGCAACACTTATAGGAAGTGTACCTAATCGTAAAGTAGTGTAGTTTTTAGTAAGTCCGGTTCGTTCCACAGGGAGCTAGCGATTACGTACTATATTTTTAGCAACTACATTTATATAAAATATATATAATTATATATAGTAATAATAATATATAAAAGTGGCTTTTTACCGTTTAATGACCGGTTTGTCGATTTTAAATAAAATGTAAAGATAAATGATGATAATATAAATGACAGAATTTAAATTGCGATAAAGTAAATTGCAGTAATTAAAATGACAGTAAATAAAGGTATGATGAAATATGAAATAAAAGTATTATGCTTATTTAAACTTCCGTAATCATGATGTTTGACGTTTTGATTTTAATTAATTGTTACTCGGGTTAATTGTCCTTTGTCCTGGTTTATTTGATACCTATCTGGTTTTTGTCCATAATAGTCCATCGGTCATAATTATAAAATGCTCGTCAAATTAACCTTATTCCTGAAGTCAAATATTCCAACTAATTAGGGATTCGAACTGTAACAAGGTTTTAATACTTTGTTAATAATTACACCAGGTTATCGACTGTGCGTAATTCAAGGTTTTAATATTCTGTTAACAATTACACCAATTATCCTTGTATGTAATCCACCCCTGTTTTAATGAGATATGAATATTAATTTACCCACTTGATCAGAATGAATAATCAATTACCCAATCCGAATAATTTATTAAATGATCGTAAAAGATGTCGTATAAACGTCTCTAAATAGAACATACATAATCATTTTAATAATTATTAGATTAACTAATTTGAAGATAGGTTCGATAGGTTCCAATGAGTTGTCATTCGATTAGACAATACCCCCTACCTATTAATAGTCAATAGTCCAATGTTCACAAGTGTTGGTCTTTTGTCCAAACCTTAATTATGGTACAAAATCCAATAACCCCGTCTTAATATTTTAGCCCAACATCACGATTACTTCAATTTAAATAAGCATAATAATAACTTAGCTACGATACATTAATTTAAAAAGGTAGAACATAGCTTACAGTGGTGATTAATCGCGTAGCATTGCACGGACAGAATTTCTACTTAAAACCCGTAAAACATTCTTAAAATAACGTTATTATTATTAACTTAAAATTATATATATATATATATATATATATATATATATATATATATATATATATATATATATATATATATATATATATATATATATATATATATATATATATATATATATATATATATATATATATTGAAGAGAGTAAGAGATTGAATTCTCTTGTACATAACTCGTCCGAAAAACTGACTTTTTATAGAACTTGGCCTGCTACAGTAACTCATGTGGTCGCATGAGTTTTGTGCCTTCTGGCCATGCGATCGCATGGCTGTCATTTCCTGGTCACATACTTTTTGGCTCCTAGCTTGTCGACATATTTATTTAATATATATAATATATATATAATTATATATATTATATTATATTCATGTGCATAGTTGATTTGTAATTTTAGCTCCGTTGCGTCGCGTGTTGATAGTTGGCTCAGGTCCCGGTTCCGAATTTTTGAACATCCTTTCGTACGATTTAATATCTTGTACTTTGCGTTTTACTGCTTGTACTCTTATCATTTTTGGACGTTTCTCATCAATAAATTGAACCACTTGAATTATATCTTGTACATTTGAGCTTTTTGGTCATTTGCGTCTTCAAATCATCATTTTCTTCTTTTGTCTTCCCACTTATTTATTTAAACGAATATTACATAAAAATAGAACAATTGCAACTAAAAGCTTTACATATTGGAAGGATATTGTGCCTAAATATATGTTCATATGGAGCACTATCAAATATTTCCACACTTGAGCGTTGCTTGTCCTCAAGCAATACATAACTTGAAATAAAATCACACTTCACTCGAATCACTTTTTTATTCTCACATTTTATACATCAGTGATTTTGATACAGTGGTATAAACAATGATAGTAACGATGTGGTTTACAGTCTCACATGACTATAAAAATTTAGATCCTTTAAGGAAATTAGATCTTTATGAAAACATTTGATATTTTAAAAATTCATTCTATATTTTATCCTAGATATGTTTTCCGGAATAAACCTTCACCGGTGTTTGCAAATTGTTTTTGTGGGTTTGGTGGGTTTCAGATTTGAAAATTTTAGCTCAAAACTTATGGTTTTGTGTCACCCACTTGCTAACCTTGTATTGGGAAAGCAACACGTCCAGTATACTTGCTCCGTATATTACCTTTCGGTAATCTACCATCCGGTTGTAAAGGAAAGCATTGAACAAGCAACTGTTAAGGCAATGTCTAATGACATGCAGATATTCATGGTCCACAACGTGTCGAATGCAATTACTATCCTTTGTAGGAGAAATAGTAAAGATCACCCTATAATTTTTCGGTCTGGCACAAGGTCCTGTCTTCGACCATGCTATTCAACCACCGTTCTTACGGTTGATACCTGATTTGGTTCAGGTGACCTAATGAATTCCAGGTGAATTCTTAGGATTTTACGTTCAATGGTAATGAATGCATTGAAAATAGGTTTTCAGAAAACAAATCAGTTTGTAATTTTGATCAAAATATTTTCTCGTTCAAGCTCGAGTTTAGATATCATCGAATTCCATGAGTTTGTAATTCTCAATCTTTAAGGTCAATCTCAAGGATTGAGTAATATCTGGCTTAAATGCTGATTTTTAATCTTTTAGGAGATTATCCTTTCTGGGGGTCTGATTCATTAGTCTTATCAAGCTAATTTGCACGGCGCTCTCCCCATTTTACGAGACAGATCCTCTCATGGTTAGGATAAGTCTGACCACTTGGCTACCCTGTTTGATGCTGAGGTCCGTGGATTTCCAGCTGATTTTTGAGAAAACTTTTCAAGGTTTTTCGTAGACTCTACAACTTGTCTGGACGACAACTTCCTGACCTAAATCAAGAAGCGCGTGTCTTTTTTCGGAATACTTTACTTCCTTTTAATGATGGAATTGATTCATCGTGCAGATCCATCTTTCTTTCAAATATATTATAGTAAATCGGGTAAAACTGATTAGTTTAGTCCAAAGCAAAAGTACCTGCAATAATCTTGTACAAATATGTGATATATGTTTTGAAGAACTTGGTAAATTCTTCCCACACTTAACTTTTATTTATATTTTTCTTTTACATTTTAAATGAATTCAAGCTTTTTGGATTGTTTCTCAATTTATGTCCTAGTTTTATCGTTTATAAATATGTATAAACACCTAGTTTTATCGTTCATAAATATGTATAAACATGATTTTGAATTCATTTAGTGGAATATTTTTCAAATTTTCACAAAATTTGGCAATTAAAAAATTTGGAAATTAAACTAAGTGTAAACCCGAGAGAATTTATAACCCTTCCCCACACTTGAGATCATGCAATGCCCTCATTTGCATGAAATTAGACTATAATTATAAATTCATGAGGGTGATTAGTGTAGAAAAGTGATTAAAAATACTGAGTTTGCAACATATTATTTTATATCACATTTGATATTTTGCGTCTTGTCGTCAAAATTAGTAGCTTTTGCTGAACTTAATGTCAGTCTTTGAAAGTGCGATGTTTTAGCCTGTTTTGTATATAATATAAACTACAAACATATATATATATATATATATATATATATATATATATATATATATATATATATATATATATATATATATATATATATATATATATTTAAAACCTTTATTTATTAAAATAATTTAAATGAATAATTTTTTTTTAAAATTTTGTTTCCTTTTACTTTAGGTAGTTTCGGTACGTTTATCTAGTCCGTCCCTCGACAAAATTTAAAATTTTTCGTTTTTAAAGCGATTGTTTTAAAAGCAAAGATTTTTGGGTTTTTTAAATTTTTTGGTATACTTTAGATCAATAAAATTAAAAATAATGATAATAAAATTTGTCGCCCCGCCCTCGGGTAAAGCAATTTCGGTTCCATGACCTAGTCTTCAACTTACGACGAATTTTAGAAATCATTTTTTAAACTTAATGAAATAAAGTAAATTTTTGTTTTTTAAAATCACACAAAAATTAAATTTAAGAATGCATATAAATTTCATACAAAAACTACAAAACATAAATTCAGAATGGGGGGAGAAAACTAGTTCTTTAGTGTCTGCTAGTGAAAAAGACCAACCAGATTTCATTCTCGGAACTACACGAGAACAGAACAAATAACTCTAGACATCATTTTTTTTAGAACATTTGAATCTCCCCACACTTAGGTAGTTGTGATGTATAAATTGTGATTAACTTCATTGTCAATTTCTTTTGGACCATAATCAACTTGCATATCTGTGACTTTTGCTTTAAGCCATTGATCGGATTCCTGTGTAATATCCACAAATTCAACTAGTTTCGCCTTTTCTTTAGGCGATAGATTGGATACTAACCGGTTACATAACTTAAAGTTCCCCTTGGTTCTAGCATCGCGAATCCGTTTAATAAGTTTCTTCATTGAACTGTTAATAACGGAGTCATTTAATTTCGTATCAACAACGGGGTTCTTTATTATCAAGTCATCATTAGGTGTTACTTCATCTTCCCCACACTTAGGCGTTTTATTATTGTTAAGCATAACCGTTGGAGTTGGTAAAACAATATGCTTCTTAACAATCGTTTTTGTTGGTTCAACGATTTTGGTTGGTGGAGATTTAGACTTTTGACTCATAAAGGTAATCAATTTTTCACCATCACTAAGTGTCATTCTACCCTCTCTTACATCAAATAACGCCCCGGTGGACGCTAAGAATGGTCGACCTAAAATTAGAGGAATGTTTGAGGCCTCTTCTATGTCAATGACAATAAATTCGACTAGAAAGGTTAAATTACCCAATTGAACGGGTAGGTTGTCAGCAATTCCAACTGGGTGCCTAATGGTTTGATCAAAGAGTCGAACACTCATCTCCGTTGGACTTAACTCACCTACTCCTAATCTCTTATATAATGAAAGAGGTATAACACTCACACTCACACCTAAATCTGCTAGTGCATCATACATGACACAATCACTAAGTAGACAAGGAACAATAAATTCACCCGGATCACCCAACCTTGGTGGAGGTTTTGGTGGAACTGTCTTCACCGGGTTTATCTTTACGATTTTTGTTTCTTGTACTTTCTTATTCTTCTTCTTCTTTCCAGAGGTATCACAAACTTTATTACCTATTACTTGCTCATACTCAACTCCTTTTCTTGGAAACGGGATGGGTGGTCTGTATGGTGCCACCACTAGCTTTACATATTCGGGTGGTGGTGGTGGTGTAACTTCTTCATTGTTACTCGCATCTAAAACCTTCCCATCTTCTGGAGCTGGTTTTTCAGAATTTGTTGACACCATATTAACATTCTCATTTCGAGGATTTACTTCAGTATTACTCGGTAGCTTTCCTTGTTCCCTCTCACTCATCATGCTAGTAAGAGTACCAACGTGTTTTTCTAGATTCAAAATGGAAGCTTGTTGAGTTCTTAATGACTGATCAAACCTCTCATTTGTTTGGGTTTGAGATGTAATAAATTGTGTTTGAGATTCCATTAGCTTTGCCATCATTTTTTCCAGATTTGGCTTTTTCTCTTCGGTTTATTGTGGTGGTTTATATAAGCTAGGTCTTTATTGATTGAAAGTGTTGTTTTGAGTTGGTTGGTTATTCGGACCTTGTTGGTTGTACGAGTTATTGTTAGGTCCATTTGGATTGTAAAGAATGTTTTGATTTCGATTGAAGTTTGGACTTGGCGATTGATAATTATTTTGATAATTATTTCCCGGCCTTTGGTTTATGTAGGAAACATTCTCACGTTGTTCCATCGTTTGTTTGATGTGACAATCTTTCGTTAAGTGTGGTCCACCGCATTGCTCACAACTGATTCGTATTGCGTGAATATCTTTATTCATCTTTTCCATTCGTCTTTCGAAAGCATCTATTTTTGCGGAAACGGAATCAAAGTCATGGCTAGAATCGGCTCTAGCTGCTTTAGATGAACGAAAGATATCTTTTTCTTGGTACCACTCATGTGAGTGGGAGGCTGTGTTATCAATAATTTTGTGAGCTTGAGTTGCGGTTTTCTTCATAATGGAACCACCAGCTGTTATGTTGATGTCTTTTCGTGTAGCAACGTCGACACCTTGGTAGAATATTTGTACTATTTGATAACTATCTAAACCGTGTTGAGGACATCATATAGAGTTTCAAATCTTGTCCACGCCTCATATAGAGTTTCATTTGGCTTTTGTGTGAACGTAACTATTTCTCCTTGAAGTCTCACGGCTTTAGATGCCGAAAAGAATAGTTTAAGAAAATTTTCAACTAAAACGTCCCATGTATCAATCGTCCCTTCAGGTAACGATTCTAACCAATCTTTGGCTTCTCCTTTTAAAGTCCAGGGAAATAATATGAGATAGATTTGTTCATCCTCCACTTCTCGGATTTTAAATAGAGTACAGATCCTATTAAAGGTTCGAAGATGTTCGTTTGGATCTTCTTTTGGCGTACTACTATATTGGTATTGATTAGTTACCATGTGTAGGATTTGTCCTTTGATTTCATAATCTGGCGCATTAATGTCTGGCTTAATAATGGTGTGACCTTGGCCTGTGCGTGTGGCTCTCATTCGGTCTTCCATACTTAGAGGTTCCATTACTTCCATAATTAAATTTGTTGAATATGAATCACTAGAGGATTCTGATTTAACGGTTTGTAGTTCAGGAGGAATGATTAGTGTTTCAGGATCTTGGAATTGTCCTTGAATATCCTCCGGGTTCTTGGTAGTGAAGTCGGGTTCAAAAAATGGATTATCAGAAATTTGATTTGGAGTACTTGGTCGACTAGATGATGATTCTAAAGAAAAATCAAAGGCGACAATATTGGCTTGATGTCTTGATCGAGTTACAGGTGGTGAACGTATGAAAGGTGGTGAACGTTTTGCTCGGTGCATTCACTGAATATCCTATTAGTTATAAAAATAAAAATTATATATGTTATCAAATTAATAGATTTTTCTGATTTTGCCCACGTTTCGAATAGCCAATAGATGCAGTAGGTAGCCAGGACCCTTGAAATCGGAAGCCCACAACTCGCCACTAACAAATCCAACTATTACTACGAACCAGAAAATTTTGGATGTCTATCAATTTAACCGCTTAAAATAATCTTTCGTCGAAATTTTGAAATAAAAATCTATGTCCTAAAAACTAGAGCGTCGAGAAATAAGAAAGAAAAATAGTGTGTCGAAAAATGTCAAAAAATAAAAGGTTGAAAAATAATAATAAGAAAGAAAAACGTCGAAACTTAAAAGTCTAAATACTAAATCTAAAAAGTTGCGTCTAAAGGTATTAAAAACTTAAAAGGAGTTCTATATCCAAAACGGCAATAACTCAAAAGGCACTAAAATATATGAACGGCGTCGCAAAATTCTAAAGCACCTAAATCTTAGTCTAAAGAAAAGGTACTTAAGGGATTTTACGGCAAAGCCTAAAAATCTAGAAATAAAGATTAACTACGGCAAAATACTAATCTTAAAACTAATTACGAATGAAAAATATACAAATTAGAAATTAAACGATTAAAATATACAATTTATAAAAAGAAACAAAAAGTAATAAAATTACAATTTTATAAAAATATTATTTTGATATTATTATTTTATAAAAGTATTAATTTATATATTTAATAATAATATTAAAACTTAATATTACAAAATATAAATTAAAACTAGATACAAATTATTAATATTTAATATAAACCCTAATAATAAAAATAATAAAAAAATTAAACCCTACGTAATTAATGCGTACCAGGTTTGTGGCCTGTCAGGTCGACTCATGAGACCGCATGATTTTTTATCGTTGGGGTCATGCGATCGCATGACCCAGGAATTCAAGAACTTATTCGGGCTGGTACCAGTTTCGGCCCAAATTATATTTTTATTTGATTTTTTGATTTTAATAAAGAAAATATTTATAGAATATTTATATAAAATATAATTAGCTTATATTTTAAAATCTTAAAAATAAAAGTACTTTTTAATTTAATAAATAAAGTCTTAAATATATATATATATATATATATATATATATATATATATATATACACACACACACACACATATATATATACACACACACACACACACACACACACATATATATATATATATATAATTTTTTTTTTATTTTTATTATTTTTAACACTTATTATAAATACAAAATATTTTTATGAAATAAGAAATAATATATTTTTACAAAAATATAGTTTTACTAAAATATAGCGTAAAGATATAGCGTTTCGCCGAGTCCCCGGCAGCGGTGCCAAAAACTTGATGTGTGCGAGGTGGGGTACGAAATAGTTATTATTTTTACTGCGAAATACTATTAAATACGATACAATTTTACACAAGTTATTTATTTATTTATAGAGTGGATATACCTAAACCTTGCTACAACACTTATAGGCAGTGTACCTAATCGTAAAGTAGTGTAGTTTTTAGTAAGTCCGGTTCGTTCCACAGGGAGCTAGCGATTACGTACTATATTTTTAACAACTATATTTATATAAAATATATAAAATTATATATAGTAATAATAATATATAAAAGGGGGTTTTTACCGTTTAATGACCGGTTTGTCGATTTTAAATAAAACGTAAAGATAAATGATGATAATATAAATGACAGAATTTAAATTGCGATAAAGTAAATTGCAGTAACTAAAATGACAGTAAATAAAGGTATGATGAAATATGAAATAAAAGTATTATGATTATTTAAACTTCTGTAATCATGATGTTTGACGTTTTGATTTTAATTAATTGTTACCCGGGTTAATTGTCCTTTGTCCTGGTTTATTTGATACCTATCTAGTTTTTGTCCATAATAGTCCATCGGTCATAATTATAAAATGCTCGTCAAATTAACCTTATTCCCGAAGTCAAATATTCCAACTAATTAGGGATTCGAACTGTAACAAGGTTTTAATACTTTGTTAATAATTACACCAGGTTATCGACTGCGCGTAATTCAAGGTTTTAATATTTTGTTAACAATTACACCAATTATCCTTGTATGTAATCCACCCCTATTTTAATGAGATATGAATATTAATTTTCCCACTTGATCAGAATGAATAATCAATTATCCAATCGGAATAATTTATTAAATGATCGTAAAAGTTGTCATATAAACGTCACAAAATAGAACATACATAATCATTTTAATAATTATTAGATTAACTAATTTGAAGATAGGTTCGACAGGTTCCAATGAGTTGTCATTCGATTAGACAATACACCCTACCTATTAATAGTTAATAGTCCAATGTTCAGAAGTGTCGGTCTTTTGTCCAAACCTTAATTATGGTACAAAATCCAATAACCCCGTCTTAATATTTTAGCCCAACATCACGATTAATTCAATTTAAATAAGCATAATAATAACTTAGATACGAGACATTAATTTAAAAAGGTTGAACATAGCTTATAGTGGTGATTAATCGCGTAGCGTTGCACGGACAAAATTTCGACTTAAAACCCGTAAAACATTCTTAAAATAACCTTATTATTATTAACTTATAATTAAAATTAAAATTATAAATATATATATATATATATTGAAGAGAGTAAGAGATTGAATTCTCTTGTACATAACTCGTCCGAAAAACTGACTTTTTATAGAACTTGGCCTGCTACAGTAACTCATGCGGTCGCATGAGTTTTGTGCCTTCTGGCCATGCGATCGCATGGCCGTCATTTCCTGGTCACATACTCTTTGGCTCCTAGCTTGTCGACATATTTATTTAATATATATAATATATATATAATTTTATATAATTATATATATTATATTATATTCATGTGCATAGTTGATTTGTAATTTTAGCTCCGTTGAGTCGCGCGTTGATAGTTGGCTCAAATCCCGGTTCTGGATTTTCGAACGTCCTTTCGTACGATTTAATATCTTGTACTTTGCGTTTTGCGGCTTGTACTCTTATCATTTTTTGGACATTTCTCATCAATAAATTGAACCACTTGATTTATATCTTGTACATTTGAGCTTTTTGGTCATTTACGTCTTCAAATCGTGGTTTTCTTCTTTTGTCTTCGCACTTATTTATTTAAACGAATATTACATAAAAATAGAACAATTGCAACTAAAAGCTTTACATATTGGAAGGATATTGTGCCTAAATATATGTTCATATGGAGCACTATCAATATATAACTGCTGATGTAGACATGCTGCAAGATTTCAAAATACTGATTGCTGATTCTCAATAATTGATATGGCAATTCTTGTTACAAGATACGGATGAGTATATGATAGGGTTCCAATGAATATAACGATTTTTCTGAAAATCAAATATCAGCGAAGTTGTTGGTAAGTTTATTGCTAATGTGGCGGAACATAAACGGTTCTCCGGTAACGATGGCAAAAGGGCAACATACATATCAAGTTATAATAAGACTGTTTCGACTGAAAAAGTCGAAGTTTACTTGCTGGAGCTGTAACAAAACTGTCTATTTTGAAACGGAATTGAAAAGATATTTTGGCTAATAAATGCCAAAGGGTCTGACATGGATACGTATTAAACTATGACTTTGGTTTTGAAAGTTTTTCAGGTGTATAACTGTTGGTAACATGTGGTCGGCTCATCATCTCAATTGTTCATTATTTGAAGTGTCTTCAGGAATTTCGAAGGGTTTGAACACCGATTGTAATCGTTAATATACCTATGATGTTCTAACACAGTTTTGAAGTCAAAGTATAGTTTTGAGAGATGTAGGAATCTAAGAGTGATGATACCAGTTATATCTCGAATTGAATTTTGCGATTTCAAAATCAGAATATGTAATTGAATTTGAATGAGTATGGTTGTTTTTTATTTCTATGAAAGAATGTATACTGTTATCACAATAGTGAGTATAGCTGCTGGTTGCTGAATCAGATTCAAAAAATGTAATATATTAATTGTGAATTTATATTTCCCTCGGGTATTACCTACCCGTTAAAAAAATTCACAATTAATATTTTGTACAAAAATTTTTTTATTACAGTCTTATATATATATATATATATATATATATATATATATATATATATATATATATATATATATATATATATATATATGTATATATATATATGTATATATATATATATATGTATATATATATATATATATGTATATTTTCTTCAGATGTAACATAGATTTAATGAGTTGATATTAAATTAAACTCATTTAATTTACGGTTGAAACTAGAATTGAGTAATCCCTAAAACTTTAGAAATTACTTAAGTATTTCTTCAATATAATAGAAATTATGAATTAATACTTTGCATGATGTTGGTGTTCGTGGAATTCTTTTGAATTTCGCCAGGTACGAATGATGTTATCTGAAAAGTTTCGAGTACATCGATGATGAAAGTGTAAAATCAAGCATATATTTGAATAATACACTTGATTTATTATGAGTTGGAATTTATCGAATTGAGACAGAAATTGTAGTTAACGATGGTTAAGTTATGGACGAAGGACGTACCTCATTGCATATTAGTAATATGAATTAATCGAGTAGTTAAGATTCACACATAATAGCTTAGTATGGAAAGTTTTATTATGGTTTAGAAATTTTTATATATAAGATATACATATAAATCCTTCAGTGGAAATGAGTTAATACTTCATAACTCGTTGATATGATATACTCGTTTTTGATTTGTAATGATGTCCACGGTGATTCTTGAACTTGCAGAGTTCTTAATGTTATAGGTGCTGCTGATTCTGATGATACTGACAGCACTGACTGTGATGGTGATGCTACGGTACTGTTGATGCTGTCGGTAAAACAAGTCTGGCTTGTAAATCGTACACCATTTTCGATCAAAGTTTCTACTCTACCGTCTCTGTTCACTCATCTGATTTACGGTCAGAATTAAATAATCTCTAAGATTTTAGAGATTATATAATTGCTGCAAAGATATCTCTTTAATGAAGTTATGAATTAATACTTCATCGTTTGTTGTTGTTGATATTCTTGGATACTTACAGGGGGTATGAAGTTGATGCTTGAGATATAGATTGTGATGTTGCGGTGTGGGATGCGGATGTTGTTGTTGGTGGTGGTGATGGTACAGTTGGTGTTGCTGATGGTAGTACTGTCTATGCTGTTGGTGCTGTTGCTGGTGTTTGTAACCTTTGTGTAGTGACCCGAACTTTTCCATGTTTATATATTTTAAATGAAATTGTTATTTACATGATTTAATGTTTTCAATATGTTAAGCAATCAAACTTATTAAGACTTGATTATTTGAAATGAGTTTCATGTAGACAATTGACCACCCAAGTTGACCGACGATTGACGAACGTTAAAACTTGTAAAAATGACATGACAATATATATATGGATATACATATAGTTAACATGAGATTATGATAAGTAAGTATCTCCATATGTATATTAACAATGAGTTATATACATAAAAATGAGACTACTAAGTTAAGAAACTCGAAACGATATATATAACAATTATCTTTATTACAACGTCTTACTAAATACATATGTATCATATTAAGATATTGTTACACTATATTTAACATGATAAAATGATAATTATATATATCATTAAGTATGTTAAAAATGAACTACATATGTAAAACAAGACTACTAACTTAAGAATTTTGAATCGAGGCATATATGTAACGATTATCGTTGTAACGACATTTTAATGTATATATATCATATTAAGATATATTCATACATCATAATATCATGATAATGTAATAATTTAACATCTCATTATATATAATAAACAATGGGTTAACAACATTTAACAAGATCGTTAACCTAAAGGTTTCAAAACAACATTTACATGTAACGACTAACGATGATTTAATGACTCAGTTAAAATGTATATACATGTAGTGTTTTAATATGTATTCATACAATTTTGAAAGACTTCAAGACACTTATTAAAATACTTCTACTTAACAAAAATGCTTACAATTACATCCTCGTTTAGTTTCATCAACAATTCTACTCGTATGCACCCGTATTCGTACTCGTACAATACACAGCTTTTAGATGTATGTACTATTGGTATATTGTAGAGACCTGTCCTAATCCATCCGGACGAAGTCCATATCGATTATAAACGATTCATAATAGTTGATTACATCGCGAGTTACTTGACCTCTATATGATACATTTTACAAACATTGCATTCGTTTTTGAAAAGACAATCTTTCATTACATCGAAAGTTGACAGGCATGCATACCATTTCATAATATATCCAACTAAAATTGACTTAATAATAATCTTGATGAACTCAACGACTCGAATGCAACGTCTTTTGAAATATGCCATGAATGACTCCAAGTAATATCTATAAAATGAGCAAATGCACAGCGGAAGATTTCTTTCGTACCTGAGAATAAACATGCTTTCAAGTGTCAACCAAAAGGTTGGTGAGTTCATTAGTTTAACATAAATAATCATTTCATAATTTTAATAGACCACAAGATATTCATTTCTCATAAATATACGTCCCATGCATAGGGACAAAAATATCATTCATATGGATTGAACACCTGGTAACCGACATTCACAATATGCATATAAGAATATCCCCATCATTCCGGGATCCTCCTTCGAACATGATATAAATTTCGAAGCACTAAAGCATCCGGTACTTTGGATGGGGCTTGTTGGGCCCGATAGATCTATCTTTAGGATTCGCGTCAATTAGGGTGTCTGTTCCCTAATTCTTAGATTACCAGACTAAAAAGGGGCATATTCGGTTTAATAATCCAGCCATAGAATGTAGTTTCGATCACTTGTGTCTATTTCGTAAAGCATTTATAAAAGCAGCGCATGTATTCTCAGTCCAAAAAATATATATTGCAAAAGCATTTAAAAAGGGAGCAAATGAAACTCACGCATATAAATATTGTAAAACAATTGATAAAGCATTTTGCATGTATTCTCAGCCTCAAAATGTATATAAAAAGGGAATAATGAAACTCACCTAATGTATTTTGTAGTAAAAATACATATGACCATATTGAACAATGCAGGGTTGGCCTTGGATTCACGAACCTATATCAATTATATATATTAATACATATAATAGTATTCGAACAAATACTTATATTATTATTAGTGACAATTTTTATCTTATTAACTTATATATTTTATTATATATTTATCTTGTATATTTTAGATAACTAGAAGTATTAATATATTTAAATTATGGGTGTTAAATGTATTTTTATATAATTACTCTTTGGTTTCCAAAATATTAATTATAATAGCACTGGAATAATTACAATGATACTAATAATAATTTTCATACTACTACTAATAATAATGATAGTATTAATAATAGTTTTTATAAAATTATAGATTTAAAGTAATGATACTTTTAGTAGTAATTATATTAATTTTTAACAATAACAGTACTTGTTAATGTTATTCATATTAACGAAAATGATAATATTAATAATAATACTTATGTCACTACTAATAATAGTGAATATTATAAGATAATACTAATACTTAATAATATTACAAATACTAATAATGGTAGTCAGTAACATTAATAATTTATATTTATAATAATAATAATAACAATAATAATAATAATAATAATAATAATAATAATAATAATAATAATAATAATAATAAAAAATAAGGATAAAAGACTACTACCTCACAAGAATAGGTTCCAAAAAGAATACAATTGCCTTGCTCGGACTCGAACCCGAGACCTCTCGGTTACACACAACACCTCGTAACCATTCTTCCATTACCATGAATCTATTTTATTTTCTCCCACATATATTTTATAAACCGTAATAAATTTGGTTTCCTTTTCCTAATACTAATCACCATCATAACATAACAACGTTTATTGATTAATTATTATTTATAAATTTCATATATATTATAATATACATATAATACTATTTGTATATAAGAATCATATCTATAGATTTATTTATATTTTTTTTATAAACTTTTTATATTATATATTATTTTACATGTTCAAATCTACTGATTAGTTGTCATTTTATTATTTTATACTATTGTATATATATATATATATATATATATATATATATACATATATATATATATATATATATATATATATTTATAAATAATCGTTCGTGAATCGTCGGTAATAGTCAAAGGTCAAATGAATATATGAAATAGTTCAGAAATATTTGAGACTCGGTTTAATAAACTTTGCTTATCGTGTTCGAAACATATAAAGATTAAGTTTAAATTTGGTCGGAAATTTCCGGGTCATCACAGTACCTACCCGTTAAAGAAATTTCATCCCGAAATTTGAGTGAGGTCGTCATGGCTAACAATAAATATGTTTTCCTGAGGAATATGAGCTGATAAATAGAGTTTTATCATTATTGAGTAATGTGGATAAAACAATTCGATTAATCGAAGAACACGAATGAAGCTATCACAAAAGATTGAAATGAGGAAAATAAGATTCGCCTTAGCTTTTGACGTAATCAGGGTTGAATTTAGAAAATAAGGTGCGTCTTAGCTTTTGATGTTGACTTGGTTGAATTCCGGAATTCAAGGGATTTAAAGAGAATCTTCGAAATCCAAAAGATTTGATTCTTCGGCGAGTAAGGAAATTAAAATCTCTATAATTAAATACGGTGATCTGCCTCGATTACTCTGTCTGATATTTCCCTTATAAATTAAACTCTTCCATTCCATTATTCTCACCATTCCTATACTTTATTTCTTATTTGATACATCCAAAATATTGTGAATATGCTTAATCCCTTTCTAATCCTTGATATTTTTCTCATCATCACTTCTGTATTCTTCTTTTCAATCTTCCACCAGAAAAATCCATTTACTTCTACCATTACCTTGGGGTGATACTATTCTTAATTCTACCGTGTCTTTATATTGCTATTCGTATTAATATCCTTGATTTGTAATCTCCGTGTTGTTATTGGGCTTTATATTTTCTCTTATATTTCGAAATCCCTACTTCCGTTTTCTATAATCATTGTCATCCACAGTTAATGCTCTCTCCTATTTTGCTGCGATTTATACTCCAATTTTCTATTTCTTCTGGAGCTTTGTCCCTTCGTTTCTTCTTTTTAATATTGGACATCTCTGGTAATGGTCCAAAATTCGTAGATATCGAGTTTTGAATGAATTTAATGTTCTAAACAAGAAAGAACATTATAGCATGATTTGATTTGTCAAATTACCAGAATCATTAAGAATAGAACTATCAAGAATATATTTTCTTGATATGTTCAGAAGTTAATCAGAATGAAAGAGTTATATAACATGACACATGATGACGTTATAATCTGTGAATCATCATGTTCCATTTAGAAACTCAGCATGACTTACTGTAATATAATCACGTTGATCAAGTGTCATTATATTATAATAACTCATGCATCAGTTCCCAACACTACTTCAAAAACATTCATATTTTAAGCTCGAAAGTTTATAGAATATAGAAACTAACAGTTTCTATATGATGTAACACTGATAGCACGAAGAGATTATTGATTTCAGATAAGAATAGTTATGAAAATATTTTCAGAAATATGGAGGATATTTGTAATGAAATATACGATAATATCTTTGAATATCTAAGATCAGAGGATGATGGAAACTATTTTCCGCAATGGTTTAAAGTAAGGAGCAAGATATTCGCTAAAGATTTCAGCAGGCATTGAATCATTTGGATTCTTTGAAGTCAAACTTATTCTTTGTGATTTGTCCACAGCTTCCTTCATAGTTTCGCATAATCCGTCTTTCGGTACTAAATTTTCTATCTAGTGTTTCCAATACTCCATTCTTTATCATCAAACTTTCGACGGTTAAGGTCGTGTACAGTTTTTGCTGCTTCATTAGCATTTCGAGAACTAGTTCGCAGTTCAGGGTACTTCTCAGAAACTTCACATTCGAAGTATGTAAGTTCAGGAGATAGACATTATCTGTACATGTATATCTGTTGGCGTAGACATGTTGCGAGATCTCAAAATACTGATTGCTGATTCCCAGTAATTGTCATGACATATTGTTACAAGATGCGGAGGGGTTTCGATAAATATAATGATTCTTTGGAAGGTCGAATATCAGTGAAATTGTGAATAAGTTTATTGCTAATGTGGTGGAATATGAAAGGTTCTCTGGTAACAAAAGGGTAATCATATATATCAAGGTTATAGTAAGGCTAATCCGAATGAAAATCAAAGTTGATTTGTTGGAGCTGTGATAAAATTGGCAAGTTTTAAAAGGAACTGCAAAATTATTTTGTGTAATAATAACGCTAAAGGAATTAGCACAACTACTTGTTAAACATTTACTCAGTTTCCGAGATTTTTCAGGTGCATAACTATATGCATAGGTTCTCCCTTTTGTAGATAACGTGTGGTTGGATCATCCTTTCAATTGAGGTGTTTTCAAGAATCATGAAAGGTTTGAACGCAGATTGGAATCGTCAAGATACAAATGAGGTTTAAGATGAAATCAAGTGGCAACTTGAAGAATTGTTTAGTTTCATATGTTATAATCAATATTTTAATTCATTTTAATTGTCCAATGTAATTAGTCCACAGTTGACAGTCTAATAATTCATATATAATTTAATATATAATATTCGAATTGATTAATACGTATCGTGACCCGTGTACATGTCTCAGAGTCGATCACAACTCAAAGTATATATATTATTATAGAATCAACCTCAACCCTGTATAGCGAACTCGATCATTACGGCATATAGAGTGTCTATAGTTATTCCAAATAATATATATATGCGTCGATATGATATGTCAAAACCTTGTATACGTGTCCCGATATTTAAAGTGCGCAAAAATAAATAACAGAAATTAAATGACGATAAATAAAGTGCGTAAAGTAAATAACAGAAATTAAATGACGATAAATAAAATTGCGAGAATGTAAATTGCGATAATTAAATTACGATAAATAAAATGTAATCAGTTAGCTAGGAACAATTAGCTAGGAACAGTTAGAGTGGATTCTTAACAAAATTTCTCATAGTTAATTTGTTTATTTCTAACAAATTTTTATTTTGACAAATGTTTTCTTCATTATGCCACTTGTTGGATTCTGATAAATCAAAATCCCAATATGAAATTGGATGAATATGGTTATTCTGTGGTGAACGGATTCGTATATCGATGGTTGTAAATAGGATAGTAAACGACTGTTGAATCAGCTTCGAAGAATGTACAGTGTAACTTATTAATGTGAAATCTGAATATTCCTCGGGTATTACCTACCCGTTAAAATATTTTCACAATTAACACTTTTTACGAAAGAATTTTAATTACAATCTTTATGAAAACATACATACATATATATTTTCTTCAGATGTAATCATGGATTCATTGAGTTAATATGATATTAAAATCATTTGGTTTACCGTTAGAACTAGAATACGTAATCTCTAAAACATTTAGAGATTACTTAATTGCCATGAAGAACGAAGATAATTGATGTAGAACGATACGTAGAACGATGATTATACTCGAGGTACAGAATGAGATGTTGAGGCATGGATGGTTGATGATACTGGTGCTATTACTGATGGTACTGTTGGTGCCGGTGATTTTGCTGAAGCTAGTAAATTTTGCACCATATTTTCCAAGGCTACAACTTGGGCGCGAAGCTTGTTGACTTCTTCCATTATTTCGGAATGATTGTCGGTCGAAACAAGCGGATGAATAAGGTTTAGAATTGTGGATAGAATGTAATCATGTCGAGATACTCTGGAAATAAGAGAGAAAATAGTGTTTCGAATAGATTCGCCGGTATGTGTTTCAGGTTCTTCGCTGAAAGGTGAATTCGGTTGGTGGAAGGGATCGCCTTCTTCGCGTCTCCATTGATTAAGTAGACTACGAACCCCTCAGATGAATTGGGGATGGCCGATTGGTTGATACATTCTGGTGACACTGCTTTCGGAGCTTAGGTGAATATCCATGTCGGAATAGCTGTCGGAATAACTATCAGAATAGCTATCGAAATTTGAGGGACTCGAACTGGTGGAGGGATTCATCTCGTACGATCAGATGACGGATTTTTCGATAAGATATAGATTATAGGATGCATATTAGTACCCTGCAATACATAATTTACATATGCATATATAATACTAAAAATCCCATAAGTTACGGAGGAATCTACGGAAGCTGTCAGGCAAAGGTAACACTAACATATACGCTAAGATATGAATTTATCTATACACTGTCTATGCAATAGAGGCAGTAAGACGTGTCTAGACTTTAAGGATGATAAGCAAATAATTTTCGACACGAAATGATAAGCAAAATTTTTGACATGCAGACACGGTCGAAGTTCAGACTCACTAATGCATCCTATCGACTTACCTGTTAGACACACTAATGCAGACCTGGTTCGCTAAGACCTCTGCTCTAATACCAACTGTAGAGACCCGTCCTAATCCATCCGGAAGAAGTCCATATCGATTATAAACGATTCACAACAGTTGATTACATCGCGAGTTACTTGACCTCTATATGATACATTTTACAAGCATTGTATTCGTTTTTGAAAAGGCAATCTTTCATTACATCAAAAGTTGACAGGCATGCATACCATTTTATAATATATCCAACTAAAATTGACTTAATAATAATCTTGATGAACTCGACGACTCGAATGCAACGTCTTTTGAAATATGCCATGAATGACTCCAAATAATATCTATAAAATGAGCAAATGCATAGCGGAAGATTTCTTTCGTACCTGAGAATAAACATGCTTTCAAGTGTCAACCAAAAAGTTGGTGAGTTCATTAGTTAACACAAATGATCATTTCATAATTTTAATAGACCACAAGATATTCATTTCTCATAAATATACGTCCCATGCATAGAGACAAAAATATCATTCATATGGATTGAACACCTGGTAACCGACATTCACAATATGCATATAAGAATATCCCCATCATTCCGGGATCCTCCTTCAGACATGATATAAATTTCGAAGCACTAAAGCATCCGGTACTTTGGATGGGGCTTGTTGGGCCCGATAGATCTATCTTTAGGATACGCGTCAATTAGGGTGTCTGTTCCCTAATTCTTAAATTACCAGACTAAAAAGGGGCATATTCGGTTTAATAATCCAGCCATAGAATGTAGTTTCGATCACTTGTGTCTATTTCGCAAAGCATTTAAAAAGGGAGCAAATGAAACTCACGCATATAAATATTGTAAAACAATTGATAAAGCATTTTGCATGTATTCTCAGCCCCAAAATGTATATAAAAAGGGAATAATAAAACTCACCTAATGTATTTTGTAGTAAAAATACATATGACCATATTGATAAAGCATTTTGCATGTATTCTCAGCCCCAAAATGTATATAAAAAGGGAATAATAAAACTCACCTAATGTATTTTGTAGTAAAAATACATATGTCCATATTGAACAATGCAGGGTTGGCCTTGGATTCACGAACCTATATCAATTATATATATTAATACATATAATCGTATTCGAACAAATACTTATATTATTATTAGTGACAATTTTTAACTTATTAACTTATATATTTTATTATATATTTATCTTGTATATTTTAGATAACTAGAAGTATTAATATATTTAAATTATGGGTGTTAAATGTATTTTTATATAATTACTCTTTGGTTTCTAAAATATTAATTATAATAGCACTAGAATAATTACAATGATACTAATAATAATTTTCATACTACTACTAATAATAATGATAGTATTAATAATAGTTTTTATAAAATTATAGATTTAAAGTAATGATACTTTTAGTAGTAATTATATTAATTTTTAACAATAACAGTACTTGTTAATGTTATTCATATTAACGAAAACGATAATATTAATAATAATACTTATGTCACTACTAATAATAGTGAATATTATAAGATAATACTAATACTTAATAATATTACAAATACTAATAATGGTAATCAGTAACATTAATAATTTATATTTATATTTATAATTTATAATAATAATAATAACAATAATAATAATAATAATAATAATAATAATAATAATAATAATAATAATAATAATAATAATAATAATAATAATAAAATAAGGATAAAAGACTACTACCTCACAAGAATAGGTTCCAAAAAGAATACAATCGCCTTGCTCGGACTCGAACCCGAGACCTCTCGGTTACACACAACACCTCGTAACCATTATTCCATTACCATGAATCTATTTTATTTTCCCCCACATATATTTTATAAACCGTAATAAATTTGGTTTTCCTTTTCCTAATACTAATCACCATCATAACATAACAACGTTTATTGATTAATTATTATTTATAAATTTCATATATATTATAATATACATATAATACTATTTGTATATAAGAATCATATTTATAGATTTATTTATTTATTTTTTTATAAACTTTTTATATTATATATTATTTTACATGTTCAAATCTACTGATTAGTTGTCATTTTATTATTTTATACTATTGTATATATATATATATATATATATATATATATATATATATATATATATACATTTATTTATAAATAATCGTTCGTGAATCGTCGGTAATAGTCAAATGTCAAATGAATATATGAAACAGTTCAGAAATATTTGAGACTCGATTTAATAAACTTTGCTTATCGTGTTCGAAACATATAAAGATTAAGTTTAAATTTGGTCGGAAATTTCCATGTCATCACATATATACACTGCAATGATCAACTCTTAGCAGCCCATGTGAGTCACCTAACACATGTGGGAACCATCATTTGGTAACTAGCATGAAATATCTCATAAAATTACAAAAATATTAGTAATCATTCATGACTTATTTACAAGTAAACAAAATTACACATCCTTTATATCTAATCCATATACCAACAACCAAAAACACCTATAAACACTTTCATTCTTCAATTTTCTTCATCTAATTGATCTCTCTCAAGTTCTATCTTCAATTTCTAAGTGTTCTTCATAAATTCTATAAGTTCTAGTGTCATAAAATCAAGAATACTTCCAAGTTTGCTAGCTTACTTCCAATCTTGTAAAGTGATCATCCAACCTCAAGAAATCTTTCTTATTTATAGTAAGATATATTTCTAATACAAGGTAATACTCATATTCAAACTTTGATTCAATTTCTATAACTATAACAATCTTATTTGGAGTGGAAATCTTACTTGAACTTGTTTTCGTATCATGATTCTGCTTCAAGAACTTTCAAGCCATCCAAGGATCCTTTGAAGATAGATCTATTTTTATCATTTCCAGTAGGTTTACCTACTAAAATTAAGGTAGTAATGATGTTCATAACATCATTCGATTCATACATATAAAACTATCTTATTCGAAGATTTAAACTTGTAATCACTAGAACATAGTTTAGTTAATTCCAAACTTGTTCGCAAATAAAGTTAATCATTCTAACTTGACTTTTAAAATCAACTAAAAACATGTTATATATCTATATGATATGCTAACTTAATGATTTAAAACCTGAAAACACGAAAAACACCGTAAAACCGGACATACGCCGTCGTAGTAACACCGCGGGCTATTTTGGGTTAGTTAATTAAAAACTATGATAAACTTTGATTTAAAAGTTGTTCTTCTTGGAAAATGATTTTTCTTATGAACATGAAACTATATCCAAAAATCATGGTTAAACTCAAAGTGGAAGTATGTTTTCCAAAATGGTCATCTAGACGTCGTTCTTTCGACTGAAATGACTACCTTTACAAAAACGACTTGTAATCTGTATTTATGACAATAAACTTATACTTTTTCTGTTTATATTCATAAACTTAAGTTTAATATGAAACCATAGCAACTTGATTAACTTAAAACGGATTTAAAATGAAGAAGTTATGGGTAAAACAAGATTGGATAATTTTTGCTTGTTGTAGCTACGTGAAAATTGGTAACAAATCTATATTAATCAAATCCTAGCTAACTTATTGTATTATACATATATTCTAATATATTATGTAATCTTGGGATACCATAGACACGTATGCAAATGTTTTGACATATCATATCGACCCATGTATATATATTATTTGGAACAACCATAGACATTCTATATGCAGTAATGTTGGAGTTAGCTATACAGGGTTGAGGTTGATTCCAAAAATATATATACTTTGAGTTGTGATCTAGCCTGAGACGTGTATACACTAGGTCGTGGATTGATTCAAGATAATATATATCAATTTATTTCTGTACATCTAACTTTGGACAACTAGTTGTAGGTTACTAACGAGGACAGCTGACTTAATAAACTTAAAACATCAAAATGTATTAATAATGTTGTAAATATATTTTGAACATACTTTGATATATATATATATATATATGTATATATTTGTTATAGGTTCGTGAATCGACCAGTGGCCAAGTCTTACTTCCCGACGAAGTAAAAATCCGTGAAAGTGAGTTATAGTCCCACTTTTAAAATCTAATATTTTTGGGATGAGAATACATGTAGCTTTATAAATATTTTACAAAATAGACACAAGTACATGAAACTACTTTCTATGGTTGAATGATCGAAGCCGAATATGTCCCTTTTGCTTGGTAGCCTAAGAATTAGGGAACATCACTAATTTTGAGAATTAGTGCACGCCTAATTGACGCGAATCCTAAAGATAGATCTATTGGGCCTAACAAACCCCATCCAAAGTACCCGATGCTTTAGTACTTCGAGTTTTAATATCATGTCCGATGGATGTCCCGGAATGATGGGGATATTCTTATATGCATCTTGTTAATGTCGGTTACCAGGTGTTCACCATATGAATGATTTTTATCTCTATGTATGGGATGTATATTGAAATATGAAATCTTGTGGTCTATTATTACGATTTGATAAATATATAGGTTAAACGTATAACTCACCAACATTTTTGTTGACGTTTAAAGCATGTTTATTCTCAGGTGATTATTAAGAGCTTCCGCTGTTGCATGCTAATAAATGGACAAGATTTGGAGTCAGCATGCTTGTATAATATTGTTTAAAACTGTATTCGAAATTTACTTTGTTGTAACATATTAATATTGTAAACCAATATGTATTGGTAGTGTGTAAGTGTGATATTTTAGATTATCATTTCTGATAATCTAGGTGGTGTCCTTTTAACCTTGTTGATAAAATAAAGGTTATGGTTTGTTTTAAAAACAAATGCAGTCTTTGAAAAATGTCTCATATAGAGGTCAAAACCTCGCAACGAAATCAATTAATATGGAACGTTTATAATCAATATGAACGGGACATTTCAGTTGGTATCCGAGCGTTGGTCTTAGAGAACCAGAATTTGTGCATTAGTGTGTCTTACCGAGTTTGTTAGGATGCATTAGTGAGTCTGGACTTCGACCGTGTTTTTCTTCAAAAACGATTGCTTAACATTTTTTGTTGGAAACTATATATTATTAACATGTAAATATTATGTGATATAGTAATCTCTTAACGTGTTTGATATTGTGTGATAGATGTCTACCTCTAGTACAAATTCCATCAATTCACCTAATAATAATGAAGAGTCGAATATATTTTGGGAAGATTCACAAATTCCCGAAGAAGAACCGGAAGAGGAGGAACCGGAAGAGGAGGAACCGGAAGAGTAGGAACCGGAAGAGGAGGAACCGGAAGAGGAGGAACTGGAAGAGGAGGAGGTTCCGGAGGAAGAAATATTGATACCTACAGTAATTCGATTAAATAAAAGAAAATCCTCAACCAACGGACCAAAGTTAATAATGGTCAATGGTGTTTCCGCCGAGGAAGCAAAATATTGGGAAGATTACCAATTTTCTGATGAATCGGATCCCGATGAGGATTCCGATGATGTTATAGAAATTACCTCGACCCAATTTAATAAAGAAAAAGAAAATAATAAGGAAAAAGGTATAAAAATAGAGAAACCTGATTCCAACCCCGATGAACTTTATATGTATCGGCAACATCCGTATTTCCTAAATTGTAACAATAACCCGGGAACCTCTAAACCACCAGGTTTTTCTAAACCATTGTGGAAAACGACGGCTCGTATTAGAGGAACACCATATATCACTAGAAAATTATGAAAACGAACCAAGTCCAAAGAAGAAGAAACCAGTGATTCAGATTAGAGGGTTGTAATCATGTTGTGTATTATATGTATTGTAATGTGCTTATACTTTTATGTTCTATGTAAAATTGCTTGTATTGTTTGTTAATTATCTTTTACAAATCTAATCCTTGTCTATTTTACAGTATAAAAACAAAATGGACGTTAAGTGAAATGTCCCGTTCTTATTGATTAAAAACGTTCCATATTAATTGATTTCGTTGCGAGGTTTTGACCTCTATATGAGACGTTTTTCAAAGACTGCATTCATTTTTAAACAAACCATAACCTTTATTTCATCAATAAAGGTTTAAAAAGCTTTACGTAGATTATCAAATAATGATAATCTAAAATATCCTGTTTACACACGACCATTACATAATGGTTTACAATACAAATATGTTACAACAAAGTAAGTTTCTTGAATGCAGTTTTTACACAATATCATACAAGCATGGACTCCAAATATTGTCCTTATTTAAGTATGCGACAGCGGAAGCTCTTAATAATCACCTGAGAATAAACATGCTTAAAACGTCAACAAAAATGTTGGTGAGTTATAGGTTTAACCTATATATATCAAATCGTAACAATAGACCACAAGATTTCATATTTCAATACACATCCCATACATAGAGATAAAAATCATTCATATGGTGAACACCTGGTAACCGACAATAACAAGATGCATATATAAGAATATCCCCATCATTCCGGGACACCCTTCGGATATGATATAAATTTCGAAGTACTAAAGCATCCGGTACTTTGGATGGGGTTTGTTAGGCCCAATAGATCTATCTTTAGAATTCGCGTCAATTAGGGTGTCTGTTCCCTAATTCTTAGATTACCAGACTTAATAAAAAGGGGCATATTCGATTTCGATAATTCAACCATAGAATGTAGTTTCACGTACTTGTGTCTATTTTGTAAATCATTTATAAAACCTGCATGTATTCTCATCCCAAAAATATTAGATTTTAAAAGTGGGACTATAACTCACTTTCACAGATTTTTACTTCGTCGGGAAGTAAGACTTGGCCACTGGTTGATTCACGAACCTATAACAATATATACATATATATCAAAGTATGTTCAAAATATATTTACAACACTTTTAATATATTTTGATGTTTTAAGTTTATTAAGTCAGCTGTCCTCGTTAGTAACCTACAACTAGTTATCCACAGTTAGATGTACAGAAATAAATCGATAAATATTATCTTGAATCAATCCACGACCCAGTGTATACGTATCTCAGTATTGATCACAACTCAAACTATATATATTTTGGAATCAACCTCAACCCTGTATAGCTAACTCCAACATTCACATATAGAGTGTCTATGGTTGTTCCGAAATATATATAGATGTGTCGACATGATAGGTCGAAACATTGTATACGTGTCTATGGTATCTCAAGATTACATAATATATAATACAAGTTGATTAAGTTATGGTTGGAATAGATTTGTTACCAATTTTCACGTAGCTAAAATGAGAAAAATTATCCAATCTTGTTTTACCCATAACTTCTTCATTTTAAATCCATTTTGAGTGAATCAAATTGCTATGGTTTCATATTGAACTCTATTTTATGAATCTAAACAAAAAAAGTATAGGTTTCTAGTCGGAAAAATAAGTTACGAGTCGTTTTTGTAAAGGTAGTCATTTCAGTCGAAAGAACGACGTCTAGATGACCATTTTAGAAAACATACTTCCACTTTGAGTTTAACCATAATTTTTGGATATAGTTTCATGTTCATAATAAAAATCATTTTCTCAGAATAACAACTTTTAAATCAAAGTTTATCATAGTTTTTAATTAACTAACCCAAAACAGCCCGCGGTGTTACTACGACGGCGTAAATCCGGTTTTACGGTGTTTTTCGTGTTTCCAGGTTTTAAATCATTAAGTTAGCATATCATATAGATATAGAACATGTGTTTAGTTGATTTTAAAAGTCAAGTTAGAAGGATTAACTTTTGTTTGCGAACAAGTTTAGAATTAACTAAACTATGTTCTAGTGATTACAAGTTTAAACCTTCGAATAAGATAGCTTTATATGTATGAATCGAATGATGTTATGAACATCATTACTACCTTAAGTTCCTTGGATGAACCTACTGGAAAAGAGAAAAATGGATCTAGCTTCAATGGATCCTTGGATGGCTCAAAGTTCTTGAAGCAAAATCATGACACGAAAACAAGTTCAAGTAAGATCATCACTTGAAATAAGATTGTTATAGTTATAGAAATTGAACCAAAGTTTGAATATGATTATTACCTTGTATTAGAATGATAACCTACTGTAAGAAACAAAGATTTCTTGAGGTTGGATGATCACCTTACAAGATTGGAAGTGAGCTAGCAAACTTGAAAGTATTCTTGATTTTATGAAACTAGAACTTTTGGAATTTATGAAGAACACTTAGAACTTGAAGATAGAACTTGAGAGAGTTCAATTAGATGAAGAAAATTGAAGAATGAAAGTGTTTGTAGGTGTTTTTGGTCGTTGGTGTATGGATTAGATATAAAGGATATGTAATTTTGTTTTCATGTAAATAAGTCATGAATGATTACTCATATTTTTGTAATCTTATGAGATATTTCATGCTAGTTGCCAAATGATGGTTCCCACATGTGTTAGGTGACTCACATGGGCTGCTAAGAGCTGATCATTGGAGTGTATATACCAATAGTACATACATCTAAAAGCTGTGTATTGTACGAGTACGAATACGGGTGCATACGAGTAGAATTGTTGATGAAACTGAACGAGAATGTAATTGTAAGCATTTTTGTTAAGTAGAAGTATTTTAATAAGTGTATTGAAGTCTTTCAAAAGTGTATAAATACATATTAAAACACTACATGTATATACATTTTAACTGAGTCGTTAAGTCATCGTTAGTCGTTACATGTAAGTGTTGTTTTGAAACCTTTAGGTTAACGATCTTGTTAAATGTTGTTAACCCAATGTTTATAATAACAAAAGAGATTTTAAATTATTATATTATCATGATATTATGATGTACGAATATCTCTTAATATGATATATATACATTAAATGTCGTTACAACGATAAACGTTACATATATGTCTCGTTTCAAAATCATTAAGTTAGTAGTCTTGTTTTTACATATGTAGTTCATTGTTAATATAATTAATGATATGTTTACTTATCATAATATCATGTTAACTATATATATAACCATATATATGTCATCATATAGTTTTTTTACAAGTTTTAACGTTCGTGAATCACCGGTCAACTTGGGTGGTCAATTGTCTATATGAAACCTATTTCAATTAATCAAGTCTTAACAAGTTTGATTGCTTAACATGTTGGAAACATTTAATCATGTAAACATCAATCTCAATTAATATATATAAACATGGAAAAGTTCGGGTCACTACAGTACCTACCCGTTAAATAAATTTCGTCCCGAAATTTTAAGCTGTTGAAGGTGTTGACGAATCTTCTGGAAATAGATGCGGGTATTTCTTCTTCATCTGATCTTCACGCTCCCAGGTGAACTCGGGTCCTCTACGAGCATTCCATCGAACCTTAACAATTGGTATCTTGTTTTGCTTAAGTCTTTTAACCTCACGATCCATTATTTCGACGGGTTCTTCGATGAATTGGAGTTTTTTGTTGATTTGGATTTCATCTAACGGAATAGTGAGATCTTCTTTAGCAAAACATTTCTTCAAATTCGAGACGTGGAAAGTGTTATGTACAGCCGCGAGTTGTTGAGGTAACTCAAGTCGGTAAGCTACTGGTCCGACACGATCAATAATCTTGAATGGTCCAATATACCTTGGATTTAATTTCCCTCGTTTACCAAATCGAACAACGCCTTTCCAAGGTGAAACTTTAAGCATGACCATCTCTCCAATTTCAAATTCTATATCTTTTCTTTTAATGTCAGCGTAGCTCTTTTGTCGACTTTGGGCGGTTTTCAACCGTTGTTGAATTTGGATGATCTTCTCGGTAGTTTCTTGTATAATCTCCGGACCCGTAATCTGTCTATCCCCCACCTCACTCCAACAAATCGGAGACCTACACTTTCTACCATAAAGTGCTTCAAACGGCACCATCTCAATGCTTGAATGGTAGCTGTTGTTGTAGGAAAATTCTGCTAACGGTAGATGTCGATCCCAACTGTTTCCGAAATCAATAACACATGCTCGTAGCATGTCTTCAAGCGTTTGTATCGTCCTTTCGCTCTGCCCATCAGTTTGTGGATGATAGGCAGTACTCATGTCTAGACGAGTTCCTAATGCTTGCTGTAATGTCTGCCAGAATCTTGAAATAAATCTGCCATCCCTATCAGAGATAATAGAGATTGGTATTCCATGTCTGGAGACGACTTCCTTCAAATACAGTCGTGCTAACTTCTCCATCTTGTCATCTTCTCTTATTGGTAGGAAGTGTGCTGATTTAGTGAGACGATCAACTATTACCCAAATAGTATCAAAACCACTTGCAGTCCTTGGCAATTTAGTGATGAAATCCATGGTAATGTTTTCCCATTTCCATTCCGGGATTTCGGGTTGTTGAAGTAGACCTGATGGTTTCTGATGCTCAGCTTTGACCTTAGAACACGTCAAACATTCTCCTACGTATTTAGCAACATCGGCTTTCATACCCGGCCACCAAAAATGTTTCTTGAGATCCTTGTACATCTTCCCCGTTCCAGGATGTATTGAGTATCTGGTTTTATGAGCTTCTCTAAGTACCATTTCTCTCATATCTCCAAATTTTGGTACCCAAATCCTTTCAGCCCTATACCGGGTTCCGTCTTCCCGAATATTAAGATGCTTTTCCGATCCTTTGGGTATTTCTTCCTTTAAATTTCCCTCTTTTAAAACTCCTTGTTGCGCCTCCTTTATTTGAGTAGTAATGTTATTATGAATCATTATATTCATAGATTTTACTCGAATGGGTTCTCTATCCTTCCTGCTCAAGGCATCGGCTACCACATTTGCCTTCCCCGGGTGGTAAAGAATCTCAAAATCGTAATCATTCAATAATTCAATCCACCTACGCTGCCTCATATTCAGTTGTTTCTGATTAAATATGTGTTGAAGACTTTTGTGGTCGGTATATATAATACTTTTAACCCCATATAAGTAGTGCGTCCAAGTCTTTAATGCAAAAACAACCGCGCCTAATTCCAAATCATGCGTCGTATAATTTTGTTCGTGAATCTTCAATTGTCTAGACGCATAAGCAATCACCTTCGTTCGTTGCATTAATACACAACCGAGACCTTGCTTTGATGCGTCACAATAAATCACAAAATCATCATTCCCTTCAGGCAATGACAATATAGGTGCCGTAGTTAGCTTTTTCTTCAATAACTGAAACGCTTTCTCTTGTTCATCATTCCATTCAAATTTCTTCCCTTTATGCGTTAATGCAGTCAAGGGTTTTGCTATTCTGGAAAAGTCTTGGATGAACCTTCTGTAGTAACCAGCTAGTCCTAAAAACTGGCGTATGTGTTTCGGAGTTTTCGGGGTTTCCCACTTTTCAACAGTTTCTATCTTTGCCGGATCCACCTTAATACCTTCTTTGTTCACTATGTGACCGAGGAATTGAACTTCTTCCAACCAAAATGCACACTTTGAAAACTTAGCGTACAATTCTTCCTTCCTCAATACTTCTAACACCTTTCTCAAATGTTCACCGTGTTCTTGGTCATTCTTTGAGTAAATAAGTATGTCATCAATGAAAACAATGACAAACTTGTCAAGGTATGGTCCACACACTCGGTTCATAAGGTCCATGAACACAGCTGGTGCATTAGTTAAACCAAACGGCATGACCATAAACTCGTAATGACCGTAACGTGTTCTAAAAGCAGTCTTTGGAATATCATCTTCTTTCACCCGCATTTGATGATACCCGGAACGTAAGTCAATCTTTGAATAAACAGACGAGCCTTGTAGTTGATCAAATAAGTCGTCGATTCTCGGTAGTGGGTAGCGGTTCTTGATGGTAAGTTTGTTCAACTCTCGGTAGTCGATACACAACCTGAATGTACCATCTTTCTTCTTGACAAACAAAACAGGAGCTCCCCACGGTGATGTGCTTGGTCGAATGAAACCACGCTCTAAAAGTTCTTGTAATTGGCTTTGCAGTTCTTTCATCTCGCTGGGTGCGAGTCTGTAAGGAGCACGAGCTATTGGTGCAGCTCCTGGTACAAGATCTATTTGAAATTCAACGGATCGATGTGGGGGTAATCCCGGTAATTCTTTCGGAAATACATCGGGAAATTCTTTTGCAATGGGAACATCATTGATGCTCTTTTCTTCAGTTTGTACTTTCTCGACGTGTGCTAGAACAGCATAGCAACCTTTTCTTATTAGTTTTTGTGCCTTCAAATTACTAATAAGATGTAGCTTCGTGTTGCCCTTTTCTCCGTACACCATTAAGGGTTTTCCTTTTTCTCGTATAATGCGAATTGCATTTTTGTAACAAACGATCTCCGCTTTCACTTCTTTCAACCAGTCCATACCGATTATCACATCAAAACTCCCTAACTCTACTGGTATCAAATCAATCTTAAATGTTTCGCTAACCAGTTTAATTTCTCGATTCCGACATATATTATCTGCTGAAATTAATTTACCATTTGCTAATTCGAGTAAAAATTTACTATCCAAAGGCGTCAATGGACAACTTAATTTAGCACAAAAATCTCTACTCATATAGCTTCTATCCGCACCCGAATCAAATAAAACGTAAGCAGATTTATTGTCAATAAGAAACGTACCCGTAACAAGCTCCGGGTCTTCCTGTGCCTCTACCGCATTAATATTGAAAACTCTTCCACGGCCTTGTCCATTCGTGTTCTCCTGGTTCGGGCAATTTCTAATAATGTGGCCTGGTTTTCCACATTTATAACAAACTACATTGGCATAACTTGCTCCGACACTACTTGCTCCACCATTACTCGTTCCGACACCATTTGTTCCTTTCGTTCTATTAACCCCTGGTCCGTAGACCTCACACTTCGCCGCGCTATGACCATTTCTTTTACACTTGTTGCAAAATTTGGTGCAGAACCCCGAGTGATTCTTTTCACACCTTTGGCATAGTTGCTTCTGATTGTTGTTGTTGTTGCGGTTATTATTGTTGTTGGGATGATTGTTGTAGTTGCTGTTGTTGTTGTTGTTGTTGTTGTTGTTGTTGGGCCGTTTGTTGTAGTTGCGATTGATGTTGCGATTGTTGGGATAATTGTTGCGATTATTGTTGTAATTGCTGTTGTTGTTGTATTGGTGATTCTTATCACCGTTTTCCTCCCACTTTCTTTTGACTTGCTTCACATTGGCCTCTTCAGCAGTCTGTTCTTTAATTCTTTCTTCAATCTGGTTCACTAGTTTGTGAGCCATTCTACATGCCTGTTGTATGGAGGCGGGCTCGTGTGAACTTATATCTTCTTGGATTCTTTCCGGTAATCCTTTCACAAACGCGTCGATCTTCTCTTCCTCATCTTCGAATGCTCCCGGACACAATAGGCACAATTCCGTGAATCGTCTTTCGTACGTGGTAATATCAAATCCTTGGGTTCGTAACCCTCTAAGTTCTGTCTTGAGCTTATTGACCTCGGTTCTGGGACGGTACTTCTCGTTCATCAAGTGCTTGAATGCTGACCACGGTAGTGCGTACGCATCATCTTGTCCCACTTGCTCTAGATAGGTATTCCACCATGTTAACGCAGAACCTGTGAAGGTATGTGTAGCGTACTTCACTTTGTCCTCTTCAGTACACTTACTTATGGCAAACACCGATTCAACCTTCTCGGTCCACCGTTTCAATCCGATCGGTCCTTCGGTTCCATCAAATTCCAAAGGTTTGCAGGCAGTGAATTCTTTGTAGGTGCATCCTACACGATTTCCTGTACTGCTAGATCCAAGGTTATTGTTGGTATGTAGCGCAGCCTGTACTGCGGCTATGTTTGAAGCTAGAAAAGTACGGAATTCCTCTTCATTCATATTCACGGTGTGTCGAGTAGTCGGTGCCATTTCCTTCAAAATAGTTAAATGGAACAAGTTAATCATACAGAATATTAAGAGTAGTTAATAGTATTTCGTAGCATAATATGAACTCATTTATAAAAGCTTTTTCTTCATATTAGCGTTTTATAAGTTTAAATTCGGGTAGTACCTACCCGTTAAGTTCATACTTAGTAGCTAATATACAATTCAACTACTACAATTCTATATGAAAAACTGATTATAATAATATTTCGCGTTCAAACTTTTATACAATATTTTACAAACTTACAATACCGCTTATTTTACATAAAGCATGAAATATAGCACACAATAACTTTGATACAAGATAGTTGTGAAGACAATTCTAGCTAGTACACAAGTCGTTCAGCAAAGGCAATAAAGACACGTAATTCATACGTCCAGAAACAAGTCATGCATTCTGGTTTTACTAGGACTACTTCCCATCCTTGGTCTTGTGCAACATAACCGTTATGGCCATTGATAAGACAGCGTGTTGTAACGTCATCAAAGGGATGAGGGTTACGTAATGTCCAACAGTCCCGTAATAATCTAAAAACCTCATTTCTTACCCCAATTACCGACTCCGTCACTTGTGGAAACGTTTTGTTTAATAGTTGTAGCCCGATGTTCTTGTTCTCACTTTGGTGAGAAGCGAACATTACTAATCCGTAAGCATAACATGCTTCTTTATGTTGCATGTTAGCCGCTTTTTCTAAATCACGAAGTCCAATATTCGGATATATTGAGTCAAAATAATTTCTTAACCCGTTGCGTAAAATAGCATTTGGGTTCCCCGCAATATATGCGTCAAAGTAAACACATCGTAACTTATGGGTTTCCCAATGTGATATCCCCCATCTTTCAAACGAAAGTCTCTTATAAACCAAGACATTCTTGGAACGTTCTTCGAATGTCTTACAAACTGATCTCGCCTTAAATAGTTGTGCCGAAGAATTCTGGCCGACTCTAGACAAGATTTCATCAATCATGTCTCCGGGTAGGTCTATTAAAATATTGGGTTGTCTATCCATTTTGTGTTTTTTAAACTGTAAAATAGACAAGAGTTAGATTCATAAAAAAAATACTTATTAATACAAGCAATTTTTACATATATCATAAAGCATAAGAACACTATATTCCATATATTACACCACACGAATACAACTATCTTATTCCGACTCGCTCGTTTCTTCTTCTTCGGTTTTGGTTCGTTTTTCCAAGTTTCTAGGGATATATGATGTTCCCCTAATACGAGCCGTCGTTGTCCACATTGGTTTAGAAAAACCTGGTGGTTTAGAGGTTCCCGGGTCATTGTTACAACTTAAGGACTTCGGGGGTTGACGATACATATAAAGTTCATCGGGGTTGGAATTAGATTTCTCTATTTTTATGCCCTTTCCCTTATTATTTTCTTTTGCCTTTTTAAATTCAGTTGGGGTAATTTCTATAACATCATCGGAATTCTCGTCGGAATCCGATTCATCGGAGAATTGGTAATCCTCCCAATATTTTGCTTCCTTGGCGGAAACACCATTGACCATAATTAACTTTGGTCGGTTGGTTGAGGATTTTCTTTTTACTTAACCGTTTTATTATTTCCCCCACCGGTTCTATTTCTTCATCCGGTTCCGATTCTTCTTCCGGTTCCGACTCTTCTTCCGGTTCCTCTTCGGGAACTTGTGAATCAGTCCACAAATCATTCCAATTTACATTTGACTCTTCATTATTATTAGGTGAGTCAATGGGACTTGTTCTAGAGGTAGACATCTATCACATAATATCAAACACGTTAAGAGATTAATATATCACATAATATTCATATGTTAAAAATATATAGTTTCCAACAAAAATGTTAAGCAATCATTTTTAAAGAAAACACGGTCGAAGTCCAGACTCACTAATGCATCCTAACAAACTCGATAAGACACACTAATGCAAATTTTCTGGTTCTCTAAGACCAACGCTCGGATACCAACTGAAATGTCCCGTTCTTATTGATTAAAAACGTTCCATATTAATTGATTTCGTTGCGAGGTTTTGACCTCTATATGAGACGTTTTTCAAAGACTGCATTCATTTTTAAACAAACCATAACCTTTATTTCATCAATAAAGGTTTAAAAGGCTTTACGTAGATTATCAAATAATGATAATCTAAAATATCCTGTTTACACACGACCATTACATAATGGTTTACAATACAAATATGTTACAACAAAGTAAGTTTCTTGAATGCAGTTTTTACACAATATCATACAAGCATGGACTCCAAATCTTGTCCTTATTTAAGTATGCGACAGCGGAAGCTCTTAATAATCACCTGAGAATAAACATGCTTAAAACGTCAACAAAAATGTTGGTGAGTTATAGGTTTAACCTATATATATCAAATCGTAACAATAGACCACAAGATTTCATATTTCAATACACATCCCATACATAGAGATAAAAATCATTCATATGGTGAACACCTGGTAACCGACAATAACAAGATGCATATATAAGAATATCCCCATCATTCCGGGACACCCTTCGGATATGATATAAATTTCGAAGTACTAAAGCATCCGGTACTTTGGATGGGGTTTGTTAGGCCCAATAGATCTATCTTTAGAATTCGCGTCAATTAGGGTGTCTGTTCCCTAATTCTTAGATTACCAGACTTAATAAAAAGGGGCATATTCGATTTCGATAATTCAACCATAGAATGTAGTTTCACGTACTTGTGTCTATTTTGTAAATCATTTATAAAACCTGCATGTATTCTCATCCCAAAAATATTAGATTTTAAAAGTGGGACTATAACTCACTTTCACAGATTTTTACTTCGTCGGGAAGTAAGACTTGGCCACTGGTTGATTCACGAACCTATAACAATATATACATATATATCAAAGTATGTTCAAAATATATTTACAACACTTTTAATATATTTTGATGTTTTAAGTTTATTAAGTCAGCTGTCCTCGTTAGTAACCTACAACTAGTTGTCCACAGTTAGATGTATAGAAATAAATCGATAAATATTATCTTGAATCAATCCACGACCCAGTGTATACGTATCTCAGTATTGATCACAACTCAAACTATATATATTTTGGAATCAACCTCAACCCTGTATAGCTAACTCCAACATTCACATATAGAGTGTCTATGGTTGTTCCGAAATATATATAGATGTGTCGACATGATAGGTCGAAACATTGTATACGTGTCTATGGTATCTCAAGATTACATAATATATAATACAAGTTGATTAAGTTATGGTTGGAATAGATTTGTTACCAATTTTCACGTAGCTAAAATGAGAAAAATTATCCAATCTTGTTTTACCCATAACTTCTTCATTTTAAATCCGTTTTGAGTGAATCAAATTGCTATGGTTTCATATTGAACTCTATTTTATGAATCTAAACAAAAAAAGTATAGGTTTCTAGTCGGAAAAATAAGTTACAAGTCGTTTTTGTAAAGGTAGTCATTTCAGTCGAAAGAACGACGTCTAGATGACCATTTTAGAAAACATACTTCCACTTTGAGTTTAACCATAATTTTTGGATATAGTTTCATGTTCATAATAAAAATCATTTTCTCAGAATAACAACTTTTAAATCAAAGTTTATCATAGTTTTTAATTAACTAACCCAAAACAGCCCGCGGTGTTACTACGACGGCGTAAATCCGGTTTTACGGTGTTTTTCGTGTTTCCAGGTTTTAAATCATTAAGTTAGCATATCATATAGATATAGAACATGTGTTTAGTTGATTTTAAAAGTCAAGTTAGAAGGATTAACTTTTGTTTGCGAACAAGTTTAGAATTAACTAAACTATGTTCCAGTGATTACAAGTTTAAACCTTCGAATAAGATAGCTTTATATGTATGAATCGAATGATGTTATGAACATCATTACTACCTTAAGTTCCTTGGATGAACCTACTGGAAAAGAGAAAAATGGATCTAGCTTCAATGGATCCTTGGATGGCTCAAAGTTCTTGAAGCAAAATCATGACACGAAAACAAGTTCAAGTAAGATCATCACTTGAAATAAGATTGTTATAGTTATAGAAATTGAACCAAAGTTTGAATATGATTATTACCTTGTATTAGAATGATAACCTACTGTAAGAAACAAAGATTTCTTGAGGTTGGATGATCACCTTACAAGATTGGAAGTGAGCTAGCAAACTTGAAAGTATTCTTGATTTTATGAAACTAGAACTTTTGGAATTTATGAAGAACACTTAGAACTTGAAGATAGAACTTGAGAGAGTTCAATTAGATGAAGAAAATTGAAGAATGAAAGTGTTTGTAGGTGTTTTTGGTCGTTGGTGTATGGATTAGATATAAAGGATATGTAATTTTGTTTTCATGTAAATAAGTCATGAATGATTACTCATATTTTTGTAATCTTATGAGATATTTCATGCTAGTTGCCAAATGATGGTTCCCACATGTGTTAGGTGACTCACATGGGCTGCTAAGAGCTGATCATTGGAGTGTATATACCAATAGTACATACATCTAAAAGCTGTGTATTGTACGAGTACGAATACGGGTGCATACGAGTAGAATTGTTGATGAAACTGAACGAGAATGTAATTGTAAGCATTTTTGTTAAGTAGAAGTATTTTAATAAGTGTATTGAAGTCTTTCAAAAGTGTATAAATACATATTAAAACACTACATGTATATACATTTTAACTGAGTCGTTAAGTCATCGTTAGTCGTTACATGTAAGTGTTGTTTTGAAACCTTTAGGTTAACGATCTTGTTAAATGTTGTTAACCCAATGTTTATAATAACAAAAGAGATTTTAAATTATTATATTATCATGATATTATGATGTACGAATATCTCTTAATATGATATATATACATTAAATGTCGTTACAACGATAAACGTTACATATATGTCTCGTTTCAAAATCATTAAGTTAGTAGTCTTGTTTTTACATATGTAGTTCATTGTTAATATAATTAATGATATGTTTACTTATCATAATATCATGTTAACTATATATATAACCATATATATGTCATCATATAGTTTTTTTACAAGTTTTAACGTTCGTGAATCACCGGTCAACTTGGGTGGTCAATTGTCTATATGAAACCTATTTCAATTAATCAAGTCTTAACAAGTTTGATTGCTTAACATGTTGGAAACATTTAATCATGTAAACATCAATCTCAATTAATATATATAAACATGGAAAAGTTCGGGTCACTACATTAAGGGTAGACAACCGAATATTTTAGAAGATCTACCAGTTGATATGATTGAGGAAATCTTGTCTAGAGTCAGTCAGAATTCATCAGCACAATTAATTATGGCAAAATTAACTTGTCAAACATTTGAAAGACTTTCCAGAAATGCCTTAGTTTATAAAAGGCTTTCCTTTGATAGGTGGGGTATATCACATTGGGGAGACCGTAAGTTACGCCGTGTTTTCTTTAAAGCGTTAAATGCGGGGAACCCAAATGCAATTTTACGCTACGGGTTAAGAACCTATTTTGACTCAACATATCCCAACATAGGATTTCGTGAATTAGAAAGAGCTTCTAACATGCAACATAAGGAAGCATGTTATGCTTACGGGTTAGTGATGTTCGCTTCTTACCAAAGTGAGAAAAAGAACATCGGATTGCAACTTTTAAATAAAACCTTCCCACAAGTGACAGATTCAGTAGTTGGGGTGAGAAACAGGGTTTTTAGATTATTATGGGGCTGTTGGACATTACGAAACCCTCGTCCATTTGACGACATTACAACATGCTATCTTGTCAACGGTCACAACGGTTATGTTCCACAAGACCAAGGATAGGAAGTAGTCTTAGTAAAACCAGAATGCATGACTTGTTTCTGAACGTATGAATTACGTGTCTTTATTTCTTTTGCTGAACAACTTGCGTATTAACTAGAATTGCCTTTATAGCTACCGAGTAGCAATGTTATTATGTGCTATATTTCATCCTAAATGTATAATAGTGGTATCGTAAGTTGTAAATATTATATAAAGTTTGAACGCGAAATTTTATTGTAATAAGTTTTTCATATAGAAGCGTAGTAGTTGAGTTGTATAGTAGCTAGTAAGTATGAACTTAACGGGTAGGTACTACCCGAATTAAAAACTATAAAATGCTAATATGAAGAAAAAGCTTTTATAAATAAGTTCATATAATACGAAATACTATTGACTACTCTTAAATTCTATATGATTAACTCAATTCTTTTGGCTATTTTTGAAGGAAATGGCACCGGCAACTCGTCAGAACTTGAACATGAGTGAGGAAGACTTCCGTGTTTTCCTTGCAGCAAACATAGCCGCAGTACAGGCTGCGATGCAAAATAACAATAACTCTGGAACTAGCAGTGGAACTAATTCCGCAAAAAATCGTGTAGGATGCTCCTACAAAGAATTCACTGCCTGTAAACCTTTGGAATTTGATGGAACCGAAGGACCAATTGGATTGAAATGGTGGACCGAGAAGGTCGAATCGGTGTTTGCCATAAGTAAGTGTACTAAAGAGGACAAAGTTAAGTACGCTACGCATACCTTCACAGGTACGGCGTTAACATGGTGGAATACCTATCTCGAGAAGGTAGGACAAGATGCTGCTTACGCACTACCATGGTCAGCATTCAAGCAATTGATGAACGAGCAGTATCGTCCCAGAAACGAGGTCAATAAGCTCAAGGTAGAGCTTAGAGGATTACAAACGCAAGGTTTCGATATCACCACGTACGGAATACGATTCACAGAATTGTGCCTATTGTGTCCCAGAACGTTCGAAGATGAAGAAGAGAAGATCGACGCATTTGTAAAAGGGTTACCGGAAAGAATTCAAGAAGATGTGAGTTCGCACGAGCCCGCCTCCATACAAAAGGCAAGTCGAATGGCTCATAAATTAGTGAACCAGATCGAAGGAAGGATTAAGGAGCAGGTGACCGAAGAGGCTAACATGAAACAAGTCAAGAAAAAGTGGGAGGAAAACAGTGGCAAGAGTCACCAGTACAACAACAACAACAATTACAACCACAATCGCAACAACTATCCCAACAACCGCAACATAAATTGCAACAACAACAATCACAATCCCAACAACAGCAACTACAACAAACGTCCCAACAACAATAACAACCGCAACAACAACAATAATCAGAAACATCAATGCCAAAGGTGTGAAGAGAATCACCCGGGGTACTGCACAACATTTTGCAACAGGTGTAAAAGAAATGGTCATAGCGCGACAAAGTGTGAGGTCTATGGACCAATGTATAACAGAACTAAAGGAACAAATAATGCCGGAACGAGTAATGTCGGAACAAGTAGTGTCGGAGCAAGTACTGCCAACGTAGTCTGTTATATATGTGGAAAACCGGGCCACATTATTAAAAATTACCCGAATCAGGGGAATATTAATGGGCAGGGCCGCGGAAGAGTTTTCAATATTAATACGGCAGAAGCACAGGAAGACCCGGAGCTTATTACGGGTACGTTTCTCATTGACAATAAATCTGCTTATGTTTTATTTGATTCAGGTGCGGATAGAAGCTATATGAGTAGAGATTTTTGTGCTAAACTAAGTTGCTCACCGACGCCCTTGGATAATAAATTTTTACTCGAATTAGCAAATGGTAAATTAATTACAGTAGATAATGTATCTCGGAATCGAGAAATTAAACTGGTTAGCGAAACATTTAAGATTGACTTGATACCAGTAGAGTTAGGAAGTTTTGATGTGATAATCGGTATGAACTGGTTGAAAGAAGCGAAAGCAGGGATCGTTTGTTACAAAAATGCAATTCGCATTATACGAGAAAAAGAAAAACCTATAATGGTGTACGGAGAAAAGAGCAACGCGAAGCTAAATCTTATTAGTAATATGAAGGCGCAAAAACTAATAAGAAAAGGTTGCTATGCCGTTCTAGCACACATCGAAGAAGTCAAACCCGAAGAAAAGAACATCAATGATGTTCCCGTCGCAAAAGAATTACCCGATGTATTTCCGAAAGAATTACCGGGACTACCTCCACATCAATCTGTTGAATTTCAAATAGATCTCGTACCAGGAGCCGCACCAATAGCTCATGCTCCATACAGACTCGCACCCAGTGAAATGAAAGAACTCCAAAGCCAACTACAAGAACTTTTAGAGCATGGTTTTATACGACCAAGTACATCACCATGGGGAGCTCCTGTTTTGTTTGTCAAAAAGAAGGATGGTACATTCAGGCTGTGTATCGACTATCGAGAGTTGAACAAACTTACCATCAAGAATCATTATCCACTACCAAGAATCAACGACTTATTTGATCAACTACAAGGCTCGTCAGTTTATTCGAAGATTGATTTACGTTCTGGGTATCATCAAATGCGGATGAAGGAGGATGATATTCCGAAGACTGCTTTCAGGACGCGTTACGGTCATTACGAGTTTATGGTTATGCCGTTTGGGTTGACTAATGCACCAGCTATGTTCATGGACCTCATGAACCGAGTGTGTGGACATACCTTGACAAATTTGTCATTGTTTTTATCGATGACATACTTATTTACTCAAAGAATGATCAAGAGCATGAAGAACATTTGAGAAAAGTGCTAGAGTTGTTGAGGAAAGGAAAACTATACGCTAAGTTTTCAAAGTGGCATTTTGGTTGGAAGAAGTTCAATTCCTCGGTCACATAGTGAATGAAGAAGGTATTCAAGTGGATCCGGCAAAGATTGAAACCGTTGAAAAGTGGGAAACCCCGAAAACTCCGAAGCATATACGCCAATTTTTAGGATTGGCTGGTTACTACAGAAGGTTCATCCAAGATTTTTCTAAAATAGCAAAACCCTTGACTGCATTAACGCATAAATGGAAGAAATTTAAATGGAAGGATGAGCAGGAGAAAGTGTTTCATTTGTTGAAGAAAAGGTTAACTACGGCACCTATATTGTCATTGCCTGAAAAGAATGATGATTTTATGATATATTGTGATGCCTCAAAGCAAGGCCTCGGTTGTGTATTAATGCAATGAACGAAGGTAATTGCTTATGCGTCCAGACAATTGAAGATTCACGAGCAAAATTATACGACTCACGATTTGGAATTGGGCGCTGTTGTTTTTGCATTAAAGACTTGGAGGCACTACTTATATGGGGTCAAAAGTATTATATATACCGACCACAAAAGTCTTCAACATATATTTAATCAGAAACAACTGAACATGAGGCAGCGTAGGTGGATTGAGTTATTGAATGATTACGATTTCGAGATTCGTTACCACCCGGGGAAGGCAAATGTGGTAGCCGACGCTTTGAGTAGAAAGGACAGAGAACCAATGCGGGTAAAAGCTATGAATATAATTATTCGTACTAACCTTACTACTCAAATAAAGGAGGCGCAGCAGGGAGTTGTAAAAGAAGGAAAGTTGAAGAATGAAATACCCAAAGGATCGGAGAAATATCTTAATATTCGGGAAGACGGAACCCAGTATAGGGCTGAAAGAATTTGGGTACCAAAGTTTGGATATGTGAGAGAAAAGGTACTTAAGGAAGCAAATAAAACCATATATTCAATACATCCCGGAGCGGGGAAGATGTACAAAGATCTCAAGAAACACTTTTGGTGGCCGAGTATGAAAGTCGATATTGCTAGATACGTAGGAGAATGTTTAACATGTTCTAAGGTCAAAGCTGAACATCAGAAACCATCAGGTCTACTTCAACAACCCGAAATCCTAGAATGGAAATGGGAAAACATTACTATGGATTTCATTACTAAATTTCCAAGGACTGCAAGTGGTTATGATACTATTTGGGTAATAGTCGATCGTCTCACCAAGTCAGCACACTTTCTGCCAATGAGAGAAGATGATAAAATGGAGAAGTTGGCGAGATTATACTTGAAGGAAGTTGTCTCTAGACATGGAATACCAATCTCTATTATCTCTGATAGAGATGGCGGATTTGTTTTAAGGTTTTGGCAGACATTACAACAAGCATTGGGAACTCGTCTAGACATGAGTACTGTCTATCATCCACAAACTGATGGGCAGAGCGAAAGGACGATACAGACTCTTGAAGACATGCTACGAGCATGTGTTATTGATTTTGGAAACAGTTGGGATCGACATCTACCATTAGTAGAACTTTCCTACAATAACAGTTACCACTCGAGTATCGAAATGGAACCGTTCGAAGCACTTTATGGTAGAAAGTGCAAATCTCCAATTTTTTGGAATGAATTGGGGGATAGACAGATTACGGGTCCGGGGATAATCCAAGAAACTACAGAGAAAATTATCCAAATTCAACAACGGTTGAAAACCGCTCAGAGTCGACAAAAGAGCTACGCGGACCTTAAAAGGAAAGATATAGAATTTGAAATTGGAGAGATGGTCATGCTTAAAGTTTCACCTTGGAAAGGCGTTGTTCGATTTGGTAAATGAGGGAAATTAAACCCAAGGTATATTGGACCATTCAAGGTTATTGATCGCGTCGGACCAGTAGCTTATCGACTTGAGTTACCTCAACAACTAGCGGCTGTACATAACATTTTCCACGTCTCGAATTTGAAGAAATGTTTTACTAAAGAAGATCTCACTATTCCGTTAGACGAAATCCAAATCAACGAAAAACTTCAATTTATTGAAGAACCAGTCTAAATAATGGATCGTGAGGTTAAAAGACTTAAGCAAAATAAAATACCAATTGTTAAGGTTTGATGGAATGCTCATAGAGGACCCGAGTTCACCTGGGAACGAGAAGATTAGATGAATAAGAAATACCCGCACTTATTTTCAGAAGATACGACAACACCTCCAACTGCTTAAAATTTCGGGACGAAATTTATTTAACGGGTAGGTACTGTAGTGACCCGAATTTTTCCATATTTATATATATTAAATGAAATTATTATTTACATGATTTAATGTTTTCAACATGTTAAGCAATCAAACTTATTAAGACTTGATTATTTGAAATGAGTTTCATGTAGACAATTGACCACCTAAGTTGACCGGCGATTCACGAACGTTAAAACTTGTAAAAATGACATGACAATATTGTAGTGACCCGAAATTTTCCATGTTTATATATATATTAAATGAAATTGTTATTTACATGATTAAGTGTTTCCAACATCTTAAGCAATCAAACTTGTTAAGACTTGATTAATTGAAATAGGTTTCATATAGACAATTGACCACCCAAGTTGACCGGTGATTCACGAACGTTAAAACTTGTAAAAACTATACGATGACATATATATGGTTATATATAGTTAACATGATTTTATTATAAGTATGTATCTCATTAGGTATTTTAACAATGAGTTATATACATAAAAATGAGACTATTAATTTAAGAAACTCGAAAACGATATATATAACGATTATTGTTATAACAACGTCTTACTAGGTACATATGAATCATATTAAGATATTGATACACTTGGTTAATTATGTTAAATGATAAGTAAATATATTATTAAGTGTATTAACAATGAAATACATATGTAAAAATAAGACTACTAACTTAATGATTTCGAAACGAGACATATATGTAACGATTATCGTTGTAACGACATTTAACTGTATATATATGTGACGACTCGAAAAATTTCGACTAATTTTAAATCAAACTCTCGATACGATTTAATATTTTTGGCATGATAAAAAAAATCTGTTACGTTGAGTCTCAATTTTTTATTTAATTTTTATTTTTTTTTGCATATTCATTTACCCTTAGACTACTCCCGACGATTCACGAACAAGATATAATAATTTGGAGTTTAATATATTTTGAACTTTTGACGTTTATCAATTCAATAGTGTCTAGCCTCTTTCTCACATTTTTAACCGATCTTCTTATATTTCCTTCTTAAAAGGAAGATAGGGTAATAATAATAGTAATATAATAATAAAAATCATCAACTAGTGACAATAATTCCACCACTTTAATGTGTCGGCTGTAGAGGCAATATCATTGCCAAAAGACTAATTACAAACAAAAAGTAGAATAAAATAAAATTCAGTAACTTATAATCTGAGGTGGACCACCTTGCATTTGTTTAAATTTTGTACTGGTTGTAGTATGCGATCATTATCTGATCATGAATAAATTTTATCTTTCAAACTTTAGCCATTTATCTTTTAAATGATTTAAATAATTACACTCGTATTTCATTTCGATCATATTAAATGAATTTAATAACAAACTTACATTTTTCAAGGGTTACAGAACGGAGGTTAGTAAATATATAAAAAGTTTGGATTAAGTAATAATACAAATTATCTTATAATTTTTAAAGTTGGATAAATATAATATTCTTATCCCAAACAGTGGCGAAGCCAGAACTTTTGGTTAATGGTGTCACTAAATAACAATTGATTTCTATACGGAGTATTATTTTAGAAATTTTCTAACGACATAGTGGTTATCTTTAACTTTGTAATGGCATTTACAAGCTTTATATGAATTTTAACAACCCTATGAGTTGTCGCTATACAAATCCACTATTTTATAAATAAAAATCTATCTTATCCATATATTTTATTCGTTTCATTATAAATATTCACTTTAAAAACTCATATTAAGTATTAGTGTAGAAAATTTTATTAACTTCACTCTTCAACAATAATAATAAATAAATAGACACTTCGATGTGAGCATGTGACATAGAAATGTAAACAACCATGAACAAAAGTAGTATTAGTCTTTAATCTCTATTTTACATATATAAAGTAATAATTAAAATATATTAGTCTTTAATCTATATTATACATATATAAAGTAATAATTAATATTATTTTAACTATCGATGTTATATATTTAACTTAATTGTTAATGTTTTATGGAGTATATAAAAATGGATTGTATATGAAAATGGATGTATGTCAGTGACAGGATGCAAAATTCAAATAAACAATACATGTTAATGCATGAATGATAGCATGTCATTGAAATTCATTGGGGTCATATGATCCCATAGAAGATAACGTGGTTTCACCACTGATCCCAATTTAGAAATTTTAAAACTATGTATATTTTAATTGGGGCGGAGGACACGGGATGAATAAACCTTTTTTTATGACTAGTTTTACAAAGCTTAAGATCAAACTAAATATATATCAATTATAAAAAGTGAAATTTTTATTTATATTTTTACACGTCAATTATTAGCAACAGAGTACGAAATACCAGTCCGTGAAAACAAGGAGTGAAAAATGGACAAAATGAGGGGCGGCTTTGAAGTCATACATTTCCTTTTATTATTTTATTATTTAATTAAAATTATTATATTATATTATATTATTATATTATATTATTATATTTTATATTATTATATTATATTATTATTCTATTATATATATATATATATATATATATATATATATATATATATATATATATATATACAATCGAGTGTCGGCAACAAAATTAGAGAGCCATGAGCACTACAAATTTTAAGATTATAAAATTTAAAAATATGGCAATCAACTTGATCTTAACTTTTGACTATAAAGAGATAATAGAGCTAAGATGGGTGACTACACACAATTCAACAACTCGAAGCTCAACTGTTTTCTAAAACCATGGCAACTTCCTTTGTTGCTGTTATTATTTTGAACCTGTTATGTTTTTGTTACCGCTCGATGTAAGCTACAAAGCCACCACCATCACCCACCTCTTTTTTTTTTCGTTAAAGGTTCGTGAATCCAAGGCCAACCCTGCACTTGTTCAGTGCCGCCGTATGCATATTTTTCTACAAAATATCCTATTGTGAGTTTCATTTGCTCCCTTTTTAATTGCTTTTGCAATATATATTTTTGGGTTGAGATTACATGCGCTGTTTTATAAATGTTTTACAAAATAGGCACAAGTACTAAAACTAATTCTATGTGGGTTTAAACCAGAAATATACCCTTAGCTTGGTAACATTAAACTACTTGTCTATGTACGGTAGGCGCGAATCCTAAAGATAGATCTATTGGGCCTGACAAACCCCATCCTGACTATGGGATGCTTTAGTACTTCGAGGTTATTTTAAACACACCTGATCTGGTGTACTTCAGAGGGTAAAACATGAACGTTAAGGCTTGTTACCGGGTGCCTACAACTTATAGAATACTTTTATACACTTGCGAGTGTACATATATTTATCAACGAAAATCTTGTGGTCTATTAATATATTGAAATGATTGTTATGATAAACCTATGAACTCACCAACCTTTTGGTTGACACTTTTAAGCATGTTTATTCTCAGGTATGAAAGAAATCTTCCGCTGTGCATTTGCTCATATTAAAGATATTACTTGGAGTCATTCATGGCATATTTAGGTCAGTACCTCGCAATGGGACCAGATATTGATGACTTCGTCCAGGTGGATTAGGACGGGTCACTACAGGTGGTATCAGAGCGGTGGTCTTAGCGAACTAGGTCTTGCATCAGTGTGTCTAACTGATAGTTGTTTAGATGCATTAGTGAGTCTGGACTTCGACCGTGTCTGCATGTCAAAAGTTTTGCTTATCATTTCGTGTCGAAAATTACCTGCTTATCATTCTTAGGGAATCACTTGCTTATCATTCTTAGTCTAAACACATCTTACTGCATTGATTGCATGAAAAGTGTATAGACAAAGTTCGTACCTTAGCGCATCTGCTAATTCATATCTTAGCGTATCTGTTACTGTAAACTTTGCCTGGCATATTCCGTAAATTCATCCGTAATCTACGAAATCTTTTGTTCTATATATATATATATATATATATATATATATATATATATATATATATATATATATATATATATATATATATATATATATATATATATATATATATATATATATATATATATATATAAAATTAGGATACCACCCGATAGCCGAAAATTATTTTATATCAATAAACCCTTTACTCAATCGTACCAAATGGAACTCACCACTAGTTCAAGTTCTTCGGAATCCGACAGCTATTCCGACATGGTTATTCACCTAAGCTCCGAAAGCGGTGCTACCAGAATGAATCAATCAATCAGCCATCCCCAATTCATCTGATGGGTTCGTAGTCTACTCAATCATTGGAGACAAGAAGAAGGTGATCCTTTTCATCCACCACATTGCCCTCTTAGGGAAGAATCTGAAGCACTTACCGGCGAACCTGTCCAAAACACCATTTTCTCTCTCATTTCCAGAGTATCTCGTCACGATTATATATTATACCAAATTTTAGATCATATTTATCCACTCGTCCGAACCGACAATCACCCCGGTGTAATAGAAGAAGTCAACGAGCTTCGTGCTCGGGTAGTGGCTTTGGAGAATATGGTGCAAAGGTTACAAACACCAGCAGTATAACCAGTACCACCATCATCAACGCCAACAATACCATTACCACCACCAACAACAACCGCATCGCAAACCTCAACTTCACAATCTGTCACATGAACATCAACGTCATACGCACCATAGATACCAAGGAGTACCAACAACAATGAACGATGAAGTATTAATTCATAACTTCATTGAAGAAATATTCTACGAAGAATATGTGGTTTCTAAAAGTTTTAGAGATTATTTATTCTAGCTCAAACTGAAAATCAAATGAGTTTAATATCATATTGACTCATTAAATCCATAATTACCTCTGAAGAAAATATATATGTATATATATTTTCATAAAGATTGTAATTGAAAATTCTTTCGTACAAACTGTTAATGGTGAAAATATTTTAACGGGTAGGTAATACCTGAGGAATATTTAGATTTCACATTAATAAGTTACACTGTACATTCTTCGAATCTGATTCAACAGTTATTTACTATCCTACTTACATCCACAGATATACGTATCCGTTCACCTCAGAATAACCATTTCCATTCAATTTCATATTTGGATTTTGACCTATCAGAATCCAACAAGTGGCATAATGAAGAAAACATGGGACAAAAATAAAAATTTGTTAGAAACAAACGAATTAACTATGAGAAATTCTATTAAGAATCCATGCTAACAAAAATCCTAGCTAACTGTTCCTAGCTAACTGATTACATTTTATTTATCGCAATTTATTTATCGCAATTTAATTATAGCAATTTTAATTCTCGCAATTTTATTTATCGTCATTTAATTTCTGTAATTATTTTACGCACTTTAAATATCGGGACACGTATACAAGGTTTTGACATATCATATCGACGCATCTATATATATTATTTAGAATCACCATAGACACTCTATATGCAGTAATGATCGAGTTCTCTATACAGGGTTGAGGTTGATTCTCAAATAATATTTATACTTTGAGTTGTGATCGAGTCTGAGACATGTACACGGGTCACGATACGTATTAATGAATTCGAATATTATAAACTATATATGAATTATTGAATTTGTAACTATGGACTGCTAACTGTGGACTACCAATATTGGACAATTAAAAATGAATTAAAATATTGATTATAACATATGAAACTAAGCAATTCTTCAAGTTTGCCACTTGATTTCATCTTAAATCGCATTTGTATCTTGACGATTACAATCTGCGTTCAAACCTTTCATGATTCTTGAAAACACCTCAATCGAGAGGATGAACCAACCGCACTTCATCTACGGAAGGAAAGATTTAAGTATATAGTTATGCACCTGAAAAACTCTCAGAAACTGAGTAAATTTTTAACACGTAGTTGTGCTAATTCCTTTAGTGTTATTATTACCCAAAATAACTTTACAGTTCTTCTTCAAAATAGCCAATTTTGTCACAGCTCCATCAAGATAACTTCGACTTTTCGTTCGAAATAACCTTACTATAACCTTGAATTATATGTGCGCTCTTTTATTGTTACCGGAGAACCTTTTATATTCAACCATATTACCATCAGCGTTTAATCATCTAAAAACACAATTCTCCTGAAACCACCTCGGATTGATAACCGACGATTTAGATATGGCTGCATTAAATGCAGAGAAAACAGTAAAATTGTAGATGGCCTAAATGGCTAAGAGTTTGATGATAAAGAATGGAGTGTAGGGAACGCTCGATAGAAAAATTTGGTACTGAAAAATAGATTGAGCTAACCATGAAGGAGACCAAGGACAAATACAAGGACCAAACCCTATATTCAAAGAATTCAGGTAATTCTGGATCCGATGAAATCTTTAGAGAATATCTTGCTCCGAAGTCATGTTAAAATCTTGCGGAAAATTTCTCTTCATCAACCTTCGAACTTAGAAATTCCAAAATACCATCATAAATATCTTCGATATTTCTGAGGATATTTTCATAAATATTCTTGTTCGAAATCTTTTACCTTTTCGTGTTTTCTGTATTCCAAAATATTGGAAACTTTTGTAAAATCTAAGTATAAATTATGAATGAATTGTGGAGAAGTGTTGGGAATTGAAGCATGGGTTAGTATAATATAATGACACTTGGCCAACGTGATTATATTACAGTAAGTCATGCTGGAAGTTCTATTGGAACATGATGATTCACAGATCATAACGTCATCATGTGCCATGTTACATAACTCTTTCATTCTACTTAACTTCTGAACATATCAAGAAAATGTATTCTTGATGGTTCTATCTTCCGTGATGTTGATAAATTTGAAAATCAAATCGTGCTATCACGTTCCTTCCTGCTTAGAACATTATAATCATTCAAAACTCTATATCTACGAATTCTGGACCATTATTCGCTTGACTTAGAGTCGGGAAGAGAAAACAAAAGTATGAAACTCCAAAATATAAGGGGGAATATAAAGCTCGATAACAACACTTAAAATTTCAAACCGTGTATATCAATGTTCATCGCAACATAGAGACACGAGAGAATTAAAAACATTATAACCCCAAGGGTGAAGTAGAAGAAAATAGATTCCTCTGGTGGTAAATGGAAAAGGAGAATGATTGTTGCAATAGTGAGGATAAAAACAAGAATCAGAACTGGATTATGCATCTTCACAATCTTTTGAATTTAGGAATTGAGTATAGGAATGGTGGAAATAATCGAACGGAAAATTTTTAATTTATAATGGAAATATCAGACAAAGCAATCGAGACAGATGATCGCATTTAATTATAGAGATCTTAATTACCTTATTCACCGAAGAATCAGATCTTTTAGATTTCAAAGATTTTCTCTAAATCCCTTAAATTCCGAAATTCAATCGTGACTACGTCAAAAGTTAAGACGAAACTTTTCACTCTTTTCTGACAGCTTCACTTGTACGCTTCACCTAATCAAATCGTTTTATCTATATTAATCAATAATGATAAAACTCTATTTATCAACTCAGATTCGTCACGAAAATATTTTTATTATTAGCCATGACGACCTCGATCAAATTTCGGGACAAAATTTCTTTAACGGGTAGGTACTGTGACGACCCGGAAAATTTCGACTAATTTTAAATCAAACTCTCGATACGATTTAATATTTTTGGCATGATAAAAAAAATCTGTTACGTTGAGTCTCAATTTTTTATTTAATTTATTTTTTTTTTGCATATTCATTTACCCTTTGACTACTCCCGACGATTCACGAACAAGATATAATAATTTGGAGTTTAATATATTTTGAACTTTTGACGTTTATCAATTCAATAGTGTCTAGCCTCTTTCTCACATTTTTAACCGATCTTCTTATATATCCTTCTTAAAAGGAAGATAGGGTAATAATAATAGTAATATAATAATAAAAATCATCAACTAGTGACAATAATTCCACCACTTTAATGTGTCGGCTGTAGAGGCAATATCATTGCCAAAAGACTAATTACAAACAAAAAGTAGAATAAAATAAAATTCAGTAACTTATAATCAGGGGTGGACCATCTTGCATTTGTTTAAATTTTGTACTGGTTGTAGTATGCGATCATTATCTGATCATCAATAAATTTTATCTTTCAAACTTTAGCCATTTATCTTTTAAATGATTTAAATAATTACACTCGTATTTCATTTTGATCATATTAAATGAATTTAATAACAAACCTACATTTTTCAAGGGTTATAGAACGGAGGTTAGTAAATATATAAAAAGTTTAGATTAAGTAATAATACAAATTATCTTATAATTTTTAAAGTTGGATAAATATAATATTCTTATCCCAAACAGTGGTGAAGCCAGAACTTTTGGTTAATGGTGTCACTAAATAACAATTGATTTCTATACGGAGTATTATTTTAGAAATTTTCTAACAACATAGTGGTTATCTTTAACTTTGTAATGGCATTTACAAGCTTTATATGAATTTTAACAACCCTATGAGTTGTCGCTATACAAATCCACTATTTTATAAATAAAAATCTATCTTATCCATATATTTTATTCGTTTCATTATAAATATTCACTTTAAAAACTCATATTAAGTATTAGTGTAGAAAATTTTATTAACTTCACTCTTCAACAATAATAATAAATAAATAGACACTTCGATTTGAGCATGTGACATAGAAATGTAAACAACCATGAACAAAAGTAGTATTAGTCTTTAATCTCTATTTTACATATATAAAGTAATAATTAAAATATATTAGTCTTTAATCTATATTATACATAAATAAAGTAATAATTAATATTATTTTAACTATCGATGTTATATATTTAACTTAATTGTTAATGTTTTATGGAGTATATAAAAATGGATTGTATATGAAAATGGATGTATGTCAGTGACAGGATGCAAAATTCAAATAAACAATACATGTTAATGCATGAATGATAGCATGTCATTGAAATTCATTGGGGTCATATGATCCCATAGAAGATAACGTGGTTTCACCACTGATCCCAATTTAGAAATTTTAAAACTATGTATATTTTAATTGGGGCGGAGGACACGGGATGAATAAACCTTTTTTTATGACTAGTTTTACAAAGCTTAAGATCAAACTAAATATATATCAATTATAAAAAGTGAAATTTTTATTTATATTTTTACACGTCAATTATTAGCAACAGAGTACGAAATACAGTCCGTGAAAACAAGGAGTGGAAAAATGGACAAAATGAGGGGCGGCTTTGAAGTCACACATTTCCTTTTATTATTTTATTATTTAATTAAAATTATTATATTATATTATATTATTATATTATATTATTATATTTTATATTATTATATTATATTATTATTCTATTATATATATATATACAATCGAGTGTCGGCAACAAAATTAGAGAGCCATGAGCACTACAAATTTTAAGATTATAAAATTTAAAAATATGGCAATCAACTTGTTCTTAACTTTTGACTATAAAGAGATAATAGAGCTAAGATGGGTGACTACACACAATTCAACAACTCGAAGCTCAACCGTTTTCTAAAACCATGGCAACTTCCTTTGTTGCTGTTATTATTTTGAACCTTTTATGTTTTTGTTACCGCTCGATGTAAGCTACAAAGCCACCACCATCACCCACCTCTTTTTTTTCGTTAAAGGTTCGTGAATCCAAGGCCAACCCTGCACTTGTTCAGTGCCGCCGTATGCATATTTTTCTACAAAATATCCTATTGTGAGTTTCATTTGCTCCCTTTTTAATTGCTTTTGCAATATACATTTTTGGGTTGAGAATACATGCGCTGTTTTATAAATGTTTTACGAAATAGGCACAAGTACTAAAACTAATTCTATGTGGGTTTAAACCAGAAATATACCTTTAGCTTGGTAACATTAAACTACTTGTCTATGTACGGTAGGCGCGAATCCTAAAGATAGATCTATTGGGCCTGACAAACCCCATCCTGACTATGAGATGCTTTAGTACTTCGAGGTTATTTTAAACACACCTGATCTGGTGTACTTAAGAGGGTAAAACATGAATGTTAAGGCTTGTTACCGGGTGCCTACAACTTATAGAATACTTTTATACACTTGCGAGTGTACATATATTTATCAACGAAAATCTTGTGGTCTATTAATATATTGAAATGATTGTTATGATAAACCTATGAACTCACCAACCTTTTGGTTGACACTTTTAAGCATGTTTATTCTCAGGTATGAAAGAAATATTCCGCTGTGCATTTTCTCATATTAAAGATATTACTTGGAGTCATTCATGGCATATTTAGGTCAGTACCTCGCAATGGGACCAGATGTTGATGACTTCATCCAGGTGGATTAGGACGGGTCATTACAATATATCATACTAAGATATATTATATATCATAATATCATGATAATATAACAATTTAACATCTCATTTGTTATAATAAACAATGGGTTAACAACATTCAACAAGATCGTTAACCTAAAGGTTTCAAAACAACATTTACATGTAACGACTAACGATGACTTAACGACTCAGTTAAAATGTATATACATGTAGTGTTTTAATATGTATTCATACACTTTTGAAAGACTTCAAGACACTTATCAAAATACTTCTACTTAACAAAAATGCTTACAATTACATCCTCGTTCAGTTTCATCAACAATTCTACTCGTATGCACCCGTATTCGTACTCGTACAATACACAACTTTTAGATGTATGTACTATTGGTATATACACTCCAATGATCAGCTCTTAGCAGCCCATGTGAGTCACCTAACACATGTGGGAACCATCATTTGGCAACTAGCATGAAATATCTCATAAAATTACAAAAATATGAGTAATCATTCATGACTTATTTACATGAAAACAAAATTACATATCCTTTATATCTAATCCATACACCAACGACCAAAAACACCTACAAACACTTTTATTCTTCAATTTTCTTCATCTAATTAATCTCTCTCAAGTTCTATCTTCAAGTTCTAAGTGTTCTTCATAAATTCCAAAAGTTCTAGTTTCATAAAATCAAGAATACTTCCAAGATTGCAAGTTTACTTCCAAGTTTTCTAAATCCATTCCAAGTAATCATCCAAGATCAAGAAACCTTTGTTACTTACAGTAGGTTATCTTTCTAATACAAGGTAATAATCATATTCAAACTTTAATTCCATTTCTATAACTATAACAATCTTATTTCGAGTGGAAATCTTACTTGAAATTGTTTTCGTGTCATGATTCTGCTTCAAGAACTTTCAAGCCATCCAAGGATCCTTTGAAGCTAGATCTATTTTTCTCATTTCCAGTAGGTTTATCCAAGGAACTTGAGGTAGTAATGATGGTCATAACATCATTCGATTCATACATATAAAGCTATCTTATTCGAAGATTTAAACTTGTAATCACTAGAACATAGTTTAGTTAATTCTAAACTTGTTCGCAAATAAAAGTTAATCCTTCTAACTTGACTTTTAAAATCAACTAAACATATGTTCTATATCTATATGATATGCTAACTTAATGATTTAAAACCTGGAAACACGAAAAATACCGTAAAATCGGATTTACGCCGGCGTAGTAACACCACGGGCTGTTTTGGGTTAGTTAATTAAAAACTATGATAAACTTTGATTTAAAAGTTGTTATTCTGGGAAAAATGATTTTTATTATGAACATGAAACTATATCCAAAAATTATGGTTAAACTCAAAGTGGAAGTATGTTTTCTAAAATGGTCATCTAGACGTCGTTCTTTCGACTGAAATGACTACCTTTACAAAAATAACTTCTAACTTATTTTTCTGACAATAAACCTATAATTTTTCTGTTTAGATTCATAAAATAGAGTTCAATATGAAACCATAGCAATTTGATTCACTCAAAACGGATTTAAAATGAAGAAGTTATGGGTAAAACAAGATTGGATAATTTTTCTCATTTTAGCTACGTGAAAATTGGTAACAAATCTATTCCAACCATAACTTAATCAACTTGTATTGTATATTATGTAATCTTGAGATACCATAGACACGTATACAATGTTTCGACCTATCATGTCGACACATCTATATATATTTCGGAACAACCATAGACACTCTATATGTGAATGTTGGAGTTAGCTATACAGGGTTGAGGTTGATTCCAAAATATATATAGTTTGAGTTGTGATCAATACTGAGATACGTATACACTGGGTCGTGGATTGATTCAAGATAATATTTATCGATTTATTTCTGTACATCTAACTGTGGACAACTAGTTGTAGGTTACTAACGAGGACAGCTGACTTAATAAACTTAAAACATCAAAATATATTAAAAGTGTTGTAAATATATTTTGAACATACTTTGATATATATGTATATATTGTTATAGGTTCGTGAATCAACCAGTGGCCAAGTCTTACTTCCCGACGAAGTAAAAATCTGTGAAAGTGAGTTATAGTCCCACTTTTAAAATCTAATATTTTTGGGATGAGAATACATGCAGGTTTTATAAATGATTTGCAAAATAGACACAAGTACGTGAAACTACATTCTATGGTTGAATTATCAAAATCGAATATGCCCCTTTTTATTAAGTCTGGTAATCTAAGAATTAGGGAACAGACACCCTAATTGACGCGAATCCTAAAGATAGATCTATTGGGCCTAACAAACCCCATCCAAAGTACCGGATGCTTTAGTACTTCGAAATTTATATCATATCCGAAGGGTGTCCCGGAATGATGGGGATATTCTTATATATGCATCTTGTTAATGTCGGTTATCAGGTGTTCACAATATGAATGATTTTTATCTCTATGTATGGGATGTGTATTGAAATAAGAAATCTTGTGGTCTATTGTTACGATTTGATATATATAGGTTAAACCTATAACTCACCAACATTTTTGTTGACGTTTAAAGCATGTTTATTCTCAGGTGAATACTAAGAGCTTCCGCTGTTGCATACTAAAATAAGGACAAGATTTGGAGTCCATGTTTATATGATATTGTGAAAAAACTGCATTCAAGAAACTGATTTCAATGTAACATATTTGTATTGTAAACCATTATGTAATGGTCGTGTGTAAACAGGATATTTTAGATTATCATTATTTGATAATCTACGTAAAGCTTTTTAAACCTTTATTTATGAAATAAAGGTTATGGTTTGTTTTAAAAATGAATGCAGTCTTTGAAAAACATCTCATATAGAGGTCAAAACCTCGCAACGAAATCAATTAATATGGAATGTTTTTAATCAATAAGAACGGGACATTTCAGTTGGTATCCGAGGGTTGGTCTTAGAGAACCAGAAAATTTGCATTAGTGTGTCTTATCGAGTTTGTTAGGATGCATTAGTGAGTCTAGACTTCGACCGTGTTTTCTTTAAAAATGATTGCTTAACATTTTTGTTGGAAACTATATATTATTAACATGTATATATTATGTGATATATTAATCTCTTAACATATTTGATATTGTGTGATAGATGTCTACCTCTAGCACAAATCTCATTGACTCACCTAATAATAACGAAGAGTCGAATATATATTGGACTGTTTCACAAGTTCCCGAAGAAGAACCGGAAGAAGAATCAGAACCGGAAGAAGAATCAGAACCGGAAGAGGAGGAACCGGATGAGGAAATAGAACCGGTGGGGGAAATAATAAAACGATTAAGTAAAAGAAAATCCTCAACTAACCGACCAAGGTTAATTATGGTCAATGGTGTTTTCGCCAAGGAAGCAAAATATTGGGAGGATTACCAATTATCCGATGAATCGAATTCCGACGAGAATTCCGATGATGTTATAGAAATTACCCCAACTGAATTTAAAAAGGCAAAAGAAAATAATAAGGGAAAGGGCATAAAAATAGAGAAATCTAATTCCAACCCCGATGAACTTTATATGTATCGTCAACCCCCGAAGCCCTTAAGTTGTAACAATGACCCGGGAACCTCTAAACCACCAGGTTTATCTAAACCGTTGTAGAAAACGACAGCTCGTATTAGGGGAACATCATATATCCCTAGAAACTTGGCAAAACGAACCAAAACCGAAGAAGAAGAAACGAGCGAGTCAGAATAAGATAGTTGTATTCGTGTGGTGTAATATATGTAATATAGTGTGCTTATGCTTTATGATATATGTAAAAATTTCTTGTATTAATAAATTTTTTTTTTTATGAATCTAACTCTTGTCTATTTTACAGTATAAAAACACAAAATGGATAGACAAACCAATATTTTAAGAGACCTACCCGGAGACATGATTGATGAAATCTTGTCTAGAGTCGGTCAGAATTCTTCGGCACAACTATTTACGGCGAAATCAGTTTGTAAGACATTCGAAGAACGTTCCAAGAATGTCTTGGTTTATAAGAGACTTTCGTTTGAAAGATGGGGGATATCACATTGGGAAACCCATAAGTTACGATGTGTTTACTTTGACGCATATATTGCGGGGAACCCAAATGCTATTTTACGCAACGGGTTAAGAAATTATTTTGACTCAATGTATCCGAATATAAGACTTCATGATTTAGAAAAAGCGGCTAACATGCAACATAAAGAAGCATGCTATGCTTACGGGTTAGTAATGTTCGCTTCTCACCAAAGTGAGAAAAAGAACATCGGGCTACAGCTATTAAACAAAACTTTCCCACAAGTGACGGAGTCGGTAATTGGGGTAAGAAATGAGGTTTTTAGGTTATTACGAGACTGTTGGTCATTACGTAACCCTCGTCCCTTTGACGACGTTACAACACGCTGTCTTATCAACGTCCATAACAGTTATGTTCCACAAGACCAAGGATGGGAAGTAGTCCTAGTAAAACCAGAATGCATGACTTGTTTCTGGACGTATGAATTACGTGTCTTTATTGCCTTTGCTGAACGACTTGTGTACTAGCTAGAATTATCTTCACAACTATCTTGTATCAAAGTTATTGTGTGCTATATTTCATGCTTTATGTAAAATAAGCGGTATTGTAAGTTTGTAAAATATTGTATAAAAGTTTGAACGCGAAATATTATTACAATCAGTTTTTCATATAGAATTGTAGTAGTTGAATTGTATATTAGCTACTAAGTATGAACTTAACGGGTAGGTACTACCCGAATTTAAACTTATAAAACGCTAATATCAAGAAAAAGCTTTTATAAATGAGTTCATATTATGCTACGAAATACTATTAACTACTCTTAATATTCTGTGTGATTAACTTGTTCCATTTGACTATTTTGAAGGAAATGGCACCGACTACTCGACACACCGTGAATATGAATAAAGAGGAATTCCGTACTTTTCTAGCTTCAAACATAGCCGCAGTACAGGCTACGCTACATACCAACAATAACCTTGGATCTAGCAGTACAGGAAATCGTGTAGGATGCACCTACAAAGAATTCACTGACTGCAAACCTTTGGAATTTGATGGAACCGAAGGACCGATCGGATTGAAACGGTGGACCGAAAAGGTCGAATCGGTGTTTGCCATAAGTAAGTGTACTGAAGAGGAAAAAGTGAAGTATGCTACGCATACCTTCACAGGTTCTGCGTTAACATGGTGGAATACCTATCTAGAGCAAGTGGGACAAGATGATGCTTACGCACTACCGTGGTCAGCATTCAAGCACTTGATGAACGAGAAGTACCGTCCCAAAACCGAGGTCAATAAGCTCAAGACAGAACTTAGAGGGTTACGAACCCAAGGATTTGATATTACCACGTATGAAAGATGATTCACAGAATTGTGCCTATTGTGTCCGGGAGCGTTCGAAGATGAGGAAGAGAAGATCGACGCGTTTGTGAAAGGATTACCGGAAAGAATCTAAGAAGATATAAGTTCACATGAGCCCGCCTCCATACAACAGGCATGTAGAATGGCTTACAAACTAGTGAACCAGATTGAGGAAAGAATTAAAGAACAGACGGCTGAAGAGGCCAATGTGAAGCAAGTCAAAAGAAAGTGGGAGGAAAACGGTGATAAGAATCACCAATACAACAACAACATCAATTACAATAATAATCGCAACAATTATCCCAACAATCGCAACATCAATTGCAACTACAACAAATGGCCCAACAACAACAACAATAACAACAACAACAGCAACTACAACAATCATCCCAACAACAATAACAACCACAACAACAACAACAATCAGAAGCAGCTATGCCAAAGTGTGAAAAGTATCACTCGGGGTTCTGCACCAAATTTTGCAACAAGTGTAAAAGAAATGGTCATAGCGCGGCGAAGTGTGAGGTCTACAGACCAGTGGTTAACAGAACGAAAGGAACAAATGGTGTCGGAACGAGTAATGGTGGAGAAAGTAGTGTCAGAGCAAGTTATGCCAATGTAGTTTGTTATAAATGTGGAAAACCAGGCCACATTATTAGAAATTGCCCGAACCAGGAGAACACGAATGGACAAGGCCGCGGAAGAGTTTTCAATATTAATGCGACAGAGTCACAGGAAGACCCGGAGCTTGTTACGGGTACGTTTCTTATTGACAATAAATCTGCTTACGTTTTATTTGATTCGGGTGCAGATAGAAGCTATATGAGTAGAGATTTTTGTGCTAAATTAAGTTGTCCATTGACGCCGTTGGATAGTAAATTTTTACTCGAATTAGCAAACGGTAAATTAATTTCAGCAGATAATATATGCCGGAATCGAGAAATTAAACTGGGTAGCGAAATATTTAAGATTGATTTGATACCAGTAGAGTTAGGGAGTTTTGATGTAATAGTTGGCATGGACTGGCTGAAGAAGGTGAAAGCAGAGATCGTATGTTATAAAAATGCAATTCGCATTGTACGAGAAGAAGGAGAACCCTTAATGGTGTACGGAGAAAAGGGCAACATGAAGCTACATCTTATTAGTAATTTGAAGGCACAAAAACTAATAAGAAAAGGTTGCTATGCTGTTCTAGCACACGTCGAGAAAGTACAAACTGAAGAAAAGAGCATCAATGATGTTCCCGTCGCAAAAGAATTTCCCGATGTATTTCCGAAAGAATTACCGGGACTACCTCCACATCGATCTGTTGAATTTCAAATCGATCTTGTACCAGGAGCTGCACCAATAGCTCGTGCTCCTTATAGACTCGCACCCAGCAAGATGAAAGAACTGCAAAGCCAACTGCAAGAACTATTAGAACGTGGTTTCATTCGACCAAGCACATCACCATGGGGAGCTCCTGTTTTGTTTGTCAAGAAGAAGGATGGTACATTTAGGTTGTGTATTGACTACAGAGAGTTGAACAAACTTACCATCAAAAACCGTTATCCATTGCCGAGAATTGATGACTTATTTGATCAACTACAAGGCTCGTCGGTTTATTCGAAGATCGATTTACATTCTGGATATCATCAAATGCGAGTAAATGAGGATGATATTCCAAAAACTGCTTTTAGGACGCGTTATGGTCATTACGAGTTTATGGTTATGCCGTTTGGATTGACTAACGCACCAGCTGTGTTCATGGACCTTATGAACCGAGTGTGTGGGCCATATCTTGACAAGTTTGTCATTGTTTTCATCGATGACATACTTATTTACTCAAAGAATGATCAAGAGCACGAAGAACATTTGAGAAAAGTGCTAGAAGTATTGAGAAAAGAAAAACTGTACGCTAAGTTTTCAAAGTGTGCATTTTGGTTGAAAGAAGTTCAATTCCTCGGTCACATAGTGAACAAAGAAGGTATCCAGGTGGACCCGGCAAAGATCGAAACCGTTGAAAAGTGGGAAACCCCAAAAACTCCGAAGCATATACGTCAATTTTTAGGATTGGCTGGTTACTACAGAAGATTCATCCAAGATTTCTCCAAAATAGCAAAACCCTTGACTGCATTAACGCATAAAGGGAAGAAATTTGAATGGAAGGATGAACAAGAGAAGGCATTTCAATTATTGAAGAAAAAGCTAACTACGGCACCTATATTGTCATTGCCTGAAGGGAATGATGATTTTGTGATTTATTGTGACGCATCAAAGCAAGGTCTCGGTTGTGTATTAATGCAACGAACGAAGGTGATTGCTTATGCGTCTAGACAATTGAAGATTCACGAACAAAATTATACGACGCATGATTTGGAATTAGGCGCGGTTGTTTTTGCATTAAAGACTTGGAGGCACTACTTATATGGGGTCAAAAGTATTATATATACCGACCACAAAAGTCTTCAACACATATTTAATCAGAAACAACTGAATATGAGGTAGCGTAGGTGGATTGAATTGTTGAATGATTACGACTTTGAGATTTGTTACCACCCGGGGAAGGCAAATGTGGTAGCCAACGCCTTGAGCAGAAAGGACAGAGAACCCATTCGAGTAAAATCTATGAATATAATGATTCACACTAACCTTACTACTCAAATAAAGGAGGCGCAACAAGGAGTTTTAAAAGAGGGAAATTTAAAGGAAGAAATACCCAAAGGATCAGAGAAGCATCTTAATATTCAGGAAGACGGAACCTGGTATAGGGCTGAAAGAATTTGGGTACCAAAATTTGGAGATATGAGAGAAATGCTACTTAGAGAAGCTCATAAAACCAGATACTCAATACATCCTGGAACGGGGAAGATGTACAAGGATCTCAAGAAACATTTTTGGTGGCTGGGTATGAAAGCCGATGTTGCTAAATACGTAGGAGAATGTTTGACGTGTTCTAAGGTCAAAGCTGAGCATCAGAAACCATCAGGTCTACTTCAACAACCCGAAATCCCGGAATGGAAATGGGAAAACATTAGCATGGATTTCATCACTAAATTGCCTAGGACTGCAAGTGGTTTTGATACTATTTGGGTAATAGTTGATCATCTCACCAAATCAGCACACTTCCTGTCAATAAGAGAAGATGACAAGATGGATAAGTTAGCACGACTATATTTGAAGGAAGTCGTCTCCAGACATGGAATACCAATCTCTATTATCTCTGATAGGGATGGCAGATTTATTTCAAGATTCTGGCAGACATTACAGCAAGCATTAGGAACTCGTCTAGACATGAGTACTGCCTATCATCCATAAACTGATGGGCAGAGCGAAAGGACGATACAAACGCTTGAAGACATGCTACGAGCATGTGTTATTGATTTCGGAAACAGTTGGGATCGACACCTACCATTAGCAAAATTTTCCTACAAGAACAGTTATCATTCTAGTATTGAGATGGCGCCGTTTGAGGCACTTTATGGTAGAAAGTGCAGGTCTCCGATTTGTTGGAATGAAGTGGGGGATAGACAGATTACGGGTCCGGAGATAATACAAGAAACTACCAAGAAAATCATCCAAATTCAACAAAGATTGAAAACCGCCCAGAGTCGACAAAAGAGCTACGCGGACAGTAAAAGAAAAGATATAGAGTTTGAAATTGGAGAAATGGTCATGCTTAAGGTTTCACCTTGGAAAGGCGTTGTTCGATTTGGTAAATGGGGGAAACTAAATCCAAGGTACATTGGACCATTCAAGATTATAGATCGTGTCGGACCAGTAGCTTACCAACTGGAGCTACCTCAACAACTCGCAGCTGTACATAACACTTTCCACGTCTCAAATTTGAAGAAATGTTTTGCTAAAGAAGATCTCACTATTCCGTTGGACGAAATCCAAATCAATGAAAAACTTCAATTCATTGAAGAACCCGTCGAAATAATGGATCGTGAGGTTAAGAGACTTAAACAAAACAAGATACCGATTGTTAAGGTTCGATGGAATACTCGTAGAGGACTCGAGTTCACCTGGGAGCATGAAGATCAGATGAAGAAGAAATACCCGCATTTATTTCCAGAAGATACGTCAACACCTCTAACTGCTTAAAATTTCGGGACGAAATTTATTTAACGGGTAGGTACTGTAGTGACCCGAACTTTTCCATGTTTATATATATATTAAATGAAATTGTTATTTACATGATTAAGTGTTTCCAACATGTTAAGCAATCAAACTTGTTAAGACTTGATTAATTGAAATAGGTTTCATATAGACAATTGACCACCCAAGTTGACCGGTGATTCACGAACGTTAAAACTTGTAAAAACTATAAGATGACATATATATGGTTATATATATAGTTAACATGATTTTATTATAAGTATGTATCTCATTAGGTATTTTAACAATGAGTTATATACATAAAAATGAGACTATTAATTTAAGAAACTCGAAAACGATATATATAACGATTATCGTTATAACAACGTCTTACTAGGTACATATGAATCATATTAAGATATTGATACACTTGGTTAATTATGTTAAATGATAAGTAAATATATTATTAAGTGTATTAACAATGAAATACATATGTAAAAATAAGACTACTAACTTAATGATTTCGAAACGAGACATATATGTAACGATTATCGTTGTAACGACATTTAACTGTATATATATCATACTAAGATATATTATATATCATAATATCATGATAATATAACAATTTAACATCTCATTTGTTATAATAAACAATGGGTTAACAACATTCAACAAGATCGTTAACCTAAAGGTTTCAAAACAACATTTACATGTAACGACTAACGATGACTTAACGACTCAGTTAAAATGTATATACATGTAGTGTTTTAATATGTATTCATACACTTTTGAAAGACTTTAAGACACTTATCAAAATACTTCTACTTAACAAAAATGCTTACAATTACATCCTCGTTCAGTTTCATCAACAATTCTACTCGTATGCACCCGTATTCGTACTCGTACAATACATAGCTTTTAGATGTATGTACTATTGGTATATACACTCCAATGATCAGCTCTTAGCAGCCCATTTGAGTCACCTAACACATGTGGGAACCATGATTTGGCAACTAGCATGAAATATCTCATAAAATTGCAAAAATATGAGTAATCATTCATGACTTATTTACATGAAAACAAAATTACATATCCTTTATATCTAATCCATACACCAACGACCAAAAACACCTACAAACACTTTTATTCTTCAATTTTCTTCATCTAATTAATCTCTCTCAAGTTCTATCTTCAAGTTCTAAGTGTTCTTCATAAATTCCAAAAGTTCTAGTTTCATAAAATCAAGAATACTTCCAAGATTGCAAGTTTACTTCCAAGTTTTCTAAATCCATTCCAAGTAATCATCCAAGATCAAGAAACCTTTGTTACTTACAGTAGGTTATCTTTCTAATACAAGGTAATAATCATATTCAAACTTTAATTCAATTTCTATAACTATAACAATCTTATTTCGAGTGGAAATCTTACTTGAAATTGTTTTCGTGTCATGATTCTGCTTCAAGAACTTTCAAGCCATCCAAGAATCCTTTGAAGCTAGATCTATTTTTTTCATTTCCAGTAGGTTTATCCAAGGAACTTTAGGTAGTAATGATGTTCATAACATCATTCGATTCAAACATATAAAGCTATCTTATTCGAAGGTTTAAACTTGTAATCACTAGAACATAGTTTAGTTAATTCTAAACTTGTTCGCAAATAAAAGTTAATCCTTCTAACTTGACTTTTAAAATCAACTAAACACATATTCTATATCTATATGATATGCTAACTTAATGATTTAAAACCTGGAAACACGAAAAACACCGTAAAACCGGATTTACGCCGTCCTAGTAACACCACGGGCTGTTTTGGGTTAGTTAATTAAAAACTATGATAAACTTTGATTTAAAAGTTTTTATTCTGGGAAAATGATTTTTATTATGAACATGAAACTATATCCAAAAATTATGGTTAAACTCAAAATGGAAGTATGTTTTCTAAAATGGTCATCTAGATGTCGTTCTTTCGACTGAAATGACTACCTTTACAAAAATGACTTGTAACTTATTTTTCCGACTATAAACCTATACTTTTTCTGTTTAGATTCATAAAATAGAGTTCAATATGAAACCATAGCAATTTGATTCACTCAAAACGGATTTAAAATGAAGGAGTTATGGGTAAAACAAGATTGGATAATTTTTCTCATTTTAGCTACGTGAAAATTGGTAACAAATCTATTCCAACCATAACTTAATCAACTTGTATTGTATATTATGTAATCTTGAGATACCATAGACACGTATACAATGTTTCAACCTATCATGTCGACACATCTATATATATTTCGGAACAATCATAGACACTCTATATGTGAATGTTGGAGTTAGCTATACAGGGTTGAGGTTGATTCCAAAATATATATAGTTTGAGTTGTGATCAATACTGAGATACGTATATACTGGGTCGTGGATTGATTCAAGATAATATTTATCGATTTATTTCTGTACATCTAACTGTGGACAACTAGTTATAGGTTACTAACAAGGACAGCTGACTTAATAAACTTAAAACATCAAAATATATTAAAAGTGTTGTAAATATATTTTGAACATACTTTGATATATATGTATATATTGTTATAGGTTCGTGAATCAACCAGTGGCCAAGTCTTACTTCCCGACGAAGTAAAAATCTGTGAAAGTGAGTTATAGTCCCACTTTTAAAATCTAATATTTTTGGGATGAGAATACATGCAGGTTTTATAAATGATTTACAAAATAGACACAAGTACGTGAAACTACATTCTATGGTTGAATTATCGAAATCGAATATGCCCCTTTTTATTAAGTCTGGTAATCTAAGAATTAGGGAACAAACACCCTAATTGACGCGAATCCTAAAGATCGATCTATTGGGCCTAACAAACCCCATCCAAAGTACCGGATGCTTTAGTACTTTGAAATTTATATCATATCCGAAGGGTGTCCCGGAATGATGGGGATATTCTTATATATGCATCTTGTTAATGTCGGTTACCAGGTGTTCACCATATGAATGATTTTTATCTCTATGTATGGGATGTGTATTGAAATATGAAATCTTGTGGTCTATTGTTACGATTTGATATATATAGGTTAAACCTATAACTCACCAACATTTTTGTTGACGTTTAAAGCATGTTTATTCTCAGGTTAATACTAAGAGCTTCCGCTGTTGCATACTAAAATAAGGACAAGATTTGGAGTCCATGTTTGTATGATATTGTGAAAAAACTGCATTCAAGAAACTGATTTCAATGTAACATATTTGTATTGTAAACCATTATGTAATGGTCGTGTGTAAACAGGATATTTTAGATTATCATTATTTGATAATCTACGTAAAGCTTTTTAAACCTTTATTTATGAAATAAAGTTTATGGTTTGTTTTAAAAATGAATGCAGTCTTTGAAAAACGTCTCATATAGAGGTCAAAACCTCGCAACGAAATCAATTAATATGGAACGTTTTTAATCAATAAGAAAGGGACATTTCAAATATATATATGGATATTCATATAGTTAACATGAGATTATGATAAGTAAGTATCTCCATATGTATATTAACAATGAGTTATATACGTAAAAATGAGACTACTAAGTTAAGAAACTCGAAACGATATATATAACGATTATCGTTATTACAACGTCTTACTAAATACATATGTATCATATTAAGATATTGTTACACTATATTTAACATGATAAAAATGATAATTATATATATCATTAAGTATGTTAACAATGAACTACATATGTAAAACAAGACTACTAACTTAAGAATTTTGAATCGAGGCATATATGTAACGATTATCGTTGTAACGACATTTCAATGTATATATATCATATTAAGATATATTCATACATCATAATATCATGATAATGTAATAATTTAACACCTCATTATATATAATAAACAATGGGTTAATAACATTTAACAAGATCGTTAACCTAAAGGTTTCAAAACAACATTTACATGTAACGACTAACGATGATTTAACGACTCAGTTAAAATGTATATACATGTAGTGTTTTAATATGTATTCATACACTTTTGAAAGACTTTAAGACACTTATCAAAATACTTCTACTTAACAAAAATGCTTACAATTACATCCTCGTTCAGTTTCATCAACAATTCTACTCGTATGCACCCGTATTCATACTCGTACAATACACAGCTTTTAGATGTATGCACTATTGGTATATACACTGCAATGATCAGCTCTTAGCAGCCCATGTGAGTCACCTAACACATATGGGAACCATCATTTGGCAACTAGCATGAAATATCTCATAAAATTAGAAAAATATTAGTAATCATTCATGACTTATTTACAAGTAAACAAAATTACACATCTTTTATATCTAATCCATATACCAATGACCAAAAACACCTACAAACACTTTCATTCTTCAATTTTCTTCATCTAATTGATCTCTCTCAAGTTCTATCTTCAAGTTCTAAGTGTTCTTCATAAATTCTATAAGTTCTAGTGTCATAAAATCAAGAATACTTCCAAGTTTGCTAGCTTACTTCCAATCTTGTAAAGTGATCATCCAACCTCAAGAAATCTTTCTTATTTACAGTAAGATATCTTTCTAATACAAGGTAATACTCATATTCAAACTTTGATTCAATTTCTATAACTATAACAATCTTATTTCGAGTGGAAATCTTACTTGAACTTGTTATAACATCATTCAATTCATAATATCATTCGATTCATAACATCATTCGATTCATACATATAAAACTATCTTATTCGAAGATTTAAACTTGTAATCACTAGAACATAGTTTAGTTAATTCTAAACTTGTTCGCAAATAAAGTTAATCCTTCTAACTTGACTTTTAAAATCAACTAATCACATGTTCTATATCTATATGATATGCTAACTTAATGATTTAAAACCTGGAAACACGAAAAATACCGTAAAATCGGACATACGCCGTTGTAGTAACACCGCGGGCTGTTTTGGGTTAGTTAATTAAAAACTATTATAAACTTTGATTTAAAAGTTGTTCTTCTGGGAAAATGATTTTTCATATGAACATGAAACTATATCCAAAAATCATGGTTAAACTGAAAGTGAAAGTATGTTTTCCAAAATGGTCATCTAGACGTCGTTCTTTCGACTGAAATGACTATGTTTACAAAAATGACTTGTAATATATATTTTAGACTATTAACTTATACTTTTTCTATTTAGATTCATAAACTTAAGTTAAATATGAAACCATAGCAACTTGATTCACTCAAAACGGATTTAAAACGAAGAAGTTATGGGTAAAACAAGATTGGATAATTTTTGCTTGTTGTAGCTACGTGAAAATTGGTAACAAATCTATATTAATCAAATCCTAGCTAACTTATTGTATTATACATGTATTCTAATATATTATGTAATCTTGGTATACCATAGACAAGTATGCAAATATTTTGACATATCATATCGACCCATGTATATATATTATTTGGAACAACCATAGACACTCTATATGCAGTAATGTTGGAGTTAGCTATACAGGGTTGAAGTTGATTCCAAAAATATATATACTTTGAGTTGTGATCTAGCTTGAGACGTGTATACACTGGGTCGTGGATTGATTCAAGATAATATATATCAATTTATTTATGTACATCTAACTTTGGACAACTAGTTGTAGGTTACTAACGAGGACAGCTGACTTAATAAACTTAAAACATCAAAATGTATTAAAAATGTTGTAAATATATTTTGAACATACTTTGATATATATATATATATATATATATATATATATATATATATATATATATATATATATATATATATATATATATATATATATATATATATATATATATATATATATATATATATATATATATATATATATATATATATATATATATATATTTGTTATAGGTTCGTGAATCGACCAGTGGCCAAGTCTTACTTCCCGACGAAGTAAAAATCTGTGAAAGTGAGTTATAGTCCCACTTTTAAAATCTAATATTTTTGGGATGAGAATACATGCAGCTTTATAAATGTTTTACAAAATAGACACAAGTACATGAAACTACTTTCTATGGTTGAATGATCGAAGCCGAATATTCCCCTTTTTGCTTGGTAGCCTAAGAATTAGGGAACATCACTAATTTTGAGAATTAGTGCACGCCTAATTGACGCGAATCCTAAAGATAGATCTATTGGGCCTAACAAACCCCATCCAAAGTACCGGATGCTTTAGTACTTTGAGTTTTAATATCATGTCTGATGGATGTCTCGAAATGATGGGGATATTCTTATATACCTCTTGTTAATGTCGGTTACCAGGTGTTCACCATATGAATGATTTTTATCTCTATGTATGGGATGTATATTGAAATATGAAATCTTGTGGTATATTATTACGATTTGATAAATATATAGGTTAAACCTATAACTCACCAACATTTTTGTTGACGTTTAAAGCATGTTTATTCTCAGATGATTATTAAGAGCTTCCACTGTTGAATGCTAATAAATGGACAAGATTTAGAGTCAGCATGCTTGTATAATATTTTTTAAAACTGCATTCGAAATTTACTTTGTTGTAACATATTAATATTGTAAACCAATATGTATTGGTAGTGTGTAAGTGTGATATTTTAGATTATCATTTCTGATAATCTAGGTGGTGTCCTTTTAACCTTGTCGATAAAATAAAGGTTATGGTTTGTTTTAAAAATGAATGCAGTCTTTGAAAAGCGTCTCATATAGAGGTCAAAACCTCCCAACGAAATCAATTAATATGGAACGTTTATAATCAATATGAATGGGACATTTCACTTTGCACCATATTCTCCAAAGCCACCACCCGAGCGTGAAGCTCGTTGACTTCTTCTACTATACTGGGGTGATTGTCGGTTCGGACGAGCGGATAAATAAAATCTAGAATTTGATGTAGTATATAATCATGACGAGATACTATGGAAATGAGAGAGAAAATGGATTTTCGTACAGGTTCGGCGGTAAGTGCTTCAGGTTCTTCACCAAGAGGACAATGTGGTAGATGGAAAGGATCACCTTCTTCTTGTCTCCAATGATTGAGGAGGCTACGAACCCATTCCCAATTCATCCAAAATAGATGATGGCTGATTGGTTGATCCATTCCAGTCACACTGCTTTTGGAGCTTGAATGGGATTCCATTTCGGAATCCGAGGGACTTGAACTAATGACGAATTCCATTTCATACGATTGAATAAAGGATTTTTCGATATGAAATGATTTTTCGGCTATCGGATGTTATTCTAATTACATAGAATATCTATATATATAGAGCAAAAGATTTGGTAGATTATGGAGTAATTTACGGAATGTGTCAGGCAAAGTTTACAGTAACATATACGCTAAGATTTAGCAGATACGCTAAGATTTGAATTTTGTCTATACACTATTCATGCAATCAATACAGTAAGGCGTGTCTAGACTAAGAATGATAAGCAGGTAAATTCCGACAGTAAATGATAAGCAAAACTTTTTGACATGCAGACACGGTCGAAGTCCAGACTCACTAATGCATCCAAACGACTTATCAGTTAGACACATTATTGCAGACCTGGTTCGCTAAGACCACCGCTCTAATACCACATGTAAAGACCCGTCCTAATCCATAAGAATGAATACAATAACATATGATTACATTGCGAGGTATTTGACCTCTATATGATACATTTTACAAACATTGCATTCGTTTTAAAAGACAAACTTTCATTTCATCAAAAGTTGACAGGCATTCCTACCCTTTCATAATATATCCAAACTATAAATGACTTAATAGTAATCTGGTTGAACTCAACGACTCAAATGCAATGTCTTTTGAAATATGTCATGAATGACTCCAAGTAATATCTCTAAATGAGCAACTGCACAGCGGAAGATTTCTTTCAAACCTGATAATAAATATGCTTTCAAGTGTCAACCAAAAGGTTGGTGAGTTCATTAGTTTATCATAAACATTAATTTTCATCATTTTAATAGACCACAAGATTTCATATATTTAATTGTACACGTAACCTGAGTACAAAATAATACGCGTAACCCGCTGATGTTTTCGCTAGGTGTATATGAAATAGCTTATATTTTACTAGGAAATACTATTAAATACGATACAATTTTACACAAGGTATTTATTTATTTAGAGAATGGATATACTTAAACCTTGCTACAACACTTATAGGCAGTGTACCTAATCGTACAGTAGTATAGTTTTTAGTAAGTCCGGTTCGGTCGACAGGGAATCTTTAAAACAAAGCTTAACGCTATATTAGTTTTACTTTATAAAAATATAAATATATATATAAGTAATATTATTATTATATAGGGGGTTTTTACCATTTAATGACCGGTTTGTCGATTTTAAAACTTTAGTTGCACTTAAAACAAAATGTAAAAATATTAAATAAAAAAAAGACTTAATTTAAAGCGTAAAGTAAATAACGATAATGAAATTGCGATAAATAAAAGTGCGATAAAATAAACTTGCGATAATTAAAAAGTACGATAATTAAAAGTGCAATTAAATACAATAACAATAAATAAAAGTGCGATAATTAGAAGTGCAATTAAATATAAAATAAAGGAAATTAAATATGAAATAAAAGAATTATGCTTATTTAAACTTCCGTAATCATGATGTTTGACGTGTTGATTTTAGTTTTATGCCCATGGGTTAATTGTCCTTTGTCCTGGATTATTTAATATGTCCGTCTGGTTTTTGTCCATAACAGTCTATCGGTCATAAATATAAAGTGCGAGTGTCCTCGTCAAATTATCCTTATACCCGAAGTTAAATATTCCAACTAATTGGGGACATAAACTGTAACAAGGTTTTAATACTTTGTTATCAATTATGCCAAGTGTCCTTGTACATAATTTCACCCCTATTTTAATAATTCTAGTGGTTATTAATCCATTCCCGTGTCCGGTTAAATGAACGATTATTCGTACATATAAATACCCTGCCCATCGTATCCGATCGAGTGTATATGGTTATTTATAGGGACGTCCAATTGTAAATCTTTATATTAACATTAACAAATTATCATTTAGTTAAACAAATATAAAGCCGATTAATAGCCCATAGTCTAATTTCCACAAGTGTCGTTCTTTTGTCCAAACCCCAATTATGGTACAAAGCCCAATTACCCAATTTTAGTAATTAGTCCAACATCATGATTACTTCATTTTAAATAAGCATAATAATAACTTAGCTACGAGACATTAAATTAAAAAGGTTGAACATAACTTACAATGATTAAAAATAGCGTAGCGTTACACGGACATAATTTCGACTTACACCCTTACAACATTCGCTAACATACCCTTATTATTAGAAATTAAAATTAAAATTAAAATTAAAATATAAATATATATATATATATATATATATATATATATATATATATATATATATATATATATATATATATATATATATATATATATATATATATATATATATATATATATATATATATATATATATATATATATATATAATTTACGTATGATGAAGAAGGAAAAAGATGTGTTTTGTGTTACACCAAATCTCGATTTTTATAGGCCTGTGATCAAGAAAAGATGCTCATGCGATCGCATAAGCTTTACCCTTCAAGGCCATGTGATCGCATGGCCAGCTGGGGAGAGCCAAATTTGGTTGTTTTCTTCTGCCGACGTTTATTTAAATATAATATAATATAATATAATATATATAATTAATTTTAAGAATTAATTATATATTATATTATATTCATATGCATAGTTGACTTGTAATTTTTAGTCCGTTGCGTCGAGCATTGAGAGTTGACTCTGGTCCCGGTTCCGGATTTTCAAACGTCCTTGCGAATAATTTAATATCTTGTACTTTGCGTTTTGAATCTTGTACTCTTGTAATTTTGAGACGTTTCTTATCAATAATTGGAACCTCATTGATTGTATTTTGTACTTTTGAGCTTTTTGGTCGTTTGCGTCTTCAATTCGTCGAATCTTCCTTTTGTCTTCACCTTTTATTATTTAAACGAATATCACTTGTAAATAGAACAATTGCAACTAAAAGCTTGTCTTTCTAGAGGAATAATGCTATGAAATATATGTTCGTTTTTAGCATTATCAAATATTCCCACACTTGAGTGTTGCTTGTCCTCAAGCAATATAGTCTTGAAATACAAGAATCACTTCTTTATTCTTCACACTTTGTACATCAGTAATTTCTTTACGGCGGTATAAACAATGGTAGTAACGATATGGTTTACAGTCCCACATGACTATAAAAATTTAGATCCATTAAGGAAATTGGATCTTTATGAAAATATTTGATCTTTTGAAAATTAAATCTAGCTTTTACCCTAGATAAGTTTTCCGGAATAACCCTTCACCGGTGTTTGCAAATTCTTTTTTTTTTTGTGGGTTTGGTGGGTTTTAGATTTGAAAATTTTGGCTCAAAACTTATGGTTTTGTGTCACCCACTTGCTAACCTTGTATTAGGAAAGCAACACGTCCAGTATACTTGCTCCGTATATTACCTTTCGGTAAACTACCGTCCGGTTGTAAAGGAAAGCGTTGAACAAGCAACTGTTAAGGCAATGTCCCCTGACATGCTTTTAATTATGGTCTATAATGTGTCAGACGCAATTACTATTCTTGGTAGGAACAATAGTAAAGCTCACCCTTTTAATTTGTCAGTCTGGCACAAGGTCCTGTCTTCGACCATGCTATGCAACCACCGTTCTTACGGTTGACACCCGATTTGGTTCAGGTGACCTAATGAATTCCAGGTGAATTCCTAGGATTTTACGTTCAAAGGTAATGAACGCATTGAAAATAGGTTTTCAGAAAACAAATCGGTTTATAATTTGATCAAAATATTTTCTCGTTCAAGCTCGAGTTTAGATATCATTGAATTCCATGAGTTTGTAATTCTCAATCTTTAAGGTCAATCTCTAGGATTGAGTAATATCAGTCTTAAAAGCTGATTTTTTTTATCTTTAAAGGAGATTATCCTTTCTGGGGGTCTGATTCATTAGTCTTATCAAGCTAATTTGCACGGTGCCCCCCATTTTACAAGACAGATACTCTCATAGTTAGGATAAGTCTGACCACTTGGCGACCCTGTTTGATGCTGAGGTCCGTGGATTTCCTGCTGATTTTAGTGATGACTTTTTTAGGTTTTTCGTCAACCTACAGCTGGTCTGGACGACAACTTCATGACCTAAATCAAGAAGCGCGTGTCTTTTTCGGAAGACTTTACTTCCTTTTAATGATGGAATTGATTCATCGTGTAGATCCATCTTTTCTTTTCTTTCATCGGGTAAAACAGTTAATTATCGTCCAAAATAAAAGTATTTTCAATTATTTGTACAAAAATATGTGATATATATTTTGAATAACTCGGTGAAAATTTCTCACACTTGGCTTTTATTTTCCTTTTTATTGTCATCTATTCCATTTTAAATGAATTTTAACATTTTGGTTTATTTATCAATTTATGTCCTTTCCGAGGTAACAATAATTTCAGTGTTAACACCTAGTTTTATCGTACATAAATATGTATAAACATGATTTTGAGTTCATTTAATTGAAAATTTTGAAAAATTTTACTAGAATTGGGTAGTCAGTATATAAGACTAGGGCTGTTCTTTATTATTAGAGAGCACTAGATTCTAATACAACTACTACTTTACTAGTATTTCTAATGGTAACCAAGTGTATAAAGTAAAAATTTTAAAATCCGAAAGAATTTAACCCCTTCCCACACTTAAGATCTTGCAATGCCCTCATTTGCAAGAAATCAGTAACAATTTAAATTATTGAGGGTGATTAGCGTAAAAATGATTAAATTTTACCAAAGTTTCCAAACATATTGGCGTTTGTTTGCTGAATGATAAATGGTGCATATCATTTGTTCATTCCGTCTGTTGTTACATCACATTTATTTGTCATCTTGTCGTCAAAATTAGTAGCTTTTGCTGAACTTAATGCCAGTCTTTGAAAATGCGCTGTTTTACCCTGTTTTGTACAATTTACAATATACATACATACAAATATAAACATGCATGGCAATTTGAAATGGGACTTAATATCCCACTTTCAAATCCTAAATGTGAAATATTAGTACACAATAATAATAAAAATGATAAAGATTACATAAGTATATTCAATGACATAAGTTTAAACATGAATAAGTAAAAAGATAAAAACATAAAAATCATATAAATAACCAAATGGAACTAAATCAGTCTGGATATGGGTTCCAGTTCATCTCGTCAGGTGGGTTCCATTGTTGGTTATAGGTGTTTTGATAGGCTTGGTTATAGTCATACCGGTTAAAGGGTGGTCGGATATCGGGGCTGTGTGGCGGAAAATGAGCCAGGTCGAGTAGGTACATAGTTATTTGGTACCTGATATGATAGCTGGCTCATGATTTGGTGCTGAATAACTAACCAGCTATCGTGTTGGCGTCGCCTATAATCCTCGTATACTCGCTCGGAGTTCCACTGCTCATATATACTATGTCTGGCCGCGTTCGTCATTGCTTCCTCATCTATACGAACGTGGACGTCAAGAATAGCATCTCGAAAGACATCCCTAATGTCTTCTGCCTCCTCCATTTCCTCGTCTGAGCCTCTCTCTACCTGAGGATGAGATCCCTCATAGGGTACTGCCTGGTTACGTCTACTTTTCAATACCTTAGCACCCACATAAACTTTCAATCCTAAGGGCTCAACCTGTTCTCTACAAAGCTGTAATGGACCTCCTTGGTTCCTATCAACACCTAAATACTCTCCAATGAGAGTAACAAAAATACCTCCTCCTATTATACTCTCGTCCTGCATTCCCTCTACCATTTTAGATAAATAAAAAGCAACACAGTAAGGGATATTGACAAAGCTTCTAGGATCCCGAATACACTTTAGGTAGAATAAATCATGTAAGGTAATTTTTTCTTTATTGTGACCTCTCTGTGTAATCGAGTTAGCCAAAAATCTATGAATAATACGAAGCTCGGCTCTGTCAATATGTGTATAGGAGTGTCCTCCTGCTCGTGTAAAAATATCAAAATGTGACATACGCCTCCAAATGGCGTCAGCGTCAAAGTTGCTATCTACCCTTTCACCATAATGAATCAAGTTTGTACAACCGGGTAGTAGCAACTCACCAGGAGTATATATCTGTAAAGCCCTGGCCATGTCCAGCATGGACATTCTGTACATCCTACCGCCAAGGATAAACCTAAGAAATCTTCTATCATCTATTCTAACTATATTTGTATCAAGTGATACAGTACTCATCAACTCAACACACCATTCCTTATATACAGGTCTACGAATGGTGAAAAGACGTTCCCAATCTGTAAAAGAAGAACTGCCATACCTTTGAACTAAAAGCTGTCTAACACGGTCAGCTAGATGGACCGTTTCCAAAGGGTCCCAATCGATTACCCTTGGCGCCTCTACATTTTTTGTTACCAATTTGAATTTGTTCCTTTGATATGTCTCGTAATCTCTCCATCTCCTATCAAATCTCAGATTAGGATGCAGAGTGTGCTCAGGAATCATTGGGAATTCTACTGGCGGCCTTATTTGGAATACTATGAATTCATAAACAAACTGTACCGGATCATAATAAGGTATGTGATGATCAGGCTGTTGTTGTGGTTCTTGTTGTGGTTCTTGTTCGTGTTGCATTTCTGGTTCTGGTGCTGGTGCTGGTCGTCTAGATGATGATGCTCCTGAACCTCCAGTATCGGCTTTCTGCAAAATACATTAAACACAAAATTTGTGCATCCAAATATGCATTAGTGTTAGCAAAATAACAACTTAAAACAATCACTATAACATGTTAAATCAAAATTAAACTTATACACATTTTCACAATTTTTCACAATTCTACACTTTTCAAATAAGCACATATGAAAATGTATACAAAGTTCATAAGCATTTAACTCAAATAACATGTCAAAATAGTCATTACTAATAATTAAACAAGTCTCAAATGGCAAATATATCAAATTAATCAAGTTCATGAATTTTGGACTTAAAAAGTCCACTTTAATCTCTAAAAATCATGTTTAGGATCAATGTTTGGATCATTTAACTATCTAAACATGTTACACTACTCAATTTAGCAATAATTCATGACAAAAATTGTCCATAACCTGTTTATATCAAAAAGCCCCAAATTGCTCAAGAACACAAACCATAGATTTCTAAAAATTTTGAAGTTTTTGGCTTCAAACCATGTTAAATAGCATCAATCTAGGTTATACATGCATAAAATACTAACAATTTAACACTAATTACACTAGAAATTAACAAAATTGCATTGGGTAAAATATTGGTAATTATCACAAAAACTAGGAATTTATAGAGTTTAGGGGTGTAATTTTTACCATTTTGCTGAAGAATGAGAATCTAGGCATGATTAGAGCAAGAAAAATGACGAATTACGGTGGAAAAATGATGAAATTTGGTGAAGATTTGAGAGAGTTTCGTGTTTGTGTGTGTGTTGTGGTGAGGAACACAGACTCGCTGTCTGTATGTATCAGGCCAGATTTTTGCCTCCATGCGATCGCATGGAGGTATAAGGTGATTCCCATGCGATCGCATGGGTACCCGGCTACAGTGTTTTGACCTTTTTTTTTTATAAAACCTTATACTTTATAAAACTTATAATTAATTAAATTTTAAAAATTTGTTTTCCTTTAGGAGCGAGGATGTTTCGGATCGATGTCCTAGTCCGTCCCTCGACAAAATTTTAAAATTTGTCAATTCAAAACGCGGTTTTAAAAGTAAAGATTTTTGGGTTTTTTAATGTTTTTGGCATACTTTAATTCAATAAGATTAAAAATAATGATAATAAAAGTTCTCGTCCCTCCCTCGGGTAAAGCAATTTCGGTTCAACGACCTAGTCTTCAACTCACGACGAATTTTAAAAATCATATTTTTAACTTAGCGAAATAAAGTAAATTTTTGTTTTTAAATTCACACCAAACTTAAATTTAAAATGCATAAAATTAAAAATTCATATTAAACTTAATTAAAAATTCATATTATAAATTTACACCAAACTTATATTATAATTTTGTTTTTATACATACAAACTTATATTAAAAAGATTAATTTTTCAAATATTTACAAACTTAAATACATTGATTTTACAAAGTTCAAAATATTAATTTAATATTTATATATTAATTTTAAAAACATGGTAAAAAATAAAATTAAAAATCTTTTTGGCTTTTATCCCACTTTAATCAATCAAATATTATCAAAAATATACGCCCCACTTTTCGGTAAAGTAATTTCGGTTCCATGACCTAATTTAACTCATGACGAATTTTTGAAATATTTTGGGTTGATTGATTAAAGATATTTATACCTTAAGAATAAATGTTAAATTTCGCAGTGATGTAATAAATTTTTGTATGATATCAATAATTTCGGTCGCCAAACCTAATTTTATTCAATACCAATTTAATACTTTATAGCGAACAAATTAGCGTTTATTATCAAAAGGTTAAAAATGAAAATAAAAAAATAAAAACTGTACAGACTTACCTGTGAGATAGTATTCTTAGTGATATGATCTATCCCATTCATAAGATAGTCGGTTTAATTGATTTTTCATAGCTACATAGGCGTAACCTCGAGCATTCAGTGTTTTTTCTTCTAAACATATGAACGGTCCGTCTCTGCATAAAGTAACAAATTCGGTGTTTGAATATGTTTGATTATTTGAACATTTACCTCCATGTGACCATTTTTCGCATTTGTGACATCTTTCTAGGTGTCGTGCTCTTCTTTTCGCTGAGGATTTTGATTTTCCTTTACCAAATTGTAACTTATTATCTTCGCATCTGGATTCTTTTCTTACTCCGTCCAATCTTTCTCTGATTACTGATACTATTTCACTCGGAAGTGTGTCATTATTACGTTTAGTGATCAAAGCGTGTAGCATTAGACCATGGTTTAGTTCACAGGAAGTCTTCATTTCGTAAAAACCTAAAAAAAATAAAAATTCAGAATGGGGGGAGAAGACTAGTTCTTTAGGGTCTGCTAGGGAAAGACCATTCGGGTTCCATTTTCGAGAACTACACGAAAACAGACAATCTAACTCTAACAAAAATACATAATATCCTTTAAAGACTTGATTCTCCCCACACTTAGTTAGCTGTGGTATCGAAATTGTGATTAACTTCATTGTCAACTTCCATTGGACTATCTATGTAATGTTTAACTCTGTGACCATTAACTTTAAATTCAATCCCATTTGAATTTATTAATTCGATCGTTCTGTATGGGAAAACTCTTTTGAGTATGAATGGTCCAGACCATCTTGATTTTAATTTTCCAGGAAATAGCTTGAATCGTGAATTAAAAAGAAGAACTCTGTCTCCTTCTTTGAATTCTTTTGAACTTCTGATTCTTTTATCATGCCATTTCTTCGTTCTTTCCTTATAGATTAATGAATTTTCGTATGCTTCATATCTTAATTCTTCTAATTTGTTTAATTGATTTAACCGTAGACGTCCAGCTTCATGTAAATCAAGATTACATGTCTTCAAAGCCCAAAATGCTTTGTGTTCAATTTCTACTGAAAGATGACATGCTTTTTCATAAACAAGTCTAAAAGGTGTGGTTCCAATTGGAGTTTTGTAGGCTGTTCTAAAAGCCCAGAGTGCATCCTCCAATTTAATAGACCATTCCTTCGGATTTGATCCTACGGTTTTCTCTAGAATACGTTTTAAAGCTCGGTTGGTATTTTCAACTTGTCCACTTGTTTGTGGATGATATGCGGTGGAGATTTTATGAGTTACTCCATATCTTTTGAGAACTTTCTCAAGTTGATTGTTACAGAAATGAGTACCCCGATCACTTATTAAAGCTTTCGGTGTTCCAAACCTTGCAAAAAGACGTTTTAAAAAATTGACTACAACTCGTGCATCGTTAGTTGGGAGAGCTTGTGCTTCCGCCCATTTAGATACATAATCAATGGCTACGAGAATATATAGATTATTATGAGATTTTAAAAATGGACCCATAAAGTCAATACCCCAAATGTCAAATACTTCACATACTTGAATGACATTTTGTGGCATTTCATCACGTTGACTTATTTTTCCGGCCCTTTGACAAGCATCACAGGATTTGCAAAGAAGGTGTGCGTCTTTGTAAATTGTAGACCAATAGAATCCAGCATCATAAACTTTTCTTGCTGTTAGTTGAGGCCCATAATGCCCTCCTGTTGGTCCTGTGTGACAATGGTTTAAAATTTTACTAGCGTCATCTCCGAATACACATCGGCGTATTATTCCATCTAGACAACTTTTAAACAGATGTGGATCTTCCCAGAAATAGTGTTTTAGATCACTAAAGAATTTCTTTCATTTTTGGTACGATAATCCTTTTTCAAGGAATCCACATACTAAGTAGTTTGCATAGTCTGCAAACCATGGAATTTCATTATAATCTATTTTCAATAGATATTCATCAGGAAAGTTGTCTTGTATGGCCGATTCATTTAGAACTTCTAATTCGGGAATTTCAAGACGAGAAAGATGATCAGCGGCGAGATTTTTTCCTCCTCTTTTATCTCGGATTTCAATATCGAACTCTTGTAAGAGTAAGATCCAACAGATTAATCTTGGTTTGGCATCTTGTTTCGAAAATAGGTATCTAAGAGCAGAATGGTCGGTATAGACCACCGTTTTTGCTAGAACGAGATATGATCGAAATTTGTCAAAAGCAAAGACAATAGCAAGGAGTTCTTTTTCAGTAGTTGTGTAATTCGTTTGTGCTCCTTGTAACGTCTTACTAGCATAATATATAGGTTGAAATCGTTTTTCAATCCTTTGTCCTAAAACGGCTCCCATTGCAAAATCACTTGCATCGCACATTAATTCAAACGGTAGATTCCAATTTGGTGTTATCATGATCGGCGCATTAGTGAGTTTCTCTTTAAGAATATTAAAAGAATTGATGCATTCATCTGAAAAGATGAATGGAGCATCTTTTTCTAGGAGTTTATTCATAGGAGTGGCAATTTTAGAAAAATCTTTTATGAAACGTCGGTAAAAACCGGCATGCCCTAGAAAACTCCTAACTCCTCTAACATTGGTGGGATGTGGAAGTTTAGCAATTACATCTACTTTAGCTCTATCCACTTCAATTCCTTCCTTTGAAATTTTATGACCAAGAATGATGCCTTCTTTAACCATGAAATGGCATTTCTCCCAATTAAGTACTAGATTGATTGTTCACATCTAATAAGCATTCGTTCCAGATTAACTAGACATTATTCAAATGTATCATCGAAGACTGAAAAGTCATCCATGAAAACTTCCATGCATTCTTCTATCATGTCGTGAAAAATCGCCATCATGCACCTTTGAAAGGTTGCAGGGGCGTTGCAAAGTCCAAATGGCATGCGTTTGTAAGCAAAAGTACCATAAGGGCACGTGAACGTGGTTTTCTCTTGATCTTCGGGTGCTATTGGAATTTGAAAATATCCGGAAAATCCATCAAGAAAACAATAGTAACTGTTTCCGGCTAATCTTTCCAACATTTGATCAATAAAAGGTAAGGGAAAGTGATCTTTTCTGGTGACGTCATTTAATTTTCTATAATCAATACATACACGCCATCATGTTACAGTCCTAATAGGAATAAGCTCATTTTTTTCATTTGTAATGACAGTCATGCCACCCTTCTTAGGCACGCATTGAACTGGACTTACCCATGGACTTTCAGAAATTGGATAAATTAAACCTGCATCTAGCAGTTTAATAATTTCTTTTTTAACTACATCTTGCATATTAGGATTTAGTCTTCGTTGGCGTTGCACATACGTTTTATGACCTTCTTCCATAAGGATTTTATGTGTGCAATACGAAGGACTTATTCCTTTAATCTCATGAATCTTCCATGCAATGGCTGGTTTATGAGCTTTCAACACAAAAATGAGTTGAGATTTCTCATTTTCAGTAAGAGAAGACGATATTATTATAGGTAATTCAGATTCACCATGTAAATAAGCATATTCCAAATGGTTTGGAAGTGGCTTTAACTCTAATGTTGGAGGTTCTTCTATCGATGATTTATATCGATATCTGTCTTCTTCTTTTAGCATTTGAATTTCTTCTGTTGTTGGTTCATATCCATTAGCTATTAGTGTAGCTAACATTTCAGCTTCATCAATTGGTTCAGTTCCTTCTCCTAAAGAACATTCTCATGTTCCTTGTAATTCTGGAAATTCTTCTAACAATTCTGCATGTGAATCTATAGTTTGAATATAATAGCATGTATCATCTACAGATTGCGGTTGTTGCATTGCTCTATCAACTGAAAAGGTAACACTCTCTTCCTCTATACTTAGGGTCAGTTTCTTACCAAACACATCTATCATTGCTTTAGCCGTGTTTAAGAATGGTCTTCCTAATATGAGAGGAACTTGAGAATCTTCTTCCATGTCCAGAACAACAAAATCTACTGGAAATACTAAAGTACCAACTTTAACTAGCATGTTCTCCATTATCCCTCTAGGATATTTTATTGATCGATCGGCTAGTTGTATGCTTATTCTTGTTGGTTTCAATTCTCCAAGGTCTAGTTTAGCGTATAGTGAATACGGCATTAAATTTATACTAGCACCTAAGTCTGCTAATGCTTCTATTGAACTAAGACTACCCAGAAAACATGGAATTGTGAAACTTCCTGGATCAGATAATTTTTCTGGTATTTTATTCAACAGTACTGCAGAACAATTAGCATTCATAATAACAACCGAGAGTTCTTCCATTTTCTTTCTATTCGTGATTAGATCTTTCAAGAATTTAGCATATCTAGGCATTCCTGAAATCACATCAATGAAAGGAAGATTTACATTTATCTGTTTAAGCATATCCAAGAATTTGGATTGCTCGGCTTCAAGTTTTTCTTTTTTCATTTTACTCGGGTAAGAAAGTGGTGGTTGGTATGGTTTAACATAAGGTTTAGCCTTAACTGTGTTATCTTCATTAACCTTTTCAACTACCGGTTCTTTTTCCTTATCTTGATCAGGTTGTGGTTCTTGTGGAGTAGGAATAGCTTCATCAGAAGTTACAGGTATTTTAGGTGGTTTAAGTGTTGTACCACTTCTTATGGTAATGGCTTTAGCTATTTCATTCCGGGGGTTAGCATTTGTATCACTAGGTAAACTTCCCAGTTTTCTTTCACCTATTAACCTTGCTAGGTTACTTACTTCTTGTTCCAAGTTTTGAATAGAAGCTTGTTGATTTCTAAATGCTTGAGCATTTTGTTCATTAGTTTGTTTTTGAGATGTGAAAAACTGCGTTTGAGTTTCAACTAGCTTTGTCATCATATCTTCTAAATTCGGCTTTTTATGATCGGTTTGTGGTGGTTTGTTTTGAAAATTAGGTCTTTGCTGGTTGTAAGTATTATTGGATACTTGTTGATTACTAGGACCTTGTTGGTTGTTGTATGGAATAGTTCGGTTATAATTCTGATTTTGATTGTAAATCGGTCTTGGCGGTTGATAATTATTCTGATAATTATTTCCAGGCCTTTGGTTTATGTATGAAATATTCTCTTTTTGTTCCATTGTTAATTCAATACTGAGACAATCTTTTATCAAATGTGGTCCTCCACACTGCTCACAACTAATTCGTATTGAGTAGATATCTTTAGTCATCTTTTCCATTCGTCTCTCGACAGTATCTATCTTTGCGGAAATGGAATCTAAGTCATGGCTAGAATCGGCTCTAGCTGCTTTAGATGATCTAACGATATCTTTTTCTTGGTGCCACTCATGTGAGTGGGAAACAGTGTTATCAATAATTTTATAAGCATCAGTTTCGGTTTTCTTCATAATAGAACCACCAGCTGCTATGTCGATGTCTTTCCTTGTAGTGATGTCGCATCCTTGGTAGAATATTTGTACTATTTGACAGGTGTCTAAACCATGTTGCGGACATCCTCTTAATAACTTTCCAAATCTTGTGCACGCCTCATATAGAGTTTCATTTGGCTTCTGTGTGAACGTAACAATTTCTCCTTGAAGTCTTATGGCTTTAGATGCCGGAAAGAATTGTTTAAGAAATTTTTCAACTAAAACGTCCCATGTATCAATCGCCCCTTCAGGTAACGATTCTAACCAATCTTTGGCTTCTCCCTTTAAAGTCCAGGGAAATAACATGAGATATATCTGTTCATCCTCTACTTCTCTTATTTTAAATAGTGTGCAAATCCTATTAAAGGTACGAAGATGTTCGTTTGGATCTTCCTTAGGCGCACCACTAAATTGGCATTGATTAGTCACCATATGTAAAATTTGTCCTTTGATTTCATAATCTGGCGCATTAATGTCTGGATGAGTAATTGCGTGACCTTGGCCAGTGCGTTTAGCTCTCATTCGGTCTTCCATACTTAAAGGTTCTGTTACTTCCATAATTGAATTTGTTGAATTTGAATCACTAGAGGATTCTGATTTAATGGTTCGTTCCTCAACAATTTCTGTTTGAATGATTGGTGGTTCCGGAGGAAAATTTAATGGTTCAGGATCTATGAATTGTCCCTGAATATTCTCCGGATTCTCAATTGTGAGGTCGGGTTCAAAAAATGGATTAACGAAAATTTGAACTGGAGTACTTGGTCGACTGGATGACGATTCTAAAGACAAATCAATGACGGTAATATTAGCTAAATGTCTTGATCTAGTTACAGGTGGTGAACGTACAAAAGGTGGTGAACGTCTTGCTCGGTGCATTCACTGAATATCCTATTAGTTTTTTAAAAGGAAAGAAAAATTATATAAGTTATCCAATTAATAGACTTTTCTGATTTTGCCCACGTTTCGAATAGCCAAAAGATGCAGCAGAGGGGCAGGATTCGTTTGGTCTCAATATAATTGAGGACTGTTTGGCTCCAATAACCCGGTCCACGTACAAATCCAACTATTACTACGAACCAGAAAATTTTGATGTCTATCAATTTAACCACTTAAAATAAATTTTCGTAATTTTAAGAAATTTAGATAAGAAGTAGAGAAAATTCTAATTCCTAAAAACTAGAATAGCGAGAAATAAGAAAGAAAAAGAGCGCGTCGAAAAAGAAAAGGGTTGAAAAATAAAAGGCGTCGAAAAATAAGAAATAAAAAGAGTGACTTATAAAACTTTAAAACATTCGACTAACCCAACCTTATTACTACCACTAACTTAAAATTATAATCGCAAATTGAGATTACTAATTGGAATGATAATTGATACATAGGTAAAAGGCGTCTAAAAATATTAAAGCTTATAAGAAAAACTATATCCCAAATGGCAATAACTTAAAAAGGCACTAAAATTTAAAAAGGCGTCGCAAAATTCTAAAGCACCTAAATCTTAGTCTAAAGAAAAAGCACTTAAGGGATTTTACGGCAGAGCCTAAAAATCTAGAAATAAAAATAACTATGGCAAAAACTATGAATTAATAACTAAATACGAGTGAAAAATACAAAAATTACGCTAAAAACAAATAAAAAGGGACAAAATATAAAAATATACTAATAGTTGTAAAAATTACAATTTTTATAAAAATATTATTTTTATATTATTTATTTTATAAAACTATTAAGTTTATATAAATTAATTAACTAATTAAAACTAAATAATACAAAATAATAAAATTAAAACTAAATATTATAATAATAATAACCTAATTAGGGTTAAAGTAATAATAATATAAATAAACCCCGTAATAAATGCTGAATTAGGGTTGCAGTTGGCGTGTCAGACACTCTCATGCGATCGCATGAGATTTTGCCTTCGGGCTCATGCGATCGCATGAGCTGAGGTTTTGGGGCAGGATACGGGCTGTAACAGTATCTGGACTCGAGTGTTTTTTTTTTCTGTTTTGCTGTTTTAATAAAAAAATTATGTAATATATTTATATAAATTAAATAAAACTTATTTTTTTAAAATAAAGATAAAGAAAATTTTTTATATAACTTACAAACTCTTAAAAATATTTATATTTTTGTTTTTCTTTTTATATTTTCGAATATTTAAAACGTATTTTTACAAAAGCGTATTTTTTTTTTTAATTTAGCGTTGCGCTTCCGGCTTTTAAGCTAGATGTTCCCTGGCAGTGGCGCCAAAAATACTTGAAGTTTTCGCTAGGTGTATATGAAATAGCTTATATTTTACTAGGAAATACTATTAAATACGATACAATTTTACACAAGATATTTATTTATTTAGAGAATGGATATACTTAAACCTTGCTACAACACTTATAGGTAGTGTACCTAATTGTACAGTAGTATAGTTTTTAGTAAGTCCGGTTCGGTCCACAGTGAATCTTTTAAACAAAGCTTAACGCTATATTAGTTTTATTTTATAAAAATACAAATATATATATAAGTAATATTATTATTATAAAGGGGGGTTTTTACCGTTTAATGACCGGTTTGTCGATTTTAAAACTTTAGTTGCAGTTAAAACAAAATGTAAAAATATTAAATAAATAAAAGACTTAATTTAAAGCGTAAAGTAAATAACGATAATGAAATTGCGATAAATAAAAGTGCGATAAAATAAACTTGCGATAATTAAAAAGTACGATAATTAAAAGTGCAATTAAATACAATAACAATAAATAAAAGTGCGATAATTAGAAGTGCAATTAAATATAAAATAAAGGAAATTAAATATGAAATAAAAGAATTATGCTTATTTAAACTTCCGTAATCATGATGTTTGACGTGTTGATTTTAGTTTAATGCCCATGGGTTAATTGTCCTTTGTCCTGGATTATTTAATATGTCCGTCTGGTTTTTGTCCATAACAGTCCATCAGTCATAAATATAAAGTGCGAGTGTCCTCGTCAAATTATCCTTATACTCGAAGTTAAATATTCCAACTAATTGGGGACTTAAACTGTAACAATGTTTTAATACTTTGTTATCAATTATGCCAAGTGTCCTTGTACATAATTTCACCCCTGTTTTAATAATTCTAGTGGTTATTAATCCATTCCCGTATCCGGTTAAATGAACAATTATTCGTACATATAAATACCCTGCCCATCGTATCCGATCGAGTGTATATGGTTATTTATAGGGACGTCCAATTGTAAATCTTTATATTAACATTAACAAATTATCATTTAGTTAAACAAATATAAAGCCCATTAATAGCCCATAGTCTAATTTCCACAAGTGTCGTTCTTTTGTCCAAACTCCAATTATGGTACAAAGCCTAATTACCCAATTTTAGTAATTAGTCCAACATCATGATTACTTCGTTTTAAATAAGCATAATAATAACTTAGCTACGAGACATTAAATTAAAAAGGTTGAACATAACTTACAATGATTAAAAATAGCGCAGCGTTACACGGACAGAATTTCGACTTACACCCTTACAACATTCGCTAACATACCCTTATTATTAGAAATTAAAATTAAAATTAAAATTAAAATATAAATATATATATATATATATATATATATATATATATATATATATATATATATATATATATATATATATATATATATATATATATATATATATATATATATATATATATATATAATTTACGTATGATGAAGAAGGAAAAAGATGTGTTTTGTGTTACACCAAAGCTCGATTTTTATAGGCCTGTGATCTGGAAAAGATGCTCATGCGATCGTATGAGCTTTACCCTTCAAGGCCATGCGATCGCATGGCCAGCTGGGGAGAGCCAAATTTGGTTGTTTTCTTCTGCCGACGTTTATTTAAATATAATATAATATATATATTAATTTTAAGAATTAATTATATATTATATTATATTCATATGCATAGTTAACTTGTAATTTTTAGTCCGTTGCGTCGAGCGTTGAGAGTTGACTCTGGTCCCGGTTCCGGATTTTCGAACGTCCTTGCGAATAATTTAATATCTTGTACTTTGCGTTTTGAATCTTGTATTCTTGTAATTTTGAGACGTTTCTTATCAATAATTAGAACCTCATTGATTGTATTTTGTACTTTTGAGCTTTTTGGTCGTTTGCGTCTTCAATTCGTCGAATCTTCCTTTTGTCTTCACCTTTTATTATTTAAACGAATATCACTTGTAAATAGAACAATTGCAACTAAAAGCTTGTCTTTCTTGAGGAATAATGCTATGAAATATATGTTTGTTTTTAGCATTATCACCCGCGAATTAAAAATCATTCATATGGTGAATGTTTGATAACCGACTTAACTTTAATGCATAGAATATCCCCAAACAGAACCTCTCGTCTGTATAATATTAATAATCTCGAAGTACTAAAGCATCCGTAACCCGGATGGGACTTGTCGAGGTCCATAGATCTATCTTTAGGATTCGCGTCAATTAGAGGCCATACCCGTTTCCTAATTATTAGGTTACCAAGCTAAAAGGGGTGATATTCGATTTCGATAATCTAACCATAGAATGTAGTTTTGATTACTTGTGTCTATTTCGTAAAACATTAATAAAAACAGCGCATGTATTCTCAGTCACAAAAATATATAAAAAGGGAGTAATGAAACTCACAATACTGTATTTCTTAGTAAAAATACATATGACGTCATTGAACAAGTGCAAGGTTGGCCTCGGATTCACGAACCTATATTAATTATATATATTTATATTCTGGTCAATATTTATCTAACAATTTAGGTCAAGTCATAGTGTACCACAATCCTAATGCTCGAGACTACTATGCAAAAGTCAACAAAAGTCAATTTGACTCAAAATGATTTCCAAAATCTATACATGATTATTATATAACTAAAATATAGTTGTCTTATATATATTTAAATATATTTATCAGATTTATTTAACGTAAATAATAAAAGTTATTTTTTTATAACAATTCATATTAAAATATATACTCCCTCCGTCCCACCCGAAGTGTCCACTTTGACTTTCAGTAGTCTTTATATATCAACTTTGACTTTAAACATTTTTGTTTCTGTTATATAATACATCATAAAAGTTATACCAATGAAAAAACATTTAAAAACTCAATCTATTCATATAAGTTTCATCAAATATTATATAACAAAAATTAAAATATTTAGAGTCAAAGTTGAAGAAGAAAGACTGTGAAAAGTCAAAGTGGACACTTTTGGTGGGACGGAGGGAGTATATGATAAAAATATACTTTTATATATCTTAAGTAATAAAATTTATAAAGTTCATTTAATATCATAAAAATATAATGACAGTTATTATAAATGTAACTATATTACATAAAAAAATATCTTTGTATCATATATTTATTTGATAAAATAATATTGATAATAAAAATAATAAGTAAAAGTTGTATTATTTTGTAATAATAATTATTATCACTTTACTAAAAAAAATAACAATAATGATATTATGATAAAATGATAATTTTTATTAATAATAATACTAAAATGATAATAATAATGATATTTTATATTAACAATGATATTCGTATTAAAATAATAATTTTTGTAAAAATGTTTGTTTTAAAATTAATAATACTTTTAATAATAATAGTGATAAAAATAATGAAAAACGATAATTTTATCTAAATCAATATCTTACGATATTTTAAATTTCATCATGATACCCATACTCATTATTTCCAAATCGATTCGTTTAATAGCTTTTAATCGTCTTTTATATTGCGTTCATATTAATGATAATAATAGTAATCATAATAAATAGGTGTTACTAATATTAGTTTTAATTATAATAATACTAATAATAATAAATATTATGATAATATTAATGATAATACTAATGACTATTTTAATGATAATAATAATAATAATATTAGTTATAACTTTAACGATAATAACGATAGTAAAAGTAACAATTTTTAATGATAATACTTTTTATTGATAATGATAATAATAATAATAATTAGATAAAAACTATAACGACGATAATAACGACGATAATAATAATCATTTTTAATAATAATACAAAAATTCAATTGACTATAACTTTTAATCCGTTCATCGAAACCATTCGATATGTAAATGAAAAGTTCTTAATTTTTCGCTAGCTTTCCAACGACATGCATATCTTATACCTTATTTCAACCGCATATGTAACTAGTTCATAATCTATCGTCAACTATTTAACGACAATATTAAATATACAAGCATGCATAATCCTATATACTCGAGCACTAGTCAGGGATACACAAATAATATATAAAAGTTAAGTTATGAGTGCTCACGTATCAATATTGAGATTCAATATTGCAGGAAAGTATGTAGACGCGACGGAGACGATAAACACTAGGTTGACCTCATAAGCTACACCCCTGATCCATACCCATACCCTCCATAGTTATAACCCATAATTTCCTTAGCACTATCCCACTCATAAAAACCATTTTGAAATCGCTCCTACGTACCCTCGTCGTAGTATTTTATGTATAATATTAATCAATAATACTAATAATAATAATAATAATAATAATAATAATAATAATAATAATAATAATAATAATAATAATAATAATAATAATAATAATAATAATAATAATAAATAGTATACGGAGTATATATCTTTAGATATGGAGATATAGAGATATATGTGTGTGTTTTATATCCGAAGTTTAAACGCGTTTTATAGTGATCTGACCAACCCAGCCATCCCATGCGACCACATGTGATGTGTATGGTTCAAGCATGCGATCGCATGATCATGTAAAATAGCTGGTATCCATTTCCATTTCTTACCGACACTCATTTTTAATTATATAATTATATTTATATATTAAATCTTTATAATTAATTATATATTATATTATATTTATGTGCAAAGTTAACTTGTAATTTTTGTTCCGATGACTCGTACGTTGTCGCTCGACGTATGTGCCGATTCCGGTTTCTTGAACGCATTTTTGTACGCTAGAAAACTGGCGTTTTACGTTTCGTGATGTGTACCTTTAACAAAAATATAGACTTAACTTACCAATAACTAAATCATTCGAGGTGTAACCTGTATGTTAGAGTGTATTGGTCATTAGATTTTATAAATCAACGCCTCGTTATATATATATATATATATATATATATATATATATATATATATATATATATATATATATATATACACACACACATATATATATATATATATAATTGTATTATTTTAACTCAAAACGTTTTATAACTTAAGTTAATATTAAATTTTTATTACATTGAAAAATATACATGGATATATATTCATTTCGAAATATAAATTTGAAATATTTATAATATATAGTTTTTCAGAACTTAATTATATTTCAAGGTTTAAAAGCGTTTCGATATTATTATTTAGTAATACTCTTATCTTTTTGAAATAATAAAAATATATTTACAATTTTTAATACGAACTTTAATTATATTCTTTAAAATTCATAAACAAGTTGCCCTATCATGTGTTGTAATAATAGAGTTCTTTTTTTAAACTGTAAACGTTTTTGTACGTTCGATACTATATCCACTAAATATGAACATTTTGTTTTACAAAACTAAATATATATAAGAATTATCTTAAAAGATTAAATTATGGAATTCGTTATATCATACAACGTTTTAGAAAAGTAAAATTATACGTACTCTTAATAAATTTCAAGTTTTTGAATTACCATTTGTTGATGAGACGTGAGATAAAGTCCAAAGGTTAAATGAATGTATGAAATCACTTTAGGATACAATGTCAATTTAATTATACGTCGGTATCCAACATCTAAACTATTCAAACTCCACATTCTTACCTTTACTTTAAGTAAAATAAAAACTAAAATAGTTATCTTATCAAAGTCACGAGGAAAATATTATAAAACCTGATTTGAGATTCAAATAGGAATCTCCACTACCTTTGCCTAGTTCCCGTTAATTGACACATTTTTTTTACTTGTAAATCACTTTACCATTTTCCGAATATCGTTAAAAAGGAAAGATTTCTTAAATCATAGTGGACCTCTCAACAGAGGCCTGTAATCATAATTCAATGTATCTGATAATTCAATCATTTGATATTATCTTTTAATTCCGTCGATAATTATTTTAAATATATTTTGAAACGAATACGTTCATGTAAAGTATTATACATCTAATACTTTGTTACGTTTTCAAGTTATAATATATACACATACATATATAATCATATCCATTTAATGGTTCGTGAATCGTCGAGAACAGTCAAAGGGTAATAGGTCATATGAACATACTTCAAAGTTTTTTTGAGATTTCAACATTTAAGACTTTGCTTATCGTGTCAGAAACATATAAATATCAAGTTTAAATTTGTTCGGAAATTTCCGGGTCGTCACATTTATGGTACGTACGACGTTGATGCTTGTGGGACAGATTGTGAAGTTGAGATTTGCGGTGCAGATTAGTTGTTGATGTGTTGGTGCTGGTGATGGTGGTACTGTTGCTGCTGGTGCTGCTGCTGGTGCTTGCAACATTTGCACCATATCCTCCAAAGTCATTACCCGAGCGTGAAGCTCGTTGACTTATTCTATTACACAGGGATGATTGGCGGTTTGGAAAAGTGAATGAATAAGATCTAGAATTTGAGATAATATGTAGTCGTGACGAGACACTCTGGAAATGAGAGAGAAAATGGTGTCTCGGACAGGTTCGCCAGTAAGTGCTTCAGGTTCATCGCCAAGAGGGCAATGTGGTGGATGTAAGGGATCGCCTTCTTCTTGTCTCCAAGGATTAAGTAGACTACGAACCCATCCCCAATTCATCCAGAATAGATGATGGCTGATTGGTTGGTCCGTTCCGGTCACACTGCTTTCGGAGCTTGAGTGAAACTCCATATCAGAATTCGAGGGACTTGAACTAGTGGAGAGTTCCCTTTCGTACGATTGAATAAAAGATTTTTCGATATGAAATGATTCCTGGCTATCGGATGGTATTCTACTTAAATGGAATATCTATATATATAGAATAAAAGATTTCGTAGATTACGGAGGATTTTACGGAATATGTCAGGCAAAGTTTACAGTAACAGATACGCTAAGATATGAATTTTGTCTATACACTATTCATGCAATCAATGCAGTAAGATGTGTCTAGACTTAAGAATGATAAGCAGGTAATTTCTGATAAGAAATGATAAGCAAAAATTTTTGACATGCAACTAAGGTCGAAGTCCAGACTCACTAATGCATCCTAACAATTATCAGTTAGACACACTAATGCAGACCTGGTTCACTAAGACCACCGCTCTGATACCACATGTAAAGACCCGTCCTAGTCCATAAGAACGAATACAATAACATATGATTACATTGCGAGGTATTTGACCTCTATATGATACATTTTACAAATATTGCATTTGTTTTAAAAGACAAAATTTCATTACATTGAAAGTTGACAGGCATGCATACCATTTCATAATATCCAAATATAAATGATCTAATCTGTCATTTACTTAATCATAATCTTTACTGAAATCAACGACTTGAATGCAACCTCTTTAAAATTAGCCATGAATGACTCTAAGTAATATCTTTAAATTGAGCTAATGCACAGCGAAAGATTTCTTTCAATCCTGAGAATAAACATGCTTTAAAGTGTCAACCAAAAGGTTGGTGAGTTCATTAGTTTATCATAATCGATCATTTCTATAATTTTAATAGACCACAAGATTTTCATATTTATAAACAGAACCTCTCGTCTGCATAAAGATAAAATCATTCATATGAATTGAACACCTGGTAACCGACATTAACTTTAATGCATAGAATATCCCCAAATAGAACCTCTCGTCTGTATAATATTAATCTCGAAGTACTAAAACCATCCATAACCTGAATGGGGGTTGTTAGGCCCAATAGATCTATCTTTAGTATTCGCGTCAACTAGGAACAGAACCTCTCATCTGCCAAATTCTTAGGTTTCCAAGCTAAAAGGGGTGATATTCGGTTTAATAATCCAACCATAGAATGTAGTTTTGAGTACTTGCGTCTATTTCGTCAAACATTTATAAAAGCAACGTATGTATTCTCAGTCCCAAAAATATATATAAAAAGGGAGTAATGAAACTCACAATATTGTATTTTGTAGTAAAAATACATATGACGAAACTGAACAATACAGGGTTGGCCTCGGATACACGAACCTATATCATTCATATATGTATTAAAACATATAACAAGTTCGTATTTTAATAATATTAATATACTTGTTATATTTAATGATTCATATGTCATGTTTAATAAATAACTTAGATATATTTATTTTATATATCTTGAATAATTAATTAATAAATATTAAAAATATAATAATTGAGTTAGTTTATCTGTTTTAAATATGATTTTATATAAATCCAATTGTTATTTTAATAATAATAATGCTACTTGTAATAATAATAAAAACGATAATAATAATGATAATACTAATTATTACAAATGGTAGTGTTAGAAATAATATTGATAATAATGATATTAATAATTAATAGCTCCTTTAAATCAGAATTTTTACTTAAGCTTAATTATATTACTTAAATCATAACTTAATTATAATACTTTTATTTCATAACATTCTTATTAATATCCTAATATCTTAAGATTTTAATGGTTTTATGTCTGTACGTACATATATATAAATATTCTGTTTATAAATTTTCATGACCATAACTATGTTATTCATATCATAGTCAATATAAATTTTATAGTTATATACATACCTACTTATTCAATGTCATAAGACTTTAGTTCATAAACTTTTAATACTTAGTATTAACGATAATCTTATTTATAGCTATAGTCATAATAATAATAGTAAATGATCTAAATGATAAAATTTGAATAATAACAATACCTATAAGGATATTGATAATAGTAATGATATTATTAATGATTATACTTATGTTAATAATAATAATAGTCATAATTATAATAATAATATTAATACATGTATTAGTAATAATAATAATGATAAAATTTATAATTCTTAGTTTATAATAATTCTAATAATAATAATAATAATAATAATAATAATAATAATAATAATAATAATAATAATAATAGAAGAAGAAAAATAAGAATGTATACCCTCGAAGCTTTTCTAAAAAGAATGCCCCAGACGAGGCTCGAACCTCCGACCTCTCGTTACCCGACACCACCCTCTAACCATCCTTCTGTCTTTACTTTTCTGATTAAAACTACAACCCCTAACTATATATCTAATATATAACGACTTTATGAATTCAATTACGACTTGTAAACAACCATGGATTGGATTGGGTGTTAATGATTATCAAAGAAAAATGAAAAAATAAAAAAAATTTGCCTCTGCTTCCGTCGATGTTTGAAGAAGAGAAAAAAAAATGATTTCATTTTTGAGATCGTATTAGACAAAGTTTATAACACGAAATACTTTGTAAATCAATCTTAGAAACTTTTGGATTCGTCAATTGAACTTCAAACATTCATACAAACTCGAATTTGATAATGAACAATTGTTTGACTTTTTCAAATCGAAACTTTGACTCGACAATTAGAACTCAATAGTAAAAATTAGGGTTTCGAACTTTGCAGATAGTTTACATAAAGTAATCCTAACAAAATAGCATTATTACATTTTGTAATTTGATTCATTTTCGAAATTTGGCAAAAATTATCAAGAACATAGATAAATGGGTTATTTTTCTGAATTTTGGTTTTCAATTTCGATTTGCAGAAGGTTATAGCTTTATGTAATGATAGATAGCGTATAATTAAAGTTTAAAAAAATTGATCAATTTGTCTGCGAGGTACATCGATTATGACTGGTAACGATTTTTGAATCAAACAAATCAATCAGGCAATAAAAAAATTAAACAGATTACTAACTTCAACTGATTTGTACCTTTGATACAGCTATGTAATGACTTTTAGTAATATAAACAAAATCATATACAGTTGACAAGAATTTGAAACTGAATTAGGATCCTATGATCAATGATACGTATTAATATTTGTATATATATCAGTAAATATATATATTTATCTGTATATGTATATATATATATATATATATATATATATATATATATATATATATATATATATATATAATCGTATATTATATATATACATATTTATATATATCTGAATTTATATATCTTGTTTATATATTTGTATTTAAATATTAAATTCCTAATTCTTATAATTAACTAGTATTATTATATTAATATTATTAATAATACTAATAATAATCTTATTAATAATAATATTATTATTAATAAAAAGGCTAGTAATAATAAATAATAATATTATTACTTACAATAAAAATGACAATAATAGTCTTATTAGTTATAATAATATTAAGATTATAAATGATAATAATAATAATAATAATATTAATAATATACTAACTTATATATATGAATAATAATATTATTACTTACAATAAAAATGACAATAATGGTCTTATTAGTTATAATAATATTAAGATTATAAATGATAATAATAATAATAATAGTAATATTAATAATATACTAACTTATATATATCAAATTTTGTATATATATATTTTACATAAAAAAATATATTAATATTAATAATACAAATAATAATATTAATATTAACAATAATGATAATATAACAATTATATTCAAACTTGTACTTTAATATAATACAATTGATTAATTATATTATATATCCTATGACAACATTTATTCCACATCCCACCAACGTTAGAGGAGTTAGGAGTTTTCTAGGGCATGCCGATTTTTATCGACATTTCATAAAATATTTTTCTAAAATTGCCACTCCTATGAATAAACTCCTAGAAAAGGATGCTCCATTCATCTTTTTGCATGAATGCATTAAATCTTTTAATATTCTTAAAGAAAAACTCACTAATGCGCCTATCATGATAACTCCAAATTGGAATCTACCATTTGAACTCATGTGCGATGTAAATAATTTTGCAATGGGAGCCGTTTTAGGACAAAGGATTGAAAAACGATTTCAACCTATTTATTACACTAGTAAGACGTTACAAGGAGCACAAATGAATTACACAGCTACTAAAAAAGAACTCCTTGCCATTCTCTTTGCTTTTGACAAATTTCGTTCATACCTTGTTTTAGCTAAAACAGTGGTCTATACCGACCATTCTGCTCTTAGATACCTATTTTCAAAACAAGATGCCAAACCACGATTAATCCGTTGGATCTTAATCTTACAAGAGTTCGATATTGAAATCCGAGATAAAAAGGGAGCAGAAAATCTCGCCGCTGATCATCTTTCTCGTCTTGAAAATCCTGAATTAGAAGTTCTAAATGAATCGGCCATACAAGACAACTTTCCTAATGAATATCTTTTGAAGATCGATTATAATGAAATTCCATGGTTTGCAGACTATGCAAACTACTTAGTATGTAGATTCCTTGAAAAATGGTTGTCGTACCAAAAATGAAAGAAATTCTTTAGTGATATAAAACACTATTTCTGGGAAGATCCACATTTGTTTAAAAGTTGTCCCGATAGAATAATACGTCGATGTGTATTCGGGGATGAAGCTAGTCAAATCTTAAACCATTATCACACAGGACCAACAGGAGGGCATTATGGGCCTCAACTTACAGCAAGGAAAGTCTATGACGCTGGATTCTATTGGCCTACAATTTTCAAAGACGCGCACCTTCTTTGTAAATCCCGTGATGCTTGTCAAAGGGCCGAAAAAATAAGTCAACCTGATGAAATGCCACAAAATGTCATTCAAGTATGTGAAGTATTTGACATTTGGGGTATTGACTTTATGGGTCTATTTCCAAAATCTCATAATAATCTCTACATTCTCGTTGCTATTGATTATGTATCTAAATGGGCGGAAGCACAAGCTCTCCCAACCAACGATGCACGAGTTGTAGTCAACTTCTTAAAACATCTTTTTGCAATGTTCGGAAAACCGAAAGCTTTAATATGTGACCGGGGTACTCATTTTTGTAATAATCAACTTGAGAAAGTTATCAAAAAATATGGAGTAACTCATAAAATCTCAACCGCTTATCATCTACAAACAAGTGGACAAGTTAAAAATACCAACCGAGCTTTAAAACGTATACTAGAGAAAACCGTAGGATCAAATCCGAAGGAATGGTCCATGAAATTGGAGGATGCACTCTGGGCTTTTAGAACAGCCTACAAAACTCAAATTGGAACCACACCTTTTAAACTTGTTTACGAAAAAGCATGTCATCTTCCAGTAGAAATTGAGCACAAAGCATTTTGGGTTTTGAAGACATGTAATCTTGATTTACATGAAGCCGGACGTCTACGGTTAAGTCAACTAAATGAATTAGAAGAATTAAGACATGAAGCATATGAAAATTCGTTAATCTATAAAGAAAGAACGAAGAAATGGCATGATAAAAGAATCAGAAGTTAAAAAAATTTAAGGAAGGAGACAGAGTTCTTCTTTTCAATTCACGATTCAAGCTATTTCCTGAAAAATTGAAATCAAGATGGTCTGGACCATTCATAGTCAAAAGAGTTTTCCCATACGAAACAGTAGCGTGAATAAATTCAAATGGGATTGAATTTAAGGTTAATGGTCACAGAGTTAAACATTACATAGATAATCCAATAGAAGTTGAAGATGAAGTTAATCACAATTTCGACACCACAGCTAACTAAGTGTGGGATGATTCGAATCTTTTAAGGGTATTGAATTTAAGGTTAATGGTCACAGAGTTAAACATTACATAGATAATCCAATGGAAGTTGAAGATGAAGTTAATCACAATTTCGACACCACAGCTAACTAAGTGTGGGAAGATTCGACTATTTTAAGGGTAATATGTATTTCTGTTAGAGTTAGATATTCTATTTTCGTGTAGTTTCAGAGAATGGAATCCGAATGGTCTTTCCCTAGCAGACCCTAAAGAACTAGTCTTCTCCCTCCATTCTGAATTTTTATTTCTTTTAGGTTTTACGAGATGAAGAATTCCTTTGTTCTGAACCATGGTCTACTACTACACAATTTGATTACTAAACGTAATAATAACATCTTTTCGAGTGAACTGGTATCATTCATAAGAGGAAAAATGGATGAAGTGAGGAAAGAACTCAGGAAAGATCATCATAAGATACATTTTGGTAAAGGAAAATCAAAATCCGTAAAAAAAAAGAAGGGCACGACACCTTGAAAGATGTCAAAAATGCGGAAAATGGTCACACGAAGGTAAATGTTCGAAAAATCAAACATATTCAAATACCGAATTTGTTACTCTATGCAGAGAAGGACCGTTCATATGTTTAGAAGAAAAGTTATTAAAGAATCGAGGTTACGTTTATGTAGCTATGGAAAACCAAATCACACGACTCTCCTATGAGTCGGCTAAAGCAGGTCTCTGAGAATTCTTTCTCATAGGTAAGTATGTACAGTTTTTATTTTATTTTATTGCTTTTAACCTTTTGATAATAAACGCTGAATCGTTCGCTATAAAGTATTAAATTGATATTCAATAAAATTAGGTTCGCGAAACCGAAATTATTGATATCATACAAAAATTTATTACATCACTGCGAAATTTACCGTTTATTCTTAAGGTATAAATATCTTTAATCAATCAATCCAAAATATTTCAAAAATTCGTCAGTAGTAAAACTAGGTAATATAGCCGAAATTACTTTACCCAAAAGAGGGGCGTATATTTTTGATAATATTTGATTGATTAAAGTGGGATAAAAGACCAAAAAGATTTTTAATTTTAATTTTTACCTTATTTTTAAATTAATATTAAATTATTATTGTAAATTTCTAAAACCAATATATTTAAGTTTTTAAATATTTTAAAAAATTAATATTTTCAATATAAGTTTGTAAAATTAATGTATAAAAATATTAATGATATTTATATGAATTTTTAAATTTTATGCATTTTTAAATTTAAGTTTGGTGTGAATTTAAAAACAAAAATGTACTTTATTTCATTAAATTAAAAATTTGATACCTAAAATTCGTCGTGAGTTGAAGACTAGGTCGTTGAACAGAAATTGCTTTACCCGAGGGCGGGACGAGAAATTTTGTTATCATTATTTTTAATCTTATTGATTTAAAGTATGCCAAAAACATTTAAAAAAACCCAAAAATCTTTGCTTTTAAAACTGAAAGGACCCGTCCTAATCCATCTGGACGAATACATTATATTTGGTTACATCGCGAGGTACTTGACCTCTATATGATACATTTTGCAAACATTGCATTCCTTTTTAAAAGAAAAACTTTCATTTCATCGAAGCTTGGCGGCATGCATACTATTTCATAATATATCCAGCCATAATTGACTTAATAATAATCTTGATGAACTCAACGACTCGAATGAAACGTCTTTTGAAATATGTCATGAATGACTCCAAGTAATATCTCTAATATGAGCAAATGCACAGTGAAAGATTTCTTTAATACCTGAGAATAAACTTTCTTTAAAGTGTCAACCAAAAGGTTGGTGAGTTCATTAGTTTATCATAATCGATCATTTCTATAATTTTAATAGACCACAAGATTTCATTTATTCAATAATCACACACTCGCAAGTGTTTAAAAATTCATTCGTATGGATTGAATACCTGGTAACCGACATTAACAAAATGCATCTAGAATATCCCCATATATAAATATCGAAGTACTAAAGCAGTTCAAATTCTCTGACTGGGGCATGTCAATGGCCCATAAATCTATCTTTAGGATTCGCGTCAATTGGTGGCAATTATAATAAACACCAATTCTTAGCTTACCAAGTTCAACAAGGGTGATATCCGGTATAACAATTCAACCATAGAATGTGGTTTCGATTACTTGTGTCTATTTCGTAAAGCATTTATAAAAGCGCATGTATTCTCAGTCCCAAAAATATATATATTGCAAAAGCATTTAAAAAGGGAGCAAATGAAACTCACAATACTGTATTTTGTAGTAAAAATACATATGACAATATTGAACAATGCAAGGTTGGCCTCGGATTCACGAACCTATATCATTTGTATATATAACAATACACATAATTGTGATCGACAAATATATTATTATTAGTGATGTAATTCATTTATATAGTAGATTAATAAGCATCATTATATATATTTTTAATTTATATATAGATATATTAATATAGTTAAGTTATGTGTATTAATTATATCATTATATATAATCTTTAATTTTTATAATTATTATCCTAACCAAGTATTTTATGCTTCTATTTTTATAATTATAATTATTTTAATAATAATGATATGGATAATAATAAGAATAGTTTTAATGATAACAAATTGATAATTTTTGTAAATATAATAATAATGATACTAATTTTTAATAATAACAATTCTAATAATGATATTCATACTTATGTTAATAATAATAATAATGATAATAATAATAATGATAATAATAATAATAGTTATAAATATGATAATAATACTAATATTAATGATAATAATAATAATGTTAATTCTAATACTAATGTTAGTAATAATAACTTTTATTAATCATTTTAATACTAATGATAATAATAATAGTAGTAATACTAACAACTATAAAATGATACTAACACGAATATTAATAAAAATAATAATAATTTTTTTATTATTTTCATAACAGTAATAATAATATTCATAATTGTATCTAATATTATAATAGATGATAACTTTTATAAATACACTTATATTAGTAATAATAATAATAATAATAATAATTATAATACTAGTGATAATTAATATACATCGTAGTAATAACAACAATTAATAATCAATAATAATAACAATAATAATAATGATAATGGAAATAAAAGTGAAAGAGTATACTCCTTTAAAACTTCCTCTAAAAAAAATTGCCCAAGACGGGGCTCGAACCCTCGACCTCCCGTTCACACTCCACACTCTTAACCGTCACTCTGATTCTGTTTTATCTGGCTTAAGCTCATTTAGATTATTTATAACTCGAAGTAAACTGGTTCCATTTCTCTTCATCTTTATGAAATCAGTCCACCAGAGAACAAAAGAAAATAGGATCTTGGTCCAATGAACAATTTCGACCCAAATTGAACACAAAACCAATATATATCATCAACCCATTAATTAAACATCATTCGGCCCAATTAGAAAGTTCAAATAAAAGCAAATCTCAAAGCCAAAACAGTGGGTTGATCCCTATTAAATGGAATAAGGAACTGTTAAAAGAAAATTTGTTGGCTTTGGATTCCAATATAAGTCACCATCCTTAACCCTAAGTTATATTCTATTATCAATATTATATCGAACCCGCTGGAAAGGAAAAGAGAATGCACTCAACATTTTCTTCATTATTTTTATATTATTGTCACCGTATATTCATAATCATCACCTCATCTTTCATAATCGATCATTATTTATAGCTTCATCATTATGCAATATAATCTCATCATTTTCATCACAGACTCACGATCCTTACAGCCTTAATCTTCACATACAATCATAACTTTAATTATCATTAATCATCTTCGTGTTGTTGTGTGTGTTGGGTTACGAAAGAAAGCAACAACAGCAGTAGAAACCGTATGAATGATGGTGATTGTGGGTTTCAATGGTGGATTGGGTTGTTTTGGGTCTTGTGATCGAAACAGACAAGAAAAGAAAGTTGCAGCTCAAAGGTTGTGTTTGCTCGATTATAAATAGGAACGTTGAACAGCAGCAGTTTATTAGTGATAGTTGTTACGGTGTTGGTACACGATCATATATGGAAACAGTAATCAGCGAACAAGTGTTTGATGGTGGTGATAATGATGGGTTTGATGGTGGTTTGTGCGATCAAAAGGTGACGAATGGTGGTGGGTTTTAGGTGGTTTATGGTAGCCAAAACAATTATGGTGAGAAGTGATGGCCAACAGCCCGTAACAGCAACAGAAATATGGGTTTGCCGGTTTGTGTGATGGTTTAAGATGGTGGTTAGGGTCTAATCACGACAGCAAGAAGAAAAAAAAAGATAAAACATTGTACAATGGCAGTTTTTAATGGATTCGAAAGTAAGACAGTTACATAAAAAAAAAGATAACAGAAAGGGGTGTTCGGTTTGTAAGGAACTTGACCAAAATGGTTACTTGTGGTGATCATGGTGCTTGTGTTAGGTGACGGCTGTGGTTGAGATAGTGGCGTTTTAAGTGGACGAGGGTGGTGGATATAATGGTGGCGGGATGAAGGTGAAGGTGGGTTATTTAAATGGGTTTCAAGTTGGGTTGAAGGTGGTTCAAGGTTGATTCTCAGAAACAATAAAGAAAGAATGATGGGTTTGGTTTTGTTCAAGTATGTATGCATAAGTCTTCTAAATATATAGATATATTCTATAATATAATATGAATTGAGATGAGACATTGGAATGAAACACGAAAATAAAAAGTGATACATGTCAAATAGTAACACCAATTCAATCAATTAGTCACAGTAATATTCTAATTCATAAAGCAATTCACGGATCATATAAGGCTTCAGGTTGTGTGGTGTGTAGTAATGTAACTGAAATATATAATGGTCATATGTATCATTCATGATACAGCAAAAGTGAAAATAATGCATTTATTATTTGTAATAATAATATATTATTAATTCATATTGTATTAGAATAAGGTAAGTAATTGAAACGTGCACATGATATGAAACTTTAAAAAAAAAATAAAGCAGCCTCATATGTAATCTTCTACCGACAGTTTTTCATGGAGTGTTATATCGTGCTCCGTTGTTAATTAGTGACGGATAAAAGTATTCAGAAAAACTCTAAATTTTTATATTATTTATATTTATTTATTTCGGTCTTTTAGAGTGTAAAATCAATCATTAACAGTTAAAAATTATTGAATAGAAATTAACTCAACTGTCCACGCTCGATCACGGGTAAAATATAAAAAGTGTTAAAATTTAATAGTTAGATCCTAAATACATTTCTAATAAGTCTATAATTTATATTACTCATTTTTTGATCACCGTTTATTTTTAAAAAAAACATAAGTTTAAACTTAACTTATTTAAATAACCATCGAATGATAAACGAGTGCTTCCATCGTTTACTAAATAAATTTGAAACTATATTTATATATTCAATATGCCTTATTTATATATATATATAGATATGTTTTAAATAATATTTATTATATATTGTTTTAGTTTACATAGTTAATTATAATATATTTCAAATTATTATTTATATATATTTAAATATATATGTATCTATTTACAAGTAATTGTTCGTGAATCGTCGGAAATGGTCGAAGGTCAATTGAATATATGAAACAGTTCAAAATTTTCGAGACTCGACCTAACAGACTTTGATTATTGTGTCAAAAATATTAAATCGTATCGAGAGTTTAGTTTAAAATTAGTCAAAATTTTCCAGGTCGTCACAAAAACAACGCTTTAAAGTTAAAAATTTTAAAATTTTGTCGAGAGACGAACTAGGACTAAGATCCGAAACGCCCTCATTCTAAAAGAAACAAAATTTTAAATAATTTAATTATTTGTTTCATAAGTTAAATGTTTTAAAAAAAAAAGTATCAGACCCCATGCGATCGCATGGGGTTTCCTCATTAATATCATGCGGTCGCATGACACCATAAACCTGGACAGAAACATAAAGGCCACGAACTGGTCTCTGTATCCTCACTTCTACACACATACATATCCGAAAACTCTCACAAAAATCACCCAAAATTCGCCATTTTTCATCAAAATACACCAAATTTCTTACAATAATTCGCTATAATCATGCTTATATTCAGATGGGAAGGCAGGAAGGTAAAGATTTCACCCTTAAAACTCTTTAAATTCGAATTTTAGTGTTCTTGAGCTAAATTTTACCTAATTTAATTTTAATAATTTTTAGTGTAATTAGAGTTAAATTGTTAGTATATTATGCATGTATAACCTAGATTGATGCTATTTAACATGATTTGAAACCTTAAATTTCAAAATTTTTAGAAATCTAGGGATTGTGTTCTTGAGCAATTTGGGGCTTTTTGATATAAACAGGTTATGGCCGATTTTTGTCATGAATTATTGCTAAATTAAGTAGTGTAACATGTTTAGGTAGCTAAATGATCCAAACTTTGATCCTAAACATGATTTTTGAGAATTAAAGTGGACTTTTAAGTCTAAAATTCATGAAATTGATTAAATTGATGTAAATGCCATTTGAAACTTGTTTAGTTGCTAGTAATGATTCTTTTAACATGTTATTTGAGTTGAATGCTTATGAACTTTGTAAACATTTTCATATATGCTTATTTGAAAAAGTGTAGAAATGATAAAAATATGGAAATGAGTATAAGTTTAATATGGATTAAACATGTTATTGTAATTGTTTTAATTTGTTATTTTGCTAACACTAATGCATATTTGGATGCACAAATTTTTTTGTTTAATGTGTTTTGCAGAGAAATACCGATACTGATGGTGCATCATCATCATCTAGGCAACCTGATCCGGAACCACAGCCAGAGATGCAATATCACGAACCGAAGCAACAACAGGAACAACAACAACAACCTGATCAACATGTGCCATACTGATAATGCTAAAAACGAACATATATTTCATCGCATTTTCCCTCAAGAAAGACAAGCTTTTAGTTGCAGTTGTCCTATTTACAAGGAATATTTGTTTAAAAATTTAAAGGTGAAGACAAAAGACAGATTCGACGAATTGAAGACGCAAACAACCAAAAAGCTCAAAAGTACAAACTACAATCAAAGTGGTTCAAATTATTGATGAGAAACATCTCAAAATTACAAGAGTACAAGATGCAAAACTCAAAGTACAAGATATTAAATTATACGAAAGGACGTTCGAAAATCCGGAACCGAGACATGAACCAGCTTTCAACGTACGACGCAACGGACCGAAAGTTACAAATTAATTATGTATATAAATATAATATAATATATAATTAATTATATAAATTATATATTTATATTATATTTATATAATAAAATCTGTCGGCAAGCTAGGAGCCAAACTTGTGTGAGCTGGATTCCACAGATCCGCACTCGCGGAGCTTATAAAGGAAAAACCCACCGCACTCGCGGAGCACACAAAAACAGTAATATGCATATAAAAGGCCATGCAATTCAACGGATTATATACATCTTTTTCTTCTTCCTTCATACGCAAAATATATATATATATATATATATATATATATATATATATATATATATATATATATATATATATATATATATATATATATATATATATATTATAATTATAATTTTAATTTTAATTTTAAATTCTAATAATAAGGGTATGTTAGCGAATGTTGTAAGGGTGTAAGTCGAAATTCTGTTCGTGTAACGCTACACTATTTTTAATCATTGTAAGTTATGTTCAACCTTTTTAATTTAATGTCTCGTAGCTAAGTTATTATTATGCTTATTTAATACCGAAGTAATCATGATGTTGGGCTAAAAATATTAAAATTAGGTAATTGGGCTTTGTACCATAATTGAGGTTTGGACAAAAGAACGACACTTGTGGAAATTAGACTATGGGTTATTAATGGGTTTTATATTAACTAAACAATACCTTGTTAATTTAATATATAAACTTATAATTTGACGTATTTATATATAACCACATACGCTTGACTGTGTACGGTGGGCGGGATATCTATAAATAACAATAATTGTTCATTTTACCGGACACGGAACTGGATTAATAGTTAATAGACTTGTTGAAACAGGGGTGGATTACATTCATGGGTAATTGGTGTAATTGTTAACAAAGTAGTAAAACATTGGTTTACACGCAGTCGATAACCTGGTGTATTCGCTAAACAAAGTATTAAAACCTTGTTACAATTCGAATCCCCAATTAGTTGGAATATTTGACTTCGGGAATAAGAATAATTTGACGAAGACTTTTGCACTTTATATTTATGACTGATGGACTATTATGGATAAATCCGTATGGACATATCGAATAATCCAGGACAAAGGACAATTAACCCATTGGAATAAACTAAAATCAACACGTCAAACATCATGATTATGGAAGTTTAAATAAGCATAATTCTTTTATTTTCATATTTAATTGCACTTTTAATTATCGCACTTTTATTTATTGTCATTGTATTTAATTGCACTTCTAATTATCGTACTTTTTAATTATCGCAATTTTATTTTATCGCACTTTTATTTATCGCAATTTCATTATCGTTATTTACTTTAAACTTTAAATTAAGTTATATTTATTTTTAATATTTTACATTAGGTTTTAACTGCGACTAAAGTTTTAAAAATCGACAAACCGATCATTAAACGGTAAAAACTCCCCTTTTTATAATAATAATATTACTTATATATATTTGTATTTTTATAAATTAAAACTAATATAGCGTTAAGCTTGTTTAAGTGTATCCCTGTGGAACGAACCGGACTTACTAAAAACTACACTACTATACGATTAGGTACACTGCCTATAAGTGTTGTAGCAAGGTTTAGGTATATCCATTCTATAAATAAATAAATATCTTGTGTAAAATTTTATCATATTTAATAGTTTTTCCTAGTAAAATATAAGCTATTTCATATACACCTCGCATAACATCATGTATTTTTGGCGCCGCTACCGGGGAACATAAACGCCTAAAGCGCAACGCTATATTAAAAAAAAAGTTTTTATCAAGTTCTTTTTATAAAAATATAAGTTTTTAAAAAAAAGAAAAAAAATTTGAACCTATAGAAATCGAACCCTTCTGAGCTAAAATTGAACCCTCCGTGACTCGCGGAGAATTTGAACTGGACCATACCGCAAGAGGTCCTCTGACAGGTCAAACCTGGTACTCATTTAATGCGAAATTAAGGTTTAATTATATTAATATTAATATTAATTAGGTTTTAATTTTAAATTAATTAGTTTTAGTTTTTATTTAATTTGTATTTTTAAGTTATATTAAGTTTTATTAAATATATAAAATTAATAGTTTTATATAAAAATAATATTTTTATAAAAATTGTACTTTTTACAACTTTTAGTATATTTTTTTATATTTTGTTTCTTTTTATTCGTTTTAGCGTAATATTTGTATTTTTCGCTCGTATTTATTTTTAAGTCATAGTTTTTGCCATAGTTATTTTTATTTCTAGATTTTTAGGCTTTGCCGTAAAATCCCTTAAGTACTTTTTCTTTAGACTAAGATTTAGGTGCTTTAGAATTTTGCGACGCCTTTTTAAGTTTTAGTACCTTTTTAAGTTATTGCCATTTGGGATATAGTATTTCTTTTAAGCTTTAATATTTTTAGACTCAACTTTTAATTTTTAGTTTTTAGTTCCTTTTTAAGTTTCGAAGCGCTACTTTCTTATTTTTATTTTTCGACGCCTATTATTTTTCGCCTTTTATTTTTCGACGTTTTTCGACGCGCTCTTTTTCTTTCTTATTTCTCGCCATTCTAGTTTTTAGGACTTAGAATTTTCTCTATTTCTTATCTAATATTTCTTTAAATTTCAAACGAAAAATTGTTTTAAGTGGTTAAATTGATAGACATCAAAATTTACTGGTTCGTAGTAATAGTTGGATTTGTACGTGGACCGGGTTATTGGAGCCAAACAGTACTCAATTATATTGAGACCAAACGAATCCTGCCCCACTGCTGCATCTTTTGGCTATTCAAAACGTGGGCAAAATCAGAAAAGTCTATTAATTGGATAACTTATATAATTTTTCTTTCTTTTTAAAAACTAATAGGATATTCAGTGAATGCACCGAGCAAAACGTTCACCACCTTTTATACGTTCACCACCTGTAACTCGATCAAGACATCTAGCAAATATTGTCGCCGTTGATTTTTCTTTAGAATCGTCATCCAGTCGACCAAGTACTCCAATTCAAATTTCCGATAATCCATTTTTTGAACCCGACCTCACAATTGAGAATCCGGAGAATATTCAGGGACAATTCATAGATCCTGAACCACTAATCTTTTCTCCGAAACCACCAATCATTCAAACAGAGATTGTTGAGGAACTAACCATGAAATCAGAATTCTCTAGTGATTCAGATTCAACAAATTCAATTATGGAGAATCTGGAACCTTTAAGTATGGAAGACCGAATGAGAGCTAAACGCACTGGCCAAGGTCACGCAATTACTCAACCAGACATTAATGCGCCAGATTATGAAATCAAAGGACAAATTCTACACATGGTAACTAATCAATGCCAATTTAGTGGTGCGCCGAAGGAAGATCCAAACGAACATCTTCGTACCTTTAATAGGATCTGCACTCTATTTAAAATAAGAGAAGTGGAGGATGAACAGATATATCTCATGTTATTTCCGTAGACTTTAAAGGGAGAAGCCAAAGATTGGTTGGAATCGTTACCTGAAGGGGCGATTGATACATGGGACGTTTTAGTTGAAAAAATTCTTAAACAATTCTTTCCGGCATCTAAAGCCGTAAGACTTCAAGGAGAAATTGTTGCGTTCACACAGAAACCAAATGAAACTCTATATGAGGCATGGACCAGATTTGGAAAGTTATTGAGAGGATGTCCGCAACATGGTTTAGACACCTGTCAAATAGTACAAATATTCTACCAAGGATGCGACATCACTACAAGAAAAGACATCGATATAGCAGCTGGTGGTTCCATTATGAAGAAAACCGCAACTGATGCTTACAAAATTATTGATAACACTGCTTCCCACTCACATGAGTGGCACCAAGAAAAAGATATCGTTATATCATCTAAAGCAGCTAGAGCTAATTCTAGCCATGACTTAGATTCCATTTCTGCTAAGATAGATGTTGTCGAGAGACGAATGAAAAAGATGACTAAAGATATTCACTCAATACGAATTAGTTGTGAGCAGTGTGGAGGACCACATTTGATAAAAGATTGTCTCAGTATTGAACTAACAATAGAACAAAGAGAGAATGTTTCATACATAAACCAAAGGCCTGGAAATAATTATCAGAATAATTATCAACCGCCAAGACCGATCTACAATCAAAATCAGAATTATAATCAAAATGTTCCATACAACAATCAACAAGGTCCTAGTAATCAACAAGTATCCAATAATACTTACAATCAGCAAAGACCTAATTTTCAAAACAAACCACCACAAACCGATGATAAAAAGCCAAATTTAGAAAATATGATGACGAAGCTAGTTGAATCTCAAACGCAGTTTTTCACATCTCAGAAACAAACCAATGAATAAAATGTCAAGCATTTAGAAATCAACAAGCTTCTATTCAAAATTTGGAACAAGAAGTAAGTAACCTAGCAAGGTTAATAGGTGAAAGAAAATCGGGAAGTCTACCTAGTGATACAAATGCTAACCCCCGGAATGAAACAGCTAAAGCTATTACCACAAGAAGTGGTATTACACTTAAACCACTTGAAATACCTGTAATTTCTGATGAAGCTATTCCTACTCCACAAGAACCACAGCCTGATCAAGATAAGGAAAAAGAATCGATAGTTGAAAAGGTTAATAAAGATAACACAGTTAAGGCTAAACTTTATGTTAAACCATACCAACCACCACTTCCTTACCCGAGTAAAATGAGAAAAGAGAGACTTGAAGCTGAGCAATCCAAATTCTTGGATATGTTTAAACAAATAAATGTAAATCTTCCTTTCATTGATGTGATTTCAGGAATGCCTAGATATGCTAAATTTCTGAAAGATCTAATCACAAATAGAAAAAAAATGGAAGAACTCTCGGCTGTTACTATGAATGCTAATTGTTCAACAGTGCTGTTGAATAAGATACCAGAAAAACTATCTGATCCAGGAAGTTTCACAATTCCATATTTTTTGGGTAGTCTTAGTTCAATAGAAGCATTGGCAGACTTAAGTGCTAGTATAAATTTAATGCCGTATTCACTATACGCTAAACTAGACCTTGGAGAATTGAAACCAACAAGAATAAGCATACAACTAGCCGATTGATCAGTAAAATATCCTAGAGGGATAATGGAGAACATGCTAGTTAAAGTTGGTACTTTAGTATTTCCGGTAGATTTTGTTATTTTGGATATGGAAGAAGATTCTCGAGTACCTCTCATATTAGGAAGACCATTCTTAAACACGGCTAAAGCAATAATAGACATGTTTGGTAAGAAACTGACCCTAAGTATAGAGGACGAGAGTGTTACCTTTTCAGTTGATAGAGCCATGCAACATCCGCAATCTGCAGATGATACATGTTATTATATTCAAACTATAGAATCACATGCAGAATTATTAGAAGAATTTCCAGAATTACAAGGAACAGGAGAATGTTCTTTAGCAGAAGGAACTGAACCAATTGATGAAACTGAAATGTTAGCTACACTTATGGCTAATGGATATGAACCAACAACAGAAGAAATTCAAATGCTAAAAGAGGAAGACAGATATCGATATAAATCATCGATAGAAGAACCACCGACATTAGAGTTAAAGCCACTTCCAAACCATTTGAAATATGCTTATTTACATGGTGAATATGAATTACCTGTAATAATATCGTCTTCTCTTACTGAAAATGAAAAATCTCAACTCATTTCTGTGCTAAAAGCTCATAAACCAGCCATTGCATGGAAGATTCATGATATTAAAGGAATAAGTCCTTCATATTGCACACATAAAATCCTTATGGAAGAAGGTCATAAAACGTATGTGCAACGCCAACGAAGATTAAATCCTAATATGCAAGATGTTGTTAAGAAAGAAATTATTAAACTGCTTGATGCAGGTTTAATTTATCCAATTTCTGATAGTCCATGGGTAAGCCCAGTTCAATGCGTGCCTAAAAAGGGTGGCATAACTGTCATTACAAATGAGAAAAATGAGCTTATTCCTACTAGGACTATAACAGGATGGCGTGTTTGTATTGATTATAGAAAATTAAATGACGCCACCAGAAAAGATCACTTTCCCTTACGTTTTATTGATCAAATGTTGGAAAGATTAGCCGAAAATAGTTACTATTGTTTTCTTGATGGGTTTTTCAGATATTTTCAAATTCCAATAGCACCCGAGGATTAAGAGAAAACCACATTCACATGCCCTCCGCATACCATTTGGACTTTGCAATGCCCCTGCAACCTTTCAAAGGTGCATGATGGCAATTTTTCACGACATGATAGAAGAATGCATGGAAGTTTTCATGGATGACTTTTCAGTCTTCGGTGATACTTTTGAATCATGTTTAGTTAATCTTGAACGAATGCTTATTAGATCTGAACAATCAAATCTAGTTCTTAATTGGGAGAAATGCCATTTCATGATTAAAGAAGGCATCGTTCTTGGACATAAAATTTCAAAGGAAGGAATTGAAGTGGATAGAGCTAAAGTAGACGTAATTGCTAAACTTTCACATCCCACCAATGTTAGAGGAGTTAGGAGTTTTCTAGGGCATGCCGGTTTTTACCGACGTTTCATAAAAGATTTTTCTAAAATTGCCACTCCTATGAATAAACTCCTAGAAAAGGATGCTCCATTCATCTTTTCAGATGAATGTATCAAATCTTTTAATATTCTTAAAGAAAAACTCACTAATGCGCCGATCATGATAACACCAAATTGGAATTTACCGTTTGAACTTATGTGCGATGCAAGTGATTTTGCAATGGGAGCCGTTTTAGGACAAAGGATTGAAAAATGATTTCAACCTATTTATTATGCTAGTAAGACGTTACAAGGAACACAAACAAATTACACAACTACTGAAAAAGAACTCCTTGCTATTGTCTTTGTTTTTGACAAATTTCGTTCATATCTCGTTCTAGCTAAAACAGTGGTCTATACCGACCATTCTTCTCTTAGATACCTATTTTCAAAACAAGATGCTAAACCAAGATTAATCTGTTGGATCTTACTCTTACAAGAGTTTGATATTGAATTCCGAGATAAAAGAGGAGCAGAAAATCTCGCCGCTGATCATCTTTCTCGTCTTGAAAATCCCGAATTAGAAGTTCTAAATGAATCGGCCATACAAGACAACTTTCCTGATGAATATCTATTGAAGATAGATTATAATGAAATTCTATGGTTTGCAGACTATGCAAACTACTTAGTATGTGGATTCCTTGAAAAAGGATTGTCGTACCAAAAACGAAAGAAATTCTTTAGTGATATAAAACACTATTTCTGGGAAGATCCACATTTGTTTAAAAGTTGTCCCGATGGAATAATACGCCGATGTGTATTCGGAGATGAAACTAGTAAAATCTTAAACCATTGTCACACAGGACCAACATGAGGGCATTATGGGCCTCAGCTCACAGCAAAAAAAGTTTATGATGCTGGATTCTATTGGCCTACAATTTTCAAAGACGCACACCTTCTTTGCAAATCCTGTGATGCATGTCAAAGGGCCAGAAAAATAAGTCAACGTGATGAAATGCCACAAAATGTCATTCAAGTATGTGAAGTATTTGACATTTGGGGTATGGACTTTATGGGTCCATTTCCAAAATCTCATAATAATCTCTACATTCTCGTAGCCATTGATTATGTATCTAAATGGGCGGAAGCACAAGCTCTCCCAACTAACGATGCACGAGTTGTAGTCAACTTTTTAAAACGTCTTTTTACAAGGTTTGGAACACCGAAAGCTTTAATATGTGATCGGGGAACTCATTTCTGTAATAATCAACTTGAGAAAGTTCTTAAAAGATATGGAGTAACTCATAAAATCTTCACCGCATATCATCCACAGACAAGTGGACAAGTTGAAAATACCAACCGAGCTTTAAAACGTATTTTAGAGAAAACCGTAGGATCAAATCCAAAGGAATGGTCCATTAAATTGGAGGATGCACTCTGGGCTTTTAGAACAGCCTACAAAACTCCAATTGGAACCACACCTTTTAAACTTGTTTACGGAAAATCATGTCATCTTCCAGTAGAAATTGAACACAAAGCATTTTGGGCTTTGAAGACATGTAATCTTGATTTACATGAAGCTGGACGTCTACGGTTAAGTCAACTAAACGAATTAGAAGAATTAAGACATGAAGCATACGAAAATTCGTTGATCTATAAAGAAAGAACGAAGAAATGGCATGATAAAAGAATCAGAAGTTCAAAAGAATTTAAAAAAGGAGACAGAGTTCTTCTTTTCAATTCACGATTCAAGCTATTTCCTGGAAAATTGAAATCAAGATGGTCTGGACCATTCATAGTCAAAAGAGTTTTCCCATACGGAACAGTAGAATTAATAAATTCAAATGGGATTGAATTTAAAGTTAATGGTCACAGAGTTAAACATTACATACATGGTCCGATGGAAGTTGACAATGAAGTTAATGATAATTTCACCACCCAAGAAAACCTTCAAAATGAAAACATTAATATGTTATCAACAACATATGAAAAATAAAAATTGGAAAATAGGGAGGATTCAAATTTGAGTGATGAAGAAGAATTCTTATACAAACCTCCCATTCCAAGAAACGAAGAAAAATGTGAACAAGAAGTTCAAATAGAAGTGAAAGAACCAAGAAAAGAACACCCGAAAAAGGTTTACAAACCAACTCGACTTACTAAAGCAGGAGACCCGGGTGAATTTATCATTTCTTGCTTGCTTAATGATGGTGCTGTATATAATGGACTCGCAGATTTAGGAGCAAGTGCAAATATTATGCCTCTTTCCTTATACAAAAGATTAGGTATGGGTAAATTAAAACCAAACAAAATAGGTCTTCAATCATTTGACCTAACCATTAAACACCCGGTTGGAATAGCAAATAATTTACTTGTTAACGTTGGAAGTTTGACCTTTGTTGCAAACTTCATAGTGATTAATTTAATATGGAGGAAAACCTTGATATTCCTCTAATTTTAGGTCGCCCATTTTTAGCAACCACCGAGGCATTCATTGAAGTAAGAGAAGGTAGAATGACACTTAGGGATGATGATAAATCGATCACCTTTGTGAATCGAAAGTTTAGATCTCCACCAACCAAAACTGTTAGACCAATAAAAAGCATAAGCGTGGGGAAGATGAAGAAACACTTAATGATGATCCGATCACAAAGAACCCCGTTGATGATAAGAAATTAGATGAACCCATTTTTAACAGTTCAACGAAGAAACTTTATAAACGGATTCACGATGCTAAGATTAAGGGAAACTTTAAGTTATGTAACCGATTAGTATCCAATTTATCGCCAAAAGAAAAGGCGATGTTAGTTGAATTTGTGAAAGCTACGGAGGAAATCAACAAATGGATTGAAGTAAAAGTCAAAGATATACAAGTTGTTGATGATCCAATTGAAAATAACGTTAATCACAATTTCAACTAAGTGTGGGGAGGTTCGAATCTTTTTAGGGTAATATGTATTTCTGTTAGAGTTAGATTTTCTGTTTTCATGTAGTTCTCGAGAATGGAATCCGAATGGTCTTTCCCTAGCAGACCCTAAAGAACTAGTCTTCTCCCCCCATTCTGAATTTTTATTTTTTTTAGGTTTTGCGAGATGAAGACTTCCTGTGAATTAAACCATGGTCTAATGCTACACGCTTTGATCACTAAACGTAATAATGACACCCTTTCAAGTGAAATAGTATCATTAATCAGAAAAAAATTGGACGAAGTAAGAAAAGAATCCAGATGCGAAAATAATAAGTTACAATTTGGTAAAGGAAAATCAAAATCCGCAGCGAAAAGAAGAGCACGACACCTTGAAAGATGTCACAAATGCGAAAAATGGTCACACGAAGGTAAATGTTCAAATAATCAAACCTATTCAAACACCGAATTTGTTACTTTATGCAGAGATGGACCGTTCATATGTTTAGAAGAAAAAACGTTGAATGCTCGAGGTTACTCCTATGTAGCTATTGAAAACCAATTAGTCCGACTATCTTATGAGTGGGCTAGAGCATATCACTAAGAATACTATCTCACAGGTAAGTTTGTATAGTTTTTATTTTTATTTTTATTTTTAACCTTTTGATAATAAACGCTAATTTGTTCGCTATAAAGTATTAAATTGGTATTCGATAAAATTAGGTCTTACGACCGAAATTATTGATATCATACAAAAATTTATTACATCACTGCGAAATTTACCGTTTATTCTTAAGGTATAAATATCTTTAATCAATCAACCCAAAATATTTCAAAAATTCATCATGAGTTAAACTAGGTTATGAAACTGAAATTACTTTACCAAAAAGAGGGGCGTATATTTTTGATAATATTTGATTAATTAAAGTGGGACAAAAGACTAAAAAGATTTTTAATTTTATTTTTACTTTGTTTTTAAAATTATAATTAAAATAATATTGTAAACTTTTTAAATCAATATATTTAGTTTGTAAATATTTAAAAAATTAATATTTTTAATATAAGTTTGTATGTATAAAAACAAAAATATAATTTAAGTTTGGTGTGAATTTTTAAAATGAATTTTTAATTTTATGCATTTTAAATTTAAGTTTGGTATAAATTTAAAAACAAAATTTACTTTATTTCGTTAAGTTAAAAATATGATTTTTAAAATTCGTCGTAAGTTGAAGACTAGGTCATTGAACCAAAATTGCTTTACCCAAGGGAGGGACGAGAACTTTTATTATCATTATTTTTAGCCTTATTGAATTAAAGTATGCTAAAAACATTAAAAAAAAAAACCAAAAATCTTTGCTTTTAAAACAAACTCCAATATGTTTGGAAACTTTGGTAAAATTTAATCATTTTTCTACGCTAATCACCCTCAATAATTTAAATTGTTACTGATTTCTTGCAAATGAGGGCATTGCAAGATCTTAAGTGTGGGAAGGAGTTAAATTCTTTCGGATTTTAAAAATTTTTGATTTAAACACTTGATTACCATTAAAAATACTAGTAAAGCAGTAGTTGTATTAGAATCTAGTGCTCTCTGATAATAAAGAACAGCCCTAGTCTTATATACTGACTACCCACTTCTAGTAAAATTTTTCAAAATTTTCAATTAAATGAATTCAAATTCATGTTTATACATATTTATAAACGATAAAACTAGGTGTTAACACTGAAATTATTGTTACCTCGGAATGGACATAAATTGAGAAACAAACCAAAATGTTAGAATTCATTTAAAATGGAATAGAGGACAATAAAAAGGCAAATAAAAGAAAATAAAAACCAAGTGTGGGAAAATTTACCAAGTTATTTAAAATATAAGTCACATATTTTTTTGACAAATAACTGAAGATACTTTTGTTTTGGACGATTTTAATCAGTTTTAGTCGATTTACTGTAATATATTTGAAAGAAAGATGGATCTACACGATGAATCAATTTCATCATTAAAAGGAAGTAAAGTCTTCCGAAAAAGAAACGCGCTTCTTGATTTAGGTCATGAAGTTGTCGTCCAGACCAGCTGTAAGTTGACGAAAAATCTAGAAAAATCATCACTAAAATCATCAGGAAATCCATGGACCTCAGCATAAAACAGGGTCGCCAAGTGGTCAGACTTATCCTAACCATGAGAGGATCTGTCTTGTAAAATGGGGAGGACGCCGTGCAAATTAGCTGGATAAGACTAATGAATCAGATTCCCAGAAAGGATAATCTCCTTAAAGATCAAAAATCAGTTTTTAAGCCTGATATTACTCAATCCTAGAGATTAACCTTAAAGATTGAGAATTACAAACTCATGGAATTCAATGATATCTAAACTCGAGCTTGAACGAGAAAATATTTTGATCAAAATTACAAACCGATTTGTTTTCTGAAAACCTATTTTTAATGCGTTCATTACCATTGAACATAAAATCTTAGGAATTCACCTGAAATTCATTAGGTCACCTGAACCAAATCGGGTGTCAACTGTAAGAACGGTGGTAGCATAGTATGGTCAAAGACAGGACCTTGTACCAAACCAAAAAATTATAATGGTGAGCTTTACTATTGCTCCTACCAAGGATAGTAATTGCATCCGACATGTTATAGACCATAATTAAAAGCATGTCACGGGACATTGCCTTAACAGTTGCTTGTTCAATGCTTTCCTTTACAACCGGACGGTAGTTTATCGAAAGGTAATATACGGAGCAAGTATACTGGACGTGTTGCTTTCCCAATACAAGGTTAGCAAGTGGGTGACACAAAACCTTAAGTTTTGAGCTAAAAATTTCAAATATGAAGCCCACCAAACCTACAAAAAGAATTTGCAAACACCGGTGAAGGGTTATCCCGGAAAACTTATCTAGGGTAAAAGCTAGATTTAATTTTCAAAAGATCAAATGTTTTCATAAAGATCCAATTTCCTTAATAGATTTAAATTTTCATAGTCATGTGGGACTGTAAACCACAACGTTACTACCATTGTTTATACCGCCGTATAGAAATCAATGATGTACAAAGTGTGAAGAATAAAGAAGTGATTCTAGTATTTCTATTTCAAGACTATATTGCTTGAGGACAAGCAACGCTCAAGTGTGGGAATATTTGATAATGCTAAAAACGAACATATATTTCATCGCATTATCCCTCAAGAAAGACAAGCTTTTAGTTGCAGTTGTCCTATTTACAAGGAATATTTGTATAAAAATTAAAAGGTGAAGATAAAAGACAGATTCGACGAATTGAAGACGCAAACGACCAAAAAGCTCAAAAGTACAAAATACAATCAAAGTGGTTCAAATTATTGATGAGAAACGTCTCAAAATTACAAGAGTACAAGACGCAAAACGCAAAGTACAAGATATTAAATTATACGAAAGGACGTTCAAAAATCCAGAACCGAGACATGAACCAGCTTTCAACGTACGATGCAACGGACCGAATGTTACAAATTAATTATGTATATAAATAAAATATAATATATAATTAATTATATAAATTATATATTTATATTATATTTATATTATATAATAAAATCCGTCTGCAAGCTAGGAGCCAAACTTGTGTGAGCTGGATTCCACAGCTCTGCACTCGCGGAGCTTATAAAGGCAAAACCCACCGCACTCGCGGAGCACACAAAAATAGTAATCTGCCTATAAAAGGCCATGCAATTTGACGGATTATATACATCTTTTTCTTCTTCCTTCATACGTAATATATATATATATATATATATATATATATATATATATATATATATATATATATATATATTATAATTTTAATTTTAATTTTAATTTTAAATTATAATAATAAGGGTATGTTAGCGAATGTTGTAAGGGTGTAAGTCAAAATTCTGTCCGTGTAACGCTACGCTATTTTTAATCATTGTAAGTTATGTTCAACCTTTTTAATTTAATGTCTCGTAGCTAAGTTATTATTATGCTTATTTAATACCGAAGTAATCATGATGTTGGGCTAAAAATATTAAAATTGGGTAATTGGGCTTTGTACCATAATTGGGGTTTGGACAAAAAAACTACACTTGTGGAAATTAGACTATGGGCTATTAATGAGTTTTATATTAACTAAACAATACCTTGTTAATTTAATATATAAACTTATAATTTGACGTATTTATATATAACCACATATGCTTGAATGGGTACGGTGGGCGGGATATCTATAAATACCAATAATTGTTCATTTTACCGGACACGGAACTGGATTAATAGTTAATAGACTTGTTGAAACAGCGGGGGATTACATTCAAGGGTAATTGGTGTAATTGTTAACAAAGTAGTAAAACCTTGGTTTACACGCAGTCGATAACCTGGTGTATTCACTAAACAAAGTATTAAAACCTTGTTACAATTCGAATCCCCAATTAGTTGGAATATTTGACTTCGGGAATAAGAATAATTTGATGAAGACTTTTGCACTTTATATTTATGACTGATGGACTATTATGGATAAATTCGTATGGACATATCGAATAATCCAGGACAAAGGACAATTATCCCATGGGAATAAACTAAAATCAACACGTCAAACATCATGATTATGGAAGTTTAAATAAGCATAATTCTTTTATTTTCATATTTAATTGCACTTTTAATTATCGCACTTTTATTTATTGTCATTGTATTTAATTGCACTTCTAATTATCGTACTTTTTAATTATCGCAATTTTATTTTATCGCACTTTTATTTATCGCAATTTCATTATCGTTATTTACTTTACGCTTTAAATTAAGTTATATTTATTTTTAATATTTTACATTAGGTTTTAACTGCGACTAAAGTTTTAAAAATAGACAAACCGGTCATTAAACGGTAAAAACCCCCCTTTTTATAATAATAATATTACTTATATATATTTGTATTTTTATAAATTAAAACTAATATAGCGTTAAGCTTGTTTAAGTGTATCCCTGTGGAACGAACCGGACTTACTAAAAACTACACTACTATACGATTAGGTACACTGCCTATAAGTGTTGTAGCAAGGTTTAGGTATATCCATTCTATAAATAAATAAATATCTTGTGTAAAATTGTATCATATTTAATAGTTTTTCCTAGTAAAATATATGCTATTTCATATACACCTCGCATAACATCACATACTATGAGCTGGACCCACAATTTTTTATTGCCTACGTTGTATTTCCTGCTCACCATATAATAGAACACCCAAAAATTCACGAAGAACAGTTGCATCCCAATTTAAGAATTAATAGAAGTTGGAGAGATTACTCGACGTACCAAAGTAACAAATTTAAGCTTTGGACAAAAAATATATAAGTTCCAAGGGTAATAGATTGGGAGCCTTTGAAAAGGGTCCACCTAGCTAACCCAGTTAGGCAGCATCTAATTCAAAGGTATGGTAGCTCTTCTTTTACTAATTGGGAACGTTTATTTACCACTCGTAGGCCTGTATATAAGGAGTGGTGTGTTGATCTTATGAGTAATATCGCTTTTAATAAGGATGTAGATAGGTTAGATGATAAGAGTTTTCTTAGATTTTTACTTGGCCGTAGGATGTACAGGATGTCCATGCTGGACATGGCCGGTGCTTTACAGATTTACACTCCCGCTGAATTACTATCACCTGATTGTACAAATTTGATTTATCATGGTGAGCGGGTAAAAAGAAATTTTGACGCAAACGCCATCTGGAGGCGTATGTCAAATTTTAATGTGTTTACGCGGGGAGGAAGACACTCCTATTTAGATATTAATAAAGCCGAGCTTTGTATAATACATAGATTCTTAGCAAACTCGATTACACAAAGAGTTAACAATAAGGAGAAAATGACCTTACACGATTTATTTTACCTTAAGTGCATTCGAAACACTAGAAGCTTTGTTAATATCCCCTACTGTGTTGGTTTTTATATGTCCAAAATGGTGGAAGGAATACAGGAAGGGGGAATAATAGGAGGAGGTATTTTTGTTACTCTCATTGGAGAGTACTTAGGTATAGATAGGGATCAAGGGGGTTCGATGATGGTATGTAGGGAACAGGAAGAGACTTTAGGTTTGCAAGTCTATCAAGGGGCAAAGGTATTGACTAGGAGATACAGTCAGGCAGTACAATATCAGGGCCGCCATCCACAGGTAGAGATGGGTTCAGATGAAGAGATGGATGAAGCGGATGACATCAAGGATGTCATTTGGGATAGTTTTACTGACGTTTTCCAGCGTATAGATGAGGTAGAAATGACTAATGAGGAAAGGCATCATCGGTATGAGTAGTGGCAAGCCGCGAATGAGTATGAGACTTCCAGGCGACGCCAACACGATAGCTGGCAAGTTCATCAGCACCAAATCATAAGCCAGCTATCATATCAGGGTAAAACAGCACATTTTCAAAGACTGGCATTAAGTTCAGCAAAAGCTATTAATTTTGACGAAAAACGAAAAACAAGTGTGATGTAACAACAGACGGAATGAACAAATGATGTGCACCATTTATCATTCAACACAAACAACAATATGTTTGGAAACTTTGATAAAATTTAATCATTTTTCTATGCTAATCACCCTCAATAATTTAAATTGTTACTGATTTCTTGCAAATGAGGGCATTGCAAGATCTTAAGTGTGGGAAGGGGTTAAATTCTTTCAGATATTTAAAATTTTAATTTAAACACTTGGTTACCATTAAAAATACTAGTAACGCAGTAGTTGTATTAGAATCTAGTGCTCTCTGATAATAAAGAACAACCATAGTCTTATATACTGACTACCCACTTCTAATAAAAATTTTAAAAAATTTTCAAATAAATGAATTCAAAATCATGTTTATGCATATTTATGAACGATAAAACTAGGTGTTAACACCGAAATTATTGTTACCTCGTAAAGGACATAAATTGAGAAACAACCCAAAATGTTAGAATTCATTTAAAATGGAATAGATGATAATAAAAAGGCAAAGAAAGGAAAATAAAAGCCAAGTGTGGAAAATATTTACCAAGTTATTTAGAACATATATCACATATTTTTGTACGAATAATTGAAGATACTTTTGTTTTGGACGATATTAATCAGTTTTACTCATTTTATTGTAATATAAATAGAATTTATAAGGAAGTACAGTCTTCAGAGAAAAAGACACGCGCTTCTTGATTTAGGTCAGGAAGTTATCGTCCAGACCAGTTGTAGAGTCTACGAAAAACCTTGAAAATTTTTCTCGAAAATCAGTTGGAAATCCACGGACGTCAGCATCAAACAGGGTCGCCAAGTGGTCAGACTTATCCTAACCATGAGAGGATCTGTCTCGTACAATGGGGGGCACAGTGCAAATTAGCTTATAAGACTAATGAATCAGATCCCCTGAAAGGATAATCTCCTTAAAGATTAAAAATTAGCTTTTAAGCGTGATATTACTCAATCCTTGAGATTGACCTTAAAGATTGAGAATTACAAACTCATGGAATTCGATGATATCTAAACTCGAGCTTGAACGAGAAAATATTTTGATCAAATTACAAACCGATTTGTTTTTTTGAAAACCCTATTTTCAATGCGTTCATTACCATTGAACGTAAAATCCTAAGAATTCACCAGAATTCATTAGGTCACCTGAACCAAATCGGGTGTCAACCGTAAGAACGGTGGTTGCATAGCATGGTCGAAGACAGGACCTTATGCCAGACCAAAAAACTATAGGGTAATCTTTACTATTGCTCCTATAAAGGATAGTAATTGCATCCGACATGATATAGACCATAATCAAAAGCATGTCACGGGACATTGCCTTAACAGTTGCTTGTTCAATGCTTTCCTTTACAATCGGACGGTAGTTTGCCAAAAGGTAATATACGGAGCAAGTATACTGGATGTGTTGCTTTCCCAGTACAAGGTTAGCAAGTGGGTGACACAAAACCATAAGTTTTGAGCTAAAATTTTCAAATATGAAACCCACAAAACCCACAAAAACATTTTGCAAACACCGGTGAAGTGTTATTCCGGAAAACTAATCTAGAGTAAAAGCTAGATTAAAATTTCAAAAGATCAAATATTTTCATAAAGATCCAATTTCTTAAAGGATCTAAATTTTTATAGTCATATGGGACTGAAAACCACAACGTTACTATCATTGTTCATACCGCCGTATTAAAATCACTGATGTACAAAGTGTGAAGAATAAAGAAGTGATTCTAGTAAAGTTATATTCAAGTTCTATATTGCTTGAGGAAAAGCAACGCTCAAGTGTGAGAATATTTGATAATGCTAAAAACGAACATATATTTCATAGCATTATCCTTTAAGAAAGACAAGCTTTTGGTTGTGATTGTTCTATTTACAAGTGATATTTGTTTAAAAAATAAAAGGTGAAGATAAAAGACAGATTCGACAATTTGAAGACACAAACGACCAAAAAGCTAAAAAGTACAAAGTACAATCAAAGTGGTTCAAATTATTGATGAGAAATGTCTCAAAATTACAAGAGTACGAGCCGTAAAATGCAAAATACAAGATATTAAATAGTACAAAAGGACGTTCGAAAATCCGGAACTGGAACATAAACCGAGAAGAAACGCGCGACTCAACGGAGCTAAAATTACAAGTCAACGATGCACAAGAATATAATATAATATATATATAATTATATATATTATTTTATATATTAAATTAATAAATAATTGAGCAGCCCACGCTTTTGGCAAACAAATATCTGGTTCCAGCTGGCCATGCGATTGCATGGCCTGGAAGCTTTAAAGCCATGCGATCGCATGGTGCCCTGTAGCAGGCCACATTCTATAAAATGCAACTTTTTCTGCCGAAAATAAACACACCTTTATCTATCTCTCTCTCAATTTATATATATATTTATATTTATAATTTTAATTTTAATTTAAGATTAATAATAATAAGGTTATAGTGGCGAATGTTGTAAGTGTGTAAGTCGAAATTCTGTCCGTGTAACGCTACACTATTAATACTCATTGTAAGTTATGTTCAACCTTTTTAAATTAATGTCTCGTAGCTAAGTTATTATTATGCTTATTTAAATCGAAGTAATCATGATGTTGGACTGATTATTAAAGACGGGGTTATTGGGCTTTGTACCATAATTGGGATTTGGACAAAAGACCGACACTTGTGGAAATTGGACTATGGACTATTAATGGGCTTTATATTTGTTTAACTGAATGATAGTTCGTTAATTTAATATAGAGATTTACAATTTGACGTATCTATAAATAACCATATACACTCGATCGGACATGATGGCGGGATATTTATAAATACTAATAATCGTTCATTTAACCGGACACGGGAATGGATTAATAGTCAATGGACTCATTAAAACAGGGGTGAATTATGTACAAGGACACTTGGTGTAATTGATAATAAAGTATTAAAACCTTGGATTGCACACAGTCGATAACCTGGTGTAATCATTAACAATGTATTAAAACCTTATTACAGTTTAAGTCCCCAATTAGTTGGAATATTTGACTTCAGGTATAAGGATAATTTGACGAGGACACTCGCACTTTATATTTATGACTGATGGACTGTTATGGATAAAAACCAGATGGACATATCGAATAATCCAGGACAAAGGACAATTAACCCATGGTAATAAACTAAAATCAACACGTCGAACATCATGAATACGGAAGTTTAAATAAGCATAATTCCTTTATTTTATATCTCATCGCACTTTTATTTACTGTCATTTTATTTATCGCACTTTTAATTATCATACTTTTTAATTATCGCAATTTTATTTATCGTCATTTACTTATCGCACTTTAAATTATCGCACTTTTATTATCGTTATTTACTTTACGCTTTAAATTAAGTTATATTTATTTTTAATATTTTACATTAGGTTTTAATTGTGACTAAAGTTTTAAAATCGACAAACCTTTTAAAATCGACAAACCGGTCATTAAACGGTAAAACCCCCTTTTTATAATAATAATAATATTACTTATATATATATATATATATATATATATATATATATATATATATATATATACAAATATAGTTTAAAAATATAGTGTTAAACTTGGCTAGATCCTTGCGGAATGAACCGGACTTACTAAAAACTACACTACTTTACGATTAGGTACACTGCCTATAAGTGTTGTAGCAAGGTTTAGGTATATCCACTCTATAAATAAATAAATAAATAAATAACTTGTGTAAAATTGTATCGTATTTAATAATATTTCGCAATAAAAATATAACTATTTCGTATACACCTCGCATAACATCACACACATATCTATTTACATTTAATTGTTCGTGAATCGTCGAGACTGGTCAAAGGGTAAATGAATTTAATAAAACAGTTCAAAAATTTTGAGACTCAATATTACAGACTTTGCTTATCGTGTCAAATTCATATAAAGATTAAGTTTAAATTTGGTCGAAAATTTCCGGGTCATCACAGTACCTACCCGTTAAAGAAATTTTGTCCCCGAAATTTGATCGAGATCATCATGGCTAACAATAAGAATGTTTTCCTGACGAATATGAGCTGATAAATAGAGTTTTATTACTGTTGAGTAATATGGATAATATAATTCGATTAATCGAGGAGTACGAGTAAAGTTATCACAAAAGAGTGAAATGAGGAAATGTAAGTTTGACTTAACCGATGACGTAGTCACGGTTGATTTCCGAAATTCAAGGGATTTAGAGAAAATCTTCGTAATAAGATTTGATTCTTCGGAAATTAAAGAAATTAGAATCCTCTTTGGTTAAATGCGATAATCTGTTTCAATTGCTCTATCAGATATCTCACTATAAATCCACCCCATTCGCTTCCTTATTATTTTGGAGTTCCATCCATTTGTTTTTCTCTTCCTGACTTTAAGTCAAGCGAATAATGGTCCAGAATTCGTAGGTATGAAGTTCCAAATGAACATGACTAACGTTCTAAGAGTGAGGTTGTAATAGTACGATCTTGATTGGTTAAATTACCAGAATTCAAGAGAAAAGATAGAACTATCAAGAAGATATGTTCTTGATATGTTTGGAGATTAGGTATAATGTAAGAGTCGTGTAAAATGGCACATGATGACGTTAGGGTCTGTGAATCATCACGTTCCATTAGAAACTCAGTATGACTTACTGTAATATAATCACGTTGATCAAGTGTCATTATATTATACTAACTCATGCATCAATTTCCAATACTACTTCAAAATCATTCATACTTCAAACTCTAAGTCTTCAGAGGTTTAGAAACTAAACAGTTTTTCTTTTATGATATAACACAGATAGAGCGAAAAGATAATTAATATCGAACAAGAATATTTATGAAGATATCTTCAGAAATATTGAGGATATTTACAATGAAAGATACAATGATACCTTAGAATTTTAGATTCAAAGTGTGATGAAGAAATTCATTCACAATGATTTAGAGCGATTAAGAAGTAAGGTATTCGCTAAAGATTTCATCAGAAACAGAATCATCAGGATTCTTTAAATACAGGGTTTGGTCCTTCTATTTGTCCTTGGTCTCCTTCATGGTTTGCTCAATCCGTTTTCCAGTTTCAAACTTTTTCTGAGCTTTACCAACACACTATTCTTTATCATTAACTTTTGACTGTTTCGGTTGTCTTCGGTTTCTGCTGCTTCATTCAGCTTTTTCAAAGTTCAGTGTATTGATTCATAGACTTGGTTTTTTTCAGAATTGAAGATCATATTCTAGGAGATAGATGTTATATGTATACCTATAACTGCTGATGTAGAAACGCTGTGAGATTCGAAATACTTATCAATGCTTTCCGGTATTTGGTATGGCAACTATCATTACAAGATGTCGATGAGTACATGACAGGGTTTTAATAGATAAGTATAGAAATTTTTCGGAGAGATTTAAGCCAAGGAGCAACGAGGTTGCTAGTACATCTGTTGGTAATATTGCAGAATATAAAAGGTTTCCCGGTAACAAAGGCGAAAAGACAACGTATATATCAGAGTTATAAAAAGGTAGTTTCGAACGAAAAGTCGAAGTTGACTTGCTGGAGCTGTGACAAAACTGGCTATCTCGAACGGGAGTTGCAAAGTTAGTTTCAGTAATAACAACACCAAAGGAACTATCACAGATACGTGTTAAATGTTTACACAATTTCTGAGTGTTTTTCAGGTGCATAACTATATGCATCAATCTTTTCTTCCGTAGATGAAGTGCGGTTGGTTCATCCTCTCGATTGAGGTGTTTTCAAGATCCGTGAAAGGTTTGAACGCAGATTGTAATTGTCAAGATACAAATGAGGTTTAAGATGAAATCAAGTGGCAAACTTGAAGAATTGTTTAGTTTCATATGTTATAATCAATATTTTAATTCATTTTAATTGTCCAATGTTATTAGTCCTAAATTAGTAGTCCACAGTTTGCAGTTCAATAATTCATATATAGTTTAATATATATAATATTCGAAATTAATTAATACGTATTCGTGACCCATTGTATACATGTCTCAGACTCGATCACAACTCAAAGTATATATATTATTATAGAATCAACCCCAACCCTGTATAGCTAACTCGATCATTACCGCATATAGAGTGTCTATGGTTATTTCAAATAATATATATAGATGCGTCGATATGATATGTCAAAACCTTGTATACGTGTCCCGATATTTAAAGTGCATAAAATAAATAACAGAAAATTAAATGACGATAAATAAAATTACGAGAATTAAAATTGCGAATAATAAATTACGATAAATGTAATAAGGAATTAACAGTTAGCTAGGAACAGTTAGCTAGGATTTTGTTATCGTGACTTCTTAACAAAATTTCTCATAGTTAATTCGTTTGTTTCTAACAAATTCATTTGTTTCTAACAAATTTAATTTTTGTCCAATGTTTTCTTCATTATGCCACTTGTTGGATTCTGATAGGTCAAAATCCAAATATGAAATTGAATAAAAATGGTTATTCTGTGGTGAACGGATTCGTATCTCTGTGGATGTAAATAGGATAGTAAATGACTGTTGAATCAGGTTGGAAGATTGTACAGTATAACATGTTAATATGAAAGCTAAATATTTCCTCGAGTATTGCCTACCCGTTAAAATATTTTCACCATTAACGGTTTGTACAAAAGATTTTTTAATTACAATCTTTATGAAAATATATTTACATATATATTTTCTTCAGATGTAATTATGGATTTAATGAGTTAATATGATATTAACTCATCTGATTTACAGTTAGAATAAGAATATATAATCTCTAAAACATTAGAGATTACATAATCACCATGTCGAACAAAGATAAATGATGTAGAACGATATGTAGAATGATGATTATACTCGAGGTATAGAATGGGATGCTGAGGCATGTGTTGTTGATGGTACGGGTGTTATTGCTGGTGGTCCTGTTGATGTCGGTGATGTTGCTAAAGTTGGTAAGTTTTGCACCATATTTTCCAAAACTATTACTCGAGCACGAAGTTCGTTGACTTCTTGTATTACTCCGGGATGATTTTTGGTCAGAACTAGTGGATGAATAAGGTCTAAAATGTGAGATAGTATATAATCGTGACGAGATACTCTGGAAATTAGAGAGAAAATGGTATTACGAACAGGTTCACCAGTAAGTGCTTCAGGTTCATCGCCAAGAGGTGAATTCGGTTGGTTGAAAGGATCACCTTCTTCTTGTCTCCAATGATTTAGTAGACTACGTACCCATCAGATGAATTGGGGATGGCTGATTAGTTGATCCATTCCGGTCACACTGCTTTCGGAGTTCGAGTGGAAATCCATATCGGAATAGCTGTCGGATTAACTATCAGAATAGCTATCGGAATCTAAGGGACTCGAACTGGTTGAGGGATTCATCTCGTATGATCAGATGGAGGATTATTGATAAGAAATAGATTATAGGATGTAGATTAGTACCCTACAATACATAATTTACATATGCATATATAATATATAATACTAAAATCCCATATGTTATGGAGGAATCTACAGAAACTGTCAGGCAAAGGTAACAATAATAGATACGCTAAGATATGGATTTATCTATACACTATCTATGCAATAGAGGCAGTAAGACGTGTCTAGACTTTAAGGATGATAAGCAAATAATTTTTGAAACGAAATGATAAGCAAAACTTTTGACATGCAGACACGGTCGAAGTCCAGACCCACTAATGCATCTAAACAACTATCAGTCAGACACACTAATGCAAGACCTGGTTCGCTAAGACCACCGCTCTGATACCAACTGAAAGGACCCGTTCATATCGATTATAAACGATTCACCATAGTTGATTACATCGCGAGGTATTTGACCTCTATATGATACATTTTACAAACATTGCATTCGTTTTTAAAAGACAAACTTTCATTACAACAAAAGTTGACAGGCATGCATACCATTTCATAATATATCCAACTATAATTGACTTAATAATAATCTTGATGAACTCAGCAACTCGAATGCAACGTCTTTTGAAATATGTCATGAATGACTCCAAGTAATATCTCTAATATGAGGAAATGCACAGCGGAAGATTTCTTTCATACCTGAGAATAAACATGCTTTCAAGTATCAACTAAAAGGTTGGTGAGTTCATTAGTTTATCATAATCATTCATTTTCATCATTTTAATAGACCACAAGATTTCATATATTGTCACACGTAACTCACGAATTAAAATTCATTCATATGGTGAACACCTGGTAACCGACCTTAACAAGATGCATATAGAATATCCCCATCATTCCGGGAATCACATCGGACAGTATAAATTTGAAGTACTAAAGCATATGTAACTCGGATGGGGCTCATTGGGCCCGATAGATCTATCTTTAGGATTCGCGTCAATTGGTGGCAATTATAATAAACACCAATTCTTAGGCTACCAAGCTAAAAAAGGGCATATTAGGTTTGATAATCCAACCATAGGATGTAGTTTCGATCATTTGTGTCTATTTCGTAAAGCATTTATAAAAGCGCATGTATTCTCAGTCCCAAAAATATATATTGCAAAAGCATTTAAAAAGGGAGCAAATGAAACTCACTATACAATATTTTGTAGTAAAAATATTCATACGACGGAACTAAACGATGCAGGGTTGGCCTCTATATATATATATATATATATATATATATATATATATATATATATATATATATATATATATATATATATATATATATATATATTAAAACCTATAATTGAAATAGAACAAATTTATTCTTAAATTATATATCTTATATATTTAATTTATAATACCTGTATTCTTATTTAGAAAATATTTATTTGTTATAATAATATTGTTAATACGAAAGTAATAATAATAGTATTTTATTATTTTAATATAGATGCTAATAATTAATAATAATACTAACCATAATAATATTAATGATCATAATAATATTATTAATAATATTAATGATAAAAATAATAATGCTTAATAATTCATTTAAGTCATAAATTAATTATAACTTTAGTCATTTTCATTTTAATATTTGTATTTATACTTTTTATTTTTATGCTTATAACCTTATGAAAAATCCTACATTCATAATATTAATTATGTTATTAACGACAATATTCATAAAATCCATATTAGTATTAGTGAAATAATAATAATAGTAATAATAATAATAATAATAATAATAATAATAATAATAATAATAATAATAATAATAATAATAATAATTAATATAGCTACCTCAAGAATAGACCCTTTAAAAAAACACTTCAGTCCAGGCTCGAACCTGCGACCTCTCACTTAAGTACAACAACACCAACCATTTGTCTGTCTATTCGTTTCTGCTTCAATCTATAAACTAAATCTATTAACTCGTTTATTTGTTTTCATCTTCATCATAATATAATGATTATCAGTATCATTTTTATGTATAATGAACCATAGCCTCATCATAATCATTCTTAATTCAATTTAACCCATCTGACTCTTTATCTTCTTCTTCTCCACCATTATCGTTTAACATGATTCATCATCATAATATCTTAGGCTCAAAAGGAATCCTAGCAGTCTAAAAAAAATTGAGTTGGTCTCGGCCCACTAAGTAATACAACTCGGCCCCACTAATTGCAAAAGCCCAAACATGAAATTGTTGGCCACCAGTAGAATTTGTTTACGTTTTTGCAATTGAATTATGTCGACAAAATTAATGGGTGGGTCCTTTAGTTCTTATAAAATTATCCAACTAAAACATCATCAATCACTTTTCTCTTTTCCTCCATCATAATCATCGACTTAAAAGCAGAAAAAAATGAAGTAGCAGGTGTGGTTTGTTCTTGTGGTGTTCGATCAGGAATAAGAGAAACATGGCAGCAAAAATAAAATAAGATAATAGGTGTGGGGTTGTCTTGGTGGTGGTTTGGGGTTGAATACAGATACCGTAATATCGAGCAACAGTTCGAAAGTGTAATGGGTTTCGGCCTAGCTGTATCAATAGCCCAAGAATAACAGTTTGATACATACTTATTTATGTAGGTTTTGGTTTGGTACTAATCAAACGGTAGTAGAAAAATATATATATGTTACGCAGTCATAAAATCATAATAATTGTTCATCAACTCTTCTCTTCGCTGTACATACGGTAGGAGTAGAAACAGAAATTTACGTGGTGGTGGTTGCACAATCACGAAGAAGAAGAGGAGACCAAAGGTGGTGATGGGTGTCGATGATAATGGTGTTTGTGGATTGAGGTGATCGAGAGTGATCAGTGGTGAATCAAATGAAGGTGGTGAAGTGGGTTTCACAAAAATGGGTTAACCGATAGTGGTGGTCTACGTTGGTCATGGGTGGTTATTGGTGGTGACCGGTGAGGTGGTTGCCGGATGTCAAGATGGCGGGTATGGTGAAGTGGGTTCTTGAAGAAGAAAGTGAATAGAGGCGAATGGTGATCCTGCATACGAATGTGTATGTGTAAAGTGTATGAGGTTTTTGTAAATGGGATTTTGTTTTGATGAAAAATGAAAACATAATACATGTTGTTTTGTGTTAAAAGAAGGAATGGGTGTCATGTGATTTGTGATAATAATTGGCAAAGTGAAGTAAACAACAAATTGATCGATTATCAATCAGGAAGAATTTAAGATATGTTTGTTTTATATTATCAAAATGATGGGCATGTGCATGTATATATAAGTATATTTAGAAGAGAACAAGAACAGTAATCTAATTCATTCCATGTGCAATTATCTTTAATAATTGTAAATGCACAGCTGGCTCTTTTGTATTAATATGCCGACAGTTCTACACGGACTAAATTTCGAGCTCCGTTGTTAATCAGTGGCGGATAAAAAGTCTTCGGAAAAATCCCATATTTTTACAGTAATTATCTTTATTTATTTTGGTCATTATGGTATAAAATTCGATCATTAATTTATTAAATAAAAATTACATCAACTGTCCCTCTCATCTATGGGTGAAATATAAAAAGTGTTAAAACTTAACAAATAGTTCCTAAATACATTTTTAATAAGCCTAAAATTTATAGAACTCATTTTCGTATCACCGTTTATTTTAAAATTACATAAGTTTGAATTTAAATTGCTTAATATCAATCGAAACATCAAACGAGTATTACAATCATTTAATATACTTTATTTATATATAGAGATATATTTTAAATAATAATTATTATAATATCCTATTTTTATTTTATTAATTTTAAATAACGCAAAATATAATACTTCAAATTATATTTCGAATTATTATTTGTATATACATACACACATATCTATTTACACTTAATTGTTCGTGAATCGTCGAGACTGGTCAAAGGGTAAATGAATTTATTAAAACAGTTCAAAAATTTTGAGACTCAATATTATAGACTTTGCTTATCGTGTCAAATTCATATAAAGATTAAGATTAAATTTGGTCGGAAATTTCCGGGTCGTTACAGTAGCAGTTAACGCTATGATCTTCATTTATGCGAATCGTGTAAAGTGAGGGAATATTACGCGGAACGCGTAATGTTAAGGCTAAATTCAGGTTCCAGCTTCACTTTTACGTGAAACGTTTAGCCTTATATGTGAATCGCGTAATGTTTAGGCACAATTAATGTAGCATCATCTTCATTTTAATTTTTCACCGGAGTAGCTGCAGCAGTGTTAGTTTATGATGGTTATTGTTGTCATACCCCGTCCAAATCCTTCTAAACGAATACAATAACATCTGGTACCATCGTGATGAACTGTGTAAAGACCCGTCCTAATCCATAAGGACGAATACAATAACATATGATTTCATCGTGAGGTATTTGACCTCTATATGATACATTTTACAAACATTGCATTCGTTTTTATAAGACAAACTTTCATTACATCGAAAGTTGACGGCATGCATACCATTTCATAATATATCAAACTATCAATGACTTAATAATAATCTTGTTGAACTCAATGACTCGAATGCAACGTCTTTTGAAATATGCCATGAATGTCTCCAAGTAATATCTCTAAAATGAGCAAATGCACAGCGGAATATTTCTTTCATACCTGAGAATAAACATGCTTTCAAGTGTCAACCAAAAGGTTGGTGAGTTCATAGGTTTATCATAAGCAATAACATTCATCATTTTGATAGACCACAAGATTTAAATACAGCACACCTATCTCGTGTACAAAACCATTTTCATAAATCTTAGTAACCGTACACATATCTCGTGTACAAAATATCATACACATAACCTGTGTATAAAATCATTCTCTCGATACATAACATTCACTTTGCATTCATTGCTTGGCTTGGTAACCGACCTTAACATATAATGCGCATCAATAATATCCCCAAAACAGAACATCTTGTCTGTATAATATATAAACCTCGAAGTACTAAACACCACGCCCACTAGCTCTTCCGTCTAGTGAACATTCTGGGTGGGGATGTTAAACCCGGTAGCTACCTTTAGGATTCGCGTGAATTAGGGCCATACCCGATTCTAATTCTTAGGTTACCAAGCAATAATAATCAGGGGAAAAATATTCACAACAATTAGTGGCAATTATCACGTCAAACTAATTCAATAATAATCCACAGAATTTCTGTCTGCATAATAATTCATTCGAGGAATGTTTTGCTTGTGTCTATCTCGTCAAACATTTATAAAAGTATTTCATGTATTCACAGTTCAAAATATATTTCAAAAGCTTTTAATAAAGCAGTTGTAAAAACAGCGCATGTATTCTCAGTCCCAAAAATGTAATGAGTAAAAGGGAGCAAATGATCTCACGATACAATATTTTGTAGTGAAAATATGCATACGATGGAAGTGACAATGCAGGGTTGGCCTCAGATTCACGAACCTATATCATTTGTATATATATCTACACGCATAAATGTAATCGAACAAATTTATATATTATTTGTTATTTTAATAAATTATATGTTTCATTAATAACTTAATTAACTATTTTTATTCTATATACATTAGATACATAATTAGTATTTATTATAAAAATATTAATATAGTTATGTTATATCTGTTTAAATATAATTTTTATATAACAAATATTTATTTGGTAAAATAATATTAATAATAATAAATAAAAGGTTTAGTTGATTATTAATAATAATACTAATAATAATAATAATAATAATAATAATAATAATAATAATAATTATAGTAATATTAATAATAATGATAACAATAATAATAATTTTGATAAATATGATAATTTTTTTTCTAATACTGATAATAATAATAATAATGATAATAATAATAAAAATGAATATTTTAATATTTTTGATAATAATAATAGTAGTAATAATAATATCTATAATAACTATAATAATAATAATTTTACTAATAATGATAATAATAATGATATTAATACTATTAATACTTATTTTAATCATAATAATGATATTAATGATAATAGTAATAATAATAGTAATACTCATAATACTTTATGCTAATACTTATTATTAGTGATAATAATATTAATCATATAATAACAATAATTAATAATAATAACAATAATAATAATAATAATAATAATAATAATAATAATAATAATAAATAATAGTAGTAATAATAATAACTACCTTAAAAAGCTTTTCCAAAAAAAAAATGCCTCAAGCAGGGCTTGAACCCACGACCTCTCGAATAAGCACATACACCACTAACCACTGCTCCACTATTTCCTTTCTGTTTTAATTCACGAATTATATTCTTATAACCTATATGTCCGTCTTCTTCCTTATACCCATTGATTTGGTTTTATGTTTCTAGTCCGTTAACCAAACAAAGCTTGGCCCAATCTAATCTAATTAGAAGTCCTCCTAGTAAGTCCAATAACACCATAAAATCATGGCCCAAGTGTGGTTTAAAGTCTACCGGTTTTAAAAAAAAATGGAAACGAAATAAACCTCAACTTTTAATAAAAGTGGGGTTATTTGGTTTATGGATTGTCGGCCACTAAGGGAGAATAAACGTGTATTTGCTGTAATTGTTTCGCATCATTTAGTTCACACGGAAATTTCTTCACCGTCGTTAATTTGATAATGGTTTTATGATGAAACAGCAACCCTACAGCAAAATCGTAACATAATTTACAGGTGGCCGTTTTGAGGTTGAGTAGGAACGAAACAGGAGAAAAAGCATGGAAGTATTTTAATTGATTGTGTTTGTCGATGGCTGCGATCAGATAGGAATAGAAACGAGCACAACGTAGCAGTTAAGTGAATTATAGCAGCAATAAGAAGGCGGCAGTATAAGTAATATAGGAGAGAGAGGAAGAAGATGAGAGAGAGGGAGGAAAAATGGCAGTTTACGGCTGTGGGTTGGCGACGGTTTGGGTGGTGATGGAGAAAAATGGTGGCGAGATGGTTTTACTTGAACCCGATTAGGAGAGGGAGAGGATAGATGGGTATGTTCTTGGTGGTGGGGGTGATTCGACATGAAAACAGAAAAATCATAATAGTTTATAATGGTGGCGTGATGGTTGGTGTTATGGTGGTTTTACGAAGAAGAAGAATAGAGAGAGAGAGTAGAGAGAGAGAAAAGATTTATTGTGGTGGTTTTGTTCTTGGTCTCGATTCAACAGGTTTTTCGAATAATAGAAGTAACCGAAATAATCTCATGACACGACTCAATTGTTTTTGTTTTGGGTGTTGGAATGGGTTACAAAAACATTAGTGTAGCAGTAGTCTTGAACAAAACAGGAACATAAGGTGTGTAGCAACAATATGAGTGGCAACGTGATGATGGTGACTGGGTTTGATTGAAGGACCAGAAACAGAAGTGGATGTAGTAGTAGCTCAAGGGTTTCGGGCTTGATGATTTGCATCTGCAATATAAACCCAATTAGCAGTAGTTTAGTTCTATGGTGTTAGTTCGATGGTGGTGATGGTGAGATGAAAGTGATGGTTTGAAAGGTGATGTCAATAGGTGGTACATGGTGAATTAACACAGAGATAGATAGATGTTCTTCGTATGCACTTGTATATGTATTTTATATAGATATAGAATATAGATAGTGTATGAATTGGGTCATGGTGGTTGTTGCAGGGTTTTAGAGAAGAAATAGGAAAAGTTAATATAAAGAAACAAAGTTGGTGTTCGTTGTTTTGATTGTATGCGAGACACATATATATATAAAAAATTACATTCACATAAAGTCGTACAGTAAATTCATATATTAACATATTAGAATTATAAAGAACGTGCACAAATAGTATAAAATAATATAGCAGCCTTCAATTTATAATTTACCTACCGACAGTTTTCACGGACTGCAATATCTTACTCCGTTGATAAAATCAGTGGCGGATATGGTTCTTCAGAAAAACCCCATATTTTTAATTTAACTATATTTATTTATTTTGGTCATTATAGTATAAAATTCGATCATTAAAAATTACATCAACTGTCCCTCTCAATTTTGGGTAAAATATAAAAAGTGTTAAAACTTAACAAATAGTTCCTAAATACATTTTTAATAAGCCTAAAATTTATAGAACTCATTTTCGTATCACTGTTTATTTTAAAATTACATAAATTTGAATTTAACTTGCTTAATATCAATCGAAACAACAAACGAGTATTTCAATCATTTAATATTTATTTTTAATATACTTTATTTATATATAGAGATATATTTTAAATAATAAATATTAGAATATCCTATTTTTATTTTATTAATTTTTAATAACAACAACATATAATACTTCAAATTATATTTCGAATTATTATTTATATACATACACACATATCTATTTAAACTTAGTTGTTCGTGAATCATCGAGAGCAGTCGAAGGTCAATTGAATATATGAAACAGTTCAAACTTTTTGAGACTCAACCTAACCGACTTCTCTTATCATGTCGAAATAATATAAAGATTAAGTTTAAATTTGGTCGGAAATTTCCGAGTAGTCACAAACTGACCTCTATATGCCATGAATGACTCCAAGTAGTATCTTTAAATTGAGCAAATGTACAGCAGAAGATTTCTTTCATACCTGAGAATAAACATGCTTTAAAGTGTCAACCAAAAGGTTGGTGAGTTCATAGGTTTATCGTAAAAAATAAAATTCATCATTTTGATAGACCACAAGATTTAAATACAGTACACCTATCTGGTGTACAAAACCATTTTTGGTAATGCTTAGCAGATTAGGTTCGTATCCTTTTCTCCCCCGTAGGTTGCCTCCCGATTTTTAAATAACCGTACACATATCTCATGCACAAAAATGATACACATAACATATGTATAAATATCATTCTCTCAATACATAACATTCAATTTGCTTTCATATCTTGGCTTGGTAACCGACCTTAACATATAATGCGCATCAATAATATTCCCAAAACAGAACATCTTGTCTGTAAAATATATAAACTTTGAAGTACTAAACACCATTTAAAGATCGCATAGCCCAAACACAATGTCCTGCAATATAAGACCAAGAGTCCATCCTTTTCTAAAACCAATTGGTATTAGAGGGATATCCCCTTAGACTTATATACATACATTTATTTTTGTCTCCCTCCTATGTGGGGATAGGATTGCACCCCAACAATCCTCCTCTCAAACCGAAAACCACATCACCGAGCCTCCCCTTCAATGATACTCCCACCATCTTATATCACTGGTCTCTTTTCTTTCACTTTTCTTTCACTACCGGGACACGCCTCTTATATCGCCGATCTCTTTCTTTCACTTTTCTTTCACTTTTCTTTCACCATCGGGACACGCCGCACTTCCACGCCTTGGGAAGGAAGACTTTCGATATAAGGCACCATGGCTCCATTATGGTTGGCAAACTGAGGGGTGTGCCATGTCGCACCGTACGCTTAGGGGTGCGCCACCACTACGTTGTTCACCACATCGGGCTATAGCCTAGCTCTGATGCCATTTGTAAGATCGCATAGCCCAAACACAATGTCCTGCAATATAAGCCAAAAAGTCTATCCTTTTCTAAAACCAATTGGTATTAGAGGGACTTCCCCTTAGACTTATATACATACATTTGTTTTTGTCTCCCTCCTATGTGGGATAGGTTTGCACCCCAACACACCACGCCCACTAGCGCTTCCGTCTAGTGAACATTCTGGGTGAGGGTGTTAAACCCGGTAGCTATGTTTAGGATTCGCGTGAATTAGGTCCATAACCGTTTCTAATTCTTAGGTTACCAAGCAATAATAATCAGGGGAAAAATATTCACAACAATTAGTGGCAATTATCACGTCCAACTAATTCAATAATAATCCACAAAACTTCAGTCTGCATAATAATTGATTCGAGGAATGTTTTTCTTGTGTCATATCGCGTCAAACATTTATAAAAGCATCTCATGTATTCACAGTTCAAAAATATATTCCAAAGGCATTTAATAAAGCAGTTGTAAAAACAACGCATGTATTCTCAGTCCCAAAAATGTAAAGAGTAAAAGGGAGCAAATGAACTCACGATACGATATTTTGTAGTAAAAATATGCGTACGACGGAACTAAACAATGCAAGGTTGGCCTCGGATTCTCGAACCTATATCAGTTGTATATATATTAACACATATAATGGTAACCGAAAAATTTATATATTATGAGTGATATGATTTATATGCTTCATTGATTCTTTTATTAATATTAATATAATATAATAAATTTAAGGTAGTTTAATAATTTATTTGTAATTATAATATTTATCCTTCATTAATAGTAAGCACTTATTTTAAGGTTTATTTGATAAAAATATACATGTATATATATATATATATATATATATATATATATATATTAATATCATTTATATATATAGTTTAATTAATATCATTTTAATAATAACATACAGTATTATGTATTATAATTGTAATGTATTTTAGATAAAATATATATTTGCAATAATAATAATAATAATAATAATAATAATAATAATAATAATAATAATAATAATAATAATAATAATAATAATAATAATAATAATAATAATAATAATAATAATGAGTAATAATAATAATAATGAGTAATAAGTAAACTACCTCAAAGAAGTTGAAATGACCCGTCCTAATCCATCTGGACGAATACATTACATTTGGTTACATCGCGAGGTACTTGACCTTTATATGATACATTTTACAAACATTGCATTCGTTTTTGAAAAGACAATCTTTCATTACATCGAAAGTTGACGGCATGCATACCATTTCAAAATATATCCAACTATAATTGACTTAATAATAATGTTGATAAACTCAACGACTCGAATGCAACGTCTTTTGAAATATGTCATGAATGACTCCAAGTAATATCTCTAATATGAACAAATGCACAGCGGAAGATTTGTTTCATACCTGAGAATAAACATGCTTTCAAGTGTCAACCAAAAGGTTGGTGAGTTTATTAGTTTATCATAATCATTCATTTTCATCATTTTAATAGACCACAAGATTTTTATTTTCATTTCTCATAAATATACGTCCCATGCATAGAGACAAAAATCATTCATATGGATTGAACACCTGGTAACTGACATTAACAAGATGCATATAAGAATATCCCCTATCATTCCGGGACATCCATCGGACATGATAAAACAACATCGAAGTACTAAAGCATCCGGTACTTTGGATGAGGTTTGTTAGACCCAATAGATCTATCTTTAGGATTCGCGTCAATTAGTAGATCGGTTTACTAATTCTTAGGCTACCAAGTAAAAGGGGCATATTCGGCTTCGATCATTCAACCATATAATGTAGTTTTAATTACTTGTGTGTATTTCGTCAAATATTTATAAAAGCGCATGTATTCTCAGTCCCAAAAATATATATTGCAAAAACATTTAAATAGTGAGTAATGAAACTCACGATCCAATATTTTGTAGTAAAAATATTCATACGACGATACTGAACAATGCAGGGTTGGCCTTGGATTCACGAACCTATATCATTTATATATATTAACACATATAATCATAATCATAATCATATATATATATATATATATATATATATATATATATATATATATATATATATATATATATATATATATATATATATATATATATATATATATATATATATATATATATTATTTCAATTGTTTATATTTTTTTATGTATATACTTTTATATATGTCTTATATATATACTTTAATAGCTAATTTTATTGTAATAATAATAATGTTAGAAATAATAATATTAATGTTAAAAATAATAATAATAATGATAAAAAATTATAATTTTTATAAAAATAAAAATAAAAATAATAGTAATGAAAATAAGATGATAATGATAAAAATAATGATAATTCTGGTAATAATAATAATAATAATAATAATAATAATAATAGTTTTAATAATAGTGATAAAAATAATAATAAAGAGTTACATATATCTATACTTAATATTTCAATGATTGTGACCATAACTTAATATTCATAATTTTAATTGTCTTAGTTCTAATGATAATAATAATAACAATAATATTACATTTGAATCTTAAATTATAATTTTTATTATTCTTATAATAATATTTTATTTTCACATTTAAAATCCTTATTTTTATAATTATAACTCTAATAACATCATTAAATCATTTATTTTCCTAATCATAATAATTCTAATAATAATGATATTGATAATGCGAATAATAATAATAATAATACTTATACTCCTAATGATAATAATGTTAATGGTAATCATAATTCTTATCTTTAATAATAATAATAATGATGTGATAATAATATTATCAAGAATAATAATAATAAGATTAATAAAAGTAATAATAATAAATAGGAATTCTACCTCAAAAAGGAAATGGCTTAAAATAATTCCCTAGTCCGGGCTCGAACTCAGGACCTCGCGCTCCCCAACAACACCCTTAACCATCTGATCTGTTCCATTTTTCTGATTATTTCCTAACTAAATATATTTATCTTTATTCTTGTTTCCATCTTTCTTGTGATCATACACATTGAATCAAAATCGTTTTCAGCCATGCTTAAATCGGCTCATAGGCCCAATTCGTTTAAACCTAATAAGCTTATTGTTAGGCCCAATTAATTAAACCCATTTAATCAACCCGATGACATAGTCTACTTGGTTAAATGATCCATTTATCTCAATCAGTAACAAATATATATATATATATATATATATATATATATATATATATATATATATATATATATATATATATATATATATATATATATATATATATATATATATATATAATAGCAGCCGTCGAACATCTCATCTTCGAGTCTTCTTCATCGATGAATCATCATACTTTCAATCAACCATCATAATTATCTTGCCATAGTTCGACTTTGTATATCATGATTAAATCCTCATCATCGATAATCATAATAAGATCATCATTATTATTTCTTAATTATAATCGCCCCATCAACATAATTATTATCATGTTTATCCTAATTATCATTATATTTATCTAAAAAAAAGCATCATTTTATGACCCATTTAAATAATCTATATAATTCCTTTCTTGGATCCACTAGTCCACTAAATAAAAATTTCAGTTCCTTTTCTCTTTTAACCGAATAGAATAAGTAAAAGGTAGATAACATCGAATATTAGTGGTTTTATGGGATTGATGTTTTGGTTCATTAAAATGAAACAGGAAATGGAATTGGAAGTAAGCAGCAAGAGTTCACAACATTAAAATTAGCTGCAGGTGGCGGAGGTGACTATTGGTAATCGTGAGTGGTGGTTGCAAACAGAAAAATAAATGGCAACATTCAAGTGGTTTACAATAGTGGGTGTGGTGATTTTTCGGTTGTGGTGATTTTTATTAAGTGTTCACGATTGGAAAGAAAACAGTGAATAGGAAGAGGTTATAGGTATCGTGAGGGTGTTGAGTGTTTGTGGTGAATCAAAAATAGAAAAGAGACATGACGGTAGCAGCAATGGTAACAATGGTGAGTGTTTGGTTTTATTAGGACCTTCATCATCATCGTTATATATTTTGTTTCCACTAAACCTTAACATAAAAACATAACGTGACTAACACTTTTATTTTGATTTGCAGCAGACCATGGTGGTTTGATTGAGTTTTGTCTTTGACAAAAATGGATACACACTAACTGTAGTTGCAGCAGACTTGCTAGCTCTGTGGGTGATTCGTTATGGTTGTGATGACGGGTTTAAACAAAAACAGTCCACTTCATGTGCAGTTTTAATGGAGATGTGATTGTGTCTTATGGTGTTTATGGTTGTAGTTTGAAAAAGACCAAATAAAATAATAAGGTGGCCATTGGGTGCAAGATCAAGGATGGTTAATGGTGATTATGTAGTGGTAGTTCAAGGTGGTTTGCGGTTGTTGATCGAAGTGGATCAGAAGACGGCTAGCAGTGGTCAAGGATGTTATTGTAAGGATAGAAATAGATAGATAGATGGTTTCATGAATGTGGGTGTGTGCCAGTAACATGTATCATATAGTATGTATATATAATTTGGAGAGAGATAGATTGATTATGAAGATCACTCATTCAGTTTTAACTTTGTCGACATAATTTCACAAGTAGAATAGGATGACAGTGATGCATAACGATTCAATCCACGTAAATATCTTACTTTTACATATTGTATTTAAAATTATTAGTTAATAAATATATAAATAATAATAATACCGTTAATAATAATAATTATTATCATAATAATAATAAGTCACAGTAATGAAATTTTTAATCAAATTGATAATAATAATATTATTAATGATAATTATAATAATACTAATTACATTAGTATTGATAATAATATTAGTAAAACCAATATCCAGTTTCATATCTATATTTTTAAAATAAAGATATCAATTACACTGGTGTTGATATTAATATTAGAAGTAATAACAATATTCTTATAACAACTATATTTTAATTTGTATTATGTATTATTAATTATGTAATATCTAATAATCATATATTATATGATAACCTTTATTGAATATTTAAATATATTTGCATATCTATTTATACACAATTGTTCGTGAATCGTTGGAGGTAGTTGAAGGGTAATTGCATAAATGAAAATAGTTCAAAATCTTTGAGACTCAACATTACAGACTTTGCTTATCATGTTGAAACCATATAAAGATTAAGTTTAAATTTGATTGGAAATTTTCGGGTCATCACAGTACCTACCCGTTAAAGAAATTTCGTCCTGAAATTTGATTGGGATGGTCAAGGCTGACAATAAGTCTGTTTTCATGACGCATACAAGCTGAAAATTAGAGTTTTATCATCATCGAGTAATATAGACAAAACAATTTGATTTTTGTGAGAGTACGAGTGAAGTTATCATAAAAGGTTGAAATGAGTAAATAAAGTTTCGTCTTAACCGGTGACGTAGTCACAGTTGATTTTTGGAAATCCAGGGATTTATAGAACATCTTCGTAATAAAATTTGATTCTTAAGGAAACTAGAATCCTCCTTGGTTAGATGCGATGATCTAGTTCGATTGCTCTGTCAGATATTTCACTATAAATCTACCCTCTTCATTTCCTTTATATTTTGGAGTTCCATACTTTTGTTTTCTCTTCCTGACTTTAAGTCAAATGAATAATGGTCCAGAATTCATAGGTATGGAGTTTCGAATAATCATAATGTAATAGTAGAAAGGAAAGGTAGTAGCACGATTTGATTTGTCAAATTACAGAATTTAAGAGAAAAGATAGAACTATCAAGAAAATATGTTCTTGATATATTTATAGATTAGATAGAATGTAAAAGTCATGTAACATGGCACATGATGAAGTTATTGTCTGTGAATCATCATGTTTCATTAGAAACTCAGCATGACTTACTGTAATATAATCACGTTGATCAAGTGTCATTATATTATACTAACTCATGCATCAATTTCCAACACTACTTCAAAAACTTTCATAGTTTAAACTCGAAAGTTTCAGAATTTAGAAACTAAAACGGTTTCTTTTATGATATTACACAGATAGAGCGGAGAGATAATTAATATCGGACAAGAATATTTATGAAGATATCTTCAATAATATTGAGGATATTAATAAAGAAAGATACGATGATATCTTAGAATTTTATAATCAAATTGTGATGAAGAAATTCTTTCACGATGATTTAGAACAATTATAGAACAGGGTATTCGCTAAAGATTTCTTCAGAAACAGAATCATCTGAATTCTTTATGTACAAGTTTAGTCCTTGTGATTTGTTCAGAGTCTCCTTCATGGTTTGCTCAATCCATTTTTCCAGTACAAATTTTCCATTGAGTGTTTCCAACACTCCATTCTTTATCATTAAACTTTTGACTGTTAAGGCAGTCTTCAGTTTTCACTGCTTCATCAGCTTTTTCAAAGTTCAATGTATTGATTCGTAGGCTGGGTGCTTTTCAGAATTTCAGAATGGAAGTTTATAATTCTAAAAGATAAATGTTATATGTATGCATATAACTGTTGATGTAGACATGCTGCGAGATCTCAAAATACTGATTGCTAATTCCCGGTAATTGGTATGTCAATTCTCGTTACAATATGCGGATGAGTATATGATAGGGTTTTAATGAACGAATATAATGGTTTTTCGGAGAGATTTAAGTCAATGAGTAATAAAGTTGCTGGTAAGTTTAATGCTAATGTGGTGGAATATAAACGGTTCTCCGATAACGATGACGAAAGGTAAACTTATATATCAAGATTATAATAAAGTTAATCCGAATGAAAAGTCGAAGTTGATTTGCTGAAGCTGTGACAAAATTGGCTACTTTAGAAAGGGATTACAAAGTTATTTTCGGTAATAACAACGCCAAATGAGATAGCCTAACTACGTGTTTGAACGTTTACTCAGGTTCTGAGTGTTTCCAGGTGCATAACCATATGCATCGATCTTTTCTTTCGTAGATGAAGTGCGGTTGGTTCATCATCTCGATTGAGGTGTTTTCAAGAATCATGAAAGGTTTGAACGCATATTGTAATCATCAAGATACAAATGAGGTTTAAGATGAAATCAAGTGGCAAACTTGAAAAATTGTTTGGTTTCATATGTTATAATTAATATTTTAATTTATTTTAATTGTCCAATGTTGGCAGTCCAAAGTTAGCAGTCCACAATTTGTAGTTCAACAATTCATATATAGTTTAATATACAATATTCGAATTAATTAATACGTGTCATGACCCATTATATACATGTCTCATACTCGATCACAACTCAAAGTATATATATTATTTAAGAATCAACCTCAACCCTGTATAGCGAACTCGAACATTACAACATATAGAGTGTCTATGGTTATTCCAAATAATATATATAGATGCGTCGATATGATATGTCAAAACATTGTATATGTGTCCCGACATTTAAAGTGCGTAAAATAAATAACAGAAATTAAATGACGATAAATAAAATTTCGAGAATTTAAATTGCGATAAATAAATTGCGATAATTAAATTGCGATAAATAAATTGCGATAAATAAAATGTAATACGGAATTAACAGTTAGCTAGGAACAGTTAACTAGGAATAGTCAGCGTGGATTCTTAACAAAATTTCTCATAATTAATTTGTTTGTTTCTAACAAATTTTATTTTGTCCAATGTTTTCTTCATTATGCCACTTGTTGTATTCTGATAGGTCAAAATCCAAATATAAAATTGAATGAAAATGATTATTCTGTGTTGAACGAATTCGTATATCTGTGGATGTAAGTAGGATAGTAAATGACTGTTAATCAAATTGGAAGAATGTACAGTGTAACTTATTAATGTGAAATCTAAATATTTCTTGGGTATTACCTACCCGTTAAAATATCTTCACCATTAACAGTTTGTACAAAAGAATTTTTAATTACAATCTTTATGAAAACATATATACATATATATTTTCTTCAGATGTAATCATGGATTAAATGAGTTAATATAGTATTAAACTCATTTGGGTTACCGTCAAAACTAGAATACATAATCTCTAAAACATTAGAGATTACATAATCACCATGAAGAACGAAGATAATTGATGTAGAACGATACGTAGAATGATGATTATACTCGAGGTACAGAATGAGATGTTGAGGAATGGTTTGTTGATGGTACTGGTGTTATCGGTACCGATGTTGGTGGTACTATTGGTGCCGGTGATGTTGCTGAAGTTGGTAAATTTTGCACCATATTCTCCAAATTGATTACTCGAGCGCGAAGTTCGTTGACTTCTTATATTATTTCGGGATGATTGTCAATCGGAACGAGCGGATGAATAAGGTTTAGAATTTTAGATAGAATATAATTGAGGCGAGATATTCAGGAAATGTGGGTGAAAATGGTGTTTCGGATTGGTTCGTCGGTAAGTGCTTCAGGTTCTTAGCCAAGAGGGTAATGTGGTGGATGGAAGGGATTGTCTTCTTCTCATCTCCATTGATTAAGTCGACTAGGAACCCATCAGATGAATTGGGGATGGTTGATTGGTTCATTCATTCTGGTGACGCTGCCTCCGGATCTTAGGTGAACATCCATGCCGGAATAGCTGTCGGGTCCCGAAGAACTTGAACTAGTGACGAGTCCCATTTCATACTTTCGAATAAAGGATTTTCAATATGAAATGATTTTCGGCTATCGGATGGTATTCTAATTACATAGAATATCCATATATATAGAATAAAAGATTTCGTAGATTACGGAGGAATGTACGAAATATATACTAGGCAAAGTTTTACAGTAACATATACGCTAATATATGAATTTTGTCTATACACTATTCATGTAATCAATGCAGTAAGATGTATCTAGACTAAGTATGATAAGCAGGTAATTTCCTAAGGATGATAAGCAGATGATTTCTGACTAGAAATGATAAGCAAAACTTTTGACATGCAGACACGGTCGAAGTCCAGACTCACTAATGCATCTAAATAACTATCAATTAGACACACTAATGCAAGACCTGGTTTGCTAAGACCACTGCTCCGATACCACCTGAAATGACCCGTCCTAATCCATCTAGACGAATACATTACATTTGGTTATATCACGAGGTACTTGACCTTTATATGATACATTTTACAAACATTGCATTCGTTTTTGAAAAGACAATCTTTCATTACATCGAAAGTTGACGGCATGTATACCATTTCATAATATATCCAACTATAATTGACTTAATAATAATCTTGATGAACTCAATGACTCGAATGCAACGTCTTTTGAAATATGTCATGAATGACTCCAAGTAATATCTCTAATATGAGCAAATGTACAGCGAAAGATTTCTTTCATACCTGAGAATAAACATGCTTTCAAGTGTCAACCAAAAGGTTGGTGAGTTCATTAGTTTATCATAATCATTCATTTTCATCATTTTAATAGACCACAAGATTTTTATTTCCATTTCTCATAAATATACGTCGCATGCATAGAGACAAAAATCATTCATATAGATTGAATACCTGGTAACCGACATTAACAAGATGCATATAAGAATATCCCCTATCATTCCGGGACATCCATCGGACATGATAAAACAACATCGAAGTACTCAAGCATCCAGTACTTTAGATGGGGTTTGTTAGGCCTAATAGATCTATCTTTAGAATTCACGTCAATTATTCGGCTTCGATCATTCAACCATATAATGTAGTTTTAATTACTTGTGTCTATTTCATCAAATATTTATAAAAGCGCATGTATTCTCAGTCCCAAAAATATATATTGCAAAAGCATTTAAAAAGGGAGTAATGAAATTCACGATCCAATATTTTGTAGTAAAAATATCCATACGACGATACTGGACAATGCAGGGTTGTCCGCGGATTCATGAACCTATATCATTTATATATATATTAACACATATAATCATAATCGAACAAGTTTAATACCTAATATTATTAACACAAATAATATATATATATATTATTTCAATTGTTTATATTTTTTTATGTATATGTCTTATATATATACTTTAATACCTAATTTTATTGTAATAATAGTGTTAGAAATAATAATATTAATGTTAAAAATAATAATAATGATGATAAAAATTATAATTTTTATAAAAATAATAATAAAAATAATAGTAATGAAAATAAGATGATAATGATAAAAATAATGATAATTCTAGTAATAATAATAATAATAATAATAGTTTTAATAATAGTGATAAAAATAATAATAAAGAGTTACATATATCTATACTTAATGTTTCAATGATTGTGACCATAACTTAATATTAATAATTTTAATTGTCTTAGTTCTAATGATAATAATAATAACAACAATATTACATTTGAATCTTAAATTATAATTTTTATTATTCTTATAATAATATTTTATTTTCACATTTAAAATCCTTATTTTTATAATTATAACTCTAATAACATCATTAAATCATTTATTTTCCTAATCATAATAATTCTAATAATAATGATATTGATAATGCGAATAATAATAATAATAATAGTTATACACCTAATGATAATAATGTTAATAGTAATCATAATTCTTATCTTTAATAATAATAATGATGTGATAATAATAATATCAAGAATAATAATAATAAGATTAATAAAAGTAATAATAATAAATAGGAATTCTACCTCAAAAAGGAAATGGCTTAAAATAATGCCCTAGTCCAGGCTCGAACTCAGGACCTCGCGCTCCCCAACAACACCCTTAACCATCTGCTCTGTTCCATTTTTCTGATTATTTCATAACTAAATTTATTTATCTTTATTCTTGTTTCCATCTTTCTTGTGATCATACACATTGAATCAAAATCGTTTTCAGCCATGCTTAAATCGGCTCAAAGGCCCAATTCATTTAAACCTAATAAGCTTATTGTTAGGCCCAATTAATTAAACCCATTTAATCCACCCGATGACATAGTCTACTTGGTTAAATGATCCATTTATCTCAATCAATAACAAATATATATATATATATATATATATATATATATATATATATATATATATATATATATATCTATATCTGATAGCAGCCGTCGAACATCTCATCTTCGAGTCTTCTTCATCGATGAATCATCATACTTTCAATCAACCATCATAATTATCTTGCCATAGTTAGACTTTGTATATCATGATTAAATCCTCATCATCGATAATCATAATAAGATCATCATTATTATTTCTTAATTATAATCACCCCATCAACATAATTATTATCATGTTTATCCTAAATATCATTATATTTACTTAAAAAAAAAGCATCATTTTGTGACCCATTTAAATAATCTATATAATTGCTTTCTTGGATCCACTAGTCCACTAAATCAAACTTTCGGTTCCTTTTCTCTTTTAACCGAATAGAATAAGTAAAAGGTAGATAACATCGAATACTAGTGGTTTTATGGGATTGATATTTTGGTTCGTTAAACTGAAACAGGAAATGGAATTGGAAGTAAGCAGCAAGAGTTCACAACAATAAAATTAGCTGCAGGTGGCGGAGGTGACTGTTGGTAATCGTGAGTGGTGGTTGCAAACAGAAAAATAAATGGCAACATTCAAGTGGTTTACAATAGTGGGTGTGGTGGTTTTTCGGTGGTGGTGATTTGTATTAAGTGTTCACGATTGGAAAGAAAACAACGAATAGGAAGAGGTTATAGGTTTCGTAAGGGTGTTGAGTGTTTGTGGTGAATCAAAATAGAAAAGAGACAGGACAGTAGCAGCAATGGTAACAATGGTGAGTCTTTGGTTTTCTTACGACCTTCATTATCATTATATATTTTGTTTCCACTAAACCTTAACATAAAAACATAACGTGACTAACACTTTTATTTTGATTTGCAGCAGACCATGGTGGTTTGATTTAGTTTTATCTTTGATAAAAAATGGATACACAGTAACTGTAGTTGCAACAGACTTGCTAGCTCTGTGGGTGATTCGTTGTTGTTGTGATGACGGTTTTAAACAAAAACAGTCCACTTCTTGTGCAATTTTAATGGAGATGTGATTATGTCATATGGTGTTTATGGTTGTAGCTTGAAACAGACCTAATAAAATAATAAGGTGGCCATTGGGTGCGAGATCAAGGATGGTTAATGGTGATTATGTAGTGGTAGTTCAAGGTGGTTTGTGGTTGTTGATCGAAGTGGATCAGAAGACGGCTAGCAGTGGTCGAGGATGTTGTTGCAAGGATAGAAATAGATAGATAGATGGTTTCATGAATGTGGGTGTGTGCCAGTAACATGTATCATATATTATGTATATATAATTTGGAGAGAGATAGATTGATTATGGAGATCACTCATTCAGTTTTAACTTTGTCGACATAATTTCACAAGTAGAATAGGATGACAGTGATGTATAACGATTCAATCCACGTAAATATCTTACTTTTACATATTGTATTTAAAATTATTAGTTAATAAATATCTAAATAATAATAATACCGTTAATAATAATAATTATCATAATAATAATAAGTCACAGTAATAAAATTTTTAATGAAATTGATAATAATAATATTATTAATGATAATTATAATAATACTAATTACATTAGTATTGATAATAATATTAGTAAAACCAATATCAAGTTTCATATCTATATTTTTAAAATAAAGATATCAATTACACTAGTGTTGATATTAATATTAGAAGTAATAACAATATTCTTATAACAACTATATTTTAATTTGTGTTATGTATTATTAATTTTGTAATATCTAATAATCATATATTATATGATAACCTTTATTGAATATTTAAATATATTTACATATCTATTTATACACAATTTATCGTGAATCGTTGGAGGTAGTTGAAGGGTAATTGCATAAATGAAAATAGTTCAAAATCTTTGAGACTCAACATTACAGACTTTGCTTATCGTGTCGAAACCATATAAAGATTAAGTTTAAATTTGGTTGGAAATTTTCGGGTCGTCACAGAAGTATCCCCTAAAAAACTGCCCAAGTCCGGGTTTGAACCCGCGACGTCCCGCTAACCCGATAATAACCTAAACCAACTACTCCGTCTAATACTTTCTGTTAGAACTAGGATATTAAATTCTTTTATCCCATTTTATTTCAGTTGCTACTTCTTTCTCTTCTTAACACCATTACCATGATCATTCGTATCATCATCATATATCATAATTATCATGATTATTACCTCGTCTATTACATCGTTACCATAATCACAATCTTCATTATCATGATCATATTATCATAATAATCGACATCCTTATTTTTATCATTCTTGAATCACCACGAAATCATCAATATTCCTAATCTTTGAATATCTCTTATCAACATCATTTATTTAATCTAACCATCATCACTTACTTAATCTAAACGCCATCATCACTTAATACCTCATCACCTAGACCATCATCTTCATATTCATCCTGTAACCATAATTATTTCGATCACCATTAATATTATTATCATCTTTTTATCATTAAACATCAAAGTATCCATTTTTTTCTTCGCTCACATCTATTATCTTCACTTTTGCAATGGCCCAACATTCCAATTTATTTGAAGCCCAAATTGGTAATCGAGTTTAAGGGAAGCCCAATTAAATTTTGGGAGTCCAATAGATTATAAATCAAAAGTCCATTATGAAAGTTGTTGAGTTGTGGGCTGAGATTTTGGCCACGACAGATAAAAAAAAAACATTCAGCGACTTCCTGGTTACAATATAACAGCTAATCAATCAGTCCACTCGTTCAAAAAGATTATACCTGCTCATTAGCAATCCTAGTAGGCCAGCCCCATTTATTATGTTGCCTTCATATTGCAATTACAATTCTTTTATATGTTAACTGTTGATGTTATGTGAAACGACCCGTTCATATCACTATAAATGCAGTACATTATTCATTGGTCCCATAGCGAGGTATTTGACCTCTATATGATACGTTTTAGAAATTTTTGCATTCGTTTCATAAAAAGCACACCATTATTATACATAATGCATGTTTTAAACAAGTGGGCAATTATTTAAGAAATAATCCCCATAATACATCGGTTTCCAAATACTACACACGTGACATAAAAGTTGAATATAATACATGACGAAGGTTTTATTGAATGCAACACTTCATTTAAACAAAAACATGAGACTCCATGCACAGCTTGCTCAGATAATGCAACAGCGGAAGACTTTCTTAAGGACTTGAGAATAAACATGCTTAAACAGTCAACACAAAGGTTGGTGAGATATATAGGTTTAGCATCGATATAAATATAGACCACAAGATTTCATAGTTATAAATATATGTATACTCGCAAGTGTATAAAAGTATTCTATAAGTTGTTGAGCAATTCGGTAACCATACTTAACCATTAATGTGTCATATTGCCTTTATTATGAAATCTCCCTACACTGTACCAAGTGTAGTAAAAACGAAGTACTATGCAACCGTTTATGATACTAGAGTGACTAGCCCGGTTGGAGTTGTCAAACCCGATAGATATATCAATAGGATTCGCGTATACATGTTCTTACAACATGTAAATATTAGTTACCAAGCTATTAGGGAACATATGCAAAGTGGTACAACTCAACGTAGAATATATTTTAAGTACTTGTGTCTATGGTAAAACATAAAATGCATGTATTCTCATCCCAAAATATTTGTAGAGTTTAAAAATGGGACTATATACTCACAGTAGTAAAAGTATATTAATAATAAGTTTTTAACTTATTAAAAATATGACTGTCGTCCTTGGATTTACGAACCTATAACAATAATAACGATTCAGATAATAATACGACATATGAATAAAATAAAGCAAGTTCATAGAATACTTATATAATAATTTTTAACATTTTATGTTACTAGTCCATTGTTTGTAGTCCTTTGTTAGTAGACCAAAATAGTCCGAAAAATCCAACAGTCCAATAATCGGTATATATATATATATATATATATATATATATATATATATATATATATATATATATATATATATATATATATATATATATATATATAATCTTAGAATTACCCCACGACATATTGTATACGTATTGTCTTTGCATCAACCTAGAGACGTATTGTATACGTATTGTCTTAGAATTAACTAAGACGTATTGTGTACGTATTGTCTTAGGATTTATCAGAACGTATTGTATACTTATTGTGTTAGGACGTACCAAGAATATTATTATACATATATACAATCATAGAATTAACCAAGATTATAATATTTTGTTATACTACTGTTAACATGTCCAAATATATATAGGATATAGGAAAAGTTAACAAGGATATGGTTAATATAGTTTTTATAATATAAATTTCGTCCATACAACGTTAATTTTAGCAGATTTTGTTTTGCTCGCCAAATATTCATTACAACTCCGTTTGTGACGACCCGAAAAATTTCGACTAATTTTAAATCAAACTCTCGATACGATTTAATATTTTTGGCATGATAAAAAAAATCTGTTACGTTGAGTCTCAATTTTTTATTTAATTTTTTTTTTTGCATATTCATTTACCCTTTGACTACTCCCGACGATTCACGAACAAGATATAATAATTTGGAATTTAATATATTTTGAACTTTTGACGTTTATCAATTCAATAGTGTCTAGCCTCTTTCTCACATTTTTAACCGATCTTCTTATATATCCTTCTTAAAAGGAAGATAGGGTAATAATAATAGTAATATAATAATAAAAATCATCAACTAGTGACAATAATTCCACCACTTTAATGTGTCGGCTGTAGAGGCAATATCATTGCCAAAAGACTAATTACAAACAAAAAGTAGAATAAAATAAAATTATAATCTGGGGTGGACCACCTTGCATTTGTTTAAATTTTGTACTGGTTGTAGTATGCGATCATTATCTGATCATCAATAAATTTTATCTTTCAAACTTTAACCATTTATCTTTTAAATGATTTAAATAATTACACTCGTATTTCATTTCGATCATATTAAATGAATTTAATAACAAACTTACATTTTTCAAGGGTTACAGAACGGAGGTTAGTAAATATATAAAAAGTTTGGATTAAGTAATAATACAAATTATCTTATAATTTTTAAAGTTGGATAAATATAATATTCTTATCCCAAACAGTGGCGAAGCCAGAACTTTTGGTTAATGGTGTCACTAAATAACAATTGATTTCTATACAGAGTATTATTTTAGAAATTTTCTAACGACATAGTGGTTATCTTTAACTTTGTAATGGCATTTAAAAGCTTTATATGAATTTTAACAACCCTATGAGTTGTCGCTATACAAATCCACTATTTTATAAATAAAAATCTATCTTATCCATATATTTTATTCGTTTCATTATAAATATTCACTTTAAAAACTCATATTAAGTATTAGTATAGAAAATTTTATTAACTTCACTCTTCAACAATAATAATAAATAAATAGACACTTCGATGTGAGCATGTGACATAGAAATGTAAACAACCATGAACAAAAGTAGTATTAGTCTTTAATCTCTATTTTACATATATAAAGTAATAATTAAAATATATTAGTCTTTAATCTATATTATACATATATAAAGTAATAATTAATATTATTTTAACTATCGATGTTATATATTTAACTTAATTGTTAATGTTTTATGGAGTATATAAAAATGGATTGTATATGAAAATGGATGTATGTCAGTGATAGGATGCAAAATTCAAATAAACAATACATGTTAATGCATGAATGATAGCATGTCATTGAAATTCATTGGGGTCATATGATCCCATAGAAGATAACATGGTTTCACCACTGATCCCAATTTAGAAATTTTAAAACTATGTATATTTTAATTGGGGCGGAGGACACGGGATGAATAAACCATTTTTTATGACTAGTTTTACAAAGCTTAAGATCAAACTAAATATATATCAATTATAAAAAGTGAAATTTTTATTTATATTTTTACACGTCAATTATTAGCAATAGAGTACGAAATACCAGTCCGTGAAAACAAGGAGTGGAAAAATGGACAAAATGAGGGGCGGCTTTGAAGTCACACATTTCCTTTTATTATTTTATTATTTAATTAAAATTATTATGTTATATTATATTATTATATTATATTATTATATTTTATATTATTATATTATATTATTATTCTATTATATATATATATATATATACAATCGAGTGTCGGCAACAAAATTAGAGAGCCATGAGCACTACAGATTTTAAGATTATAAAATTTAAAAATATGGCAATCAACTTGATCTTAACTTTTGACTATAAAGAGATAATAGAGCTAAGATGGGTGACTACACACAATTCAACAACTCGAACCTCAACTGTTTTCTAAAACCATGGCAACTTCCTTTGTTGCTGTTATTATTTTAAACCTGTTATGTTTTTATTACCGCTCGATGTAAGCTACAAAGCCACCACCATCACCCACCTCTTTTTTTCGTTAAAGGTTCGTGAATCCAAGGCCAGCCCTGCACTTGTTCAGTGCTGCCGTATGCATATTTTTCTACAAAATATCCTATTGTGAGTTTCATTTGCTCCCTTTTTATATATATTTTTGGGCTGAGAATACATGCGCTGATTTATAAATGTTTTACGAAATAGGCACAAGTACTAAAACTAATTCTATGTGGGTTTAAACCAGAAATATACCCTTAGCTTGGTAACATTAAACTACTTGTCTATGTACGGTAGGCGCGAATCCTAAAGATAGATCTATTGGGCCTGACAAACCCCATCCTGACTATGGGATGCTTTAGTACTTCGAGGTTATTTTAAACACACCTGATCTGGTGTACTTTAGAGGGTAAAACATGAATGTTAAGGCTTGTTACCGGGTGCCTACAACTTATAGAATACTTTTATACACTTGCGAGTGTACATATATTTATCAACGAAAATCTTGTGGTCTATTAATATATTGAAATGATTGTTATGATAAACCTATGAACTCACCAACCTTTTGGTTGACACTTTTAAGCATGTTTATTCTCAGGTATGAAAGAAATCTTCCGCTGTGCATTTGCTCATATTAAAGATATTACTTGGAGTCATTCATGGCATATTTAGGTCAGTACCTCGCAATGGGACCAGATGTTGATGACTTCGTCCAGGTGGATTAGGACGGGTCACTACAGGTGGTATCAGAGCAGTGGTCTTAGCGAACTAGGTCTTGCATTAGTGTATCTAACTGATAGGTGTTTAGATGCATTAGTGAGTCTGGACTTCGACCGTGTCTGCATGTCAAAAGTTTTGCTTATCATTTCGTGTCGAAAATTACCTGCTTATCATTCTTAGGGAATCACTTACTTATCATTCTTAGTCTAAACACATCTTACTGCATTGATTGCATGAAAAGTGTATAGACAAAGTTCATACCTTAACGCATCTGCTAATTCATATCTTAGCGTATCTGTTACTGTAAACTTTTCCTGGCATATTCCGTAAATTCCTCCGTAATCTACGAAATCTTTTGTTCTATATATATATATATATATATATATATATATATATATATATATATATATATATATATATATATATATATATATATATATATATATATATATATAAATTAGGATACCACCCGATAGCCGGAAATCATTTTATATCAATAAACCCTTTACTCAATCGTACCAAATGGAACTCGCCACTAGTTCAAGTTCTTCGGAATCCGACAGCTATTCCGACATGGTTATTCACCTAAGCTCCGAAAGCGGTGCTACCAGAATGAATCAATCAATCAGCCATCCCCAATTCATCTGATGGGTTCGTAGTCTACTCAATCATTGGAGACAAGAAGAAGGTGATCCTTTTCATCCACCACATTGCCCTCTTGGCGAAGAATCTGAAGCACTTACCGGTGAACCTGTCCGAAACACCATTTTCTCTCTCATTTCCAGAGTATCTCGTCACGATTATATATTATACCAAATTTTAGATCATATTTATCCGCTCGTCCGAACCGACAATCACCCCGGTGTAATAGAAGAAGTCAACGAGCTTCGTGCTCGGGTAGTGGCTTTGGAGAATATGGAGCAAAGGTTACAAACACCAGCAGCATAACCAGTACCACCATCATCAACGCCAACAATACCATTACCACCACCAACAATAACCGCATCGCAAACCTCAACTTCACAATCTGTCACACGAACATCAACGTCATACGCACCATAGATACCAAGGAGTACCAACAACAATGAACGATGAAGTATTAATTCATAACTTCATTGAAGAAATATTCTACGAAGAATATGTTTTTTCTAAAAGTTTTAGAGATTATTTATTCTAGCTCAAACCGAAAATCAAATGAGTTTAATATCATATTGACTCATTAAATCCATAATTACCTCTGAAGAAAATATATATGTATATATATTTTCATAAAGATTGTAATTGAAAATTCTTTCGTACAAACTGTTAATGGTGAAAATATTTTAACGGGTAGGTAATACCTGAGGAATATTTAGATTTCACATTAATAAGTTACACTGTACATTCTTCGAATCTGATTCAACAGTTATTTACTATCCTACTTACATCCACAGATATACGTATCCGTTCACCTCAGAATAACCATTTCCATTCAATTTCATATTTGGATTTTGACCTATCAGAATCCAACAAGTGGCATAATGAAGAAAACATGGGACAAAAATAAAAATTTGTTAGAAACAAATGAATTAACTATGAGAAATTCTATTAAGAATCCACGCTAACAAAAATCCTAGCTAAATGTTCCTAGCTAACTGATTACATTTTATTTATCGCAATTTATTTATCGCAATTTAATTATAGCAATTTTAATTCTCGCAATTTTATTTATCGTCATTTAATTTCTGTAATTATTTTACGCACTTTAAATATCGGGACACGTATACAAGGTTTTGACATATCATATCGACGCATCTATATATATTATTTGGAATCACCATAGACACTCTATATGCAGTAATGATCGAGTTCTCTATACAGGGTTGAGGTTGATTCTCAAATAATATATATACTTTGAGTTGTGATCGAGTCTAAGACATGTACACGGGTCACGATACGTATTAATGAATTCGAATATTATAAACTATATATGAATTATTGAATTTTTAACTATGGACTGCTAACTGTGGACTACCAATATTGGACAATTAAAAATGAATTAAAATATTGATTATAACATATGAAACTAAGCAATTCTTCAAGTTTGCCACTTGATTTCATCTTAAATCGCATTTGTATCTTGACGATTACAATCTGCGTTCAAACCTTTCATGATTCTTGAAAACACCTCAATCGAGAGGATGAACCAACCGCACTTCATCTACGGAAGGAAAGATTTAAGTATATAGTTATGCACCTGAAAAACTCTCAGAAACTGAGTAAATGTTTAACACGTAGTTGTGCTAATTCCTTTAGTGTTATTATTACCCAAAATAACTTTGCAGTTCTTCTTCAAAATAGCCAATTTTGTCACAGCTCCATCAAGACAACTTCGACTTTTCGTTCGAAATAACCTTACTATAACCTTGAATTATATGTGAGCTCTTTTATTGTTACCGGAGAACCTTTTATATTCAACCATATTACCATCAGCGTTTAATCATCTAAAAACACAATTCTCCTGAAACCACCTCAGATTGATAACCGACGATTTAGATATGGCTGCATTAAATGCAGAGGAAACAGTAAAATTGTAGATGGCTTAAATGGCCAAGAGTTTGATGATAAAGAAGGGAGTGTAGGGAACGCTCGATAGAAAATTTTGGTACTGAAAAATAGATTGAGCTAACCATGAAGGAGACCAAGGACAAATATAAGGTCCAAACCCTATATTCAAAGAATCCAGGTAATTCTGGATTCGATGAAATCTTTAGAGAATATCTTGCTCCGAAGTCATGTTAAAATCTTGCGGAAAATTTCTCTTCATCAACCTTCGAACTTAGAAATTCCAAAATACCATCATAAATATCTTCGATATTTCTGAGGATATTTTCATAAATATTCTTGTTCGAAATCTTTTACCTTTTCGTGTTTTCTGTATTCCAAAATATTGGAAACTTTTATAAAATCTAAGTATAAATTATGAATGAATTGTGGAGAAGTATTGGGAATTGAAGCATGGGTTAGTATAATATAATGACACTTGGCCAACGTGATTATATTACAGTAAGTCATGCTGGAAGTTCTATTGGAACATGATGATTCACAGATCATAACGTCATCATGTGCCATGTTACATAACTCTTTCATTCTACTTAACTTCTGAACATATCAAGAAAATGTATTCTTGATGGTTCTATCTTCCGTGATGTTGATAAATTTGAAAATCAAATCGTGCTATCACGTTCCTTCCTGCTTAAAACATTATAATCATTCAAAACTCTATATCTACGAATTCTGGACCATTATTCGCTTGACTTAGAGTCGGGAAGAGAAAACAAAAGTATGAAACTCCAAAATATAAGGGGGAATATAAAGCTCGATAACAACACTTAAAATTTCAAACCGTGTATATCAATGTTCATCGTAACATAGAGACACGAGAGAATTAAAAACATTATAACCCCAAGGGTGAAGTAGAAGAAAACAGATTCCTCTGGTGGTAAATGGAAAAGGAGAATGATTGTTGCAATAGTGAGGATAAAAACAAGAATCAGAACTGGATTAAGCATCTTCACAATCTTTTGAATTTAGGAATTAAGTATAGGAATGGTGGAAATAATGGAACGGAAAAATTTTAATTTATAATGGAAATATCAGACAAAGCAATCGAGACAGATGATCGCATTTAATTATAGAGATCTTAATTACCTTATTCGCCGAAGAATCAGATCTTTTAGATTTCAAAGATTTTCTCTAAATCCCTTAAATTCCGGAATTCAATCGTGACTACGTCAAAAGTTAAGACGAAACTTTTCACTCTTTTCTGACAGCTTCACTTGTACGCTTCACCTAATTGAATTGTTTTATCTATATTAATCAATAATGATAAAACTCTATTTATCAACTCAGATTCGTCACGAAAACATTTTTATTGTTAGCCATGACGACCTCGATCAAATTTCGGGACAAAATTTCTTTAACGGGTAGGTACTGTGACGACCCGGAAAATTTTGACTAATTTTAAATCAAACTCTCGATACGATTTAATATTTTTGGCATGATAAAAAAAAAATCTGTTACGTTGAGTCTCAATTTTTTATTTAACTTTTTTTTTGCATATTCATTTACCCTTTGACTACTCCCGACGATTCACGAACAAGATATAATAATTTGGAGTTTAATATATTTTGAACTTTTGACGTTTATCAATTCAATAGTGTCTAGCCTCCACATTTTTAACCGATCTTCTTATATATCCTTCTTAAAAGGAAGATAGGGTAATAATAATAGTAATATAATAATAAAAATCATCAACTAGTGATAATAATTCGACCACTTTAATGTGTCGGCTGTAGAGGCAATATCATTGCCAAAAGACTAATTACAAACAAAAAGTAGAATAAAATAAAATTCAGTAACTTATATTCTGGGGTGGACCACCTTGTATTTGTTTAAATTTTGTACTGGTTGTAGTATGCGATCATTATCTGATCATCAATAAATTTTATCTTTCAAACTTTAGCCATTTATCTTTTAAATGATTTAAATAATTACACTCGTATTTCTTTTCGATCATATTAAAGGAATTTAATAACAAACTTACATTTTTCAAGGGTTACAGAACGAAGGTTAGTAAATATATAAAAAGTTTGGATTAAGTAATAATACAAATTATCTTATAATTTTTAAAGTTGGATAAATATAATATTCTTATCCCAAACAGTGGCGAAGCCAGAACTTTTGGTTAATGGTGTCACTAAATAACAATTGATTTCTATACGGAGTATTATTTTAGAAATTTTCTAACGACATAGTGGTTATCTTTAACTTTGTAATGGCATTTACAAGCTTTATATGAATTTTAACAACCCTATGAGTTGTCGCTATACAAATCCACTATTTTATAAATAAAAATCTATCTTATCCATATATTTTATTCGTTTCATTATAAATATTCACTTTAAAAACTCATATTAAGTATTAGTGTAGAAAATTTTATTAACTTCACTCTTCAACAATAATAATAAATAAATAGACACTTCGATGTGAGCATGTGACATAGAAATGTAAACAACCATGAACAAAAGTAGTATTAGTCTTTAATCTCTATTTTACATATATAAAGTAATAATTAAAATATGTTAGTCTTTAATCTATATTATACATATATAAAGTAATAATTAATATTATTTTAATTATCGATGTTATATATTTAACTTAATTGTTAATGTTTTATGGAGTATATAAAAATGGATTGTATATGAAAATGGATGTATGTCAGTGACAGGATGCAAAATTTAAATAAACAATACATGTTAATGCATGAATGATAGCATGTCATTGAAATTCATTGGGGTCATATGATCCCATAGAAGATAACGTGGTTTCACCACTGATCCCAATTTAGAAATTTTAAAACTATGCATATTTTAATTGGGGCGGAGGACACGGGATGAATAAACCTTTTTTTATGACTAGTTTTACAAAGCTTAAGATCAAACTAAATATATATCAATTATAAAAAGTGAAATTTTTATTTATATTTTTACACGTCAATTATTAGCAACAGAGTACGAAATACCAGTCCGTAAAAACAAGGAGTGGAAAAATGGACAAAATGAGGGGCGGCTTTGAAGTCACACATTTCCTTTTATTATTTTATTATTTAATTAAAATTATTATATTATATTATATTATTATATTATATTATTATATTTTATATTATTATATTATATTATTATTCTATTATATATATATATACAATCGAGTGTCGGCAACAAAATTAGAGAGCCATGAGCACTACAAATTTTAAGATTATAAAATTTAAAAATATGGCAATCAACTTGTGATAATGCTAAAAACGAACATATATTTCATAGCATTATTCCTCAAGAAAGACAAGATTTTAGTTGGTATTGTTCGATTTACAAGCGATATTCGTTTAAATTTAAAAAGAGAAGATAAAAAGCAGATTCGACAAATTGAAGACAAAAAGGTCCAAAGAGCTAAAAAGTACAAGATACAATTAAAAAGGTTCAAAATATTGATGAGGAACGTCTCAAAATGACAAGAGTACAAGTTACAAGACGCAAAGTACGCGATTTAAAATAATACGCGAGGACGTCCGAAAATCCGGAACCGGGACCTGAGCCAAGAAGAAACGCCCGACGCAACGGACCAAAAATATCTAGTCTACTATGCACAAGAATATAATATAATATATATATAATTATATATAATTATATATTATATATATTATTATTATTATATTACGTCGGCAAGAAGAAAACAAAGTAGTTGGCTGGATCCAGGGTGGCCATGCGACTCGCATGGCCAGAAGCACAAATCCATGCGAGTCGCATGGTGTGAGATTGCTGGTCAGGTCCTATAAAAAGCCAGTTTTCTGCCGAGTTTTAATCATCTTTTTTCTCTTCCTCTTCATACGTAAATATAATTATATTTATAATTTATATTTTAATTTTAATTATAATTCTAATAATAAGGGTATGTTAGCGAATGTTGTAAGGGTGTAAGTCGAAATTCTGTCCGTGTAACGCTACGCTATTTTTAATCATTGTAAGTTATGTTCAACCTTTTTATATTAATGTCTCGTAGCTAAGTTATTATTATGCTTATTTAAAACGAAGTAATCATGATGTTGGGCTAATTACTAAAATTGGGTAATTGGGCTTTGTACCATAATTGGGATTTGGACAAAAGAACGACACTTGTGGAAACTAGACTATGGGCTATTAATGGGCTTTATATTTGTTTAACTAAATGAAAGTTTGTTAATGTTAATATAAAGATTTACAATTGGGCGTCCCTATAAACTACCATATACACTCGATCGGACACGATGGGCGGGGTATTTATATGTACGAATAATCGTTCATTTAACCGGACACGGGAATGGATTAATAGCCACTAGAATAATTAAAACAGGGGTGAAATTACATTCAAGGGTAATTGGTGTAATTGTTAACAAAGTGGTAAAACCTTGGTTTACACGCAGTCGATAACCTGGTGTATTCATTAAACAAAGTATTAAAACCTTGTTACAATTCGAATCCCCAATTAGTTGGAATATTTATCTTCGGGTATAATAATAATTTGACAAGGACACTTGCAATTTATATTTATGACTGATGGACTGTTATGGACAAAAACCAGACGGACATATTGAATAATCCAGGACAAAGGACAATTAACCCATGGGCATAAAACTAAAATCAACACGTCAAACATCATGATTACGGAAGTTTAAATAAGCATAATTCTTTTATTTCATATTTAATTTCCTTTATTTTATATTTAATTGCACTTCTAATTATCGCACTTTTATTTATTGTTATTGTTATTTAATCGCACTTTTAATTATCGTACTTTTAATTATCGCAATTTAATTTTATCGCATTTTTATTATCGTTATTTACTTTACGCTTTAATTTAAAGTCTTGTATTTATTTTATATTTTACATTAGGTTTTAACTGCGACTAAAATCTTAAAATCGACAAACCAGTCATTAAACGGTAAAAAAACCCCCTTTATAATAATAATATTACTTATATATATATTTGTATTTTTATAAAAGTAAACTAATATAGCGTTGAGCTTTGTTTAAAGATTTCCCTGTGGAACGAACCGGACTTACTAAAAACTACACTACTGTACGATTAGGTACACTGCCTATAAGTGTTGTAGCAAGGTTTAAGTATATCCATTCTATAAATAAATAAATATCTTGTGTAAAATTGTATCGTATTTAATAGTATTTTCTGCTAAAATTTAATAGTATTTTATACCCCTCTGCTTTGACATCAAGTATTTTTGGCGCCGCTGCCGGGGAACATTCGCCGAAGCGAAACGCCATATTTTTAATTTTTAAGTTATAATTAGTTTTTGTAAAATTTATATTTTTGTTTAAATATAAAAAAAAAAAAAAAAAAGCTTTTAAAATCGAAAAAAAAAAATATTTTAAGTATATTTTTAAGTTTTTCTTTTATTTTTACAAAATTATAAAGTATTTTAAGTTATTTTTAAGTTTTTATTTTAATTATATATATATATTTTATTTAAATTTAAAACAAAAAAAAACCAAAAAAAAAAAAAAGTAATCGGGCCAAGGTACTGTAGCAGCCCAACTTTTGGCCTGGATCCGAACACCATGCGAGTCGCATGATATTTCTACTAAACCCCATGCGAGTCGCATGAGGGGTCTGACAGGGCCACATCCAAACCCTAATTTCGCATTTATTACGGTTAATATAATATTATTATTATTAAACCCTAATTTGATTTATTATTATTAATTAAGTTTTTAGTTTAATTAATTACTTTTAATTAGTTTTATTATATTTAAAACTTAATACTTTAATATAATTAATATAAAAATAATATTTTAATAAAAATTGTATTTTTTTTATCACTTTTTATTTCTTTTAATATTTTGTCCCTTTTTAATCGTTGTAGCGTAATATTTATATTTTTAGCTCAAATTTAATTTTAAACTTAGTTTTTGCTATAGTTATTTTTACTCCTAGATTTTTAGGCTTTGCCGTAAAACTCCTTAAGTGCTTTTTCTTTAGACTAAGATTTAGGTGCTTTAGAATTTTGCGACGCCTTTTTAAGTTTTAGTTTCTTTTTAAGTTATTTTCATTTGGGATTTAGTTTTTCCTTGTAAGCTTTAATATTTTTAGACCTTTTACTATGTATCAATTATCATTCCAATTAGTAATTTCAATTTGTGATTATAATTTTAAGTTAGTTGTAGTAATAAGGTTAGGTTAGTTAAGTATTTTTAAGTTTTTATAAGTTTCTTTTATTTTTCTGTCGTCTTTTATTTTTCAACCATTTTTTCTTTTTCAACCTTTATCGACAAACTCTTTTTCTCTCTTATTTCTCGCTATTCTAGTTTTAGGACTTAGAATTTTTTTTACTTCTTATCTAAATTTCTAAAAATTACGAAAATTTATTTTAAGTGGTTAAATTGATAGACATCAAAATTTTCTGGTTCGTAGTAATAGTTGGATTTGTACGTGGACCGGGTTATTGGAGCCAAACAGTCCTCAATTATATTGAGACCAAACGAATCCTGCCCCTCTGCTGCATCTTTTGGCTATTCGAAACGTGGGCAAAATCAGAAAAGTCTATTGATTGGATAACTTATTATAATTTTTCTTTCCTTTTAAAAACTAATAGGATATTCAGTGAATGCACCGAGCAAGACGTTCATCACCTTTTGTAAGTTCACCACCTGTAACTCGATCAAGACATCGTTTAACAAATATAACCGCCGTTGATTTTTCTTTAGAATCGTCATCCAGTCGACCAAGTACTTCAGTTCAAATTTCCGATAATCCATTTTTTGAAACCAACCTCACAATTGAGAATCCAGAAAATATTCAGGAACGGTTCATAGATCCTGAACCATTAAACTTTCCTCCGGAACCACCAATCATTCAAACAGAGATTGTTGAGGAACGAACTATTAAATCAGAATCATCTAGTGATACCGATTCAACAAATTCAATTATGGAGAATCTGGAACCTTTAAGTATGGAAGACCGAATGAGAGCTAAACGCACTGGCCAAGGTCACGCAATTACTCATCCAGACATTAATGCGCCAGATTATGAAATCAAGGGACAAATTCTACACATGGTGACTAATCAATGCCAATTTAGTGGTGCGCCGAAGGAAGATCCAAATGAACATCTACGTACCTTTAATAGGATCTGCACACTATTTAAAATACGAGAAGTGGAGGATGAACAGATATATCTCATGTTATTTCCCTGGACTTTAAAGGGAGAAGCCAAAGATTGGTTGGAATCGTTACCTGAAGGGGCGATCGATACATGGGACGTTTTAATTGACAAATTTCTTAAACAATTCTTTCCTGCATCTAAAGCCGTAAGACTTCAAGCAGAAATTGTTACGTTCACACGGAAGCCAAATGAAACTCTATATGAGGCGTGGACAAGATATGGAAAGTTATTAAGAGGATGTCCACAACATGGTTTAGACACCTGTCAAATAGTACAAATATTCTACCGAGGATGCGACATCACTACAAGAAAAGACATAGATATAGCAGCTGGTGGTTCTATTATGAAGAAAACCGAAACTGATGCTTACAAAATTATTGATAACACTGCTTCCCACTCACATGAGTGGCACCAAGAAAAAGATATCATTAGATCATCTAAAGCAGCTAGAGCCGATTCTAGCCATGACTTAGATTCCATTTCAGCAAAGATAGATGCTTTCGAGAGACGAATGGAAAAGATGACTAAGGATATTCACTCAATACGAATTAGTTGTGAGCAGTGTGGAGGACCACATTTGACAAAAGATTGTCTCAGTATTGAATTAACAATGGAACAAAGAGAGAATATTTCATACATAAACCAAAGGCCTGGAAATAATTATCAGAATAATTATCAACCGCCAAGACCGATTTACAATCAAAACCAGAATTATAACCGAAATATTCCATACAACAACCAACAAGGTCCTAGCAATCAACAAGTATCCAATAATACTTACAATCAGCAAAGACCAAATTTTCAAAACAAACCACCACAACAAACCGATGATAAAAAGCCGAATTTAGAAGAAATGATGACGAAGCTAGTTGAAACTCAAACGCAGTTTTTCACATCTCAAAAACAAACCAATGAACAAAATGCTCAAGCATTTAGAAATCAACAAGCTTCTATTCAAAATCTGGAACAAGAAGTGAGTAACCTAGCAAGGTTAATAGGTGAAAGAAAACCGGGAAGTTTACCTAGTGATACAAATGCTAACCCCCGGAATGAAACAGCTAAAGCTATTACCACAAGAAGTGGTACAACACTTAAACCACCTGAAATACCTGTAACTTCTGATGAAACTATTCCTACTCCACAAGAACCACAACCCGATCAAGATAAGGAAAAAGAACCGGTAGTTGAAAAGGTTAATGAAGATAACACAGTTAAGGATAAACCTTATGTTAAACCATACCAACCACCACTTCCTTACCCGAGTAAAATGAAGAAAGAAAAACTTGAAGCCGAGCAATCCAAATTCTTGGATATGTTTAAACAGATAAATGTAAATCTTCCTTTCATTGATGTGATTTCAGGAATGCCAAGATATGCTAAATTCTTGAAAGATCTAATCACGAATAGAAAGAAAATGGAAGAACTCTCGGCTGTTACTATGAATGCCAATTGTTCAGCAGTGCTGTTGAATAAGATACCAGAAAAACTATCTGATCCAGGAAGTTTCACAATTCCATGTTTTCTGGGTAGTCTTAGTTCAATAGAAGCATTGGCAGACTTAGGTGCTAGTATAAATCTAATGCCGTATTCACTATACGCTAAACTAGACCTTGGAGAATTGAAACCAACCAGAATAAGCATACAACTAGCCGATAGATCAATAAAATATCCTAGAGGGATAATGGAGAACATGCTAGTTAAAGTTGGTACTTTAGTATTTCCAGTAGATTTTGTTGTTTTGGACATGGAAGAAGATTCTCAAGTTCCTCTCATATTAGGAAGACCATTCTTAAACACGGCTAAAGCAATGATAGACGTGTTCGGTAAGAAACTGACCCTAAGTATAGAGGATGAGAGTGTTACCTTTTCAGTTGATAGAGCAATGCAACAACCACAATCTGCAGATGATACATGTTATTATATTCAAACTATAGATGCACATGCAGAATTATTAGAAGAATTTCCAGAATTACAAGGAACAGGAGAATGTTCTTTAGGAGAAGGTAATGAACCAATTGATGAAGCTGAAATGTTAGCTACACTTATAGCTAATGGATATGAACCAACAACAGAAGAAATTCAAATGCTAAAAGAAGAAGACAGATATCGATATAAATCATCGATAGAAGAACCTCCGAAATTAGAATTAAAGCCACTTCCAAACCATTTGGAATACGCTTATTTACATGGTGAATCTGAATTACCTGTAATAATATCGTCTTCTCTTACTGAAAATGAGAAATCACAACTCATTTCTGTGTTGAAAGCTCATAAACCAGCCATTGCATGGAAGATTCATGATATTAAAGGAATAAGTCCTTCGTATTGCACACATAAAATCCTTATGGAAGAAGGTCATAAAACGTATGTGCAACGCCAACGAAGACTAAATCCTAATATGCAAGATGTAGTTAAGAAAGAGATTATTAAACTGCTAGATGCAGGTTTGATATATCCAATTTCTGATAGTCCATGGGTAAGCCCAGTTCAATGCGTACCTAAGAAGGGTGGCATGACTGTCATTACAAATGAGAAAAATGAGCTTATTCCTACTAGGACTGTAACAGGATGGCGTGTATGTATTGATTATAGAAAATTAAATGACGCCACCAGAAAAGATCACTTTCCCTTACCTTTCATAGATCAAATGTTGGAAAGATTAGCCGGAAATAGTTACTATTGTTTTCTAGATGGATTTTCCGGATATTTTCAAATTCCAATAGCACCCGAAGATCAAGAGAAAACCACATTCACGTGCCCTTATGGTACTTTTGCTTACAAACGCATGCCATTTGGACTTTGCAACGCCCCTGCAACCTTTCAAAGGTGTATGATGGCGATTTTTCACGACATGATAGAAGAATGCATGGAAGTATTCATGGATGACTTTTCAGTCTTCGGTGATACATTTAAATCATGTCTAGTTAATCTAGAACGAATGCTAATTAGATGCGAAAAATCAAATCTAGTACTTAATTGGGAGAAATGCCATTTCATGGTTAAAGAAGGCATCGTTCTTGGACATAAAATTTCAAAAGAAGGAATTGAAGTGGATAGAGCTAAAGTAGATGTAATTGCTAAACTTCCACATCCCACCAATGTTAGAGGAGTTAGGAGTTTTCTAGGGCATGCCGGTTTTTACCGACGTTTCATAAAAGATTTTTCTAAAATTGCCACTCCTATGAATAAACTCCTAGAAAAGGATGCGCCATTCATCTTTTCAGATGAGTGTATCAAATCTTTTAATATTCTTAAAGAAAAACTCACTAATGCACCGATCATGATAACACCAAATTGGAATCTACCATTTGAACTAATGTGCGATGCAAGTGATTTTGCAATGGGAGCCGTTTTAGGACAAAGGATTGAAAAACGATTTCAACCTATATATTATGCTAGTAAGACGTTACAAGGAGCACAAACGAACTATACAACTACTGAAAAAGAACTCCTTGCTATTGTCTTTGCTTTTGACAAATTTCGATCATATCTCGTTCTAGCAAAAACGGTGGTCTATACCGACCATTCTGCTCTTAGATACCTATTTTCAAAACAAGATGCTAAACCAAGATTAATCCATTGGATCTTACTCTTACAAGAGTTTGATATTGAAATCCGAGATAAAAAAGGAGCAGAAAATCTCGCCGCTGATCATCTTTCTCGTCTTGAAAATCCCGAATTAGAAGTTCTGAATGAATCGGCCATACAAGACAACTTTCCTGATGAATATCTATTGAAGATAGATTATAAAGAAATCCCATGGTTTGCAGACTATGCAAACTACTTAGTTTGTGGATTCCTTGAAAAAGGATTATCGTACCAAAGACGAAAGAAATTCTTCAGTGATATAAAACACTATTTCTGGGAAGATCCACATCTGTTTAAAAGTTGTCCCGATGGAATAATACGCCGATGTGTATTTGGAGATGAAGCTAGTAAAATTTTAAACCATTGTCACACAGGACCAACAGGAGGGCATTATGGGCCTCAACTAACAGCAAGAAAAGTTTATGAAGCTGGATTCTATTGGCCTACAATTTACAAAGACGCACACCTTCTTTGCAAATCCTGTGATGCATGTCAAAGGGCATGAAAAATAAGTCAACGTGATGAAATGCCACAAAATGTCATCCAAGTATGTGAAGTATTTGACATTTGGGGTATTGACTTTATGGGTCCATTTCCAAAATCTCATAATAATCTATATATACTCGTAGCCATTGATTATGTATCTAAATGGGCGGAAGCACAAGCTCTCCCAACTAACGATGCACGAGTTGTAGTAAACTTTTTAAAACGTCTTTTTGCAAGGTTTGGAACACCGAAAGCTTTAATAAGTGATCGGGGTACTCATTTCTGTAATAATCAACTTGAGAAAGTTCTTAAAAGATATGGAGTAACTCATAAAATCTCCACCGCATATCATCCACAAACAAGTGGACAAGTTGAAAATACCAACCGAGCTTTAAAACGTATTCTAGAGAAAACCGTAGGATCAAATCCAAAGGAATGGTCCATTAAATTGGAGGATGCACTCTGGGCTTTTAGAACAGCCTACAAAACTCCAATTGGAACCACACCTTTTAGACTTGTTTATGGAAAAGCATGTCATCTTCCAGTAGAAATTGAACACAAAGCATTTTGGGCTTTGAAGACATGTAATCTTGATTTACATGAAGCCGGACGTCTACGATTAAGTCAACTAAACGAATTAGAAGAATTAAGACATGAAGCATACGAAAATTCGTTAATCTATAAAGAAAGAACGAAGAAATGGCATGATAAAAGAATCAGAAGTTCAAAAGAATTTAAAGAAGGAGACAGAGTTCTTCTTTTCAATTCACGATTCAAGCTATTTCCTGGAAAATTGAAATCAAGATGGTCTGGACCATTCATAGTCAAAAGAGTTTTCCCATACGGAACGATAGAATTAATAAATTCAAATGGGATTGAATTTAAAGTTAATGGTCACAGAGTTAAACATTACATACAGGGTCCGATGGAAGTCGACAACGAAGTTAATCACAATTTCGACACCACAGCTAACTAAGTGTGGGGAGAATCAAGTCTTTAAAGGATAATATATATTTCTGTTAGAGTTAGATTGTCTGTTTTCGTGTAGTTCTCGAAAATGGAACACGTATGGTCTTTCCCTAGCAGACCCTAAAGAACTAGTCTTCTCCCCCCATTCTGAATTTTTATTTTTTTTAGGTTTTTACAAAATGAAGACTGCCTGTGAATTAAACCATGGTCTAATGCTACACGCTTTGATCACTAAACGTAATAATGACATACTACCGAGTGAAATAGTATCAGTAATCAGAGAAAGAATGGACGGAGTTAGAAAAGGATCCAGATGCGAAGATAATAAGTTACAATTTGGTAAAGGAAAATCAAAATCCGCAGCAAAAAGAAGAGCACGACACCTAGAACGATGTCACAAATGCGGAAAATGGTCACATGGAGGTAAATGTTCAAATAATCAAACCTATTCAAATACCGAATTTGTTACTTTATGCAGAGACGGACCGTTCATATGTTTAGAATAAAAGACAATGAATGCTCGAGGTTACGCCTATGCAGCCATGGAAAATCAATTAAACCGACTATCTTATGAATATAATAGATCATATAACTAAGAAATCTATTTCACAGGTATGTCTGTACAGTTTTTATTTTTATTTTTATTTTTAACCTTTTGATAATAAACGCTAATTTGTTCGCTAAAAAGTATTAAATTGGTATTAAATAAAATTAGGTTTGGCGACCGAAATTATTGATATCATTCAAAAATTTATTACATCACTGCGAAATTTAACGTTTATTCTTAAGGTATAAATATCTTTAATCAATCAACCCAAAATATTTCAAAAATTCGTCATGAGTTAAATTAGGTCTTGGAACCGAAATTACTTTACCGAAAAGAGGGGCGCATATTTTTGATAATATTTGATTGATTAAAGTGGGATAAAAAGACAAAAAGATTTTTAATTTTATTTTTACCATATTTAAAATTAATATTTAAATCTTAAATTAATATTGTAAACTTTGTAAAAACAATATTTTTAAAATTGTAAATATTTGAAAAATTAATATAAGTTTGGTGTGAATTTATAATATGAATTTTTAAATTAAGTTTGGTGTGAATTTTTAATTTTTAAAATATGAATTTTTAATTTTATGCATTTCAAATTTTAAGTTTGGTGTGATTTTTTTTTATTATTAATTTTGAATTTTATATTTAAGTTGTGTGAATTTAAAAACAAAAATTTACTTTATCTCATTAAGTTAAAAATATGATTTTTAAAAATTCGTCGTAAGTTGAAGACTAGGTCTTTGAACCGAAATTGCTTTACCCGAGGGAGGGACGAGAACTTTTATTATCATTATTTTTAATCTTATTGATTTAAAGTATGCCAAAAACATTAAAAAACCCAAAAATCTTAGCTTTTAAAACAATCGCAACAAAAAGACAAATTTTAAAATTTTGTCGAGGGACGGACTAGGGCATCGTCCCGAAACGACCTCGTCTTAAAAAGAAACAAAATTTTTAAAATTTTATTTAATTCTATGTTTTAAAAGTATAAGGTTTTATATTAAAAAAAAAAAAAAAAAAAAAATTTAAAAAATACCCGGAAAATACCCCCATGCGAGTCGCATGGGGGTAGGCTACAAAGTCATGCGACTCGCATGACAGATAAAAACTGGACAGGATCAAAAGCTCAGCCGAGTTCTGCTTCTTTCACAAATACACACACATATACACGAAAACTCTCCCAAATCCTCTCAAAAATCCGCCATTTTTCACCAAATTTCTTGCAAAACTTCACAACAAACATGCCTAGATTCAGTAGTCTCAACCCCTTCAGGAGAAAGGTAAAGATTTCACCCCTAATCTCTTTAAATTCGAATTTTTGTGTTCTTGAGCTAGAAAATTTATATTTTGATTTTGTTAAATTTAGGTGTAATTAGAGCTAAATTGTTGTTATATTATGCATGTATATCCTAGATAGAAGCTATTTAACATGAATTGAAGCTAAAAACTTCAAATTTTTAAGAATCTAGGGTTTGTGTTCTTGAGCAATTTGGGGCTTTTTAATATAAACAGGTTATGGCCGATTTTTGTCATGAATTGTTGCTAAATTAAGTAGTGTAACATGTTTAGGTAGTTAATTGATCCAAACTTTGAGCCTAAACATGTTTTTGAGAATTAAAGTGGACTTTTTAAGTCTAAAAATTCATGAACTTGGATAATTTGATATAAAGGCCATTTGAAACTTGTTTCATTGCTAGTAGTGATTATTTTGGCATGTTATTTGAGATAAATGCTTATGAACTTGATGTACATTTTTCGTATATGCTTATTTGACAAAGTGTAGACTTGACAAAAATATGAAAATGAGCACTAGTTTGATTTGAATGCCATGTAACAAGTGTTTAATTGTTATAATAATTATTGTTGACATGTTTAAGAGTTTAAATGTGATAAAACATTGTACACATTTTCGTATGTAAAAGTATATAATTGTTATTTTTAGGAAAATATGTATAAAATATGTTATGAATTGAACATGTCATCATAATTGTTTCAAGTTATTATTTTGCTAACACTAATGCATATTTGGATGCAAAAATTTTGTGTTTAATGTGTTTTGCAGAGAGCCGATACTGGAGGTTCAGGAGCATCATCGTCCAGGCAACCAGAGCCCGAACCGGAAATGTTTCATGAACAAGAACAACATATGCAACAAGAAGAAGAAGAACAGGAGGAGCAACATATTCCATATCACGATCAAGATCAATTATTCGTGAATCAGTTTCGTCAATTCGCTCCACATCAAAGGATTCTGAGCTTAGACATTAATGAAGATCAGTTACACCCAAATCTAAGATTTGATCGATGTTGGATAGAGTATCCAGATTATCAAAAGAACATGCACATTCTCTACTTTAAGGTTGTTGAAATGCCAAGGGCAATTGACTGGGTACCTTTGGAAACAGTTGACCTCGCCGAACCGATTCGGGAATTATTGGTGCAAAGGTATGGTAATTCTCAGTTTAACGATTGGATGCGCCTATTTTCCATTCGTAGAACCATATATAGGGAATGGTGTATAGAATTACTTAGTACTATTAAGTTAAACAGTGATGTTAGAAGGATAGATGATAGAAGCTTTATTAGATTTCTGTTAGGTGGACGCATGTACAGAATGTCCATGATAGATTTAGCTAGGGCCTTACAGATTTACACCCCTGCTGAACTTTTGAGCCCCGACTGTAATAGCCTGATTGCCCAAGGAGAAAGGGTAGATAGGGAATTTGATATTAACGCCATCTGGAGGCGTATGTCCCATTTTAATGAATTTCACGCCAGTGGAAATCATACATACTTAGATATAGACAGAGCTGAACTCCGGGTGATTCATAGATTCTTAGCAAACACAATCACACAAAGGGGTAGGAATAAGGAGAAATTGACCGTAAACGATTTGTTCTACCTCAAGTGTATTAGAGACCCGAGGAGTTTCATTAACATTCCCTATTGTGTTGGTTATTATCTCGCTAATGTAGTTTCGGGGATGAAATCGGGGAGTATTATAGGTGGTGGTATTTTCATTACTCTCATTGGAGAGTATTTAGGTGTGGATAAGCACCAAGGGGGTCCAATGAACGAAATAGAGGACGGAGGTGAAACTATAAGTTCAAACCTTTATCACGGTGCAAGGGTATTATTGATGAGACGTGGTCGGGTATATCGATACGAGGGACCTCAGCGACAGGTAGAGAGAGGTTCGGATGACGAGATGGAGGAGGCGAACAACATTATAGGAGTTGTTCGGGAGACTGCTCTTGATTTAGGCGTTCGTATGGAGGATGAATACATGACGAACTATGATAGGCATATGCAGTACGAGGCATGGCAACGCCGGAATGACTACGAGCATTCCCGGCAACGAGAGCATGGCCGATGGGATTATCATCAGCGCCAAATTATAAGCCAGTTGCAGCCCGGCGAGATGTATTATCCGACCCGACCCGCATACTATCCCGCACATCAGCCAGAAATGAGACCACCCTATGATTCATATGATTATGACGCAGCATACCAGTTCACCTATAATCAGCCATGGAACCCGGACGCGAACATGAATTGGGATCCATATCCTAATTTTCCTCCTAACCCACCTCCTGATCAGTAGAGATAAGTTGGTAATTTTTATTTTTATTTTAAACACTTAACATTTTATTACGTTTATGTAATGTTTGATATTTCTATTATTATTGTGTACTAATATTTTTCTTATAGTTTGAAAGTGGGATGCCAAAGTTCCATTTCAAATTACATGTATGATTATATTTGTATTGTATGTATTCTATTTTATGCACAAAACAGGGTAAAACAAAGCGTTTTCAAAGACTGGCATTAAGTTCAGCAAAAGCAAGTAATTTTGACGACAATGATGCAAAATATATGTGAAATAACAACAAGACGGAATGAACAAATGACGTGCACCATTTATCATTCAGCAAACAAACGCCAATATATTTGGAAACTTTGGTAAAAATTTAATCATTTTCACACTAATCACCCTCAATAATTTAAATTGTTACTGATTTCTTGCAAATGAGGGCATTGCAAGATCTTAAGTGTGGGAAGGGGTTAAATTCTTTCGAATTTTAAAAATTTTATATTAAACACTTGGTTACCATTAAAAATACTAGTAAAGCAGTAGTTGTATTAGAATCTAGTGCTCTCTGATAAAAAAGAACAGCCCTAGTCTTATATACTGACTACCCAATTCTAGTAAAATTTTTCAAAATTTTCAATTAAATGAACTAAAAATCATGTTTATACATATTTATGAACGATAAAACTAGGTTTTAACACCGAAATTATTGTTACCTCAAAAAGGACATAAATTGAGAAACAAACTAAAATGTCAAAATTCATTTAAAATGGAATAGAGGACGATAAAAAGAAAAAATAAAAAGCCAAAGTGTGGGAAAATTTATCAAGTTATTTTAAACATATGTCACATATATCTGTAACAAATAACTGAAAATACTTTTGCTTTGGACTAAACTAAACTGTTTTACCCGATGAAAGAAAAGATGGATCTACACGATGAATCAATTCCATCATTAAAAGGAAGTAAAGTCTTCCGAAAAAGACACGCGCTTCTTGATTTAGGTCATGAAGTTGTCATCCAGACCAGCTGTAGGTTGACGAAAAATCTAGAAAAGTCATCACTAAAATCAGCAGGAAATCCACGGACCTCAGCATAAAACAGGGTCGCCAAGTGGTCAGATTTATCCTAACCATGAGAAGGATTTATCTCGTACAATGGGGAGGCACCATGCAAATTAGCTGGATAAGACTAATGAATCAGATCCCCAGAAAGGATAATCTCCTTAAAGATTAAAAATCAGCTTTTAAGACTGATATTACTCAATCCTAGAGATTGACCTTAAAGATTGAGAATTACAAACTCATGGAATTCGATGATATCTAAACTCGAGCTTGAACGAGAAAATATTTTGATCAAAAATACAAACCGATTTGTTTTCTGAAAACCCAATTTTCAATGCGTTCATTACCATTGAACGTAAAATCCTAGGAATTCACCTGGAATTCACTAGGTCACCTGAACTAAATCGGGTGTCAACCGTAAGAACGGTGGTTGCATAGCATGGTCAAAGACAGGACCTTGTGCCAGACCGAAAAATTATAAGGGTGAGCTTTACTATTGCTCCTACCAAGGATAGTAATTGCGTCCGACACGTTATAGACCATAATCAAAAGCATGTCACGGGACATTGCCTTAACAGTTGCTTGTTCAACACTTTCCTTTACAACCGGACGGTAGTTTGCCGAAAGGTAATATACGGAACAAGTAAACTGGACGTGTTGCTTTCCAAATACAAGGTTAGCAAGTGGGTGACACAAAACCGCAAGTTTTGAGCTAAAATTTTCAAATCTGAAACCCACCAAACCCACAAAAATATTTTGCAAACTCCGGTAAAGGGTTATTCCGGAAAACTTATCTAGGGTAAAAACTAGATTTCAAAAGATCAAATGTTTTCATAAAGATCCAATTTCCTTAATGGATCTAAATTTTTATAGTCATGTGGGACTGTAAACCATATCGTTACTTCCATTGTTTATACCGCCGTATAGAAATCACTGATGTACAAAGTGTGAAGAATAAAGAAGTGATTCTAGTATTTCAAGACAATATTGCTTGAGGACAAGCAACGCTCAAGTGTGGGAATATTTGATAATGCTAAAAACGAACATATATTTCATAGCATTATTCCTCAAGAAAGACAAGATTTTAGTTGGTATTGTTCGATTTACAAGCGATATTCGTTTAAATTTAAAAAGAGAAGATAAAAAGCAGATTCGACAAATTGAAGACAAAAAGGTCCAAAGAGCTAAAAAGTACAAGATACAATTAAAAAGGTTCAAAATATTGATGAGGAACGTCTCAAAATGACAAGAGTACAAGTTACAAGACGCAAAGTACGCGATTTAAAATAATACGCGAGGACGTCCGAAAATCCGGAACCGGGACCTGAGCCAAGAAGAAACGCCCGACGCAACGGACCAAAAATATCTAGTCTACTATGCACAAGAATATAATATAATATATATATAATTATATATAATTATATATTATATATATTATTATTATTATATTACGTCGGCAAGAAGAAAACAAAGTAGTTGGCTGGATCCAGGGTGGCCATGCGACTCGCATGGCCAGAAGCACAAATCCATGCGAGTCGCATGGTGTGAGATTGCTGGTCAGGTCCTATAAAAAGCCAGTTTTCTGCCGAGTTTTAATCATCTTTTTTCTCTTCCTCTTCATACGTAAATATAATTATATTTATAATTTATATTTTAATTTTAATTATAATTCTAATAATAAGGGTATGTTAGCGAATGTTGTAAGGGTGTAAGTCGAAATTCTGTCCGTGTAACGCTACGCTATTTTTAATCATTGTAAGTTATGTTCAACCTTTTTATATTAATGTCTCGTAGCTAAGTTATTATTATGCTTATTTAAAACGAAGTAATCATGATGTTGGGCTAATTACTAAAATTGGGTAATTGGGCTTTGTACCATAATTGGGATTTGGACAAAAGAACGACACTTGTGGAAACTAGACTATGGGCTATTAATGGGCTTTATATTTGTTTAACTAAATGAAAGTTTGTTAATGTTAATATAAAGATTTACAATTGGGCGTCCCTATAAACTACCATATACACTCGATCGGACACGATGGGCGGGGTATTTATATGTACGAATAATCGTTCATTTAACCGGACACGGGAATGGATTAATAGCCACTAGAATAATTAAAACAGGGGTGAAATTACATTCAAGGGTAATTGGTGTAATTGTTAACAAAGTGGTAAAACCTTGGTTTACACGCAGTCGATAACCTGGTGTATTCATTAAACAAAGTATTAAAACCTTGTTACAATTCGAATCCCCAATTAGTTGGAATATTTATCTTCGGGTATAATAATAATTTGACAAGGACACTTGCAATTTATATTTATGACTGATGGACTGTTATGGACAAAAACCAGACGGACATATTGAATAATCCAGGACAAAGGACAATTAACCCATGGGCATAAAACTAAAATCAACACGTCAAACATCATGATTACGGAAGTTTAAATAAGCATAATTCTTTTATTTCATATTTAATTTCCTTTATTTTATATTTAATTGCACTTCTAATTATCGCACTTTTATTTATTGTTATTGTTATTTAATCGCACTTTTAATTATCGTACTTTTAATTATCGCAATTTAATTTTATCGCATTTTTATTATCGTTATTTACTTTACGCTTTAATTTAAAGTCTTGTATTTATTTTATATTTTACATTAGGTTTTAACTGCGACTAAAATCTTAAAATCGACAAACCAGTCATTAAACGGTAAAAAAAACCCCCTTTATAATAATAATATTACTTATATATATATTTGTATTTTTATAAAAGTAAACTAATATAGCGTTGAGCTTTGTTTAAAGATTTCCCTGTAGAACGAACCGGACTTACTAAAAACTACACTACTGTACGATTAGGTACACTGCCTATAAGTGTTGTAGCAAGGTTTAAGTATATCCATTCTATAAATAAATAAATATCTTGTGTAAAATTGTATCGTATTTAATAGTATTTTCTGCTAAAATTTAATAGTATTTTATACCCCTCTGCTTTGACATCAACTTGATCTTAACTTTTGACTATAAAGAGATAATAGAGCTAAGATGGGTGACTACACACAATTCAACAACTCGAAGCTCAACCGTTTTCTAAAACCATGGCAACTTCCTTTGTTGCTGTTATTATTTTGAATATGTTTTTGTTACCGCTCGATGTAAGCTACAAAGCCACCACCATCACCCACCTCTTTTTTTTCGTTAAAGGTTCGTGAATCCAAGGCCAACCCTGCACTTGTTCAGTGCCGCCGTATGCATATTTTTCTACAAAATATCCTATTGTGAGTTTCATTTGCTCCCTTTTTATATATATTTTTGGGCTTAGAATACATGCGCTGATTTATAAATGTTTTACGAAATAGGCACAAGTACTAAAACTAATTCTATGTGGGTTTAAACCAGAAATATACCCTTAGCTTGGTAACATTAAACTACTTGTCTATGTACGGTAGGCGCGAATCCTAAAGATAGATCTATTGGGCCTGACAAACCCCATCCTGACTATGGGATGCTTTAGTACTTCGAGGTTATTTTAAACACACCTGATCTGGTGTACTTCAGAGGGTAAAACATGAACGTTAAGGCTTGTTACCTGGTGCCTACAACTTATAGAATACTTTTATACACTTGCGAGTGTACATATATTTATCAACGAAAATCTTGTGGTCTATTAATATATTGAAATGATTGTTATGATAAACCTATGAACTCACCAACCTTTTGGTTGACACTTTTAAGCATGTTTATTCTTGATAATACTAAAAACGAATATATATTTCATAGCATTATTCCTCAAGAAAGACAAGCTTTTAGTTGCAATTGTTCTATTTACAAGTGATATTCGTTTAAATAATAAAAGGTGAAGACAAAAGACAGATTCGACGAATTGAAGACGCAAACGATCAAAAAGCTCAGAAGTATAAAATACAATCAAAGAGGTTCCAATTATTGATAAGAAACGTCTCGAAATTACAAGAGTACAAGATTCAAAACGCAAAGTACAAGATATTAAATTGTACGCAAGGACGTTCGAAAATCCGGAACCGGGACCAGAGTCAACTCTCAACGCTCGACGCAACGGACTAAAAATTACAAGTTAACTATGTATATAAATATAATATAATATATAATTAATTATATTAATTATATATATATTATATTTATAAAATAAATCGTCGGCAAACAAAGAGCCAAATGTGGGTGAGCTGTGAAAACGATCTCTGCGACTCGCGGAGTTTGAAGAAGAAAAGGGCCGCGAGTCGCGGAGCCCCAAAAACTGAAACTCCCTATAAAGCCCAACGAATTCTGATCAATTTTTCATCTAAAAATATCAATCTCTCTATCTATATACGTAATATTTATATTTATAATTTATATTTTAATTTTAATCCTAATAATAAGGGTATGTTAGCGAAAGTTGTAAGGGTGTAAGTCGAAATTCTGTCCGTGTAACGCTACGCTATTTTTAATCATTGTAAGTTATGTTCAACCTTTTTAATTTAATGTCTCGTAGCTAAGTTATTATTATGCTTATTTAAATCCGAAGTAATCATGATGTTGGGCTAATTACTAAAATTGGGTAATTAGGCTTTGTACCATAATTGGGGTTTGGATAAAAGAACGACACTTGTGGAAATTAGACTATGGGTTATTAATGGGTTTTATATTAACTAAACAATACCTTGTTAATTTAATATACAAACTTATAATTCGACGTATTTATATATAACCACATACGCTTGACTGGGTACGGTGGGCGGGATATCTATAAATATCAATAATTATTCACTTTACCGGATACGGAACTGGATTAATAGTTAACAGACTTGTTGAAACAGGGGTGAATTACATTCAAGGGTAATTGGTGTAATTGTTAACAAAGTAGTAAAACCTTGGTTTACACGCAGTCGATAACCTGGTGTATTCATTAAACAAAGTATTAAAACCTTGTTACAATTCGAATCCCCAATTAGTTGGAATATTTGACTTCGGGAATAAGAATAATTTGACGAAGGCTTTCGCTCTTTATATTTATGACTGATGGACTATTATGGACAAATCCGTATGGACATATTAAATAATCCAGGACAAAGGACAATTAACCCATGGGCATAAAACTAAAATCAACACGTCAAACATCATGATTACGGAAGTTTAAATAAGCATAATTATTTTATTTCATATTTAATTTCCTTTATTTTATATTTAATTGCACTTCTAATTATCGCATTTTTATTGTTATTGTATTTAATTGCACTTTTAATTATCGTACTTTTTAATTATCGCAAGTTTATTTTATCGCACTTTTATTATTCGCAATTTCATTATCGTTATTTACTTTACGCTTTAAATTAAGTCTTGTATTTATTTATTATTTTACATTTGGTTTTAACTGCGACTAAAGTTTTAAAATCGACAAACCGGTCATTAAACGGTAAAAATCCCCCTTTATAACAATAATATTACTTATATATATATTTGTATTTTTATAAAAGTAAACTAATATAGCGTTAAGCTTTGTTTAAAGATTTTCCCTGTGGAACGAACCGGACTTACTAAAAACTACACTACTGTACGATTAGGTACACTGCCTATAAGTGTTGTAGCAAGGTTTAAGTATATCCATTCTCTAAATAAATAAATATCTTGTGTAAAATTGTATCGTATTTAATAGTATTTCCTGCTAAAAATTAATAGTATTTTATACCCCTTAGCTTTAACTATCAAGTATTTTTGGCGTCGCTGCCGGGAAAAGTCTTAAACGACGAAAGCGCAACGCTAAATATTTAAAAAAAAAAAGATTTTTTTTTAGTTTACTTTTATTAAAATTCACTTTTGTAAAAATACGTTTTTAATTATTCGAAAATATAAAAAGAAAAACAAAAATTTATATATTTTTAAGATTTTATTAAATATTTAAGTTTTATAAAGTTTCTTTATTTTTATTTTATAAAAATATAAGTTTTTTTATTATATAAATATTTTAGATTTTAAAACAGAAAACAGAAAAAAAAATATAAAATAAAAAAAAATTAATATATATATATAAATCTATTTTTAAGATATTTTTAAAATTATAAAGTAGTTCTATTTTTATTTTAGTTTTTAAATATAAGTTTTTATTATATAAATATTTTGATTTAAACAGAAAATATAAAACAGAAAAAAAAACGCGTCAAATTTTAAACTGTACCTGAGTTGAAAATTGGAACCCCGCGACTCGCGGAGTTTGCAGCCTCGAATACCGCGACTCGCGAAGACACTCTGACACACGTGACAGAACCCTAATTTCGCATTAATTACGAATTTTATAATTATTATTATTAATAAACCCTAATTACTTAATTATTAATATAATTAGTTTAAGTTTTTAAATTAAATTGTATTTTAAATTTTAATTAGTTTTATTATATATATATAAATTAATAGTTTTATAAAATAAATAATATAAAAATAATATTTTTATAAAAATTGTACTTTTTACAACTTTTATTTATTTTTATATTTTGTCCCTTTTTAATCGTTTTAGCGTAATATTTGTATTTTTAGCTCATATTTAGTTTTAAACTTAGTTTTTGCCATAGTTATTTTACTTCTAGATTTTTAGGCTTTGCCGTAGAATTCCTTAAGTGCTTTTTCTTTAGACTAAGATTTAGGTACTTTAGAATTTTGCGACGCCTTTTTAAGTTTTAGTTTCTTTTTAAGTTATTTCCATTTGGGATTTAGTTTTTCCTGTAAGCTTTAATATTTTTAGACGACTTTTACCTATGTATCAATTATCATTCCAATTAGTAATTTCAATTTGCGATTATAATTTTAAGTTAGTTGTAGTAATAAGGTTAGGATAGTCAAGTGTTTTTAAGTTTTATAAGTTTCTTTTATTTTTCCGTCACTTTTTATTTTTCAACCATTTTTCTTTTTCGACCTTTTTCCGACGCGCTCTTTTTCTTTCTTATTTCTCGTCATTCTAGTTTTTAGGACTTAGAATTTTTTTTACTTCTTATCTAAATTTCTTAGAAATACGAAAATTTATTTTAAGTGGTTAAATTGATAGACATCAAAATTTTCTGGTTCGTAGTAATAGTTGGATTTGTACGTGGACCGGGTTATTGGAGCCAAACAGTCCTCAATTATATTGAGACCAAACGAATCCTGCCCCTCTGCTGCATCTTTTGGCTATTCGAAACGTGGGCAAAATCAGAAAAGTCTATTGATTGGATAACTTATTATAATTTTTCTTTCCTTTTAAAAACTAATAGGATATTCAGTGAATGCACCGAGCAAGACGTTCACCACCTTTTGTACGTTCACCACCTGTAACTAGATCAAGACATTTAGCAAATATTACTGCCGTTGATTTTTCTTTAGAATCGTCATCCAGTCGACCAAGTACTCCAGTTCAAATTTCCGATAATCCATTTTTTGAACCCGACCTCACAATTGAGAATCCGGAGAATATTCAGGGACGATTCATAGATCCTGAACCACTAAATTTTCCTCCGGAACCACCAATCATTCAAACAGAGATTGTTGAGGAACGAACCATTAAATCAGAATCCTCTAGTGATTCCGATTCAACAAATTCAATTATGGAAGTAACAGAACCATTAAGTATGGAAGACCGAATGAGAGCTAAACGCACTGGCCAAGGTCACGCAATTACTCATCCAGACATTAATGCGCCAGATTATGATATCAAAGGACAAATTCTACACATGGTGACTAATCAATGCCAATTTAGTGGTGCGCCAAAGGAAGATCCAAATGAACATCTTCGTACCTTTAATAGGATCTGCACTCTATTTAAAATAAGAGAAGTTAAGGATGAACAGATATATCTCATGTTATTTCCCTGGACTTTAAAGGGAGAAGCTAAAGATTGGTTGAAATCGTTACCTGAAGGGGCGATTGATACATGGGACGTATTAGTTGAAAATTTTCTTAAACAATTCTTTCCTACATCTAAAGCCGTAAGACTTCAAGGAGAAATTGTTACTTTCACACAGAAGCCGAATGAAACTCTATATGAGGCGTGGACTAGATTTGGAAAGTTGTTAAGAGGATGTCCGCAACATGGTTTAGACACCTGTCAAATAGTACAAATATTCTACCAAGGATGCGACATCACTACAAGGAAAGACATAGATATAGCAGCTGGTGGTTCTATTATGAAGAAAACCGAAACTGATGCTTACAAAATTATTGATAACACTGCTTCCCACTCACATGAGTGGCACCAAGAGAAAGACATCGTTAGATCATCTAAAGCAGCTAGAGCCGATTCTAGCCATGACTTAGATTCCATTTCCGCAAAGATAGATGTTGTCGAGAGATGAATGGAAAAGATGACTAAAGATATTCACTCAATACGAATTAGTTGTGAGCAGTGTGGAGGACCACATTTGACAAAAGATTGTCTCAGTATTGAATTAACAATGGAACAAAGAGAGAATATTTCATACATAAACCAAAGGCCTGGAAATAATTATCAGAATAATTATCAACCGCCAAGACCGATTTACAATCAAAACCAGAATTATAACCGAAATATTCCATACAACAACCAACAAGGTCCAAGCAATCAACAAGTATCCAATAATACTTACAACCAGCAAAGACCTAATTTTCAAAACAAACTACCACAACAAACCGATGATAAAAAGCCGAATTTAGAAGATATGATGACGAAGCTAGTTGAAACTCAAACGCAGTTTTTCACATCTCAGAAACAAACTAATGAACAAAATGCTCAAGCATTTAGAAATCAACAAGCTTCTATTCAAAATCTGGAACAAGAAGTAAGTAACCTAGCAAGGTTAATAGGTGAAAGAAAACCGGGAAGTCTACCTAGTGATACAAATGCTAACCCCCGGAATGAAACAGCTAAAGCCATTACCACAAGAAGTGGTACAACACTTAAACCACCTGAAATACTTGTAACTTCTGATGAAGCTATTCCTACTCTACAAGAACCACAACCTGATCAAGATAAGGAAAAAGAACCGGTAGTTGAAAAGGTTAATGAAGATAACACAGTTAAGGCTAAACCTTATGTTAAACCATACCAACCACCATTTCCTTACCCGAGTAAAATGAAGAAAGAGAAACTTGAAGCCGAGCAATCCAAATTCTTGGATATGTTTAAACAGATAAATGTAAATCTTCCTTTCATTGATGTGATTTCAGGAATGCCTAGATATGCTAAATTCTTGAAAGATCTAATCTCAAATAGAAAGAAAATGGAAGAACTCTCGGCTGTTACCATGAATGCTAATTGTTCAGCAGTGCTGTTGAATAAGATACCAGAAAAATTATCTGATCCAGGAAGTTTCACAATTCCATGTTTTCTGGGTAGTCTTAGTTCAATAGAAGCATTGGCAGACTTAGGTGCTAGTATAAATCTAATGCCGTATTCACTATACGCTAAACTAGACCTTGGAGAATTGAAACCAACCGGAATAAGCATATAACTAGCCGATAGATCAATAAAATATCCTAGAGGGATAATGGAGAACATGCTAGTTAAAGTTGGTACTTTAGTATTTCCAGTAGATTTTGTTGTTCTGGACATGGAAGAAGATTCTCAAGTTCCTCTCATATTAGGAAGACCATTCTTAAATACGACTAAAGCAATGATAGACGTGTTCGGTAAGAAATTGACCCTAAGTATAGAGGACGAGAGTGTTACCTTTTCAGATAGAGCAATGCAACAACCACAATCTGCAGATGATACATGTTATTATATTCAAACTATAGATGCACATGCAGAATTATTAGAAGAATTTCCAGAATTACAAGGAACAGGAGAATGTTCTTTAGGAGAAGGTAATGAACCAATTGATGAAGCTGAAATGTTAGCTACACTTATAGCTAATGGATATGAACCAACAACAGAAGAAATTCAAATGCTAAAAGAAGAAGACAGATATCGATACAAATCATTGATAGAAGAACCTCCGAAATTAGAGTTAAAGCCACTTCCAAACCATTTGGAATACGCTTATTTACATGGTGAATCTGAATTACCTGTAATAATATCGTCTTCTCTTACTGAAAATGAGAAATCACAACTCATTTCTGTGTTGAAAGCTCATAAACCAGCCATTGCATGGAAGATTCATGATATTAAAGGAATAAGTCCTTCGTATTGCACACATAAAATCCTTATGGAAGAAGGTCATAAAACGTATGTTCAAAGCCAACGAAGACTAAATCCTAATATGCAAGATGTAGTTAAGAAAGAGATTATTAAACTGCTAGATGCAGGTCTAATTTATCCAATCTCTGATAGTCCATGGGTAAGCCCAGTTCAATGCGTGCCTAAGAAGGGTGGCATGACTGTCATTACAAATGAGAAAAATGAGCTTATTCCTACTAGGACTGTAACAGGATGGCGTGTGTGTATTGATTATAGAAAATTAAATGACGCCACCAGAAAAGATCACTTTCCCTTACCTTTCATAGATCAAATGTTGGAAAGATTAGCCGGAAATAGCTACTATTGTTTTCTAGATGGATTTTCCGGATATTTTCAAATTCCAATAGCACCAGAAGATCAAGAGAAAACCACATTCGTGTGCCCTTATGGTACTTTTGCTTACAAACGCATGCCATTTGGACTTTGTAACGCCCCTGCAACCTTTCAAAGGTGTATGATGGCGATTTTTCACGACATGATAGAAGAATGCATGGAAGTTTTCATGGATGACTTTTCATTCTTCGGTGATACATTTGAATCATGTCTAGTTAATCTGGAATGAATGCTTATTAGATGCGAACAATCAAATCTAGTTCTTAATTGGTAGAAATGCCATTTTATGGTTAAAGAAGGCATCGTTCTTGGTCATAAAATTTCAAAAGAAGGAATTGAAGTGGATAGAGCTAAAGTAGATGTAATTGCTAAACTTCCACATCCCACCAATGTTAGAGGAGTTAGGAGTTTTCTAGGGCATGCCGGTTTTTACCGACGTTTCATAAAAGATTTTTCTAAAATTGCCACTCCTATGAATAAACTCCTAGAAAAGGATGCTCCTTTCATCTTTTCAGATGAGTGTATCAAATCTTTTAATATTCTTAAAGAGAAACTCACTAGTGCGCCGATCATGATAACACCAAATTGGAATCTACCATTTGAACTAATGTGCGATGCAAGTGATTTTGCAATGGGAGCCGTTTTAGGACAAAGGATTGAAAAACGATTTCAACCTATATATTATGCTAGTAAGACGTTACAAGGAGCACAAACGAACTATACCACTACTGAAAAAGAACTCCTTGCTATTGTCTTTGCTTTTGACAAATTTCGTTCATATCTCGTTCTAGCTAAAACGGTGGTCTATACCGACCATTCTGCTCTTAGATACCTATTTTCGAAACAAGATGCTAAACCAAGATTAATCCGTTGGATCTTACACTTACAAGAGTTTGATATTGAAATCCGAGATAAAAGAGGAGCAGAAAATCTCGCTGCTGATCATCTTTCTCGTCTTGAAAATCCCGAATTAGAAGTTCAAAATGAATCGGCCATACAAGATAACTTTCCTGATGAATATCTATTGAAGATAGATTATAATGAAATCCCATGGTTTGCAGACTATGCAAACTATTTAGTATGTGGATTCCTTGAAAAAGGATTATCGTACCAAAAAAGAAAGAAATTCTTCAGTGATATAAAACACTATTTCTGGGAAGATCCACATCTGTTTAAAAGTTGTCCCGATGGAATAATACGCCGATGTGTATTCGGAGATGAAGCCAGTAAAATATTAAACCATTGTCACACAGGACCAACAGGAGGGCATTATGGGCCTCAACTAACAGCAAGAAAAGTTTATGATGCTGGATTCTATTGGCCTACAATTTACAAATACTCACACCTTCTTTGCAAATCCTGTGATGCTTGTCAAAGGGCCGGAAAAATAAGTCAACGTGATGAATTGCCACAAAATGTCATACAAATATGTGAAGTATTTGACATTTTGGGTATTGACTTTATGGGTCCATTTCCAAAATCTCATAATAATCTCTATATTCTCGTAGCCATTGATTATGTATCTAAATGGGCGGAAGCACAAGCTCTCCCAACTAACGATGCACGAGTTGTAGTCAACTTTTTAAAACGTCTTTTTGCAAGGTTTGGAACACCGAAAGCTTTAATAAGTGATCGGGGTACTCATTTCTGTAATAATCAACTTGAGAAAGTTCTTAAAAGATATGGAGTAACTCATAAAATCTCCACCGCATATCATCCACAAACTAGTGGACAAGTTGAAAATACAAACCGAGCTTTAAAACGTATTCTAGAGAAAACCGTAGGATCAAATCCGAAGGAATGGTCCATTAAATTGGAGGATGCACTCTGGGCTTTTAGAACAGCCTACAAAACTCCAATTGGAACCACACCTTTTAGACTTGTTTATGGAAAAGCATGTCATCTTCCAGTAGAAATTGGACACAAAGCATTTTGGGCTTTGAAGACATGTAATCTTGATTTACATGAAGCCGGACGTCTACGATTAAGTCAACTAAACGAATTAGAAGAATTAAGACATGAAGCATACGAAAATTCGTTAATCTATAAAGAAAGAACGAAGAAATGGTATGATAAAAGAATCAGAAGTTCAAAAGAATTTAAAGAAGGAGACAGAGTTCTTCTTTTCAATTCACGATTCAAGCTATTTCCTGGAAAATTGAAATCAAGATGGTCTGGACCATTCATAGTCAAAAGAGTTTTCCCATACGGAACGATAGAATTAATAAATTCAAATGGGATTCAATTTAAAGTTAATGGTCACAGAGTTAAACATTACATACATGGTCCGATGGAAGTTGACAATGAAGTTAATCATAATTTCACCACCCAAGAAAACCTTCAAAATGAAAACATAAATATGTTATCAACAACATATGAAAAATCAAAATTGGAATATAGGAAGGATTCAAATTTGAGTGATGAAGAAGAATTCCTATACAAACCTCCCATTCCAAGAAACGAAGAAAAATGTGAACAAGAAATTCAAATAGAAATGAAAGAACCAAGGAAAGAACACCCGAAAAAGGTTTACAAACCAACTCGACTTACTAAAGCAGGAGACCCGGGTGAATTTATCATTTCTTGCTTACTTAATGATGGTGCTGTATATAATGGACTCGCAGATTTTGGAGCAAGTGCAAATATTATGCCTCTTTCCTTATACAAAAGATTAGGCATGGGTAAATTAAAACCAACCAAAATAGGTGTTAAATCATTTGACCAAACCATTAAACACCCGGTTGGAATAGCAAATAATTTACTTGTTAACGTGGAAAGTTTGACCTTTGTTGCAAACTTCATAGTGACTAATATAAAGGAAAACCTTGATATTCCTCTAATTCTAGGTCGCCCATTTTTAGCAACCACCGAGGCATTCATTGATGTAAGAGAAGGTAGAATGACACTTAGGGATGGTGATACATCGATCACCTTTGTGAACTGAAAGTTTAGATCTCCACAAACCAAAACTGTTAGACCAATAAAAACGCATAAGTGTGGGGAAGATGAAGAAACACTTAATGATGATCTAATCACAAAGAATGCCGTTGATGATACGAAATTAGATGAACCCATTTTTAACACTTCAACGAAGAAACTTTATAAACGGATTCACGATGCTAAGATTAAAGGAAACTTTAAGTTATATAACCGATTAATATCCAATTTATCGTCAAAAAAAAAGGTAATGTTAGTTGAATTTGTGAAAGTTACGGAGGAAATCAACAAATGGATTGAAGTAAAAGTCAAAGATATACAAGTTGTTGAAGATTCAATTGAAAATAATGTTAATCACAATTTCAACTAAGTATAGGGGGTTTATGTATTTCTGTTAGAGTTAGATTGTCTGTTTTCGTGTAGTTCTCGAAAATGGAACCCGAACGGTCTTTCCCTAGCAGACCCTAAAGAACTAGTCTTCTCCCCCCATTCTGAATTTTTATTTTTTTAGGAAATGAAGACTGCCTGTGAACTAAACCATGGTCTAATGCTACACGCTTTGATCACTAAACGTAATAATGACACACTTCCAAGTGAAATAGTATCAGTAATCAGAGAAAGATTGGACGGAGTTAGAAAAGAATCCAGATGCGAAGATAATAAGTTACAATTTGGTAAAGGAAAATCAAAATCCGCATCGAAAAGAAGAGCACGACACCTAGAAAGATGTCACAAATGCGGAAAATGGTCACATGGAGGTAAATGTTCAAATAATCAAACCAATTCAAACACCGAATTTGTTACTTTATGCAGAGACGGACCGTTCATATGTTTAGAAGAAAAAACACTGAACGAGGTTACGCCTATGTAGCCATGGAAAACCAATTAAACCGACTATCTTATGAATGGGATAGATCATATAACTAAGAAATCTATTTCACAGGTATGTTTGTACAGTTTTTATTTTTTTTATTTTTTTTTAACCTTTTGATAATAAACGCTAATTTGTTCGCTATAAAGTATTAAATTGGTATTGAATAAAATTAGGTTTGGCGACCGAAATTATTGATATCATACAAAAATTTATTACATCACTGCAAAATTTAACGTTTATTCTTAAGGTATAAATATCTTTAATCAATCAACCCAAAATATTTCAAAAATTCGTCATGAGTTAAATTAGGTCTTGGAACCGAAATTACTTTACCGAAAAGAGGGGCGCATATTTTTGATAATATTTGATTGATTAAAGTGGGTTAAAAAGCCAAAAAGATTTTTAATTTTATTTTTACCATGTTTTTAAAATTAATATATAAATCTTAAATTAATATTGTAAACTTTGTAAAAACAATATATTTAAAATTGTAAATATTTGAAAAATTAATATAAGTTTGGTGTGAATTTATAATATGAATTTTTAAATTAAGTTTGGTGTGAATTTTTAATTTTTAAAATATGAATTTTATTTTTATGCATTTTAAATTGTAAGTTTGGTGTGAATTTTTAATATTAATTTTGAATTTTATATTTAAATTGTGTGAATTTAAAAACAAAAATTTACTTTATCTCATTAAGTTAAAAATATGATTTTTAAAATTCGTCGTAAGTTGAAGACTAGGTCTTTGAACTGAAATTGCTTTACCCAAGGGAGGGACGAGAACTTTTATTATCATTATTTTTAATCTTATTGAATTAAAGTATGCCAAAAACATTAAAAAAACCCCAAAAATCTTAGCTTTTAAAACAATCGCTTGAAAAAGAAAAATTTTAAAATTTTGTCGAGGAACGGACTAGGACATCGATCCGAAACGACCTCGTCCTAAATAACAAGGGAAACAAAATTTTAATTACTTAATTGTTTTAATTAGTATAAGATGTTAAAAAAAAAAAAAAAAAAAAAAAAAAAAAAAACTCCGCGACTCGCGGAGTTTGAAGGTTCAAACACCGCGACTCACGGAGGGACCAAAATACAGAAAAAAAAATAAAACGCAAAAAAACTGATCAGTTGAACACCACAACACACAAAACACTGCGATAAAACCCGCAAAAACCCGAAAAAACACTCCCAAATTCACAATTTTTGACCGTTAATCATCAAATCTTTTACTAAAATCATGTTGAGAAGGATACTATCAAGGAATTACTCAAGAAAAAGGTAAATTTCTACACCTAAACACCATTTAATCCGAAAATTAGTGTTCTTGAGCAATTTTATACCCAATTTGATTTTGATGCTTTTTAGTGTAATTATGCTTAAATTGTTTATGTATTATGCTTGTATAACCTAGATTGATGCTATTTAACATGATTAGAAGCCTTAAAATTCAAATTTTGAGTGATCTAGGGTTTGTATTTTTGAGCAAATTTGGGGCTTTTTGATATAAACAGGTTATGGCCGATTTTTGTCATGAATTGTTGCTAAATTAAGTAGTGTAACATGTTTAGGTAGTTAAATGATCCAAACTTTGAGCCTAAACATGATTTTGAGAATTAAAGTGGACTTTTTCAAGTCTAAAATTCATGAACTTGATTTTTGAGAGATAATGCCATTTGAAACTTGTTTAATTGCTAGTAATGATTATTTTGACATGTTATTTGAGTTGAATACTTATGAACTTGGTGAACATTTTCGTATATGCTTATTTGAAAAAGTGTAGATTTGATGAAAATATGAAAATGAGCTTAAGTTTGATATAAATTGATCATGTCATTGTAATTATTTTGATTGATGATTTTGCTGACACTAATGCATATTTGGATGCACAAAAATTGTGTTTGATGTGTTTTGCAGACTGAAAGGGGTGAATCTTCATCCCAAGCTCGCAATGCTCCTGCTGAGAATGCGGAACAACAGGAGGTGGATAACTACTACAAACAAGATATACCTCATCCAGTCATGACATTTTCTGATATGCACTTCGAAGATTTGCACCCGAACCTGAGATTTGACAGACTTTGGATAGATTATTCAAAATACCAAAGGGGTTTGCATACTCTTCATTCTAAAGTTGTTGAGGTACCTAGGGTCATAGAATGGGGACCATTAGAAGCTGTAGAATTGGCCGGGGCAATTAGGGAATTACTTGCACAGAGGTATGGTAATTCTACTTTTAACGACTGGGTACGTTTATTCACCATGCGTAGACCTGTATATAAAGTATGGTGTGAAGAATTGTTGTGTAGTATAGAATTAAATGATCGGGTAGCTAGTTTAACCGATCGATCTTTTATTAGATTTTTGTTAGGAGGTTCAATGCGCCACATGTCTTTACTAGACATGGCTCAGGCTTTACGTATATATACACCTGAGGAGTTAGCATCTGTGTAGAGGGTTGATATTGAACGGTAGGAAGATAGACGAAAATTTTGATACGCATGGTGTATGGAGTCAAATGACTAGCCATCACCGATTCAAAGGAGGAAATTACTCTTATTTGGATATAGATAGAGCTGAATTAAGAGTAATTCATAGGTTTTTAGCTAATTCGATTACACAAAGAGGTAAGAATAAGGAAAAGGTAAATGAACAGGATTTGTTTTACCACATGTGTATTCGAGACCCACAAAGCGCTGTAAGTATACCTTATTGTGTGGGTTATTATTTATCAGCTATAGTTAGGGGGATGAGACCGCATAGCATAATAGGAGGTGGTATATTTATTACTTTGATTGCTGAATATCTCGGTGTGGATATAAGTCGGGGGGGATTATTAGTTGAAGAACCAGAACCCCGCGATACAATAGGTTTAAATGTATACCATGGTGCGAAAGTTTTGAAGAGGCGAAATAACGCCGCAGTACAATACCATGGTAGACATCCACAGGTTGAGAGAAACCAACAGCAAGGTAATGTAGGAGGGGGAAATGAAATGCAAGAAATGCAAAGGTTTATAGCTTCACAGGAGTACGAAAATGCTAGACATAGAGCATTTGAAGATTGGCAAGTTCATCAAAATCAAATCATAGCTTATTGCCAACATATAGGTAGAAACTATATTCCTACTCCAAAGCCCATATTCCCTCCCTGGTCTATAGAGATTCAACCACCGTATCCTACGTATAACCCAGCCGAAGCATTTTATAGCACCTATGGTTATGCATGGAACCCCTACTGGTATCAGTATCATCCCTAGTCTACTTAGTTTTTTTTTTTATTTTATTATTTGTAATGTTGATACGTTTAATACTTATTTAATATTGTAATAGTTTTTATAATTTTCTAACTTTTATTCTTAGATTTTAATAATTTTTGAATGTGGGGTAATATACCAAACTTCAAAAATATGTATATATGTATGCAGTTTATCTTATGTACACAACAGGGTAAAACAACGCATTTTCAAAGACTGGCATTAAGTTCAGCAAAAGCAACTAATTTTGACGACAAGATGCAAAATATATGTGAAATAACAACAAGACGGAATGAACAAATGATGTGCACCATTTATCATTCAGCAAACAAACACAAATATGTTTGGAAACTTTGGTAAAATTTAATCATTTTCACACAAATCACCCTCAATAATTTAAATTGTTACTGATTTCTTGCAAATGAGGGCATTGCAAGATCTTAAGTGTGGGAAGGGGTTAAATTCTTTCGGATTTTAAAAATTTTTGATTTATACACTTGGTTACCATTAGAAATACTAGTAAAGAAGTAGTTGTATTAGAATCTAGTGCTCTCTGATAACAAAGAACAGCCCTAGTCTTATATACTGACTACCCAATTCTAGTAAAATTTTTCAAAATTTTCAATTAAATGAACTCAAAATCATGTTTATACATATTTATGAACGATAAAACTAGGTTTTAACACCGAAATTATTGTTACCTCGGAAAGGACATAAATTGATAAACAAACTAAAATGTTAAAATTCATTTAAAATGGAATAGAGGACAATAAAAAGGAAAATAAAAGCCAAGTGTGGGAAAATTCTCTAAGTTATTCAAAACATATGTCACATATTTTTGTACAAATAACTGAAAATACTTTTGCTTTGGACTAAACTAAACTGTTTTACCCGATCAAAGAAAAGAAGAGATGGATCTACACGATGAATCAATTCCATCATTAAAAGGAAGTAAAGTCTTCCGAAAAAGAAACGCGCTTCTTGATTTAGGTCAGGAAGTTGTCGTCCAGACCAACTGTAGGTTGACGAAAAACCTAGAAAAGTCATCACTAAAATCAGCAGGAAATCCACGGACCTCAGCATTAAATAGGGTCGCCAAGTGGTCAGATTTATCCTAACCATGAGAAGGATTTATCTCGTACAATGAGGGGGCACCATGCAAATTAGCTGGATAAGATTAGTGAATCAGATCCCCAGAAAGGATAATCTCCTTAAAAGATCAAAAATCAGCTTTTAAGCCTGATATTACTCAATCCTTGAGATTGACCTTAAAGATTGAGAATTACAAACTCATGGAATTCAATGATATCTAAACTCGAGCCTGAACGAGAAAATATTTTGATCAAAATTACAAACCGATTTGTTTTCTAAAAACCCATTTTCAATGCATTCATTACCATTGAACGTAAAATCCTAGGAATTCACCTGGAATTCATTAGGTCACCTGAACCAAATTGGGTGTCAACCGTAAGAACGGTGGTTGCATAGTGGTCAAAGACAGGACCTTGTGCCAAACCTATAAATTATAAGGGTGAGCTTTACTATTGCTCCTACCAAGGATAGTAATTGCGTCTAACACGTTATAGACCATAATTAAAAGCATGTCAGGGGACATTGCCTTAACAGTTGCTTGTTCAACGCTTTCCTTTACAACCGGACGGTAGTTTACTGAAAGATAATATACGGGACAAGTAAACTGGACGTGTTGCTTTCCAAATACAAGGTTAGCAAGTGGGTGACACAAAACCATAAGTTTTGAGCTAAAATTTTCAAATCTGAAACCCACCAAACCCACAAAAATATTTTGCAAACACCGGTGAAGGGTTATTCTGGAAAACTTATCTAGGGTAAAAACTAGATTTAATTTTTAAAAGATCAAATGTTTTCATAAAGATCCAATTTTCTTAATGGATCTAAATTTTTATAGTCAGGTGGGACTGTAAACCATATCGTTACTACCATTGTTTATACCGCCGTATAGAAATCACTGATGTACAAAGTGTGAAGAATAAAGAAGTGATTCTAGTATTTCAAGACGATATTGCTTGAGGACAAGCAACGCTCAAGTGTGGGAATATTTGATAATGCTAAAAATGAACATATATTTCATAGCATTATTCCTCAAGAAAGACAAGCTTTTAGTTGCAATTGTTCTATTTACAAGTGATATTCGTTTAAATAATAAAAGGTGAAGATAAAAGACAGATTCGACGAATTGAAGACGCAAACGACCAAAAAGCTCAAAAGTACAAAATACAATCAAAGAGGTTCCAATTATTGATAAGAAACGTCTCGAAATTACAAGAGTACAAGATTCAAAACGCAAAGTACAAGATATTAAATTGTACGCAAGGACGTTCGAAAATCCGGAACCGGGACCAGAGTCAACTCTCAACGCTCGACGCAACGGACTAAAAATTACAAGTTAACTATGTATATAAATATAATATAATATATAATTAATTATATTAATTATATATATATTATATTTATAAAATAAATTGTCGGAAAACAAAGAGCCAAATGTGGGTGAACTGTGAAAACGATCTCCGCGACTCGCGGAGTTTGAAGAAGAAAAGGGCCGCGAGTCGCGGAGCCCCAAAAACTGAAACTCCCTATAAAGCCCAACGAATTCTGATCAATTTTTCATCTAAAAATATCAATCTCTCTATCTATATACGTAATATTTATATTTATAATTTATATTTTAATTTTAATTTTAATTTTAATCCTAATAATAAGGGTATGTTAGCGAAAGTTGTAAGGGTGTAAGTCGAAATTCTGTCCGTGTAACGCTACGCTATTTTTAATCATTGTAAGTTATGTTCAACCTTTTTAATTTAATGTCTCGTAGCTAAGTTATTATTATGCTTATTTAAATCCAAAGTAATCATGATGTTGGGCTAATTACTAAAATTGGGTAATTAGGCTTTGTACCATAATTGGGATTTGGATAAAAGAACGACACTTGTGGAAATTAGACTATGGGTTATTAATGGGTTTTATATTAACTAAACAATACCTTGTTAATTTAATATACAAACTTATAATTCGACGTATTTATATATAACCACATACGCTTGACTGGGTACGGTGGGCGGGATATCTATAAATATCAATAATTATTCACTCTACCGGATACGGAACTGGATTAATAGTTAATAGACTTGTTGAAACAGGGGTGAATTACATTCAAGGGTAATTGGTGTAATTATTAACAAAGTAGTAAAACCTTGGTTTACACGCAGTCGATAACCTGGTGTATTCATTAAACAAAGTATTAAAACCTTGTTACAATTCGAATCCCCAATTAGTTGGAATATTTGACTTCGGGAATAAGAATAATTTGACGAAGGCTTTCGCTCTTTATATTTATGACTGATGGACTATTATGGACAAATCCGTATGGACATATTAAATAATCTAGGAGAAAGGACAATTAACCCATGGGCATAAAACTAAAATCAACACGTCAAACATCATGATTACGGAAGTTTAAATAAGCATAATTATTTTATTTCATATTTAATTTCCTTTATTTTATATTTAATTGCACTTCTAATTATCGCATTTTTATTGTTATTGTCTTTAATTGCACTTTTAATTATCGTACTTTTTAATTATCGCAAGTTTATTTTATCGCACTTTTATTATTCGCAATTTCATTATCGTTATTTATTTTACGCTTTAAATTAAGTCTTGTATTTATTTATTATTTTACATTTGGTTTTAACTGCGACTAAAGTTTTAAAATCGACAAACCGGTCATTAAACGGTAAAAACCCCCCTTTATAACAATAATATTACTTATATATATATTTGTATTTTTATAAAAGTAAACTAATATAGCGTTAAGCTTTGTTTAAAGATTTTCCCTGTGGAACGAACCGGACTTACTAAAAACTACACTATTGTACGATTAGGTACACTGCCTATAAGTGTTGTAGCAAGGTTTAAGTATATCCATTCTCTAAATAAATAAATATCTTGTGTAAAATTGTATCGTATTTAATAGTATTTCTTGCTAAAAATTAATAGTATTTTATACCCCTTAGCTTTAACTATCAATTCTCAGGTATGAAAGAAATCTTCCGCTGTGCATTTGCTCATATTAAAGATATTACTTGGAGTCATTAATGGCATATTTAGGTCAGTACCTCGCAATGGGACCAGATGTTGATGACTTCGTCCAGGTGGATTAGGACGGGTCACTACATATTTGCCCATCATAAAAGTGAATGAAGACTTACTGTGATTGATTGATTATGTATTGGGATATTATTGTGATTGATAATTGATTATGCGTTCCTTTTTCATGTCACTTTCAAATTATGAAAATACATATAACTATACTCTTACATGATTAAACTAACACACACCACATTCAGCAAATCCATGTTCAAACATTATACTACCTTTCTATATTGTCCCACTTGATGTACCTTTCTATTTCTCCCCACTCAATATGATCGATAGTTACTGAATAATATTAAAGATATTACTATTTCCTTTCCATCTATCCACTCTATTATATATACATGTTGCAGAAGATATCATAATATACACAAACAAATGTCACTTTCACTTTTGACTTTAGTCTATGGTACTACTTGAAAATGCCGAAAACATACTTGCTCTCTTTTTCCTGATATCGAACCATAACAAATTCATCACCTACGCGTTTCTGTGATGCAACACCACCATACCATCATTGTTGGAATATGTTCACTCAAATAATGATAGAGCATATAGAAACAAAAGAATACATAAAGAAATACATTTTAATACTCTTGCTATCTCATTCATTCACGTTATACAAGCTATATATAATTAAACTTTATAAAATTGAACTCACCTAAACAATTACCTTGTGAGCTACTGAGCTATCAACAACCACCCAAAACCAGGAAGTTGAAACACCATTAGTGTTTGTTTTCCTGGCCATAAGCCGTCACCATTTATGACCCAGATGCTACCACCATCACATGCTCCTATTATCATTCTTCCATCACCATAATCAAAAACCATGAAACCTATAAACAATATAGAGCTAATATTAATGTCAGGCCTATTGTTTCCTTGTTGCTGCACTTCGAAGAGCAGCTACTATGTCTTTGTGTTGGTTCGCAATCAACATCACAACTCAATTATTAATCATCCTTGCCACTTTGCAACTACTTGTGTTGTAACCCAAACCAAACACCCTTGGTGTCGTGAGCTACCTTCTGGCCAAACATTACCACTTGAGCATATTATTATGCTGCAAATCTACTGCTATCTGCAACCTTGTTACTCCTTATTCGAACACCATCAATCTTAAATAGATCATCATCTATATATCAACAACTGTTCTGTTCAATACCGTAACCCCATCAATGTACTACTATACTTCTTGCTCAAATAATACCAAAACCAAACCCAACCCATATGACCAGTGCACTGCTGCTATTACCAATTTATTTCTGTTTCTCTTCAACCCATAACCACTACCACCACCGTACATCACTGCCACGCTGCTATGCTTTTGATTTTCTTGATTCAAACCAAAACCCCACATGCTGTCTCCAACACCCTCACCATGTCAATCACCACCCCTGCAACCACCGGAACTCATTTAACTACTAACACCATATTTACTTTCTGTTTTTCTATTCAATCGAGCCAAACCAAGAAACTATTATCAACCCATCATCATATATGCTCGAACCATATTTACTATCTCTATTAATGCTCGACAATACCCCAACTATACGTCATCATTCAGTTTGCTACTACTCTGCTTCTGTTTTTACTCACCATCAAACAACCATCATCTATTACTACCACTACCATTATCCTGCTGTATCGTGTTCATATATATATATATATATATATATATATATATATATATATATATATATATATATATATATATATATATATATATAAATAGATAAACATTCGATAAGATGGAAATACTTACATCCTGTGTATCTGGTACACTTTGAATTTCAATTTCTGACTTTCGGTTTCATCATCACCATAGCCTTTGTTATTAACAAAATCGGAGTTGTTGTTGTTCTTAGTCTAAAATTCCTTCACAGAACTTCTTAAATAGAGGGTATTGGAAACGAATTCAATTGATCTTGTGACTTAATTATTAAAGTGGATCTTGGAAAGTTGGGAGCTCGTTTGAATTGGGGAAAAACGAAACTGAGCTGTGGAAATAAAATATATATATATATATATATATACATATATATATATATATATATATATATATATATATATATATATATATATATATATATAAATGATAAGGGACCGTATGAGTTAAGGCAGGCCATCGAATTTTTTGGGCTTAAGCTTTATTTATATTATTGAGGCCCAACAAATCACTTTTATAGAGTGGGCTTCTTTTAATTAGTTAGTGGATTAGACAATTGGACTGAGATATTGGGCCACAGGCCCCTAATCGATTATTTGGGTGTGTTTCGGATTAGCGAGAGGTCATGGGTTCGAGTCCGGGCAAGAGCACTTATTTTCTTTTGGAACTTATTCTTTGAGGTAGTTTTCTTTTATTATTATTATTATTAATATTATTATTATTATTATTATTATTATTATTATTATTATTATTATTATTATTATTAATAATAATAATAATAATAATAATATTATTATTATTATTATTATTATTATTATTATTATTATTATTATTAACTATTGTTGTTATTATTATGATTAATTGTTATTATCCCTAATATTAATAACATGATATTAATTATCATTAATATTAGGATTACTATCACTTTTATAAATATTATTATCATTATTATTATTATGATTAACATGAGTATTATTATCAATAATACCATTACTATTATTAATATGATTATCATTAATAAGTATTGTTATTATTAAGGATTATTATCATTATTATCACTTTTACAAAAATTAATATTTTTATTATTATTATTAGAATTATTATTATTATTATCGTTTCTATTAAAAGTATCATTATAACTACAATTATCAAAGTTATCATTTTATTATAACTATATTTTTTTTAAAAACTTAACATTTTTTTTTTGTAAAGTTATTATCTTTATTAGAATTATTTTTTAAAAAATTAACATTTACATTATTATTATTATTACTACTATTATTACTATCATTATTAAAAATTTTATATATTTTATTATTAATACTATTTTTATCAATAATAACATTATTATTAGTATTATCATTATTATTATTATTATTATTATAAGTATCGTTATTATTAATATTATTCCTATTATTAATATTATAACAAATAAATATTAATTATATCAAAATAGATTTAATATATATAACATAACTATATTAGTATTTTCATAATATATATTAATTATCTATCTAAAGTAAATAAAGTAAATATAACTAACCAAATTATTAAGGAAACCTATAAATTATTAGATATAATAATTACATCACTAAGAATAATACATAAATTTGTTCGATTTCGATTATGTGTGTTAATTTATATATAACTGATATTGGTTCGTGAATCAGAGTCCATTCCTGCATTGTTCAGTATCGTCATATGTACTTTTACTACAAAATACAGTACCGTGAGTTTCATTACTCCATTTTTAAATGCTTTTGTAATATATATTTTTGGGACTGAGAATACATGCGCTTTTATAAATGTTTTACGAAATAGACACAAGTAATCGAAACTACATTATATGGTTGAATGATCGAAGCCGAATATGCTCTTTTTTGCTTGGTAGCCTAAGAATTAGGGAACATCACTAATTTTGAGAATTAATGCACCCCTAATTGACCCGAATCCTAAAGATAGATCTATTGGGCCTAACGAACCCCATCCAAAGTACCGGATGCTTTAGTACTTCGAATTCATTTTTATCATGTCCGAAGGATTTCCCGGAATGATAGGGGATATTCTTATATGCATCTTGTTAATGTCGGTTACCAGGTGTTCAATCCATATGAATGATTTTTGTCTCTATGCATGGGACGTATATTTATGAGAAATGGAAATGAAAATCTTGTGGTCTATTAAAATGATGAAAATGATCGATTATGATAAACTAATGAACTCACCAACCTTTTGGTTGACATTTTAAAGCATGTTTATTGTCAGGTATGAAAGAAATCTTCCGCTGTGCATTTGCTCATTTTAGAGATATTACTTGGAGTCATTCATGACATAATTCAAAAGATGTTGCATTCGAGTCGTTGAGTTCATCAAGATTATTATTAAGTCAATTATAGTTGGATATATTATGAAATGGTATGCATGCTGTCAACTTTCGATGTAATGAAAGTTTGTCTTTTAAAAACGAATACAGTGTTTGTAAAATGTATCATATAGAGGTCAAGTACCTCGCGATGTAATCAACTATTGTGAATCGTTTATAATCGATATGAACGGGTCCTTTCATTTTAATCGTCTAAGAATGTTTCATCGAAGAAGGAAATGATAAGATTAGAGATTTTCTTCGAGATTAATACGAAGATAGTTTTATGAATACCATTATCGTGTCGAGTTCGGTTTCATGATGAATTCGAATCAAGTAACATGATTCATGATGAATACAAGTCAAGTAACGCGGTTCATGAGGATGGTAATGTTGATCAAGTATTACCATCATCACGTTCCATTAGAACTTCCGCATGACTTACTGTAAGATAATAACGTTGATCAAGTGTCATTATATTACATTAACTCGTGCTTTCATTCCAATATACTCTAAAATATTTAAGAATTTAATACTTCAGGGTTTTACTGAATTTTTGAAATCAAAATAATTTTTGATACGATGTACTAAGGATAGAATGACGGCGAAAATAATTACGAATGAAAACGATATAAATATACCTTCGGAAATGTCGAGGTTATTTATGATTAACGAAGATATAACGATATCATAGAAATATTGAAGATATTATGATGAGGAAAGAAGATTTCAATCGTTTTTTGAGCTTTTCCAACGTACAATTCTTTTGTTATCAATCCTTCAGTCATTAAGACCATCTACGGCTTTTGCTGCTTCGTCAGCATTCTCATATCTGATTCATTGATTATCGATCCGAGGTGTTTTCAAGAATTTTGAATGAAGATTGTAATTGTCATGATATATATGATGTTTAAGATAAAATCAAGTGGCAAACTTGAAGAAATGTTTAACTGTAGAAGATATAACTTATTAACGATATTTTAAATTAAAATGTGTTGTAATTAATATTCCCTACTATTTTAATACTTTTTAATTTTCCAAAGTTAGTAGTCCAATAGTCCAAGGTTAGTACAGGTTTAAAGTTTTACGTAGTTAATTAATTGGTTACTAATAAATTTTATTTAGTCTATTATTTTCTTCATTATGCCACTGGTCAAATCTTGACTTGGATTCTGATCGGTCAAAATTAGAATATGAAATGAATTGGAATGAAAATGGTTATTCATGGATGAACGGATAGGTATATCTGTGGTTGTAAGTAGGATAGTAAATGACTGTTGACTTGGATTTGAAGAATGTACAGTGTAACATGTTAATATGAGATTTAAATATTTCTAGGGTATTACCTACCCGTTAAAATATTCTCATCATTAATAGTTTGTACAAGAGAAATTTTAATTACAATCTTTTTGAAAATATAATTACATACATATTTTCTTCAGATGTAATTATGGATTTAATGAGTCAGTAAGATATTAATCTCATCTGATTTAATGTTAGAACGAGAATATATAATCTCTAAAACTTTAGAAATTACATAATTGTTATGTAGAATGAAGATAATCGATGTAGAACGATATGTAGAACGAAGATAAAGTATATAGAATGATACGTAAAACGATGATTATGCTCGAGGTACAGAATGAGGTGTTGAGGCGTGTGATGTTGAAACTTTGGTTGTTGATGGTACTGGTGTTGACGTTGGTGGTACTGGTGCCGGTGATGTTGCTGAAGCTGGTAATTTTTGCACCATAATTTCCAAGCCTCTACTCGAGCGCGAAGCTCGTTGACTTCTTCTATTACTCCGGGATGATTGGCGGTTGGAACGAGTGGATGAATAAGGTTTAGAATAGTAGATATTACGTAATTGTTGTGAGATATCCTGGAAATGAGGGTGAAAATGGTGTTTCGAACAGGTTCGCTGGTAAGTGCTTCAGGTTCTTCGCCAATAGGGCAATATGTTGGGTGGAAAAGATCTCCTTCTTCGCAATTCCATTGATTAAGTCGACTACGAACCCATCCCCAATTCATCCAGAATTGATGATGGCTGATTGGTTGATCCATTTCAGTTACACTGCTTTTGAAGCTCGCGTGGAAATCCATATCGAAATAGCTGTCGTAAGCTGAGGAGCTTGAACTGGTTGCAGAATTCATCTTGCACGGTTGGATAACAAATTTGTTCGATATGAAATGAATTTCAGATATCGGATGATATTCTAATTACATAGAATACCTAATACCTATATATAGTACTGAAGATCCCGTAGATTACGGAGGGAATTAAGGAATCGTGTCAGACAAGGTCTAATGTGATGGGATATGAATTTGTCTGTACACCATCTATGCAATAATTGCAATAAGACGTGTCAAGACTGAAAATGATAGGTAGATATTTTCGGCAAAGAATGATATGCAAACTTTTGACATGCAGACCAGGTTCAAGTCCAGACTTATTAATGTATCCTAAGAACTACTAGGTCGAAGTCCAGACTCACTAATGCAAGACCTGGTTCGCTAAGACCACCGCTCTGATACCGCATGTCATACCCCGTCCAAATCCTTCTGGACGAATACAATAACATCTGGTATCATCGCGATGAACTGACCTCTATATGCCATGAATGACTCCAAGTAGTATCTTTAAATTGAGCAAATGCACAACGAAAGATTTCTTTCATACCTGAGAATAAACATGCTTTAAAATGTCAACCAAAAGGTTGGTGAGTTCATAGGTTTATCATAAACAATAAAATTCATCATTTATATAGACCACAAGATTTAAATACAGTACACCTATCTCGTGTACAAAATCATTTTTCATAATGCTTAGCAGAGTAGGTTCGTATCCTTTTCTCCCCCGTAGGTTGCCTCGCGATTTTTAAATAACCGTATACACATCTCGTGCATAAAAATAATATACATAACCTGTGTATAAAAATCATTCTCTCGATACATAACATTCAATTTGCTTTCATATCTTAGCTTGGTAACCGACCTTAACATATAATGCGCATCATTAATATCCTCAAAACAGAACATCTCGTCTGTATAATATATAAACTTCGAAGTACTAAACACCACGCCCACTAGCTCTTCCGTCTAGTGAACATTCTGGGTGGGGGTGTTAAACCCGGTAGCTACCTTTAGGATTCGCGTGAATTAGGGCCATACCCGTTTCTAATTCTTAGGTTACCAAGCAATAATAATCAGGGGAAAAATATTCACAACAATTAGTGACAATTATCACCTCCAACTAATTCAATAATAATCCACAGAACTTCAGTCTGCATAATAATTCATTCGAGGAATGTTTTACTTGTGTCATATCGCGTCAAACATTTATAAAAGCATCTCATGTATTCACAGTTCAAAAATATATTTCAAAGGCATTTAATAAAGCAGTTGTAAAACAGCGCATGTATTCTCAGTCTCAAAAATGTAAAGAGTAAAAGGGAGCAAATGAACTCACGATACGATATTTTGTAGTAAAAATATGCGTACGATGAAACTGAACAATGCAAGGTTGGCCTCGGATTCACGAACCTATATCAGTTGTATATATATTAACACATATAATGGTAATCGAAAAATTTATATATTATGAGTGATATGATTTATATGCTTTATTGATTCTTTTATTAATATTAATATAATAAATTTAAGGTAGTTTAATAATTTATTTGTAATTATAATATTTATCCTTCATTAATAATAAGCACTTATTTTAAGGTTTATTTGATAAAAATATACATGTATATATATATATATATTAATTAATATAATTTATATATATAGTTTAATTAATATCATTTTAATGATAACATATAGTATCTATACATACTATTAAATTGCTATTTTCATGATGTTATTAATATGGTATTTCTCTTTATAAAAAAATCAAAAGAAAAAAGAAAACAAATAAGTCATGTACATGATGTCATAATTCTAATTTAATTTAGAATTTAATTTAATTAAGACATGTTAAATGTTAATTAATTAAAGCTGGAGAAATCATCCGTTCAAAAAAATTACAGTGCTCTAAAATATTGGGCTATTAAACCTTCCATGATACTAGGCGTATTCAACAAGCCTCACATTGAAACAACAAATATAAACACATGCTTGCACGCCTCATTGTTGGGAAGGTAAATAATGAGGCACACTTCATTTAGATTTTCTTCAAAAGCAAGGTAATATAGATGGTTCCTCTCAAATCAAATCTAAAATCTGCTTATAATAATTGCTATGGTTTCAAATTTATCATCTTCTTCATTCTCATCCATCTTCTTCAAGTAAAAATTAGAGTTTATATCATCTTCTTCAACTCATTTTCTGTATGATTTCACACGCCACGTTATGAGATTGGATTAAAAAGCACGGCAAATTGTCCAGAAAGGTAACATAAAAGTCACTTTTTCTCAATAAAAGATATATGAGTTTTTTCTTTGCTCATAAAAGAGTTTGATTTCAATTTAATGTTTAAAAGGGTATGTGATTTCAAAATGATTGAAATTTAGGTATAATTTGACATCTTGGATTTTTTTTATTTTTTTTATTGGTGAGTTGGATATTCCATGTCAATTGTTGTATTTTTTATATTTCCATGTATTTTTTTTGTATTTTTAATATGTCATTTTTTAGTTAATTTATTATTCGTGTTACCGTATTTGTTTTCATCCATCATCATCATCATCCGTTCAAAAGCACCATCATCAACATCATGGCATCATCATCATCATTATCATCTTCATCATCAAATCAAGAACATTTGTCACCATGGCATAAACTTTAGACTAACTTAGATATAGGCTTGTAAAACCAAACAATTGAAATCGATTTTTCATCCAATAATAACAATTATGAATGAAAGCAACATTATGGAATGAAATCCGATCAAGAACAATAATTCACATCTAAATTTTTACAAAATTACAATAAATAAAAACAGTTAAAACCCAACAAATTACTTAACGATTTTTCATATATAGACTTAAAATTGCAGGTGACCTCAACGAAATTGTAAACACAACGATTCCGACATCGATTTGGTACATAACGATTCCGGTATCGATTTCGTAAGACATTATGATTCTGGCATCCATTTTCTTCATTCTGATTTTGTAGAAACAAAAGTTGCTTGTTTTGTACAATCGATTTCGTACGGCATCATTATCATCTGGCACCCCTTCGTTGCTTTTTGGAATTTGTTCCGGCACCCAACCATATTCCAGATCTGATGTTGTATTGATCTGATGTCAGTAAAGATTTTAATGAGGTTTTTCGAGATTTGGATGTGTGAAGTAAATGGAGTTTAAAGGGATTTGAGATGTTAATTTCTAAAATTATGAAGTGTTATAATAATTTGAGGTAAATCGAGATCTGGATGTAGACATGTAATAAAAATTTATTGTTGAACATGTACTTGATAATATACATATACGATTAAATCTGCATATGCATATGTGTTAGTGATGAAAATATGACATAGAATATACAACTCAACAATAAAAAATACAAAATAATTCAAGGTGTCAATTTTTACCTAACCATTTTGCAATCACGCACATTTTTAAGCATTAAATTGAAATAACACTCCTTTCAAGGCAAAGAAAAATTTGATATACCCTTTATTGAAAAAAAAATGGTTTTTATATTACTTTTTTGGCAATTTGCCCACCAATTCGTTGAATCTCTTAACTATATTTCTTTCTCCTCCAATCTTTTAGTTTGTTGCATTCATTAATTATTTACAATTTACTCACTTAGGGTTTTTGATTTTGTTTTCATGTATCATTTGTTCAATTATCAGAAGGTAGGATCAAATGCGCCTCTTTGCCTCTTCTTATCTATCCATCATCGCCTAACCATCTTCACCAACAGGCGATTTTCTGATGATGAACATCTGTTACTTGATTCTTTCTAGACAATGATTTTGATATGCCGTCTTCCATCATACACCAAAGTCACGATACGAAGGATTTTTGCTCTCTGTACTCATTCCAATTAAGGTATAGAAGCATCACAAGTTCTTTCAGGTAAGTGAATATTTTAAGCTTAGGGTTTTTATTGACATTATTTGATTACTAATTAATCTATGAATAGAAAGAAAATGTTTTGCATTTAGGTCAAAAAACATATACTAAACCTGCAAATCAGGAGAGAACAAAACCTTAGAAATCATGCGCAAGCTCCAACGACTGACTTAATGAAGGTATGTTTGTCACATTGAATCTACTTTAACGATAGCAAGAGCAACATTTGTTTATATTAGTGATTTGGAAATATATGTATGTGGACATTTGATTGATTCTTTACTTGGTTGAACATGGGAAAGAGACAGATACATAGAGGACGATGTCATTGTTTTGTAAGTCAGTTTTGTTAGCTCATGCCTTGTGAGCTGGGTATATATTGATGCTTATTAGAATTGTACTATCTGTTAGATTTGTTTTGTTGTGATATTTTATTAGATTTGTAATACCTGTAGCGAAGGAACATGAATCATTTGTTGAGCTAAAAGATTATAAGAAGTTGGTTTATGGCCACAAGTTACTGAGCTTGAAGACAATCAGTAGTGGGTAACTGCTGAGCTTGAAGACAATCAGAAGTTGGTCAATCGCACAAGTCAGTTGTGTTCATTTCAGAGCGATTTTTTGATTTCCTAACAATTTTCTAGAAATCTATTTATTTTATTAACATGGATAAATAATTAGCACATATTTTGACTATGCAGCGATTGAAGAAGTTGGGTTCTACTTTGATGGTTTGAATTGTTTTTATTTACTTAAGTGGTGCAAAGTTTACCCATTCACCTTTCAGATCTTTTAATTGTAATTTGGTGGTCTTTTATGTGTAGCATGTTCAGCCATTTGCTTTAATATAGAAATTGGTCTTTACTATATCGAAATGGTAACCCGCATATATCATTGTGGATACATATATATTTTTGTATCAATCTTCACCCCTTAAAAGAAATGGTAACGTGCATATATATCATACGGAGTACTAAAATGTTTAATTGATCTTTTTCACTCTTATTTAAGCTTTAAATGTCACCTTTTACATGTTTTTTTTTTTTTTTAACCGAGGAAACTCTCCTATGAACGAGCATATTGGCTCTCCCATAGAAGGTAAAACCTCCGACAATCAAGCCATGTGTGACATTATTGACATTTTTTAGTTATGCATCACATGAAGTTGTTTTTGGCAAGAGCGTTTTATTTTGTCTTATAATTATTACAAAGGCTTTGATAATTTATATTACTTGTTGTAGCAAATTCAGTTTGTTTTATGTTATCATGTTACATATTAATATTAATGATAGTGTATGTTTGTTAACACTTCTTTAAGTAGTTTAATTTTGTTTATGATTTCTTTAACTCACCTGTATTTTCACGGGTCATATAATTTTATAACAATGTAACATTGAACATACCACAAAAAAATATGTTATGATAATTATAACATATTATTCAACAATATTAGTATAGATATACTAAATTCAGCGACAGATAGAAAAAAAAAAAAAAAATTCAGCGACTTCCTGGTTACAATATACCAGCTAATCAATAAGTCCACTCGTTCAAAAAGATTATACCAGCTCATTAGCAATCCTAGTAGGTCAGCCCCATTTATTATGTTGCGTTCATATTGCAATTACAATTCTTTTATATGTTAACTGTGAATATAATAACAGGAGTGGGGATACCATGATAGTGTCGATAGTGCCTTTTTTTGATGAATTTGATAGTGACATCGGATGGATAGATTAGTTAATGTTATTACTAGAAAGGTTGTACAAAGCATGAATGTTGTAGATATCAATCTTGAACAGCGGCTGTAGCAACATGGGTTCGATACTGGTTTATGTGGGGTAATCCTATGCTAGAAAGCTGTCGGCCAACAATTGAAATATATAAAAGCTTTATGTATATGAACCATGGTCAACCTTCTTTAAACCATGGTATAGACTTTTTAAGTTATAATTAGTTAATAATTACACAATAAAGTAATATTATATTGTGAATATAATATTACTTTAATATATTAATTAAAATATATTAATATATTAATTAAAATATTATATATATTAAAGTAATGATTACCTCATAATTACTATGTGAATATAATATAAATATATCAATAAATAAAACTAATATTAAGAATATTAAAAAAGTTAAATACTATTAATACTACTTTATGTTTAAATTTTACCTTTTGCGTTTACGTATTTTACCTTTTGCGTTTATATTTACATTTTAAGTGTACGTTTTATTTAACTTTTAAAATTGTTCATGCATATTTTTTTCAAGGGAAAACCTACACACGAACAGCAATGCGAAAGGGTTTTTTTAGGCGTCAACGTCGTTAATCTCCGGTCCGGTTACCGTGAATAACCCGTACCCGAGATGATGATCTCGGGAGGGTGGCCAACGAATTGCCCGCCAGTCGATAGTCGGACCCTATCGACGGCAAAGGGAGAAAAAACCCTACAAGACCCGTAGGTAAAAACCCTAGTGTTGCGATCGTGAAGACGATCGAGGAGAAGATCCGGCTATGACTGCCGCGTGCTTTCATTGAGAGAGTGAGAGGCGGGATTGAATGACCGCATGAGGGTGTATGCGATTGGGAGCGTGTGAACTTGATGTAGATTTTGCCCCATATTTATAGTTGGGAATTAGGGTTAATTGACTTGAGGCTCAAGTTAATTGCGTAGACCCTAATTGGGCCAAACCCTACGTCATCAAGTCCCCCAAGTTCGGTATGATATTTTTGTCAAGTATCGTATCGAACTTCTCATTATGCTGCGGAAAATAAGTTCACAGGAGCCTGCGCAAACAACTGTGCGTAAACCCGCGAACATATGCGCAAAAAACCGCATGCAGAATGCGTGGGGAAACCGCATGAACTAGCATGCGTAAAACCGCATGAAAATTGCGTCTAAAGTCGCGGACAACTGTGCGCAAAGCGTGCGTAACCTGAACAAAAGCGTGTGGACAGTTGCGCAAGCGCGCGAACATCTGCGCTAAATATTCATGTACTTAAACCGCATATAACGAATTAAAAGCTCAATAAGAAAAGACAAACCTTCTCAAACCGAACGATAGACGGTAGAAACACGAGACATAATGCATCGTGCCCCACGGTGGGCGCCAATTGTTCATGCATATTTTTTCCAAGGGAAAACCTACACACGAACAGCAATGCGAAAGGGTTTTTTTAGGCGTCAACGTCGTTGATCTCCGGTCCGGTTACCGTGAATAACCCGTACCCGAGATGATGATCTCGGAGGGTGGCCAACGAATTGCCAGCCAGTCGATAGTCGGACCCTATCGACGGCAAAGGGAGAAAAAACCCTACAAGACCCGTAGGTAAAAACCCTAGTGTTGCGATCGTGAAGACGATCGAGGAGAAGATCCGGTTATCACTGCCGCGTGCTTTCATTGAGAGAGTGAGAGGCGGGATTGAATGACCGCATGAGGGTGTATGCGATTGGGAGCGTGTGAACTTGATGTAGGTTTTGCCCCATATTTATAGATGAGAATTAGGGTTAATTGACTTGAGGCCCAAGTTAATTGCGTAGACCCTAATTGGGCCAAACCCTACGTCATCAAAATATATTTTTACGATAAAATTTCACCTTTACGTTTACACATACGTTTTAGGTTGCGATTTATACTGTAATTCATAGTGTATATATATAATTTTTAAGCAACCGTTCACATGACAAAAATGTTTGAGGATATTATTTTTATATAACAAACTAAATATACTGTAATTTTTATTCTTTTCATTGTTATTTGAATATAGATTATACACGACATAGGGAATGCTATTATTATTTTCTCCTCCGAAAAAAATAGTGATATTACCTTTTAATGATATTATTATTTGCTTTCAGAAAAGAAGAAAAACGGTAACGTGACAATAACAAGTTTCCTCTATATATGATTGAAGTTTAATACGTAGTAAGATAAGAATATATTTTGTATGTATATAATATGTATACTGTATACATATTTATTATTTATATATTTATATCTATGTAAAAAATGAAAAAGATATTCATATATATTTATAACTAGTCCGGGCCCGGTCCGTGCGATGCGGTGGGGGCTTTCGGCCTGCGTATTCATATTTAAAAAGTGTCCATTTCAAATGTACTTTTTATCGTTGTTTTTAGCGTTTTTTAAAAAGTGTCCATTTCAAATGTATTTTTTATCGTTTTGTTCATAAAATTATTTCGAGTATGACACTCATGTCGAAAAAATTTAACTCGCGGCGAGCGGAAAGATACGGGTTGTCATTGTGTTTAGCGTTTTTTTAGAAGTGTCCGTTTCGCGTATAGTTAGTCCAGTTGGGTTCGTGAGTTTTTTTCGAGTTGAACGATGGTCTCGGAAAAATTTAACTCGCACCGAGCTAGAAGATAGGACCCGTTATAAATTCGGGTGGAGTTAGTTTCTTTTATTTTAATAAAATTATATATTTACATTTTTTACCCCTGAAAAAGTGTAAACTTGAGGGGCCGTTGTGTAAATATAGCCGAAGTTGAAGGACCGATTGTAATGTGAACGCAAACTCAAAAAGACAATTCGGTATAACTGAAACTACGAAACCGACCACCTTTTTTAGTATATAGCTATTAAATTCGGGTGGAGTTAGTTTCTTTTATTTTCATAAAATTATATATTTACAGTTTTTAGCCCTGAAAAAGTGTAAACTTGAGGGGCCGTTGTGTAAATATAGCCGAAGTTGAAGGACCGATTGTAATGTGAACGCAAACTCAAAACGACAATTCGGTATAACTGAAACTATGAAACCGACCACCTCTTTTAGTATATAAACTATTAAACTATTAACTATTAATATTAATATTAAAATTAATTAATATTAATAACTATTAATATTAATATTAATATTAATATTAATATTAATATTAATATTAATATTAATATTAATAAATAAAGATGATGATGATGAGAGAGACTATTAAATTTGCAGCCTTTTTCTTTGGAAGTGTGCATTTATTTTTTTCTAAATACTCCATTACATTTTAGCCTCTCTCTTGTCTTAACACCTATAAATTTTGCACGAATTTTTAGAAAAAAGTTGACTTGTTTAGACCACCTTGGTCCAAAAGACTGAACTCATATATAAAAGTTGTAGTCACCGCATGCAATAATTCATGAAAATTTTGATATTTAAATGTCACCTTGATGATTGTTTTGAACTATCTGCCGACAGTTTTAGTAGGAAGAGTATTTCGTAGTCCGTTGTTAATCAGTGGCGAATAAAAGTACACTAAAAAATACCAAATTTTTAAATTAACTATATTTATTTATTTTGGTCATTAAATGTTTGAAACCTAATCAAAAAGGTGCGTCTAATATTTATTTTTAATTCCAAGTAATTTGTACGAAGTATTAAGACCAAACTCATCAAAGTAAAAATATTTTTAATAATCCTAAATTTTATATAACTTCATTATGGATCAACGTTTATTTTGATCTCATCAGGAATTCGTATTTAGACTTGTTTAATATCAAACATAAAAATTGACATATCATTTGTGAAAGGACCCGTTCATATACATTATAAACGATTCATAATAGTTGATTACATTGCGAGGTATTTGACCTCTATATGATACATTTTACAAACATTGCATTCGTTTTTAAAAGACAATCTTTCTTTACATCGAAAATTGACAGGCATGCATACCATTTCATAATATCCACTATCCAACTATAAATTGATTTAATAATAATCTTTGATGAACTCAATGACTCGAATGCAACGTTCTTCGAAATATGCTATGAAAGACTCCAAGTAATATCTTTAAAATGAGCAAATGCACAGCGGAAGATTTCTTTAACACCTGAGAATAAACATGCTTTAAAGTGTCAACCAAAAGGTTGGTGAGTTCATTAGTTTATCATAATCATTTATTTCCATCATTTTAATAGACCACAAGAATTTCATTTCCAGTTCTCATAAATATACGTCCCATGCATAGAGACAAAAATAATCATTCATATGGTGAACACCTGGTAACCGACATTCACAATATGCATATAAGAATATCCCCATCATTCCGGGATCCTCCTTCAGACATGATATAAATTTCGAAGTACTAAAGCATCCGGTACTTTGGATGGGGCTTGTTGGGCCCGATAGATCTATCTTTAGGATTCGCGTCAATTAGGGTGTCTGTTCCCTAATTCTTAGATTACCAGACTTAATAAAAAGGGGCATATTCGGTTTAATAATCCAGCCATAGAATGTAGTTTTAAGTACTTGTGTCTATTTCGTAAAACAGTTATAAAAGTTGCGCATGTATTCTCAGCCCAAAAATATAAAGGGTAAAAAGGTAAATGAAACTCACGCATATAAATATTGTAAAACAGTTAATAAAGCATTTGTATGTATTCTCAGCCCAAAAATGTAATGAGTAAAAAGGGGTAAATGAAACTCACCATACTGTATTTCGTAGTAAAAATACATATAACGTCATTGAACAAGTGCAAGGTTGGCCTCGGATTCACGAACCTAAATTAATTATATATATTTATGTGTTGGTCAATATTTGTCTAACAAATTAGGTCAAGTCATAGTGTACCACAATCCTAATGCTCGAGACTAATATGCAAAAGTCAACAAAAGTAAATTTGACTCAAAATAATTTCCAAAAATCTATACATGATTAATATATAGTTTAAATATCGTTGTTTTATATTTTTAAATATTTTTAAAAGATTTATTAGAGTAAATAATATAATTTATTTATTAATAAATAAAATTTTATATTAAATTTATATATTAAAATATACTTATATATATATTAAGTAATAAAATTTATAGAGTTCATTTAATATCATAAAGATAATATGATAGGTATTATTAAAGTAAGTTATTACACGTAGTAAAATATGTTTGTATCACATATTTATTTGATAAAATAATATCTATAATGATAGTAAGTAAAAGTTGTATTATTTTGTAATAATAATTATTATTATAAAAATATCAATATTTATAATTACTAAGATGCCATTAGATAAAACGATAATTCTAATTATGATAAATTTAATATTTACGATAATTTTTAATATTATCTTTAAAATAATAATTCTATTTAAAATAATAATAATAATGATATTTTATAGTAACAATGACATTTCTATTAAAATGATAATTTTTGTTAAAATGATAGTTTTAATACTAACGATACTTTTAATAATAATAGTAATGATAAAAATAATAAGAACGATAATTTTATCTAAATCAATATCTTATAACATTTTAATTTCATCATGATACTCTTACCCATTATTTCCTAATCGTTTCATTTAATAGCTTTTAATCATCTTTTATATCGTGTTCATAATAATGATAATAATAGTAATCAAAATAATTAGGTGTTACAAATATTTCTTTTAATTACACTAATATTAATAATGATAGTTACTATATCATTATTAACGATAATACTAATAATTATCTTAATGATAATATAGTAATAATAATAATAACAATAACCATTTTTAAATAATAATATATATATTAATAATGATAATAATAATAATAATAATAATAATAATACCAATAATAATAATAATAATAATAATAATTGGATAATAATAATAATACTAATTATAACTTTAACGATAATAACGATAGTAATAATAAAAAAAATAACAATTTTTAATGATAAATCCCTTTTTTTTGATAAAGATAATAATAATGATAATAATAAGATAAAACTAGAACGACGATAAAAACGACGATAATAATAATCATTTTTAATAAAAATACCGAAAATTCAATTGATTATAACTTCTAATCCGTTCATCGAAACCATTCGATATCTAAAGGAAAAGTTCTTAATTTTTCGCTAGCTTTCCAAGGACATGCATATCTTATACCTTATCTCAACCGCAAGTGTAACTAATTCAACATTCAACCTAACCTGTCTAAGGGCAATATCAAAAGTACAAGCATGCATAATCCTAAATACTCGAGCACTAGTCAGGGATACACTATTAGTATGTAAAAGTTAAATTATGAGTACTCACGTATCAATATTGAGATTCAATATTGCAGGAAAGGTACGTAGACGCAACGGAAATGATAAACACTATATTGACCTCACGAGCATACCCATGAACCATACTCAATCACCTCCATAGCTATAACCCATAATTTCCTTAATCCTATCCCACTCGAAAAACAATGTCGAAATCACTCGGACAGCACTCCGTCGTAATATTTTATGTATACTAATAATATCTTGAAATAATACGGAGTAAATATATATATGTAAATCGATTGAGAGAGTTTAGAGAAAAATATTTTCAAGTTTCTATGAAATAATGAAACCTATTGAATTCTATTTATAATAAATTTTTGAATTATTAAAGTGAATTATTAAAGTATGAATTATTAAAGTAAATTATTAAAGTATGAATTATTAAAGTGAATTATTAAAGTATGAATTATTAAAGTGAATTATTAAAGTATGAATTATTAAAGTGAATTATTAAAGTATGAATTATTAAAGTGAATTATTAAAGTATGAATTATTAAAGTGAATTATTAAAGTTAAAGTAAAGTAAAAATAAAGTAAAGGTAAAGTTTAAGTATAGTAAAAGTATAAAACTATGTACGTATAATACGCGTATAAATATATATAATATTAATTTAAATTGTTATATATATAAAATAAAATATAAATATCGTTATCTTTATCATACTAGTTAAGTAATGAGTTGTCAAAAGTGGTTCTAGATATTTATAAAAGTTATATACGTTTTAATAATAAAGTTCTTTTTAAACTGAAAACGTTTTTGTACGTTTGAAACTAAATAGATCAATCGAGTCTTTATGAGATTCAATCTTCCACTATCCTTTGTCTAGTTCTCAATGATTGACAATTTGTTCTTATTTATAAATCACTTTACTATTTTCCGAATATTGTTAAAATGGAAAGATTTCTCAAATCAACGTGGGCCTTTCAACAGAGACTTGTAATCATAATTCAATATATCTGATAATTCAATCATTTGATCTTATCTTCTAATTCCATTGATAAACATTTTGAAACAGATACAATCATATAAAGTATTTAATCTAATATTTTGTTTACGTTTCAAGTTATAATATATATACACATATACATATATAATCATATTCGTTTAATGGTTCGTGAATCATTGGAACTTGGTCGAGGTTGAATGAATGTATGAACATAGTTTAAAATTCTTGAAATTTAACTTAACAAATATTGCTTATCGTGTCGGAAACATATAAAGATTAAAGTTTAAATTTGGTTGGAAATTTCCGGGTTGTCACAGTACCGACCCGTTAAAGAAATTTCGTCCCGAAATTTGAGTGGAAAGGTCGTGAATGATAATAAGTATGTTTTCATGATGCATACGGGCTAAAAATTAGAGTTTTATCATCAGCGAATAATTTGGATAAACAATCCATTTATATGAAGAGTACGAATGAAGCTAACATAGAAGAGTGAAATGAGTAAGTGTAGATTCATCTTATCATTTGACGTAGATATGATTGATTCCCAGATTTCAAGGGATTTGGAGAAAATCTTCTTAATAAGATTTGACTCTCCGGTAATCAAGGGAATTAGGATCCGCTTTAAATGCGATCGTCCATTTTAATTGTTCTGTCGGAGATTTTCTTATAAATTCACCTCCTTCGTTTCCTTACAACTCACACCTTCTGTTGATGCATTTTATGCAAGTCCCTAGACATCTAACCACGTCCATTGCAGGTACAACAGTTTACAGGCCACCATGATTGCTCGTTATTATCCTATACGTGTTTGTATGTGGTTACAGGAACTGCAGGAACGAGATTTAGATGTTTGACTATGTTAGACTTAGTTAGACGTACGAGTGAAGCCTCACTCCTGACAGGCTCATACGCACGGTTGATGTTGAGCTAAGTCACAATTACAACCTAAATGAGAAGACACGAGTGAGTGATCACCCGTACAGCTGATGAAGCCAACTCGTACGTGTGATGAATGAATCGTATGGGTGAGTCAACATCAGGGGTATATAAAGTCTTATGTTCTTCATTTTAGGTTAAGCCTCTCATTTGTTACACACACTCAGATCTAGTGAGCTCCTCCAATTTTCTCTCAGTCCAAATCACCCAGGTGGTGAATAATAGCTCTAGATGTTGATCTAATCACACTTGATTTAGTTGTGGTTTGACTAAATTAATCAAAAAAAAATTAACCTATTCACTAGAGGGTTTGATTCACTTATTCCGCCATTGTGTGAGTTAAATCTGTTGATTTCTAAGTTCCTAGTCATGTTTCATCACCTTCTATTCTTTCCCCCTCAACTCATATTTTAAAGTATTCATCAATATGCTCCATCCAGTTCTAATTCTCGATATACTTCTAACTTTCATATCGGTCATTCTTCTTTTTCATCTACCGCCGGAAGAATCTATTTACTTCTACTATACTCTTGGGTTTATAGTGTTTCTAGTTCTCCCGTGTGTTTATATTGCTGTATGCATCGATATATATGGTTTATAATTTCTGGTTTATCGTTGGGCTTTATATGTTCCCTTATATTTCAAAGTCTCTGCTTCTGTCTTCTATAATCATTATCATTAACAGTTAATGCTCTCTTTTATTTGCTGTAATTTATACCCCAATTTTTATTTCTGAGTTTTGTCCTTTTGTTTCTTCTTCTTGCGATTAAGCACCGCTTGTAATGGTCCAGAATTCACAGATATGAATTTCAGAATGAACATTGTTAATGTTCTAGGAAGGAAATTGTGATGGCACGATCTTGACTTGTCAAATTACTAGAATACCTTGGAAAAGGCCGACTCATCAAGAAATATTTTCTTGATATTTTAGAGGTTAAATAGAATACAAGAGTCGTATAACATGGCACATGATGATATTATGATCTGTGAATCATCACGTTCCATTTAGAAACTCAGCATGACTTACTGTAATATAATCACGTTGATCAAGTGTCATTATATTATACTAATTCATGCTTCAGTTCCCAACACTACTTCAAAATATTTCTATTTTAAACTTGAATGTTTCAGAATTTAGAAACAAAAATAGTTTCTTTTATGATGTAATACAGATAGTGCGAAGAGGTAAATGATTTCAAATAAGAAAAATTAAGAAAATATCTTCAGAAATATGGAGGATATTTATAATGAAAGATATGATGATATTTTAGAGTTTCTAATATCAAAGGATGATGAAGAATATTGTCCGCAGGGGTTTAGAGTCAGGAGCAAGGTATTCGTTAATGACTTCAGCAGGTACTGAATCATTTGGATCCTTTGAAGTCAGGTTCAGTCTTTGTAATTTGTCCAAAGCCTCCTTCCTACTTTGCTCAATCCGTTTTCCAGTTCCAAAACTTCTCTTTTTCTGCGCTTTGCCAGCACACTTCATCATTATCATTCAGATTTTACCGTTTAAAGTCGTTTTTAATTTTTGCTGCTTCATCAGCATTTTTCCATTTTTGGAGAACCAATTCTTAGTTCGGAGTGTTTTTCAGAAACTTCACATTCAAATTAAGTCCAGAAGATAGACGTTATATATACACATATAACTGTTGGCGTAGACATGCTGCGATATTTCAAAATACTGATTGCTAATTCCCAATGATTCGTATGGCAATTCTCATTACAAGATGCGAATGAGTAAATGATGGGGTTTCAATAAATAATTATAATGACTTTTTGGAGAGGCTAAAGTCAAAGGGTAATGAAGTTGTTGGTACATCTGCTAATAATGTGGTGGAATGTAAAAGGTTCCCTGGTAACGATGGTGTATATCTCAAGGTTATAATAAGGTTAGTCTGACTGAAAAGTCGAAGTTGACTTGCTGGAGCTGTGACAAAACTGGCTACTTTGAATAGGAGTCGCAAAGTTATTTTTGCTAATAAATGCCAAAGAATCTGACGCGGATACGTTGTTTAAACTTTTGCTTTGGTTTCAAGAGTTTTTCGGGTACATAATTGTGGGTAACATGTGGTTAGATCATCATCTCGATTGCTCATCATTCGAAGTGTCTTCAGAAATTTTCGAAGGGTTTGAACACAGATTGTAATCGTTAACATATATTTGATGTTCTAACACAGTTTTGAAGTCAAAATATAGCTTGTGAAAGATGTAAGGATCTAAGAGTGATGATTTTGGTCATATCTCGAGTTGAATTTTGAGATTTCAAAATCAGAATATGTAATTAAATTTTGAATGAGTATGGTTGTTTTGATTTCTATAAAAGAATGTATATTGTTATGAAAGTAGGGAGTATAATGGATAATTTGCTGAATCAGATTCGAAGAATGCAATATATTATTTGTGAATTTATATATCTCTCGGTTATTACCTACCCGTTAAAAAAAATATTTCACAATTAATATTTTGTACAAAAGAATTTTATTACAGTCTTTATGAAAATATATATATGTATATTTTCTTCAGATGTAACATAGATTTAATGTTAAATTAAACTCATTTGATTTATGGTTGAAACTAGAATTTAATAATTCCTAAAGGCTTTAAAAAGTACATAACTTTTACGCAGTATTTCTTTAATGACATTGAAATTATGAATCAATACTTCGTTATTTGTTGATGTATGATGTTCGGTTCGTGGAATTCTTGTGAATTTCGCAAAGTACGAATGATGTTATCTGAAAAGTTTCGGGTACATCGATGATGAAAGTGTAAAATCAAATATATACTTGATTTATTATGAATTGGAATTTGTTGAATTGCGACATAGATTGTAGTTAACGCTGGTTAAGTTGCGGCCGAAGGACGTACATTATTGCATATTTGTAATATGAATTAACAGAGTAGTTAAGATTCACACACAATAGTTTAGCACGGAAAGATTTATTTCAAAATATATATATATATATATATATATATATATATATATATATATATATATATATATATATATATATATATATATATATATATTATACATATAATTTCTTGAGAGGGAATGAGTTAATTCTTCATAACTCGTTGATACAATATACACGTTATTGATTCGTAATGATGTCCACAGTGATTCTTGAACTGACGGAGTTTGTGATGTTATCGGTGTTATTGATTCGGATGTTGACTGTACTGACGATGCTGGTAACTCTGATGGTACTGCTGATGCTGTTGGTAAAGCAAGTTTAGCTTGTTAATCACACACCATTTTTGTCAGAGTTTCTACTCTTCCTTCTATCATTTTTGGTTCGCTTAACTGATTTATGGTTATGGCTAGATTAGATAATCTCTAAGACTTTAGAGATTACATAATCACCGCAGAATGTTTCTTCAATGAAGTTATGAATTAATACTTCGTCAGTTATTGTTGTTGGTACTCCTTGGTATCTATGGTGCGTATGACGTTGATGGTCGTGGGACAGATTGTGAAGTCGAGGTTTACCACGCGGTTGTGGTTGGAGGTGGTAATGGTACTGTTGGCGTTGATGATGGTAGAACTGGTTATGCTGCTGATGCTGCTACTGGTGTTTGTAATCTCTGCACCATATTCTCCAAAGCCACTACCCGAGCGCGAAGCTCGTTGACTTCTTCTATTACACCGGGGTGATTGTCGGTTCGGACGAGCGGATAAATAAAATCTAAAATTTGATGTAATATATAATCGTGACGATATACTCTGGAAATGAGCGAGAACATGGTGTTTCGGACAGGTTCACCGGTAAGTGCTTCAGGTTCTTTGTCAAGAGGGCAATGTGGTGGATGGAAGGGATCACCTTCTTCTTGTCTCCAATGATTGAGGAGGCTACGAACCCATCCCCAATTCATCCAGAATAGGTGATGACTGATTGGTTGATCTATTCCGGTCACACTGCTTTCGGAGCTTGAATGGGATTCCATTTCGGAATCTGAGTGACTTGAACTAATGACGAATTCCATTTTGTACGATTGGATAAAGGATTTTTTTTTTTTGATATGAAATGATTTTGGCTAACGGATGGTATTCTAATTACATAGAATATATATATATATATATATATATATATATATATATATATATATATATATATATATATATATATAGATCAAAAGATTTCATAGATTACGGAGGACTTTGCGGGATATGTCAGGCAAAGTTTAAAGTAACAGATACGATAAGATATGATTTAGCAGATATGCTAAGATATGAATTTTTGTCTATACACTATTCATGCAATCAATGCAGCAAGACGTGTCTTAGACTAAAAATGATAAGCATGTAATTTCCTGAGGATGATAAGTAGTTAATTTTTGACACAAAATGATAAGCAAAACTTTTGACATGCAGACACGGTCGAAGTCCAGACTCACTAATGCATCCAATCGACTTATCAGTTAGACACACTAATGTAGACCTGGTTCGCTAAGACCACCGCTCTGATACCAACTGAAAGGACCCGTTCATATACATTATAAACGATTCACAATAGTTGATTACATTGCAAGGTATTTGACCTCTATATGATACATTTTACAAACATTGCATTCATTTTTAAAAGACAATCTTTCTTTACATCGAAAATTGACAGGCATGCATACCATTTCATAATATCCACTATCCAACTATAAATTGATTTAATAATAATCTTTGATGAACTCAATGACTCGAATGCAACGTTCTTCGAAATATGCTATGAAAGACTCCAAGTAATATCTTTAAAATGAGCAAATGCACAGCGAAAGATTTCTTTAACACCTGAGAATAAACATGCTTTAAAGTGTCAACCAAAAGGTTGGTGAGTTCATTAGTTTATCATAATCATTTATTTCCATCATTTTAATAGACCACAAGAATTTCATTTCCAGTTCTCATAAATATACGTCTCATGCATAGAGACAAAAATAATCATTCATATGGTGAACACCTGGTAACCGACATTCACAATATGCATATAAGAATATCCCCATCATTCCGGGATCCTCCTTCGGACATGATATAAATTTCGAAGTACTAAAGCATCCGGTACTTTGGATGGGGCTTGTTGGGCCCGATAGATCTATTTTTAGGATTCGCGTCAATTAGGGTGTCTGTTCCCTAATTCTTAGATTACCAGACTTAATAAAAAGGGGCATATTTGGTTTAATAATCCAGCCATAGAATGTAGTTTTAAGTACTTGTGTCTATTTCGAAAAACAGTTATAAAAGTTGCGCATGTATTCTCAGCCCAAAAATATAAAGGGTAAAAAGGTAAATGAAACTCACGCATATAAATATTGTAAAACAGTTAATAAAGCATTTGCATGTATTCTCAGCCCAAAAATGTAATGAGTAAAAAGGGGCAAATGAAACTCACCACACTGTATTTCGTAGTAAAAATACATATAACGTCATTGAACAAGTGCAAGGTTGGCCTCGGATTCACGAACCTAAATTAATTATATATATTTATGTGTTGGTTAATATTTATCTAACAAATTAGGTCAAGTCATCTAATGCTCGAGACTAATATGCAAAAGTCAACAAAAGTAAATTTGACTCAAAATAATTTCCAAAAATCTATACATGATTAATATATAGTTTAAATATCGTTGTTTTATATTTTTAAATATTTTTAAAAGATTTATTAGAGTAAATAATATAATTTATTTATTAATAAATAAAATTTTATATTAAATTTATATATTAAAATATACTTATATATATATTAAGTAATAAAATTTATAGGGTTCATTTAATATCATAAAGATAATATGATAGGTATTATTAAAGTAAGTTATTACACGTAGTAAAATATGTTTGTATCACATATTTATTTGATAAAATAATATCTATAATGATAGTAAGTAAAAGTTGTATTATTTTGTAATAATAATAATTATTATAAAAATATCAATATTTATAATTACTAAGATGACATTAGATAAAACGATAATTCTAATTATGATAAATTTAATATTTACGATAATTTTTAATATTATCTTTAAAATAATAATTATATTTAAAATAATAATAATAATGATATTTTATAGTAACAATGACATTTCTATTAAAATGATAATTTTTGCTAAAATGATAGTTTTAATACTAACGATACTTTTAATAATAATAGTAATGATAAAAATAATAAGAACGATAATTTTATCTAAATCAATATCTTATAACATTTTAATTTCATCATGATACTCTTACCCATTATTTCCTAATCGTTTCATTTAATAGCTTTTAATCATCTTTTATATCGTGTTCATAATAATGATAATAATAGTAATCAAAATAATTAGGTGTTACAAATATTTGTTTTAATTACACTAATATTAATAATGATAGTTACTATATCATTATTAACGATAATACTAATAATTATTTTAATGATAATATAGTAATAATAATAATAACAATAACCATTTTTAAATAATGATATATATATATTAATAATGATAATAATAATAATAATAATAATAATAATACCAATAATAATAATAATAATAATAATAATAATAATTGGATAATAATAATAATACTAATTATAACTTTAACGATAATAACGATAGTAATAATAAAAAAAATAACAATTTTTAATGATAAATCCCTTTTTTTAATAAAGATAATAATAATGATAATAATAAGATAAAACTAGAACGACGATAAAAACGACGATAATAATAATCATTTTTAATAAAAATATCGAAAATTCAATGGATTATAACTTCTAATCCGTTCATCGAAACCATTCGATATCAACATTCAACCTAACCTGTCTAAGGGCAATATCAAAAGTACAAGCATGCATAATCCTAAATACTCAAGCACTAGTCAGGGATACACTATTAGTATGTAAAATATCGTTATCTTTATCATACTAGTTAAGTAATGAGTTGTCAAAAGTGGTTCTAGATATTTATAAAAGTTATATACGTTTTAATAATAAAGTTCTTTTTAAACTGAAAATGTTTTTGTACGTTTGAAACTAAATAGATCAATCGAGTCTTTATGAGATTCAATCTTCCACTATCCTTTGTCTAGTTCTCAATGATTGACAATTTGTTCTTATTTATAAATCACTTTACCATTTTCCGAATATTGTTAAAATGGAAAGATTTCTCAAATCAACGTGGGCCTTTCAACAGAGACTTGTAATCATAATTCAATATATCTGATAATTCAATCATTTGATCTTATCTTCTAATTCCATTGATAAACATTTTGAAACAGATACAATCATATAAAGTATTTAATCTAATATTTTGTTTACGTTTCAAGTTATAATATATATACACATATACATATATAATCATATTCGTTTAATGGTTCGTGAATCGTTAGAACTTGGTCGAGGTTGAATGAATGTATGAACATAGTTTAAAATTCTTGAAATTTAACTTAACAAATATTGCTTATCGTGTCGGAAACATATAAAGATTAAAGTTTAAATTTGGTTGGAAATTTCCGGGTTGTCACAATTTGAGCTCGACCCCAACTCAAAATTAAATATTTTTAAAATTAATCAAATAGATTCTAAATATATTTTTAATAAAGCTAAAATTGATAAAACTTATTTTCAGATCACCGTTTATTTTTAAGATCACATAAGTTGGAATTTAACTTGTCTAAATAATCATTGAATGTTAACGAGTGCTTCTATCGTTTACTAAATGAATTTGGAACATCAAACGAGTATTACAATTATTTAATATTTATTTTTAATATACTTTTATTTATATAAAGATATGTTTTTAAATAATAATTATTATAATATCATATTTCATAACAACAACATTTAATATTTTAAACTATACTTCCAATTATTATTTATATATATACACACATATCTATTTACAAATAGTTGTTCGTGAATCGTCGGGAATGGTCGAAGTTTAACTGAATCTATGAACATAGTTCCAAAATTTTTCGAGACTCAACATTACAGACTTTACTTATCGCGTCGAACCATATAAAGATTAAGTTTAAATTTGGTCGAAAATTTCCGGGTCGTCACATAACTACCTTTTAAACTCAATCGTTAACGAAAGCATTGAAACACATCACGTCTCTCGAATATGGTAAACCATGTATTCTATTATGCTTAAGAAAGTTTAGACCTTTGTGGAATGTTAATACGTCACCCAACCGAGTCGCTCAATTGGATGAGCCGTCTGAACGTGTATGCCTGTAGTCAGACTGCACGGGCGTTGGGAGTAAGGGACGTTGCTGTCTATTCAGAATCTTCAAGCCTATCGCATTACCCAGTGACATGTCTTACGACAGGGGCGTTTCGGACTAGTATAATGAATCTACCCAGCATTCCATAATTCCGGTAGAATAAATGATGAACTCATAGTATGCACTTGCTTTAACCTTATCTGAATTACGAATTTTATTGCATTTACTTTATCTGTCTTATAAATTGGAAAAACCCAAAATTAGGTAATCACTACTCCTTCTCCTAAAAATTATCTTAAGCTTTAAATATAGGTTCTATTCTACTGATATCTTAAAAATACGACCCTAGGTCATACTTTCCTTACTCATAATAAGGAGTAGTACGATTTAGGCCCCGCTAAATATAAATTTAAAACAGTACCCCCTTTTGTAGTGACCCGAACTTTTCTATGATTATATATTATATGAGATTAATATTTACATGAATAAATGTTTCCAATATGTTAAGCAATTAAACTTGTTAAGACTTGATTAACTGAAACGGATTTAGTGTTAACGTTTGACCACCCAGTTTGCCTGATGATTCACAAACGTCATAACTTGTGATAATTATATAATCATTTTATTTATTTTATGATGTAAGTTTTTATTATATATATATATATATATATATATATATATATATATATATATATATATATGTATATATATATATAATAAAAACTTACATCATAAAATAAAATATAAGAAGAAATACAATTAAATCAAAGATGTACAGTAAAATACTATTTGCTACAGTAAAATACTATTTGCTATAGTAAAATACTATTTGTCTACAGTAAAATACTATTTACTACAGTAACACTATTTACTAAAGTAAACGCTATTTACTCGTATTCAATCCGTATTCGTACTCGTACAATACACAGCTCCTATATGTATATACTATTGGTATATACACTTCAATTATCAGCTCTTAGCAGCCCTCATTTAGTCAACAAACATGTGGAACCAACCATTTGGTAACTAGCATGAAATATCTAACAAAATTACAAACTAAATGGAGCATATAATGACATGCTAGTTCACATTTTTTTTACCCATCACATACACTTGCATTTTTACATTTTCTTTCATCCATTTGATCTCTATCTTGTTCCATGATGATTTTCTAAGTGTTCTTCATCATTTTCATCAAAATATACTTCAATCTAGCTCATAAATCCAACCTTTGATCAACTTACAAAACAACTACTCAAGAACACTTCAATAACACTTTCAAGTTTACTAGTTTACTTCCAAGCTTTCAAATCCATTCCAAGTAATCATCTAAGATCAAGAAACCTTTGTTATTTACAATAGGTTATCTTTCTTATTCAAGGTAATATTCATATTCAATAACTATAACTATCTTAATTCAAGTAGAAATCTTACTTGAACTTGTTTTTGTGTCATGATTCTACTTCAAGAACTTTCAAGCCATCCAAGATCTTTTGAAGCTCTAGAACATTTCTTGTCATTTCCAGTAGGTTTACTTACTATAATTAAGATAGTGATGATGTTCACAACATCATTCGATTCATATTTATAAAATTATCTTATTCGAAGGATATAACTCGTAATCACTAGAACATAGTTTAGTGAATTCTAAACTTGTTCGAAAACAACGTTAATCCTTCTAACTTAACTTTTAAAATCAACTAAAAACATGTTCTATATCTATATGATATGCTAACTTAATGATTTACAACCTGGAAACAGGAAGAACACCGTAAAACCGAACATACGCCGTTGTAGTAAAACCGGGGGCTGTTTTGGGTTGGAAAAATAAAAACTATCTTAATCTTTGAATTTGAAGTTTATTTTATGGAAAAATGATATTTCATATGAACATGATACTATATCTAAAAATCATAGTTAAACTCAAAGTGGAAGTATGTTTTTCAAAATGGTCATCAAGATGTCGTTTTTTCGACGGAAATGACTGCCTCTTTCAAAAACGACTTGTAACCTGTATTTCCGACTATAAACTTATACTTCTTCTGTTTAGTTTCATAAATTTCAGTTCATTATGAAACCATAGCAACTTGATTCACTCAAAACGGATTTATAACGAAGAAATTATGGGTAAAACAAAATTGGTTAGATTTACTAGTTTAGCTACGAAAATTTTATAACAAATCTATACTAACCATAACTTAACTAACTTATATTGTATTATACATGTAATCTAACATATATTATGTAATCTTGATAGACCATAGACATGTATACAATGTTTTGACATATCATATCGACGTCATCTATATATATTATTAGGAATAACCATAGACACTCTATATGCGGTAATGCTCGAGTTAGCTATACAGGGTTGAGGTTAATTCCAAAATAATATATATAGTTTAAGTTGTGATCGAGTCTAAAACTTGTATACATTGGGTCGTGGATTGATTCGAGATAATATATATATTGATTTATTTCTGTACTACTAACTGTGGACAACTAATTGTGGACTACTAATGTTGGACTGTTAACTTAACAAATTTAAATCGTTAAAACGTAATAAAAAAATGTTGTTAATATATTTCGATCATACTTTAATATATATGTATATATTTGTTATAGGTTCGTGAATCGACCCGTGGCAAAGTCTTATTTTCGACGAAGTAAAAATCTGTGAAAGTGAGTTATAGTCCCACTTTTAAAATCAAATATTTTTGGGATGAGAATACATGCAGTTTTATAAATGTTTTACAAAATAGACACAAGTACGTGAAACTACATTCTATGGTTGAATTATTAAACTGAATATGCTCCTTTTTAGTCTGGTAATCAAAGAATTAGGGAACAGACACCCTAATTGATGTGAATCCTAAAGATAGATCTATTGGGCCCAACAAGCCCCATCCAAAGTACCGGATGCTCTAGTACTTCGAATTTATCATGTCTGAAGGGAGTCCCGGAATGATGGGGATATTATATATGTATCTTGTTAAGGTCGGTTACCAGGTATTCACCATATGAATGATTTTTTTTTATCTCTATGCAGTTTGCGAAATGCCTGATATGAGATGGATGTTTATGAAAAGTGAAATCTTGTGGTCTGTTATTACAAATTGATATACATATAGGCTAAACCTATAACTCAACAATATTTTTATTGACGTTTTAAGCATGTTTATTCTCATGTGATTATTAAGAGCTTCCACTGTTGCATGCTAAATTAAGGACAAGATTTGGAGTCAGCATGCTTGTATGATAATGTTTAAAGAAAAACTGCATTTGAAAAATAAATTGTTGTAATATATTATCGTAACCCATTATGTAATGGTCGTATGTAAACGTTGTACTTTAGATTACATTATTTGGTAATCTACGCTATGTCTTTTAAACCTTTATCGATAAAGTAAAGGTTATGGTTTGTTTTAAAAATCGAATGCAGTCTTTGAAAAGCGTCTCATATAGAGGTCAAAACCTCGCAACGAAACCAATTAATATGAAACGTTTATAATCGATATGAACGGGACATTTCAGTTGGTATCCGAGCGTTGGTCTTAGAGAACCAGAAATTTGCATTAGTGTGTCTTATCGAGTTTGTTAGGATGCATTAGTGAGTATGGACTTCGACCGTGTTTTTCTTTAAAAACGATTACTTAACACTTTTGTTGGAAATTATGTACATAAATATTATGTGATATATTAATCTCTTAACGTGCTTGCTATTATGTGATAGATGTCTATCTCTAGTACAAATTCCATCGACTCACCTAATAATAATGAAGAGTCGAATGTATTTTGGGAAGATTCACAAATTCCGGAAGAAGAAGAAGAAGAAGAACCGGAAGAAGAGGTTCCGGAGGAGGAAATATTAAGAACCACAGAAAAACAGATAAATAAAAGAAAATCCTCAACCAATGGACCAAAGTTAAAAATGGTCAACGGTGTTTCTGCCGAGGAAGCAAAATATTGGGAAAATTACCAATTTTATGATGAATTGGATCCCGACGAGGATTCTCATAATGTTATAGTAATTACCTCGGCCTAATTTAAAATAGCAAAAGAAAATAATAAGGGAAAAGCTATCAAAATAGAGAAACCCGAGTCCAAAACTGATGAACTTTATGTTAACATGAAATATCCCGATGGGATATACCGTAAACACCCGTATTTCCTAAATTTTAACTATAACCCGAGAACATCTAAGCTACCAGGTTTTTCTAAACCATTTGTAAAAATGACGGCTCGTATTAGAGGAGCACCATGTATTCCTAGGAAATTAGTAAAATGAACCAAGTCCGAGGAGGAGGAAACAAGTGAGTCGGAATAAAGAATTGTAATCATGCTATGTAATATGTGTACTGTAGTGTGCTTGTACTTTTATGCTGTATGTAAAACTTGCTTGTAATGTTTGTATTCTATCATCCTTTACAAGATCTAATTTTTCATCTCTTTTACAGTATAAAAATACAAAATGGACGTTAAGGATAGACAACCAAATATTTTAGAAGACCTACCACGGGATATGATTGATGAAATCTTGTCTAGAGTTGGTCAGGATTCCTCGGTTCAATTGTTTATGGCAAAATTAGTTTGTAAGACGTTTGAAAGACGTTCCAGGCATGCCTTAGTTAATAAAAGTCTTTCCTTCGATAGGTGGTGTACATCGCATTGGGGAAACCTTAAGTTACGCCATATTTTCTATAAGGCTATATGTGCGGGAAACCCTAATGCAATTTTTCGCCATGGGTTGAGGGCCTATTTTGACTCCGAATATCTCAATATAGGATTTCATTCATTAAAAAGGGCTTCAAACATGCAACTTAAGGAAGCATGTTACGTTTACGGGCTAGTGATGTTCGCCTCTCATCAAATTGAGAAAAAGAACATCGATTTGCAACTTCTTAATGAAACGTTCCCACAAGTGACAGATTCATTAGTAGGGGTAAGAGATAAGGTTTTTAACTTATTACGGCGCTGTTGGATATTACGTAACCCCCGTCCTTTTGACGACGTTACAACGTGCTGCCTTGCCAACAGTCACAATGGTTATTCCCCACTTGATCAAGGATGGGAAATAGTACTAGTGAAACCCGAATGCATGACTTGTTTATGGTCTTATGAATTACGTGTCTTTATTGCCTTCACTGAACAGTTTGTATGCCTTATTTCATGCTATATGTAAAATAAGGGTATTGTATGATTGTATGATATTGTATCGAAAGTTTAAGCATGAAATGTTAATGAATTTAGTTTTTCATGATAGAATATTATTTCGATAGTAGTAGTTAATTTTTGCACTAGCTATTAAGTATGAACTTTAACGGGTAGGTACTAGCCTAACTAAAAATTATAAAACGCTAATATGAAGAAAAGGCTTTTATAAATAAGTTCATATTATGCTACGAAATACTATTAACTACTCTAATATTCTATATGATTAACTTAACACTTTTGGCTATTTTTGAAGGAAATGGCACCGACTACTCGACAGAACTTGAATATGAGCGAAGAAGATTTCCGTGCATTAGTTGCTGCAAACATAGCCGCAGTACAGGTTGCAATGCAAGACAACAACAATAACTCAGGGTCTAGCAGTGGAGTTAACTCCACATGAAACAGTGTAGGATGCTCCTACAGGGCTTTCACTGCCTGTAAGCCTCTGGAATTCGATGGGACTGAAGGACTAGTCGGATTGAAACGTTGGACCGAGAAGGTCGAATCTGTGTTTGCTATAAGCAAATGTGCTAAAGAAGACAAGGTAAAGTACGCCACGCATACCTTCACATGTACTGCGTTAACCTGGTGGAACACCTATCTCGAACAAGTGGGATAAGATGCTGCTTACGCACTACCGTGGTCAGCATTTAAACATTTGATGAACGAGCAGTACTGTCCCAGAAACGAAGTCAATAAGCTCAAGACAGAGCTTAGAGTATTACGAACGCAGGGATTCGATATCACCACATACGAACGACGATTCACCGAATTGTGTTTATTGTGTCCAAGAGTGTTCGAAGATGAAGAAGAGCAAATCGATACGTTTGTAAAGGGGCTACCAGAGAGAATTCAGGAGGATGTAAGTGCGAGCGCGCCCAGTTCAATGCAAAAGGCAAGCTGAATGGCTCACAAACTTATAAACCAGATCGAGGGAAGGATTAAAGAGCAGGCGGCCGAGGAGGCTGAAATGAAGCAAGTCATGAGGAAGTGGGAAGAAAACAGTGACAAGAGTCACTAACATAACAACAGTAACTATCGCATCAACAATCAACACCAAAATCACAACCACAATCGCACCATTTTTCGCAACAACAAACGCAACAAAAACCATCCCAACAACAACAACTATAACAATCGTCTCAACAACAATAACAACTGCAACAACACCAATCCCTATAACAACAAGAAGTAGAAACAGCCATGCCAAAGGTGTGAAGAGTACCATCCGAATGAGTTCTGCACGACATTTTGCACCAAGTGTAAAAGAAATGGTCATGGCGCGGCGAAGTGTGAGGTCTACGGACCGACGAATAACAAAATTAAAGGAACAAATAACGTCACAACAAATAATGTCGGAACAAATAATTCCGCTGTAGTTTGTTATGGATGTGGAAAACCGGATCACATTATTAGAAATTGCCCAAACCAAGGGAATACTAATGGGCAAGGTCGCGGAAGAGTTTTCAATATTAATGTGGCAGAAGCGCAGGAAGACCCGGAGCTTATTACGGGTACGTTTCTTATTGAAAATAAATCTGCTTATGTTTTATTTGATTCGGGTGCGGATAGAAGCTATATGAGTAGAGATTTTTGTGCTAAATTAAGTGATCCATTGACGCCTATGAATAATAAATTTTTTACTCAAACTAGCAAACGATAAATTAATTTCAGCAGATAAAATATGTCGGAATCGAGAAATTAAACTGGTTAGCGAAACGTTTAAGATTGATTTGATACCAGTAGAGTTAGAGAGTTTTGATGTGATAATTGGCATGGACTGGTTGAAAAAGGAGAGAGCAGAGATCGTATGTTACAAAAATGCAATTCGCATTGTACGAGAAAAAGGAAAACCCTTAATGGTGTACGGAGAAAAGAGCAACGCGAAGCTAAATCTTATTAGTAATTTGAAAGCGCAAAAGCTAATAAGAAAAGGTTGCTATGCTATTCTAGTATATGTCGAGAAAGTACAAATCGAAGAGAAGAACATCAATGATGTTCACGTCACAAAAGAATTTCCCGATGTATTTTCGAAAGAATTAGCGGGACTACCTCCACATCGATCAGTTGAATTTCAAATAGATCTTGTACCCGAAGCTGCACCAATAGCTCGTGAGCCATATAGACTTGCACCCAGCGAAATGAAAGAGTTACAAAGCCAATTACAAGAACTTTTAGAGCATGGTTTCATTCGACCAAGCACATCACCGTGGGGAGCCCCTGTTTTGTTTGTCCAAAAGAAAGATGGTACATTCAGGTTGTGTATCGACTACCGAGAGTTGAACAAACTTACCATCAAGAACCGTTATCCACTACCGAGAATCGACGACTTATTTAATCAGCTGCAAGGTTTGTCAGTTTACTCGAAGATTGATTTACATTCTGGATATCATAAAATGAGGGTGAAGGAGGATGATATTCCGAAGACTGCTTTAAGGATGCGTTACGATCATTATGAGTTTATGGTTATGCCGTTTGGATTGACTAACGCACCAGCGGTGTTCATGGACATCATGAACCGAGTGTGTGGACCATATCTTGACAAGTTTGTCATTGTTTTCATTGATGACATACTTATTTACTCAAAGAATGATCAAGAGCACGAAGAACATTTGAGAAAAGTGCTAGAATTATTGAGGAAGGAAAAATTGTATGCTAAAATTTCAAAGTGTGCATTTTGGTTGAAAAAAGTTCAATTCCTCGGTCATATAGTGAGCAAAGAAGGTATTCAAGTTAATCCGGCAAAGATTGAAACCGTTGAGAAGTGGAAAACACCGAAAACCCCGACGTAAATACGCCAATTTTTGGGATTGGCTGGTTACTACAGAAGATTCATCCAAGATTTGTCTAAAATAGCAAAACCCTTGACTGCATTAACACATAAAGGGAAGAAATTTGAATGGCAGGATGAGCAAGAAAGAGCATTTCAATTGTTAAAGAAAAAGTTAACTACGACACCTATATTGTCATTGCCTGAAGGGAATGATGATTTTGTGATTTATTGTGATACCTTAAAGCAAGGTCTCGGTTGTTTTTTAATGCAACAAATGAAGGTAATTGCTTATGCGTTCAGATAATTAAAGATTTACGAGCAAAATTATACGACTCACGATTTGGAGTTGGGCGCTGTTGTTTTTGCATTAGAGACATGGAGGCACTACTTATACGGGGTTAGACTATTATATATACTGACCATAAAAGTCTTCAACATATATTTGATCAGAAATAATTGAACATGAGGCAGCGTAGGTGGATTGAATTATTGAATGATTACAATTTTGAGATTCGTTACCACCCAGGGAAGGCGAACGTGGTAGCCGGCGCTTTGAGTAGAAAGGACAGAGAACCTATGCGGGTAAAAGCTATGAATATAATTATTCGTACTAACCTTACTACTCAAATAAAGGAAGCGCAGCAGGGAGTTTTAAAAGATGAAAATTTGAAGAATGAAATACCCAAAGGATCGGAGAAACATCTTAATGTTCGGGAAGACGAAACCCGGTATAGGGCTGAAAGAATTTGGGTACCAAAGTTTGGAGATGTGAGAGAAATGGTACTTAGGGAAGCACATAAAACCAGATAATCAATAAATCTCGGAGCGGAAAAGATGTACAAAGATCTCAAGAAACATTTTTGGTGGCCGAGTATGAAAGCCGATATTGCTAAGTACGTAGGAGAATGTTTGACGTGTTCTAAGGTAAAAGTTAAACATCAGAAACCATCAGGTCTATTTCAACAACCTGAAATCCCAGAATGGAAATGGGAAAACATTACCATGGATTTCATTACTAAATTGCCAAGGACTGCAAGTGGTTATGATACTATTTGGGTAACAGTCGATCGTCTCACCAAATCAGCGCACTTTCTACCAATGCGAGAAGATGATAAAATGGAAAATTTAGCACGACTATACTTGAAGGAAGTCGTCTCCAGACACGGAATACAAATCTCTATTATCTCTGATAGGGATGGTAGATTTGTTTCAAGATTTTGGCAGACGTTACAACAAGCATTGGCAACTCGTCTAGACATGAGTACTATCTATCATCCACAAACTGATGGGCAGAGTGAAAGGACGATACAGACCCTTGAAGACATGCTACGAGCATGTGTTATTGATTTTGGAAACAGTTGGGATCGATGTAACAACCCGACTTTTTCCGTTTACTATCGTTAATTGTTCGTTAAGTATTTAACGGTGATTACTTGGATTTGTGTTTTTAATAGAATTAAATACATAATTATTAGAGGAATGACCGAATTAATATGTTATATTAATTTACGAACTTATTTCGGTTAGTGAAATAATTAGAAACGTTACGATTAAGTTTATCGTCTAGAAAGCTTTTCAGTTTACGGAACTCAGAAAAACGACACAATAATTATTTACGATAATTATTGACTTTAAGAAGATTATTTTTAATTTATTATTTATTTAATGAATTAAACTCGGTGATTGCGTTTCAACGACTAGTTAATGTTCCGGAGACCCGGTACGATTAACGGCAACGAAACGGACCACGCGCATTCAAGTAAATTAGCAAAACGAGCCCAGGACACCCCTATAGGGCCCCATCGGCCGAACCCACCATCACCACCCCTTTAATGGACTTAATTTGTGTAGTGGGTCACTAGTTAGTGTGAATTAGGGCCTAATCTAAAGTATTTAAAGCTAGGGAAACCCACAAACCCTTATTTTCTTTTTTCTTGGCCGATTTGTTTTCCCTCTCCCCCTCTCTTTGTGTGTTCGACCACCACCACCCAAGAACACCATCAAAAATCAAAAATTGGAAGAAACCTTGTGCATCAAAGTTGTTCTACGCATCGTTCTACGTCTAGTATTGTCATTTAATTGATCGTTTGAGGTATAAATAGTAACCCTAATTTCATTAATTCATTTTTTTGTTCAATTACATAGTGTAATCGTGTCTAGTGCTCAATTAATGGTGATTGATGTTGTTAATTGTTGATTGATTGCGTAATTAACGTTGTTTGTTCGAAAAATAAATTTGTTTATTGATGATCTGATTTAATTGACATGAGATCTGACTTTGTAATATGTTTAATTAGAAATATATTGAAAAGTTATTAATTTTAGACTCCGATTTTGCGTGATTTCGTTATCGTATGCTCAAGATATGCTTAATCGAAGTTTTCGTTAGGGTTTGCATGATATCCGAATTTTCTGAGTTACATGCTTTGTGTTTTAGCTTATGTAAAGTGTAATATTTTATTCATTGTGAAAATTTATGCAATTTGGACTAAAGATTTGCGTCGAAAGGTTATGTAATGCTCCCGATATGATAAAACGAAGATTTGATTTGTAAAGTATCCTGAATCAGTTTTTAAGTTCACGTAAAAATTTCTAGAATTAACTATGAATTGATTTAGACTTTTATCTTCTGGAATATGTTATTTTATATGCTACTTGACATGTTTCATTTGTATGCGAACTTGCGAGAACGTGATTTGCCATGAGATATATGCTCGTCTAAATGATATGTCCGATTGTGTAACGACCCTGGAAATTCCAACTTTTATTTATTAATAATTATTATTATTAATACGTATGATTAAACGAATGTATGTTATTACATTTACATGTTGCCATGATTGCCCGTACATGACTTTTAAGTGCCCGAAACGTCTTTGTGACACATGAAACTTCACGAATAATATTTCTAGATATTATTTGCATTCATGATTAAGGTTTATTAATCATTTTGATTAACTATGGCTATTAGTTAATTACTTGGGCTTTAATTGGCTTAACTTGATAAATACCTGAACTTGGGCCTTGTTAGTGTTAATGGACTTATGTGAGCCCACCCTACTTATGTTAATGGTTTAACTAGCCCATTTTACAACTTCTAAGTATCATTTTTAATGAAACTAGTTAGTTACTTGCAAATGGAATCTAGTTCTCTTAATCCCCATGCACTTACACCAAATAACCACCTTTTGTAAGACTTTACAAGCTTGTAACCAAAGAACAACTCTCTTCCCCCTCCCCACTCCCAAAACCGTCGGCCACTTAGGCCATGAGTGGTGTTTTTGTTTCATTTTTACATTACCTTATCACTTGCATTCTCTCATTCAAATTCACACACACATACTTCTCATTTTACTTTCAAACTTTTCTCTCATTTCTCTTATCTTTTTGTAAGTAACATGAACTTGTTCTTCCTTTTTCTTTCTTTCTAAAACCGAACCAAGAACTCCCATTAATCATCATCATCTTTTGTTACTTGCTTGTTTGATTACTTGTTGTTAATTGTTACTTACTAGTTGTAGTTACTTACTAGCTTTCAAGAATCTAACTTTCTAGTTTTGATTATTCTATTATCTTGTATTTTCAAGAACACAAGAACTTAAACTCACTAGTTTATGATTCTACTTCAATTGTTTCAAAAGTTTGCAAGTTCTTGTGTTGATTAAAGACATACTTGAAGCTCATGAAGTAAACTTTAAAGTTTACTTTCTAAAGATCAAACTTTGGTTTGAATCTTTAAAATATGAACAACCATGAACTTTTTCTTGTTTATTTAAGTTTACTACTTCATTTATGCACTTTAAATTTCATGTTGTTGGTTAAAATTGGTCAAAGATTACTAGTTAACTTTGATCTTATACTTCTTGAACTTAAAGACAACTTATAAGTTTTAAGAACATAGAAGTTTAACTTACTAGTTATAACTTCATATACTTGTAATGGATCTAAGTTCTATAGCTTATGGTCTTCTTATTTTTGTCATGAACAAGAGCTTTCAAGCTTACAAACACTTTACTTGATGATAATCTAAGTTTTGTAACTTTTGGTTTCATTAAAGTAAGGATTTATGTGTTATTACTTATGGTGTAACTTAATGACTTTAGATCAAGACTTTTGAGTCTTGGATCTTCAAGATCAAACTAAGAACTATGTTCTACTACTTATGATCTTGATTAGTTAGTTTATTTTTAAGTTTATAGTTCAATGTTACTTTTATAGTTCATATAAGTGTCAAACCTAAGACTTTGATGTAACTTTGGTTCATCAAACTACATGCAACTCTTAACTGAGTTGTGCTTCATGTCTTAGACTTGCACTAGTGTTATGATGGTCAAGACTTGGTTAAGATGATGTAAACACATCCATGAGTTGTACACTTGAAGCTATACGCATCAAGGATGAGAACTATGATGAACATCAAGCACCAAGACCACCGGAACCCTTTTAAACTTACTGTTTCTGTCCAAAACTTTCTGACCTGATGCTTCTGTAACAGACCAGTAGGTCTGGGCTGTTCTAACCATGATTTTTAGATAGAACTTTTCGAGTAGATAATTTTTCATATAAGACTCGTCTTCATCCGAGTTACGGTTTAGGATTTATGGCCCTCCGATCGTCACTATGTCCTTTAACGTTGTGCATAAATTTCAGACCTACTCGCACTTATACCGTCGCCACGGTCAAACGAAGACGAGTTAGCTTCTGGAATTTTTACCACTCTTAAACGACTAATATATGGAGCCATAGCCACTGGTCTCACCTCTGTTCGGTTTTTGTAGAGGCCGTGGTGACCGATCCAATCAGCCTTTGTTTTAAACTTCTTTCATGAACGAACCTTACTTGTTACCTTTTGTTTGATGATGATTGATGATTACCCTTATGACCTTAATTACATACATATGAACCTTTTTAGACAACTTACTGACTTAGTACTATTTGACTTAGGTTGAGGATTTTGGACTGTTTACTTGCACACCTTTCCCGACTCAACTTAACCGCTACTACATATCATTGTGAGTTATAGCATTCCCTTTTTACTTTAACTTATTTTGGGAACTGAGAATACATGCGCATTTTACGTTTTACATACTAGGCACGAGTACTTAAACTTATATATGTGTGGGTTATATAACAGCAGAAACATTCCCTTTAGCTCGGTAACGTTTAGTCATTGGTTTTTGAACCGGTGAACGCGAATCCTAGATATGGATCCATAGGGTTTGACATCCCCACTCGGGCTAGTCGCGCTAGCAGTCAACGAGTGTTTAATACTTCGTAAAAATACGCACTCGCCAAGTGTACTTTCAGGGGGTATTTTAAATGTTAAGTTAGTTACCAAGTGCCCACGGTTAAGCATATACTTTTACATACTTTTGAAACGCTCGTTGTAGCACTGAAATCTCGTGGCCTACTTACATTACTGTTATACTTAAACTACAGCTCACCAACCTTTGTGTTGACGTTTTTAAGCATGTATTTCTCAGGTGCTTGAGGTTGCTAGCTTCCGCTGTGTACTAGTTGTGCTGTAGACACCTGCTGCTTAGAGTTGTCAACGCATGAACTACTTTACTTTGCATTCAAACTTTAGTACTTTAAAACTATGACTTGTAACGAACTTTGTGGTCACATACGCTTATTATTTGCTTCTACTTAGTGAAGCATGCTTTTGGATTGTAAAACATTCGATGTTGGTTTAGACATCACTTTATTAATGAATGCAAACTCTTTTTGAAAACGCATATAGTACTTAACCTTGTAATGATCCTGTCGTTGATGGTCCGTACATGATGATTAGTACGGGGCATCACATTTGGTATCAGAGCATTGGTTGTAGGGAATTAGGATGCATTAGTGAGTCTAAGACCGACCCGAGTATGATTCACTAATAGGACTAATCTACAACTTGCTAGTTTACTTGTTTCTGCTGAACTGACTGCATGCTGCTGCTCACTTTTACTGCTATATGCCGTATGCTATTACGTGCTTCCACTACTGCATGCTATTATCTGCTTTTGATTGCATGCTACTGTGTTATATTACTGCATGTTACCGTTTACTACTACTGCATGCCACTGCTTACTTCTACTGCTGTATGAACTTACTGCATGCTACCATTTCCTCTCACTGCTATGTAAACTCGCTGTATGCATTTGCTTATTCTCGCTACTGCATGTTACTATCTGCTTTTAGCATGTTACTTCGGTATGATACTGTTACTATTGACATGCTACATGCTGTTGTAAACAACCTAGGCTGCTATAGCTGTTTTGCCTGATTACGCACTTGCTACATGTCTATGATTCGCTATACCGACGTGGAGAACTTATTCTTCCCAGTTCAGATGCTTACCTGAACTAATTTTCCTGCTCGTCTAACCCTAAGAACTAGTAGTGTAATCCACCTGTTACCACTGTTCCACCATTCTAGAGATCGAAACATTATTTCACGCAATCTAGAAGATTGTTCAGTTGACACATACCCTGTACGCTTTCATGACCGTCACTTAACTCTTTCATTCTTCACCACTGCTCGACGATATAACGACACTTCTGGACTTAGGTCCCTACCACTCCTAGACATTGGAGAAGTCGGGAAGGCATTCCCTTTAATGAGGTCATAGTGTCTGATACTAATGCTCAGCCATACCCAAAGACTTGTGAGTCGCCTCGAGACATATCGTATTACTACTTGCTACACGTACAACCTGACGCGGGACCCAGATTGAATATCTAGAAGGAACCTAACAACGTTACCTGAATCCGAACCTTTGAAGAAACTTCAGGACATTTAGGCATTAATGCATGATCTACAGAACCTACGCACCCACATCGAGAAACTGTGAGATTAGTTATGAAGATTCTGTTTTGAAATGGCATAGATAAAGCACCGTTAGATGAAATTGAGTATAACTGGAAGTGATCACGTTACATTGACCATATGGAATGATAATGGAATGAACGTACTATTTAGCACAATATAATGACGCCAGGCCAGCGTGATTATATTGAGGTAAATCATGCAGAAGTTTCAATGTCACTACATGAGGAATATGAGGTGATCCAGGGAAACTTTGGCAGGGATCACTTGAGCATACGCATTATAGTCTGTTAAAAATAGGGAAAGAATAACCACGTAGCCCAGATACTGTACAAGAAGGGCCTTGATTGTAGAGTTGATAACCCGAAAATTTGTTATAGATATCGGCACCCTGGGCATTTAAGGAAAAAAAAAAGTTCCCATATAGGAAAAACTTTAAAAGCAATCGTTATGGAGACTCGCATGGAATCCTGATTCTTAGCTAGGGTAAATTTCGTCACAACGATTTACTGTTTCAGATTTGTTTAATACTAGAATGATAGGAACCTTACATCTAAGAACCTTAGCATTATCATGAATAATAAACCATCAACAACCATGGGAATTAAGTATTCTATAGGACACGAGCAAATGGTAAACTGAGGAAGATATAGGGATAATTTAAGGTAGTACTTTAAGATTAACAGGTGGGTCATTTGGAGATGACCTCATATTAACCAAACTTGGGAGTTTTAATGTAGTAGTTGAAAGGATTAGTTACCTACGTACAGGCACATGTTATTTGAGAAGATTGATAGAATTTTTCAGAGTAGTACAGTAAGATTTGATTTAGGATGAACTTTAAGATTAACCTAATACTCATCGAGCTAGGAAGCTTTGATGAAATAGTTGGAACGAACTGACTTTCAAGGATGAAAGCGGAATTTATTATAATGGGTAAAATTTATTAGTATACCTCGCAAGAATGGTGAAACTATTATGGGGAGAGATGTAGCCCGAAAACTGAACCTTATTAGTTACATGACAACAACCCGAAATCCCACAATGGAAATGGGAAGAAATTCATCATTAGTTACCAGAGACGGTATGCGGTTAGGACATCATCTGGGTTATTATTGACCATCTCGCCAAAACTGCTCACTTTCTAGCCATGAAAGAAACTGATACAATGTACAAACTTGCACTACGATACTTAAAGGAAATTGTATTCCGTCACCTCAGCAATCCAAATTCTATATTGAAGATTTCCCAAGAATCTCATTTGATACTCATTCTTACGTAACTCTAAATCCTAACGTATCACGAGGAATTTCTTATTCGATGATAACCACAACATCGTCCTTCTTACCTCGATATTAGTCATACCAGTTCGAAATTTTCCTGAAATCAATAAGTGGTTAACTCTCATCCTCACACTCTCCCATTCGTATCTCACTCATAAGCAACAACTTCACACTTAAGCATTTTTGGTCAAAGGATTTATGCCCTACTAATAGTTGTCAATCACATATAAATTCAATGGTTTATATTTAACATCACTCGAAATTTTCAAAATCTTGTACTCAATCCTTATAAACCTTTTCCAACTTGTAACTTCCGAAATATGAAAATTTTGTCTGCCAAAACTCTTACACACATCATTTTATTATGCTATCCTCTCAAAGTTTAAAAAAAAAAAAAAAAATTATTTTGTTCGTCATTCGCGCAAAATTTTAAAATCGTATACGTTATATAAAATAAAGTAAATGATTTCTTATTTTCGACAAACACATGTAGAATTTTACCTTCACTCTTACAAATCAAACCTTTTGTTCAAAATATATTTTACTTTGAACGGCACGGGTTGTACGTAACCCTAGTTTACTAAAACTTCGTTTCTTTCCATACATTGTCACCTTAAACAATTTCCATAAAATTTGTCGTTGCTTGCTGTATAAAATACTCCGTTGCTCATTCGTACCCAAGTCATCGTGAAGACCTTATAACCGTCAAAATTGAGAGATTCATGTATATGTGATAAAGGCACTGACTACCACGTCATGCAAGGCCTTCGGACATCCACGTAAACCATTCAAAACTATTACGTTACCCCATGGATTTATTTCACCACACATGTTGGAACAATGCTCTTTCTTATATATAACTCTAAATCCTGACTCATTCCAAGGAAACTCTCATTTAGTGGTATTAGTGCCATCATCATTCCGACTTTAATACTAGTCATAACCCGTTTGGCACTTTGCGAATCTAAGAAGCAATTAACTTCTCATCCTCGTGCTCTATCCTTCGTACCTCACTTTAGCAACGGCTTCACACGTAAATATTTTTGGCCCAAAGACTTGTGTCCCGATAATTACCAAAACCACATTTATGTCATTAGTTTTCATTACCTAGTAACTGGTCACCCAATGATTCAAAACTTTTCCACTCAAACTTTTTCAACTCGTAACCTTCGAAATGCAAAAAAAAAAAAAAAAAACAAAAACTATGTTTATCAGATTTTTTACACGTTGTTTATTTATGCGGTCCTCACAAAATTTACAGACAATGAAAATACTAAAAACTTTTCGGTCACTTAAACGGTTTATAAAATCATATATGTATAAATTTATACTTACTTATTTTGATACTAAGTTATACCTTCAAATTATTTAAAAACCGCTCCTTTACCGAATTATTCAACTTAAGTCAAATAGTTTTGAGTAAAATGGTACACGTTGTACCTACTTCTAAATTTAGTAGGAACTTCGTTCAATTACGATGTCACAACAAACGTTTAAAGGTATTGTTTCTCAAAAACTCCCTTAGTTGATTTTATTAAAGGTTTCTGTATTAGACTACACCATGTATGGATCACACCTTTTTCTCTCCCTCTGTTAGAGCTGAAACTTACTATTAAGATCTTTGTTAAGAACTCTTGAGCCACTTTGGACGGCGATTTTATAAAATTTGTTAGAAAATCTTTGCACACGTATAATGTTCTTTTTAAAGCTAGACATGACAAAAACGCGGGCCGATAAACCAGTTTTCTGAGATACACTCATTGGTCACCCTATTGTAGGAAAGGTACTAGGTGGGTTACTGTTCTCAACATTTCACGACGAATCACAACCCCCTCGTAAATCTCATCTCTATGAATCAGTATATTGAGACACAAGAATCATTTTTTTGGAGATTCTTTTCACTCGGAGTAACCCATTCGTTAGGACCAAGGGTTCACGTATCCCCTCATCCGCACATCCCCTTAAGTACACGGATAAATTCAAAACGAACCACTCGAAGAGTTGACTCTCGTTCAAGACCACACTTTTCATGCAACTTTCTTTCGGAAATATAACATAAGATACTTTGAGAATCTATGAATCTTGTTATCCCTTGGGAGGGGACTGCTTAAAACATTCACGACACTCATGTGGATACTCTATATATTTCTTCCTTCATTGGTTGCAACTGTATGTTGCTCTAGTTAACGTTAACCCTAACTTCAACATGTAACTAAAAGGATGAAGTTACATCGTGGAACTGTGTTTTCATTTCATTCAAGGATAGGTTCACCTGCAGTATGGTAAACTAGGTGATATTCCTCTTTGTTCGTTCAGGCCGTCCTGCAGGCACTATGATTAATTATGGCTTGCAAGTTCGATTGTTCACTTTTACCTAAAATTTCAAATCACTTATCCGAAGGAAACGTTCATAAATATTGGGCTCCTTATACCTATGGCCCCCTTCCAAAATCAAGGGGTTTTGTAAAATCCGTGGCTAACACTATCCAGACATCAAATCGCATGGTTGTAATCACTATGTTTTCTATCCTACCTGTCAGCTTATATTACGACATACACGCTCGATGTTTTAGATGAGGTCAGAATCATTCATGATGCATTTCACGCATCCAACTTACCGAGGATGCCTATAAGGCTAAACACACCATCTTTCCTTTTGTGGATATACATTCAGATGACATACTCCTGCTAATCAGAAACAAAATCAATTTGTTGACCTCTTAGGACAAGAGGCTTAATTAACGGCATATATCTATTCTCCCTTTCATACGCCGAAGTACCTTTCAAGGTGGATAACTTACTTCTGAGCCCACGGGTCTCACAGAACTATGATACGCTCCTTCTTATTCGAATACGGTACCATTGTTGGTCACTCCTTAAATTTCGGGACGAAATTTTCTTTAACAGGTGGGTAATGTAACGACCCTGGAAATTCCAACTTTTATTTATTAATAATAATTATTATTAATACGTATGATTAAACGAATGTATGTTATTACATTTACATGTAGCCATGATTGTCCGTACATGACTTTTAAGTGCCCGAAACGTCTTTGTGACACACGAAACTTCACGAATAATATTTCTAGATATTATTTGCATTCATGATTAAGGTTTATTAATCATTTTGATTAACTATGGCTATTAGTTAATTACTTGGGCTTTAATTGGCTTAACTTGATAAATACTTGAACTTGGGCCTTGTTAGTGTTAATGGACTTATGTGAGCCCACCCTACTTATGTTAATGGATTAACTAGCCCATTTTACAACTTGTAAGTATCATTTTTAATGAAACTAGTTAGTTACTTGCAAATGGAATCTAGTTCTCTTAATCCCCATGCACTTACACCAAATAACCACCTTTTGTAAGACTTTACAAGCTGGTAACCAAAGAACATCTCTCTTCCCCCTCCCCACTCCCAAAACCGTCGGCCACTTAGGCCATGAGTGGTGTTTTTGTTTCATTTTTACATTACCTTATCACTTGCATTCTCTCATTCAAATTCACACACACATACTTCTCATTTTACTTTCAAACTTTTCTCTCATTTCTCTTATCTTTTTGTAAGTAACATGAACTTGTTCTTCCTTTTTCTTTCTTTCTAAAACCGAACCAAGAACTCCCATTAATCATCATCATCTTTTGTTACTTGCTTGTTTGATTACTTGTTGTTAATTGTTACTTACTAGTTGTAGTTACTTACTAGCTTTCAAGAATCTAACTTTCTAGTTTTGATTCTTCTATTATCTTGTATTTTCAAGAACACAAGAACATAAACTCACTAGTTTATGATTCTACTTCAATTGTTTCAAAAGTTTGCAAGTTCTTGTGTTGATTAAAGACATACTTGAAGCTCATGAAGTAAACTTTAAAGTTTACTTTTGAAAGATCAAACTTTGGTTTGAATCTTTAAAGTATGAACAACCATGAACCTTTTCTTGTTTATTTAAGTTTACTACTTCATTTATGCACTTTAAATTTCATGTTGTTGGTTAAAATTGGTCAACGATTACTAGTTAACTTTGATCTTATACTTCTTGAACTTAAAGACAACTTATAAGTTTTAAGAACATAGAAGTTTAACTTACTAGTTATAACTTCATATACTTGTAATGGATCTAAGTTCTATAGCTTATGGTCTTCTTATTTTTGTCATGAACAAGAGCTTTCAAGCTTACAAACACTTTACTTGATGATAATCTAAGTTTTGTAACTTTTGGTTTCATTAAAGTAAGGATTTATGTGTTATTACTTATGGTGTAACTTAATGACTTTAGATCAAGACTTTTGAGTCTTGGATCTTCAAGATCAAACAAAGAACTATGTTCTACTACTTATGATCTTGATTAGTTATTTTATTTTTAAGTTTATAGTTCAATGTTACTTTTATAGTTCATATAAGTGTCAAACCTAAGACTTTGATGTAACTTTGGTTCATCAAACTACATGCAACTCTTAAGTGAGTTGTGCTTCATGTCTTAGACTTGCACTAGTGTTATGATGGTCAATACTTGATTAAGATGATGTAAACACTTCCATGAGTTGTACACTTGAAGCTATACGCATCAAGGATGAGAACCATGATGAACATCAAGCACCAAGACCACCGGAACCCTTTTAAACTTACTGTTTCTGTCCAAAACTTTCTGACCTGATGCTTCTGTAACAGACCAGTAGGTCTGGGCAGTTCTAACCATGATTTTTAGATAGAAATTTTCGAGTAGATAATTTTTCATATAAGACTCGTCTTCATCCGAGTTACGGTTTAGGATTTATGGCCCTCCGATCGTCACTATGTCCTTTAACGTTGTGCAGAAATTTCAGACCTACTCGCACTTATACCGTCGCCAGGTCAAACGAAGACGAGTTAGCTTCTGGAATTTTTACCACACTTAAACGACTCATATACGGAGCCATAGCCACTGGTCTCACCTCTTTTTGGTTTGTGTAGAGGCCGTGGTGACCGATCCAAGTCAGCCTTTGTTTTAAACTTCGTTCATGAACGAATCTTACTTGTTACCTTTTGTTTGATGATGATTGATGATGACCCTTATGACCTTAATTACATACATATGAACCTTTTTAGACAACTTACTGACTTAGTACTATTTGACTTGGGTTGAGGATTTCGGACCGTTTACTTGCACACCTTTCCCGACTCAACTTAACCGCTACTACATATCATTGTGAGTTATAGCATTCCCTTTTTACTTTAACTTATTTTGGGAACTGAGAATACATGCGCATTTTACGTTTTACATACTAGGCACGAGTACTTAAACTTATATATGTGTGGGTTATATAACAGCAGAAACATTCCCTTTAGCTCGGTAACGTTTAGTCATTGGTTTTTGAACCGGTGAACGCGAATCTTAGATATGGATCCATAGGGTTTGACATCCCCACTCGGGCTAGTCGCGCTAGCAGTCAACGAGTGTTTAATACTTCGTAAAAATACGCACTCGCCAAGTGTACTTTCAGGGGGTATTTTAAATGTTAAGTTAGTTACCAAGTGCCCACAGTTAAGCATATACTTTTACATACTTTTGAAACGCTCGTTGTAGCACTGAAATCTCGTGGCCTACTTACATTACTGTTATACTTAAACTATAGCTCACCAACCTTTGTGTTGACGTTTTTAAGCATGTATTTCTCAGGTGCTTGAGGTTGCTAGCTTCCGCTGTGTACTAGTTGTGCTGTAGACACCTGCTGCTTAGAGTTGTCAACGCATGAACTACTTTACTTTGCATTCAAACTTTAGTACTTTAAAACTATGACTTGTAACGACCTTTGTGGTTACATACGCTTATTATTTGCTTCTACTTAGCGAAGCATGCTTTTGGATTGTAAAACATTCGATGTTGGTTTAGACATCACTTTATTAATGAATGCAAACTCTTTTTGAAAACGTATATAGTACTTAACCTTGTAATGATCCTGTCGTTGATGGTCCGTACATGATGATTAGTACGGGGCGTCACAGATTGATGGTCAAAAACTGATGAGTCTGTAATGTTTTGCAAATATGTACGAATTGGCTAAATAAATACTTCTGATTATTTTATCACTTAAACTTTGAGATGTTTTGAGATGACACCAATTGGCCGTTCGTCAAAATCTATTTTCTATATTTTTTGAACAATGTTTAAAAACTGATGCGCGAGCAGAAATTTCTGTAATGAACTCAGACTTGATCCCTTCTAGCTTCTGACTTTTAATTATCATATGAGGCTTTGGCTGGACTTTTTGGAATCAATTTTAAGTCTAGTTATGATCTGGATTTGATCATAATTATATGATTTATGTGCTATGTGCTATAGTAGGATCTCTTTACGACGTACAAATTTCTAAAGTATGCTACAAGGTGTGGAAAATGCGATTTGCTAAACTACAAGCTATAACATGTTATATGACCTAGGTTTGACTTGTTGACCATGTTTGCATGACCTACTGATATGTTTGACTTTAGTTGACCACTTTGACCAAGTTGACTTTTGGTTGACTTTGGTTGACTTTTGTTGACTTGCTTGGATTAGTTGACTCTTACTTGTTCGTTGAGTCAGTCTGAGCACTAGGACTTTGAGTACACTATGGGTTGATGAAGTTTGACCTATTAGTGTATACTTAAGATGATTTACTTGATTAGGTTGCGTTGTTCAGTCGAGAGTTTCGACAACAGTACGATTTGCTAAGATCTTTACGAGTGCTTTTGCTAAGGTGAGTCTACAGTCCCTACTATGTTTTTACAGGGATGAGATGCATGATTTTTACAAATGTTTTACGTGTTTGGCACAAGTAACTACCAAGAATAAAGAATATACATATGAGTTCAGATCAAAAATCCCTTAGCTTGATTATATTAATTACTTTGTAAGCTCGACTTATAGGGACGGTACCGTTAGGTTTGACAAACCTCACTGCAACGTTAAACAGGTGCTTATGTAGTTGTAACACATACACTTGATAGTGTGTATTGCCAGTATAGGGTAAACTAAAGATGTGTGCTCGGCTCATGCAAAGGTTAAAGCTTTATAATCAAGTGCTCATGATAATGTATACTTTTCCTACGATGTTTTCTAAGAAAAATCTTGTAGCCTAACTTAAGAAATGATTTAATAAACCTGTAGATTCACTCAACGTTTTTTGTTGACATTTTACATGTTTCTTCTCAGGTACATAGAGCTAGTGTTTCCGCTTTAATTGAAGTTATATGCTGTTTGCTGCTAGAACTGGATGGCATCCAGCATGTTTTATCATTTTCATTTCAAGAACAAATATTCGCATTTAAACAGTTTTTCTTTTACAATGTTTGGGTTCATATACATTAGTCATTGACGTCAAATATTTCCAGTTACATTTTCTTTAATAAAAGACTTTGTTTTAATGATTAATGCGAATACTTTTCGAAAACATCTCATATAGAGGGCGTGACCGCTAAACTGTGGGACCAGGAGTTAATATTACGTTAGTGGATTCTGACGGGGTATTACATTTAGTATCAGAGCAGATCGGTTACCTAGGACTAGGCTACATTAGAGAGTCGAACGTTAGGACAACTAGTGCGTCTAGACTGTAACCTTAGACTTGTTAAGTTACATGAACCCTAGTTAAATAAATTACTATGTTACTTGATAACTGTAATGTGACGACTCGGAAATTTCCGACTAAATTTAAACTTTATCTTTATATTATCCTGACACGATAAGCAATGTTTGTTAAGTTAAATCTCAAGGATTTTAAACTATGTTTATACATTCATTTAAACCTCGACCAAATTCCAATGATTCACGAACCATTAAATGAAAATATATGAATATGTATGTATATCTGTATATGTTATAAATTGAAAATGTCAACAAAGTATTTAAACGTATAATGCTTTATATGAACGTATTTGTTTCAATATGATAATCGACGAAATTAAAAAAAATATCTTAAATGATTGAATTATCAGAAACATTGAATTATGATTACAAGTCTCTGTTGAGAAGTCCACTATGATTTGAGAATATCTATTCCTCTTAACGATATTCGGAATAATTTGTAAAGCTATTTATAAATAAAAATAAAAAGTGTCATTTACGAAAGTTAGACCAAAGCTAGTGGAGAATTGGTTTCCATAATATTCTATTAATCTATTTTCAAACGTACAAAAACGTTTTCAATTTAAAAAGAACTTTATTATTAAAACGTATATAACTTTTATAAATATCTAGAATCACTTTTGACAACTCATTACTTAACCAGTATAATAAATATAACGATATTTATATTTTATTTCATTAAATATATATAACGATTTAAATTAATATTATATATATTTATAGGCGTATTATACATACATAGTTTTTATACTTTTACTATACTTTAACTTTACCTTTACTTTACTTTTACTTTACTTTAACTTTAATAATTCACTTTAATAATTCATACTTTAATAATTCACTTTAATAATTCATACTTTAATAATTCACTTTAATAATTCATACTTTAATAATTCACTTTAATAATTCATACTTTAATAATTCACTTTAATAATTCATACTTTAATAATTCACTTTAATAATTCATACTTTAATAATTCACTTTAATAATTCAAAAATCTATTATAAATAGAATTCAATAGGTTTCATTATTTCATAGAAACTTGAAAATATATTTCTCTAAACTCTCTCAATCGATTTATATATATATATATATATATATATATATATATATATATATATATATATATATATATATATATATATATATATATATATATTTGCTCTGTATTATTTCAAGATATTATTAGTATACATAAAATATTATGACGGAGTGATGTCCGAGTGATTTCAAAATAGTTTTTTGAATGAGTCGAAGCTAAGGAAATTATGGGTTATAGCTATGGAGGTGATGGGTATGGTTCATGGGTATGCTCGTGAGGTCAATCTAGTGTGGGTATGCTCGTGAGGTCAATCTAGTGTTTATCATCTCCGTTGCGTGTACGTACTTTCCTGCAATATTGAATCTCAATATTGATACGTTAGCACTCATAACTTAACTTTTATATATATATCAATAGTGTATCCCTGACTAGTGCTGGAGTATATAGGATTATGCATGCTTGTACATTCGATATTATCCTTAGATAGGTTTGTTGAATCCTGAATTAGATACATATGCTACTGAGATAGGGTATATGATATGCATGTCATTGGAAAGCTAGCGAAAAATTAAGAAGTTTTCATTTAGATATCGAATGGTTTTGATGAATGGATTAGAAGTTATAGTCAACTGAATTTTAGTATTATTGTTAAAATGATTATTATTACTATCGTCGTTATTATTTTAATAGAAATATCATTGTTATTATAAAATATCATTATTACTATTATGTTAGTATTATCATTTTATCATAATAACATTTTTAGTAAATATAAATATTGTTATTTTTTTTATAAGAATAATAATAATTATTATTACAAAATAATACAACTTTTACTTATTATTATTATGATCAATATTATTTTATCAAATAAATAGGGGATACAAAGATATTTTTCACCACGCGTAATATAATTACATTAATAATACTTACCACTATAGTTTTACGATATTAAGTGAACTTTATAAATTTTACTACTTAAGATATATAAAAGTATATTTTATCATATATAAATGTTAATATAAATTTTTATTAATAAATGACTTTTATTATTATAAAATCTAATAAATATATTTAAATATATAAAACGACTATAGTTAAGATATATAATAAACACGTATAAATTTTAGAAGTCATTTTAGGTCAAGTTGACTTTTGTTGACTTTTGCATATTAGTCTCGAGCATTAGGATTGTGGTACACTTGTTAAATATATATAATTAATATAGGTTCGTGAATCCGAGGCCAACCTTGCACTTGTTAAATGACGTTATATGTATTTTTACTACAAAATACAGTATGGTGAGTTTCATTTGCTCCCTTTTATATATATTTTTGGGACTGAGAATACATGCGCTGTTTTTATAAATGTTTACGAAATAGGCACAAGTACTAAAACTAATTCTACGTGGGTTTAAACCAGAAATATACCCTTAGCTTGGTAACATTAAACTACTTATCTATGTACAGTAGGCGCGAATCCTAAAGATAGGTCTATTGGGCCTGACAAACCCCATCCTGACTATGGGATGCTTTAGTACTTCGAGGGTTTTTTAAACACACCTGATCTGGTGTACTTAAGAGGGTAAAACATGAATGTTAAGGCTTGTTACCGGGTGCCTACAACTTATAGAATACTTTTATACACTTGCGAGTGTACATATATTTATAAACGGAAATCTTGTGGTCTATTAATATATTGAAATGATTGTTATGATAAACCTATGAACTCACCAACCTTTTGGTTGACACTTTAAAGCATGTTTATTCTCAGGTATTAAAGAAATCTTCCGCTGTGCATTAGCTCATTTTAAGGATATTACTTGGAGTCATTCATGGCATATTTTGAAAGACGTTGCATTCGAGTCATTGAGTTTATCAAGATTATTATTATGTCAATTATAGTTAGATGTATTATGAAATGGTGTGCATGCCGTCAACTTTCGTTGTAAATAAAGTTTGTCTTTTAAAAAACGAATGCAATGTTTGTAAAATGTATCATATAGAGGTCAGAGGTCAAATACCTCGCAATGTAATCAACTATTGTGAATCGTTTATAATGTATATGAACGGGTCCTTTCAGTTGGTATCAGAGCGGTGGTCTTAGCGAACCAGGTCTGTATTAGTATGTCTAACTGATAGTCATTAGGATGCATTAGTGAGTCTGGACTTCGACCGTGTCTGCATGTCAAAAGTTTTACTCATCATTTTTGTCGGAAATTACCTGCTTATCATTCTTAGTCTAGACACGTCTTACTGCATTGATTGCATGAATAGTGTATAGACAAAATTCATATCTTAGCGTATCTGCTAATCCATATCTTAGCGTATCTGTTACTGTAAACTTTGATTGACATATCCCGTAAATTCCTCCGTAATCTACGAAATCTTTTGCGCTATATATATAGATATTCTATGCAATTAGAATACCACCCGATAGCCGAAAAATCATTTCACATCGAAAAATCCTTTATTCAATCGAACGAAATGGAATTCGTCATTAGTTCAAGTCCCTCAAATTTCGATATGGAATCCCACTCAAGCTCCGAAAGCAGTGTGACCGGAATGGATCAACCAATTAGCCATCATCTATTCTGGATGAATTGGGAATAGGTTCGTAGCCTCCTTAATAATTGGAGACAAGAAGAAGGTGATCCCTTCCATCTACCACATTGCCCTCTTGGCAATGAACCTGAAGCACTTACCGGCGAACCGGTCCGAAACACCATTTTCTCTCTCATTTCCAGAGTATCTCGTCACGATTATATACTACATCAAATTCTAGATTTTATTTATCCGCTTGTCCGAACCAACAATCACCCCGGTGTAATAGAAGAAGTCAACGAGCTTCGCGCTCGAGTAGTGGCTTTAGAGTATATGGTGCAAGGGTTACAAACACCAACAACAGCACTAGCAGCATAACCAGTACCACCATCAGCAACACCAACAGTACCATCACCACCACCAACAGTAACATCCGCATCCCACACTTCAACATCACAACCTATATCCCACGAGTACCAATGACATACACTCAATAGATACCAAGGAGTACCAACAACAACAAACGAGGAAGTATTGATTCATAACTTCACTGGAGAAACATTTTGCGACGATTATGTAGTCTCTAAAGTCTTAGAAATTATCTATTCTAGCCCTAACCAAAAATTAGAAGAGTGAGCCCAAATGATAGAAGGAAGAGTAGAAACCCTGACAAGAATGATGTGTGGTTTACAAGCTAGACTTGATTTACCAACAACATCAACAGTACCATGAACATCACCAGTATAGTCAGTGCCATCAGCGTTGTCAGAATCAGCAGGACCTATAACATCACAAACTCCGTCAGTTCAAGAATCACCGTGGACATCATTATAAATCAACAAGAAGTATGTCATATCAATGAGTTATGAAGTATTAACTCATTTCCACTGAAGGATTTATATGTATATCTTATATATATAAATTTTTAGACCATAATAAATATTTCCGTACTAAGCTATTATGTGTGAATCTTAACTACTCGGTTAATTCATATTACTAATATGCAATAATGTACGTCCTTCGTCCACAACTTAACCATCATTAACTACAATCTCTGCCTCAATTCAATAAATCCCAATTTATAATAAATCAAATGAATTAATCAAATATAAGTTTGATCTTTCACTTTCATCGTCGATGTACTCAAAACTTTTCAAATAACATTATTCGTACCTTGCGAAATTCACAAGAATTTCACAAAAATCAACAAATAACGAAGTATTAATTCATAATTTCAATTTTATTGAATAAATACTCCGTAAAAGTTATGTAATTTCTAAAGTCTTTAGGGATTATTCAGTTCTAGTTTCAAAAGTAAATCAAATGAGTTTAATTTAATATTAACTCATTAAATCTATGTTACATCTGAAGAAAATATGCACATATATATTTTCATAAAGACTGTAATAAAATTCTGTTGTACAAAATATTAATTGTGAAATTTTTTTTTAACGGGTAGGTAATACCCGAGAGATATATAAATTCACAATTAATATGTTACATTTTTCGAATCTGATTAAGCAAATCATCAACTATACTCCCAAAATCTCACAACAATATACATTCTTGTATAGAAATCAAAACAACCATTCTCATCCAAATTTGATTACGCATTCTGATTTTGACAAATCAAAATCCAAGTCATGATTTAACAGAAGACATCACTCTTAGATTCCTACATCTTTCAAAGCTATACTTTGACTTCAAAACTGTGTTAGAACATCATATGTATATTAACGATTACAAACTGTGTTCAAACTCTCCGAAGTTTTCGAAGACACTTCAAACAATGAACAATCAAGATGATGATCCAACCACATATTACCCACATTTATGTACCTAAAAAGCTCTCGAAGCCAAAGTCATAGTTCGACGCATATCCGTGTCAGACCCTTTGATATTTATTAGCTAAAATGACTTTTCAATTCCTTTTCAAAGTAGACAGTTTTGTCACAGCTCCAGCAAGTCAACTTCGACTTTTTAGTCGGACTAGTCTTATTATAACCTCGATAGATACGTTGCCCTTTCGTCATCATTACTGGGGACCTTTCATATCTCGCCACCTTAGCAATAAACTTACCAACAACTTCAATTATCTTTGACTTTTCAAAAAATCATTATATTTATTGAAATCACATCATTTACTCATTCACATCTTGTAACGAGAATTGTCATACGAATCATAGGAAAACAGTAACCAGTATTTTGAAATCTCGCAGCATCTCTACGCCAACAGTTATATGTGTACGTAAAACATCTATCTCCTGGACTTACATACTTTGAATGTGAAGTTCTGAAAAATATTTTGAACTGCAAACTAGTTCTTGAAATGCTGACGAAGCATCAAAAACTATAAACGATCTTAACAGTAAAAAGTTTGATGACAAAGAATAGTAAGGTGGTAAAGCTGAGAAAAAGAGAAGGTTTGGAACTAGAAAACGGATTGAACAGACTATGAAGGAGGCTGTGGACAAATCACAAAGACTAAATCTGCCTTCAAAGAATCCAAATGATTCGGTGCCTGCTAAAGTCATTAACGAATACCTTACTCTTTATTCTAAACCTTTACAGATAAATCTTCATCATCATCCATCAATATTATAAATTCTAAGATATTATCATATCTTTCATTATAAATATCCGCGATATTTCTGAAGATATTTTCACAACTAATCTTATCTGAAGTCATTTATCTCTTTGCTCTATCAGTGTTACATCATATAAGAAACTATTAGTTTCTATATTCTATAAACTTTCTAGTTTAAATTATGAATGTTTTGAAGTAGTGTTGGGAACTAAAGCATGAGTTAGTATAATATAATGACACTTGATCAACGTGATTATATTACAGTAAGTCATGCTGAGTTTCTAATGGGACATGACGATTCACAGACCATGCCGTCATCATGTTCCATGTTACACGACTCTTGTATTCTATTTAATCTCTAAAAATATCAAGAATATTTTTTCTTGATGATTCGGTCTTTTCAGGGTATTCTGGTAAATTAACAAATCAAGATCGTGCCATTACCATTTCCTTCTTAGAACATTAACTATGTTCATTCTGAAATTCATATCTGCGAATACTGGTGATGTTATGCGAGGTGTATATAAAATAGTTATCAATTTTAGCAGAAAACACTATTAAATACGATACAATTTTACACAAGATATTTATTTATTTATAGAATGGATATACTTAAACCTTGCTACAACACTTATAGGCAGTGTACCTAATCGTACAGTAGTGTAGTTTTTAGTAAGTCCGGTTCGTTCCACAGGGAAATCTTTAAACAAAGCTCAACGCTATATTAGTTTACTTTTATAAAAATACAAATATATATATAAGTAATATTATTATTATAAAGGGGGGTTTTTACCGTTTAATGACCGGTTTGTCGATTTTAAAACTTTAGTCGTAGTTAAAACCTAATGTAAAATATAAAATAAATACAAGACTTAAATTAAATCGTAAAGTAAATAACGATAATGAAATTGCGAATAATAAAAGTGCGATAAAATAAACTTGCGATAATTAAAAAGTACGATAATTAAAAGTGCGATTAAATAACAATAAATAAAAGTGCGATAATTAGAAGTGCAATTAAATATAAAATAAATTAAATTAAATATGAAATAAAAGAATTATGCTTATTTAAACTTCCGTAATCATGATGTTTGACGTGTTGATTTTAGTTTTATGCCCATGGGTTAATTGTCCTTTGTCCTGGATTATTTAATATGTCCGTCTGGTTTTTGTCCATAACAGTCCATCAGTCATAAATATAAAGTGCGAGTGTCCTCATCAAATTATTCTTATACCCGAAGTTAAATATTCCAACTAATTGGGGATTCGAATTGTAACAAGGTTTTAATACTTTGTTTAATGAATACACCAGGTTATCGACTGTGTGTAAACCAAGGTTTTACTACTTTGTTAACAATTACACCAATTACCCTTGAATGTAATTTCACCCCTGTTTTAATTATTCTAGTGGCTATTAATCCATTCCCGTGTCCGGTTAAATGAACGATTATTCGTACATATAAATACCCCGCCCATCGTGTCCGATTGAGTGTATATGGTAATTTATAGGGACGCCCAATTGTAAATCTTTATATTAACATTAACAAACTATCATTTAGTTAAACAAATATAAAGCCCATTAATAGCCCATAGTCTAATTTCCACAAGTGTCGTTCTTTTGTCCAAACCCCAATTATGGTACAAAGCCCAATTACCCAATTTTAGTAATTAGCCCAACATCATGATTACTTCGTTTTAAATAAGCATAATAATAACTTAGCTACGAGACATTAATGTAAAAAGGTTGAACATAACTTACAATGATTAAAAATAGCGTAGCGTTACACGGACAGAATTTCGACTTACACCCTTACAACATTCGCTAACATACCCTTATTATTAGAATTAAAATTAAAATTAAAATATAAATTATATATATATATATATATCGTTTACGTATGATAAGAGAAGAAAAAGATTATAAATTGCGATCAGAATTCGGTTGCTTTTATAGGAAAAGTTGAAATTTGGGGCTCCGCGACTCGCGGCAAAATCCTCTTCAAACTCCGCGAGTCGCGGAGAATGAATTTACAGCTCACACCCTTGGAGTCTTTCTCTGCCGACGGTTTTATAATATATATATAATATATATATAATTAATATAATTAATTATATATTATATTATATTTATATACATAGTTAACTTGTAATTTTTAGTCCGTTGCGTCGAGCGTTAAGAGTTGACTCTGGTCCCGGTTCCGGATTTTCGAACGTCCTTGCGTACAATTTTATATTTTGTACTTTGCGTTTTGAATCTTGTACTCTTGTAATTTCGAGACGTTTCTTATCAATAATTGGAACCTTTTTGATTGTCTTTTGTACTTTTGAGCTTTTTGGTCGTTTGTGTCTTCAATTCGTCGAATCTGTCTTTTGTCTTCACCTTTTATTATTTAAACGAATATCACTTGTAAATAGAACAATTGCAACTAAAAGCTTGTCTTTCTTGAGGAATAATGCTATGAAATATATGTTCGTTTTTAGCATTATCAAATATTCCCACACTTGAGCGTTGCTTGTCCTCAAGCAATATCGTCTTGAAATACAAGAATCACTTCTTTATTCTTCACACTTTGTACATCAGTGATTTCTATACGGCGGTATAAACAATGGTAGTAACGATATGGTTTACAGTCCCACATGACTATAAAAATTTAGATCCATTAAGGAAATTAGATCTTTATGAAAACATTTGATCTTTTGAAATCTAGTTTTTACCCTAGATAAGTTTTCCGGGATAACCCTTTACCGGTGTTTGCAAAATATTTTTGTGGGTTTGGTGGGGTTCAGAATTGAAAATTTTAGCTCAAAACTTGCTGTTTTGTGTCACCCACTTGCTAACCTTGTATTTGGAAAGCAACACGTCCAGTTTACTTGTTCCGTATATTACCTTTCAGCAAACTACCGTCCGGTTGTAAAGGAAAGCGTTGAACAAGCAACTGTTAAGGCAATGTCCCATGACATGCTTTTGATTATGGTCTATAACGTGTCGGACGCAATTACTATCCTTGGTAGGAGCAATAGTAAAGCTCACCCTTATAATTTTTCGGTCTGGCACAAGGTCCTGTCTTTGACCACTATGCAACCACCGTTCTTACGGTTGACACCCGATTTAGTTCAGGTGACCTAATGAATTCCAGGTGAATTCCTAGGATTTTACGTTCAATGGTAATGAACGCATTGAAAATAGGGTTTTCAGAAAACAAATCGGTTTGTAATTTTGATCAAAATATTTTCTCGTTTAAGCTCGAGTTTAGATATCATCGAATTCCATGAGTTTGTAATTCTCAATCTTTAAGGTCAATCTCTAGGATTGAGTAATATCAGTCTTAAAAGCTGATTTTTAATCTTTAAGGAGATTATCCTTTCTGGGGATCTGATTCATTAGTCTTATCCAGCTAATTTGCATGGTGCCCCCCCCATTGTACGAGATAAATCCTTCTCATGGTTAGGATAAATCTGACCACTTGGCAACCCTGTTTAATGCTGAGGTCCGTGGATTTCCTGCTGATTTTAGTGATGACTTTTCTAGATTTTTCGTCAACCTACAGCTGGTCTGGACGACAACTTCATGACCTAAATCAAGAAGCGCGTGTCTTTTTCGGAAGACTTTACTTCCTTTTAATGATGGAATTGATTCATCGTGTAGATCCATCTCTTCTTTTCTTTCATCGGGTAAAAACAGTTTAGTTTAGTCCAAAGCAAAAGTATTTTCAGTTATTTGTTACAGATATATGTGACATATGTTAAGATAACTTGGTAAATTTTCCCACACTTGGCTTTTATTTTCCTTTTTATCGTCCTCTATTCCATTTTAAATGAATTTTAACATTTTAGTTTGTTTCTCAATTTATGTCCTTTCCGAGGTAACAATAATTTCGGTGTTAAAACCTAGTTTTATCGTTCATAAATATGTATAAACATGATTTTGAGTTCATTTAATTGAAATTTTTTTTTTAAAAATTTTACTAGAATTGGGTAGTTAGTATATAAGACTAGGGCTGTTCTTTATTATCAGAGAGCACTAGATTCTAATACAACTACTGCTTTACTAGTATTTTTAATGGTAACCAAGTGTTTAAGATAAAAATTTTTAAAATCCAAAAGAATTTAACCCCTTCCCACACTTAAGATCTTGTAATGCCCTCATTTGCAAGAAATCAGTAACAATTTAAATTATTGAGGGTGATTAGTGTGAAAATGATTAAATTTTACCAAAGTTTCCAAATATATTGGCGTTTGTTTGCTGAATGATAAATGGTGCACATCATTTGTTCATTCCGTCTTGTTGTTATTTCACATATATTTTGCATCTTGTCGTCAAAATTAGTTGCTTTTGCTGAACTTAATGCCAGTCTTTGAAAATGCGTTGTTTTACCCTGTTGTGTACATAAGATAAACTTGCAAACATATATACATATTTTTGAAGTTTGGTATATTACCCCACGTTCAAAAATTATTAAAATCTAAGAATAAAAGTTAGATAATTATAAAAATGATTACAATATTAACAAAAGTATTAAACGTATCAATAATTACAAATTACAAAATAAAAAATAAAAAAAATAATAAGTAAACTAAGGATGATATTGGTACCAATAGGGGTTCCAGGCATAACCATAGGTGCTATAGAATGCTTCGGCAGGGTCATACGTAGGATATGGTGGCTGCATCTCTATAGACCAAGGAGGGAAGATGGGTTTCGGTGTAGGAATATAGTTTCTACCTATATGTTGGCAATGAGCTATGATCTGGTTCTGATGAACTTGCCAATCTTCAAATGCTCTCTGTCTAACATTTTCGTATTCCTGAGAAGCTATAAACCTATGCATTTCTTGCATCTCATTCCCTCCTCCTACATTACCTTGTTGTTGGTTTCTCTCCACCTGTGGATGTCTACCATGGTATCGTACTGCGGCGTTATTTCGCCTCTTCAAAACTTTCGCACCATGGTATACATTTAAACCTATAGTATCGCGGGGTTCTGGTTCTTCTACTAATAATCCCCCCCGACTTATATCCACACCGAGATATTCACCAATCAAAGTAATAAAAATACCACCTCCTATTATGCTATGCGGTCGCATCCCCCGAACCATAGCTGATAAATAATAACCCACACAATATGGTATACTTACAGCGCTTTGTGGGTCTCGAATACACATATGGTAAAAAAAATCTTGTTCATTTACTTTTTCCTTGTTCTTACCCCTTTGTGTAATCGAATTAGCTAAAAATCTATGTATCACTCTTAATTCGGCTCTATCTATATCCAAATAAGAGTGATTTCCCCCTTTGAAACGGTGATGGCTTGTCATTTGACTCCACACACCGTGTGTATTAAAATTTTCATCTATCTTTCTACCGTTTAGTATCAATCCTCTACAATCGGCAGACGCTAACTCCTCAGGCGTATATATACGTAAAGCCTGAGCCATGTCCAGTAAAGACATGTGGCGCATCGAACCGCCTAACAAAAATCTAATAAAAGAACGATCGGTTAAACTAGCTACCCGATCATTCAACTCTATACTACATAACAATTCTTCACACCATACTTTATATACAGGTCTACGTATGGTGAATAAACATATCCAGTCATTAAAAGAAGAATTACCATACCTCTGTACAAGTAATTCCCTAATTGGCCCGGCCAATTCTACAGCTTCTAAGGGTCCCCATTCTATGACCCTCGGTACCTCAACAACCTTAGAATGAAGAGTATGCAAACCCCGTTGATATTTTGGATAATCTATCCAAAGTCTGTCAAATCTCAGGTTCGGGTGCAACTCTTCCAAGTGCATATCGGAAAAGGTCATGACTGGATGAGGTATATCCTGCTTGTAGTAGTTATCCACCTCCTGTTGTTCCAAATTCTCAGCAGGAGCATTGCGGGCTTGGGATGAAGATTCACCCCTTTCATTCTGCAAAACACATCAAACACAATTTTTGTGCATCCAAATATGCATTAGTGTCAGCAAAATCATCAATCAAAATAATTACAATGACATTATCAATTTATATCAAACTTAAGCTTATTTTCACATTTTTATCAAATCTACACTTTTTCAAATAAGCATATACGAAAATTTTCGCCAAGTTCATAAGCATTCAACTCAAATAACATGTCAAAATAATCATTACTAGCAATCAAACAAGTCTCAAATGGCATTATCTTTCAAAAATCAAGTTCATGAATTTTAGACTTGAAAAAGTCCACTTTAATTCTCAAAATCATGTTTAGGCTCAAAGTTTGGATCATTTAACTACCTAGACATGTTACACTACTCAATTTAGCAACAATTCATGACAAAAATCGGCCATAACCTGTTTATATCAAAAATCCCCAAATTTGCTCAAGAACACAAACCCTAGATTATTCAAAATTTGAAGTTTAAGGCTTCTAATCATGTTAAACAGCATCAATCTAGGTTATACAAGCATAATACATAAACAATTTAAGCCTAATTACACTAAAAAGCATCAAAATCAAATTGGGGAAAAAAATTGCTCAAGAACATCAAATTTCGAATTAAATGGTGTTTAGGTGTAGAAATTTACCGTTTTTCTTGAGTAATTCTTAGATAGCATCCTTCTCAACATGATTTTAGCAAAAAATTTGGTGATTAACGGTTAAAAATTGGGATTTTTGGGGGTGTTTTTCGGGTTTTTCGCGTGCAGAATTCGCTGTGTTTTTTGCTGTTGTTTGAGTTGTGTGGTGCACTGATCTGTGTTTTTACGTTTTATTTTTTTTCTGTAAATTGGTCCCTCCACGAGTCGCGGAGATTTAGGCTCCAAACTCCGCGAGTCGCGGAGTTTGGTGTTTTTTTTTTTTTTTTTTTTTTTTTAATATATATAATCATTAACTTATTAAAACAATTAAGTAATTAATTTTAAAATTTTGTTTCCCTTGTTATTTAGGACGAGGTCGTTTCGGATCGACGTCCTAGTCTGTCATTCGACAAAATTTTTAAAATTTGTCTTTTTGTAGCGATTGTTTTAAAAGCTAAGATTTTTGGGTTTTTTCAATGTTTTTGGCATACTCTAATTCAATAAGATTAAAAATAATGATAATAAAAGTTCTCGTCCCTCCCTCGGGTAAAGCAATTTCGGTTCAAAGACCTAGTCTTCAACTTACGACGAATTTTAAAAATCATATTCTTAACTTAATGAGATAAAGTAAATTTTTGTTTTTAAATTCACACAACTTAAATATAAAATTCAAAATTAATATTAAAAATTCACACCAAACTTAAAATTTAAAATGTATAAAATTAAGAATTTATATTTTAAAAATTAAAAGTTCACACCAAACTTAATTTAAAAATTCATAAATTCATATCAAACTTATATTAATTTTTCAAATATTTACAATTTTAAAAATATTGATATTACAAAGTTTACAATATTTATAAAGGGTTCAAATATTAATTTTAAAAAAAAAACATGGTAAAAATAAAATTAAAAATCTTTTTGTCTTTTTATCCCACTTTAATCAATCAAATATTATCAAAAATATGCGCCCCTCTTTTCGGTAAAGTAATTTCGGTTCCAAGACCTAATTTAACTCATGACGAATTTTTGAAATATTTTGTGTTGATTGTTTAAAGATATTTATACCTTAAGAATAAACGTTAAATTTCGCAGTGATGTAATAAATTTTTGAATGATATCAATAATTTCAGTCGCCAAACCTAATTTTATTTAATACCAATTTAATACTTTTTAGCGAACAAATTAGCGTTTATTATCAAAAGGTTAAAAATAAAAATAAAAATAAAAACTGTACAGACATACCTGTGAAATAGATTTCTTAGTTATATGATCTATCCCATTCATAAGATAGTTGGTTTAATTGATTTTCCATGGCTACATAGGCGTAACCTCGAGCATTCAGTGTCTTTTCTTCTAAACATATGAACGGTCCGTCTCTGCATAAAGTAACAAATTCGGTATTTGAATAGGTTTGATTATTTGAACATTTACCTCCATGTGACCATTTTCCGCATTTGTGACATCGTTCTAGGTGTCGTGCTCTTCTTTTCGCTGCGGATTTTGATTTTCCTTTACCAAATTGTAACTTATTATCTTCGCATCTGGATTCTTTTCTAACTCCGTCCATTCTTTCTCTGATTACTGATACTATTTCACTCGGTAGTATGTCATTATTACGTTTAGTGATCAAAGCGTGTAGCATTAGACCATGGTTTAGTTCACAGGCAGTCTTCATTTTGTAAAAACCTAAAAAAATAAAAATTCAGAATGGGGGGAGAAGACTAGTTCTTTAGGGTCTGCTAGGGAAAGACCATTCGGGTTCCATTTTCGAGAACTACACGAAAACAGACAATCTAACTCTAACAGAAATACATATTATCCTTTAAAGACTTGATTCTCCCCACACTTAGTTAGCTGTGGTGTCGAAATTGTGATTAACTTCGTTGTCGACTTCCATCGGACCATGTATGTAATGTTTAACTCTGTGACCATTAACTTTAAATTCAATCCCATTTGAATTTATTAATTCTATCGTTCCGTATGGGAAAACTCTTTTGACTATGAATGGTCCAGACCATCTTGATTTCAATTTTCCAGGAAATAGCTTGAATCGTGAATTGAAAAGAAGAACTCTGTCTCCTTCTTTAAATTCTTTTGAACTTCTGATTCTTTTATCATGCCATTTCTTCGTTCTTTCCTTATAGATTAACAAATTTTCGTATGCTTTATGTCTTAATTCTTCTAATTCGTTTAGTTGACTTAATCGTAGACGTCCAGCTTCATGTAAATCAAGATTACATGTTTTCAAAGCCCAAAATGCTTTGTGTTCAATTTCTACTGGAAGATGACATGCTTTTCCATAAACAAGTCTAAAAGGTGTGGTTCCAATTGAAGTTTTGTAGGCTGTTATAAAAGCCCAGAGTGCATCCTCCAATTTAATGGACCATTCCTTCGGATTTGATCCTACGGTTTTCTCTAGAATACGTTTTAAAGCTCGGTTGGTATTTTCAACTTGTCCACTTGTTTGTGGATGATATGCGGTGGAGATTTTATGAGTTACTCCATATCTTTTAAGAACTTTCTCAAGTTGATTATTACAGAAATGAGTACCCCGATCACTTATTAAAGCTTTCGGTGTTCCAAACCTTGCAAAAAGATGTTTTAAAAAGTTAACTACAACTCGTGCATCGTTAGTTGGGAGAGCTTGTGCTTCCGCCCATTTAGATACATAATCAATGGCTACGAGTATATATAGATTATTATGAGATTTTGGAAATGGACCCATAAAGTCAATACCCCAAATGTCAAATACTTCACATACTTGGATGACATTTTGTGGCATTTCATCACGTTGACTTATTTTTCCGGCCCTTTGACATGCATCACAGGATTTGCAAAGAAGGTGTGCGTCTTTGTAAATTGTAGGCCAATAGAATCCAGTATCATAAACTTTTCTTGCTATTAGTTGAGGCCCATAATGCCCTCCTGTTGATCCTGTGTGACAATGGTTTAAAATTTTACTAGCTTCATCTCCAAATACACATCGGCGTATTATTCCATCGGGACAACTTTTAAACAGATGTGGATCTTCCCAAAAATAGTGTTTTATATCACTGAAGAATTTCTTTCGTCTTTGGTACGATAATCCTTTTTCAAGGAATCCACAAACTAAGTAGTTTGCATAGTCTGCAAACCATTGGATTTCTTTATAATCTATCTTCAATAGATATTCATCAGGAAAGTTGTCTTGTATGGCTGATTCATTTAGAACTTCTAATTCGGGATTTTCAAGACGAGAAAGATGATCAGCGGCGAGATTTTCTGCTCCTCTTTTATCTCGGATTTCAATATCAAACTCTTGTAAGAGTAAGATCCAACGGATTAATCTTGGTTTAGCATCTTGTTTTGAAAATAGGTATCTAAGAGCAGAATGGTCGGTATAGACCACCGTTTTTGCTAGAACGAGATATGATCGAAATTTGTCAAAAGCAAAGACAATAGCAAGGAGTTCTTTTTCAGTAGTTGTATAGTTCGTTTGTGCTCCTTGTAATGTCTTACTAGCATAATATATAGGTTGAAATCATTTTTCAATCCTTTGTCCTAAAACGGCTCCCATTGCAAAATCACTTGCATCGCACATTAGTTCAAATGGTAGATTCCAATTTGGTGTTATCATGATCGGTGCATTAGTGAGTTTTTCTTTAAGAATATTAAAGGATTTGATACACTCATCTGAAAAGATGAATGGCGCATCCTTTTCTAGGAGTTTATTCATAGGAGTGGCAATTTTAGAAAAATCTTTTATGAAACGTCGGTAAAAACCGGCATGCCCTAGAAAACTCCTAACTCCTCTAACATTGGTGGGATGTGGAAGTTTAGCAATTACATCTACTTTAGCTCTATCCACTTCAATTCCTTCTTTTGAAATTTTATGTCCAAGAACGATGCCTTCTTTAACCATGAAATGGCATTTCTCCCAATTAAGTACTAGATTTGATTTTTCGCATCTAATTAGCATTCGTTCCAGATTAACTAGACATGATTTAAATGTATCACCGAAGACTGAAAAGTCATCCATGAATACTTCCATGCATTCTTCTATCATGTCGTGAAAAATCGCCATCATACACCTTTGAAAGGTTGCAGGGGCGTTACAAAGTCCAAATGGCATGCGTTTGTAAGCAAAAGTACCATAAGGGCACGTGAATGTGGTTTTCTCTTGGTCCTCGGGTGCTATTGGAATTTGAAAATATCCGGAAAATCCATCTAGAAAACAATAGTAACTATTTCCGGCTAATCTTTCCAACATTTGATCTATGAAAGGTAAGGGAAAGTGATCTTTTCTGGTGGCGTCATTTAATTTTCTATAATCAATACATACACGCCATCCTGTTACAGTCCTAGTAGGAATAAGCTCATTTTTTTCATTTGTAATGACAGTCATGCCACCCTTCTTTGGCACGCATTGAACTGGGCTTACCCATGGACTATCAGAAATTAGATATATCAAACCTGCATCTAGCAGTTTAATAATCTCTTTCTTAACTACTTCTTGCATATTAGGATTTAGTCTTCGTTGGCGTTGTACATACGTTTTATGACCTTCTTCCATAAGGATTTTATGTGTGCAATACGAAGGACTTATTCCTTTAATATCATGAATCTTCCATGCAATGGCTGGTTTATGAGCTTTTAACACAGAAATGAGTTGTGATTTTTCATTTTCAGTAAGAGAAGACGATATTATTACAGGTAATTCAGATTCACCATGTAAATAAGCGTATTCCAAATGGTTTGGAAGTGGCTTTAACTCTAATTTCGGAGGTTCTTCTATCGATGATTTATATCGATATCTGTCTTCTTCTTTTAGCATTTGAATTTCTTCTGTTGTTGGTTCATATCCATTAGCTATAAGTGTAGCTAACATTTCAGCTTCATCAATTGGTTCATTACCTTCTCCTAAAGAACATTCTCCTGTTCCTTGTAATTCTGGAAATTCTTCTAATAATTCTGCATGTGCATCTATAGTTTGAATATAATAACATGTATCATCTGCAGATTGTGGTTGTTGCATTGCTCTATCAACTGAAAAGGTAACACTCTCATCCTCTATACTTAGGGTCAATTTCTTACCGAACACGTCTATCATTGCTTTAGCCGTGTTTAAGAATGGTCTTCCTAATATGAGAGGAACTTGAGAATCTTCTTCCATGTCCAAAACAACAAAATCTACTGGAAATACTAAAGTACCAACTTTAACTAGCATGTTCTCCATTATCCCTCTAGGATATTTTATTGATCTATCGGCTAGTTGTATGCTTATTCTTGTTGGTTTCAATTCTCCAAGGTCTAGTTTAGCGTATAGTGAATACGGCATTAGATTTATACTAGCACCTAAGTCTGCCAATGCTTCTATTGAACTAAGACTACCCAGAAAACATGGAATTGTGAAACTTCCTGGATCAGATAGTTTTTCTGGTATCTTATTCAACAGCACTGCTGAACAATTAGCATTCATAGTAACAGCCGAGAGTTCTTCCATTTTCTTTCTATTTGAGATTAGATCTTTCAAGAATTTAGCATATCTTGGCATTCCTGAAATCACATCAATGAAAGGAAGATTTACATTTATCTATTTAAACATATCCAAGAATTTGGATTGCTCGGCTTCAAGTTTCTCTTTCTTCATTTTACTCGGGTAAGGAAGTGGTGGTTGGTATGGTTTAACATAAGGTTTATCCTTAACTGTGTTATCTTCATTAACCTTCTCAACTACCGGTTCTTTTTCCTTATCTTGATCAGGTTGTGGTTCTTGTGGAGTAGGAATAGTTTCATCAGAAGTTACAGGTATTTCAGGTGGTTTAAGTGTTGTACCACTTCTTGTGGTAATGGCTTTAGCTGTTTCATTCCGGGGGTTAGCATTTGTATCACTAGGTAGACTTCCCGGTTTTCTTTCACCTATTAACCTTGCTAGGTTACTCACTTCTTGTTCCAGATTTTGAATAGAAGCTTGTTGATTTCTAAATGCTTGAGCATTTTGTTCATTGGTTTGTTTCTGAGATGTGAAAAACTGCGTTTGAGTTTCAACTAGCTTCGTCATCATATCTTCTAAATTTGGTTTTTTATCATCGGTTTGTTGTGGTGGTTTGTTTTGAAAATTTGGTCTTTGCTGATTGTAAGTATTATTGGATACTTGTTGATTGCTAGGACCTTGTTGGTTGTTGTATGGAATATTTCGGTTATAATTCTGGTTTTGATTGTAAATCGGTCTTGGCGGTTGATAATTATTCTGATAATTATTTCCAGGCCTTTGGTTTATGTATGAAATATTCTCTCTTTGTTCCATTGTTAATTCAATACTGAGACAATCTTTTGTCAAATGTGGTCCTCCACACTGCTCACAACTAATTCGTATTGAGTGAATATCCTTAGTCATCTTTTCCATTCGTCTCTCCACAGCATCTATCTTTGCGGAAATGGAATCTAAGTCATGACTAGAATCGGCTCTAGCTGCTTTAGATGATCTAATGATATCTTTTTCTTGGTGCCACTCATGTGAGTGGGAAGCAGTGTTATCAATAATTTTGTAAGCATCAGTTTCGGTTTTCTTCATAATAGAACCACCAGCTGCTATATCTATGTCTTTTCTTGTAGTGATGTCGCATCCTTGGTAGAATATTTGTACTATTTGACAGGTGTCTAAACCATGTTGCGGACATCCTCTTAACAACTTTCCATATCTTGTCCACGCCTCATATAGAGTTTCATTTGGTTTCTGTGTGAACGTAACAATTTCTGCTTGAAGTCTTACGGCTTTAGATGCAGGAAAGAATTGTTTAAGAAATTTGTCAACTAAAACATCCCATGTATCAATCGCCCCTTCAGGTAACGATTCCAACCAATCTTTGGCTTCTCCCTTTAAAGTCCAGGGAAATAACATGAGATATATCTGTTCATCCTCCACTTCTCGGATTTTAAATAGTGTGCAGATCCTATTAAAGGTACGTAGATGTTCATTTGGATCTTCCTTCAGCGCACCACTAAATTGGCATTGATTAGTCACCATGTGTAGAATTTGTCCTTTGATTTAATAATCTGGCGCATTAATGTCTAGATGAGTAATTGCGTGACCTTGGCCAGTGCGTTTAGCTCTCATTCGGTCTTCCATACTTAAAGGTTCCAGATTCTCCATAATTGAATTTGTTGAATCGGTATCACTAGATGATTCTGATTTAATGGTTCGTTCCTCAACAATCTCTGTTTGAATGATTGGTGGCTCCGGAGGAAAGTTTAATGGTTCAGGATCTATGAACCGTTCCTGAATATTTTCCGGATTCTCAATTGTGAGGTTGGGTTCAAAAAATGGATTATCGGAAATTTGAACTGAAGTACTTGGTCGACTGGATGACGATTCTAAAGAAAAATCAACGGCGGTTATATTTTCTAAATGTCTTGATCTAGTTACAGGTGGTGAACGTACAAAAGGTGATGAACGTCTTGCTCGGTGCATTCACTGAATATCCTATTAGTTTTTAAAAGGAAAGAAAAATTATAATAAGTTATCCAACCAATAGACTTTTCTGATTTTGCCCACGTTTTGAATAGCCAAAAGATGCAGCAGAGGGGCAGGATTCGTTTGGTCTCAATATAATTGAGGACTGTTTGGCTCCAATAACCCGGTCCACGTACAAATCCAACTATTACTACGAACTAGAAAATTTTGATGTCTATTAATTTAACCACTTAAAATAAATTTTCATAATTTTAAGAAATTTAGATAAGAAGTAGAAAAAATTCTAAGTCCTAAAAACTAGAATGGCGAGAAATGAGAAAGAAAAAGAGTTCGTCGAAAAAAGTCGAAAAAGAAAAAAAATGGTTGAAAAATAAAAGGTGACGAAAAAAAAATAAAAGAAACTTATAAAACTTAAAAATACTTGACTAACCTAACCTTATTACTACAACTAACTTAAAATTATAATCGCACATTGAAATTACTAATTGGAATGATAATTGATACATAGTAAAAGGTCGTCTAAAAATATTAAAGCTTACAGGAAAAACTAAATCCCAAATGGAAATAACTTAAAAAAGAAACTAAAACTTAAAAAGGCGTCGCAAAATTCTAAAGCACCTAAATCTTAGTCTAAAGAAAAAGCACTTAAGGAATTCTACGGCAAAGCCTAAAAATCTAGGAGTAAAAATAACTATAGCAAAAACTAAGTTTAAAATTAAATATGAGCTAAAAATACAAATATTACGCTAAAACGATTAAAAAGGGACAAAATATAAAAATATACAAAAATTTGTAAAAATTACAATTTTTATAAAAATATTATTTTTATATTATTTTTTTTTATAAAACTACTAATTTTACAATTTAATAAAACTAATTTAAACAAAATAAAACAAATTAAATAAAAAGAAATTTTAAAATAAAACTTAATTATAATAATAATACATAATTAGGGTTTATATTAATAATAATTAATAATAATCCGTAATAAATGCTGAATTAGGGCTTCTGTCGGCGTGTCAGAAAGTCTCCGCGAGTCGCTGTATTTATTGCATCAAACCCCGCGAGTCGCGGGGTTCCAGAATTCAGATGACAGCTTTAAATTCGACGCGTTTTTTCTTTATTTTTATTTTTTTTTATTTTCTGTTTTCTGTTTTTTCTATATATAAAAGATATTTAATAAAACTTATATTTTTATAAATTAAAATAAGAATAAAGAAACTTATAAAACTTAAATATTTAAAAAAATACTTATATTTTTGTTTTTCTTTTTATATTTTTGAATAATTAACACGTATTTTTACAAAAAACGAATTTTAATAAAAGTTAACTAAATTTTTTTTTTTATATTAGCGTTGCGCTTCCGGCTTTTAAGATAACTCCCCGGCAGCGGCGCCAAAAATACTTGATGTTATGCGAGGTGTATATAAAATAGTTATCAATTTTAGCAGAAAACACTATTAAATACGATACAATTTTACACAAGATATTTATTTATTTATAGAATGGATATACTTAAACCTTGCTACAACACTTATAGGCAGTGTACCTAATCGTACAGTAGTGTAGTTTTTAGTAAGTCCGGTTCGTTCCACAGGGAAATCTTTAAACAAAGCTCAACGCTATATTAGTTTACTTTTATAAAAATACAAATATATATATAAGTAATATTATTATTATAAAGGGGGGTTTTTACCGTTTAATGACCGGTTTGTCGATTTTAAAACTTTAGTCGTAGTTAAAACCTAATGTAAAATATAAAATAAATACAAGACTTAAATTAAATCGTAAAGTAAATAACGATAATGAAATTGCGAATAATAAAAGTGCGATAAAATAAACTTGCGATAATTAAAAAGTACGATAATTAAAAGTGCGATTAAATAACAATAAATAAAAGTGCGATAATTAGAAGTGCAATTAAATATAAAATAAAGTAAATTAAATATGAAATAAAAGAATTATGCTTATTTAAACTTCCGTAATCATGATGTTTGACGTGTTGATTTTAGTTTTATGCCCATGGGTTAATTGTCCTTTGTCCTGGATTATTCAATATGTCCGTCTGGTTTTTGTCCATAACAGTCCATCAGTCATAAATATAAAGTGCGAGTGTCCTCATCAAATTATTCTTATACCCGAAGTTAAATATTCCAACTAATTGGGGATTCGAATTGTAACAAGGTTTTAATACTTTGTTTAATGAATACACCAGGTTATCGACTGTGTGTAAACCAAGGTTTTACTACTTTGTTAACAATTACACCAATTACCCTTGAATGTAATTTCACCCCTGTTTTAATTATTCTAGTGGCTATTAATCCATTCCCGTGTCCGGTTAAATGAACGATTATTCGTACATATAAATACCCCGCCCATCGTGTATGATTGAGTGTATATGGTAATTTATAGGGACGCCCAATTGTAAATCTTTATATTAACATTAACAAACTATCATTTAGTTAAACAAATATAAAGCCCATTAATAGCCCATAGTCTAATTTCCACAAGTGTCGTTCTTTTGTCCAAACCCCAATTATGGTACAAAGCCCAATTACCCAATTTTAGTAATTAGCCCAACATCATGATTACTTCGTTTTAAATAAGCATAATAATAACTTAGCTACGAGACATTAATGTAAAAAGGTTGAACATAACTTACAATGATTAAAAATAGCGTAGCGTTACACGGACAGAATTTCGACTTACACCCTTACAACATTCGCTAACATACCCTTATTATTAGAATTAAAATTAAAATTAAAATATAAATTATATATATATATATATATATATCGTTTACGTATGATAAGAGAAGAAAAAGATTATAAATTGCGATCAGAATTGGTTGCTTTTATAGGAAAAGTTGAAATTTGGGGCTCCGCTATATATATATATATATAATTAATATAATTAATTATATATTATATTATATTTATATACATAGTTAACTTGTAATTTTTATTCCGTTGCGTCGAGCGTTAAGAGTTGACTCTGGTCCCGGTTCCGGATTTTCGAACGTCCTTGCGTACAATTTTATATTTTGTACTTTGCGTTTTGAATCTTGTACTCTTGTAATTTCAAGACGTTTCTTATCAATAATTGGAACCTTTTTGATTGTCTTTTGTACTTTTGAGCTTTTTGGTCGTTTGCGTCTTCAATTCGTCGAATCTGTCTTTTGTCTTCACCTTTTATTATTTAAACGAATATCACTTGTAAATAGAACAATTGCAACTAAAAGCTTGTCTTTCTTGAGGAATAATGCTATGAAATATATGTTCGTTTTTAGCATTATCAACTGGACCATTACAAACGTTGCTTAATCGCAAGAAGAAGAAACGAAAGGACAAAACTCTAAAATAGAAATTGGAGTATAAATCGCAGCAAATAGAAGGGAGCATTAACTGTGGATGTCAATGATTATAGAAGACAAAAGCAGGGGCTTTGAAATATAAGGGAAGATATAAAACCCAACAACCACCTAAAAATTATAAACCGTATATATCGATGCATATAGCAATATAAAGACACGGAAGAACTAAAAACACTATAAAACCGAGAGTATAGTAGAAGTAAATAGATTCTTCAGGAGGCAGATGAAAAAGAAGAACGACAGATATGAAAGTGAGGAGTATATCGAGAATCAGTAGTGGATGAAGCATATTGACAAATACTTTAAAATATGAGTTGAGGGAGAAAGAATAGAAGGTGTGAGTTGTAAGGAAAGGAAGGAGGTGGATTTATAGTGAAATACCCGACAGAGAAATCAAGATGGATTATCGTATTAATTCGAAGAGAATCATAATCTCCTTAATCACCGAAGCATCAAATCCAATATAGATTACAAAGATTTTCTTTAAATTCGAAGATCAATTGTGATGACGTCAAAAGATATGACGAATCACTATAATCTTATTTCCTTCATTTACGATAACTTCCCTCATACGCTTTGAGTAATCGAATTATTTTATCCATACTTCTTAGACATGATAAAACTTCATAATCGTCATAATAACATTCTCATTGTTAGCCATAACGACCTCTATCAAATTTCGGGGACGAAATTTCTTTAACGGGTAGGTACTGTGATGACTCAGAAATTTCCGACTAAATTTAAACTTTATCTTTATATTATTCTGACACGATAAGCAATGTTTGTTAAGTTAAATCTCAAGGATTTTAAACTATGTTTATACATTCATTTAAACCTCGACCAAATTCCAATGATTCACGAACCATTAAATGAACATATATGAATATGTATGTATATGTGTATATGTTATAAATTGAAAATGTCAACAAAGTATTTAAACGTATAATGCTTTATATGAACGTATTTGTTTCAATATGATAATCGACGAAATTAAAAAAAATATATTAAATGATTGAATTATCAAAAACATTGAATTATGATTACAAGTCTCTGTTGAGAAGTCCACTATGATTTGAGAAAATCTATTCCTCTTAACGATATTCAGAATAATTTGTAAAGCTATTTATAAATAAAAATAAAAAGTGTCATTTACGAAAGTTAGACAAAAGCTAGTGGAGAATTGGTTTCCATAATATTCTATTAATCTATTTTCAAACGTACTAAAACGTTTTCAATTTAAAAAGAACTTTATTATTAAAACGTATATAACTTTTATAAATATCTAGAATCACTTTTGACAACTCATTACTTAACCAGTATAATAAATATAACGATATTTATATTTTATTTCATTAAATATATATAACGATTTAAATTAATATTATATATATTTATAGGCGTATTATACATACATAGTTTTTATACTTTTACTATACTTTAACTTTACCTTTACTTTAACTTTAATAATTCACTTTAATAATTCATACTTTAATAATTCACTTTAATAATTCATACTTTAATAATTCACTTTAATAATTCATACTTTAATAATTCACTTTAATAATTCATACTTTAATAATTCACTTTAATAATTCACTTTAATAATTCATACTTTAATAATTCACTTTAATAATTTAAAAATTTATTATAAATAGAATTCAATAGGTTTCATTATTTCATAGAAACTTGAAAATATATTTCTCTAAACTCTCTCAATCGATTTATATATATATATATATATATATATATATATATATATATATATATATATATATATATATATATATATATATATATATATATATATATATATATATATATATATATATATATATATATATATATATATATATATATTTGCTCTGTATTATTTCAAGATATTATTAGTATACATAAAATATTACGACGGAGTGATGTCCGAGTGATTTCAAAATAGTTTTTTGAATGAGTCGAAGCTAAGAAAATTATGGGTTATAGCTATGGAGGTGATGGGTATGGTTCATGGGTATGCTCGTGAGGTCAATCTAGTGTGGGTATGCTCGTGAGGTCAATCTAGTGTTTATCATCTCCGTTGCGTCTACGTACTTTCCAGCAATATTGAATCTCAATATTGATACGTGAGCACTCATAACTTAACTTTTATATATATCAATAGTGTATCCCTGACTAGTGCTCGAGTATATAGGATTATGCATGCTTGTACATTCGATATTGTCCTTAGATAGGTTTGTTGAATCCTGAATTAGATACATATGCTACTGAGATAGGGTATATGATATGCATGTCATTGGAAAGCTAGCGAAAAATTAAGAACTTTTCATTTAGATATCAAATGGTTTTGATGAACGGATTAGAAGTTATAGTCAACTAAATTTTAGTATTATTGTTAAAATGATTATTATTACTATCGTCGTTATTATTTTAATAGAAATATCATTGTTATTATAAAATATCATTATTACTATTATGTTAGTATTATCATTTTATCATAATAACATTTTTAGTAAATATAAATATTGTTATTTTTTTATAAGAATAATAATAATTATTATTGCAAAATAATACAACTTTTACTTATTATTATTATGATCAATATTATTTTATCAAATAAATAGGGGATACAAAGATATTTTTCACCACGCGTAATATAATTACATTAATAATACTTACCACTATAGTTTTACGATATTAAGTGAACTTTATAAATTTTACTACTTAAGATATATAAAAGTATATATTTTATCATATATAAACGTTAATATAAATTTTTATTAATAAATGACTTTTATTATTATAAAATCTAATAAATATATTTAAATATATAAAACGACTATAGTTAAGATATATAATAAACACGTATAAATTTTAGAAGTCATTTTGGGTCAAGTTGACTTTTGTTGAATTTTGCATATTAGTCTCGAGCATTAGGATTGTGGTACACTATGACTTGACCAAAAATTGTTAGACAAATATTGACCAACATATAAATATATATAATTAATATAGGTTCGTGAATCCGAGGCTAACCTTGCACTTGTTAAATGATGTTATATGTATTTTTACTACGGAATACAGTATGGTGAGTTTCATTTGCTCCCTTTTATATATATTTTTGGGACTGAGAATACATGCGCTGTTTTTATAAATGTTTTACGAAATAGGCACAAGTACTAAAACTAATTCTACGTGGGTTTAAACCAGAAATATACCCTTAGCTTGGTAACATTAAACTACTTATCTATGTACAGTAGGCGTGAATCCTAAAGATAGATCTATTGGGCCTGACAAACCCCATCCTGACTATGGGATGCTTTAGTACTTTGAGAGTTTTTTAAACACACCTGATCTGGTGTACTTAAGAGGGTAAAACATGAATGTTAAGGCTTGTTACCGGGTGCCTACAACTTATAGAATACTTTTATACACTTGCGAGTGTACATATATTTATAAACGGAAATCTTGTGGTCTATTAATATATTGAAATGATTGTTATGATAAACCTATGAACTCACCAACCTTTTGGTTGACACTTTAAAGCATGTTTATTCTCAGGTATTAAAGAAATCTTCCGCTGTGCATTAGCTCATTTTAAGGATATTACTTGGAGTCATTCATGGCATATTTTGAAAGACGTTGCATTCGAGTCATTGAGTTCATCAAGATTATTATTATGTCAATTATAGTTGGATGTATTATGAAATGGTGTGCATGCCGTTAACTTTCGTTGTAAAGAAAGTTTGTCTTTTAAAAAATGAATGCAATGTTTGTAAAATGTATCATATAGAGGTCAGAGGTCAAATACCTCGCAATGTAATCAACTATTGTGAATCGTTTATAATGTATATGAACGGGTCCTTTCAGTTGGTATCAGAGCGGTGGTCTTAGCGAACCAGGTCTGAATTAGTGTGTCTAACTGATAGTCGTTAGGATGCATTAGTGAGTCTGGACTTCGACCGTGTCTGCATGTCAAAAGTTTTGCTCATCATTTTTGTCGGAAATTACCTGCTTATCATTCTTAGTCTAGACACGTCTTACTGCATTGATTGCATGAATAGTGTATAGACAAAATTCATATCTTAGCGTATCTGCTAATCCATATCTTAGAGTATCTGTTACTGTAAACTTTGCCTGACATATCCCGTAAATTCCTCCGTAATCTACGAAATCTTTTGCGCTATATATATAGATATTCTATTTAATTAAAATACCACCCGATAGCCGAAAAATCATTTCACATCGAAAAATCCTTTATTCAATCGAACGAAAAGGAATTCGTCATTAGTTCAAGTCCCTCGAATTTCGATATGGAATCCCACTCAAGCTCCGAAAGCAGTGTGACCGAAATGGATCAACCAATTAGCCATCATCTATTCTGGATGAATTGGGAATAGGTTCGTAGCCTCCTCAATAATTGGAGACAAGAAGAAGGTGATCCCTTCCATCTACCACATTGCCCTCTTGGCGATGAACCTGAAGCACTTACCGGCGAACCGGTCCGAAACACCATTTTCTCTCTCATTTCCAGAGTATCTCGGCACGATTATATACTACATCAAATTCTAGATTTTATTTATCCGCTTGTCCGAACCGACAATCACCCCGGTGTAATAGAAGAAGTCAACGAGCTTCGCGATCGAGTAGTGGCTTTAGAGTATATGGTGCAAGGGTTACAAACACCAACAACAGCACTAGCAGCATAACCAGTACCACCATCTGCAACACCAACAGTACCATCACCACCACCAACAGTAACATCCGCATCCCACACTTCAACATCACAACCTATATCCCACGAGTACCAATGACATACACTCTATAGATACCAAGGAATACCAACAACAACAAACGATGAAGTATTGATTCATAACTTCACTGGAGAAACATTTTGCGAAGATTATGTAGTCTCTAAAGTCTTAGAAATTATCTATTCGAGCCCTAACCAAAAATTAGATGAGTGAACCCAAATGATAGAAGGAAGAGTAGAAACCCTGACAAGAATGATGTGTGGTTTACAAGCTAGACTTAATTTACCAACAACATCAACAGTACCATGAACATCACCAGTACAGTCAGTGCCATTAGCGTTGTCAGAATCAGCAGCACCTATAACATCACAAACTCCGTCAGTTCAAGAATCACCGTGGACATCATTATAAATCAACAAGAAGTATGTCATATCAATGAGTTATGAAGTATTAACTCATTTCCACTGAAGGATTTATATGTATATCTTATATATATAAATTTTTAGACCATAATAAATATTTCCATACTAAGCTATTATGTGTGAATCTTAACTACTCGGTTAATTCATATTACTAATATGCAATAATGTACGTCCTTCGTCCACAACTTAACCATCATTAACTACAATCTCTGCCTCAATTCAATAAATCCCAATTTATAATAAATCAAATGAATTAATCAAATATAAGTTTGATTTTTCACTTTCATCGTCGATGTACTCAAAACTTTTCAAATAACATTATTCGTACCTTACGAAATTCACAAGAATTTCACAAAAATCAACAAATAACGAAGTATTAATTCATAATTTCAATTTTATTGAATAAATACTCCGTAAAAGTTATGTAATTTCTAAAGTCTTTAGGGATTATTCAGTTCTAGTTTCAACCGTAAATCAAATGAGTTTAATTTAATATTAACTCATTAAATCTATGTTACATCTGAAGAAAATATGCACATATATATACTTTAAATATTTTTGGGCTGAGAATACATGCAATTTATTTTAAACGCAATAAGACACAAGTACATACTAAATTGTACACTGAGTTAAACTGAAAATCCCTTAGCTTTGGTAATTAGTAGCTGTCAGTACATATGATATGGACTGGTGGGCGCGAATAATTGTATATGGATCCATAGGGCTTGACATCCCCGTCTGAGCTAGAGCGCTAGCCTTTTAACGGACGTATGTTATTTGAGTTTATGACACGTTGGTTTGCGTGTATTAAAACGAATGGGGTAATTATAATTATAGCATTAAGTTTAGTTACCAGGGTGCTCTGTTACGTAGAATCTATTGATAAATTTTTGATGAAATCTTGTGGTCTATCTTTATATACTTATGACTCGAGCAATTAAACCTATAACTCACCAACATTCGTGTTGACTTTTTTAGCATGTTTTATTCTCAGGTCCTTAGAATGCTTCCGCTGTGATGTGCTTGTTGCCTGCATGGAGTCTCTCATGCTTTGTACAAAGTTTATTGCATTCAAAATAAAACTGCGCTGTACAATAAATAATTGGACTGTGATGTCAACCTATAAATTAAAGACTTATGTATTTTAGGGTTTTGCTTATACCTAAGCACTCGCCCACATGTTTATAACTTTCTATGTTTAGAAAGTCACTTATTTTAATGAATGCAATATTTTATCAAAAACGTATCATATAGAGGTCAAAACCTCACTGTGGAATCAATGATTAACGTGCCGTGTCAATAGCGATTTTGACGGGTCGTTACAATAACTATTGTGGCATGATTACTAAGTGATTAACTTTGTGTTTTTCTTTGAGTGCTAGATGACTTCTTCTAATCCTATCATTCTTACTGACTTCGACACGGAATCCGAGGAAACCGTACAAGCGCAAGGAAACACGATACTCGAGTTTGTGGATGATACCGAATCGGAACCCGAGATGGAAACCGAGCATGAGAATGAGCCTAAAGGAAAGGAATCGGTAGAGGATTCCGAGGAAGAATCGGAACCCGAATCCGAATCCGAACCTGATGTACCTGATTCACCCCAGTCACCTTTTTTTAAACCTGATTATGTTAACCTCTACGGACCTAGAGGCCACCGTAGGATACCGAAAGGACCTGCTCAGCGTAATAACCCATTTTATAAGAGTTTTCGCTATGATAACCAGTCACTTGAGATGTGTCGCCGTTTTCATCCCTATGATGTTTCTACATCTACTTCTAAACCTAGTACCCCTACTGCTGCTGCTAATGACAACAACCCTAGTGACCTTACGTTGCGAGTCGAAAATTTGGAGAAAATGGTGGAGTACTTGTTGAAGGAACTCCAGAAACGCAAATAGAGATCGCTCGACTAGACTTGTTCCACGCTATTAAACATTATTTGATTATTATTGTTTATTATATGATGTTCGTACATACATTGTTAGATGTGGCTTTACTTATGTGATTTTACTTATGACATGAGGAATATGTAACTTTCGTTGGTTATGCATGATTATTGAACGAAAAGTTTTTTTCTTTAAGTATTGGTTTATTAATGACGATTTATGCTTAGTGATAACGCCAAAATTATATATGTTTATTGCCGTTATTTCGATCCAAAGTTGTTCCATTTGTATATAATTGTTGTACGTATGTATTGTAATTCGTGTATATTTGTAAAAGTCCATTGTGAATGAATAAATGAAGACCAACCGCAAAAACAGAGTTAAAACAAAGATTGAACGCGCAAAACAGCCCGAAACCACTGAAACAGGTCCAAATGCGGCGCATCTCTCTTAGATGTGGTGCATCTATGCACCAAATAACTCCCGACAGTTTCAAATGCGGAGCATGCAGACTTCTGGACCAAAACAGCCCCAGATGCGGCGCATCCAAGCTAGATGCGGTGTATCCAAGCCAGATGCGGCGCATCTGTCCCAGATACGGCGCATCTGACCCCCTGCTGACAGTCCTGAGTGCAGAATCGAGCTAGAATCTACTGAACGTAAAGAGATGCAGCGCATCCCAAAGAGATGCGGCGCATCTGGTCACTTTCTGGCCAAAATACCTAACTTTTGAGGCTATTTAATGGAGCCTTTGTTTACTTACTTCATACATCTTCACTACTACGTTCTCCCTCAGTTCTAAGACGATTTTTAAGGTTCAAGGAAGGCTGCAAGTCAATCTCCACTCTTTCGACATCAAGATTAAGCTAGGATCGTTTATCGCAATTGGTACTATTGTTCTATATCTTCTTAACATGAATTCAACTTGTATTTACTGTTTCATTAGCTCTACTATGATTATGTTAGGCTAAAAGCCTTGTGTGTTTGCTTCAATGTAAGATCTATGGCTTGGGATTGTTCTATACTTTGATGTTATGTTAGTTATATATATGTTTGATTGATTTAATTATCTAGTTCAACCGTAAGAACCATTGTTATGCTTGTTTAGATCATTACTTCAATTATATAGATAGCAAACCTATTAATGTGAGTTAACTAGGAAAACAATCTATACTTCAATATACCTAGTAATCTAGACGATTAGATACATACACTTAAGTGATTTTGTTATGTGTTTAATTCGGTAATTGAATAAGTTCCAAAGCAACATAGTTATAAAATTACCTCAAGTGATTGTTGTAATTTAGGTTTCACGTGAGTTTAACCAGGTTGAATCTAGTAAGTTAATCAATCTAAACCACCATGTTCTTTCAAAAGATCCATAGTTGTAATCATCCTTGTATCCTAGTTCAATTATGTAAGTTATGACTTGATTTATGTGAATTTATCAAAGACCATAGCTTATACTTCAACACCTAGTGATCTAGCCACCTATATGTGAGTATAGGATGTTAATTGAATGATATTTAGGATATACAATCATGTAGTTTACTTAGAGTGACCTTAGTAAACTAGGTTTTATGTGAATTCAACCACGAAAGGATCCTGTTGATTAAACATAGCTCTTAAGTTTATAGAAATTGTGAAATTGATATAAACTGCTCTATTGTAACTATAACATAACGGTTTTAATTATAGAAGAACAATCCCTGTCATTTATCAAGCATAGAAGTAAACACCGCATTCTCATTCTTGTTAATTACTATATTTATTTACTGTTTCGTTAAACGAAAATACAACTTCAAACACAGAAACCCCCTTTTAGAATAATTAATCGTGGTAAAATCTTAAAAACAAACTTCTCCCTGTGGATCGAACTGGTCAATTTACTTGATAGTTACTGCATGATCGGGTTTTAGTTGCCTGTATTATGTGTTAATTATTAAGCATATTGTCTTCATTTTAAAGGTTACGTTTTGACACATCAACTTTTTGGCGCCGCTGCCGGGGAGCGGTTTTGTTAAAAGATTTTAATAAACTTTGAATTATTCAATCCTTTTGTAGGAATTCAATTCCTAGAAAAGTTACTTTTTATTGTAAGCTTGTGTTTTTGCAATTGGTTTGTTTGTGGTGTTGTGATTGCAGAATAGGTATTAATGCATGAATCTACGTTCTTCCAGCTCTAATTTAATTCCTTCATATCCTGAGCCTAAAAGAGAACTTCACGAACGCTTAAGAGCTCAAGAAGTAGAATCTCTTGCTCAGGGTTTAGAATCACTTTCATTAGATTCTAACTCTGAACCAATAGTTCAACCAATCATCGAGCCAGTCATTAAAGAAGAGGAAGAGATGACTGCTACAAATCAAACGATGGATGCTTTGATGAATGCAATAAGGACAGGACAAGGCCACACAATTGTTCAACCTACGATGACTGATGGTTTTGAAATAAAGGGGCAATTTCTCCACATGGTGACTAATACATGCCAATTCGGTGGAGCCCCAAATGAAGATGCTAACGAGCATCTTCGTAAGTTTGTAAGCATTTGCAAGCTTTTCAAAATCAAAGATGTCTCCGATGAAGTTGCATGTCCAAAAATCTTTCCATGGTCCCTAAAGGATGATGTAAGAGATTGGCTGGACTCATTACCGGAAGGTTATATTGAAGATTGGAATGACATGATGGACAAATTTTTGTCAGAATTCTTCCCTACTTCGAAAGCAGCAAAATTGCAAAGTGATATAAATTACTTCAAGCAAAAGTCTAACGAGACTCTTTATGAAGCTTGGACCCAATTTAATAAAATGCTTAGGGTATGTCCTCAACACGGGTTGAATACATTCCAAAAGTCCAAATTTTCTATAAAGGAGTCAATGTGGCTACCCGGAAGGATATAGATGTTGCAGCAGGAGGATCAATCATGAAAAAAATGCCCGAAGGCGCTCACACGATAATTGCCGATATAGCAGCCCATTCTCATAATTGGCATCAGGAGATGGAGTTCTCTAGATCGTCAACAGTTGCTAATTTCGAAAGCAATGATGAAATTGCTGCATTAAAAGTTCAATTGGAAAATCAAGCAAGGCAAATCGAGAAGGTAACCAAAGAAATGCACGCTATCAGGGTATGGTGCGAGTTGTGCCAAGGTCCCCATCTCACGCGAGATTGCGACCAAACGACGATGGAAGAGCAAGCAAAATTTTTAGGTTACTTGCACAAAGGTGAAATGAATTTTGACGACTTTCCGGCGGTTGAACCAATTATCAAATAGGGGGACCTTCAAGTTCAAACAACAATTACCACGGAGGAAATGCAGGTTACCAAAATAACCGGAATTTCCAAAATCAAAATCAAAGAAATGCACCACCGGGGTACAATCATCTAAACAATCGTAATCAACCTCCACGAAATTACCAAAATAATTTCCAACACAATCAACCACAACCACAACCACAAGCACATGTACAACCACAACCCGAGAAGAAATCCGGTTTAGAAGATCTTTTGAGAGATTTTATGGTTAAACACGAGCAAAATGCAAAACTTCAAACTCAGCAAATTCGAAATCAACAAGCTACGATTCAGAATTTAGAAAGGGATGTTGGAAGGATTTCACAGTTACTAGCCGAGAGACCACCTGGTGCTCTCCCCTCAAATACTCAAGTAAATCCTAGTAACAATCAATAAAGGAATGAGCATGTAAACACTAAAACTACTAGAAGTGGTTTAACCACTAACCTAGAGACCCTTAAGTCCCCGGAAGTTCCTTTGTCTCCTTCTGTTTTGCAGGTACCTGTTGATGTAGATGAGCATGTTGAAAAAGAACAAGAGAAAGATGATCTACCGGAGGTCATATCAAAGAAAAGTGAAGAACCACCAGTGAAGGTGTATAAGGTACCTATTCCATACCCAAAAGCATTGAAGAAAGACAGACTCGCGAGCCAATATCAGAAATTTATGGATATGATCAAGCAAATCAGCATTAACATGCCACTCGCGGAGGTTCTTAAGGGTATGCCCCATTACGGGAAGTTTTTGAAAGATCTTATATCCTCGAAGGGTAAATACCACAATGTTTCTGCCACATTCCTCCATGAGGAGTGTTCAGCAATCTTGAAAAAGCAAAATATACCTCCAAAATTGGGAGATCCGGGTAGTTTTATCATACCATGTATGATGGGTGATTCGATAGTGTACGATGCACTAGCCGACCTAGGTGCAAGTGTTAACCTAATGCCTTACTCGTTATATTTAAAACTTGACTTAGGAGACTTGAAACCAACCCGGATGGGTATTCGATTAGTAAATCAATCATTTAATACTCCCATAGGTATAGCCGAGGATATTCTTGTAAAAGTTAGCTCACTTATCTTTCCCGTCGACTTTGTTATTCTAGAAATTCAAGAGAACACAAAAGTTCCTATCATTTTAGGACGTCCTTAACACCGCAGATGCTATCATTAATGTCCAAAAAGAACAATTAAGTCTAGGTGTGGGAAACGAGAGAATAATTTATCATATTGACAAAGCCATGAAAAGACCTACTTCCACCGATGACTCTTGTTTTCAAATTGATGTCATAAATCTTTGTGTTGAGGATGAATTGCAGGAGCTACATGAAATTGATACCTCGGGGTTTGCCCCGGTAAGTGAAAGTGAATATTTCAATATCGATGAGGCTTTTGATGAGTTGATGAAAGTGGTCACGGATGATGAGACCATGGAAGAAGAAATTTCTAAGGAAGAGGAATCATTTGAAGATATCGGAAATAAAGATAGATTTCGAATAAAGAATTCCTTGGAAGAACCACCTATACTAGAGCTTAAGGAGCTACCCAAACACTTAGAGTATGCTTACCTCGAAGGTACATCTCAATTACCGGTAATTATTGCTTCACATCTTTCCGGTAACGAGAAGGAAAGGTTAATCTCTGTTTTGAAAACCCATAAAAAGGCTATAGCCTGGAAAACAACCGACATTCCAGGGATAAACCCGTATTATTGTACACATAAAATTCTCCTTGAGAATGACTTCAAACCAGTAGTGCAAAGACAACGCAGGCTAAATCCCAACATAAAAGAGGTTGTTAAAAAGGAGGTAGTCAAGCTTCTTGACGCCGGGTTAATCTACCCCATCTCCGATAGTCCTTGGGTTAGTCCAGTACAAGTAGTACCCAAAAAGAGGGGTACAACCGTTATTGTAAATGAAAAGGATGAACTCTTTCCAATTAGAACGGTTACCGGCTGGAGAGTCTGTATTGATTACAGGCGTCTCAATGATACCACTAGAAAGGATCATTTCCCGTTGCCTTTTATCAATCAAATGATTGAACGATTAGCGGGGAAAGAATACTATTGCTTTCTAGATGGTTTCTCCGGTTACTTCCAAATTCCAATTGATCCCAACGACCAAGAAAAGACCACATTCACTTGTCCTTTTGGGACCTTTACCTATCGCCGCATGCCATTTGGTTTATGCAATGCACCCGGAACCTTTCAAAGGTGCATGATGGCAATTTTTGATGATATGGTAGAGGATTGTATGGAAGTCTTCATGGATGACTTTTCCGTGTTTGGAGACTCCTTTGAATCGTGTCTTTTAAACCTTGAACGTATGCTTATCCGATGTGAGAAAGCAAATTTGGTCCTAAATTGGGAAAAATGCCACTTCATGGTGAAGGAGGGCATTGTACTTGGTCACAAGATATCTCGTGTGGGAATAGAGGTAGATAAAGCTAAAATTGAAGTTATCTCTAAGCTACCTATACCGACGAATGTCAAGGCAATTAGAAGCTTTCTTGGTCAGGCGGGATTTTATAAGCGATTTATCAAGGATTTCTCTAAAATTGCCCGCCCAATGACCAAACTTCTTGAAAAGGACGCTCCATTAGACTTCGATTCCAATTGCGAGAATGCATTCTCCATTCTAAAGTCAAAACTCACACAAGCTCCCATTATCGTATCTCCGAATTGGAGTATGCCTTTTGAGTTAATGTGTGACACGAGCGACTATGCCTTAGGTGCTATCTTAGGACAACGACCGATAATCATTTTCGTCTAATTTATTATGCGAGCAAAACGCTAACGGGAGCTCAAATTAAATACACCACCACGGAAAAGGAGCTCCTAGGGTTATTTATGCGTTTGATAAATTTCGGTCATATTTGGTGTTGTCCAAGACCATTGTTTACACGGACCATTCAGCCCTTAGGTACTTATTCTCGAAACTAGATGCAAAGCATCGTCTCATACGTTGGGTTCTTCTACTTCAAGAGTTTGACATTGAGATACGTGATAAGAAAGGAGCCGAGAATCTAGCCGCCGACCATTTATCCCGACTTGAAAACCCCGAATTAGAAAAACTTGATGATACAATCATCAAGGACACATTTCCCGATGAATCTTTAATGAGGATTGACAAGGAATCTGAAATCCCAAGGTTTGCCCATTTTGCAAACTATCTTGCTTCAGGCATTCTTCAAAAAGGACTTTCTTATCAACAAAAGAAGAAATTCTTTGCGGATTTGAAATCCTATTTCTGGGAACACCCCGACCTATTTCGTGTTGGTGCGGATCAAATGATTCGCCATTGTGTGTACGGAAAAGAGGCTCAACAAATTCTTGAGCATTGCCATCAAGGGCCCACTGGTGGTCATTTTGGACCAAACCACACCGCAAGAAAAATCCTTGACTCGGGCTTTTATTGGCCCACGATCTTTAAAGATGCCCATAATTTCGTTTGGACTTGTAATGCATGCCAACGAACGGATAACATTACGAAAAATGATGAGATGCCTCAAACCGGCATCCAAGTTTGTGAAATCTTTGATATTTGGTTAATCGATTTCATGAGACCATTTCCAAGTTCCCATAAGTGCAAATACATCCTAGTAGCCGTTGACTATGTATCCAAGTGGGCTGAAGCGAAAGCTTTACCTACGAATGATGCTAGGGTGGTGGTGAACTTCTTGAAAAATCTCTTCTCGCGCTTTGGAATCCCAAAGGCGCTCATATCCGATCGAGGAACTCATTTTGCTAACAACCTTCTTGAAAAGGTGTTGAAGAAGTATGGCGTAACTCATCGTTTCTCTACTCCGTACCACCCACAAACGAGTGGTCAAGTGGAGAACACAAATCGTGCCTTAAAACGCATACTTGAGAAGACGGTTGATAACAACCCTAAGATTTGGCAACGCAAGTTAGATGATGCATTGTGGGCCTTTAGGACTGCTTTTAAAACACCAATCGGTACCACACCATTTAGACTTGTATATGATAAAGTGTGCCATCTTCCAGTTGAAGTAGAACATAGAGCATATTGGGCATTGAAGCTTTGTAATTTAGACATGGAAAAGGCTGGTGAAACCCGATTCATGCAAATGCATGAATTGGAAGAGTTGAGGTTAGAAGCGTACGAGAATTCGAGCTCGTATAAGGAGAAAACGAAAAGGTGGCATGATGCCCGATTGAAAGAAGTGAAAGAGTTTAAAACCGGTGATAAGGTTTTGGTTTTTAACTCGCGGTTTAAATTTTCTCCCGGAAAGTTGAAGTCCCGATGGACGGGACCTTATTTGGTGAAACAAGCATTTCCATCAGGATATGTTGAGTTATTTGGAAACGAAAATACCTTTAAGGTGAATGGTCATCACTTGAAACTCTATTTCGATGGAGTTGACACCACGGTTCGAGATGACATCACCCTATTCCCCAAAGCTAATTAGTTTGAGACGGAGTCGTGTGAACGACTCGTTAAACTTCACAACATGTATATAGTTCCACTCGTGTACATATTTTAATAAATTTGAGTGTTTTAGAGTGATTTCTAAGTTACTATACGAACCAAGTTGTTTAGGGACCTTCTGAAATGCTTAAAACGCGAAAAAACGTCAAAAACTGGTGCAACAGGGCCAGATGCGCCGCATCCAGGATGGATGCGCCGCATCTATGGACAAGAAAAAAGCCGAGAGTTTTGAATGCACCGAGAATGGCTCATGCGCCGCATTTGGACCACCTGATGCGCCGCATCTGAGACAGATGCGCCGCATCTGCTCCAGATGCGCCGCATCTGTGTCTGTATGTTGGAGTTTGCCCAATTTTGTTGCACAAATACGGGAGTTTACCCTTTTTTTCTCATTTTTTCACCAACTACTCCGAATCCCATCTCATTCTCTCTCAAAATTTCAATCTCTAATCACTAATTGAAAGGACCCGTTCATATACATTATAAACGATTCACAATAGTTGATTACATCGCGAGGTATTTGACCTCTATATGATACGTTTTACAAACATTGCATTCGTTTTTAAAAGACAAACTTTCTTTACATCAAAAATTGACGGCATGCATACCATTTCATATTACATCCAACTATAATTGACTTAATATTAATCTTGATGAACTCAATGACTCGAATGCAACGTCTTTCAAAGTATGTCATGAATGACTCCAGGTAATATCCTTAAAATGAGCTAATGCACAGCGGAAGATTTCTTTAATACCTGAGAATAAACATGCTTTAAAGTGTCAACCAAAAGGTTGGTGAGTTCATTAGTTTATCATAATCCATCATTTCTGTAATAGTAATAGACCACAAGATTTCAGTTTCTATAAATATCCGTACACTCGCAAGTGTATAAAAGTATTCTATAAGTTGTAGGCACCAGGTAACAAGCCTTAACATTCATGTTTTACCCTCTGAAGTACACCAGATCAGGTGTGTTTAATATAACCTCGAAGTACTAAAGCATCCCATAGTCAGGATGGGGTTTGTCAGGCCCAATAGATCTATCTTTAGGATTCGCGCCTACCGTACATAGACAAGTAGTTTAATGTTACCAAGCTAAGGGTATATTTCTGGTTTAAACCCACGTAGAATTAGTTTTAGTACTTGTGTCTATTTCGTAAAACATTTATAAAACAGCGCATGTATTCTCAGCCCAAAAATATATATTGCAAAAGCAATTAAAAAGGGAGCAAATGAAACTCACAATACTGTATTTCGTAGCAATTATGTATATGACGGCACTGAACAAGTGCAGGGTTTATCTCGGATTCACGAACCTATATTAAGTATATATATTTATATGTTGATCAATATCTGTCTAACAATTTAGGTCAAGTCGTAGTGTATCACAATCCTAATGCTCGAGACCGACATGCAAAAGTCAACAAAAGTCAACTTGACCCAAAATGACTTTCAAAATCTATACATGTTTATTATATAACTTATATATAGTAGTTTTATATATTTAAATATATTTATCAGATCTTATTATACTAAATAATACAAGTCATTTACTAATAAATAAAAATTTATATTAAAATTCATATATGATAAAAATATACTTTTATATATCTCAAGTAATAAAATTTATAAAATTCACTTAATATCATAAAAATATAGTGGTATGTATTATTAATGTAATTACATTACGTGTGGTAAAAATATCTTTGTACGCATATTTATTTGATAAAATAATATTGATAATAATAATAATGATAAAAATAATAAAATGACAGTTTCAATAAAAATATTAATTTTTAGTAATAAAGATAATTTTAGTAATAACATCAACTGATAACAGTTATAATAATCGTTTTAATAATAATATTAAAATTAATGATAATTCAGTTGACCATATCTTTTAATCCGTTTATCGAAACCACACGATTTCTAAATGAAAAGTTATTAATTTTTTTCTTCAGCTTTTCAACGACATGCATATCATATAACTTATCTCAGTAGCATATGTATCAAATTCGTGATTTATCATAAACTATTTAACGACGAAACTAAGCATACAAACATGCATAATCATATATACTCGAGCACTAGTCAGGGATACACTATTAATATATAAAAGATAAGATATGAATGCTCACGTATCAATATTGTGATTCAATATTGTAGGAAAGTACGTAGACGCAACAAAAATGATAAACGTTAGGTTGACCTCACGAGCAATACCCTCGATCAATACCCATAACCTTCATAGCTATAACCCATAATTTCCTTAGCTATATCCCATTTGAAAACTTATTTTGAAATCGTCTGAATATAACTCCGTCGTAGTATTTTATGTATACTAATAATATCTTGAAATAGTACTAAGTAAATATATATATATGTAATTCGATTGAGAGAGTTTTGAGAAATATATTTTCAAGTTTCTATGAAATAATGAAACCTATTGAATTCTATTTATAATAGATTTTTGAATTATTAAAGTGAATTATTAAAGTATGAATTATTAAAGTGAATTATTAAAGTATGAATTATTAAAGTGAATTATTAAAGTATGAATTATTAAAGTGAATTATTAAAGTATGAATTATTAAAGTAAATTATTAAAGTATGAATTATTAAAGTGAATTATTAAAGTATGAATTATTAAAGTGAATTATTAAAGTATGAATTATTAAAGTTAAAGTAAAGTAAAAGTAAAGTAAAGGTAAAGTTAAAGTATAGTAAAAGTATAAAACTATGTATGTATAATACGCGTATACAAATATATAATATTAATTTAAATCGTTATATATATTTAATAAAATAAAATATAAATATCGTTATCTTTATCATACTGGTTAAGTAATGAGTTGTCAAAAAGAATAGATTTCTTAAATCACAGTGGACCTTATAACATAGGCCCGTAATCATATCATAATGTATCTGATAATTCAATCATTTGATACTATCTCTTAATTCTGTCGATAAATATATCGAAACAAATATGTTCATGTAAAGTATCATATATCTAATACTTTGTTAATGTTTTCAGTTAATATTATATATTATATATACATATCTATATACACATAATTGTTCGTGAATCGTCGAACACGGTCAAAGGGTAATTGATTACATGAATGTAGTTCCAAACTTTTTAAGATTCAACATTACAAATTCTGCTTATCGTGTCGGAAACATATAAAGGTTAAGTTTAAATTTGGTCGGAAATTTCCGGGTCGTCACAGTACCTACCCGTTAAAGAAATTTCGTCCCGAAATTTGATCGAGGTCGTCATGGCTAACTATAAAAATGTTTTCATGATGAATATGAGTTGATAAATCGAGTTTTATCATCATTGAGTAATATAGATAAAATAATTTGATTACGCGAAGAGTATAAGTGAAGCTATCGCAAGAGAGTGAAATGAGTAAACGTATATTCGTTTTAACCGATGACGTAGTTATGATTGATTTTCGGAATTCATGGGATTTAAAGAAAATCTTTGCAATAAGATTTGGTTCTTCGGCGATTAAGGAAATCAGGATCTTCTTTGATTAAATGCGATAATCTGTCTCGATTTCTCTGTCTGATATTTTACTATAATTCCACCCCCTTCGTTTCTTTATTTCCACATCTCACACCTTCTAGTCTTTCTCCCCAATTCATACTTTAAAGCATTCATTAATATGCTTCATCCAGTATTGATTCTTGATATACTCTTAACTTTCATATATGTCATTCTTCTTTTTCATCTACCACCGGAGGAAGTTATTTTCTTCTACCATTACCTTGGGGTTATTGTGTTTTTCATTCTCCCGTGTCTTTATATTGCTATACGCATTGATATACACGGTTTGTAATTTCGGGGTTGTTATCGGGCTTTATATTCTCCATTATATTTCGGAGCTTCATGCTTTCGTTTTCTCTTTCCGACCTTAAGTCAAGCGGATAATGGTCCAGAATTCGTAGATATGAATTTTTGGATGAACATAGTTAGTGTTCCAAGAAGAAAATCGTAATGGCACGATCTTGATTTGGAAAATTACCAGAATATCCGAAAATATAGAGCTATCAAGATGATATGTTCTTAATATGTTTGGAAATTGGGTAGAATGTAAGAGTCGTGTAAACAGTACATGATGACGATATGTTCTGTGAATCATCACGTTCCATTAGAAACTCAGCATGACTTACTGTAATATAATCACGTTGATCAAGTGTCATTATATTATACAAACTCATGCTTCAGTTCCCAATACTACTTCAAAAACATTCCTATTTTAAATTCAATTTTTTTTTTAGAATTTAGAAACTAACACAGTTTCTTTTTATGTTGTAACGCAGATATTGAGAAGAGATAAAAGATTTCAGATAAGAATAGTTGTGAAAATATCTTCAGGAATATCGAAGATATTATAATAAAAGATACGATAATATGGATGATGAAGAAGATTTGTCTGTAAAGGTTTAGAATAAGAAGTAAGTTGTTTGCTAACGATTTCAGTAGACACTGAATCATTTGAATCCTTTGAAGGCAGGTTTAGTCTTTGTGATTTGTCCACAGCCTCCTTCATGGTCTGCTCAATCCGTTTTCCAGTTTCAAACCTTCTCTTTTTCTCAGCTTTACCACCATACTATTCTTTATCATCAAACTTTTGACTGTTAAAGTCGTTTACAGTTTTTGCTGCTTCATCAGCATTTTTCCAATTTCGAAGAACTAGTTCATGGTTTGGGATGTTTTTCAGAAAATTCACATTCGAAGTATGTAAGTCTAGGAGATAGACGTTATATGTATAACTTTTGACGTAAAACTGTCGCGAAATTCAAAATATTGATTGCTAATTCCCAGTAGTTGGTGTGACAATTATTGTTACAGGATGTAGGTGAGTACATGATGGGGTTTTAATGAATAAGTATAGTGGCTTTTCGGAGAGGCTTAAGTCGAAGGTTAATGAAGTTGTTGATAAGTTTACTGCTAATGTGGCGAGATATGAAAGGTTCCCCGGTAACAATGATGAAGGGGTAATTGTTATAATAAGGTTTATTCGTATAAACAAATGAAGGTGATTTGCTGCAGCTGTGACAAAACTGTCTATTTTGGAAAGAGATTGAAAAATTATATTTGGTAATAAATATCAAAGGATCTGACATGGATACGTGTTAAACTATAACTTTGGTTTCGAGAGCTTTTCAGATGCATGACAGTGGGTAATATGTGATTGGATCATCATCTCGCATGTCTTTAGAAATTTCGAAGTGTTTGAACACATATTGTAATTGTTAATATACATATGATGTTCTAAGATTTTGAATGATACAAATATTTTTGTGAGTTCCATGAATAGAAATGAGGTTCTAGGACAGTTTTGAAGTCAAAGTATAGTTTTGAAAGATGTAGGAATCTAAGAGTGACGATTTCAGTTATATCTTGAATCGAATTCTGAGATTTCAAAATCAGAATATGTAATTAGATTTTGAATGAGTATGGTTGTTTTGATTTTTATAAAAGAATGTATATTGTTGTGAAAGTAGGGAGTATAATGGATGATTTGCTGAATCAGATTCGAAGAATGTAACATATTAATTGTGAATTTATATATCTCTCGGGTATTACCTACCCGTTAAAAAAAAAATTCACAATTAATATTTTGTACAAAAGAATTTTATTACAGTCTTTATGGAAATATATATGTGTATATTTCTTCAGATGTAATATTGATTTAATGAGTTAATATTAAATTAAACTCATTTGATTTATGGTTAAGGCGAGGATAGATAATTTCTAAACTTTAGAAATTACATAATCGCCGTAGAATGTTTCCCCAATGAAGTTATGAATCAATACTTCATCGTTGTGGTATTCCTTGGTATCTACATGGCGTATGACGTCGATGCTCGTGGGACAGATTGTGAAGTTAAGGTTTGCGATGCGGTTGTTGTTGGTGGTGGTAATGGTACTGTTGATGTTGTTGATGGTGGTACTGGTTATGCTGTTGGTGCTGCTGCTGGTGTTTGTAACCTTTGCACCATATTCTCCAAAGCCACTACCCGAGCGCGAAGCTCGTTGACTTCTTCTATTACACCGGGGTAATTGTCGGTTCGGACGAGCGGATAAATAAGTTCTAGAATTTGGTGTAGTATACAATCATGACGAGATACTCTGAAAATGAGAGAGAAAATGGTGTTTCGGACAGGTTCGCCGGTAAGTGCTTCAGGTTCATTGCCAAGAGGGCAATGTGGTGGATGAAAGGGATCGCCTTCTTCTTGTCTCCAATGGTTAAGTAGATTACGAACCCATCCCCAATTCATCTAGAATAGATGATGGCTAATTGGTTGATTCATTCCGGTCACGCTGCTTTCGGAGCTCATGTGGAAATCCATATCGGCATAGCTGTCGGAATCTGAGGAACTCGAACTGGTTGAGGGATCCATCTTGTATAATCAGGGAAAGAATTTTTTTGGTATGAAATAGATTGTAGAATTTAGATTTGGTATTCTTCAATACATAATTTACATATGTATATATAATACCAAAATCCCATAAATTACGGAGGAATCTTTGAAAGATGTCAGTCAAAGTTCACAGTAACAGATATGCTAAGATAAGAATTCGTCTATATACTATTATGCAATAAATGTAGGAAAACGCGTCTAGACTTAAGAATGATAAGCACGTAATTTCCTAAGGATGGTAAGTAGATGATTTCCGACTAAAAATGATAAGCAAAAATTTTGACATGCAGATACGGTCGAAGTCCAGACTCACTAATGCATCTTAACAACTATCAGTTAGACACACTAATGCAAGACCTGGTTCGCTAAGACCACCGCTCTGATAACAACTGAAAGGACCCGTTCATATACATTATAAACGATTCACAATAGTTGATTACATCGCGAGGTATTTGACCTCTATATGATACGTTTTACAAACATTGCATTCGTTTTTAAAAGACAAACTTTCTTTACATCAAAAATTGACGGCATGCATACCATTTCATATTACATCCAACTATAATTGACTTAATATTAATCTTGATGAACTCAACGACTCGAATGCAACGTCTTTCAAAGTATGTCATGAATGACTCCAGGTAATATCCTTAAAATGAGCTAATGCACAGCGGAAGATTTCTTTAATACCTGAGAATAAACATGCTTTAAAGTGTCAACCAAAAGGTTGGTGAGTTCATTAGTTTATCATAATCCATCATTTCTGTAATAGTAATAGACCACAAGATTTCAGTTTCTATAAATATCCGTACACTCGCAAGTGTATAAAAGTATTCTATAAGTTGTAGGCACCCGGTAACAAGCCTTAACGTTCATGTTTTACCCTCTGAAGTACACCAGATCAGGTGTGTTTAATATAACCTCAAAGTACTAAAGCATCCCATAGTCAGGATGGGGTTTGTCAGGCCCAATAGATCTATCTTTAGGATTCGCGCCTACCGTACATAGACAAGTAGTTTAATGTTACCAAGCTAAGGGTATATTTCTGGTTTAAACCCACGTAGAATTAGTTTTAGTACTTGTGTCTATTTCGTAAAACATTTATAAAACAGCGCATGTATTCTCAGCCCAAAAATATATATTGCAAAAGCAATTAAAAAGGGAGCAAATGAAACTCACAATACTGTATTTCGTAGCAATTATGTATATGGCGGCACTGAACAAGTGCAGGGTTTGTCTCGGATTCACGAACCTATATTAAGTATATATATTTATATGTTGATCAATATCTGTCTAACAATTTAGGTCAAGTCGTAGTGTATCACAATCCTAATGCTCGAGACCGACATGCAAAAGTCAACAAAAGTCAACTTGACCCAAAATGACTTTCAAAATCTATACATGTTTATTATATAACTTATATATAGTAGTTTTATATATTTAAATATATTTATCAGATCTTATTATACTAAATAATACAAGTCATTTACTAATAAATAAAAATTTATATTAAAATTCATATATGATAAAAATATACTTTTATATATCTCAAGTAATAAAATTTATAAAATTCACTTAATATCATAAAAATATAGTGGTATGTATTATTAATGTAATTACATTACGTGTGGTAAAAATATCTTTGTACGCATATTTATTTGATAAAATAATATTGATAATAATAATAATGATAAAAATAATAAAATGACAGTTTCAATAAAAATATTAATTTTTAGTAATAAAGATAATTTTAGTAATAACATCAACTGATAACAGTTATAATAATCGTTTTAATAATAATATTAAAATTAATGATAATTCAGTTGACCATATCTTTTAATCCGTTCATCGAAACCACACGATTTCTAAATGAAAAGTTATTAATTTTTTTCTTCAGCTTTTCAACGACATGCATATCATATAACTTATCTCAGTAGTATATGTATCAAATTCGTGATTTATCATAAACTATTTAACGACGAAACTAAGCAAACAAACATGCATAATCATATATACTCGAGCACTAGTCAGGGATACACTATTAATATATAAAAGATAAGATATGAATGCTCACGTATCAATATTGTGATTCAATATTGCAGGAAAGTACGTAGAAGCAACAAAAATGATAAACGTTAGGTTGACCTCACGAGCAATACCCTCGATCAATACCCATAACCTTCATAGCTATAACCCATAATTTCCTTAGCTATATCCCATTTGAAAACTTATTTTGAAATCGTCTGAATATAACTCCGTCGTAGTATTTTATGTATACTAATAATATCTTGAAATAGTACTAAGTAAATATATATATATGTAATTCGATTGAGAGAGTTTTGAGAAATATATTTTCAAGTTTCTATGAAATAATGAAACCTATTGAATTCTATTTATAATAGATTTTTGAATTATTAAAGTGAATTATTAAAGTATGAATTATTAAAGTGAATTATTAAAGTATGAATTATTAAAGTGAATTATTAAAGTATGAATTATTAAAGTGAATTATTAAAGTATGAATTATTAAAGTAAATTATTAAAGTATGAATTATTAAAGTGAATTATTAAAGTATGAATTATTAAAGTGAATTATTAAAGTATGAATTATTAAAGTTAAAGTAAAGTAAAAGTAAAGTAAAGGTAAAGTTAAAGTATAGTAAAAGTATAAAACTATGTATGTATAATACGCGTATACAAATATATAATATTAATTTAAATCGTTATATATATTTAATAAAATAAAATATAAATATCGTTATCTTTATCATACTGGTTAAGTAATGAGTTGTCAAAAAGAATAGATTTCTTAAATCACAGTGGACCTTATAACATAGGCCCGTAATCATATCATAATGTATCTGATAATTCAATCATTTGATATTATCTCTTAATTCTGTCGATAAATATATCGAAACAAATATGTTCATGTAAAGTATCATATATCTAATACTTTGTTAATGTTTTCAGTTAATATTATATATTATATATACATATCTATATACACATAATTGTTCGTGAATCGTCGAACACGGTCAAAGGGTAATTGATTACATGAATGTAGTTCCAAACTTTTTAAGATTCAACATTACAAATTCTGCTTATCGTGTCGGAAACATATAAAGGTTAAGTTTAAATTTGGTCGGAAATTTCCGGGTCGTCACACTAATTGAACCAATTAATCCCATCTTTGAGCATCAAATCCGAATATCAACATGAGAAAGGTAAGATTAATCCTAAACACTTCATGATTCTTGTGTTCTTCAATCTAAAAATCGGATTTAGCTTGTTCTTAGTGTGAGGATGTTTGAATGTTCATGTTTTGGTCATTATATGCTTAAATTGTTGCTACTAATCCTTATTCATGCTCTAAATTCATGATTATTTGCTTCAATCTTTACTTTGGAAATTAGGGTTCTTCATGAATTTAGGGGTTTCGAAATTTTGGCCATTAATTGATTAAATTGAGATATTTTGAAGTTTGATTACTAGTATACATTAACAAAATCACATGAACCTTTGTTGAATTACACGATTATACAAATTATTGAATTTTAGGGTTCTTGAATTAGGGATTTTGACTTTTATTGACTAGTAAGTGTTCTAAGTTGAAGTTCTGCAATTCATTACTTATGCTAAACACATGTGAACCTTAACTTGGTGTTATTTCGATTTAAAAGTAATTATTATATAAGTTAAGGATATACGCTTAAGCATTTTGATGAAGTTGTTGACTTGAGATGAATTTAATGTTCTAAATGTATGAAAACCATTGATTGTATATTGTTTAACATACTTTTTGATGAATGCTTATGGTTCCATATGTTATGACATTGCAAGTGTTTGGTGAAACTGAAACATGCTATGTATGATTATACTTGTAAAGTGATTTGAATCAATTGGCATACTAGTACATGTTTGTTAAGAGTGAAACTAGTTCATACCATGTTAAGATATTGGTTAACATAAACATTGAGATTTAACTTGAACTTAACATATCTACATGGTTTTCGCTAAGTGCAATATGAAAGATGTTTTGAATTTCTTTAACGCTAATCAACTTGGTTTGTTGTTTTGTTTGTTTGGTTTTGTTGTGTCTTTGTAGACTAGAGCATCATCATCAAACCCAAAATCAAAGAAGCAAAAGGCCTCGGCAATTGTAGATGAGGAAACAAGTGAAGAAGAACATGCTGTTGAAGAGGAAGAAATGGATATTGACAACTGGCAGTTAAATGTCCGTGGATTAACCACTCCGGATCCATGGATCAATGCAGTTTTGAGGCATCCGGAATATCATGAACGGATGAAGGTACTTCTACACAAAGACGTATATCCGGGGAAATATATCGATTGGACACCATTAGAAGAAGCTGGCGAATATCAAAATTTTCGCAACCTTTTCCGAGTAACGTATCAAGGCCATCGAATATATGCATGGGAAAACCTGTTCAGAATGCAAGAAAGAGTATATCCACTTTTAGTCAAAGAATTCGTTGGTTCACTTAGGGTTGATTACACGTCACCAACATCCGGTACCTTTATGAGATTTCGTCTTGGAGGATAAGACCGAACATTAACACTGCTACAATTTGTGAAGGCGTTGGATATCTATAAAGGGTTACCACATCAACTGATGCAAAATTACTTTAATCAATGTATTTACTATGTTTCTTCTTTTAATCATTCAGCAGCATGGGTGGACATGAGCAATAGTGCATATAGTGCAAGCAAGCAGACTTGTAGCAAGCTACGTTCCTACGAGCATCGATGCGTCCAAAGATTCATTTCAAGTACCATAAACTGTCGAAAAGACAGTAGCGAAAAAGTTACCAACTTGGATATCTGGTATATTCACGCGATAATGGATCACTCCCATGTTCATATTCCACGAATGATTCTCACTTTCCTTCTTGAAGAAAGGAAAAAGATTACACCAATCATGGCAGGCCATTTTGTAACCAGGATCGCGCAACATTTTCGTTTCAATACAAGTGGGTTAGAGGAGAAACATACGATTGCCTTTGACAGAGTAAGTTATACAAGGGCAAACATTTTGACTAGGGGGTCGAACGGCCTTCTTACTAGGTATGAGGATCCCGTGAACAGGCAACCAGAACAACCCCAACCACAGCAAGATCCACAATCGAATGTTGGAAGTAGTTCCAGTCCGGGAAATGATTGGGAGGCTTACATGGCGCGCCAGAAAAGTTTTCTGATATACGACTCCATAGTGATCGAAACACCCAAAAGGTAATTGATCACTATGATACAGGTAACAGGGAGATGCAATATTACATTGATGTAGGGAATGATCGAACATGGTACACTCAAGCGGGGCAGCAAAATCAGCTTAATTGGATACATGAACAGACAGTGTCATACGCTGCAGATCCCGCTAACTATACCCCCTCTCCTTGGCCTGCATACGAACATTGGGTTCGAATGGGTGATCCATATCCTGCGCCTTATCCTCCTCCTCCTAACCCACCTACTGAAGACACTGCTGTCGTCCCTGCTCAAGGAACTTATCAGGGGTACAACCCCTCAATATTTCAGGACGACGACGCGGGAAACCAAAGCAAAGGTGGAGCTGGCCCAAGTAACTCATTTTGGGGATTTTTCTGAAGATGACGTGATTTTTTCTGATGTGTGTGACAGGTTTTGTTGATGTTGGTTTGTTTCAAAAACAATTTTTTTTCAAGTTTGGTGTGTAATAACTAGATAATATTTTGGATAATTGTAATTTGAATAATTTAGATAATTAAAAGTGGGGTTTTTAGTACATGGAGTATACCCCCATTTATTTGTGTAGATCGTATGGTTCCTTTGTTTGAATTGCTACAGGTGAGCATTGTGCTATATGCTGCATTTTTACAAAGACTGGCAGTAAGTTCAGCACATTCTTGATTGGTGATTGTTTTGTGGTTGCAAGAAGCGGATGATGTTCTTATGCTGGCATTCAGTTCAGCGCCATCATCCCGTGAACTTCGGTTTTAGACCTTGAAAGTAATAAACTCTCTTACACTCTTTAACCCTATTGAATTTAAATTTTTCTGATTTCATGTAACGAGGGCGATACATGAACTCAAGTGTGGGGAGGAAGTTATAAATTCTTTCGGGTTTTTGATTTTGGTTAAAAAGGCTTAAAATGGTGAAATTTTTTGAACTTTTATCTTCATAAATTCAAATTTTGTTTAAAATTTGTAGATTTTAAAACTAGGTGTATACACCGAAATTATTATCACAAAACAAATTAAGAAACAACCAAATGATTGAGTTTATTTTGTTAAAAATCATAAAACTACTAGTCATATAAAAGATATAATCATCATGCTATACCACATTCTGGATGAAATGAAAATCATCAAGTAATTTGTTGTTCTAACAATCTAATCCAATGCTCATCTATGTAATGATTGTGAAGAAAGTCAATTCTTCCAATATGACACACTTGCTAACTTATGTTAGAAGTTGTAGTCCAGAACAGCTGTAGGTTGATGAAAAATCTTGAAAAGTCGTCTCTATCATGGGCTGGAAATCCACCTCACCTCAACATCAAACAGGGTTTTTAGTGGTCAGACTTATCCTAACCATGAGATGGATCTGTCTCGTATAATGGGGGGGGGGCACATTGCAAATTAGCTTTTAAGACTAATGAATCTAATCCCCAGATGAATGATCTCTGTAAAGATCAACCGCACCTATGTTGACTGCGGCCAACATACATATGACATAACAAATTGAGGTGTGCAAACTCATGGTTCACCGATGATATTTGGACACGATATAGTTTCTTCTAAAACTTATGCTATTTTATGAATTATATTGTGTAAAACCATTTTTAGGACATCCGGTTTCAAATTCCATAATACTTCAATCATGGGGGCGAGTAGCTTGCTAAGCGCCGACTGAGGCTTCGGTTTTCAGTTACCCTCAACCGGACTTTGAAGTTAAAACCGGAAAACTTGTTAGTGTAAAAAACTAACATGTCTAAATTTCAAAATATAAAAGGTTTTTCACAAAGGTCCCAATTTCCCTAAGGATCCAAATTTTTAAGAAATGTAGACTTTAAAACCCACATTTCGACTTTGGCATGATTTCATTTCGTGTGTGTACTCAAAGTGTTTGTATTACATTGTGAAATAAATAAAAGCGTGTGTACTCCAACGGTGTGTGTATACTCAAAAGAGTGAGTGTGTGTGAGTGTGTATATATTGTGAGCCGAGTGTGTGTTCCAAAATAACTTGTGTGTCTTGTGTATTATATCAAGTGAGTGTGAGTCCCATTTTTGTGTTCTCAATTAAATAAGTGTGTGTACTATAGTAAATTTCAAATTCTTGTAAGTCTTGCTTGAGGACAAGCAAGGTTTAAGTGTGGGGATTTTGATAACGCCAAAATTATATATGTTTATTGCCTTTATTTCGATCCAAAGTTGTTCCATTTGTATGTAATTGTTGTACGTATGTATTGTAATTCATGTATATTTGTAAAAGTCCATTGTGAATGAATAAATGAAGACCAACAGCAAAAATAGAGTTAAAATGAAGATTGAACGCGCAAAACAGCCCGAAACCACTAAAACAGGTCCAAATGTGGCGCATCTCTCTTAGATGCGGCACATCTATGCACCAAATAACTCCCGACAGTTTCAAATGCGGAGCATGCAGACTTCTGGACCAAAACAGCCCCAGATGCGGCGCATCTGAGATGGATGCGGCGCATCCAAGCTAGATGCGACGCATCTGTCCCAGATGCGGCGCATCTGACCCCCTGCTGACAGTCCTGAGTGCAGAATCGAGCTGGAATCTACTGAACGTAAAGAGATGCGGCGCATCCCAAAGAGATGCGGCACATCTGGTCACTTTCTGGCCAAAATACCTATCTTTTGAGGCTATTTAATGGAGCCTTTGGTTACTTACTTCATACATCTTCACTACTACGTTCTCCCTCAGTTCTAAGACAATTTTCAAGGTTCAAGGAAGGCTGCAAGTCAATCTCCACTCTTTCGACATCAAGATTAAGCTAGGATCGTTTATCGCAATTGGTACTATTGTTTTATATCTTCTTAACATGAATTCAACTTGTATTTACTGTTTCATTAGCTCTACTATGATTATGTTAGGCTAAAAGCCTTGTGTGTTTGCTTCAATGTAAGATCTATGGCTTGGGATTGTTCTATACTTTGATGTTATGTTAGTTATATATATGTTTGATTGATTTAATTATCTAGTTCAACCGTAAGAACCATTGTTATGCTTGTTTAGATCATTACTTCAATTATATAGATTGCAAACCTATTAATGTGAGTTAACTAGGAAAACAATCTATACTTCAATATACCTAGTAATCTAGACGATTAGATACATACACTTAAGTGATTTTGTTATGTGTTTAATTCGGTAATCGAATAAGTTCCAAAGCAACATAGTTATGAAATTACCTTAAGTGATTATTGTAATTTAGGTTTCATGTGAGTTTAACCGGGTTGAATCTAGTTAGTTAATCAATCTAAACCACCATGTTCTTTCAAAAGATCCATAGTTGTAATCATCCTTGTATCCTAGTTCAATTATGTAAGTTATGACTTGATTTATGTGAATTTATCAAAGACCATAGCTTATACTTCAACAACTAGTGATCTAGCCACCTATATGTGAGTATAGGATGTTAATTGAACGATATTTAGGATATACAATCATGTAGTTTACTTAGAGTGACCTTAGTAAACTAGGTTTTATGTGAATTCAACCACGAAAGAATTCTGTTGATTAAACATAGCTCTTAAGTTTATAGAAATTGTGAAATTGATATAAACTGCTCTATTGTAACTATAACATAACGGTTTTAATTATAGAAGAATAATCCCTATCATTTATCAAGCATAAAAGTAAACACCGCATTCTCATTCTTGTTAATTACTATATTTATTTACTGTTTCGTTAAACAAAAATACAACTTCAAACACAGAAACCCCCTTTTAGAATAATTAATCGTGGTAAAATCTTAAAAACAAACTTCTCCCTGTGGATCGAACTGGTCAATTTACTTGCTAGTTACTGCATGATCGGGTTTTAGTTGCCTGTATTATGTGTTAATTATTAAGCATATTGTCTTCATTTTAAAGGTTACGTTTTGACACATCACTTAGCGTTGCTACTACTACTACTAATTAGTGATAATGTTACTAGTGTACATTGTTCTTACTACTGCTACTACTAAACGCTATGTATCGCTACTATATATCACTAGTGCTACTAAAATCATTATGATTTAATATTAGTTACTATGCATCGTTCCGTTGCTAGTATATTTTATATATCGATTTCATTGACACTAACCGAATGTATTATCTTGACCAGAAAGATAATGCCACCCAAGCAAGTTTCCCAAGCTGATGTTCATCGGTGGATTACCAAAGGGTTGACCGAGGCCGTGGCAGAACTCCGTAATGGAACCAATAGCAACAACGTGAACGCTACGAATCAGCGAAACCAGGATACGACCAATACTCAGAACAATGGATAAGCAGGGTGTACGTACAAGACATTCTCGAGTTGTGAACCAAGCTCATTTAATGGCACCGAAGGTCCAGTTGGTTTGACTCGTTGGTTTGAGAAGCTCGAGTCAGTTTTCCGTATCAGTGGTTGTAGAGATGTGGATAGAACGAAGTTTGCAACTTCTAAGTTATCAAATGGCGCCTTGACATTGTGGAATACTTATGCAAATTCCGTAGGTATGGATCAGGCTTTTGAGACTCCATGGGAGGATTTGAAATGACGGATGATCGAAGAGTATTGTCTCTACACCGAAACTGTTAAGATGGAGCGAGAACTCCAAAACCTGAAGCTAGTGGGTACTGATTTGACTAGCTACAACAAGAGATTCTTTGAGTTGGCTCTCATGTGTCCACATATGGTTACTCTCGAACATCGCAAGATTACTCTTTATGCGAATGGTTTGACCGAGAAGATTCAAAGTGGTGTGACTACTTCGAAGCTGAGAACTATACAAGAAGCTGTTGAGATGGCTAGTGAGTTAATCGATCAAGTTGAACAGCGAGGAAAGACTCCTGCCTCAATTGAGACTAAAACTCATGATAATAAGAGGAAATAGAACAATAACAATAACTCAGGGAAGAATTACAGTCAGCAGCCCTTTAAGAAACAAGATACTGCTAAGAGTAATGCTGCAACCCCAAATGCTAATTCTGGTTATAAGGGAAAGTTCCCATTGTGTGCTAAGTGTAATAGACATCATCCGGAGGATTGTTTGAGAAGGTGTGATAAGTGCAATAGGAGTGGACATTTGGCTGCCGAGTGTAAAACTGGTACGAATATGTATTATGGGTGCGGAAAAGAAGGTCATTTCTGGAAGGATTGCCCAACTGCCAGAAACACTAATGAACCTGCAAGAGGAAGAGCTTTCAACATTAACTCCAGTGAAGCTCGTGATGATCCTAAGCTAGTCACTGGTACGTTTCTTCTAGATAATCATGATGTTTATGTACTTTTTGATTCCGAAGCTGATAGAAGCTTTGTGTCTAGAGATTTTTGCTATAATCTTAAGAATGATGTATCGTCATTAGAAAACTTATATTCTATAGAGCTAGGAAATGGTAATCTAATGAGTGTTGATAAGGTTTACCGTGATTGTACTTTGACTTTGGATGGAATGTCGTTTAAGATAGATGTGATACCTATTAAACTAGGAAGTTTCGACCTTGTGGTTGGAATGGACTAGTTAGCCGAGAATAGAGCCGATATTGATTGTCATCAGAAAGCGATTCACATTCCTGTTACTGAAGGTGAACCTTTAATGGTGTATGAAGAGCGAAACAATACGCCGTTACATTTCATTAACTGTTTGAAGGTGCAGAAACACATGAGAAAGGGCTGTCTTGCTATGCTAGTTCACCTAAGCAAAACTGAATCTGAAGGCAAGAAACTCGAAGATGTGCCCATTGTTAGAGAATTTCCCAATGTTTTTCCCGATGAGTTACCCGGATTACCTCCGCCTAGAGATGTAGAGTTCCAGATTGATTTAGTTCCTCGAGCGGTGCCAGTAGCGCGTGTACTGTATAGACTTGCACCACCCGAATTGCAAGAGTTATCTAGTCAACTGCAAGAGCTTTTAGATAATGGATTCATTCGACCGAGCTCGTCACCATGGGGAGCTCTAGTACTGTTTGTAAAGAAGAAGGATGGATCTATGAGACTCTGTATTGATTATAGGGAGTTGAATAAGTTGACTATCAAGAATAGATATCCGTTGCTGAGGATTGATGACTTGTTTGATTAACTGCACGGATCGACATGTTATTCTAAGATCGATCTAAGGTCAGGTTATCATCAGATGAGGGTGAAGGAAGCAGATATACCGAAGACAGCATTTAGGACACGTTATGGTCATCATGAATTTACCGTAATGCCATTTGGATTGACGAACGCACCGGCTGTGTTCATTGATTGCATGAACCGTGTGTGTAAGCCATATCTAGAAAAGTTTGTTATAGTGTTTATCGATGATATATTGGTATATTCTAAAAATGAGAAGGAACATGAGCAACATCTCCGTTTGTTACTAGAGATGCTCAGGAAGGAGCAGTTGTACGCGAAATTTTCAAAGTGTGACTTTTGGCTGCAAGAAGTGCAATTTTTAGGTCATATCGTAGGTGTCAATGGTATTCTAGTTGATCCTGCGAAGATAGAGACGGTTAAGAAATGGGAGACTCCTAAGTCGCCAACACAAATACGACAATTTTTAGGTCTTGCTGGTTATTATAGAAGATTCATTGAGGGATTTTCTACTATTGTCCGACCATTAACAGCATTGACTCACAAGGGTAAGAAGTATGAATGGACAGAGTTGCATGAAGCTGCATTTCAGTTGTTAAAAGAGAAGTTAACGACTGCACCGATTTTGTCTTTGCCCGAAGGAATCGAGGATTTCGTAGTCTACTGCGATGCTTCACGATAAGGTTTTGGTTGCGTGTTGATGCAACGTACGAAAGTGATTGCTTATGCATCCCGACAATTGAAGATACATGAGTTGAACTATACGACTCACGATCTTGAACTTGGTGCTGTAGTTTTTGCACTGAAGATGTGGAGACACTATTTGTATGGTACTAAGTTCACCGTATTCACTGATCACAAGAGTCTGCAGCATATTTTCGATCAGAAACAACTTAATATGAGACAGAGACATTGGATCGAATTGTTGAACGATTACGATTGCGACATTAGCTATCATCCCGATAAGGCTAATGTAGTGGCAGATGCTTTGAGTAGGAAGGAGAGAGTTAAGCCTATTCGAGTTAGAGCGTTGAAATTGACTATTCGAAGGAACCTTACTTCTCAGATACGTGACACATAACTAGAGGCGTTGAAAGAAGAGAATGTTACTACTGAATCACTTCGAGGAATTGATAAGAAGTTTGTTACTCGAGACGATGGAACCCAGTATTTTATCGACATAATATGGGTACCGAAGTTTAGCGGATTAAGGGAACTAGTGCTAGAAGAGGCACACAAGACAAGGTATTCTATTCACCCTGGATCCGAAAAGATGTACCAAGATCATAAGGCACTGTATTAGTGGCCTAATATGAAAGCCGAAATCGCTACTTATGTTGGTAAGTGCTTGACTTGTGCTAAAGTTAAGGCAGAGCATCAGAAACCGTCAGGTTTGTTGACAAAACCAGAGATTTCCCAATGGAAGTGGGAGAATATTACAATGGATTTTATCACTAAGTTGCCTAAAACGGTAGGAGGTTATGATACGATTTGGGTTATCGTTGATCGTCTTATGAAGTCTGCTCATTTTCTACCGATTAAGGAAACGGATAAGATGGAGAGGTTGGCACAGTTCTACATAAAGGAAGTAGTTTCACGAGATGGAGTGCCGTTATCCACTATTTCCAACAGAGATAGTAGATTTACATCTAGATTTTGGAAAGCTTTGCAAGATGCCATGGGAACTCGATTAGACATGAGTACAGCCTACCATCCGCAGACTGATGGGCAAAGTGAGAGGACGATTCAGACACTAGAAGATATGTTAAGAGCATATGTGATTGATTTTGGAATTGGATGGGATAGACATCTATCGTTAGTAGAGTTTTCCTATAACAATAGTTATCACGCAAGTATAAAGGCAGCGCCTTTTGAAGCACTGTATGGCAGAAAGTGCATATCACCTCTATGTTGGACTAAGTTAGGAGATAGTCAGTTAACTGGTCCTGAGATTGTACATGAAACGACAGAGAAAATAATGCAGATTCGAGAAAGAATGAAAATAGCATGAGATCTTCAAAAGAGCTATGCAGATCTTAAAAGAAAAGATTTGGAATTTCATGTTGGAGACAAGGTTATGCTCAAAGTGTCACCCTGGAAGGGTGTAGTGCGCTTTGATAAGAGAGGAAAGTTAAGTCCGAGGTATATTGGACCGTTTGAGATTACCGAACGAATTGGACCGGTAGTGTATAGATTGAAACTACAGCAGGAACTTAGCGAGATTCGTGATACTTTTCATGTTTCCAATTTGAAGAGGTGCTTATCAGATGAAAGTTCATCTAGTGATTCCTTTAGACGAACTGCAAGTTGATCCTAAGCTTAATTTCATTGAAGAGCCTGCTGAGATTATGGATCGAGAGATTAAGCAACTAAAGCAAAGCAGAATTCCGCTGGTTAAGGTTAGATGGAATGCCCGTAGAGGATCAAAATTCACGTGGGAGCATGAAGATCAGATGGGACTTAAGTACCCGCAACTGTTTCCTGAGGAGACGACTACGGCGGATGACCACTAAAATTTCTGGACGAAATTTTTCATAACAGGTGGGTAATGTAACAGCCTGACTTTTTCCGTTTACCATCTTTAATTGTCCTTTAAGTATTTAACGGTGATTACTTGGATTTGTGTGTTTAATAGAATTAAATACATACTTATTTGATGAATGATCGAATTAATATGTTATATTAATTTACGAACTTATTTCGGTTAGCGAAATAACTAGAAACGTTACGATTAAGTTTACCGTCTAGAAAGCTTTTCAGTTTACGGAACTCAGAAAAACGACACAATAATTATTTACGATAATTATTGACTTTAAGAAGATTATTTTTAATTTATTATTTATTTAATGAATTAAACTCGGTGATTGCGTTTCAACGATTAGTTAATGTTCCGGAGACCCGGTACGATTAACGGCAACGAAACGGACCACGCGCATTCAAGTAAATTAGCAAAATGAGCCCATGACACCCCTATAGGGCCCCATCAGCCGAACCCACCATCACCACCCCTTTAATGGACTTAATTTGTGTAGTGGGTCACTAGTTAGTGTGAATTAGGGCCTAATCCAAAGTATTTAAAGCTAGGTAAACCTACAAACCCTTATTTTATTTTTTCTTGGCCGATTTGTTTTCCCTCTCCCCCTCTCTTTGTGTCGTCGACCACCACCACCCAAGAACACCATCAAAAATCAAAAATTGGAAGAAACCTTGTGCATCAAAGTTGTTCTACGCATCGTTCTACGTCTAGTATTGTCATTTAATTGATCGTTTGAGGTATAACTAGTAACCCTAATTTCATTAATTTAGTTTTTTGTTCAATTACATAGTGTAATCAAGTCTAGTGCTCAATTAATGGTGATTGATGTTGTTAATTGTTGATTGATTGCGTAATTAATGTTGTTTGTTCGAAAAACGAATTTGTTTATTGATGATCTGATTAAATTGACATGATATCTGACTTTTTAATATGTTTAATTAGAAAGATATCGAAAAGTTATTAATTTTAGACTCCGATTTTGCGTGATTTCGTTATCGTATGATCAAGATATGCTTAATCGAAGTTTTCGTTAGGGTTTGCATGATATCCGAATTTTATGAGTTACATTAGCTTATGTAAAGTGTACTATTGCATTCCTTGTGAAAATTTATGCAATTTAGACTAAATATTTGCGTCGAAAGGTTATGTAATGCTCCCGATATGATAAAACGAAGATTTGATTTGTAAAGTATGCTGAATCAGTTTTTAAGTTCACGTAAAAATTTGTAGAATGAACTAGGGATTGATTTAGACTTTGATCTTCTGGAATATGTTAGTTTATATGTTACTTGACATGTTTCATTTGTATGCAAACTTCCAAGAACATTATTTTCCATGAGATATATGCTCGTCTAAATGATATGTCCGATTGATGGTCAAAAACTGATGAGTCTGTAATGTTTTGCAAATCTGTACGAATTGGCTAAAACAATGCTTCTAATTATTTTATCACTTAAACTTTGAGATGTTTTGAGATGACACCAATTGTCCGTTCATCAAATCTATTTTCTTTATTTTTTGAAAAATGTTTAAAAACTGACGCGCGAGCAGAAATTTCTGTAATGAACTCAGACTTGATCCCTTCTGACTTCTGACTTTTAATTATTGTATGAGACTTTGGCTAGACTTTTTGGAATAGATTTTAAGTCTAGTTATGATCTGGAGTTGATCATAATTATATGGTTTATGTGCTATAGTAGGATCTCTTTACGACGTACGAATTTCTAAAGTATGCTACAAGGTGTGGAAAATGCGATTTGCTAAACTACAAGCTATAACATGTTATATGACCTAGGTTTGACTTGTTGACCATGTTTTCATGACCTACTGAGATGTTTGACTTTAGTTGACCACTTTGACTGAGTTGACTTTTGGTTTGACTTTGGTTGACTTGCTTGGATTAGTTGACTCTTACTTGTTCGTTGAGTCAGTCTGAGCACTAGGACTTTGCGTACACTATGGGTTGACGAAGTTTGACCTATTAGTATATACTTAAGATGATTTACTTGATTATGTTTCGTTGTTCAGTCAAGAGTTTCGACAACAGTACGATTTGCTACGATCTTTACGAGTGCTTTTGCTAAGGTGAGTCTACAGTCCCTACTATATTTTTACAGGGATGAGATGCATGTTTTTTACAAATGTTTTACGTGTTTGGCATAAGTAACTACCAAGAATATACATATGAGTTCAGATCAAAAATCCCTTAGCTTGATTATATTAATTACTTTGTAAGCTCGACTTATAGGGATGGTAACGTTAGGTTTGACAAACCTCACCGCAACATTAAACAGGTGCTTATGTAGTTGTAACATGTACACTTGATCGGTGTATCGCCAGTATAGGGTAAACTAAAGACATGTGCTCGGCTCACGTAAAGGTTAAAGCTTTATAATCAAGTGCTCATGATAATGTATACTTTTCCTACGATGTTTTCTAAGAAAAATCTTGTGGCCTAACTTAAGAAATGATTTACAAAACCTGTAGATTTACTCAACGTTTTTCGTTGACGTTTTGCATGTTTCATCTCAGGTAGATAGAGCTAGTGCTTCCGCTTTAATTGAAGTTATATGCTGTTTGCTGCTAGAACTGGACGGCGTCCAGCATGTTTTATCATTTTCATTTCAAGAACAAATATTCACATTTAAAAAGTTTTTCTTTTAAGATGTTTGGGTTCATATACATTAGTCATTGACGTCAAATGTTTCCAGTTACATTTTCTTTAATAAATGACTTTGTTTTAATGATTAATGCCAATACTTTTCGAAAACGTCTCATATAGAGGGCGTGATCGCTAAACTGTGGGACCAGGAGTTAATATTCTGTTAGTGGATTCTGACGGGGTATTACAATCGACATCTACCGTTAGCAGAATTTTCCTACAACAACAATTACCACTCGAGTATTGAGATGGAACTGTTTGAGGCACTTTATGGCAGAAAGTGCAGGTCTCCGATTTGTTGGAGTGAAGTGGAGGATAGACAAATTACGGGTCCAGAAATTATCCAAGAAACTACCGAGAAAATCATTCAAATTCAACAAAGGTTGAAAACCACCCAAAGTCGACAAAAGAGCTATGCAGACAGTAAAAGAAAAGATATAGAATTTGAAATTGGTGACATGGTCATGCTTAAGGTATCACCTTGGAAAGGTGTTGTTCGATTTGGTAAACGGGGGAAACTGAATCCAAGGTACATTGGACCATTCAAGATTATAGATCATGTCGGACCAGTAGCTTACCGACTTGAATTACCTCAACAACTCATAGGCGTACATGATACTTTTCACGTATCGAATCTGAAGAAATGTTTAGCCAAAGAAGATCTCACTATTCCTTTAGACGAAATCCAAATCAATGAAAAACTTCAATTCATTGAAAAACCCGTCGAAATAATGGATCGTGAGGTTAAAGGACTTAAGCAAAACAAGATACCAATCGCTAAGGTTCGATGGAATGCTAATAGGGGACCCGAGTTCACCTGGGAGTGTGAAGATCAGATGAAGAAGAAATACCCACACTTATTTCCAGAAGATACGACAACACCTCCAACAGCTTAAAATTTCGGGACGAAATTTATTTAACGGGTAGGTACTGTAGTGACCCGAACTTTTCCATGATTATATATTATATGAGATTAATATTTACATGAATAAATGTTTTCAACATGTTAAGCAATTAAACTTGTTAACACTTGATTAACTGAAAAGGATTTAGTGTTAACGTTTGACCACCCAGTTTGCCTGATGATTCACGAACGTCATAACTTGTGATAATTATATAATTGTTTTATTTTTTTTATGATGTAAGTTTTTATTATATATATATAAGAAGAAATACAATTAAATCAAAGATGTACAGTAAAATACTATTTGCAACAGTAAAATACTATTAGCTACAGTAAAATACTATTTGCCTACATCACAATACTATTTGCTACAGTAAAAAACTATTTTCTACAGTAAACACTATTTACTACAGTAAACACTATTTACTCGTATTCAATCCATATTCGTACTCGTAAAATACACAGCTCCTATATGTATATACTATTGGTATATACACTTCAATGATCAGCTTTTAGCAGCCCTCATTTAGTCAACAAACATGTGGAACTAACCATTTGGCAACTAGCATGAAATATCTAACAAAATTACAAACTAAATGGAGCATATAATGACATGCTAGTTCACATTTTTTTTACCCATCACATACACTTGCATTTTTCAATTTTCTTTCATCCATTTGATCTCTCTCTTGTTCCATGATGATGTTCTAAGTGTTCTTCATCATTTTCATCAAAATCTACTTCAATCTAGCTCATAAATCCTACCTTTGATCAACCTACCAAACAACTACTCAAGAACACTTCAGTAACACTTTCAAGTTTACTAGTTTACTTCCAAGCTTTCAAATTCATTCCAAGTAATCATCTAAGATCAAGAAATGTTTGTTATTTACAGTAGGTTATCTTTCTTATTTAAGGTAATATTCATATACAAACTTTGATTCAATTTCTATAATCAAACAATCTTAATTCAAGTAGAAATCTTACTTGAACTTGTTTTTGTGTCATGATTCTACTTCAAGAACTTTCAAGCCATCCAAGATCCTTTGAAGCTCTAGATCATCTCTTGTCATTTCCAGTAGGTTTACCTACTATACTTGATGTAGTGATGATGTTCATAACATCATTCAATTCATATTTATAAAACTATCTTATTCGAAGAATATAACTCGTAATCACTAGAACATAGTTTAGTGAATTCTAAACTTGTTCGTAAACAAAGTTAATCCTTCTAACTTAACTTTTAAAATCAACTAAACATATGTTATATATCAATATGATATGATAACTTAATGATTTACAACCTGGAAACACGAAGAACACCGTAAAACTCGACATACGCCGTTGTAGTAAAACCGGGGGCTGTTTTGGGTTGGAAAAATTAAAACTATCTTAATCTTTGAATTTGAAGTTTGTTTTATGGAAAAATGATATTTCATATGAACATGATACTATATACGAAAATTATGGTTAAACTCAAAGTGGAAGTATGTTTTTCAAAATGGTCATCAAGATGTTGTTCTTTCGACGGAAATGACTACCTCTTTCAAAAATGACTTGTAACCTATATTTCCGACTATAAACTTATACTTTTTCTGTTTAGTTTCATAAATTTCAGTTCATTATAAAATCATAGCAACTTGATTCACTCAAAACGGATTTATAACGAAGAAATTATGGGTAAAACAAAATTGGTTAGATTTATTAGTTTAGCTACGAAAATTTTATAACAAATCTATACTAACCATATGTAATGACCCGGAATTTTCCGACCAAATTATACTTATGAGATTAATATTTACATAAATTAAACCATACCAACATGATAAGCAATCCAAATTGTTGAGACTTGTGTTTTTGAAAAGAGTTTTACACAACGTTTGACCGTCCAATATGACCGATGATATCACGAACTATATAACATACGAAAATTATACGTTTGTGTATATATATGTATTTATATATATTTAACATGATCTAAGGATGGTTTAACATCTCATTGTGTACTAATGACAATGAGTTATAAGAATATTTTGAAACTACTAACTTAAGTTTTCAAAACGATAACTATACGTAACATTCTTTGATATATATACTTATAATCTATAATGCTTATACATGTATCGTATATATAATGTATTTAATCACTTTTTAAGGACTTAAATACATAAAACAATATAAGTATATTCACAAAAGATAGCTATATTTGAATTCTCGTTCCGTTTCCTCAAGATTTCTATACGTATATCTAGGGTATATGTACCCGTATAATACCCAGCTTTTATACATATTTACTATTGGTATATACACATCAAATCAACATCCTAATCAACATTATTACTGCCCTAGATATGAGGTAACTAGAATTTGTCAAGTAGTATGAATTATTAATAAGAAAACAAAATTAGGAATCCTTTTCTTTCTTTATAAACTAAAAACTTTTTTATAAATGAACACCATTTCTTCACTCCATTTTCTCATACCTACACCCTCATTTCTCTCTCAAAATACTCCTAACTTCATACTTGATCATCTCCAAGTATTTTCCCCATCATTTAGCTTCAACTACAAGCCTTAAACACCATAAGAAAACTCTTTCAAGAACATATCAAAATAACCACCCATTTGAAGAAGTTTACTTCCAACCTTTTGATCTAACTCCACCACTCTTTGATTCCAAGATTATTTCTTATATTTTGCAGTAACTTTGTCCAAGTAACTTGAGGTAGTAACCTTGTTCATAATCTTATTCAATTCATATTCATATAGCTATCTTATTTTGTGGTATAAAATTTTAACAACAAGAACATAGTTTGAATGATTTCAAACTTGTTCGCAAACTAAATAGATCTTTCTAAATTGACTTTTAAAACACTTTAAGACCTGTAATATATCATAATGATATGCTAACCTAACAAGATATAACTTGGTTTTACAAAGAACATCTTAAAAACTGAATCTACATCGTCGGAGTGCAACCGGGGGCTGTTTTGGGTTGGATAATTAAAAACCATCTTGAACTTTGAATTGGAAGTTTATGTTCTGGAAAAATGATATTTTTTATGAATATGTTAACACATAAAAATTTCATGGTTTAACTCAAAGTGTAAGTATTTTTAGGAAAATGATCATTAAATGTTGTTTTTATGATGGAAAATGATCACTTTCATAAGTTTCACTAAAATTTTGACCTATAACCTATGATTTCGAATACAAACTAAGGTATTTTCAGTTCATATTCTTAAAATTTGATCTATCCAAGGAAGTGGCAAGTTGAACCAACAAAAACAGAGTTGTAATGAAGAAACTACGACTAAAACAAGATTGGGTATCCGAAGCTAGTTTAGCTACGAAAATATTTGGAGAAAAAGTAAATTAATCATATCTTTTCTAATTAATATGATATTTTATATATAATTACTTATGAGTTGATTTTATATATTTCAGGACCACCCGTAAACAACACGAGAAGATTAATCATAAGACCTCATGATTGTACGCAACACGTTATTTGACAACACGGTACTTTATGTACGCAACACGTCATTTAACAACATGGTACCATGGGTCGAGATTAATTCTGATCAATACGAATACGATGGGGTCTTTATTTATTTTATTTAAGCAACTAATTGTGGACCACTAACATCGGACTACTAACTACGGACTAAGAAAATATTAAAAGTATTAAAAGTGTATATATATATATATATATATGTAACGATTACTTAAAAAGAAAATATGTTGATATATTATATATATGGTTAGGTTCGTGATATCTATCGGAGACCAAGTCGAATTAAATACCCTCAAGGCAAAAGTGAGTTTCATTTGCTCTCTTTTTAATTGGTTTTGCAATATATATTTTTGGGCTGAGAATACATGCGTTGCTTTTATAAATGTTTACAAAATAGACACAAGTACTTAAAAATATATTCTACGTTGAGTTGTACCACTGGCATATTTCCCTGTAGCTTGGTAACTACTATTTACATGGGTATTGTAAACGCGAATCCTGTTGATAGATCTATCGGGCCTGACAACCCCAACCGGACTGGACGACCAGTATTCAACGGTTGCACAGTACTTCATTTTGGTGACTACACTTGGTACGGTGTAGTGAGATTTCATAATAAAGGGAATATGCGACGTTGATTAAATGTTAAGTATGGTTACCAAGTGCTCAACCACTTAGAATGCTTTACATACACTTGCGAGTGTATTATGTTTATGATTATGAAATCTTGTGGTCTATTTACATATTGAAATGATTGTTATGATAAACCTATGAACTCACCAACCTTTTGGTTGACACTTTAAAGCATGTTTATTCTCAGGAACGAATTAAGTCTTCCGCTGTGCATTTGCTCAATATTAGGACATTACTTGGAGCCGATCATCGCAATGGGACCAAATGTTGATGACTTCATCCAGGTGGATTAGGACGGGTCCTTTCAGTTGGTATCAGAGCGGTGGTCGTAGCAAACCAGGTCTTGCATTAGTGTGTCTAACTAGTAGTTGTTAGGATGCATTAATGAGTCTGGACTTCGACCGTGTCTACATGTCAAAAGTTTTGCTTATCATTTCTAGTCGAAAATCATCTGCTTATCATCTTTAGGAAATTACCTGCTTATCATTCATAAGTCTAGACACGTTTTACTGCATTTACTGCATTGATAGTGTATAGACGAATTCTTATCTTAGCATATCTGTTATTGCGAACTTTGACTGATATCTTTTCAAAGATTCTCCGTAATTTACGGGATTTTGGTATTATATATACATATGTAAATTATGTATTGAAGAGTACCAAATCTAACTCCTATAATCTATTCCATACCAAAAATTCATTTTCCCCATTATACAAGATGGATTCCGCATCTAGTTCGAATTCTTCAGTTTCCGACAGTTATGCCGATATGGATTTCCATTCGGGCTCTGAAAGCAGCGTCACCGGAATGGATCAACCAATTTCCCATCATCTATTCTGGATGAATTGGGGATGGGTTCGTAATATACTAAATCACTGGAGACAAGAAGAAGGTGATCCATTCCATCCACCAAATTGCCCTCTTGGCGATGAACCTGAAGCACTTACCGGCGAACCTATTCGAAACACCATTTTCTCTCTCATTTCTAGAGTATCTCGTCACGATTATATACTATCCCATATTACAAATCTTGTTCATTCGCTCGCTCCAACCACCAATCATCCCGGTGTACTAGCAGAAGCTAACGAACTTCACGCTCGCGTGACGGCTTTGGAGAACATGGTGCGAAGGTTGCAAACACCAGCAGCAGCACCAGTAGCATAATTAGCACCACCATCAATAACATCAATAATACCATCATCACCACTAACAAACAACATCCGTATCACACGTCTCGACATCATAATCTGTCCCACAAACATCAACATCATACGCACCATAGATACCAAGGAGTACCAACAATAATGAACGATGAAGTATTGATCCATAACTTCATTGATATTCTGCGAAGAATATGTGGTTTCAAAAAGTTTTAGAGATTTCTTATTCTAGCTCAAACCAAAAAGCAAATGAGATTAATATCATATTAACTCATTAAATTTATGATTTCATCTGAAGAAAATATATATGTATATATGTTTTCATAAAGATTGTAATTAAAAGTTCCTTTGTACAAAATATTAATGGTGAAATTTTTTTTTTAACGGGTAGGTAATACCCGAGGAATAATTAGATTTCAAAATAGACACAAGTACTTAAAAATATATTCTACGTTGAGTTGTACCACTGGCATATTTCCCTGTAGCTTGGTAACTACTATTTACATGGGTATTGTAAACGCGAATCCTGTTGATAGATCTATCGGGCCTGACAACCCCAACCGGACTGGACGACCAGTATTCAACGGTTGCACAGTACTTCGTTTTGGTGACTACACTTGGTACGGTGTAGTGAGATTTCATAATAAAGGGAATATGCGACGTTGATTAAATGTTAAGTATGGTTACCAAGTGCTCAACCACTTAGAATGCTTTACATACACTTGCGAGTGTATTATGTTTATGATTATGAAATCTTGTGGTCTATTAACATATTGAAATGATTGTTATGATAAACCTATGAACTCACCAACCTTTTAGTTGACACTTTAAAGCATGTTTATTCTCAGGTACGAATTAAGTCTTCCGCTGTGCATTTGCTCAATATTAGGACATTACTTGGAGCCGATCATCGCAATGGGACCAAATGTTGATGACTTCGTCCAGGTGGATTAGGACGGGTCCTTTCACCATAACTTAACTAACTTATATTGTATTATACATGTAATCTAACATATATTATGTAATCTTGATAGACTATAGACACGTATACAATGTTTTGACATATCATATCGATGTCATATATATATATTATTTGGAATAACCATAGACACTCTATATGCGGTAATGCTCGAGTTAGCTATACAGGGTTGAGGTTGATTCCCAAATAATATATATACTTTGAGTTGTGATCGAGTTTGAGACTTGTATACACTGGGTTGTGGATTGATTCGAGATAATATATATATTGATTTTTTTCTGTACTACTAACTGTGGACAACTAATTGTGGACTGCTAACGTTGGACTGTTAACTTAACAAACTTAAACGTTAAAACATAATAAAAAAATGTTGTTAATATATTTCGATCATAATTTAATATATATGTATATATTTATTATAGGTTCGTGAATCGACCCGTGACCAAGTCTTATTGCCGACGAAGTAAAAATCTGTGAAAGTGAGTTATAGTCCCACTTTTAAAATCTAATATTTTTGGGATGAGAATACATGCAGTTTTATAAATATTTTACAAAATAGACACAAGTACGTGAAACTACATTCTATGGTTGAATTATTAAACTGAATATGCTCCTTTTTAGTCTGGTAATCAAAGAATTAGGGAACAGACATCCTAATTGACGTGAATCCTAAAGATAGATCTATTGGGCCCAACAAGCCCCATCCAAAGTACCGGATGCTTTAGTACTTCGAATTTATCATGTCTGAAGGGAGTCCCGGAATGATGGGGATATTCTATATGCATCTTATTAAGGTCGGTTACCAGGTGTTCACCATATGAATGATTTTTTATCTCTCTGCAGTTTACGAAATGCCTGATATGAGATGGATGTTTATGAAAAGTGAAATCTTGTGGTCTATTATTACAAATTGATATACATATAGGCTAAACCTTTAACTCACCAACATTTTGGTTGACATTTTAAGCATGTTTATTCTCAGGTGATTATTAAGAGCTTCCGCTGTTGCATGCTAAATTAAGGACAAGATTTGGAGTCAGCATGCTTGTATGATAATGTTTAAAGAAAAACTGCATTCGGAAAATAAATTGTTGTAATATATTATCGTAACCCATTATGTAATGGTCGTATGTAAACATTGTACTTTAGATTACCATTATTTGGTAATCTACGTAATGTCTTTTAAACCTTTATCGATAAAGTAAAGGTTATGGTCTGTTTTAAAAATCGAATGCAGTCTTTGAAAAATGTTTCATATGGAGGTCAAAACCTCGCAACGAAACCAATTAATATGAAACGTTTATAATCGATATGAACGGGACATTTCACCTTTTTGTGAATAATTCTGACGTGTTGCGACCTAACAACACCGCTGATATGGCCAAAATGGATGGTTTTATTTGTGCGGTGTCGTTAGGTCGCAACACGTCAGAATTAGCTACCAAAAGAAAGCGAGGGTTTTATTATTTATATTTAGCTAGGGTTTCCTAGCTATAACTCACCTACTTGTCTTCCTTTCAATGAGTAAGTGGTAAATATAAATCAGGTTCGTATTTTTGTATGTTTGCTCAGTAACGAGGGATAAAAGTGTCTATATAGTTAACCCTAGCGACAAGTGGTGATAGGTTAAGATTAACTAATATAACTATAAAGATAAAGATAGATAGGTATGAAGAATAGAATTCTGATGGGAAATTATCACAAGAGTTTAATTTCCTAGAATAAACACTAAACCTCAATCAAGTAGGCTATGAACCTAATTGATTTGTCACTAAGAGTTTAGGCCTTGAAGATTCTAGCTAAGATGGATATCCCTACTCCCAACGTTAACCTTAGAGGGTTTAAACGACCTTATGGATGGAATCCTAGGTACATGAACAAAGTGGTATATTTCTAAAGGAATGTCTCAGCTTCTCTTAATCCTAGTTAGTCTAACTAAAGCAATGTTCCACTACTTAATACTAAGCTAAGCCTTAACATTAACAGATGTGCAATCTTAGATATTCTAAGGTACTGCTAATTGGATTAGAAGTCTCTCCTTTGCGATTACTTACTCAACCCCGGATCATCTTACAACATTTCAAGAACGTTGCTTCTGAAGCGAATCATGCTTCTGAGCAAGCCAGTGTTCACTGAACTCTATATTGCCTACTCTAATCACAACCTAAATGGGTAGCTCTTCTTTGACGATTAAATGGTTATTCGTACGTAGGTACTATATCCCTATTGTGATGTTAAGCACATATAACTACTTACCTTTTATCCTAGGGTTGATCAGGTCCTAATACTAGGTTATGGCCACGTAAGTAAGCGGAAAGGGTGATCCGTAAATAAACCTTTAAACCGTCAAGGTTTTAGCATAACAATAGCATAAGCTTCAGATAAATTATTCAACACATAATAAACATTTGTAACAGATAGATATGCATGCAAGATGAAAGCAGCTTAAAATAACAAGATAACTTTTTAAATTAAGAAAAGCGTTCATTGTTTACAGACGAGATCTGGACCATTACAAGTGCTGACATCCTCTAGACCGCTCCTATTACAATCTTCGGCGTTCGCCTCTGGGTACTTAATTTCTCGCTCAGAGGTGTGTTGAAATTGGATGACAAAAGTCCTTTAAATAGAAGTGAAAATGGCCTTCAAACAGCTGGCAGGCCATTTGGCAAGCTGTTTGGCAGGCCGTTTGGTGAGGCCGTTTGCCAGGCCAGCCCTTTTGATCTGGGCGTATGGCAGGCCGTTTTCCATACTGGCAAGCCGTTTGGCAACCCGTTTGGCAAGCCGTTTTGCATTATCTTCGTAATTACTTTATCTACAAATTTAATCAAAAAAGCAATTATTTTGATGAAAAATTTTTGAACTTTATGCTTTTGGGACTCAATATCAGGGGTAAAAACGTGACTTTTTAGCCGATATCAACCGCACGAATAAAAATGTCCATTTTGGTCATATCAAGAGGGAAGCTAGTTTTTGGCGCCGCTACCAGGGAACTAGTATCAGGGAATACTGCTTTTATCAAACTCATTTACAAGCATTTAGTGGTGTCTAAGAAAGATAATTATACACGGACTTGGTTATTGGATTTCTGAACAGTCTCCAATTATATTAGAACCAAAAGGATCCTGCCTCTCCGTAGTCGGCCTGGCCACTTGGTTTGTTGAATAGTTCATGCAAAGATCTGTTATCGAAATACTGGGAAATCAGTAGCAAGAACCAAAAACATATCCAAACTTAGGATACTTAGATTACCTTATAATTAGAATAGATTACCTTAGACTACTTTAGATTAAGACTACCTTGTACTACCTTAGATTAAGATTACATTAGATTACTTTAGATTACCTTAGATTGCTTTATATTAAATTAGGAACTTAGCTTATCTGCTTAAAATCTAAAAACAAAACGGCATACCCAGTGTATGACTGAAACCCGATCTAGACCAGGTGTAGTGACCCGAACTTTTACATGATTATATATTATATGAGATTAATATTTACATGAATAAATGTTTCCAACATGTTAAGAAATTAAACTTGTTAAGACTTGATTAATTGAAATGAGTTTTATGTAGACAATTGACCACCCAAGTTGACCGACGATTCACGAACGTTAAAACTTGTAAAAACGATATGATGATATATATATATGGATATATATGTGGTTAACATGAGATTATGATAAGTAAGTATCTCACTAAGTATATTAACAATGTGTGATATACATAAAAAATGAGATTATTGAATTATGAAGCTCGAAACGATATACATAACGATTATCGTTATAACAATGTCTTACTAAATACATATGTATCATATTAAGATATTGTTACACTATATTTAATATGATAAGATGATAATTATATATATCATTAAGTATGTTAACAATGAACTACATATGTAAAACAAAACTACTAACTTAAGAATTGCAAAACGACGCATATATGTAACGATTATCGTTGTAACGACATTTTAATGTATATATATATCATATTAAGATATATTTATACATCATAATATCATGATAATGTAATAATTTAACATCTCATTAGATATAATAAACATTGGGTTAACAACATTAAATGAGATCGTTAATTTAAAGGTTTCAAAACAACACATTCATGTAACGACTAACGATGACTTAACGACTCGGTTAAAATGTATATACATGTAGTGTATTAAGTTGTATTAGTACACTTTTGAAAGACTTCAAGACACATATCAAAGTACTTCTACTTAGCATAAATGCTTACAATTACATTCTCATTCATTTTCATCAACAATTCTACTCGTATGCACCCATATTCGTACTCGTACAATGCACAGCTTCTAGATGTATATACTATTGGTATATATACCTCAATAATCAGATCCATAGCAGCCCTAAATGATTAATAACATGTGGGACTTAAATCTTTGTCATCTAATACCAAATATCTAACTAGAAAACAAGTTACATGTTTTATATCATGAATTATTAAACTAAAATACAAACTAGAATTTCCTTTAAATCCCATCCATGATTCACGACCAAAAACACCTACAAACACTTTCATTCTTCAATTTTCTTCATCTAATTGATCTCTCTCAAGTTCTATCTTCAAGTTCTAAGTGTTCTTCATAAATTCTATAAGTTCTAGTTTCATAAAATCAAGAATACTTTCAAGTTGCAAGTATACTTCCAAGCTTTCTAATCCATTCCAAGTAATCATCTAAGATCAAGAAATCTTTGTTACTTATAGTAGGTTATCATTGTAATTCAAGGTAATACTCATATTCAAACTTTTATTCAAGTTCTATAACTATAACTATCTTAATTCGAGTAGAAAATCTTACTTGAACTTGTTTTCGTGTCATGATTCTACTTCAGAACTTTCAAGCCATTCAAGATCCTTTGAAGCTAGATAATTTATTGTCACTTCCAGTAGGTTTGCCTACTAAATTTTAGGTAGTAATGATGTTCATAACATCATTCGATACATTTATATATAACTATCTTATTCGAAGATCTAAACTTGTAATCATTAGAACATAGTTTAGTTAATTCTAAACTTGTTCGCAAACAAAGTTAATCCTTCTAACTTGAATTTTAAAATAAATTAAACACATGTTCTATATCTATATGATATACTAACTTATTTAAAACTTAGAAACACGAAGAACACCATAAAACCGGACATACGCCGTCGTAGTGAAACCGGGGGCTTTTTTGGGTTAGATAATTAAAAACTATGATAAACTTTGATTTAAAAGTTGTTCTTCTGAGAAAATGATTTTTCTTATGAACATGAAACTATATCGAAAAATCATGGTTAAACTCAAAGTGGAAATATGTTTTTCAAAATGGTCATCAAGACGTCGTTCTTTCGACTGAAAATGACTAGCTCTTACAAAATTCACTTGTAACCTGTATTTTGGACTATAAACTTATACTTTTTCTGTTTAGTTTCATAAATTTCAGTTCATTATGAAATGATAGTGACTTGAATCACTCAAAATGGATTTAAAACGAAGAAGTTATGGGTAAAACAAAATTGGATAATTTTTCTTGTTGTAGCTACGTGAAATTTGTAACAAATCTATACTAAACATAACTTAACTAACTTATATTGTATTATACATGTACTCTAACATATTATGTAACCTTGATAGACCATAGACACGTATGCAATGTTTTTACATATCATATTGACGTCATATATATATATATATATATATATTATTTGGAACAACCATAGACACTCTATATGCGGTAATGATCGAGTTAGCTATACAGGGTTGAGGTTGATTCCAAAATAATATATATACTTTGAGTTGTGATCGAGTCTGAGACTTGTATGCACTGGGTCGTGGATTGATTCGAGATAATATATATTGATTTATTTCTGTACTACTAACTGTGGACAATTATTTGTGGACTACAAACGTTGGACTATCAACTTAACTAACTTAAATCGTTAAAACATAATAAAATATGGTATATTTATATTTCGATCATACTTTGATATATATATATATATATATATATATATATATATATATATATATATATATATATATATACATATTTGTTATAGGTTCGTGAATCGACCAGTGGTCAAGTGTTATTTTCCTACGAAGTGATAACCAGTGAAAGTGAGTTATAGTCCCATTTTTACTATCTAATATTTTGGGATGAGAATACATGCAGTTTTGTAAATGTTTTACAAAATAGACACAAGTACTTGAAATTACATTCTATGTTGGATTATGAATACCGAATATCACCCTTTTAGCTTGGTAACCTAAGAATTAGGGAACAGACACCCCAATTGACGCGAATCCTAAAGGTAGATCTACGGGCACTAACTCCTCCCATACTGGAAAAAATGGTATGCGTTAGTACTTCGAGTTATTAATACATATAGATTTCTGTTTTGGAGATATTCTATATGCATTTTGTTAATGTTGGTTACCAGCTGTTCAACATATGAATGGTTTTTATGCAGTTCACATATTATTGAAAAATGGAAATGGAAATCTTGTGGTCTATTATTATGATTGATAAATATATAGGTTAAACATATAACTCACCAACATTTTTGTTGACTTTTAAGCATGTTTATTCTCAGGTGTTTATTAAGAGTTTCCGATGTTGCATGCTAATTTTAGGACAAGAATTGGAGTCAGCATGCTTGTAATATATTGTTTAAAAACTACATTTGGAGATTTAAATCGATGTGTAATATTGTTGTAAACCAATATGTAATATTCGTGTGTAAAACGTTATCTTTTAAATTATCATTACTTGATAATCTACGTTATGGTTCTTGAACCTTTATTGATAAAATAAAGGTTATGGGTTGTCTTTAAATAAAACGAATGCAGTCTTTGAAAAACATCTCATATAGAGGTCAAACCTCGCAACGAAATCAATTAATATGAAACGTTTATAATCGATATGAACGGGACATTTCAGTTGGTATCAGAGCGTTGGTCTTAGAGAATCAGAAATTTACATTAGTGTGTCTAACCGAGTTTGTTAGGATGCATTAGTGAGTCTGGACTACGACCATGTTTACTTGAAAAACGATTGCTTAACACTTTTGTTGGAAACTACATATTTTTACATGTAAATATTATGTGATATATTAATCTCTTAACGTGTTTGATATTGTGTGATAGATGTCTACCTCTAGTATAAATCACATCGACTCACCTAATAATAATGAAGAGCCGAATGTATTTTGGGAATATTCACAAATTCCCGAAGAGGAACCGGAAGAAGAAGAACCGGAAGAAGAGGAACAGGAAGAAGAGGAACCCGAAGAGGAGGAACCGGAAGAGGAGGAACTGGAAGAAGAAGAGGTTCCAGAGGAAGAAATATTAATAACTACAGAAAAATGGTTAAATAAAAGAAAATCCTCAACCAATGGACCAAAGTTAAAAATGGTCATTGGTGTTTTCGTCGAGGAAGAAAAATATTGGGAAAATTACCAATTTTCCGATGAATCGGATCCCGACGAGGATTCCGATGATGTTATAGAAATTACCCCGGTTCAATTTAATAAGGCAAAAGATAATAATAAAGGAAAAGCTATCAAAATAGAAAAACTCGAGTCCAAAACTGATGAACTCTATGTTAGGAAGAAGAAGAGGTTCCAGAGGAAGAAATATTAATAACTACAGAAAAATGGTTATTAAAAGAAAATCCTCAACCAATGGACCAAAGTTAAAAATGGTCATTGGTGTTTTCGTCGAGGAAGAAAAATATTGGGAAAATTACCAATTTTCCGATGAATCGGATCCCGACGAGGATTCCGATGATGTTATAGAAATTACCCCGGTTCAATTTAATAAGGCAAAAGATAATAATAAAGGAAAAGCTATCAAAATAGAAAAACTCGAGTCCAAAACTGATGAACTCTATGTTAACATGAAATATCCCGATGGGATATATCGTAAACACCCGTATTTCTTAAATTTTAACTATAACCCAGGGACATCTAAAACACCAGGTTTTTCTAAACCATTTGTGAAAACAACGGCTCGTATTAGGGGAGCACCATATATCCCTAGAAAATTAGCGAAACAAACCAAGTCCGAAGAGGAAGAAACAAGTGAGTCGGAATAAATAATAGTAACCATGATGTGTAGTATATGTATTGAAGTGTGCTTGTACTTTTATATTATATGTAAAAATTGCTTGAATTGTTTGTTAATTTTTTTTTTTTTTACGAATCTAATCCTCGTCTATTTTACAGTATAAAAACACACAATGGACGTTAAGGATAGACAACCAAATATTTTAGAAGACTTACCAGGGGATATGATTGATGAAATATTGTCTAAAGTTGGTCAGAATTCATCGACACAATTATTTATGGCGAAATTAGTTTGTAGGACATTTGAAAGACGTTCCAGGCATGCCTTGGTTTATAAAAGGCTTTCCTTTAATAGATGGTGTATATCACATTGGGGAGAACCTAAGTTACGCCGTGTTTTCTTTAAGGCATTAAGTGCAGGAAACCCTACTGCAACTTTTCGCTACGGGTTGAGAGCCTATTTTGACTCTACATATCCCAACATATGACTTCGTTCTTTAGAAAGAGCTTTAAACATGCAACATAAAGAAGCATGTTATATTTACGGGTTAGTGATGTTCGCTTCTCACCAAATTGAAAAAAAGAACATCGGGTTGCAACTTCTAAATAAAACATTCCCACAAGTGACGGATTCAGTAGTTGAAGTGAGAAATAAGGTTTTTAGATTGTTACGGGGCTGTTGGGCATTACGTAATCCTCGTCCTTTTGATGACGTTACAACATGCTGCCTAGCCAACGGCCATAACGATTATTTTCCACAAGACCAAGGATGGGAAATAGTAATAGTAAAACCCGAATGCATGACTTGCTTCTGGACCTATGAATTACGTATCTTTATTGCCTTCGCGGAACGACTTGTGTTAAACTAGAATTGTCTTCGCAATTGCCTTGTTTCAAAGTTATTGTGTGCTATATTTCATGCTATATGTAAAATAGCGGTATTGTACGTTTGTAAATTATTGTATAAAAGTTTGAACGTGAAATTTATTGTAATCAGTTTTTCATATAGAATTGTAGTAGTTGAATTGTATGTTAGCTATTAAGTATGAACTTAACGGGTAGGTACTACCCGAATTAAAACTTATAAAAGGCTAATATGAAGAAAAAGCTTTTATAAATAAGTTCATATTATGCTACGAAATACTATTGACTACTCTTAATATTCTATATGATTAACTCAATTCTTTTGGCTATTTTTGAAGGAAATGGCACCGAAGACTTGTCAGAACTTAAACATGAGCGAGGAAGACTTCCGTGATTTTCTTGCTGCGAATATAGCCGCAGTGCAGGCTGCAATGCAAAATAACAACAATAACTCCGGATCTAGCAGTGGAATTAATTCCACAAGGAATCGTGTAGGATGCTCCTACAAAGAATTCACTACCGGTTAACCTCTAGAATTCGATAGAACCGAAGGACCAATTGGATTGAAGCGGTGGACCGAGAAGGTCGAATCGGTGTTTGCCATAAGTAAGTGCACTGAAGAAGAAAAAGTAAAGTACGCTACGCATACCTTCACAGGTACTGCATTAACATGGTGGAACACCTATCTCTAGCAGGTGGGACAAGATGCTGCTTACGCACTACCTTGGTCAGCATTCAAACACTTGATGAACGAGCAGTATCGTCCCAGAAACGAGGTCAATAAGCTCATGATAGAGCTTAGAGGATTACGAATGCAAGGTTTCGACATCACCATGTACGAATGATGATTCACCGAGTTGTGCCTATTGTGTCCCAGAGCATTCGAAGATGAAGAAGAGAAGATCAACGCATTTGTAAAAGGGTTACCAGAAAGAATTCAAGAAAATGTGAGTTCGTACGAAGGCGGCCTCCGTACAAAAGGCAAGTCGAATGGCTCACAAACTCATAAATCAGATTGAAGGAAGGATTAAAGAACAGGCTGCCGAAGAGACCAACACGAAACAAGTCAAGAGAAAGTGGGAAGAAACCAGTGACAAGTGAAGCGACCCGTCCTAATCCATCAGGACGAGTGCATTACACTTGGTTACATCGCGAGGTACTTGACCTCTATATGATACATTTTACACACATTGCATTCGTTTTTAAAAGACAAACTTTCATTACATAGAAAGTTGACGGCATGCATACCATTTCATAATATATCCAACTATAATTGACTTAATAATAATCTTGATGAACTCGACAACTCGAATGCAACGTCTTTTGAAATATGTCATGAATGACTCCAAGTAATATCTCTAATATGAGCAAATGTACAGCGGAAGATTTCTTTTATACCTGAGAATAAACATGCTTTCAAGTGTCAACCAAAAGGTTGGTGAGTTCATTAGTTTATCATCAATATTCATTTTCATCATTTTAATAGACCACAAGATTTTCATTTCTCATAAATACACATCTCGTATCAGGCATTTCGCAAACTGCATAGAGATAAAAATCATTCATATGGATTGAACACCTGGTAACCGACCTTAACAAGATTCATATAGAATATCCCCCAGTATACAGTGCGCAGCTAATATACTAAATAATACCTCGAAGTACTAAAGCATCCATACCCTGGATGGGGCTCATTGGGCCCGATAGATCTACCTTTAGGATTCGCGTCAATTAGGGGCCATTTCCCTAATTCTTAGGTTACCAGACTTAAAGGGGCGATATTCAGTTTAATAATCCAACCATATAATGTAGTTTTGATTACTTGTGTCTATTTCGTCAAACATTTATAAAAATTGCGCATGTATTCTCAGCTCAAAAATGTAAAGGGTAAAAAGGCAAATGAAACTCACAATACTGTATTTTGTAGTAAAAATACATATGACGACATTGAACAATGCAGGGTTGGCCTCGGTTTCACGAACCTATATCAAATATATATATTAACACATATAATCGTAATCAAATAAGTTTATATATTCATATTAGTAATATATTTTATATTTTCATTTTCTATCTCGTTAATAAATAATTAATATATTCTTAACTTAAGTAAGTTCTTATTATTAATATATCAAATACTTATTAAACTACTTTAATTAATTTATTTATTGATAATTTATATATATAATAAATATAATACATATAACTTAATATTTGTTTGGTAGAAATAATAATAACAATACTAAATAAAAAGTTGTATTATTTTTACAATAAAAACAATAATAGTGATAATAATACTTAAAAATAATATTTGATAATAATAATATTGATAATTATAATAACTATAAAACTAATAATTTTTCTGCTAATAATAATTATGATACTAGTTTAGTTGTAATAATAATCCTAATGGTAAAAGTAGTAGTAATAATAATAATAATGATAATAATAATAATAATAATAATAATAATAATAATAATAATAATAATAATTTTAATAATAATAATTAATATGATAAGTAAGATGTTAATCCTTATAATAATATTGATAATGATAAAAATAATAATAATTCTAATGATAGTAATAATTTTAATTATAATGTTAATTTTTAATGTTAAGGATAATAATAATAATAATAATAATAATAATAATAATAATAATAATAATAATAATAATAATAATAATAATAATAATAATAATAATAATAATAATAATAATAATAATGATGATGATGATGATTATGATGATGATGATAAAAATAATAATAATAATAATAATAATAATAATAATAATAATAATAATAATAATAATAATAATAATAATATTAAGACGATAATATTAATAAATGAATAAATAAGTAACTACCTCAAAGGAGTAGTCCTACAAAAAATGCCCAAGTCCGAGTTTGAACCCGCGACCTCTCACTCAAGCCTTTCATTTCCAAACTATCCAACCATCATTCTATTCTGGTAATACTCGCGTGTCTAATTATTTAATATGTACGAGACTAGTTATCATCTTCCTAATAAATTCATCTTTAACATCATCGAACATTATTTACATCATAATCGTTATTTCATGTATAACATCGTCATCTTCTATCGCTATAACCGTAAACCATCATTTTATCATCTCCTAATCTTATCCCCACCATGTTCTAATGCCTATTTAAAAAATGACATATACTATATTATATTATCATGTTGATAAAACCTTTAAGCTTGTGGTATTATTTAACCTTAAATGAAACCATAAAAATGAAACACTCTATCAAGGTGATGGTTTTCCACGACCCAATCCTGAACGGATCAGTGAGCATCGAGTATCTAAGCAGCAGGAATAACCGTGATTGAGAGGAGGTCCGGTGGTTGATCGTAAAAGAAATGATGATGATCCCGACTATTTTACAGCAGAAATAAAACAACTGTGTTTGTTGTTCGGTGGTTGTAGGCTGTTGGAACAGAAGCAGAACACGGTAGTAGTTAATAGTCGATGGTGGTGTTTAAATCAAACCGTATAGTAGCAGTAGCAACGAAAAATATGGTTGTTCAAAGGTGAAGTGGTGATGTTTGGAATTTTACAAGCGTAAAGACAAAGAAGAGAGAGCAAGGTGGTGAGTTTATATATTATTCGTTGGTTTAATGTGTTTCAACAAAAGTAGTGTAGTTTTCTCGACCAATACACAAACGAGTTGTAGGTTATAGTAATTACCGTAATAATAAAAGTGATGACGGTGAATATAGAGATAGAAAATAGCTCGTATAGTAATACCAAGATGGTAATTGTTATGGTTGGTGATCGACCGGAGTTAGAACAGAAACACCGTTGTAGTTAACAGCAGAAGCAAAAATGGTGGTGTTACCGGTGGTGATGGAAGATAGTTCGGTTTTAAATGGGTTTCAAGGTAGTGAGGTTCGAAGTGGGTGTCGATGGATGGTTCAAGAGTGAAGTGGGTGTTGTAGGTTGTGTCAAGTAGCACAAAAAAATGGTTTGGTTGATGGTTTTCGTTACTAGTTCCATACATGTAATATATGTAGTTATATATATATGTATATATATATATATATATATATATATATATATATATATATATATATATATATATAAAGAATTGGTAAGTTGATTTCAGGGTAAAATATAAAAAGTGTTCAAATTTAACAATTATCTCCTAATTATATTTTTAATAAGCCTATAATTTATATTACTCATTTTCGGATCACCGTTTATTTTAAATCACATAATTTCAAATTAAACTTCTCTAAATAATAATCGAAACGTCCAACGAGTATTATAATCATTTCATATTTATTTTTAATATACTTTATTTATATATAGTTATGCTTTAAATAATAATTATAATATCTTATTTTTATTTTATTTTATATATTTAATTTTAAATACAACAACATATAATGTTTTAAATTATTTTTTCCAATTTCCATTAATATATATATATATATTTACATATACACACATAACTATTTACAATTAATGGTTCGTGAATCGTCGAGAGCAGTTAAAGGTTAAATGATCTCATGAAAATTGCTCAAAAATATTTAAGACTTAACATTACAGACTTTGCTTATCATGTCAAAATCATATAAATATTAAGTTTAAATTTGGTCGGAAATTTCCTGGTTGTCACAGTACCTACCCATTAAAGAAATTTCGACCCGAAATTTGATTGGGATGGTCATGGTTGAGATTAAGTATGTTTTCATGACTCATATGAGCTGGAATTTAGAGTTTTATCATCAGTAGTGATATGGATAAAACAAATCGTTTATGTGAAGAGTACGAATGAAGTTATCACAAAATAGTGGAATGAGGAAAATAAGTTTCGTCATAACTTTTGACGTATTCATGGTTGAATTCCGGAATTCAAGGGATTCAAAAGAAAATCTTGGAAATCTATAAGATCTGATTCTTCGAGATTTAAGGAAATTAGGATCTCTTTAATTAAATGCGATAATCTGTCCCGATTACTACGTCTGATATTTCCATTATAAATTTACCTTTTCAGTTCCATTAGTTTTCACCACTTCTATACCATGTTTCTCAGTTCGTATATCCAAAAGATTATAATAGTGCTTATAATAGTGCTTAATCCAATTTTAATTCTTGTTCTTATTCTGACTATCGTAATGATCGTTCTTCTTTTCCAACTCCCACCGGAAGAATCTATTTATTTCTACTATGCTCTAGGGATTATTGTATTTATAATCCTCCCGTGTCTTTATATTGCTATACGCACTGATATCCTTGGTTTGTAATTTCGATGTTGTTGTTGGGCTTTGTATTTTCCCTTATATATCGGAGTTTCTTGCTCTTGTCTTCTCTTCCCGACTTTTAAGTCAAGCGAGTAATGGTCCAGAATTCTTAGGTATGTAATTTCGAATGAACATAATAAATGATCTAAGAGAGAGATTGTAATAGCACGATCTTGATTGGTTAAATTACCAGAATTCAAGAGAAAAGATAGAACTATCAGGAAGATATGTTCTCGATACGCTTGGAGATTAGGTAGAATGTAAGAGTCGTGTAACATGGCACATGATGACGTTATGATCCGTGGATCATCATGTTTCATTTAGAAACTCAACATGACTTACTGTAATATAATCACATTGATCAAGTGTCATTATATTATACGAATTCATGCATCAATTTCTTTACATTCCTCCAGAATTCATTCATAAATTAAACTTAGATTTTGCAGAAGTTTCCAATTTAATGAAACACATGAAGCACTAAGAGGTATATAATTTCGAACGAGAATATTTATGAAAATATCCTCAGAAATATCGAAGATATTTATGATGATATTTTGGAATTTCCAAGTTCGAAGATTGATGAAGAAAATTTTTTCGCAAGATTTTAACATGACTTCGGAGCAAGATATTCTCTAAAAATTTCAACGAATCCAGAATTACCTGGATTCTTTGAATATAGGGTATGGTCCTTGTATTTGTCCTTGGTCTCCTTCGTGGTTAGCTCAATCCGTTTTCAAGTTTCAACTTTTCTGAGCTTTCCCAACATACTATTCTTTATCATCAAAATTCTGATGATCAAGGTCGTTTACGGTTGTCTACGGTTTCTGCTGCTTCATTAAGCTTTTTCAATATTCAGAGTATTGATTTGCAGACTGGGTACTTTTCAAAATTTCAGAATGTAAGATCATAATTCTAAGAGATAAATGTTATACATATAACTGTTGATGTAGATATGCGGTGAGTTTTCAAAGTACTGATTGCTGATTCTCGATAATTGGTATGTCAGTTCTCGTTACAAGATGTAGATGAGTATATGATAGGGTTTCAATGAATAAATATAACGATCTATCAGAGAGATTTAAGCCGAGAAGCAACGAGGTTGCTGGTACATCTGCTGGTAATATTGTGGAATATAAAAGGTTCCCTGGTAACAATAAAAGAGCACGCATATATATCAAGGTTATAATAAGGTTGTTTTGAACGAAAAGTCAAAGTTGACTTGTTGGAGCTGTGACAAACTTGGATAATTTGGAAAGGAATTGTAAAGTTATTTTCGATAATAATAATGTCAAAAGAGCTAGCACAAATACGTGTTAAACGTTTATTCAGGTTCCGAGTGTTTTCAGGTGCATAACTAAATGCATCAATCTTTTCTTCCATAGATGAAGTGCGGTTGGTTCATCCTCTCGATTGAAGTGTTTTCAAGAATTATGAAATGTTTGAACGCGGATTGGAATCGTCAAGATACAAATAAGGTTTAAGATGAAATCAAGTGGCAAACTTGAAGAATTATTTAGTTTCATATGTTATAATCAGTATTTTAATTCATTTTAATTGTCCAATATTATTCGTCCACAGTCGATAGTCCACAGTTAACAGTCCAATCATTCATATATAGTTTAATATATAATATTTGAATTAATTAATACGTATCGTTACCCGTGTACATGTCTCAGACTCGATCACAACTCAAAGTATATATATTATTGTAGAATCAACCTCAACCCTGTATAGCTAACTCAAATATTACTGCATATAGAGTGTCTATGGCTATTCCAAATAATATATATATATATATATATATATATATATATATATATATATATATATATATATATATATATATATGCGTCGATATGATATGTCAAAACCTTGTATATGTGTCCCGATATTTAAAGTGCGTAAAATAAATAACAGAAATTAAATGACGATAAATAAAATTGTGAGAATATAAATTGCGATAATTAAATTGCAATAAATAAAATGTAATACGGAATTAATCAGTTAGCTAGGAACAGTTAGCTAGGAACAGTTAGCGTGGATTCTTATCAAAATTCTTCTCATAGTTAAATTGTTTGTTTCTAACAAATTTTATTTTTGTCCAATGTTTTCTTTATTATGCCACTTGTTGGATTCTGATAGGTCAAAATCCAAATATGAAATTGAATGAAAATGGTTATTTTGCGGTGAATGAATACGTATATATGTGAATGTAAGTAGGATAGTAAATGACTGTTGAATCAGATTGGAAGAATGTACAGTTCTAAATATTCCTCGGGTATTACCTACCCGTTAAAATATTCTCATCATTAACAGTTTGTATAAAAGAATTTTTAATTACAATATTTATGAAAACATATATACATATATATTTTCTTCAGATGTAATCATGGATTTAATGAGTCAATATGATATTAAACTCATTTGATTTACCGTTAGAACAAGAATATATAATCTCTAAAACATTAGAGATTACATAATCGCCATGAAGAACGAAGATAATTGATGTAGAACGATACGTAGAACGATGATTATACTTGAGGTACAGAATGAGATGTTGAGGCATGCATTGTTGATGGTACTGGTACTGTTACTGATGGTTCTGTTAGTGTCGGTGATGTTGCTGAGGCTGGTAAATTTTGCACCATATTCTCTAAAGTCACTACCCGAACGCGAAATTCGTTGATTTCTTCTATTATTCCGGGATGATTGTCATTCAGAATGAGTGAATGAATAAGGTTTAGAATTTTAGATAGAATATAATCGTGGTGAGATATTCGAGAAATAAGAGTGAAAATGGTGTTTCGGACTGGTTCGCCGGTAAGTGTTTCAGGTTCTTCGCCAAGAGGTGAATTCGGTTGGTGGAAGAGATTTCCTTCTTCGCGTCTCCATTGATTAAGTCAACTATGAACCCATCAGATGAATTGGGGATGGCTGATTAGTTGATTCATTCTGATGATGCTACTTTCGGAGCTTAGGTGAACATCCATGTCGGAATAGCTGTCGGGTTCCGAAGAACTTGAACTAATGACGAGTTCCATTTCGTACGATTGAGTAGAGGAATTTCGATATGAAATGATTTCCGGCTATTGGATGGTATTCTAATTACATAGAATACTTATATAGCACAGAAGATCCCGTAGATTACGGAGGAATTTACGGAATATGTCAGGCAAAGTTTATAGTAACAGATATGCTAAGATATGAATTAGCAGATACGCTGAGATATGAATTTTGTCTATACACTATTCATGCAGTCAATGCAGTAAGATGTGTCTAGACTAAGAATGATAAGCAAGTGATTCCCTAAAAATGATAAGTAGGTAATTTTTGACACGAAATGATAACCAAAACTTTTAACATGCAGACACGGTCGAAGTCCAGACCCACTAATGCATCTAAACAACTATCAGTCAGACACACTAATGCAAGACCAGGTTCACTAAGACCACCGCTCTGATACCACATGAAGCGACCCATCCTAATCCATCAGGACGAGTGCATTACACTTGGTTACATCGCGAGGTACTTAACCTCTATATGATACATTTTACAAACATTGCATTCGTTTTTAAAAGACAAACTTTCATTACATTGAAAGTTGACGGCATGCATACCATTTCATAATATATCTAACTATAATTGACTTAATAATAATCTTGATGAACTCGACGACTCGAATGCAACGTCTTTTGAAATATGTCATGAATGACTCCAAGTAATATCTCTAATATGAGCAAATGCACAGCGAAAGATTTCTTTTATACCTGAGAATAAACATGCTTTCAAGTGTCAACCAAAAGGTTGGTGAGTTCATTAGTTTATCATCAATATTCATTTTCATCATTTTAACAGACCACAAGATTTTCATTTCTCATAAATACACATCTCGTATCAGGCATTTCGCAAACTGCATAGAGATAAAAATCATTCATATGGATTGAACACCTGGTAACCGACCTTTACAAGATGCATATAGAATATCCCCCAGTATACAGCGCGCAGCTAATATACTAAATAATACCTCGAAGTACTAAAGCATCCATACCCTGGATGGGGCTCATTGGCCCCGATAGATCTACCTTTAGGATTCGCGTCAATTAGGGGCCATTTCCCTAATTCTTAGGTTACCAGACTTAAAGGGGCGATATTCAGTTTAATAATCCAACCATATAATGTAGTTTTGATTACTTGTGTCTATTTTGTCAAACATTTATAAAAATTGCGCATGTATTCTCAGCTCAAAAATGTAAAGGCTAAAAAGGCAAATGAAACTCACAATACTGTATTTTGTAGTAAAAATACATATGACGACATTGAACAATGCAGGGTTGGCCTCGGATTCATGAACCTATATCAAATATATATATTAACACATATAATCGTAATCAAATAAGTTTATATATTCATATTAGTAATATATTTTATATTTTCATTTTCTATCTCGTTAATAAATAATTAATATCTATTCTTAACTTAAGTAAGTTCTTATTATTAATATATCAAATACTTATTAAACTACTTTAATTAATTAATTTATTGATAATTGATATATATAATAAATATAATACATATAACTTAATATTTGTTTGGTAGAAATAATAATAACAATACTAAATAAAAAGTTGTATTATTTTTACAATAAAAACAATAATAGTGATAATAATACTTAAAAATAATATTTGATAATAATAATATTGATAATTATAATAACTATAAAACTAATAATTTTTCGGCTAATAATAATTATGATACTAGTTTAGTTGTAATAATAATCCTAATGGTAAAAGTAGTAGTAATAATAATAATAATGATAATAACAATAATAATAATAATAATAATAATAATAATAATTCTAATAATAATAATTAATATGATAAGTAAGATGTTAATCCTTATAATAATATTGATAATGATAAAAATAATAATAATTCTAATGATAGTAATAATTTTAATTATAATGTTAATTTTTAATGTTAAGGATAATAACAACAACAATAATAATAATAATAATAATAATAATAATAATAATAATAATAATAATAATAATAATAATAATAATAATAATAATAATAATAATAATAATAATGATGATGATGATGATGATGATGATGATAATAATAATAATAATAATAATAATAATAATAATAATAATAATAATAATAATAATAATAATAATAATAATAATAATAATAAGATGATAATATTAATAAATGAATAAATAAGTAACTACCTCAAAGGAGTAGTCCTACAAAAAATGCCCAAGTCCGAGTTTGAACCCGCGACCTCTCACTCAAGCCTTTCATTTCCAAACAATCCAACCATCATTCTATTCTGGTAATACTCGCGTGTCTAATTATTTAATATGTACGAGACTAGTTATCATCTTCCTAATAAATTCATCTTTAACATCATCGAACATTATTTACATCATAATCGTTATTTCATGTATAACATCGTCATCTTCTATCGCTATAACGTTAAACCATCATTTTATCATCTCCTAATCTTATCCCCACCATGTTCTAATGCCTATTTAAAAAATGACATATACTATATTATATTATCATGTTGATAAAACCTTTAAGCTTGTGGTATTATTCAACCTTAAATGAAACCATAAAAATGTAACACTCTATCAAGGTGATGGTTTTCCACGACCCAATCCTGAACGGATCAGTGAGCATCGAGTATCTAAGCAGCAGGAATAACCGTGATTGAGAGGAGGTCCGGTGGTTGATCGTAAAAGAAATGATGATGATCTCGACTGTTTTACATCAGAAATAAAACAACTGTGTTTGTTGTTCGGTGGTTGTAGGCTGTTGGAACAGAAGTAGAATACGGTAGTAGTTAATAGTCGATGGTGGTGTTTAAATCAAACCATATAGTAGCAGTAGCAACGAAAAATATGGTTGTTCAAAGGTGAAGTGGTGATGTTTGGAATTTTACAAGCGTAAAGACAAAGAAGAGAGAGAAGGTGGTGAGTTTATATATTATTCGTTGGTTTAATGTGTTTCGACAAAAGTAGTGTAGTTTTCTCGACCTATACACGAACGAGTTGTAGGTTATAGTAATTACCGTAATAATAAAAGTGATGACGGTGAAAATAGAGATAGAAAACAGCTCGTATAGTAATACCAAGATGGCAATTGTTATGGTTGGTGCTCGACCGGAGTTAGAACAGAAATACCGTTGTAGTTAACAGCAGAAGCAAAAATGGTGGTGTTGCTGGTGGTGATGGAAGATAGATCGATTTTAAATGGGTTTCAAGGTAGTGAGGTTCGAAGTGGGTGTCGATGGATGGTTCGAGAGTGAAGTGGGTGTTGTAGGTTGTGTCAAGTAGCACAAAAAAAAAATGGTTTGGTTGATGGTTTTCGTTACTAGTTCCATACATGTAATATATGTAGTTATATATATATATATATATATATATATATATATATATATATATATATATATATATATATATATATATATATAAGAATTGGTAAGTTGATTTCAGTGGAAGAAGAAAAAGGAGTCAAAAGCAAACAGTGTTCTAATAGTTATAAAACAAGTCTCGTGAAATTAGTTTGTTCATATACTACCGACAGTCTTCACGGATTGTGTATCGTGTGAAACCAGTGGTGGACAAAAGTGTTCAGAAAAATCCCATATTTTTAAATTAACTATATTTATTTATTTTCGTCATTATGGTAAAAAATTCGATCATTAATTTATTAAATAAAAATTACATCAACTGTCCCTCTCATTTCAGGGTAAAATATAAAAAGTGTTCAAATTTAACAATTATCTCCTAATTATATTTTTAATAAGCCTATAATTTATATTACTCATTTTCAGATCACCGTTTATTTTAAATCACATAATTTCGAATTAAACTTCTCTAAATAATAATCGAAACGTCCAACGAGTATTACAATCACTTCATATTTATTTTTAATATACTTTATTTATATATAGTTATTCTTTAAATAATAATTATAATATCTTATTTTTATTTTATTTTATATATTTAATTTTAAATACAACAACATATAATGTTTTAAATTATTTTTTCCAATTTCCATATATATATATATATATATATATACATATATATATATATATATATATATATATATATATATATATATATATATATATATATATATATATATATATATATATATATATATATATATATATATATATTTACATATACACACATAACTATTTACAATTAATGGTTCGTGAATCGTCGAGAGCAGTCAAAGGTTAAATGATCTCATGAAAATAGCTCAAAATTTTTTAAGACTTAACATTACAGACTTTGCTTATCATGTCAAAATCATATAAATATTAAGTTTAAATTTGGTCGGAAATTTCCGGGTTGTCACAACAAGGGTCACCAATACAACAATGACAACAATCACAATCACAATCGCAACAACTATCCCAACAACCGTAACATCAATCGCAACAACAAAAATCGCAACCCCAATAACAATTATAACAACCGATTCAACAACAACAACAAATATCCCAACAATAATAACAAAAGGTAGAAGCCATGCCAGAGGTGTGAAGGATACCATCCGACTGGGTTCTGCCCGACAATGTGTAATAAGTGTAAAAGAAGTGGTCATGGCGCGACGAAGTGTGAAGTCTACGGACCGGTGATTAACAAAAATAATGCAACAAATAATTTCGGGAAAAATAATGCCACCTTTATTTGTTATGGATGTGGGAAACCGGGCAACGTCAAGATTAAATGCCCAAACCAAGGGAATATAAATGGGCAAAGTCGTGGAAGAGTCTTTAACATCAATGCGGCAGAAGCGCAGGTGAAATGTCCCGTTCATATTGATTATAAAAGTTCCATATTAATTGATTTCGTCGCGAGGTTTTGACCTCCATATGAGATGTTTTTCTGTGGTTCCTAATATTTCCTCCTCCAGAACCTCTTCTTCCAGTTCCTCTTTTTCCGGTTCCTCTTCTTCCGATTCCTCTTCGGGAATTTGTGAATATTCCCAAAATATATTCGACTCTTCATTATTATTAGGTGAGTTGATAGGATTTGTACTAGAGGTAGACATCTATCACACAATATCAAACACGTTAAGAGATTACTATATCACATAATATTTACATGTTAATAATATAAAGTTTCCAACAAAAAAATGTTAAGCAATCGTTTTTGAAGAAAAACACGGTCGAAGTCCAGACTCACTAATGCATCCTAACAAACTCGGTAAGACACACTAATGCAAAAATTCTGGTTCTCTAAGACCAACGCTTGGATACCAACTGAAATGTCCCGTTCATATTGTTATAAACGTTCCATATTAATTGATTTCGTCATGATGTTTTGACCTCTATATGAGACGTTTTTCTGTGGTTCCTAATATTTCCTCCTCCAGAACCTCTTCTTCCGGTTCCTCTTCTTCCGGTTCCTCTTCGAGAATTTGTGAATCTTCCCAAAATATATTCGACTCTTCATTATTATTAGGTGAGTCGATGAAATTTATACTAGAGGTAGACATCTATCACACAATATCAAACACGTTAAGAGATTACTATATCACATAATATTTATATGTTAATAATATAAATATTTCCAACATGTTAAGCAATCAAACGTGTTAAGACTTGATTAATTGAAATAGGTTTCATATAGACAATTGACTACCCAAATTGACCGGCGATTCACGAACGTTAAAAATTCGTAAAAACTATATGATGTTATATATATAGACATATATATGGTTAACATGAAATTATAATAAGTAAGTATCTCACTAGGTATGTTAATAATGAGTGATATACATAAAAAAATGAGTTTATTGAATTAAGAAACTCGAAACGATATATATAACGATTATCGTTATAACAACCTCTAACTAATTACATATGAATCATATTAAGATATTATTACACTATGTTTAAATATGATAAATGATAAGTAAACATATCATTAAGTGTATTAACAATGAACTACATATGTAAAAACAAGACTACTAACTTAAGGATTTCGAAACGAGTCATATATGTAACGATTATCGTTGTAACGACATTTTAATGTATATATATCATATTAAGATATATTAATACATCATAATATCATGATAATGTAATAATTTAACATCTCATTAGATATTATAAATAATGGGTTAACAACATTTAACAAGATCGTTAACTTAAAGGTTTCAAAACAACACTTACATGTAACGACTAACGATGACTTAACGACTCAGTTAAATATATATACATGTAGTGTATTATGTGTAAAGACCCATCCTAATCCATCTGGACGAATACATTATATTTGGTTACATCGCGAGGTATTTGACCTCTATATGATACATTTTACAAACATTGCATTCGTTTTTAAAAGACAAACTTTCATTTCATCAAAAGTTGACGGCATGCATACCATTTCATAATATATCCAACTATAATTGACTTAATAATAATCTTGATGAACTCAACGACTCGAATGCAACGTCTTTTCTGTAGTGACCCGAACTTTTCCATGTTTATATATATATTAATTGAAATTGTTATTTACATGATTAAGTGTTTCCAACATGTTAAGCAATCAAACTTGTTAAGACTTGATTAATTGAAATAGGTTTCATATAGACATTTGACCACCCAAGTTGACCGGTGATTCACGAACGTTAAAACTTGTAAAAACTATATGATGACATATATATGATTATATATATAGTTAACATGATATTATGATAAATAAGTATCTCATTAGGTATTTTAACAATGAGTTATATACATAAAATTGAGTTTATTGAATTAAGAAACTCGAAACGATATATATAACGATTATCGTTATAACAACTTTTTTCTAAATATATATGAATCATATTAAGATATTGATACACTACGTTTAATCATGATAAATGATAAGTAAACATGTCATTAAGTGTATTAACAATAAACTACATATGTAAAAATAAGACTACTAACTTAATGATTTCGAAACGAGACATATATGTAACGATTATTGTTGTATCGACATTTAAATGTATATATATCATATTAAGATATATTAATATATCATAATATCATGATAATATAATAATTTAACATCTCATTAGATATAATAAACATTGGGTTAACAACATTTAACAAGATTGTTAACTTAAAGGTTTCAAATCAACATTTACATGTAACGACTAACGATGACTTAACGACTCAGTTAAAATGTATATACATGTAGTGTTTTAATATGTATTCATACACTTTTGAAAGACTTCGACACTTATCAAAATACTTCTACTTAATAAAAATTCTTACAATTACATCCTCGTTCAGTTTCATCAACAATTCTACTCGTATGCACCCGTATTCGTACTCGTACAATACACAGCTTTTAGATGTATGTACTATTAGTATATACACTCCAATAATCAGCTCTTATTAGCCCATGTGAGTCACCTAACATATTTGGGAACCATCATTTGGCAACTAGCATGAAATATCTCATAAAATTACAAAAATATGAGTAATCATTCATGACTTATTTACATGTAAACAAAATTACACATTCTTAATATCTAATCCATATACCAACGACCAAAAATACCTAAAAACACTTTCATTCTTCAATTTTCTTCATCTAATTTATCTCTCTCAAGTTCTATCTTCAAGTTCTAAGTGTTCTTCATAAATTCTACAAGTTCTAGTTTCATAAAATCAAGAATACTTCCAAGTTTGCTAGCTTACTTCCAATCTTGTAGAGTGATCATCCAACCACAAGAAATCTTTCTTATTTACAGTAAGATATCTTTCTAATACAAGGTAATACTCATATTCAAACTTTGATTCAATTTCTATAACTATAACAATCTTATTTCGAGTGGAAATCTTACTTGAACTTGTTTTCGTGTCATGATTCTACTTCAAGAACTTTCAAGCCATCCAAGATCCTTTGAAGCTAGATCCATTTGCCTCTTTTCCAGTAGGTTTATCCACAAAACTTGAGGTAGTAATGATGTTCATAACATCATTCGATTCATACATATAAAGCTATCTTATTCGAAGGTTTAAACTTGAAATCACTAGAACATAGTTTAGTTAATTCTAAACTTCTTCGCAAACAAAAGTTAATCCTTCTAACTTGACTTTTAAAATCAACTAAACACATGTTATATATCTATATGATATGCTAACTTAATGATTTAAAACCTGGAAACACGAAAAACACCGTAAAACCGGACATACGCCGTCGTAGTGACACCGCGGGTTGTTTTGGGTTTGATAATTAAAAACTATGATAAACTTTGATTTAAAAGTTGTTCTTCTGGGAAAATGATTTTTCTTATGAACATGAAACTATATCCAAAAATCATGGTTAAACTCAAAGTGGAAGTATGTTTTTCAAAATGGTCATCAAGGCGTCGTTCTTTCGACTGAAATGACTACCTCTTACAAAAATGACTTGTAACTTATATTTCTGACTATAAACCTATACTTTTTCTGTTTAGATTCATAAAATAGAGTTCAATATGAAACCATAGTAATTTGATTCACTCAAAATGGATTTAAAATGAAGAAGTTATGGGTAAAATAAGATTGGATATTTTTTTATTTTTGTAGCTACGGGAAATATTAACAATTCTATACAAATCATATCCTAGCTAACTTATATTGTATTATACATGTATTCTAATATATTATGTAATCTTGGGATACCATAGACACGTATGCAAATGTTTTGACATATCATATCGACCCATGTATATATATTATTTGGAACAACCATAGACACTCTATATGCAGTAATGTTGGAGTTAGCTATACAGGGTTGAGGTTAATTCCAAAAATATATATACTTTGAGTTGTAATCTAGCCTGAGATGTGTATACACTGGGTCGTGGATTGATTCAAGATAATATATATCAATTTATTTCTGTACATCTAACTGTGGACAACTAGTTGTAGGTTACTAACGAGGACAGCTGACTTAATAAACTTAAAACATCAAAATGTATTAAAAGTGTTGTAAATATATTTTGAACATACTTTGATATATATGTACATATTTGTTATAGGTTCGTGAATCGACCAGTTGCCAAGTCTTACTTCCCGATGAAGTAAAAATCTGTGAAAGTGAGTTATAGTCCCACTTTTAAAATCTAATATTTTGGGATGAGAATACATGCAGTTTTATAAATGTTTTACGAAATAGACACAAGTAATTAAAACTACATTATATGAGTGAATGATCGAAGCCGAATATGCCCCTTTTGCTTGGTAACCTAAGAATTAGTAAACTGATCTACTAATTGACGCGAATCCTAAAGATAGATCTATTGGGCCTAACGAACCCCATCCAAAGTACCAGATGCTTTAGTACTTCGAATTCATTTTTATCATGTCCGATGGATTTCTCGGAATGATAGGGGATATTCTTATATGCATCTTGTTAATGTCGGTTACCAGGTGTTCACCATATGAATGAATTTTATCTCTATGTATGGGATGTATATTGAAATATGAAATCTTGTGGTCTATTATTATGATTTGATAATATATAGGATAAACCTATAACTCACCAACATCTTTGTTGACGTTTTAAGCATGTTTATTCTCAGGTGATTATTAAGAGCTTCTGCTGTTGCATACTAAAATAAGGACAAGATTTGGAGTCTATGCTTGTATGATATTATGTAAAAACTGCATTCAAGAAACTTATTTTTGATGTAATATGTTCTTATTGTAAACCATTATGTAATGGTCGTGTGTAAATGGTATATTTTAGATTATCATTATTTGATAATCTACGTAATGCTTTTTAAACCTTTATCGATAAAATAAAGGTTATGGTTGTTTTAAAAATGAATGCAGTCTTTGAAAAACGTCTCATATAGAGGTCAAAATCTCGCGACGAAATCAATTAATATGGAACGTTTATTATCAATATGAACGGGACATTTCAGTTGGTATTCGAGCGTTGGTCTTAGAGAACCAGAAAATTGCATTAGTGTGTCTTACCGAGTTTGTTAGGATGCATTAGTGAGTCTGGACTTCGACCGTGTTTTTCTTTAAAAAAAAAACGATTGCTTAACATTTTTTTGTTGGAAACTATATATTATTAACATGTAAATATTATGTTATATATTAATCTCTTAACGTGTTTGATATTGTGTGATAGATGTCTACCTCTAGTACAAATCCCATTGATTCACCTAATAATAATGAAGAGTCGAATATATTTTGGGAAGATTCACAAATTTCCGAAGAGGAACCGGAAGAAGAGGAACCGGAAGAGGAGGAACCGGAAGAGGAGGAACCGGAAGAAGAGGAACCAGAAGAGGAGGAATCGGAAGAGGATGAACCAGAAGAAGAAGAGGTTCTGGAGGAAGAAATATTGATACCTATAGTAAATCGATTAAATAAAAGAAAATCCTCAACCAACGGACCAAAGTTAATAATGGTCAATGGTGTTTCCGCCGAGGAAGCAAAATATTGGGAAGATTACCAATTTTTCGATGAATCGAATCCCGATGAGGATTCCGATGATGTTATAGAAATTACCTCGACCCAATTTAATAAAGCGAAAGAAAATAATAAGGGAAAATGTATAAAAATAGAGAAACCCGATTCCAACCCCGATGAACTTTATATGTATCAACAACATCCGTATTTTCTAAAATGTAACAATGACCCGGGAACCTCTAAACCACCAGGTTTTTCTAAACCATTATATAATATGACGGCTCGTATTAGAGGAACACCATATATTCCTAGAAAATTAGGAAAATGAACCAAGTCCGAAGAAGAAGAAACCAGTGATTCAGATTAGAGGGTTGTAATCATGTTGTGTATTATATGTATTGTAGTGTGCTTGTATTTTTTTTGTTCTATGTTAAAATTGCTTGTATTGTTTGTTAATTATCTTTTACTAATCTAATTTTTGTCTATTTTACAGTATAAAAACAAAATGGACGTTAAGGGTAGACAACCGAATATTTTAGAAGATCTACCAGAGGATATGATTGAGGAAATCTTGTCTAGAGTCGGTCAGAATTCATCAGCACATTTAGTTATGGCGAAATTAACTTGTCAAACATTTGAAACACTTTCCAGAAATGCCTTAGTTTATAAAAGGCTTTCCTTTGATAGGTGGGGTATATCACATTGGGGAGACCGTAAGTTACGCCGTGTTTTCTTTAAAGCGTTAAATGCGGGGAACCCAAATGCAATTTTACGCTACGGGTTAAGAACCTATTTTGACTCAACATATCCCAACATAGGATTTCGTGAATTAGAAAGAGCTTCTAACATGCAACATAAAGAAGCATGTTATGCTTACGGGTTAGTGATGTTCGCTTCTTACCAAAGTGAGAAAAAGAATATCGGATTGCAACTTTTAAATAAAACCTTCCCACAAATGACGGATTCAGTAGTTGGGGTGAGAAACAAGGTTTTTAGATTATTAAGGGGCTGTTGGACATTACGAAACCCTCGTCCTTTTGACGACGTTACAACATGCTGCCTAGCCAATGGTCATAACGGTTATTTTCCACAAGACCAAGGATGGGAAGTCGTCTTAGTAAAACCAGAATGCATGACTTGTTTCTGGACTTATGAATTACTTGTCTTTATTTCCTTTGCTGAACAACTTGCGTATTAACTAGATTTATCTTCAAAACTGTCCTGTATCATAGTGTACTATATTTCATGTTATATGTAATATAGCGAAGTTGTAAGTTTGAAGAATATATGTATGTGATATATTATTATAATCAGTTTTTCATATGGAATTGTAGTAGTTGAATTGTATATTAGCTAATAAGTATGAACTTAACGGGTAGGTAGTACCCGAATTTAAACTTATAAAACGCTAATATGAAGAAAAAGCTTTTATAAATGAGTTCATATTATGCTACGAAATACTATTGACTACTCTTAATATTCTGTATGATTAACTCGATTCAGTTGTCTATTTTGAAGGAAATGGCACCGACTACTCGACACACCATGAATATGAAGGAAGAGGAATTTCGTAACTTTCTTGCTGCAAACATAGCCGCAGTACATGCTGCACTACATACCAACAATAACGCTGAATCTAGCAATGCAGCTAACGGCGCAAGAAATCGCGTAGGATGCACCTACAAAGAATTCACTGCCTGCAAACCTTTGGAATTTGATGGAACCGAAGGACCAATTGGATTGAAACGGTGGACCGAGAAAGTCGAATCGGTGTTGGCCATAAGTAAGTGTACTGAAGAGGACAAAGTTAAGTACGCTACGCATACCTTCACAGGTACTGCGTTAACGTGGTGGAACACCTATCTTGAACAGGTAGGACAAAATACTGCTTACTCACTACTGTAGTCGGCATTCAAGCAATTGATGAACGAGCAGTACCGTCCTAGAAACGAAGTCAATAAACTCAAGGCAGAACTTAGAGAGTTACGAACACAAGGGTTTGACGATACCATATATGAACGACAATTCACAGAGTTGTGCCTATTGTGTCCGGAAGAATTCGAAGATGCAGAAGAGAAGATCGACGTGTTTGTAAAATGGTTACCAGTAAGGATTCAAGAAGATGTAAGTTTACACGAGCCCGCTTCTATACAGAAGGCAAGTCGAATGGCTCATAAACTCATAAATCAGATTGAGGGAAGAATTAAAGAGCAGGCGGCCGAAGAAGCCAACACAAAAACAACTCAAGAGGAAGTGAGAGGAAAACGGTGACAAGAGTCACCAGTACAACAACAATAACAATTACAACCACAATCGCAACAACTATCCCAACAACCACAACAACAATCGCAACAATAACCGCAATCCTAACAATAACTACAACAAACATCCCAACAACAACAACAACTACAACAACCGTTTCAACATCAATAACAATCCCAACAACAACCTCAATTAAAACAACGGCAACAAAAACCAAAAACAGCCATGTCATAGGTGTGAAGAAAATCACCAGGGGTTTTGCACTACATTTTTAACAGGTGTAAAAGAAATGGTCATAGCGCGACAAAGTATGAGGTCTACGGACCAAAGTTTAATAGAACTAAGGGAGCAAATAATGCCGGAACAAGTAATGCCGAAACGAATAGTGTCGGAGCAAGTAATACCAACGCTGTTTGTTATAAATGTGGAAAATCGGGCCACATTATTAGAAATTGCGCGAATTAGGGGAATACTAATGGGCAAGGCCGTGGAAGAGTTTTCAATATTAATGTGGCAGAAGCACAGGAAGACCCGGAGCTTGTTACGGGTACGTTTCTTATTGACGATAAATCTGCTTATATTTTATTTGATTCGGGTGCGGATAGAAGCTATATGAGTAGAGAATTTTGTGCTAAATTAAGTTGCCCATTGATGCCTTTGGATAGTAAATTTTTACTCAAATTAGCAAATGGTAAATTAATTTCAGCAGATAATATATGTCGGAATCGAGAAATTAAACTGGTTAGCGAAACATTTAAGATTGACTTGATACCAGTAGAGTTAGGGAGTTTTGATGTGATAATCGGTATGGACTGGTTAAAAGAAGTGAAAGCAGAGATTGTTTGTTATAAAAATGCAATTCGTATTATACGAGAAAAAGGAAAACCCTTAATGGTGTACGGAGAAAAGAGCAATGCAAAGTTAAATCTTATTAGTAACCTGAAGGCACAAAAACTAATAAGAAAAGGTTGCTATGCTGTGCTAGCACACGTCGAGAAAGTCAATTCTGAAGAAAAGAACATCAATGATATTCCCGTCGCAAAAGAATTTCCCGACGTATTTCCGAAAGAATTACCGGGACTACCTCCACACCGATCCGTTGAATTTCAAATAGACCTTGTACCGGGAGCTGCACCAATAGCTCGTGCTCCATACAGACTCGCACCTAGTGAAATGAAGGAACTTCAGAGCCAATTACAAGAACTTTTAGAGCGTGGTTTCATTTGACCAAGCACATCACCGTGGGGAGCTCCTGTTTTGTTTGTCAAGAAGAAAGATGGTACATTCAGGTTGTGTATCGACTACCGAGAGTTGAACAAACTTACCATCAAAAACCACTACCCACTACCGAGAATCGACTACTTATTTGATCAACTACAAGGCTCGTCTATTTATTCGAAGATCGATTTACATTCTGGATATCATCAAATGCGGGTGAAGGAGGATGATATTCCAAAGACTGCTTTTAGGATGCGTTACGGTCATTACGAGTTTATGGTTATGCCATTTGGATTGACTAACGCACCAGCTGTATTCATGGACCTCATGAACCGAGTGTGTGGGCCATATCTTGACAAGTTTGTCATTGTTTTCATCGATGACATACTTATTTACTCGAAGAATGATCAAGAGCACGAAGAACACTTGAGAAAAGTTCTAGAGTTGTTAAGGAAAGAAAAACTGTACTCTAAGTTTTCAAAGTGTGCATTTTGGTTGGAAGAAGTTCAATTCCTCGATCACATAGTGAAAAAAGAAGGTATTCAGGTGGATCCAGCAAAGATTGAAACCGTTAAAAAGTGGGAAACCCCGAAAACTCCAAAACACTTACGCCAGTTTTTAGGACTAGCTGGTTACTACAGAAGGTTCATCCAAGACTTTTCCAGAATAGCAAAACCCTTGACTGCATTAACGCATAAAGGGAAGAAATTTGAATGGAAGGATGAACAAGAGAAAGCGTTTCAGTTATTGAAGAAAAAGTTAACTACGACACCTATATTGTCATTACCTGGAGGGAATGATGATTTTGTGATATATTGTGACGCCTCAAAGCAAGATCTCGGTTGTGTATTAATGCACTGAACGAAAGTAATTGCTTATGCGTCTAGAGAATTGAAGATTCACGAACAAAATTATACTACGAATGATTTGGAATTAGGCGTGGTTGTTTTTGCATTAAAGACTTGGAGGCACTACTTATATGGGGTCAAAAGTATTATATATACCGACCACAAAAGTCTGCAACACATATTTAATCAGAAACAACTAAATATGAGGCAGCGTAGGTGGATTGAATTGTTGAATGATTACGACTTTGAGATTCGTTACCACCGAGGAAGGCAAATGTGGTAGCCGACGCCTTGAGCAGGAAGGACAGATAACCCATTCGAGTAAAATCTATGAATATAATGATTCACAATAACCTTACTACTCAAATAAAGGAGGCGCAACAAGGAGTTTTAAAAGAGAGAGATTTAAAGGATGAAATACCCAAAGGATCAGAGAAGTATCTTAATATTCGAGAAGACGGAACCCAGTATAGGGCTGAAAGGATTTGGGTACCAAAATTTGGAGATATGAGAGAAATGGTACTTAGAGAAGCTCATAAAACTAGATACTAAATACATCCTAGAATGGGGAAGATGTACAAGGATCTCAAGAAACATTTTTGGTGGTCGGGTATGAAAGCCGATGTTGCTAAATACGTAGGAGAATGTTTGACGTGTTCTAAGGTCAAAGCTAAGCATCAGAAACCATCAGTTCTACTTCAACAACCCGAAATCCCGGAATGGAAATGGGAAAACATTACCATGGATTTCATCACTAAATTGCCAAGGACTGCAAGTGGTTTTGATACTATTTGGGTAATAGTTGATCGTCTCACCAAATCAGCACACTTCCTACCAATAAGAGAAGATGACAAGATGGAGAAGTTAGCACGACTGTATTTGAAGGAAGTCGTCTCCAGACATGGAATACAAATCTCTATTATCTCTGATAGGGATGGCAGATTTATTTCAAGATTCTGGCAGACCTTACAGCAAGCATTAGGAACTCGTCTAGACATGAGTACTGCCTATCATCCACAAACTGATGGGCAGAGTGAAAGTACAATACAAACGCTTGAAGACATGCTACGAGCATGTGTTATTGATTTCGGAAACAGTTGGGATCGACATCTACTGTTAGCAGAATTTTCCTACAACAACAGCTACCATTCAAGCATTGAGATGGCGCCGTTTGAAGCACTTTATAGTAGAAAGTGCAGGTCTCCGATTTGTTGGAGTGAAGTGGGGGATAGACAGATTACGGGTCCGGAGATAATACAAGAAACTACCGAGAAGATCATCCAAATTCAACAACGGTTGAAAACCGCCCAAAGTTGACAAAAGAGCTACGCTGACATTAAAAGAAAAGATATAGAATTTGAAATTGGAGAGATGGTCATGCTTAAAGTTGCACCTTGGGAAGGCGTTGTTCGATTTGGTAAACGAGGGAAATTAAATCCAAGGTATATAGGACCATTCAAAATTATTGATCGTGTCGGACCAGTAGCTTACCGACTTGAGTTACCTCAACAACTCGCAACTGTACATAACACTTTCCACGTCTCGAATTTGAAGAAATGTTTTGCTAAAGAAGATCTCACTATTCTGTTAGATTAAATCCAAATCAACGAAAAACTCCAATTCATCAAAGAACCCGTCGAAATAATGGATCGTGACGTTAAAAGACTTAAGCAAAACAAGTTACCAATTGTTAATGTTCGATGGAATGCTCGTAGAGGACCCGAGTTCACCTGGGAACGAGAAGATCAGATGAAGAAGAAATACCCACATTTATTTCCAGAATATACGTCAACACCTCCAACTGCTTAAAATTGACGAAATTTATTTAACGGGTAGGTACTGTAGTGACCCGAACTTTTCCATGTTTATATATATATTAAATGACATTGTTATTTACATGATTAAGTGTTTCCAACATGTTAAGAAATCAAACTTGTTAAGACTTGATTAATTGAAATAGGTTTCATATAGACATTTGACCACCCAAGTTGACCGGTGATTCACGAACGTTAAAACTTGTAAAAACTATATGATGACATATATATGATTATATATATAGTTAACATGATATTATGATAAGTAAGTATCTCATTAGGTATTTTAACAATGAGTTATATACATAAAATTGAGTTTATTGATTTAAGAAACTCGAAACGATATATATAACGATTATCGTTATAACAACTTTTTACTAAATACATATGAATCATATTAAGATATTGATACCCTATGTTTAATCATGATAAATGATAAGTAAACATGTCATTAAGTGTATTAACAATGAACTACATATGTAAAAACAAGACTACTAACTTAATGATTTCGAAACGAGACATATACGTAACGATTATCGTTGTATCGACATTTAAATGTATATATATCATATTAAGATATATTAATATATCATAATATCATGATAATATAATAATTTAACATCTCATTAGATATAATAAACATTGGGTTAACAACATTTAACAAGATCGTTAACTTAAAGGTTTCAAATCAACATTTACATGTAACGACTAACGATGACTTAACGACTCAGTTAAAATGTATATACATGTAGTGTTTTAATATGTATTCATACACTTTTGAAAGACTTCAAGACACTTATCAAAATACTTCTACTTAACAAAAATGCTTACAATTACATCCTCGTTTAGTTTCATCAACAATTCTACTCGTATGCACCCGTATTCATACTCGTACAATACACAGCTTTTAGATGTATGTACTATTGGTATATACACTCCAATTATCAGATCTTAGAAGTCCATGTGAGTCACCTAACACATGTAGGAACCATCATTTGGCAACTAGCATGAAATATCTCATAAAATTACTAAAATATGAGTAATCATTCATGGCTTATTTACATGTAAACAAAATTACACATCCTTTATATCTAATGCATATACCAACGACCAAAAACACCTACAAACACTTTCATTCTTAAATTTTCTTCATCTAATTGATCTTTCTCAAGTTCTATCTTCAAGTTCTAAGTGTTCTTCATAAATTCTACAAGTTCTAGTTTCATAAAATCAAGAATACTTCCAAGTTTGATAGCTTACTTCCAATCTTGTAGAGTGATCATCCAACCTCAAGAAATCTTTCTTATTTACAGTAAGATGTCTTTATAATACAAGGTAATACTCATATTCAAACTTTGATTCAATTTCTATAACTATAACAATCTTATTTCGAGTGAAAATCTTACTTGAACTTGTTTTCGTGTCATGATTCTACTTCAAGAACTTTCAAGCCATCCAAGATCCTTTGAAGCTAGATCCATTTGTCTCTTTTCCAGTAGGTTTATCCACAAAACTTGAGGTAGTAATGATGTTCATAACATCATTCGATTCATACATATAAACTATCTTATTCGAAGGTTTAAACTTGAAATCACTAGAACATAGTTTAGTTAATTCTAAACTTGTTCGCAAACAAAAGTTAATCCTTCTAACTTGACTTTTAAAATCAACTAAACACATGTTATATATCTATATGATATGCTTACTTAATGATTTAAAACCTGGAAACACGAAAAATACCGTAAAACCGGACATACGCCGTCGTAGTGACACCGCGGGCTGTTTTGGGTTTGATAATTAAAAACTATGATAAACTTTGATTTAAAAGTTGTTCTTCTGGGAAAATGATTTTTCTTATGAACATGAAACTATATACAAAAATCATGATTAAACTCAAAGTGGAAGTATGTTTTTCAAAATGGTCATCAAGACGTCGTTCTTTCGACTGAAATGACTACCTCTTACAAAAATGACTTGTAACTTATATTTCTGACAATAAACCTATACTTTTTCTATTTAGATTCATAAAATAGAGTTCAATATGAAACCATAGCAATTTTATTCACTCAAAACGGATTTAAAATGAAGAAGTTATGGGTAAAACAAGATTGGATATTTTTTGATTTTTGTAGCTACAGGAAATATTAACAATTCTATACAAATCATATCCTAGCTAACTTATATTGTATTATACATGTATTCTAATATATTATGTAATCTTCGGATACCATAGACACGTATACAAATGTTTTGACATATCATATCGACCCATGTATATATATTATTTGGAACAACCATAGACACTCTATATGCAGTAATTTTTGAGTTAGCTATACAGGGTTGAGGTTGATTCCAAAAATATATATACTTTGAGTTGTGATCTAGCCTGAAACGTGTATACACTGGGTCGTGGATTGATTCAAGATAATATATATCAATTTATTTCTGTACATCTAACTGTGGACAACTAGTTGTAGGTTACTAACGAGGACAGCTGACTTAATAAACTTAAAACATCAAAATGTATTAAAAGTGTTGTAAATATATTTTGAACATACTTTGATATATATGTACATATTTGTTATAGGTTCGTGAATTGACCAGTGGCCAAGTCTTACTTCCCGACGAAGTAAAAATCTGTGAAAGTGAGTTATAGTCCCACTTTTAAAATCTAATATTTTGGGATGAGAATACATGCAGTTTTATAAATGTTTTATGAAATAGACACAAGTAATTGAAACTATATTATATGGGTGAATGATCGAAGCCGAATATGCCCCTTTTGCTTGGTAACCTAAGAATTAGTAAACCGATCTACTAATTTACGTGAATCCTAAAGATAGATATATTGGGCCTAACGAACCCCATCCAAAGTACCGGATGCTTTAGTACTTCGAATTCATTTTTATCATGTCCGAAGGATTTCTCGGAATGATAGGGGATATTCTTATATGCATCTTGTTAATGTCGGTTACCAGGTGTTCACCATATGAATGAATTTTATCTCTATGTATGGGATGTATATTGAAATATGAAATCTTGTGGTCTATTATTATGATTTGATAATATATAGGATAAACCTATAACTCACCAATATTTTTGTTGACGGTTTAAGCATGTTTATTCTCAGGTGATTATTAAGAGCTCCCGCTGTTGCATACTAAAATAAGGACAAGATTTGGAGTCCATGCTTGTATGATATTATGTAAAAACTGCATTCAAGAAACTTATTTTTGATGTAATATGTTCTTATTGTAAACCATTATGTAATGGTCGTGTGTAAATGGTATATTTAGATTATCATTATTTGATAATCTACGTAATGCTTTTTAAACCTTTATCGATAAAATAAAGGTTATGGTTGTTTTAAAAATGAATGCAGTCTTTAAAAAACATCTCATATAGAGGTAAAAACCTCGCGACGAAATCAATTAATATGGAACGTTTATAATCAATACGAACGGGACATTTCATTTTCAAATATGTCATGAATGACTCCAAGTAATATCTCTAAAATGAGCAAATGCACAGCGGAAGATTTCTTTCATACTTGAGAATAAACATGCTTTAAAGTGTCAACCAAAAGGTTGTCGAGTTCATTAGTTTAACATAAATAATCATTTCCATCTTTTTAATAGACCACAACATTTTCATTTTCATTTCTCATAAATATACGTCCCATGCATAGAGACAAAAATCAATCATATAGTGAACACCTGGTAACCGACCTTAACAAGATGCATATAGAATATCCCCATCATTCCGGGACTCCCTTCAGACATGATAAATTCGAAGTACTAAAGCATCCGGTACTTTGGATGGGGCTTGTTGGGCCCAATAGATCTATCTTTAGGATTCGCGTCCATTAGGGTGTCTGTTCCCTAATTCTTAGATTAACAGACTAAAAAGGGGCATATTCAGTTTAATAATCCAGCCATAGAATGTAGTTTCAATTACTTGTGTCTATTTCGTAAAATAGTTATAAAAGCAGCGCATGTATTCTCAGTCCCAAAAATATATATTACAAAAGCATTTAAAAAGGGAGCAAATGAAACTCACTATACTGTATTTTGTAGCAAAAAATACATATGACGACATTGAACAACTGAACAATGCAGGGTTGGCCTCAGATTCATGAACCTATATCAGTTATATATATTAAAACATATAATAACAACTAACGAGTTGATATATTAATAATTTACATATTATATTACTAATTATAAGTTATATTTATCCTATGCATTTTAGGTAGTTAATATTTATTTCTATATTACATTTATTAATATTAATATAGTAAATACTTATTAAAGTAGTTTAATAATATAATATTTATCATTTATCATAATATATTACAAATATAAATTTATTTCAAGGTTTGTATACGATAAGAATATATTTATATTAATTAATATATTTTATATATAGCTTACTTAGTGTCATAAAAATTTAGTAATATATAATATTAATATATTTGTAATGTATTTTTGTAAAATAATATTTATTTGTAATAATAACAATAATAGTGATAATAAAAATGATACTTTTGAAAATGATAATTTTTAATATAAATGGTATTAATAATAACTTCAATAATGATACTAATAATAATAACCTAAATGATAATAATAATGTTAATTCTAATATCAATGTTAGTAATAATAATAACAATAATTTTATTAATCATTTTAATACCAAGGATAATAATTTTTAATAGAAATGATAATAATAATAATAATAATAATAATAATAATAATAATAATAATAATAATAATAATAATAATAATAATAATAATAATAATAATAATAATAATAATAATAATAATAATACTAATAATAATAATAATAATAATGATATTATTAATACTAACAATAATGATAATAATTTTAATTGTATTAATAATACTAATAATTATGTTCTTCATATTAGTAATAACCTAATAATAATAATAACCAATAATAACAATAATAATAATAATGAAAACGAGTAATAAGTAAACTACCTCAATGAAGTAGCCCTTAAAAAAATGCCCAAGTTCGGGTTTGAACCCGCGACATCCCGCTAACTCGAAACATCCTTAACCAATGCTCTGTTTGTTTCATTTCTAATTAATATTTTTTTTAAAGCCATTTCTAATTAATATGATATTTATATAACCCATTTTCTTCCTGTTTCCTTTTCTTCTTCTTTTTCTAAAAAAAAATGCCATAATCGGGGCTCAAACCCGCAACCTCTTGCTCACCCGTAACCTCTAATCATTGAACCATTGCTTACTTTCTGATAGTAACTCGATCACTTATACACTTAACATATAAGAACCCGTTATCATAATCATTATCATCTATCATCATAAACTAATTATCATCATTATCATTTCCTAGGGTTCATCACTAATAATATCATGCGATCATTATCATTATCAACAATCACCTATCATCATCATCCTTATCATCCTACATCATATCATTATCATAATCACCATCGTGTTATTCTTTTCTATTTTAACATCATGATTATCATGTTTCATTAATCTCATGCTCACAACATCATCGCCATAACCATTATATCTCACATACCATAATCACAGAATTAATTGGGCAGTAGTAGAATTGAAAACAAAAGGAGAAACAGAACAAGAAAAAGGCACGTAGCTTGTCATGTTTGTTTTCATCATTAAATCGATCGGCCCACTAGAAACATAAAAGGATCTTGGCCCAAATATAAATCTTAGCTCGACCCATGTTCCAATCAAGTCCAAGACAGTGACCCAAAACAATTCGAGGGTTTCTTGGTTTGTTGATTTGAATTCGAATGACGGATACACAAAAAAAATATATACCATACACTCATCATGATTTCATCATTATCACTTCATCATCCATTATCCATTTAAACCAACTCTACTTTAGTATTAAATCGATCTGTCATTGTCTTCTTTAATATATACGACCCCATCATGAAACCCCCTCTATCCCACTTGTAATCTTAAAGGCAATTAATAATCATTCACTGATTTAATAAATTGGTTTGTTTTCGGTTTGAAGAGATAGAAAAAGAACGGCTGTTAGAAGGTTGGTAGTCCTCACCCTTTTATTATCATACATCATCTTTATACTTTATCATCATCATGGTATTTATCAATCATTATCATACGCTATCTATCGATATCATGATATCATACATCATTGAGTCTTCGAAGTTGCAGCAGTAAAACAGTATCGAGTAGCAGATGTGGAGGTTTAATAGTTACGGGTTATGAGGATGCAATTATGCAGGTTTTGCTTGTTTTAACGCTAACAGAAAAACAGAAGTAATAACGGGATGCATGCTTGATGGTATTACAGTGGTTCTTGGTGGTTTATTGTGGCAATTCATGGTGATGATGCAGGTCGAACAAAACAGAAACTGAAAGGACATAGCAGCAGCAAAACACGATTGTTGTTGTGGTAGTTTGAGGTGGTTTCACGATGGAAAAATCTTGATGTTGGCAACCGTAAAAAGGAGGAGAAAGAAACACGGTGATGTATGTTTGATGGTTCGATAGAATAAGGCAAACATGAAGGGGTTTGTGAACTTTGAGCAGGAAATAAATTGATGAGTTTTTCTATTTTTATTTTGATTAGATGAAGACTGGTAAAGATGTTTGTGATTGATAATTGATAATTTGAAGTCATTTGATATCTCTTACCACTGTATTTGATAGGATTTTATGATGTATGAGGTTCGATAGAATCAATTAGATACAGAGATAAATAAATTAAATAGATAAAGTATGAAACAGATGGCTAACGATTTTTGTTTGCATTCTGTGATTAGGTATTGATTTGTACTGGATTGAGGTCAAAAAGCAAGATTTCGTTCAGCATGATAGGGATGCAAAACAGAATATGCTATTATTTAGATAAATATGTATTATCTTATATTATATGTATATACAGTGTTAATATCGTATTATATATATATATATATATATATATATATATATATATATATATATATATATATATATATATATATATATATATATATATATATATATATATATATATGTATTTATTTATATGTATAACTATATTTAGTGTATTGATATGTATATGTATTTGATTATAATATGTATTATTAAATATATACATGTAGTAATACTAATAAAATTTATGGTAATAATATCAACATTTCCAATAATTAATAACTAAGTAATTTAATAATAATACTAATAATATTAATAGTAATTTTGTTAATAATAATAATAATAATACAGATAATAATAGTTATTAATGATAATATTCATAGTAAGTATTAATAATAACTTTGATAATGTTATTAACAAAATACTATTAAAAATATTAACAATAGGAGAATACTAATAATATTACTAATAATAATGTCTGATAATGATACTTATTTTAATCATAAAAAAACTAGCATTATAACTTTACTACTAGTTATAATGATGATATTAACAATAATAACATTAATAACTCAAATGTTTCTGATTTCAGTATTATCATTTTAATAATATTAATAATGACAATATTAATATTAATAATAGTAATGAATGTAATAATAATATAATAACTATAATTAAACTTGTAATTACATTTAATATATTAATATTAATATTACAATTTATTAATTATGTAATATTTAATAATTATATCATATGTTACATGATAACATTTATTAATTATTTAATTACAATATAATAATTGTTGATAGTAATCATATATAACTATAACTATATATATATATATATATATATATATATATATATATATATATATATATATATATATATATATATATATATATATATATATATATATATATATATATATATATATATATATATATTCTTTTTAATAGTATCTTAATTATTCTATTTATTATTTTACATTTTTAATTCAAATGATTATTTTAAATTTTATTAATTCAACTTAATATGTACTCCTATATTTATATATGTATATATATATATATTTACATATTTATTTACACACAGATGTTCGTGAATCGTCGGTAAAAGTCAAAGGTCAAATGCATTTATGAAAAATAGTTCAAACATTTTGAGACTAGGTTTAATAGAATTTGCTTATCGTGTCGGAATCATAATCAGATTAAGTTTAAATTTGGTCGGAAATTTCTGAGTCGTCACAGTACCTACCCGTTAAAGAAATTTCGTCCCGAAATTTGAGTTAGGTCGTCATGGCTAACAATAAAAATGTTTTTATGACAAATATGAGTTGATAAATAGAGTTTTATCATTATTGATTAATATAGATAAAACGATTCATTTATGTGAAACGTACGATTGAAGCTATCACAAAAGAGTGAAATGAGGAATTTAAGATTTATCTTACTTTTGACGTAGTCACATTTGAATTCCGGAATTCAAGGGATTTAAAAGAAAATCTTGGAAATCTATAAGATCTGATTCTTCGGGATTTATGGAAATTAAGATCTCTATAATTAAATGCGATCATCTGTCTCGATTACTTTGTCTGGTATTTTCATAATAAATGAACTTCTTCCGTTCTATTACTTCCCACCACTCCCGTTTTCTATATTTTAAATTCATACCTTCAAATCATCAGTCAATATGCTTCATCCAGTTTTAATTCTGGATATATTTTTGACTTTCATATCGATCATTCTTCTTTTTCATCTACCACCGGAGGAATCTGTTTACTTCTACTATGCTCTATAGATTATTGAGTTTATCACCTTCCCTTATCTTTATATTGCTATTCGCATTGATATACACGGTTTGTAATTTCTGTGTTGTTATCGGGCTTATATTCTCCCTTATATTTTGAAGCTTCCTGCTTTTGTTTTCTCTTCCCGACTTCAAGTCAAGCGAATAATGGTCCAGAATTCATAGGTGTAGAGTTTTGGATGACTATAATATTCTGAGTAGAAAGGAAAAGTAATAGCACGATTTGATTTGTAGATTACCGAAAATCACGGAAGATAGAACTATCAAGAATATATTTTTCTTGATATGTTTGGAGGTTAAGTAGAACGAAAGAGTAATGTAACATGACACATGATGATGGTATGATCTACTATGAACTATCTTCACGTTTCATTAGAAAATCAGCATGACTTACTATAATATAATCACGTTGGCCGGGCGTCATTATTTTATACTAACCCATTCTTCAATTCCCAACACTTCTCCACAATTCATTCATAATTTATACTTAGATTTTACAGAAGTTTCCAATATAATGGAATATAGAAAACACGAAGAGGTAGATAATTTCGGACAAGAATATTTATGAAAATATCCTCAGAAATATCGAAGATATTTATGATGATATTTTGGAATTTCTAAGTTCGAAAGTTGATGAAGAAAAATTTTTCGCAAAAATTTTATCATGGCTTCGGAGCAAGGTATTCTCTAAAGATTTCATCGGATCCAAAATTACCTGGATTCTTTGGATATAGGGTTTGGTCCTTGTATTTGTCCGCAGTCTTCTTCATGGTTAGCTCAATTCGTTTTTCAGTACCAAATTCTCTATCGAGCGTTCCCAACACTCCATTCTTTATCATTAAACTTTTGGCCATTTAGGCCATCTACAATTTTACTGTTTCCTCTGCATTTAATGCAGCCATATCTGAATCGTCGGTTATTAATCCGAGGTGGTTTCAAGAGAATTGTGTTATTAGATGATTAAACGCTGATTTCTGGTAATTGGTATAGCAATTCTCGTTACAAGGTGCGGATGAGTTCATGATATGACTTCAATAGATAAATATAGTGATTTGTCGAAGAGATTTAAGCCAAGGAGCAACGAGATTGCTGGTATGTCTGCTGGTGATGTGGTGGAATATAAAAGGTTCTCCGATAACAATAAAAGAGCACGCATATATATCAAGGTTATAATAAGGTTGTTTCGAATGAAAAGTCGAAGTTGACTTGCTGGAGCTGTGACAAAATTGGCTAATTTGAAAAGGGATTGCAAAGTTATTTTGGGTAATAATAACACTAAAGGAATTAGCATAGCTATATGTTAAACGTTTACTCAGTTTTCGAGAGTTTTTCAGGTGCATAACTATATGCATCAATCTTTTCTTCCGTAGATGAAGTGCGGTTGATTCATCCTCTCGATTGAGGTGTCTTCAAGAATCATGAAAGGTTTGAACTCAGATTGGAATTTTCAAGATACAAATGATGTTTAAGATGAAATCAAGTTATAAAGGATGTTTAAGATAGAATCAAGTGGCTAACCTGAGGAAATATTTAACTGTAGTAGATGTAATTTATTAACGATATTTTAAGTCAAAATATGTTGTAATTAATATTTCCTACTCTTTTAATACTTTTTAATTATCCAATGATAGTAGTCCAATAGTCCCATAGTTCAACCAAGACTATTATATTATAAGGAAATAGTCATAACGGATATAGGAATAATTAGCTAGGAACAGTTAGCTAGGATTGATTAGTATAGGTTTAAAGTTGTTCGTAGTTAATTAATTGGTTACTAATCAATTTTATTTGGTTCATTATTTTCTTCATTATGCCACTTGTCAAATCTTGACTTGGATTTTAATCGATCAAAATCCGAATATGAAATTGAATCAGAATAAAAATAGTTGTTCTTTGGTGAACGGATATGTATATCTGTGGTTGTATGTAGGATAGTAAATGACTGTTGAATCGGATTTGAATAATGTACGGTGTAACATGTTAATGTGAAATCTAAACATTCCTCGGGTATTACCTACCCGTTAAAATATTTTCACCATTAACAGTGTGTACAAAAGAATTTTTAATTTCAATCTTTATGAAAATATATTTGCATATATATTTCCTTCAGATGTAATCACGAATTTAATGAGTCAATAAAATATTAATCTCATTTGATTTACGGTTAAAACAATATATATAATCTCTGAAAATATTAGAAATTACAAAAATCGCCAAGCAGAATGAAGATAATCGTTATAGAACGATATATAAAACGATAATTAGGTTCGAGGTATAGATTGTGATGTTGAAGCGTGTGATGTTGAAACTCGGGTGGTTAGTGGTACTGGTGTTGATATTGATGGTACTGTTGGTACCGGTGATGTTGCTGGAGCTGTTAAGTTTTGCACCATATTCTCCAAAGCTACAACTCGAGAGCGAAGTTCGTTGACTTATTCCATTATTCCGAGATGATTGGCGGTTCGAACGAGCGGCTGAATAAGATCGAGAATTTGAGATAGTATATAATCGTGACGAGATACTCTGAAAATGAGAAAGAAAATGGTATTACAGACAGGTTCGTCGGTAAGTGCTTCAGGTTCTTTGCCAAAAGGGAAAAGGGTGGTTGGAAAAGATCACCTTCTTCTTGTCTCCAATGGTTAAGTAGGCTACAAACCCATCAGATGAATTGGGGATGGCTGATTGGTTAATTCATTCTGGTGACGCTACTTTCGGAGCTTAGGTGAACATCCATGTCGGAATAGTTGTCGGGTTCTGAAGAACTTGAACTAGTGACGAGTTCCATTTCGTACGAATGAGTAAAGGATTTTTTTTTTCGATATAAAATGATTTTCGGCTATCGGGTGGTATTCTAATTATATAGAATATCTATATATATACATATAGAACAAAAGATTTTGTAGATTACGGAGGAATTCATGGAATATACTAGGCAAAGTTTACAGTAACAGATACTCTAAGATATGAATTAACAGATACGCTAAGATATGAATTTTGTTTATACATTATTCATGCAATCAATACAGTAAGATGTGTCTAGACTAAGAATGATAAGCAATTGATTCCCTAAGAATGATAAGTAGGTAATTTTTGACACGAAATGATAAGCAAAACTTTTGACATGCAGACACGGTCGAAGTCCAGACTCACTAATGCGTCTAAACAACTATCAGTTAGACACACTAATGCAAGACCTGGTTCGCTAAGACCACCGCTCTGATACCACCTGTAAAGACCCGTCCTAATCTATCTGGACGAATACATTACATTTGGTTACATCGCGAGGTATTTGACCTCTATATGATACATTTTACAAACATTGCATTCGTTTTTAAAAGATAAACTTTCATTTCATCGAAAGTTGATGGCATGCATACCATTTCATAATATATCCACCTATAATTGACTTAATAATAATCTTGATGAACTCAACGACTCAAATGCAACGTCTTTTGAAATATGTCATGAATGACTCCAAGTAATATCTCTAAAATGAGCAAATGCACAGCGGAAGATTTCTTTCATACCTGAGAATAAACATGCTTTAAAGTGTCAACCAAAAGTTTGGCGAGTTCATTAGTTTAACATAAATAATCATTTTCATCTTTTTAATAGACCACAAGATTTTCATTTTCATTTCTCATAAATATACCTCCCATGCATAGAGACAAAAATCATTCATACGGTGAACACCTGGTAATCGACCTTAACAAGATGCATATAGAATATCCCCATCATTCCGGGACTCCCTTCGGACATGATAAATTCGAAGTACTAAAGCATCCGGTACTTTGGATGGGGCTTGTTGGGCCCAATAGATCTATCTTTAGGATTCGCGTCAATTAGGGTGTCTGTTCCCTAATTCTTAGATTACCAGATTAAAAAGGGGCATATTCGGTTTAATAATCCAGCCATAGAATGTAGTTTCGATTACTTGTGTCTATTTCGTAAAACAGTTATAAAAGCAGCGCATGTATTCTCAGTCCCAAAAATATATATTGCAAAAGCATTTAAAAATGGAGCAAATGAAACTCACTATACTGTATTTTGTAGCAAAAAATACATATGACGACATTGAACAACTGAACAATGCAGGGTTAGCCTCAGATTCACGAACCTATATCAGTTATATATATTAAAACATATAATAACAACTAACGAGTTGATATATTAATAATCTACATATCATATTACTAATTAAGTTATATTTATCCTATGTATTTTAGGTAGTTAATATTTATATCTATATTACATTTATTAATATTAATATAGTAAATACTTATTATAGTAGTTTAATAATATAATATTTATCATTTATCATAATATATTACAAATAGAAATTTATTTCAAGGTTTGTATACGATAAGAATATATATTTATATTAATTAATATATTTTATATATAGCTTACTTAGTGTCATAAAAATTTAGTAATATATAATATTAATATATTTGTAATGTATTTTTGTAAAATAATATTTCTTTATAATAATAACAATAATAGTGATAATAAAAATGATACTTTTGAAAATGAAAACTTTTAATATAAATGGTATTAATAATAACTTCAATAATGATACTAATAATAATAACCTAAATAATAATAATAATGTTAATTCTAATATCAATGTTAGTAATAATAATAACAATAATTTTATTAATCATTTTAATACCAAGGATAATAATTTTTAATAGAAATGATAATAATAATAATAATAATAATAATAATAATAATAATAATAATAATAATAATAATAATAATAATAATAATAATAATAATAATAATAATAATAATAATGATATTATCAATACTAACAATAATGATAATAATTTTAATTGTATTAATAATACTAATAATTATGTTCTTCATATTAGTAATAACCTAATAATAATAATAACCTTTAAAAATAATAATAATAATAATAAAGAAAATGAGTAATAAGTAAACTACCTCAATGAAGTAGCCCTTAAAAAAATGCCCAAGTCCGGGTTTGAACCCGCGATATCCCGCTAACCCGAAACATCCTTAACCAACGCTCTGTTTGTTTCATTTCTAATTAATATGATATTTATATAACCCATTTTCTTCCTGTTTCCTTTTCTTCTTCTTTTACTAAAAAAAAAAAAAAAATGCCATAACCGGGGCTCGAACCCGCAACCTCTTGTTCGCCCGCAACCTCTAATCATTGAACCATTGCTTACTTTCTGATAGTAATTTGATCACTTATACACTTAACATATACGAACCTGTTGTCATAATCATTATCATCTATCATCATAAACTAATTATCATCATTATCATTTCCTAGGGTTCATCACTAATAATATCATGCGATCATTATCATTATCAACAATAACCTATCATCATCATCCTTATCATCCTACATCATATCATTATCATAATCACCATCGTGTTATTCTTTTCTATTTTAACATCATGATTATCATGTTTCATTACCCTCATGCTCACAACATCATCGCCATAACCATTATATCTCACGTACCATAATCACTATCATATCCTCTTCATTACAGAATTAACTGAATCACCATGCATCATTCGTTGGGAAGTAGTAGAATTGAAAACAAAAGGAGAAACAGAACAAGAAAAGGCACGTAGCTTGTCATGTTTGTTTACATCATTAAATCGATCAGCCCACTAGAAACATAAAAGGATCTTGGCCCAACTGTAAATCTGAGCTCGACCCATGTTGCAATCAAGTACAAGACATTGACCTAAAACAATTCGAGGGTTTCTTGGTTTGGTGATGTGAATTCGAATGACGGATACAAAAAAAAAAATATATACCATACACTCATCATGATTTCATCATTATCACTTCATCATCCATTATCCATTTGAACCAACTCCACTTTAGTATTAAATCGATCTGTCATTGTCTTCTTTAATATATACTACCCCATCATGAACCCCCCTCTATCCCACTTGTAATCTTAGAGGCAATTAATAATCATTCACTGATTTAATAAATAGGTTTGTTTTCGGTTTGAAGAGATAGAAAAAGAACGGCGGTTAGAAGGTTGGTAGTCCTCACCCTTTTATTATCATACATCATCTTTATACTTCATCATCATCATGGTATTTATCAATCATTATCATATGCTATCTATCGATATCATGATATCATACATCATTGAGTCTTCGAAGTTGCAGCAGCAAAACAATATCGAGTAGCAGAAGTGGAGGTTTAATAGTTATAGGTTATGAGGCTGCAATTATGCAGGTTTTGCTTGTTTTAACGCGAACAGAAAAACAGAAGTAATAACAGGATGCAGGCTTGATGGTATTACCGTGGTTCTTGGTGGTTTATTGTGGCAATTCGTGGTGATGATGCAGGTCGAACAAAATAGAAACTGAAAGGAGATAGCAGCTGCAAAACACGATTGTGGTTGTGGTAGTTTGAGGCGGTTTCACGATGGAAAAAGCTTGATGTTGGCAGCCGTAAAAATGAGGAGAAAGAAACACGGTGATGTATGTTTGATGGTTTGATAGAATAAGGAAAACATGAAGGGGTTTGTGAACTTTGAGCAGGAAACAAATTGATGAGTTTTTCTGTTTTTATTTCGATTAGATGAAGACTGGTAAAGATGTTTGTGATTGATAATCGATAATTTGAAGTCATTTGATATCTCTTACCACTGTATTTGATAGGATTTTATGATGTATGAGGTTCGACAGAATCAATTAGATACAGAGATAAATAAATTAAATAGATAAAGTATGAAACAGATGGCTAACGATTTTTGTTTGCATTCTATGATTAGGTATTAATTTGTACTGGATTGAGGTTAAAAAGCAAGATTTCGTTCAGCATGATAGGGATGCAAAACAGAATATGCCATTATTTAGATAAATATGTATTATCTTATATTATATGTATATACAGTGTTAATATCGTATTATATATATATATATATATATATATATATATATATATATATATATATATATATATATATATATATATATATATATATGTGTGTGTGTGTGTGTGTGTGTGTGTGTGTGTGTATTTATTTATATGTATAACTGTATTTAGTATATGGATATATATATGTATTTGATTATAATATGTATTATTAAATATATACATGTAGTAATACTAATAAAATTTATGGTAATAATATCAATATTTCCAATAATTAATAACTAAGTAATTTAATAATAATACTAATAATATTAATACTAATTTTGTTAATAATAATAATAATAATAATAATAATAATAATAATAATAATAATAATAATAATAATAATAATAATAATAATAATAATAATAATAATAATAATAATAATAATAATAATAATAATAATAATAATAATAATAATAATAATAAGAATAATAATACAGATAATAATAGTTATTAATGATAATATTCATAGTAAGTATTAATAATAACTTTGATAATGTTATTAATAAAAAACTATTACAAATATTAACAATATGAGAATACTAATAATATTACTAATAATAATGTCTGATAATGATACTTATTTTAATCATAAAAAAACTAGCATTATAACTTTACTACTAGTTATAATGATGATATTAACAATAACAACATTAATAACTCAAATGTTTCAGATTTCAGTATTATCATTTTAATAATATTAATAATGCCAATATTATTATTAATAATAGTAATGAATGTAATAATAATATAATAACTATAATTAAACTTGTAATTACATTTAATATTACAATTTAATAATTATGTAATAGTTATATATGATTAATATTACAATTTAATAATTAAACTTGCCAATATTATATATATATATATATATATATATATATATATATATATATATATATATATATATATATATATATATATATATATATATATATATATATATATATATATATATATATATATATATATATATATATATAAATAGTTATATATGATTACTATCAACAATTATTATATTGTAATTAAATAATTAATAAATGTAAAGCGAGAACGACTCTATATGAGACATTTTAACTAAAAACCAACGTATTAACGCAGCGGAATGTATTAAGTCATTACAATTTGTAATTCAAAAATGTAAATGTAAATTCAAATGTTTTAATGCAATAATGTAAATGATAATATGCGGACTCCAAAAGCAGCAAAGTCCAAATATCACACAAGTCTTTAGCAATCTTCACTTGAGACAAAACATGCTTAAAGAGTCAACCAAAAAGGTTGAGTGAACAACATAGGTTTAATATATAGTTTTAGACCACAAGATTTGGTTATAAAATTTAATCAATTCGTTAGTAGTGCTGAGGTGTATGATATCGAAACTAAATAAGTTACCCTTAGTGATCACTTTATTCGTTCGTGTCATTAAATCATTATTATGTATCCATTGACCAAAGGTCATCCGGATAGAGACGTCACTCTCAATAGCGCTACCCATAACAATTAAGCTTGCCAAAATTCCAGCAACTAACCATATCATGGCAGGGATTAAGCATGAATCAAAGCATGTCATAGCACAGTTTGAACTAATCAAAATAAATTTTTTGTGTACTTGTGTCTAAGCGTAAAACAGTTTGAAAACAAGCATGTGTCTCACCCCAAAGTTCAAAATAAATATATAAAGATAGTTAAAAAGTGGGGCTATGAAGTTCACCTTAATAGCAAGCAAGCAAATCCACGCAAGTAGTATGAATGGAGTGTGTAATCGGAGATCTCAACCTAGAGATATAATGTTCGATTAGTTGATGTCTAATAGACATATAGCTTGTTTATTAATATAGTAAACTATATTAACAGTGACCATTTTCGAGAAGGTTATATGTATATAAGTGATAATATACTTAGTGTTATTAAGTGTTACTATATAGGTATGTGTATAAGTTTTACTAATAATCTTAATAATTGTATTATTATTTACTTTAATCAGTTACTATGTATATCTGTCATTATACGTTACATCTATAAATATGCCTCTTTGATGATACATACATATACATATATTCTTTATTATTATTATTATACTTGTATGTATTTATAACTATATGATACATACATAGTAGGCGTATGTGTTACTTATATAATAATGTAAGATGGTACATATACATATAATTATTACTTCTTATTATTATTAGGTTTACTAACGTATTAACTTACATAATGAACATTCATACATACATTCACACGTACATATACATACTTACATACACATACATATACACGTATTCATATATTTACATATACACACACATATACATACAGTGTATACATGCACATACGTACATATGCATGCATGCATGCATGTACACCATGATCATAACCTAAATCTTAATCACAATCTTTATAACTTAACATAAAATCATAGGTTTTTAACATAATAACAAGTCATATTTATTAACCCTAACTCTTATTAATCATGTATTATCCAAGTCTTCTAACCCTAATCTTCTTTTAATCTTTTAATCCTAACAACCTTAGTTATATCATTAATCAAAATCTTTATCGACCTTTACTAACTAATTAATAACTTTTCACATAAAATCATAACTTTTCTTCATAATTACTAGTTACACTCATTAACCCTAATCATTATTAACTATATTCATTCATCTTATTATTAACAATTAACCATAATACTTGATCATAGTTTCATAAATCTTTATAACTTTAAAAACACAATTGTTATTCGATCTTCAACATTATACTTAACATAATCCCTAGTAATATACTTATGTATAATTGATTTAAACACACCATTAGACTAGGTTTTAAAGGCTACCTCAAGCAAGATTTAGAGACAAGGATTGGTGATGATGAATGGCGAAACAGAAACAGAAAACAAGCAGCAGCAACAGCAGGTAATCACGACCCAAAGAAGTCTGTTTAATCAACAGGAATTAGCAGCAGCACAACAGATAACTTGGATGACTTCTTGGACTTCTTTAATCTACAGAATGATAGAAAACAATCAACAAATAATCAACCTTAGATGGGCTATTGTGGATCGTATAAAACAGCAGATACAGAAACAAACTTACAGCAGAAAAAGGAAGCAGATACGGCAAGCAAAGTTGCAGCAGGTTGGGGAGTTTCTTGAACCCGTTTGATTACGAACAGAAGCAGGAATAGGAGCTGGACAGAAATGAACGCAGGAAGGGGTTTTTGGGTTTGTTTTTCAGTCGAAAATATGCAGATGGTGTGGGTTTTAGTCGACTGAATGCTGGAGGGAAAATAGGAGATATGATCGACTAAATTGGCAGATGGGTTATGGTGAATATCTGGAAAACTCGATGCCTTTTTATAGTTTCCATTGTTTCCTAATTTCCTCAAATTACTTGGAGAACAAGAACTTAATTTGTATTAGGCTATGATTAAACAAGCTTAAAGATCAATGTTACATCCCCTAATTTTTCTAAAACAGCTGATTTATACTTACATGTTTATTTTTTTTTACGGTTTACATATTTATTTATGTATATTATTTTTTTTGTAATTATTATTTTTATTTTATTAATATTAGGGTTATATTTCTTAAATACATTTTATTTATATATTAGACCCTAACCTTTTATAAATTTTTATTTGTTCCAATTTGTTTGTATAAATTTTTATAGTTTATACAATAACACTTGTAAGTATTAATATACATTTATAGTTTGTTTAATAAAGATAATACACAAATGCATAAACTTTATATAACGGAAATATTGATCAAAAGATAATATTTAATCAATGGTTGTTAAACAAAGTTTACGAGTACATAATGTCCTAATAATTGAACAGACATAACAGAACTGAAAAATTGAGGGTCGTCATAGTACCTCCCCGTTAATAAAAACTTCGTCCCGAAGTTTTAGGTGGACTTCTCGGATGCATCTGCGGTTGAGAAGAGATGGGGATATTTTCGTCTCATTTGGTCTTCACGTTCCCAGGTATACTCGGGGCCTCGTCACGAATTCCAACGGACTTTAACAATAGGTAGAGTGCTTTGTTTCAAGCGTTTCTCAGTTTGATCAACGACCTCAATTGGTTCTTCAATGAAGTGCATCTTATCATCAATGCGAATGTCATCCAAAGGAATAACGAGTGTGTCATCAGCAAGACACTTTTTCATATTTGAGACGTGAAACACGTCGTGTACCTTACTAAGCTCGGTAGGTAATTCTAATCGATAAGCCACGGGACCAATTCTTTCGATAATCTTGAAAGGTCCAACAAAACGCGGAATTAGTTTGCTTCGTTTACCAAAACGAACGACTCCTTTCCAAGGGGATACTTTCAACATGACTTTATCACCAACTTGAAATTCTAAATCTTTCCGATGAATATCAGCATAGCTCTTTTGTCGGCTTCGGGCAGTTTCTAATCGTTTCTTAATTTGAACGATCTTTTCGGTTGTTTCATGAATGATTTTCGGACCAGTTATTTGTCTATCCTCTAGTTCATCCTAACATAGTGGAGATCTACATTTTTGTCCGTACAAGGCTTCAAAAGGTGCAGCTTTAATACTCGAATGATAACTGTTGTTGTAAGAAAATTCGGCTAAAGGCAAGTGTCTATCCCAACCTTTTCCAAAATCGATAACACAAGCACGAAGCATATCTTCCAATGTTTGAATGGTTCGTTCACTTTGACCATCGGTTTGCGGATAATAAGCAGTACTCATGTCGAGTTGAGTTCCCAGAGCAGATTGTAGAGTTTTCCAAAATCTAGAGATAAATCGACTGTCGCGATCTGAAATGATTGAAATAGGGACTCCATAACGAGAGAGAATCTCTTTGATATAAAGCTGTGACAATTTCTCCATCTTGTCAGTTTCTTTGATCGGTAAGAAGTGTGAAGATTTAGTAAGACGATCCACTATGACCCATATAGTATCATTACTGTTTGAAGTCTTGGGCAACTTGGTGATGAAATCCATAGTGATACATTCCCACTTCCACTGCGGAATATCCGGTTGTTGAAGTAAACCAGACGGCTTTTGATGCTCGGCCTTAACTTTTAAACAAGTAAGGCATTTGCTCACATAATCGGCAATATCAGATTTAAGATTAGGCCACTAATAAAACTCTTTCACATCGTGATACATTTTACTAGAACCCGGGTGAATAGAATACCTAGTCTTATGTGCTTCATCCAAGACTAGTTCTCGAAGATTTCTAAAAATTGGGACCCAGATTCGGTTATTGAAATAACTTATTCCGTTTCCCTTGAGTTCAAGTTGTTTCATGAGACCTTTAAGTCCCTCGAGTTGAACATTCTCTTCCTTCAATGCCTCAAGTTGTGCTTCACGGATTTGAGATGCAAGATTCGTACGAATACGTATGTTTAAAGCTCGGACTCGGATCAGTTTTGCACGATCTTTTCTACTAAGGGCATCGGCAACTACATTCGCCTTACCAGGATGATATTTAAGCTCATAGTCGTAGTCATTTAATAACTCGACCCAACGCCTTTGTTGTAGTGACCCGAACTTTTCCATGTTTATATATATTAATTGAGATTGATATTTACATGATTAAATGTTTCCAACATGTTAAGCAATCAAACTTGTTAAGACTTGATTAATTGAAATATGTTTCATATAGACAATTGACCACCCAAGTTGACCGGCGATTCACGAACGTTAAAACTTGTAAAAACGACATGACGATATATATATATGGATATACATATGGTTAACATGAGATTATGATAAGTAAGTATCTCCATAAGTATATTAACAATGAGTTATATACATATAAACAAGACTACTAACTTAAGGATTTCGAAACGCGACATATATGTAACGATTATCGTTGTAACGACATTTAAATGTATATATATCATAATAAGATATATTAATATATCATAATATCATGATAATATAATAATTTAATATCTCATTAGATATAATAAACAATGGGTTAACAACATTAATTGAGATCGTTAACTTAAAGGTTTCAAAACAACACTTACATGTAACGACTAACGATGACTTAACGACTCAGTTAAAATGTATATACATGTAGTGTTTTAATATGTATTTATAAACTTTTGAAAGACTTCAATACCCTTATCAAAATACTTCTACTTAACAAAAATGCTTACAATTACATCCTCGTTCAGTTTCATCAACAATTCTACTCGTATGCACCCGTATTCGTACTCGTACAATACACAGCTTGTAGATGTATGTACTATTGGTATATACACTCCAATGATCAGCTCTTAGCAGTCCATGTGAGTCACCTAACACATGTGGGAACCATCATTTGGCAACTAGCATGAAATATCTCATAAAATTACAAAAATATGAGTAATCATTCATGACTTATTTACATGAAAACAAAATTACATATCCTTTATATCTAATCCATACACCAATGACCAAAAACACCTACAAACACTTTAATTCTTCAATTTTCTTCATCTAATTGATCTCTCTCAAGTTCTATCTTCAAGTTCTAAGTGTTTTTCATAAATTCCAAAAGTTCTAGTTTCATAAAATCAAGAATACTTTCAAGTTTGCTAGCTCACTTCCAATCTTGTAAGGTGATCATCCAACCTCAAGAAATCTTTGTTTCTTACAGTAGGTTATCATTCTAATACAAGGTAATAATCATATTCAAACTTTGGTTCAATTTCTATAACTATAACAATCTTATTTCAAGTGATGATCTTACTTGAACTTGTTTTCGTGTCATGATTCTGCTTCAAGAACTTCGAGCCATCCAAGGATCCGTTGAAGCTAAATCCATTTTTCTCTTTTCCAGTAGGTTTATCCAAGGAACTTAAGGTAGTAATGATGTTCATAACATCATTCGATTCATATATATAAAGCTATCTTATTCGAAGGTTTAAACTTGTAATCACTAGAACATAGTTTAGTTAATTCTAAACTTGTTCGCAAACAAAAGTTAATCCTTCTAAATTGACTTTTAAAATCAACTAAACACATGTTCTATATCTATATGATATGCTAACTTAATGATTTAAAACCTGGAAACACGAAAAACACCGTAAAACCGGATTTACGCCGTCGTAGTAACAGCGCGGGCTGTTTTGGGTTAGTTAATTAAAAACTATGATAAACTTTGATTTAAAAGTTGTTATTCTGAGAAAATGATTTTTATTATGAACATGAAACTATATCCAAAAATTATGGTTAAACTCAAAGTGGAAGTATGTTTTCTAAAATGGTCATCTAGACGTCGTTCTTTCGACTGAAATGACTACCTTAACAAAAACGACTTGTAACTTATTTTTCCGACTATAAACCTATACATTTTCTGTTTAGATTCATAAAATAGAGTTCAATATGAAACCATAGCAATTTGATTCACTCAAAACGGATTTAAAATGAAGAAGTTATGGGTAAAACAAGATTGGATAATTTTTCTCATTTTAGCTACGTGAAAATTGGTAACAAATCTATTCCAACCATAACTTAATCAACTTGTATTGTATATTATGTAATCTTGAGATACCATAGACATGTATACAATGTTTCGACCTATCATGTCGAAAAATCTATATATATTTCGGAACAACCATAGACACTCTATATGTGAATGTTGGAGTTAGCTATACAGGGTTGAGGTTGATTCCAAAATATATATAGTTTGAGTTGTGATCAATACTGAGATACGTATACACTGGGTCGTGGATTGATTCAAGATAATATTTATCGATTTATTTCTGTACATCTAACTGTAGACAACTAGTTGTAGGTTACTAACGAGGACAGCTGACTTAATAAACTTAAAACATCAAAATATATTAAAAGTGTTGTAAATATATTTTGAACATACTTTGATATATATGTATATATTGTTATAGGTTCGTGAATCAACCAGTGGCCAAGTCTTACTTCCCGACGAAGTAAAAATCTGTGAAAGTGAGTTATAGTCCCACTTTTAAAATCTAATATTTTTGGGATGAGAATACATGCAGGTTTTATAAATGATTTACAAAATAGACACAAGTACGTGAAACTACATTCTATGGTTGAATTATCGAAATCGAATATGCCCCTTTTTATTAAGTCTGGTAATCTAAGAATTAGGGAACAGACACCCTAATTGATGCGAATCCTAAAGATAGATCTATTGGGCCTAACAAACCCCATCCAAAGTACCGGATGATTTAGTACTTCGAAATTTATATCATATCCGAAGGGTGTCCCGGAATGATGGGGATATTCTTATATATGCATCTTGTTAATGTCGGTTACCAGGTGTTCACCATATGAATGATTTTTATCTCTATGTATGGGATGTGTATTGAAATATGAAAGCTTGTGGTCTATTATTATGATTTGATATATATAGGTTAAACCTATAACTCACCAACATTTTTGTTGACGTTTTAAGCATGTTTATTCTCAGGTGATTATTAAGAGCTTCCGCTGTCGCATACTTAAATAAGGACGAGATTTGGAGTCCATGCTTGTATGATATTGTGTAAAAACTGCATTCAAGAAACTTATTTTGTTGTAACATATTTGTATTGTAAACCATTATGTAATGGTCGTGTGTAAACAGGATATTTTAGATTATCATTATTTGATAATCTACGTAAAGCTTTTTAAAACCTTTATCTATGAAATAAAGGTTATGGTTTGTTTTAAAAATGAATGCAGTCTTTGAAAAACGTCTCATATAGAGGTCAAAACCTTGCAACGAAATCAATTAATATGGAACGTTTTTAATCAATAAGAACGGGACATTTCAGTTGGTATCCGAGCGTTGGTCTTAGAGAACCAGAATTTTGCATTAGTGTGTCTTATCTAGTTTGTTAGGATGCATTAGTGAGTCTGGACTTCGACCGTGTTTACTTGAAAAATGATTGCTTAACAAATTTTGTTGGAAACTACATATTTTTAACATGTGAATATTATGTGATATATTAATCTCTTAACGTGTTTGATATTATGTGATAGATGTCTACCTCTAGAACATGTCCCATTGACTCACCTAATAATAATGAAGAGTCAAATGTAAATTGGAATGATTCGTGGACTGATTCACAAGTTCCCGAAGAGGAACCGGAAGAAGAGTCGGAACCGGAAGAAGAATCGGAACCGGAAGAAGAATCGGAACCGGATGAAGAAATAGAACTGGTGGGGGAAATAATAAAATGGTTAAGTAAAAGAAAATCCTCAACCAACCGACCAAGGTTAATTATGGTCAATGGTGTTTCCGCCAAGGAAGCAAAATATTGGGAGGATTACCAATTCTCCGATGAATCGGATTCCGACGAGAATTCCGATGATGTTATAGAAATTACCCCAACTGAATTTAAAAAGGCAAAAGAAAATAATAAGGGAAAGGGCATAAAAATAGAGAAATCTAATTCCAACCCCGATGAACTTTATATGTATCGTCAACCCCCGAAGTCCTTAAGTTGTAACAATGACCCGGGAACCTCTAAACCACCAGGTTTTTCTAAACCAATGTGGATAACGACTGCTCGTATTAGGGGAACATCATATATCCCTAGAAACTTGGCAAAACGAACCAAAACCGAAGAAGAAGAAACAAGCGAGTCGGAATAAGATAGTTGTATTCGTGTGGTGTAATATAAGTAATATAGTGTGCTTATGCTTTATGATATATGTAAAAATTGCTTGTATTAATAAGTATTTTTTTTATGAATCTAACTCTTGTCTATTTTACAGTATAAAAACACAAAATGGATAGACAACCCAATATTTTAAGAGACCTACCCGGAGACATGATTGATGAAATCTTGTCTAGAGTCGGTCAGAATTCTTCGGCACAACTATTTAAGGCGAGATCAGTTTGTAAGACATTCAAAGAACGTTCCAAGAATGCCTTGGTTTATAAAAGGCTTTCGTTCGAAAGATGGGGGATATCACATTGGGAAATCCATAAGTTACGATGTGTTTACTTTGACGCATATATTGCGGGGAACCCAAATGCTATTTTACGCAATGGGTTAAGAAATTATTTTGACTCAATATATCCGAATATTGGACTTCGTGATTTAGAAAAAGTGGCTAACATGCAACATAAAGAAGCATGTTATGCTTACGGATTAGTAATGTTCGCTTCTCACCAAAGTGAGAACAAGAACATCGGGCTACAACTATTAAATAAAACGTTCCCACAAGTGACGGAGTCGGTAATTGGGGTAAGAAATGAGGTTTTTAGATTGTTACGGGACAGTTGGACATTACGTAACCCTCGTCCCTTTGACAACGTTACAACATGCTGTCTTATTAACGGCCATAACGGTTATGTTCCACAAGACCAAGGATGGGAAGTAATCCTAGTAAAACCAGAATGCATAACTTGTTTCTGGACGTATGAATTACGTGTCTTTATTGCCTTTGCTGAACGACTTGTGTACTAGCTAGAATTATCTTCACAACCATCTTGTATCAATTTATTGTGTGCTATATTTCATGCTATATGTAAAATAAGCGGTATTGTAAGTTTGTAAAATATTGTGTAAAAGTTTGAACGCGAAATATTATTATAATCAGTTTTTCATATAGAATTGTAGTAGTTGAATTGTATATTAGCTACTAAGTATGAACTTAACGGGTAGGTACTACCCGAATTTAAACTTATAAAACGCTAATATGAAGAAAAAGCTTTTATAAATGAGTTCATATTATGCTACGAAATACTATTAACTACTCTTAATATTCTGTATGATTAACTTGTTCCATTTGACTATTTTGAAGGAAATGGCACCGACTACTCGACACACCGTGAATATGAATGAAGAGGAATTCCGTACTTTTCTAGCTTCAAACATAGCCGCAGTACAGGCTGCGCTACATACCAACAATAACCTTGGATCTAGCAGTACATGAAATCTTGTAGGATGCACCTACAAAGAATTCACTGCCTGCAAACCTTTGGAATTTGATGGAACCGAAGGACCGATCGGATTGAAACGGTGGACCGAGAAGGTCGAATCGGTGTTTGCCATAAGTAAGTGTACTGAAGAGGACAAAGTGAAGTACGCTACGCATACCTTCACAGGTTCTGCGTTAACATGGTGGAATACCTATCTAGAGCAAGTGGGACAAGATGATGCTTATGCACTACCGTGGTCAGCATTCAAGCACTTGATGAACGAGAAGTACTGTCCCAGAACCGAGGTCAATAAGCTCAAGACAGAACTTAGAGGGTTACGAACCCAAGGATTTGATATTACCACGTACGAAAGACGATTCACAGAATTGTGCCTATTGTGTCCGGGAGCGTTCGAAGATGAGGAAGAGAAGATCGACGCATTTGTGAAAGGATTACCGGAAAGAATCCAAGAAGATATAAGTTCACACGAGCCCGCCTCCATACAACAGGCATGTAGAATGGCTCACAAACTAGTGAACCAGATTGAGGAAAGAATTAAAGAACAGACGGCTGAAGAGGCCAATGTGAAGCAAGTCAAAAGAAAGTGGGAGGAAAACGGTGATAAGAATCACCAATACAACAACAACAGCAATTACAATAATAATCGCAATAATTATCCCAACAATCGCAACTACAACAAACGGCCCAACAACAACAACAACAACAACAACAACAGCAACTACAACAATCATCCCAACAACAATAACAACCGCAACAACAACAACAATCAGAAGCAACTATGCCAAAGGTGTGAAAAGTATCACTCGGGGTTCTGCACCAAATTTTGCAACAAGTGTAAAAGAAATGGTCATAGCGCGGCGAAGTGTGAGGTCTACGGACCAGGGGTTAACAGAACGAAAGGAACAAATGGTGTCGGAACGAGTAATGGCGGAGCAAGTAGTGTCGGAGCAAGTTATGCCAATGTAGTTTGTTATAAATGTGGAAAACCGGGCCACATTATTAGAAATTGCCCGAACCAGGAGAACACGAATGGACAAGGCCGTGGAAGAGTTTTCAATATTAATGCGGCAGAGGCACAGGAAGACCCGTAGCTTGTTACGGGTACGTTTCTTATTGACAATAAATCTGCTTACGTTTTATTTGATTCGGGTGCGGATAGAAGCTATATGAGTAGAGATTTTTGTGCTAAATTAAGTTGTCCATTGACGCCTTTGGATAGTAAATTTTTACTCGAATTAGCAAATGGTAAATTAATTTCAGCAGATAATATATGTCGGAATCGAGAAATTAAACTGGTTAGCGAAACATTTAAGATTGACTTGATACCAGTAGAGTTAGGGAGTTTTGATGTGATAATCGGTATGGACTGGTTGAAAGAAGTGAAAGCAGAGATCGTTTGTTACAAAAATGCAATTTGCATTATACCAGAAAAAGGAAAACCCTTAATGGTGTACGGAGAAAAGGGCAACACGAAGCTACATCTTATTAGTAATTTGAAGGCACAAAAACTAATAAGAAAAGGTTGCTATGCTGTTCTAGCACACGTCGAGAAAGTACAAACTGAAGAAAAGAGCATCAATGATGTTCCCGTCACAAAAGAATTTCCCGATGTATTTCCGAAAGAATTACCGGGACTACCTCCACATCGATCTGTTGAATTTCAAGTAGATCTTGTACCAGGAGCTGCACCAATAGCTCGTGCTCCTTATAGACTCGCACCCAGCGAGATGAAAGAACTGCAAAGCCAACTGCAAGAACTATTAGAACGTGGTTTCATTCGACCAAGCACATCACTGTGGGGAGCTCCTGTTTTGTTTGTCAAGAAGAAAGATGGTACATTCAGGTTGTGTATCGACTACCGAGAGTTGAACAAACTTACCATCAAGAACCGCTACCCACTACCGAGAATCGACGACTTATTTGATCAACTACAAGGCTCGTCTGTTTATTCAAAGATTGACTTACGTTCCGGGTATCATCAAATGCGGGTGAAAGAAGATGATATTCCAAAGACTGCTTTCAGAACACGTTACGGTCATTACGAGTTTATGGTCATGCCGTTTGGTTTAACTAATGCACCAGCTGTGTTCATGGACCTTATGAACCGAGTGTGTGGGCCATATCTTGACAAGTTTGTCATTGTTTTCATCGATGACATACTTATTTACTCAAAGAATGATCAAGAGCACGAAGAACATTTGAGAAAAGTGCTAGAAGTATTGAGGAAAGAAAAACTGTACGCTAAGTTTTCAAAGTGTGCATTTTGGTTGGAAGAAGTTCAATTCCTCGGTCACATAGTGAATAAAGAAGGTATCCAGGTGGACCCGGCAAAGATCAAAACCGTTGAAAAGTGGGAAACCCCAAAAACTCCGAAGCATATACGTCAATTTTTAGGATTGGCTGGTTACTACAGAAGATTCATCCAAGATTTCTCCAAAATAGCAAAACCCTTGACTGCATTAACGCATAAAGGGAAGAAATTTGAATGGAAGGATGAACAAGAGAAGGCGTTTCAATTATTGAAGAAAAAGCTAACTACGGCACCTATATTGTCATTGCCTGAAGGGAATGATGATTTTGTGATTTATTGTGACGCATCAAAGCAAGGTCTCGGTTGTGTATTAATGCAACGAACGAAGGTGATTGCTTATGCGTCTAGACAATTGAAGATTCACGAGCAAAATTATACGACGCATGATTTGGAATTAGGCGCGGTTGTTTTTGCATTAAAGACTTGGAGGCACTACTTATATGGGGTCAAATGTATTATATATACCGACCACAAAAGTCTTCAACACATATTTAATCAGAAACAACTGAATATGAGGCAGCGTAGGTGGATTGAATTGTTGAATGATTACGACTTTGAGATTCGTTACCACCCGGGAAAGGCAAATGTGGTAGCCGACGCCTTGAGCAGAAAGGACAGAGAACCCATTCGAGTAAAATCTATGAATATAATGATTCACACTAACCTTACTACTCAAATAAAGGAGGCGCAACAAGGAGTTTTAAAAGAGGGAAATTTAAAGGATGAAATACCCAAAGGATCGGAGAAGCATCTTAATATTCGAGAAGACGGAACCCGGTATAGGGCTGAAAGAATTTGGGTACCAAAATTTGGAGATATGAGAGAAATGGTACTTAGAGAAGCTCATAAAACCATATACTCAATACATCCTGGAACGGGGAAGATGTACAAGGATCTTAAGAAACATTTTTGGTGGCCAGGTATGAAAGCCGATATTGCTAAATATGTAGGAGAATGTTTGACGTGTTCTAAGGTCAAAGCTGAACATCAGAAACCATCAGGTCTACTACAACAACCTGAAAGCCCGGAATGGAAATGGGAAAATATTACCATGGATTTCATCACTAAATTGCCAAGGACTGCAAGTGGTTTTGATACTATTTGGGTAATAGTTGATCGTCTCACCAAATCAGCACACTTCCTGCCAATAAGAGAAGATGACAAGATGGAGAAGTTAGCACGACTGTATTTGAAGGAAGTCGTCTCCAGACATGGAATACCAATCTCTATTATCTCTGATAGGGATGGCAGATTTATTTCAAGATTCTGGCAGACATTACTGCAAGCATTAGGAACTCGTCTAGACATGAGTACTGCCTATCATCCACAAACTGATGGGCAGAGCGAAAGGACGATACAAACGCTTGAAGACATGCTACGAGCATGTGTTATTGATTTCGGAAACAGTTGGGATCGACATCTACCGTTAGCTAAATTTTCCTACAACAACAGCTACCATTCAAGCATTGAGATGGCGCCGTTTGAAGCACTTTATGGTAGAAAGTGCAGGTCTCCAATTTGTTGGAGTGAAGTGGGAGATATACAGATTACGGGTCCGGAGATTATACAAGAAACTACCGAGAAGATCATCCAAATTCAACAACGATTGAAAACCGCCCAAAGTCGACAAAAGAGCTACGCTGACATTAAAAGAAAAGATATAGAATTTGAAATTGGAGAGATGGTCATGCTTAAAGTTGCACCTTGAAAAGGCGTTGTTCGATTTGGTAAACGAGGGAAATTAAATCCAAGGTATATTGGACCATTCAAGATTATTGATCGTGTCGGACCAGTAGCATACCGACTTGAGTTACCTCAACAACTCGCGACTGTACATAACACTTTCCGCGTCTCGAATTTGAAGAAATGTTTTGCTAAAGAAGATCTCACTATTCTGTTAGATGAAATCCAAATCAACGAAAAACTTCAATTCATCGAAGAACCCGTCGAAATAATGGATCGTGAGGTTAAAAGACTTAAGCAAAACAAGATACCAATTGTTAAGGTTCGATGGAATGCTCGTAGAGGACCCGAGTTCACCTGGGAGCGTGAAGATCAGATGAAGAAGAAATACCCGCATCTATTTCCAGAAGATTCGTCAACACCTTCAACAGCTTAAAATTTCGGGACGAAATTTATTTAACGGGTAGGTACTGTAGTGACCCGAACTTTTCCATGTTTATATATATTAATTGAGATTGATATTTACATGATTAAATGTTTCCAACATCTTAAGCAATCAAACTTGTTAAGACTTGATTAATTGAAATATGTTTCATATAGACAATTGACCACCGAAGTTGACCGGCGATTCACGAACGTTAAAACTTGTAAAAACGACATGACGATATATATATATGGATATACATATGGTTAACATGATATTATGATAAGTAAGTATCTCCATAAGTATATTAACAATGAGTTATATACATATAAACAAGACTACTAACTTAAGGATTTCGAAACGAGACATATATGTAACGATTATCGTTGTAACGACATTTAAATGTATATATATCATACTAAGATATATTAATATATCATAATATCATGATAATATAATAATTTAACATCTCATTAGATATAATAAACAATGGGTTAACAACATTAATTGAGATCGTTAACTTAAAGGTTTCAAAACAACACTTACATGTAACGACTAACGATGACTTAACGACTCAGTTAAAATGTATATACATGTAGTGTTTTAATATGTATTTATACACTTTTGAAAGACTTAAATACACTTATCAAAATACTTCTACTTAACAAAAATGCTTACAATTACATCCTCGTTCAGTTTCATCAACAATTCTACTCGTATGCACCCGTATTCGTACTCGTACAATACACAGCTTGTAGATGTATGTACTATTGGTAGACACACTCCAATGATCAGCTCTTAGCAGCCCATGTGAGTCACCTAACACATGTGGGAACCATCATTTGGCAACTAGCATGAAATATCTCATAAAATTACAAAAATATGAGTAATCATTCATGACTTATTTACATAAAAACAAAATTACATATCCTTTATATCTAATCCATACACCAACGACCAAAAACACCTACAAACACTTTCATTCTTCAATTTTATTCATCTAATTGATCTCTCTCAAGTTCTATCTTCAAGTTCTAAGTGTTCTTCATAAATTCCAAAAGTTCTAGTTTCATAAAATCAAGAATACTTTCAAGTTTGCTAGCTCACTTCCAATCTTGTAAGGTGATCATCCAACCTCAAGAAATCTTTGTTTCTTACAGTAGGTTATAATTCTAATACAAGGTAATAATCATATTCAAACTTTGGTTCAATTTCTATAACTATAACAATCTTATTTCAAGTGATGATCTTACTTGAACTTGTTTTCGTGTCATGATTCTGCTTCAAGAACTTCGAGCCATCCAAGGATCCGTTGAAGCTAAATCCATTTTTCTCTTTTCCAGTAGGTTTATCCAAGGAACTTAAGGTAGTAATGATGTTCATAACATCATTTGTCATAACCCGTCCTTAACCATAAGAACGTGTTAGATAACGTATGATTTCATTGCGAGGTATTGACCTCTATATGCGACATTTTTAAAAGAGAAACTGCATATATTATACATTACAAACCATAACCATTATTTTTGTTACAAGCTTTAGACAATAAAAAGATGATTATCGTTTAGCGATAATCTTCGACTTACAAACTTTACATATAATGATAACAACACGATTTCGAGCATATTTTACAACACAAATCCTTGGGTATGCAGTTTTATTTTTTGACACAAATATGCGTACGCAAGATCCTGCTCAAATTCAACATAATGCAGCGGAAGCTTTAGTAATCACCTGAGAATAGACATGTTTTAAAAGGTCAACATAAAGTTGGTGAGATATAGGTTTAATGCCGGCAGTAATATATATATATAGACCACAAGATTTCGTATATAAACAGTTTAATAAAAATATTCTAAGTGGTTGAGCACTTGGTAACCATACTTAACATTTAATCACGTCGCATATTCCCTTTATTATGAAATCTTACTACACCGTACCAAGTGTAGTCACGAAACGAAGTACTGTGCAACCGTTGAATACTGGTCGTCCAGTCCGGTTGGGGTTGTCAGGCCCGATAGATCTATCAACAGGATTCGCGTTTACAATACCGCTGTAAATAACAGTTACCAAGCTACAGGGAAGTATGCCAGTGGTATAACTCAACGTAGAATATATTTTTCAGTTACTTGTGTCCATAACGTAAAACATAAAATACATGTATTCTCATCCCGAAATATTTAGAGTTTAAAAGTGGGACTATATACTCACTTTCGTCTTGAAGATATATATATAATTTGACTTGGTCTCCGGTTGATATCACGAACCTATCCATATATAATATATCAATACCTTTTCTTTTTAAACAAACGTCACATATACATACTTGTTATACTTTTAATACTTTGAATAATTCCTTAGTTCGTAGTTAGCAGTTCGTTGTTAGTAATTCAATTTTAATGGTTCATTTTTAGATGTTTAATATACCCGCAATGAAATAAATAAAACCCCCAACGAAATAAATAAAACCCCATCGTATATGTATTGGTCGAGATTAATCTTGACCCACGGTACCGGTGTTGTCAAATGACGTGTTGCGTACATAAAGTACCGGTGTTGTCAAATGACGTGTTGCGTACAATCATGGGATCTTATGATTAATCTTCTCGTGTTGTTTACGGGTGATCCTGAACCATATAAAATTGAATTATAAGTACATATATATAAAATATTATGTTAACTTAAAAAGATGTGATTTATTTAAATTTTTTCCCAATTATTTTCGTGGCTAAACTAGTCTTGGATATCCGATTTTGTTTCGGTCATAGTTTCTTCGTTACAACTCCGTTTTCGTTGATTCAACTTGCCATCTCCTTGGATCGAGTCCCTATTTAAGACTATGAACTGTAAATACCTTAGTTTGTATTCAAAATCACACGGCATAGGTCAAACTTTAGTGAAACTTATGAAGTTAATCATTTTCCATCATGTAAACAACCTCAAATGATTATTTTTCTAAAAATACTTATACTTTGAGTTAAATCATGAAATTTTTATGTGTTATCATATTCATAGTAAAAATCATTTTTCCAGAAAATAAACCTCCAATTCAAAGTTTAAGATGGTTTTTAATTATCCAACCCAAAACAGCCCCCGGTTGCACTCCGACGTCGTAAATTCAGTTTTTAAGGTGTTCTTTGAAAAACCAAGTTATACCTTGTTAAGTTAGCATATAATTAAGATATATTACAGGTCTTGAAGTATTTTAAAAGTTAAGTTAGAAGGATCTATTTAGTTTGCGAACAAGTTTGAAATCATTCAAACTATGTTCTAGTTTATAAACTCTTATATATATAGCTTTAAATATATGAATTGAAAAAGAGTTGAAGTAGAGTTTTTACCTCAAGTTTAAAATGTAAAGTTGCTGGAAAGAAGTAGTAAAATAAAAGTTGAGAGAGTTCTTGCAAGTGTGTGTGAAAATTGGAAGTAAAATTTGGAAAATGAATGTGTAAAAATGAGTTAGAAATGGTGCTTATTTATAGGCTTGAAAATTTGGTTTTTAGTGAAAATATCTAAGATAAGTTAAAATTTATTATGTCATGAATGACATATTATTCCAATAATTGAAGATTTCTATTGGTATATACCAATAGTAAATACTTCTAGAAGCTGTGTATAGTACCCTAGATATACGTATAGGATTATTGAGGAAACGGAACGAGAATTCAAATATAACTATCTTTTGTAAATATACTTATATTGTTTTATGTATAAAAGCCCTTTAAAAATGATTAAATACATTACTTATACGATATATGTATAAACATTATAAATCATCAGTATTTATGTCAAATAACGTTACGTAGGTTATTGTTTTGAAAACTTAAGTTAGTAGTTTCAAAATATACTTATGACTTTTTGTTATTAATACAAAATGAGATATTAAAACATCCTTAGATCATGTTAAATATGTATGTATAATTATCATATATTGTATAGTTCGTGATATCATCGGTCAAACTAGACGGTCAAACGTTGTGTAAAACTCTTTTCAAAAACATAAGTCTCAACAATTTGGATTGCTTATCATGTTGGTAAGGTTTAATTTATGTAAATATTAATCTCATAAGTATAGAACGATCGGAAAAGTGCGGGTCGTTACAGTACCTACCCGTTAAATAAATTTCGTCCCGAAATTTTAAAATTGTACCTATTTTGCGTCATCGAGAAACAAGTGTGGATACTTTTGTTTCATCTGATCCTCTCGTTCCCAAGTAAACTCAGGACCTCTTCGAGCATTCCAACGAACCTTAACGATTGGTATGTTGCTCTGCTTGAGCTGTTTAACTTCACGATCCATGATTTCGATTGGTTCTTCGATGAATTGTAGTTTCTCATCGACATGGATTTCTTCAAGAGGAATGGTGAGGTCTTCCTTTGCAAGACACTTCTTAAGGTTCGAGACGTGAAAGGTATTATGTACTCCGGCGAGTTGTTGCGGTAACTCGAGTCGATAAGCTACCGGTCCAATGCGTTCAATAATCTTGAACGGGCCTACGTACCTTGGGTTCAGTTTACCCCTTTTGCCGAAACGTATTACACCTTTCCATGGTGACACCTTTAGCATAACCATGTCATCGATCTGAAACTCTAATGGTTTCCTTCGGACATCGGCGTAGCTCTTTTGGCGACTACGGGCTGTTTTCAATCTCTCCTTGATTTGTACTATCTCCTCAGTCGTTTCGTGTATGATCTCGGGACCAGTTAAATGTCGATCTCCTACTTCATTCCAACAGATAGGAGATCTACACTTCCTTCCATACAATGCTTCGAATGGTGCAGCTTTAATGCTCGCATGATAACTATTATTATACGAGAATTCTGCTAACGGTAAATACTTATCCCATCCGTTTCCAAAATCGATCACACATGCCCTGAGCATGTCTTCAAGAGTCTGAATTGTTCTTTCACTCTGCCCGTCGGTTTGCGGATGATATGCGGTACTCATATCCAGACGAGTTCCTAGGGCCTCCTGTAGTGATTGCCAGAACTTTGAGGTAAATCTACTATCACGATCAGATATAATGGAAATAGGTATTCCATGCCTTGAAACAATTTCTTTTATATACAATCGTAATAGTTTCTCCATTCTATCCGTTTCCTTCATAGGCAAGAAATGTGCAGACTTGGTGAGACGATCAACAATCACCCAAATGGTGTCGTATCCCCAGGCAGTCTTTGGTAACTTCGTGATGAAATCCATGGTAATACCGTCCCATTTCCATTCTGGAATTTCTGGTTGTTGAAGTAACCCTGATGGTTTCTGGTGTTCTGCCTTGACCTTGGAACAAGTTAAACACTCCCCAACATATGTTGCAACGTCTGTCTTTAAGTTAGGCCACCAATAATGTGTCTTAAGATCTTGATACATCTTTCCAACTCCAGGATGTATCGAGTATCTTGTCTTATGTGCCTCGTTCAATATCAACTTCCTTAATCCACCCAACTTCGGTACCCAAATACGGTTTGCAAAATATCGAATTCCATCTTCCCGTATAACGAGTTGCTTCTCATACTTCTTCATTATTTCATTTCCTATATTTTCTTTAGTAAGTGCTTCTCGTTGAACTTCTTTGATTTGTGAGTTGAGATTCATGCGAATTTTTATGTTCATCGTTCGTACTTGAATTGGTTCTCGTTCCTTTCTGCTTAGTGCGTCAGCCACCACATTCGCTTTCCCGGGATGATAACGAATTTCACAATCATAGTCGTTTATTAACTCGACCCACCTACGTTGCCTCATGTTCAGCTGTTTCTGATCAAAAATATGTTGAAGACTTTTATGATCAGTAAACACAGTGCATCTAACCCCATATAAGTAGTGTCTCCATATCTTTAACGCAAACACGACTGCTCCCAGTTCTAGATCATGCGTCGTATAATTCCGCTCGTGAATCTTCAATTGTCGAGATGCGTATGCAATAACTTTCTTTCGTTGCATAAGAACACAACCAAAACCTTGTCGCGAAGCGTCACAATATATTTCAAAATCATCGTTCCCTTCAGGTAACGATAAAATAGGCGCCGTAGTTAACTTCTTCTTCAGTAATTGAAATGCGTTCTCCTGCTTCGAGGTCCATTCGTATTTCTTCCCTTTTTGCGTTAATGCTGTCAACGGCTTAGCTATTCGGGAAAAATCTTGAATAAACCTTCTATAATAACCGGCTAAACCCAAAAATTGGCGTATCTGCATTGGTGTTTTAGGAGTCTCCCATTTTTCAATGGCTTCAATTTTTGCTGGATCAACCTGAATTCCTTTGCTACTAACAACGTGGCCAAGAAATTGCACTTCTTTCAACCAGAAAGCACACTTAGAAAATTTAGCGTATAGCTGTTCTTTTCTCAACAACTCTAATATCAACCTTAAATGCTGCTCATGCTCTTGCTCACTCTTGGAATAGATAAGAATGTCATCAATGAAAACGATAACAAACTTATCTAAATACGGACTACAAACTCGATTCATGAGGTCCATGAATACAGCTGGCGCATTCGTCAATCCAAACGGCATGACCAAAAATTCGTAATGACCATAACGTGTCCGAAAAGCAGTTTTCGGAATGTCCTCTTCTTTGACACGTAGTTGATGATAGCCCGATCTTAGGTCGATTTTCGAATAAACACATGATCCCTGGAGTTGATCAAATAAGTCGTCAATTCTCGGTAGTGGATACCGATTTTTGATAGTTAACTTATTTAATTCACGATAATCTATACACATCCTAAAAGATCCATCTTTCTTTTTAACAAATATAATCGGAGCTCCCCACGGTGAAGTACTTGGTCGTATGAATCCATGATCCAGTAATTCTTTTAACTGACTCTGAAGTTCTTTTAACTCGGACGGTGCAAGTCTATATGGAGCACGAGCCACTGGTGCGGCTCCTGGTACTAAATCTATTTGAAATTCTACAGATCTAAATGGAGGTAATCCCGGCAACTCTTCCGGAAAAACTTCAGGAAAATCTCTTGCCACAGGCACGTCGTTGATGCACTTCTCTTTTTCTTTCTTTTCGACTTTATTAACATGTGCTAAGATAGCATAGCACCCTTTCTTCAAGCACTTTTGAGCTTTCAAATAACTAATGAGTTTTAGCTTTGAGTTACCCTTCTCTCCATAAATCATCACCGGCATTCTATCCTTACAAGGAATGCGAATTGCCTTCTTGGCACACACAACTTCAGCTCCTACTTTGGACATCCAGTCCATGCCGACTATTACATCAAAACTTCCTAATTCTACGGGTATTAAGTTAATTTTAAATGTTTCTCCGGCTAAATTTATTTTACAATCACGACAAATTTCATCGGCTTTAATTAGTTTACCATTAGCTAACTCAATCATGTACTTAGCATCTAGAGGTAATGATGAACAATTCAATTTAGCGTAAAAGCCTCTACTCACGTAACTTCTATCGGCACCAGTATCAAATATAATAGATGCGGATAAGTTATTAATGGTAAACGTACCCGTAACAAGCTCCGGGTCTTCACACGCCTCTCTAGCATTAATAACAAATGCTCTTCCACGTGCAGATCCATTATTCTTCTCTGGATTCGGACACTGGCTCTTATAGTGACCTTGTTTTCCACACCCATAACAAGTAATGGTAGCCAAAGCAGTTCTATTTGCATTGGTGGCAGGAGTCTTGGTACCATTTGTATTTGTAACGAGAGCCCTACAATCTTCAGCAAGATGACCCTTTCGATTACATTTGTTGCATACCACATTACAGTAGCCAGAGTGATGTTTGTGGCATCGGTTGCATAAAGGATTTTGTCCTTTGTAACCAAAGCTTGAACCACCACCTGCACCTTGTATGGTTTCTTGTTTCTTAAAAGATTGTTGTTGGTTACCTCGATCATAATTTCCATTCCACTTTCTTTTGTTACCTGATACCTTCACATCAGTATTGGATGCTTTCTTATCCATGATGACCTGATCCATTAGCTCGTTTGCCATGGTTATAGCTTCATGAATTGTCTTAGGTTTCGATGCTGTAACGTTTGCCTTGACCTTTTTGGGCAAACCATCTTTGTACATTTCAATCTTCCGTTCTTCGGTTGGAACCAATTCAGGACATAGCAAAACTAATTCCATGAATCGCTGATTGTAGTTGGTGATTTCAGTACCAATAACCTTCAGACTTCGTAACTCATCTTCCAACTTCCTAACCTCGTTCCTTGGACAATATTCGTTGATTAACATTGTTTTGAATTCTTCCCACGGAGTATCATAAGCTACATCTCCTCCTACAGCCTTCACATAATTTTTCCACCACGTGAGTGCACTATCTTGTAAAGTGCACGATGCATACTTGGTCATGTCCTTTTCAACACAACCACTGATTTTAAACACAGTCTCCATCTTTTCTATCCACCGGGTTAAACCGATTGGTCCTTCTGTTCCACTGAATGATGAGGGCTTGCAAGCTTGAAAAGTTTTGTAAGTGCACCCCACACGAGGATTTGGGTTAACTGCAGCACCTCTTGCAGCCTCGACCCATAACATTCTGTCGTTCACTCGTTGATTGATGAGTTCCTGGATTTCTTGTTCCGTCATTCGGTTCAATCGCGCCATATTCTTCTATAAGAATGAAAAGAAAATAATTATTCACATGGAATATTATAGATGTAGTGTATATTTACAGTACATTATAGCTTATTAATAATATGAACCAGGTATTATTATAAAAGCCTTTTCTTCTTATTAGCGTTTTATAATTATATCTAGGGTAGTACCTACCCGTTAATGTCCATACTTAATAGCTTAGTACAGAATCAATTACTACCATCTAAATAATAATTAACCATGGAAAATTATTGCATTTCACACTTCACTATTTTACATATGCTTATCTTATATCGAACATTAAGCAAACCACACTAATAATATTATACAAAACATTATATGATCCCATGGTTTAATACGGCAGCGCATCGTTTGGCCTATTTTCTAGGACGTTTAGGTTCAAGGAATGGCCTAACGCTTATCCTAGCTGTCTGCCTATATTTTGGCTGTGGGGCTGAAGAACTGGATGCCGGGACAGCACGAATAGGAATAGCGGGAATAGGGGTGGTAGTGTCTAGTGGAGTTGGTGCCACATCATCCTTACTAAACTCGGGATTTAAATTTTCTAATTCATTAGCCTTTCGTTTCTTTCCTAGTTCGAACTCGTCTTTTGTAATTTCCTGTATTTCTTCCTCGGGTTCACTTTCCTCCTCGGGTTCACTTTCCTCCTCGGGTTCACTTTCCTCCTCGGGTTCACTTTCCTCCTCGGGTTCACTTTCCGGGTTCTCTATAGTCGGTTCATCCGGAATTTGTGAGTCTTCCCCAAAGATATTATTTTCGTCATCGGATAGGTTAATGACTGGAACACCATCTGAAGATTCTGGTTCGCAGTCGCTGAATGTGATAACAAGTTTTGAGCCCGACATCTATCATACAACAACTAACCCATTAGTACTACATAATATTTACATATAAATTTTAACCAACAATGATAAGCAATGGTTTTTAAATCAGACCCGGTCAAAGTCCAGACTTACTAATGTATCCTAACGACTTATCGGTTAGACACACTAATGCAAACCTGGTTCGCTAAGACCACCGCTCTGATACCACATGTCATAACCCGTCCTTAACCATAAGAACGTGTTAGATAACGTATGATTTCATTGCGAGGTATTGACCTCTATATGCGACATTTTTAAAAGAGAAACTGCATATATTATACATTACAAACCATAACCATTATTTTTGTTACAAGCTTTAGACAATAAAAAGATGATTATCGTTTAGCGATAATCTTCGACTTACAAACTTTACATATAATGATAACAACACGATTTCGAGCATATTTTACAACACAAATCCTTGGGTATGCAGTTTTATTTTTTGACACAAATATGCGTACGCAAGATCCTGCTCAAATTCAACATAATGCAGCGGAAGCTTTAGTAATCACCTGAGAATAGACATGTTTTAAAAGGTCAACATAAAGTTGGTGACATATAGGTTTAATGCCGGCAGCAATATATATATATAGACCACAAGATTTCGTATATAAACAGTTTAATAAAATTATTCTAAGTGGTTGAGCACTTGGTAACCATACTTAACATTTAATCACGTCGCATATTCCCTTTATTATGAAATCTTACTACACCGTACCAAGTGTAGTCACGAAACGAAGTACTGTGCAACCGTTGAATACTGGTCGTCCAGTCCGGTTGGGGTTGTCAGGCCCGATAGATCTATCAACAGGATTCGCGTTTACAATACCGCTGTAAATAACAGTTACCAAGCTACAGGGAAGTATGCCAGTGGTACAACTCAACGTAGAATATATTTTTCAGTTACTTGTGTCCATAACGTAAAACATAAAATACATGTATTCTCATCCCGAAATATTTAGAGTTTAAAAGTGGGACTATATACTCACTTTCGTCTTGAAGATATATATATAATTTGACTTGGTCTCCGGTTGATATCACGAACCTATCCATATATAATATATCAATACCTTTTCTTTTTAAACAAACGTCACATATACATACTTGTTATACTTTTAATACTTTGAATAATTCCTTAGTTCGTAGTTAGCAGTTCGTTGTTAGTAATTCAATTTTAATGGTTCATTTTTAGATGTTTAATATACCCGCAATGAAATAAATAAAACCCCCAACGAAATAAATAAAACCCCATCGTATATGTATTGGTCGAGATTAATCTTGACCCACGGTACCGGTGTTGTCAAATGACGTGTTGCGTACATAAAGTACCGGTGTTGTCAAATGACGTGTTGCGTACAATCATGGGATCTTATGATTAATCTTCTCGTGTTGTTTACGGGTGATCCTGAACCATATAAAATTGAATTATAAGTACATATATATAAAATATTATGTTAACTTAAAAAGATGTGATTTATTTAAATTTTTTCCCAATTATTTTCGTGGCTAAACTAGTCTTGGATATCCGATTTTGTTTCGGTCATAGTTTCTTCGTTACAACTCCGTTTTCGTTGATTCAACTTGCCATCTCCTTGGATCGAGTCCCTATTTAAGACTATGAACTGTAAATACCTTAGTTTGTATTCAAAATCATACGGCATACGTCAAACTTTAGTGAAACTTATGAAGTTAATCATTTTCCATCATGTAAACAACCTCAAATGATTATTTTTCTAAAAATACTTATACTTTGAGTTAAATCATGAAATTTTTATGTGTTATCATATTCATAGTAAAAATCATTTTTCCAGAAAATAAACCTCCAATTCAAAGTTTAAGATAGTTTTTAATTATCCAACCCAAAACAGCCCCCGGTTGCACTCCGACGTCGTAAATTCAGTTTTTAAGGTGTTCTTTGAAAAACCAAGTTATACCTTGTTAAGTTAGCATATAATTAAGATATATTACAGGTCTTGAAGTATTTTAAAAGTTAAGTTAGAAGGATCTATTTAGTTTGCGAACAAGTTTGAAATCATTCAAACTATGTTCTAGTTTATAAACTCTTATATATATAGCTTTAAATATATGAATTGAAAAAGAGTTGAAGTAGAGTTTTTACCTCAAGTTTAAAATGTAAAGTTGCTGGAAAGAAGTAGTAAAATAAAAGTTGAGAGAGTTCTTGCAAGTGTGTGTGAAAATTGGAAGTAAAATTTGGAAAATGAATGTGTAAAAATGAGTTAGAAATGGTGCTTATTTATAGGCTTGAAAATTTGGTTTTTAGTGAAAATATCTAAGATAAGTTAAAATTTATTATGTCATGAATGACATATTATTCCAATAATTGAAGATTTCTATTGGTATATACCAATAGTAAATACTTCTAGAAGCTGTGTATAGTACCCTAGATATACGTATAGGATTATTGAGGAAACGGAACGAGAATTCAAATATAAATATCTTTTGTAAATATACTTATATTGTTTTATGTATAAAAGCCCTTTAAAAATGATTAAATACATTACTTATACGATATATGTATAAACATTATAAATCATCAGTATTTATGTCAAATAACGTTACGTAGGTTATTGTTTTGAAAACTTAAGTTAGTAGTTTCAAAATATACTTATGACTTTTTGTTATTAATACAAAATGAGATATTAAAACATCCTTAGATCATGTTAAATATGTATGTATAATTATCATATATTGTATAGTTCGTGATATCATCGGTCAAACTAGACGGTCAAACGTTGTGTAAAACTCTTTTCAAAAACATAAGTCTCAACAATTTGGATTGCTTATCATGTTGGTAAGGTTTAATTTATGTAAATATTAATCTCATAAGTATAGAACGATCGGAAAAGTGCGGGTCGTTACATCATTCGATTCATACATATAAAGCTATCTTATTCGAAGGTTTAAACTTGTAATCACTAGAACATAGTTTAGTTAATTCTAAACTTGTTCGCAAACAAAAGTTAATCCTTCTAACTTGACTTTTAAAATCAACTAAACACATGTTCTATATCTATATGATATGCTAACTTAATGATTTAAAACCTGGAAACACGAAAAACACCGTAAAACCGGATTTACGCCGTCGTAGTAACAGCGCGGGCTGTTTTGGGTTAGTTAATTAAAAACTATGATAAACTTTGATTTAAAAGTTGTTATTCTGAGAAAATGATTTTTATTATGAACATGAAACTATATCCAAAAATTATGGTTAAACTCAAAGTGGAAGTATGTTTTCTAAAATGGTCATCTAGACGTCGTTCTTTCGACTGAAATGACTACCTTTACAAAAATGACTTGTAACTTATTTTTCCGACTATAAACCTATACATTTTCTGTTTAGATTCATAAAATATAGTTCAATATGAAACCATAGCGATTTGATTCACTCAAAACGGATTTAAAATGAAGAAGTTATGGGTAAAACAAGATTGGATAATTTTTCTCATTTTAGCTACGTGAAAATTGGTAACAAATCTATTCCAACCATAACTTAATCAACTTGTATTGTATATTATGTAATCTTGAGATACCATAGACATGTATACAATGTTTCGACCTATCATGTCGACACATCTATATATATTTCGGAACAACCATAGACACTCTATATGTGAATGTTGGAGTTAGCTATACAGGGTTGAGGTTGATTCCAAAATATATATAGTTTGAGTTGTGATCAATACTGAGATACATATACACTGGGTCGTGGATTGATTCAAGATAATATTTATAGATTTATTTCTGTACATCTAACTGTAGACAACTAGTTGTAGGTTACTAACGAGGACAGCTGACTTAATAAACTTAAAACATCAAAATATATTAAAAGTGTTGTAAATATATTTTGAACATACTTTGATATATATGTATATATTGTTATAGGTTCGTGAATCAACCAGTGGCCAAGTCTTACTTCCCGACGAAGTAAAAATCTGTGAAAGTGAGTTATAGTCCCACTTTTAAAATCTAATATTTTTGGGATGAGAATACATGCAGGTTTTATAAATGATTTACAAAATAGACACAAGTACGTGAAACTACATTCTATGGTTGAATTATCGAAATCGAATATGCCCCTTTTTATTAAGTCTGGTAATCTAAGAATTAGGGAACAGACACCCTAATTGACGCGAATCCTAAAGATAGATCTATTGGGTCTAACAAACCCCATCCAAAGTACCGGATGCTTTAGTACTTCGAAATTTATATCATATCCGAAGGGTGTCCCGGAATGATGGGGATATTCTTATATATGCATCTTGTTAATGTCGGTTACCAGGTGTTCACCATATGAATGATTTTTATCTCTATGTATGGGATGTGTATTGAAATATGAAAGCTTGTGGTCTATTATTATGATTTGATATATATAGGTTAAACCTATAACTCACCAACATTTTTGTTGACGTTTTAAGCATGTTTATTCTCAGGTGATTATTAAGAGCTTCCGCTGTCGCATACTTAAATAAGGACGAGATTTGGAGTCCATGCTTGTATGATATTGTGTAAAAACTGCATTCAAGAAACTTATTTTGTTGTAACATATTTGTATTGTAAACCATTATGTAATGGTCGTGTGTAAACAGGATATTTTAGATTATCATTATTTGATAATCTACGTAAAGCTTTTTAAAACCTTTATCTATGAAATAAAGGTTATGGTTTGTTTTAAAAATGAATGCAGTCTTTGAAAAACGTCTCATATAGAGGTCAAAACCTCGCAACGAAATCAATTAATATGGAACGTTTTTAATCAATAAGAACGGGACATTTCATTTGTCTCATGTTCAGTTGCTTCTGGTCAAAGATATGTTGAAGACTTTTATGATCGGTAAACACCGTGAATTTAGTTCCGTAGAGATAATGTCTCCACATCTTCAATGCAAATACCACAGCTCCTAACTCCAGGTCATGCGTGGTATAGTTCTTCTCATGTTTCTTCAATTGTCTAGATGCATAAGCTATAACTTTGTTACGTTGCATTAAGACACATCCGAAACCTTAGTTCGAGGCATCACAATAGACTACAAAATCGTCGTTTCCATCGGGTAGTGATAGAATCGGGGCTGTAGTCAATTTATCCTTTAGAACCTCAAAAGCAGATTCTTGTTCTTCAGACCACTCAAACTTCTTCCCCTTGTGAGTTAGCTTAGTGAGAGGCTTGGCTAGAATAGAAAAACCTTTGATGAATCTTCGGTAATAACCAGCAAGTCCTAAAAATTGGCGAATATGTTTCGCACTCTTAGGTACTTCCCAATTCCGAATAGCAGTAATTTTCGCCGGATCAACATGTATTCCTTCACTATCAACTACATGTCCGAGAAATTGTACGGTTCGCAACCAAAATTCACATTTAGAGAATTTGGCATACAGTTGTTCCTTCTTTAAAAGCTCTAGAATCAATCGCAAATGTTGCTCATGCTCTTTCTCATTCTTGGAATAGATTACAATATCGTCGATGAAAACAATCACGAATTTATCAAGATAAGGTTTGCATACACGGTTCATAAGATCCATGAATACAGCAGGAGTGTTGGTTAAACCAAAAGGCATGACAAGAAACTCATAATGCCCATAGCGAGTACGGAAAGCAGTCTTAGAAATATCAGTTTCCTTGACTCTCAATTGATGATAAGCTGACCTAAGATCAATCTTTGAATAAATACTTGAACCTTGCAGTTGGTCAAACAGGTCATCAATGCGCGGGAGAGGATAACGATTCTTGATGGTTAACTTGTTGAGTTCACGGTAATCATTACACATTCTCAAAGTGCCATCTTTCTTCTTGACAAATAGAATAGGTGCTCCCCACGGAGACGAACTAGGACGAATGAAACCTTTCTCCAAAATTTCTTGTAGTTGGCTAGATAATTCTTTCATTTCGGATGGAGCTAGTCGGTATGGTGCCTTTGCAATTGGCGCAGTACCGGGAGTTAAATCAATTTGAAACTCAACCTGTCATTGGGGAGGGAGACCAGGGAGCTCCTCGGGAAATACCTCGGGAAATACTTCGGGAAAGTCTCTAACCACCGGTACATCTTCAACACGTTTTTCTTCCGGTTCGACTTTCTTAACATGGGCTAAGATAGCTTGATATCCTTTCATTAGATATTTGTGGGTTTTGATACAAGAGATGATATTTAGTTTAGAACCACTTGTCTCTCCTTGAACGATTAGGGTTTCACCATTTTCTAGAGGAATGTTTATGGTTTTCTCATAGCACATGATTGCAGCTCTTAACGGGCGTAACCAATCCATTCCTACAACTACGTCAAAGCTTCCTAACACGACTGGAAAAAGGTCGATCTTAAAGTGTTTATCGGCTAGGATCAGATCACAGTTTTTATACACATTGTCTACTTTCATAACCTTACCATTAGCTACTTCTACAAGTCATTTAATTTCTAAGGCTTGTGGTTTTTCGGTTAATAAGGTACAAAATTTAGTAGACACATAACTTCTATCGGCACCAGAATCAAATAAAACAGTAGCATAGATGTTGGTAACAAGAAACGTACCCGTTATCACTTCATCATCCTCACGGGCTTCTTCGGCAGTCATCACAAAAGCACGACTCTTAGCATTACCATTGTTACCCTTATTCTTTGGATACTGGTTGAGGAAATGTCCAACTTCTCCACAACCATAGCAAGTTGGAACAAACGCGTTTGACTTTGTAGCAGGAGTAGCAGAAGCTCTACAATACTTAGCTATATGACCCACCTTCTTGCACTTGGGGCACTGAGCCATAAACTTCCCATAATGATGCTTATCACAGCGACTACATTGTGGTTTTGCCCCAGCATAACCACTTCTAGAACCATTAGCAGCTTTCTTGTTTGAACCTTGGCTTGAACCTTGAGATGGTTCAAACTTTCTCTTACCCTCACTAGACTTAGCCTCGGCTTGTTTATTAGCCGCGACCTTTCTCCTTTTAGCCATCATCAAGTTTTGTGCCATAAGTATCACTGCATCTAAGGTCTCCTTGCTAGCAGCAATAACGTTTCCTTGAATCTCATCAGGAAGACCTTCTATGTACCGCTCAATCTTCTTTTGTTAAGTTGGTACCATATTCGGTCACAAAGAAACCAACTCCATAAACCTGTTGGTATAAGCTTCAATGTTAGTACCAATGACCTTCAATTCCCAAAACTCCACTTCTAGCCTTTGAATTTGATTCCTTGAGCAAAACTTATCCGTCATCATTCTTTTCACAACGGCTCATGGAATAGCATTAGCAGCATCTAGCCCCACAGTTTGGGCATAAGCGTTCCACCAAGTCAAGGTAAGGCCACCTAAGGTGTGAGTGGCATACTTCACCTTGTCAACTTCTGCACAGTTACAGATACGAAAGATTGATTCGAATTTTTCAAACCAACGAGTTAACTCGACTACTTCCTCATTCCCATTGAAGGACGGAGGCTTACAGTTCATGAACTCCTTGTAGGTACATGATGTTGGTGGATTCCCTTGGTTGTTCCCTTGATTATTGTTGCCTTGGGCGGCAGTAAGCAGTTGTTGAAATTGTGAGGGTGTCAAAGTGACGTTTGGAAGAGTGTTAGCACCACGAGTTGAATGAGCCATGATCTTCAATACATAAAAATAGTATTAGTTGAAGAGTTATGGTGCAAATAAGTTATAAATTGTTTAATAAATGCACAAATTTCACACAACAAGTAGTAGGGAATATATGTAAGAGAAAACAACGAGATGTAATAAAAACACTTAAATTTTATTAAACATCACAAAGATAACTAACATCTTTTATTACACGGTACGAAAACTAGAATAAACACGAAACGAAACTAAGATAGTAGTTTTAGGCAAAGCCTTTACAATGAATGAAAACACTAACACGAAAATGGAAAACATATGTTAGAAGGACACTATCTAATGGTACTCTTTGATAAAATCTTCAAAATCCTTCATTGACTTATCTTGAAGCGCTTTCATGTCGGCCATCATCTTCCCCAATTGATCTTGGTTCTTCTCGACCTTAGCTAATCGGGCATGAACAGATGCTTGCTCTTTATCCCATAGGAGATCTTGAACAGATTTCATGAAATCTTCAAATACTTGGTGCTTTTGCCTTTAGTACTTGATAAAATCAGACATGAAATCAAAGATGCTCTCTTGCTCCTTTTCCAACCTATCTTGGCGTTTAATGATCATTGCCAAGTCGGTGGTGTCTTGTCTCTTAGAAGGACCGGGGATATCATTAGTCGGGGTCTCGGGTTCCTCCCTCTTTAGAGAGAGGTGAGTCAACAGAGGGCTCGGATTCGGGTTCTTCCTCCTTGTCATCCCTATCATAGTTAGCATTAGTGCGGGATTCTCCCATAGGAGGAGAGTGTGGAGGAGTAGCGGGCGTGTAAACAGGTGATGTGGGCGGTGTAGTAGGTGTGTAGACCGGTGAGTTAACGGATCCTGCGGACTCATCGTCGGAGATGATGATCGGGCTAAAGCGAGACATCCTAAAAGACACGAAAGAACTAAGTTAGGCAAGTTCTAAGGAAGACGCAAAAGCAAGAATTAAAACGTAAAGGAAGGTACTTATAAATCGAGACAGGAAAGGTTATAGTCCTATAGATTACTAAGGCACACTAACTAACACGTAAAGCACACATAAAATGCAATTCTGGTTCTCTATAACAACCTGGCTCTGATACCAATCTGTCACACCCCTAAATGGAACCGGGGGTAATCTGTAACTAAGCAATATCATAACACAAGTGTAAAGTGAGAACGACTCTATATGAGACGTTTTAACTAAAAACCAATGTATTAACACAACAGAATGTATTAAGTCATTACAATTTGTAATTCAAAAATGTAAATGTAAATTCAAATGTTTTAATGCAATAATGTAAATGATAATATGCGGACTCTAAAAGCAGCAAAGTCCAAATAGCACACAAGTCTTTAGCAATCTTCACCTGAGACAAAAAATGTTTAAAGAGTCAACCAAAAAGGTTGAGTGAACAACATAGGTTTAATATATATTTTTAGACCACAAGATTTGGTTATAAAATTTAATCAATTAGTTAGTAGTGCAGAGGTGTATGATATTGAAACTAAACAAGTTACCCTTTATTCGTTCGTGTCGTTAAATCATTATTATGTATCCATTGACCAACGATCATCCGGATAGAGACGTCACTCTCAATAGCGCTACCCATAACAATTAAGCTTACCAAAATTCCAGCAACTAACGATATTATGGCAGGGATTAAGCATGAATCAAAGCATGTCATAGCACAGTTTGACCTAATTAAAATAAAGTTTTCATGTACTTGTGTCTAAGCGTAAAAAAGTTTGAAAACAAGCATGTGTCTCACCCCAAAGTTCAAAATAAATATATAAAGATAGTTAAAAAGTGGGGCTATGAAGTTCACCTTAATAGCAAGCAAGCAAATCCACGCAAGTAGTATGAATGGAGTGTGTAATCGGAGATCTCAACCTAGAGATATAATGTTCGATTAGTTGATGTCTAATAGACATATAGCTTGTTTATTAATATAGTAAACTATATTAACAGTGACCTTTTTTGAGAAGGTTATATGTATATAAGTGATAATATACTTAGTGTTATTAAGTGTTACTATATAGGTATGTGTATAAGTTTTACTAATAATCTTAATAATGGTATTATTATTTACTTTAATCAGTTACTATGTATATCTATCAGTATACGTTACATCTATAAATATGCCTCTTTGATGATACATACATATACATATATTCTTTATTATTATTATACTTGTATGTATTTATAACTATATGATACATACATAGTAGGCGTATGTGTTACTTATATAATAATGTAAGATGGTACATATACATATAATTATTACTTCTTATTATTATTAAGTTTACTAACTTATTAACTTACATAATGAACATTCATACATACATTCACACGTACATATACATACTTACATACACATACATATACACGTATGCATATATTTACATATACACACACACACATATACATACAGTGTATACATGCACATACGTACATATGCATGCAAGCATGCATGCACGTACACCATGATCATAACCTAAATCTTAATCACAATCTTTATAACTTAACATAAAATCATAGGTTTTTAACATAACAACAAGTCATATTTATTAACCCTAACTTTTATTAATCATGTATTATCCAAGTCTTCTAACCCTAATCTTCTTTTAATCTTTTAACCCTAACAACCTTAGTTATATCATTAATCAAAATCTTTATCTGCCTTTACTAACTAATTAATAACTTTTCACATAAAATCATAACTTTTCTTCATAATTACTAGTTACACTCATTAACCGTAATCATTATTAACTATATTCATTCATCTTATTATTAACAATTAACCATAATACTTGATCATAGTTTCATAAATCTTTATAACTTTAAAAACACAATTGTTATTCGATCTTCAACATTATACTTAACAAAATCCCTAGTAATATACTTATGTATAATTGATTTAAACGCACCATTAGACTAGGTTTTAAAGGCTACCTCAAGTAAGATTTGAAGACAAGGATTGGTGATGATGAATGGCGAAACAGAAACAGAAAAGAAGCAGCAGCAACAGCAGGTAATCACGACCCAAAGAAGTCTGTTTGATCGACAGGAATTAGCAGCAGCACAGCAGATAACTTGGACAACTTCTTGGACTTCTTTAATCGACAGAATGACAGAAAACAATCAACAAATAATCAACCTTAGATGGGCTGTTGTGGATCGTATAAAACAGCAGATACAGAAACAAACTTACAGTAGAAAAAGGAAGCAGATGAAGCAAGCAAAGTTGCAGCAGGTTGGAGAGTTTCTTGAACCCGTTTGGATACGAACAGAAGCAGGAATAGGAGCTGGACAGAAACGAATGCAGGAAGGGGTTTTTGGGTTTGTTTTTCAGTCGACAATATGCAGATGGTGTGGGTTTTAGTCCACTGAATGCTGGAGGGAAAACAGGAGATAGGATCGACTAAATTGGCAGATGGGTTGTGGTGAATATCTGGAAAACTCGATGCCTTTTTATAGTTTCCATTGTATCCTAATTTCCTCAAATTACTTGGAGAACAAGAACTTAATTTGTATTAGGTTAGGATTAAACATGCTTAAAGATCAATGTTACATCCCCTAATTTTTCTAAAACAGCCGATTTATACCTACATGTTTATTTTATTTTTTACGGTTTACATATTTATTTATGTAGATTATTTTTTTATAATTATTATTTTTATTTTATTAATATTAGGGTTATATTTCTTAAATACATTTTATTTATATATTAGACCCTAACCTTTTATAAATTTTTATTTGTTCCAATTTATTTGTTTAAATTTTTATAGTTTATACAATAACACTTGTAAGTATTAATATACATTTATAGTTTGTATAATAAAGATAATACACAAATGCATAAACTTTATATAACGGAAATATTGATCAAAAGATAATATTTAATCAATGGTTGTTAAACAAAGTTTACGAGTACATAATGTCCTAATAATTGAACAGACATAACAGAACTGAAAAATTGAGGGTCGTCATATATATATATATATATATATATATATATATATATATATATATATATATATATATATATAGTATCTTAATTATTCTATTTATTATTTTTCATTTTTAATTCAAATGATTATTTTGCATTTTATTAATTCAACTTAATATGTACTCCTATATTTATATATGTATATATATATATATTTACATATTTATTTACACACAGATGTTCGTGACTCGTCGGGAAAAGTCAAAGGTCAAATGCATTTATGAAAAATAGTTCAAACATTTTGAGACTCGGTTTAATAGACTTTGCTTATCGTGTCGGAATCATAATCAGATTAAGTTTAAATTTGGTCGGAAATTTTCGGGTCGTCACATTATGTTGTAATAATACACTTTTGGAAGACTTCAAGACACATATCAAAGTACTTCTATTTAAAAAAAATGCTTACAATTACATTCTCATTCAATTTCATCAACAATTCTACTCGTATGCAACCGTATTCGTACAATACCTAGCTCCTAGATGTATATACTATTGGTATATACACATAATAATTCAGCTATTAGCAGCCCTAGATAGTCAACAAATATGTGGAACCAACAATTAGATAACTAGCATGACTTATGAGCAAGGAAACAAAAACAAGAACTCTTTTAACCCCACTTACCTTCACCACTCACCACCTACTCCATTTCACTTCCAATTTTCTTTCCAATTCTCTCTCAAAACACACACACTCTTCCATGAACGTCTAAGTTACTATTTTTCCAGCAAAAATATCAAATACAAGCTTTGGTTATTACCTATAATCATCATAAAAACAATTACTCAAGAACACATCAAGAACACTTCCAAGTTTACAAGTTTACTTCCAAGTTTCCTAATCCATTCCAAGCAATTATCTAAGATCAAGAAATCTTAGTTATTTACAGTTGGTTATCTTTCTAAATCAAGGTAATATTCATATTCAAGCTTTGATTCCATTTCTATAACTATAACTATCTTAATTCGAGTAATAATCTTACTTGAACTTGTTTTTGTGTCATGATTCTATTTCAAGAACTTCCAAGCCATCAAAGATCCTTTGAAGCTCAAGTTATTTTTTCATCATTTCCAGTAGGTTTACCTATTAAACTTGAGGTAGTAATGATGTTCATAACATCATTCAATTCATATATGTATAACTATCTTATTCGAAGATTTGAACATGTAATCACTTGAACATAGTTTAGTTAATTCTAAACTTGTTCGCAAACAAAGTTAATCCTTCTAACTTGACTTTTAAAATCAACTAAACACATGTTCTATATATATATATTATATGCTAACTTAATGATTTAAAATCTGGAAAATGAAAAACACCGTAAAACCGGACATACGCCGTCGTAGTAACACCGCGGGCTATTTTGGGTTAGTTAATTAAAAACTATGATAAACTTTGATTTCAAAGTTGTTCTTCTGGGAAAATAAATTTTCTTATGAACATCAAACTATAACTAAAAATCATGGTTAAACTCAAAGTTAAAGTATGTTTTTCAAAATGGTCATCAAGACGTCGTTCTTTCGATTGAAATGACTACCTTTACAAAAATGACTTGTAATCTGTATTTCCAACTATAAACTTATACTTTTTATGTTTTGATTCATAAACTTAAGTTCAATATGAAACCATAGAAACTTGAATCACTCAAAATGGATTTAAAACGAAGAAGTTATGGGTAAAACAAGATTGGATAATTTTGCTTGATGTAGCTACGTGAAAAATGGTAACAAATCTATATTAATCATATCCTAGCTAACTTATATTGTATCATACATGTATTCTAATATATTATGTAATCTTGGGATACTATAGACACGTATGCAAATGTTTTGACATATCATATCGACCCATGTATATATATTATTTGGAACAACCATAGACACTCTATATGCAGTAATGATTGAGTTAGCTATACAGGGTTGAGGTTGATTCCAAAAATATATATACTTTGAGTTGTGATCTAGCCTGAGACGTGTATACACTGGGTCGTAGATTGATTCAAGATAATATATATCAATTTATTTCTGTACATCTAACTGTGGACAACTAGTTGTAGGTTACTAACGAGGACAGCTGACTTAATAAACCTAAAACATTAAAACGTATTAAAAATGTTGTAAATATATTTTGAACATACTTTGATATATATGTACATATTTGTTATAGGTTCGTGAATCAACCGGTGGCCAAGTCTTACTTCCCGACGAAGTAAAAATCTGTGAAAGTGAGTTATAGTCCCACTTTTAAAATCTATTATTTTTTTGGGATGAGAATACATGGGATTTTATAAATGTTTTACAAAATAGACACAAGTAATTGAAAATACTTTCTATGTTGGATTATCGAACCGAATGTGCCCCTTTTTAGCTTGGTAGCCTAAGAATTAGGGAAATGGCCCCTAATTGACGCGAATCTTAAAGATAGCTCTATTTGGCCCAACAAGCCTCATCCGAGTTACAGATGCTTTAGTACTTCGATTTATCATATCCGATGAGAGTCCCGGAATGATGGGGATATTCTATATGCATCTTGTTAAGGTCGGTTACCAGGTGTTCAACATATGAATGATTTTTATCTCTATGCAGTTTGCGAAATGCCTGATATGAGATGTGTTATAAAAATAAAATCTTGTGGTCTATTATTATGATTTTATAATATGTAGGTTAAACCTATAACTCACCAACAATTTTGTTGAAGTTTTAAGCATGTTTATTCTCAGGTGATTATTAAGAGCTTTCGCTGTTACATACTAAAATAAGGACAAGATTTGGAGTCCATACGTGTATGATATTGTGTAAAAACTGCATTCAAGAAACTTATTTTGATGTAATATATTCTTATTGTTAACCATTATGTAATGGTCGTGCGTAAACGGTATATTTTAGGTTATCATTATTTGATAATCTACGTAATGCTTTTTAAACCATTATCGATAAAATAAAGGTTATGGTTGTTTTAAAAATGAATACAGACTTTGATAAATGTCTCATATAGAGGTCAAAACTGAAAGGACCCGTTCATATACATTATAAACGATTCACAATAGTTGATTACATCGCGAGGTATTTGACCTCTATATGATACATTTTACAAACATTGCATTCGTTTTTAAAAGATAAACTTTCTTTACAACAAAAGTTGACGGCATGCACACCATTTCATAATACATCCAACTATAATTGGCTTAATAATAATCTTGATGAACTCAATGACTCGAATGCAACGTCTTTCAAAATATGCCATGAATGACTCCAAGTAATATCCTTAAAATGAGCTAATGCACAGCGGAAGATTTCTTTAATACCTGAGAATAAACATGCTTTAAAGTGTCAACCAAAAGGTTGGTGAGTTCATAGGTTTATCATAACAATCATTTCAATATATTAATAGACCACAAGATTTCCGTTTATAAATATATGTACACTAGCAAGTGTATAAAAGTATTCTATAAGTTGTAGGAACCCGGTAACAAGCCTTAACGTTCATGTTTTACCCTCTGAAGTACACCAGATCAGGTGTGTTTAAAATAACCTCGAAGTACTAAAGCATCCCATAGTCAGGATGGGGTTTGTCAAGCCCAATAGATCTATCTTTAGGATTCGCACCTACCGTACATAGACAAGTAGTTTAATGTTACCAAGCTAAGGGTATATTTCTGGTTTAAACCCACATAGAATTAGTTTTAGTACTTGTGCCTATTTCGTAAAACATTTATAAAACAGCGCATGTATTCTCAGCCCAAAAATATATATAAAAAGGGAGTAATGAAACTCACAATACTGTATTTCGTAGTAAAAATACATATAACGTCATTTAACAAGTGCAAGGTTGGCCTCGGATTCACGAACGTATCAATATTTAGATTCAATATTGCAGGAAAGTACGTAGACGCAACGGATATGATAAACACTAGATTGACCTCACGAGCATACCCATGAACCATACCCATCACCTCCATAGCTATAACCCATAATTTCCTTAGCTTCGACTCATTCAAAAAAACTATTTTGAAATCACTCGGACAGCACTCCGTCGTAATATTTTATGTATACTAATAATATCTTGAAATAATACAGAGCAAATATATATATATATATATATATATATATATATATATATATATATATACATATACATATACATATATATATATATATACATATATATAAATCGATTGAGAGATTTAGAGAAATATATTTTCAAGTTTCTATGAAATAATAAAACCTATTGAATTCTATTTATAATAGATTTGAATTATTAAAGTGAATTATTAAAGTATGAATTATTAAAGTGAATTATTAAAGTATGAATTATTAAAGTGAATTATTAAAGTATGAATTATTAAAGTGAATTATTAAAGTATGAATTATTAAAGTGAATTATTAAAGTATGAATTATTAAAGTGAATTATTAAAGTATGAATTATTAAAGTGAATTATTAAAGTGAATTATTAAAGTGAATTATTAAAGTATGAATTATTAAAGTGAATTATTAAAGTTAAAGTAAAGTTAAAGTAAAGTAAAAGTAAAGTAAATGTAAAGTTAAAGTATAGTAAAAGTATAAAAACTATGTATGTATAATACGCGTATATAATATTAATTTAAATCATTATATATATTTAATGAAATAAAATATAAATATCGTTATATTTATTATACTGGTTAAGTAATGAGTTGTCAAAAGTGATTCTAGATATTTATAAAAGTTATATACGTTTTAATAATAAAGTTCTTTTTAAACTGAAAACGTCTTTGTACGTTTGAAAATAGATTAATAGAATATTATAGAAACCAATTCTCCACTAACTTTTGTCTAACTTTCGTAAATGACACTTTTTGTTTTTATTTATAAATAGCTTTACAAATTATTCTGAATATCGTTAAGAGGAATATATTTTCTCAAATCATAGTGGACCTCTCAACAGAGACTTGTAATCATAATTCAATGTTTCTGATAATTCAATCATTTAATATATTTTTTTTTAATTTCGCCGAAAATCATATTGAAACAAATACGTTCGTATAAAGTATTATACGTTTAATACTTTATTAATATTCTTAAGTTATAATATATATATACATATACATATCTATTTATATATAACGGTTCGTAAATCGTCGGAATTTGGTCGAGGTTATAATGAATGTATGAACACAGTTTAAAATTCTTGAGATTTAACTTAACAAACTTTGCTTATCGTGTCGGAATAATATAAAGATTTAAGTTTAAATTTGGTCGGAAATTTTCGGGTCGTCACAGTACCTACCCGTTAAAGAAATTTCGTCCTCGAAATTTGATAGAGGTCGTCATGACTAACAATGAGAATGTTATTATAACAATTATAGAGTTTTATCATGTTCAAGAAGAATGGATAAAATAATTCGATTACTCGAAGCGTGTGAGTGAAGTTATCGTAAATGAATGAAATAAGATAATAGTGATTCGTCGTATCTTTTGACGTCATCACGATTGATCTCCGAAAAGAAAATCTTTGTAATCTATATTGGATTTGATTATTAGGCGATTAAGGAAATTATGATCCTCTTCGAATTAATGCGATAATCCATTTTGATTTCTCTGTCGGATATATTTCACTATAAATCCACATCATTTGTTTTCTTACAACTCACACCTTCTCAACTCATATTTTAAAGTATTTGTCAATATGCTTCATCCAGTGCTGATTCTTGATATACTCCTCACTTTCATATCTGTCGCTCTTCTTTTTCATCTGCCTCCAGAAGAATCTATTTACTTCTACTATACTCTTGGTTTTATAGTGTTTTTAGTTCTCCCGTGTCTTTATATTGCTATATGCATTGATATATACGGTTTGTGATTTCTGGGTTGTTGTTGGGTTTTATATCTTCCCTTATATTTCAAAGTCCTTGCTTCTTCTATAATCATTGTCATCCACAGTTAATGCTCTCTTCTATTTGCTATGATTTATACTCCCATTTCTAGTTCGGAGCTTTGTCCTTTCATTTATTCTTCTTGCGATTAAGCACCGCTTGTAATGGTCCAGAATTCGCAGATATAAATTTTGGAATGAACATTGTTAATGTTCTAGGAAGGAAATTGTAATGACACGATCTTGACTTGTCAAATTACCAGAATACCTCGGAAAAGGCCGAATCATCAAGAAATATTTTCTTGATATTTAGAGATCAAAGAGAATACAAGAGTCGTGTAACATAGCACATGATGACGTTATGATCTGTGAATCATCATGTTCCATTTAGAAACTCAGCATGAATTACTGTAATATAATCACGTTGATCAAGTGTCATTATATTATACTAACTCATGCTTCAGCTCCCAACACTTCTTCAAGAATATTCCTATTTTAAACTCGAATGTTTCAGAATTTAGAAACTAAAATAGTTTCTTTTATGATATAATACAGATAGCGCGAAGAGGTAAATGATTTCAGATAAGAATAATTATAAAAATATCTTCAGAAGTATGGATGATATTTATAATGAAAGATACGATGATATCTTAGAATGTCTAATATCAGAGGATGATGAAGGATATTGTCTGCAGGGGTTTAGAGTCAGGAGTAAGGTATTCGTTAATGACTTCAGCAAGTACTGAATCATTTGGATTCTTTGAAGGCAGGTTCAGCCTTTGTGATTTGTCCACAGCCTCCTTCATACTTTGCTCAATCCGTTTTCCAGTTCCAAATCTTCTCTTTTTCTGAGCTTTGCCAATATACTATCCTTTATCATCCAACTTTTTACTGTTAAGGTCGTTTACAGTTTTTGCTGCTTCATCAGCATTTTTCAAAATTTCGAAAACTGGTTCGCAGTTTAGGGTGTTTTTTAGAAATTTCTCATTCAAAGAATGTAAGTCTTGGAGGTAGACGTTGTGTGTATATGTAATTGTTGATGTAGACATGCTGCGAGGTTTTAAAATACTGATTGCTGATTCTCAATAATTGGTATGGCAATTCTTGTTATAAGGTACGAATGAGTATATGATAGGGTTTCGATAATTATAATGATTTTTTTTTGGAAAGTCAAAGATCAGTGAAGTTGTTGGTAAGTTTATTGCTAATGTGGTGAATGTAAACGATTCCCCGGTAACGTTGGCGAAAGGGCAACGTATCTATCGAGGTTATAATAAGACTTTTTTGATTGAGAAGTCAAAGTTGACTTGCTGGAGCTGTGACAAAACTGTCTATTTTTAAATGGAATTGAAAAGTTATGTTACCTAGTAAATGCCGAAGGGTCTAACACGGATACGTGTCGAACTATGACTTGGGTTTTGAGAGTTTTTCAGGTGTATAACTGTGGGTAACATGTGGTTGGATCATCATCTCGATTGTTCCTTAGTTGAAGTGTCTTCAGGAATTTCGAAGGGTTTGAGCACATATTGTAATCGTTAATACATATGATGTTCTAACACAGTTTTGAAGTCAAAGTATAGCTTTGAAAGATATAGGAATCTAAGAGTGATGATACTGGTTATATTTCGAATTGAATTATGCGATTTCAAAATCAGAATATTTAATTGAATTTGAATGAGTATGATTGTTTTGATTTATATGAAAGAATGGATATTGTTGTGAAAGTAGGGAGTATAGTTGATGATTGCTGAATCAGTTTCGAAAAATGTAATATATTAATTGTGAATTTATATATCTCTTGGGTATTACCTACCCGTTAAAAAAAATTTCACAATTAATATTTTGTACAACAGAATTTTATTACAGTCTTTATGAAAATATATATGTGCATATTTTCTTCAGATGTAACATAGATTTAATGAGTTAATATTAAATTAAACTCATTTGATTTACGGTTGAAACTAGAACTGAATAATCCCTAAAGACTTTAGAAATTACATAACTTTTACGGAGTATTTATTCAATAAAATTGAAATTATGTCGTTATTTGTTGGTGTTTGTAACCCTTGCACCATATTCTCTAAAGCCACTACTCGAGCGCGAAGCGCGTAGACTTCTTCTATTACACCGGGGTGATTGTCGGTTCGGACGAGCGGATAAATAAAATCTAGAATTTGATGTAGTATATAATCATGATGAGATACTCTGAAAATGAGAGAGAAAATGGTGTTTCGGACCGGTTCACTGGTAAGTGCTTCAGGTTCATCGCCAAGAGGGCAATGTGGTGGATGGAAGGGATCACCTTCTTCTTGTCTCCAATTATTGAGGAGGCTACGAACCTATCCCTAATTCATCCAGAATAGATGATGGCTAACTGGTTGATCCATTCCGGTTACACTGCTTTCGGAGCTTGAGTGGGATTCCATATCGGAATTCGAGGGACTTGAACTAATGACGAATTCCATTTCGTTCGATTGAATAAAGGATTTTTCGATATGAAATGATTTTTCGGCTATCGGGTGGTATTCTAATTACATAGAATATCTATATATATAGCGCAAAAGATTTCGTAGATTACGGAGGAATTTACGGGATATGTCAGGCAAAGTTTACAGTAACAGATACGCTAAGATATGGATTAGCAGATACGCTAAGATATGAATTTTGTCTATACACTATTCATGCAATCAATGCAGTAAGATATGTCTAGACTAAGAATGATAAGTAGGCAATTTCTGACAAAAATGATAAGCAAAACTTTTGACATGCAGACACGGTCAAAGTCCAGGCTCACTAATGCATCCAAACGACTATCAGTTAGACACACTAATGCAGACCTGGTTCGCTAAGACCACTGCTCTGATACCAACTGAAAGGACCCGTTCATATACATTATAAACGATTCACAATAGTTGATTACATCGCGAGGTATTTAACCTCTATATGATACATTTTACAAACATTGCATTCATTTTTAAAAGATAAACTTTCTTTACAACAAAAGTTGACGGCATGCACACCATTTCATAATACATCCAACTATAATTGGCTTAATAATAATCTTGATGAACTCAATGACTCGAATGCAACGTCTTTCAAAATATGCCTTGAATGACTCCAAGTAATATCCTTAAAATGAGCTAATGCACAGCGGAAGATTTCTTTAATACCTGAGAATAAACATGATTTAAAGTGTCAACCAAAAGGTTGGTGAGTTCATAGGTTTATCGTAACAATCATTTCAATATATTAATAGACCACAAGATTTCCGTTTATAAATATATGTACACTCGCAAGTGTATAAAAGTATTCTATAAGTTGTAGGCACCCGGTAACAAGCCTTAAAGTTCATGTTTTACCCTCTGAAGTACACCAGATCAGGTGTGTTTAAAATAACCTCGAAGTACTAAAACATCTCATAGTCAGGATGGGGTTTGTCAAGCCCAATAGATCTATCTTTAGGATTCGCGCCTACCGTACATAGACAAGTAGTTTAATGTTACCAAGCTAAGGGTATATTTCTGGTTTAAACCCACATAGAATTAGTTTTAGTACTTGTGCCTATTTCGTAAAACATTTATAAAACAGCGCATGTATTCTCAGCCCAAAAATATATATAAAAAGGGAGTTATAAAACTCACAATACTGTATTTCGTAGTAAAAATACATATAACGTCATTTAACAAGTGCAAGGTTGGCCTCGGATTCATGAACGTATCAATATTTAGATTCAATATTGCAGGAAAGTACGTAGACGCAACGGAGATGATAAACACTAGATTGACCTCACGAGCATACCCATGAACCATACCCATCACCTCCATAGCTATAACCCATAATTTCCTTAGCTTCGACTCATTCAAAAAAACTATTTTGAAATCACTCGGACAGCACTTCGTCGTAATATTTTATGTATACTAATAATATCTTGAAATAATAGAGAGCAAATATATATATATATATATATATATATATATATATATATATATATATATATATATATATATACACACACACATATATATAAATCGATTGAGAGAGTTTAGAGAAATATATTTTCAAGTTTCTATGAAATAATGAAACCTATTGAATTCTATTTATAATAGATTTTTGAATTATTAAAGTGAATTATTAAAGTATAAATTATTAAAGTGAATTATTAAAGTATAATTATTAAATTGAATTATTAAAGTATGAATTATTAAAGTATGAATTATTAAAGTGAATTATTAAAGTATGAATTATTAAAGTGAATTATTAAAGTATGAATTATTAAAGTGAATTATTAAAGTATGAATTATTAAAGTGAATTATTAAAGTATGAATTATTAAAGTGAATTATTAAATTATGAATTATTAAAGTGAATTATTAAAGTAAATTATTAAAGTATGAATTATTAAAGTGAATTATTAAAGTTAAAGTAAAGTAAAAGTAAAGTAAAGTAAAGTTAAAATATAGTAAAAGTATAAAAACTATGTATGTATAATACACATATATAATATTAATTTAAATCGTTATATATATTTAATGAAATAAAATATAAATATCGTTATATTTATTATACTGGTTAAGTAATGAGTTGTCAAAAGTGATTCTAGATATTTATAAAAGTTATATACGTTTTAATAATAAAGTTCTTTTTAAACTGAAAACGTGTTTGTACGTTTGAAAATAGATTAATAGAATATTATGGAAACCAATTCTCCACTAACTTTTGTCTAACTTTCGTAAATGACACTTTTTGTTTTTATTTATAAATAGCTTTACAAATTAGTCTGAATATCGTTAAGAGGAATAGATTTTCTCAAATCATAGTGGACCTCTCAACAGAGACTTGTAATCATAATTCAATGTTTCTGATAATTCAATCATTTAATATATATATTTTTAATTTCGCCGAAAATCATATTGAAACAAATACGTTCGTATAAACTATTATACGTTTAATACTTTATTAATATTCTCAAGTTATAATATATATATACATATACATATCTATTTATATATAACGGTTCGTGAATCGTCGGAATTTGGTCGAGGTTATAATGAATGTATGAACACAGTTTAAAATTCTTGAGATTTAACTTAACAAACTTTGCTTATCGTGTCAGAATAATATAAAGATTAAAGTTTAAATTTGGTCGGAAATTTTTGGGTCGTCACAAAAACCTCGCGACAAAATCAATTAATATGGAACGTTTTTAATGAATATGAACGGGACATTTCAGTAGCAAGACCCGGAGCTTGTTACGGGTACGTTTCTTATTAATGAAAAACCTGCTTATATTTTATTTGATTCGGGTGCGGATAGAAGCTATATTAGTAGAGATTTTTGTGCTAAATTAAGTTGTCCACTGACGCCTTTGGATAATAAATTTTTACTTGAATTAGCGAACGGTAAATCAATTACAGCAGATAATATATGTCGGAATCGAGAAATTAAACTGGTTGGCGAAACGTTTAAGATTGATTTGATACCAGTAGAGTTAGGGAGTTTTGATGTGATAATTGGCATGGACTGGTTGAAAGAGGTGAAAGCAGAGATCGTTTGTTACAAAAACGCGATTCGTATTGTACGCGAAAAAGGAAAACCTTTAATGGTGTACGGAGAGAAGAGCAACGCGAAGTTAAATCTTATTAGTAGTGTGAAGTCACAAAAACTAATAAGAAAAGGTTGCTATGTCATTCTAGCGCACATCGAGGAAGTCAAACCCGAAGAAAAGAACATCAGTGATGTTCCCGTCGCAAAAGAATTTCCCGATGTATTTCCAAAAGAATTACCGGGACTACCTCCACATCGATCCGTTGAATTTCAAATAGATCTTGTACCGGGAGCTGCACCAATAGCTCGTGCTCCATACAGACTCGTACCCAGCGAAATGAAGGAACTCCAGAGTCAATTACAAGAACTTTTAGAGCGTGGTTTCATTCGACCAAGCACATCACCGTGGGGAGCACCTGTTTTGTTTGTCAAGAAGAAAGATGGTACATTCAGGTTGTGTATAGACTATCGAGAGTTGAACAAACTTACCATCAAGAACCGTTATCCACTACCAAGAATCGACTACTTATTTGATAAACTACAAGGCACGTCAGTTTATTCGAAGATTGATTTACGTTCTGGGTATCATCAAATGCGGGTGAAGGAGGATGATATTCCGAAGACTGCTTTCAGAACGCATTACGGTCATTATGAGTTTATAGTTATGCCGTTTGGGTTGACTAACGCACTAGCTGTGTTCATGGACCTCATGAACCAAGTGTGTGGACCATATCTTGACAAGTTTGTTATTGTTTTCATCGATGACATCCTTATCTACTCAAAGAATGAGCAAGAGCACGAAGAACATTTAAGAAAACTGCTAGAATTGTTGAGGAATGAGAAACTGTAAGCTAAATTTTCAAAGTGTGCATTTTGGTTGAAAGAAGTTCAATTCCTCGGTCACATAGTGAGCAAAGAAGGTATTCAAGTTGATCCGGCAAAGATTGAAACCGTTGAGAAATGGAAAACCCCGAAAACTCCAACGCAGATACGCCAATTTTTAGGATTGGCTGGTTACTACAGAAGGTTCATCCAAGATTTTTCCAAAATAGCAAAACCCTTAACTGCATTAACGCATAAATGGAAGAAATTTGAATGGAAGGATGAGCAATTGTTGAAGAAAAAGTTAACTACGGCACCTATATTGTCATTGCCTGAAGGGAATGATGATTTTGTGATATATTGTGATGCCTCAAAGCAAGGTCTCGGTTGTGTATTAATGCAACGAACGAAGGTAATTGTTTATGCGTCTAGATAATTGAAGATTCACGAGCAGAATTATAAGACACATGATTTGGAATTAGGCACAGTTGTTTTTGTATTAAAGACTTGGAGACATTACTTATATGGGGTCAAAAGTATCATATATATACCGACCACAAAAGTCTCCAACATATATTTGATCAGAAACGGCTGAACATGAGGCAACATAGGTGGATTGAACTATTGAACGATTATGACTTTGAGATTCAATACCACCCGGGGAAGGCGAATGTGGTAGCCGATGCTTTAAGTAGGAAGGACAGAGAACCTATGCGGGTAAAAGCTATGAATATAATTATTCTTACTAACCTTACTACTCAAATAAAGGAGGCGCAGCAGGGAGTTTTAAAAGAAGGAAATTTGAAGAATGAAATACCCAAAGGATCGGAGAAACATCTTAATATTCGGGAAGACGGAACCCGATATATGGCTAAAAGAATTTGGGTACTAAAGTGTGGAGATGTGAGAGAAATGGTACTTAAGGAAGCACATAAGACCAGATATTCAATACATCCCGGAGCGGGGAAGATGTACAAAGATCTCAAGAAATACTTTTAGTGGCCGGGTATGAAAGCCGATATTGCTAAATACGTAGGAGAATGGTTTACATGTTCTAAGGTTAAAGCTGAACATCAGAAACTATCAGGTCTACTTCAACAATCTGAAATCCCGGAATGGAAATGGGAAAACATTACCATGGATTTCATTACTAAATTGCTAAGGACTGCAAGTGGTTATGATACTATCTGGGTAATAGTCGATCGTCTCACCAAATCAGCACACTTTCTGCAAATAAGAGAAGATGATAAAATAGAGAAGTTGGCGCGGTTATACTTGAAGGAAGTTGTCTCCAGACACGGAGTACCAATCTTTATTATCTATGATAGGGACGATAGATTTGTTTCAAGGTTTTGGCAAACGTTACAACAAGCGTTGGGAATCGTCTAGATATGAGTACTGCCTATCATCCACAAACCAATGAGCAGAGTGAAAAGACGATACAAACTCTCAAAGATATGCTACGAGCATGTGTTATTGATTTTAGAAACATTTGGGATCGACATCTACCATTAGCAGAATTTTCCTACAACAACAGTTACCACTCAAGTATTGAGATGGCACCGTTTGAGGCACTTTATGGTAGAAAGTGCATGTCTCCAATTTGTTGGAGTGAAGTGGGGGATAGAAAGATTACGGATCCAGAAATTCTCCAAGAAACTACAGAGAAAATCATTCAAATTCAACAACGATTGAAAACCGCCCAAAGTTGACAAAAGAGCTACGCGGACAGTAAAAGAAAAGATATATAGAATTTGAAATTGGTGACATGGTCATGCTTAAGGTATCACCTTGGAAAGGTGTTGTTCGATTTGGTAAACGGGGGAAACTGAATCCAAGGTACATTGGACCATTCAAGATTATAGATCGTGTCGGGCCAGTAGCTTACCGACTTGAATTACCTCAACAACTCGCCGGCGTACATGATACTTTTCATGTATCGAATATGAAGAAATGCTTAGCCAAAGAAGATCTCACTATTCCTTTAGACAAAATTCAAATCAATGAAAAACTTCAATTCATTGAAGAACCTGTCGAGATAATGGATCGTGAGGTTAAAGGACTTAAGCAAAACAAAATACCAATCATTAAGGTTCGATAGAATGCTTGTAGAGGACCCGAGTTCACCTGGGAGCGTGAAGATCAGATGAAGAAGAAAAACCCACACTTATTTCCAGATGATGCGTCAACACCTCCAACTGCTTAAAATTTCGGGACGAAATTTATTTAACGGGTAGGTACTGTAGTGACCCGAACTTTTCCATGATTATATATTATATGAGATTAATATTTACATGAATAAATATTTCCAACATGTTAAGCAATCAAACTTGTTAAGACTTGATTAATTGAAATGAGTTTTATGTAGACAATTGACCACCCAAGTTGACCGGCGATTCACGAACGTTAAAACTTGTAAAAACGACATGATGATATATATATGGACATATATACAGTTAACATGAGATTATGATAAGTAAGTATCTCACTAAGTATATTAACAATGTGTGATATACATAAAAATGAGATTATTGAATTATGAAGCTCAAAACGATATACATAACGATTATCGTTATAACAACGTCTTACTAAATACATATGTATCATATTAAGACATTGTTACACTATATTTAACATGATAAGATGACAATTATATATATCATTAAGTATGTTAACAATGAACTACATATGTAAAACAAGACTACTAACTTAAGAATTGCAAAACGAGGCATATATGTAACGATTATCATTGTAACGACATTTTAATGTATATATATCATATTAAGATATATTCATACATCATAATATCATGATAATGTAATAATTTAACATCTCATTAGATATAATAATGTAATGACCCAGAAATTTCCGACCAAATTTAAACCTTAATCTTTATATGTTTCCGATACGATAAGCAAAATCTGTAATGTTAAGTTTAGAAAGTTTGAATTCTATATTTGGATAATCAATTACCCTTTGACTAATCCCAACGATTTACGAACCATTGTGTGTAAATATGTAGTGACTCGAACTTTTCCATGTTTATATATATATATATTAAATGAAATTGTTATTTACATGATTAAGTGTTTCCAACATGTTAAGCAATCAAACTTTTTAAGACTTGATTAATTGAAATATGTTTCATATAGACAATTGACCACCCAAGTTGACCGGTGATTCACGAACGTTAAAACTTGTAAAAACTATACGATGATATATATATGGTTATATATATAGTTAACATGATTTTATTATAAGTATGTATCTCATTAGGTATTTTAACAATGAGTTATATACATAAAAATGAGACTATTAATTTAAGAAACTCGAAAACGATATATATAACGATTATCGTTATAACAACGTCTTACTAGGTACATATGAATTATATTAAAATATTGATACACTTGGTTAATTATGTTAAATGATAAGTAAATATATTATTAAGTGTATTAACAATGAAATACATATGTAAAAATAAGACTACTAACTTAATGATTTCGAAACGAGACATATATGTAACGATTATCGTTGTAACGACATTTAACTGTATATATATCATACTAAGATATATTATATATCATAATATCATGATAATATAACAATTTAACATCTCATTTGTTATAATAAATAATGGGTTAACAACATTCAACAAGATCGTTAACCTAAAGGTTTCAAAACAACATTTACATGTAACGACTAACGATGACTTAACGACTCAGTTAAAATGTATATACATGTAGTGTTTTAATATGTATTCATAAACTTTTGAAAGACTTCAAGACACTTATCAAAATACTTCTACTTAACAAAAATGCTTACAATTACATCCTCATTCAGTTTCATCAACAATTCTACTCGTAATGCACCCGTATTCGTACTCGTACAATACATAGCTTTTAGATGTATGTACTATTGGTATATACACTCCAATGATCAGCTCTTAGCAGCCCATGTGAGTCACCTAACATATGTGGGAACCATCATTTGACAACTAGCATGAAATATCTCATAAAATTACAAAAATATGAGTAATCATTCATGACTTATTTACATGAAAACAAAATTACATATCCTTTATATCTAATCCATACACCAACGACTAAAAACACCTACAAACACTTTAATTCTTCAATTTTCTTCATCTAATTGATCTCTCTCAAGTTCTATCTTCAAGTTCTAAGTGTTCTTCATAAATTCCAAAAGTTCTAGTTTCATAAAATCAAGAATACTTCCAAGATTGCAAGTTTACTTTCAAGTTTTGTAAATCCATTCCAAGTAATCATCCAAGATCAAGAAACCTTTGTTACTTACAGTAGGTTATCTTTCTAATACAAGGTAATAATCATATTCAAACTTTAATTCAATTTCTATAACTATAACAATCTTATTTCGAGTGGAAATCTTACTTGAAATCGTTTTCGTGTCATGATTCTGCTTCAAGAACTTTCAAGCCATCCAAGGATCCTTTGAAGCTAGATCTATTTTTATCATTTCCAGTAGGTTTATCCAAGGAACTTGAGGTAGTAATGATGTTCATAACATCATTCGATTCATACATATAAAGCTATCTTATTCGAATGTTTAAACTTGTATTCACTAGAACATAGTTTAGTTAATTCTAAACTTGTTCGCAAATAAAAGTTAATCCTTCTAAATTAACTTTTAAAATCAACTAAACACATGTTCTATATCTATATGATATTCTAACTTAATGATTTAAAACCTGGAAACACGAAAAACACCGTAAAACCGGATTTACGCCGTCGTAGTAACACCGCGGGCTGTTTTGGGTTAGTTAATTAAAAACTATGATAAACTTTGATTTAAAAGTTGTTATTCTGGGAAAATGATTTTTATTATGAACATGAAACTATATCCAAAAATTATGATTAAACTCAAAGTGAAAGTATGTTTTCTAAAATGGTCATCTAGACGTCGTTCTTTCGACTGAAATGACTTCCTTTACAAAAACGACTTGTAACTTATTTTTATGACTATAAACCTATACTTTTTCTGTTTAGATTCATAAAATATAGTTCAATATGAAACCATAGCAATTTGATTCACTCAAAACGGATTTAAAATGAAGAAGTTATGGGTAAAACAAGATTGGATAATTTTTCTCATTTTAGCTACGTGAAAATTGGTAACAAATCTATTCCAACCATAACTTAATCAACTTGTATTGTATATTATGTAATCTTGAGATACCATAGACACGTATACAATGTTTCGACCTATCATGTCGACACATCTATATATATTTCGGAACAACCATAGACACTCTATATGTGAATGTTGGAGTTAGCTATACAGGGTTGAGGTTGATTCCAAAATATATATAGTTTGAGTTGTGATCAATACTGAGATACGTATACACTGGGTCGTGGATTGATTCAAGATAATATTTATCGATTTATTTATGTACATCTAACTGTGGACAACTAGTTGTAGGTTACTAACGAGGACAGCTGACTTAATAAATTTAAAACATCAAAATGTATTAAAAGTATTGTAAATATATTTTGAACATACTTTGATATATATGTATATATTGTTATAGATTCGTGAATCAACCAGTGGCCAAGTCTTACTTCCCGACGAAGTAAAAATTTGTGAAAGTGAGTTATAGACCCACTTTTAAAATCTAATATTTTTGGGATGAGAATACATGCAGGTTTTATAAATGATTTACAAAATAGACACAAGTACGTGAAACTACATTCTATGGTTGAATTATCGAAATCGAATATGCCCCTTTTTATTAAGTCTGGTAATCTAAGAATTAGGGAACAGACACCCTAATTGACGCAAATCCTAAAGATAGATCTATTGGTGTGACGACCCGAAAATTTCTGACCAAATTCATACTTTAATCTTTATATGATTTCGACACGATAAGCAAAGTCTATTAAACCGAGTCTCAAAAATGTTGGAACTATTTTTCATAAATGCATTTGACCTTTAACTATTCTCGACGATTCACGAACATCGGTGTGTAAATAAATATATATGTTATGAGTAATATTAGTAATATTATTAAATAATTTTATTACCATTACAATTACGAATCATTACTATAAAAGTAATAAAATTTATTTTGATCATTTCTAATATTATTATTAATATCAATATTATTAATATTATTATTATTATTATTAATATTATTATTATTATTATTATTATTATTATTATTATTATTATTATTATTATTATTATTATTCGTATTTAAATTATTAATAATATAATTATAATTATTAATTATTAATAATAAATATATAGAATCATACGCATAACTCCAAAAATGTTGCACATGACAATCAAGATGTGATATAATTCGTTATATGTCTTCATCTTAGTACAATTTGATTCCAAATCACACCATTATCGAACAAACACAGTTAAAGTCGATTGTATTTTTATTTTTTTTTATTCTGACCGAATATTTTCTTGTCGAGCAATTTGATTTTATAATTGATGCAAATCAGAGTCAAGTATTGACAATAAAAACCACATCACCCTTTAACAACTACAATTACTTTCTACAGAGTCTCAATTTTCCTAATCAAACCAAATATTGAAGAACACCCCTCTTGTTCATCAACCTGTTTTATGTTTTATGGTTACATCGAGCATCAACCCATGACCACCACAATCTCGACTCCTTGCTGCTATTAGTAGCCGTGAACCAAAAACACCACCATCATGGTATGTATATTTAAGTTCATGTTTTTATACTTTTATTTATCATCACCACCATCGACACTCTCATCGTATAATTTGTTTCGGTTTCTTGATACAACAACCAACATCAATTGAGATCATCACATGTAAGAACCTATTCGTTTTATGTCTTGTTAAATCACCACCTTCCATCATCACCCCGTTAACCTGCTATACCTTCTGTTTAATGTCAAAAATCGAACATCAACACGAACCATTTGTATCTCTGTGATCATACATCACAACCTTGACACCTTAGTTAAAAACCCACCTCACCACCATGAGAAATCATCATGAACTATCACCATAAAAACTCCACCATCGAAACACCCCCTGCAAACCATTTTACTTCAGTTCTTTTGTTTATATTACACAGTATCCACTTTTTTTCATCGAAACCACCTATTGTTGCCATAATAATGATAATCGAAACATGATAATTTAATACGTAAACATTTGGGCATGTAAAGGGTCGCATGGTTTAACTTTCCAAAAAGCACGACCCACCTAAAAGTTAAGGTGCCGACACATTATCAATTCCTTTAGACTAGTGGGTCGTTTTTTTTTATTGTAGGGCCAAAAATGGACTACTCTCCTACTACAACTCCATAAGAGGAAGCAATCATATAATAGATATTTTTTTTTACTATTATATTACTCAAAGCATCGACTAATCAATTAATTGCGAGGACATGAGATTCGAATTAGGCTTAAGTTTACAACTATTTGATGAAACAATAAGGGTTAGGAATATATTGGTGATGATTATGATATTATACGAAGATGATGATGAGAACTATGTTAAACGTACGATGATGATCAAAATGATGATGGTATATAAATAATAACGATGATGATGATTGTGTTATAATAGTGATGAGATGCGATGATGATAATGACGATCATAATAAGTGGCGATGTTAACTAGGATGATGATGTGGTATTAGGAAAAAGGTGATGAAGGTTACATAAAATAATAAAAAGGAATTGAGATGGATTTCAACTAATACTTTAAATAATTTAAACAGATTTGTTTTCTTTCTTTTGGCCACGAAATCAGTAGACGGAATTGGTGGGATTCGTTCTTAAATTGAACTTTTGTTCTTACTGTAAAAGATTAGAAACTGGTTGGGTGTGTAGAGCCCATTAAACCTGGTTATCAGACTTGATTTTGGATTGGGCCGTGTAAGTTAAAGTAGAGGATACATAATACGGGTGATTTATCATATATTGGACGGGATTGATTACAGAAAATCATTGATAGATCAGATGGTTAGGAAGTGGTGTTGGGTTTCGAGAGGTCTCGGGTTCGATCGTCACTTAGTGCATTCCTTTTACTTAAAGCTTTAAAGGTAGTTTTTCCTTTAAAAAAAAACTTTTATTATTATTATTATTATTAATTTTATTATTATTATTATTATTATTATTATTATTATTATTATTATTATTATTATTATTATTATTATTATTATTATTATTATTGTTATTATTATTATTATTATTATTATTATTATTATTATTATTATTATTATTATTATTATTATTATTATCATTATCATAATCATTATTAAGTAAAAGCATTATTATTATAGATAATATAACTATTATTATACATAAATTTATTTTCACTAAGATTATCATTATTATTAGGATTATCATGATTTTTTTTTATCAGAATGCGTATTATTTTTATCATTTTTATTATTAGTATATCAAATAAAGATTTTCTATATTAAAATATATTTATGACATAACACATAACTATACTAATATCTTTATAATAAATATTAATTAGTTATTTAAAGTATATAAAAATGAATATATATATATATATATATATTTAATTAGGTTACTAACAAAACATATAATTTATTAAAATAACATTTATATCATTAATAATATGAAAATTAGTTCGATTACAATTACATGTGTTAATCTATATTAAATGATATAGGTTCGTGAATCCGAGGCTAACCATATACTTGTTCAATGACGTCATATGTATTTTTACTACAAAATACTGTATGGTGAGTTTCATTTGCTCCCTTTTTAATTGCTTTTGCAGTATATATTTTTGGGCTGAGAATACATGCGCTGCTTTTATAAATGTTTACAAAATAGACACAAGTACTTAAAAATATATTCTACGTTGAGTTGTACCACTGGCATATTTACCTGTAGCTTGGTAACTACTATTTACATGGGTATTGTAAACGCGAATCCTGTTGATAGATCTATCGGGCCTGAAAACCCCAACCGGACTGGACGACCAGTATTCAACGATTGCACAGTACTTCGTTTTGGTGACTACACTTGGTACGGTGTAGTGAGATTTCATAATAAAGGGAATATGCGACGTTGATTAAATGTTAAGTATGGTTACCAAGTGCTCAACCACTTAGAATGCTTTACATACACTTGTGAGTGTATTATGTTTATGATTATGAAATCTTGTGGTCTATTAACATATTGAAATGATGGTTATGATAAACCTATGAACTCACCAACCTTTTGGTTGACACTTTAAAGCATGTTTATTCTCAGGTATAAATTAAGTCTTCAACTGCGCATTTGCTCAATATAAGGACATTACTTGGAGCCGATCATCGCAATGGGACCAAATGTTGATGACTTCATCCAGGTGGATTAGGACGGGTCATTACAGGTGTTATCAGAGCGGTGGTCATAGCGAACCAGGTCTTGTATTAGTGTGTCTAACTGATAGTTGTTAGGATGCATTAGTGAGTCTGGACTTCGACCGTGTCTGTATGACAAAAGTTTTGCTTATCATTATGTGTCAAAAATTACCTGCTTATCATTCCTAGGGAATCACTTGCTTATCATTCATAGTCTAGACACATTTACTGCATTGATTGAATGAATAGTGTATAGACAAAATTTATATCTTAGTGTATATGCTGATCCATGTCTTAGCGCGTCTGTTACTGTAGACTTGCCTGACATATGCCATAAATTCCTCTGTAGTCTACAAAATCTTTAATACTATATATATATATATTCTATGTAGTTAGAATATCATCCGATATCTGAAATTCATTTCACATCGAAAAATCCTTTATTCAATCGTACGAAATGGATTCCTCAACTAGTTCGAGTTCCTCGGATTCCGACAGCTATTTCGATATGGAGTTTCACCTAAGCTCTGAAATCAGCGTCACCATAATGAATCAACCAATCATCCATCCCCAATTCATCTGATGGGATCGTAGTCGACTTAATCCATGGAGATGCGAAGAAGACGATACTTTCCATCAACCACATTCTCCTCTTGGCGAAGAACCTGATGCACTTACCGGCGAACCTATTCGAGACACCATTTTCTCGCTTATTTCCAGGGTAGCTCATCACAATTGCATTCTATCTAAAATTCTAAACCTTATTCATCCACTTGTTTCGACCGACAATCATCTCGGAATAATGGAAGAAGTCAACAAGCTTCGCGCCCGAGTTGTAGCCTTGAAAAATATGGTGCAAAACATACCATCTTCGGCAACATCACCGGCACCAACAGTACCATCAGTAACAGCACCCGTACCATCAACAATCCATGACCCAACATCTCATTCTGCACCTCGAGTATAATCATCATTCTACATGACGTTCTACATCATTTATCTTCGTTCGGCATATCAATTATGTAATCTCTAATGTTTTAGAGATTATATATTCTTGTTCTAACGGTAAACCAAATGAGTTTAACATCATATTGACTCATTAAATCCATGATTACATCTGAAGAAAATATATATGTATATATGTTTTCATAAAGATTGTAATTAAAAATTCTTTTGTACGAACTGTTAATGGTAAAAATATTTTAACGGGTAGGTAATACCCGAGGAATATTTAAACTTCACATTAATAAATACACTGTACATTCTTTCAAATCTAACTCAACAGTCATTTACTATCCTACTTACATCCACAAGATATACGAATCCGTTCACCACAGAATAATCATTTTTATTCAATTTTATATCTGGATTTTGACATTTCAGAATTTAACAAGTGGCATAATGAAGAAAACATTGAATAAAATAAAATTTGTTAGAAACAAACGAATTAACTAATTGAAATATTGTTAAGAATCCACGATAGCGTATCCTAGCTAACTGATTACATTTTTTTTATCACAATTTATTTATCGTAATTTATATTCTCGCAATTTTATTTATCGTCATTTAATTTTTGTTATTTATTTTACACACTTTAAATATCGGGACATGTATACAAGGTTTTGACATATCATATCGACGCATGTATATATATTATTTGGAATAACCATAGACACTCTATATGCGGTAATGTGGGAGTTAGCTTTACAGGATTGAGGTTGATTCTACAATAATATATATACTTTGAGTTGTGATCGAGTCTGAGACATGTACACGGGTTACGATATGTATTAATTAATTCGAATATTATATTAAATATATATGAAATTATTGAATTGCTAACTGTGGACTATCAACTGAAAACTATCAATATTGGACAATTAAAATGAATTAAAATATTGATTATAACATATGAAACTAAACAATTCTTCAAGTTGCCACTTGATTTCATCTTAAACCTCATTTGTATCTTGACAATTCTAATCCATGTTCAAACCTGTCATGATTCTTGAAAATATCTCAATCGAGAGGATGAACTTGCCGCACTTCATCTACGGAAGAAAAGATTTATGCATATAGTCATGTACCTGAAAAACTCTCGAAAACTGAGTAAACGTTTAACACGTAGCTGTGCTAATTCCTTCAGCGTTGTTGTTACCCAAAATAACTTTACAATTCCTTTCAAAGTAGTAAATTTTGTCACAGCTCCAGCAAGTCAACTCCGACTTTTCATCCGAAACAACCTTATTATAACCTTGATATATATGCGTACTCTTTATTGTTACCAGAGAACCTTTTATATTCCACCACATTACCATCAGCGTTTAATCATCTAAAAACACAATTCTTCTGAAACCACCTCGGATTGATAACCGACGATTCAGATATGGCTGCATTAAATGCAGACGAAAAAGTAAAATTGTAGATGGCCTAAATGGCCAAGAGTTGATGATCAAGAATGGAGTGTTGGAAACACTTAATAGAAAATTTAGTACCGAAAAGCAGATTATGCAAAACTATGAAGGAAGCCGTGGACAAATCACAAAGACTAAGTTGACTTCAAAGAATCCAAATGATTCAATGCTTGCTGAAGTCTTTAGAGAATATCTTGCTCCGAAGTTATGTTAAAATCTTGCAGTAAATTTTTCTTCATCAACCCTCAAACTCAGAACTTCCAAAATATAATCATAAATATCTTTGATATTTCTGAGGATGTTTTCATAAATATCTTGTCCTAAATTATCTACCTCTTCGTGCTTTCTGTATTTCATTATATTGGAAACTTCTGTAAAATCTAAGTATAAATTATGAATGAATTGTGGAGAAGTGTTGGGAATTGAAGCATGGGTTAGTATAATATAATGACGCTTGGCCAACATGATTATATTACAGTAAGTCATGCTGAGTTTCTAATGAAACGTGATGATGGTTCACAGTAGATCATACCATAATCATGTGCCATGTTACATAACTCTTTCATTCTAATCAACCTCTGAACATATCAAGAAAATATATTCTTGATAGTTCTATCCTCAGTGATTTTGGTATTTTGACAAATCAAATTGTGCTATTACGTTCTTTCTTATTTAGAACATTAAGTTCATTCAAAACTTCATACTTATGAATTCTGAACCATTACTCGCTTTACTAGAGGTCGAGAAGATAATAAAAAGGCAAAGAGCTCCGAAACATAAGGGAAGGTATAAAACTCGACAACAACACTGAAATCACAAACCGTGTACATTAATACGAATAGCAATATAAAGACACTAGAGTATGATAAACACTATAACCCCAAGGGCGAAGTTGAAGAAAATAGATTCCTCTGGTGGAAGTTGGAAAAGGAGAATGATTGTTGTGATAGTAAGGATGAGGACAAGGATCAGAACTGGATTAAGCATTTTCACAATCGTTTGGATGTATGAACTAAGAAGGAAAGTATTGGAGTAGTGAAAATAATGGAACGGAAGAAGTTCATTTATAGTGAAAATACCAGATAAAGCAATCGAGACAGATAATCGCATTTAATTATAG